>NC_051181.1:44573159-45773159 GCF_013339695.2 Rhipicephalus sanguineus | reverse complement strand
ATCACGTGGGTAATAACACTTGCGTAGCCAGGGTGCGGACGAGAGGGGGGGGGGGAGGTTCCAACCTTACCGAAATTTTTCAATTTTGCGTGTGTGTGGTCGTGAAGCTGACGAAAGCAGTGGTCGGTGTGTTTCCGACGAAACCTTTCATTTGGGCGAACTTGTGCCCGAAAATGAAAAGTCACGGTACAAGCAAATCACTCTGCACGCTGAGAGCGGTGAACAGAGCGTCGGCCGTCTGTACGATCCGTGGAACGCATCGTCTTTATACATCAGCCATCGAACCCTTCCACCGTTATCGCTGGCGCTCGCGTAAGCTCACGAATAAACTTGACTTTTCGCGTCCTGCGCGTAATCTTAACAGAATGATCTCAAACCATCACGAAGCTTCCCAAACTCAGCGGCGCGGTCTGCGCTGAGCGTTGCTAACAGTTTTTGTGGGTGAAACACGAATACTTAAGAAATAAAGCAATACACACGCGTCGCAATATATACACGCACACACAAATACACACGCACGAACACACACAAAGTATAGTGGAACCCCCCTTCGTAAAAAAATTTCTGGGTACGCCCCCGGTGGGTAGCTGTAACAGAAATGTACGTTTTTGTCTATAGTTGCTGCGCTCCCACGCTTACACGCCATGGCGCGGCTACTACACATTTACAGGGCACGTTCACAGCAGCTGGTTGCAACTATGTAAACGTACTGATGGCACGTTGGTCTTTCTCTAGGCTGACGATACAATATAATTTTGCAGCCATACGGCGCAGCGTTTGGCTATTTTTAGCATTTCGGTAAGTGTAATTGGGAATCTCTTCCACTACAACTCTCTAAACTTGCGGAAATTTCGCATACGCGCGGCTCCGTGACGATACAGAAGCCAATCTCCACAGGCATGCGCATGATTCCCCATTAGGAAGGGCAAAGTTCCATCAGCCCCCGTTGGTCGAGTCGAAAAGACAACATGCTTCACAGAGGACGGAAAAATGAAAATGAATCGATGTTCTCACAATGACCTGACTTTGGTCCCTGGCTTTCTGGGAGTAAAGATTGGAAGTAAGCAGTTCTTCGAATGCAACATCGGGGTTCTTTGGCCACCATTATCGCGATAAACCTGCGTGGCCCATAACCCTGCTCTTTAAGCAATGACGGGGCGGGTGAGGATATCTTAGCACCCTCCAAGAGGTGGCTAAGGGGGTGAATAATCGTGACTAATTCTGAAAAGGCGTGCGTGCGCCTCCACTTCTGGGCAGGTACATCCCACATGCATGCGAGATGGGCTCGAGCTTACCTGCGGGTACGCCGCTTTCAGGCTTCGCCGGTGAGATAGTGGACGTCTGGTTTGAAAACGGCACCGGCACAGAAGTGAACGTACTCGCTTCGGCAGCGAGCCTGGGTGAAGGTTTCGCCACTTGCCGGTCATCGTCAGTCGTGGACGACTTCGACAGCGCCGAGGCTGAGGAACGACGGTGCTTGCGAGCGCGGCGCGACGGCTTGCCTGACTTGTGATGGCCGGTCGCCGAGTTTGGCGTCGACTCCATGGCACTTAGTGGGCGAGTTAGGCCTGGCGAGCAGTGTGGGCCATGGTTCTGTCTTCCTCAGCGTTCGCTATCTTCCTGCGCGATAGTGCGTGCTGACTGCTGATGTTGATGATGAGCCTTAAACAGACCTCTTAGCGACTTCTGAAGGAAGAGGAAGATCTTTGCGCTCACTGCACCCCCGGTTCTTGGCCCATCCCCCTTTGTGGGTAAGCGCCACTAGTAAGAGGTCATCATCATCATCATCATCATTACACCATGCAGACAATATAGGAAGAATTCACCAACTATTCGGCCGATCCCCTCCATTGGGTATGTGCCATGAGGAGAGGACAACGACAACAACACAAGGCTTTACGTGAGTGGTAGGCACAGACACCACTCTCATGCTACAAATACTATGGGGACACAGCAGGTTTTGTGCCACGGACTATTCGCACGAACATGCCAACTACCGGAGTTGGGCCTGCAGCAATACGCTATATGGGGCATTGCTGCAGACGTATTTTCAAGGCATCTTAGTGTCACAATGGTAATAGCTATAAGACGCAGGGCTTTCACGCGTCGCTGTTGCTTTGTGTGTTGGGTTCTCACGCCCGGGGACCGGGTGAAGGGGCCCCTGGAAAGATAAAGGATCAGTTCGTTTTGGGCTATGGAAGTGCCAAGCGGTGGCTGCGAGCGTGCCGATAGTAGAAGAACGATCGACACGGGCACGCTCGCGGCGCGCGCTCAGCGGCCGCTCACGCTCAGTCGCTGCCGGGCTTTTGAGGTATTTGAGGTGTCTCGGTCTCGTCTCTGAGGGGTTCTGGGCGGCTGTTGGCCCAGGCCACTACACCATCGAGGTCCTGATAGGCTCCGTCTTTCGCTAGTCACCGGCTATCTTGCGGCCATCCATACCTGTATCAAGTGGCGACGAAGAAAAGAATTTTCTTGTGCGTTCCGGCCACTCGACCATTCGTTCAAATGCCAAATTTCGGCAATCTCGAGCCTTTCGAGGGAGGAGGTGATGCGTGGCCCTGCTACGTGAACCGGCTCGAGGCATTTTTCACGGCGAATGAAGACAAGCGAATACCCGTGCTCATTACCTGCTGTGGGCAAAAAACGTATGAGTTGCTTCGCAATTTGGTCTAGCCTGACAAGCCAAGCGACAATACGCCGGACGAGATTCTCTTGGTCCTGAGAAACCACTACTGCCCGAAGCCTTTTGCATGTTTTTCAGCGTTTCCGCTTCAACTCGCGCGTTCGAGTGGAAGGAGAGTCCGTCAGCAACTTCATTGCAACACTGAAGAGCCTTTCTGAGCGCTGCAACTTCGGCAAAGAACTTGAAAATAATGCTCCGCGACCGCGTCGTGTGTGACATCAACAACGCAGGCGACCGAACAAGATTGCTCGAAATGCGGACCTGACTTTCGAAGACGCCGTGCACACCGCCCTAGCAATCTATGCAGCAAAAAAAAAAAAAAAAACACCGACAATTACGATACTCCCTAATGCGTATTATGAGCTGCAGCTTCGTGTTGGGGCAACGCCGGCAATGCCAGCCGTGCTTGAAGTTTTGGCTATCCGCAGTTGTAGCAATGTAACATTCGTTACATATTGCCCAGCGCCTCCTCTATTTATATTGGCACAGAAACTGCCATCTGTCGAGTGCTACGCATGCATTGCAGGCTTCGCAAACCTAGCGAAACGTCGACAGCCCCGTTACGACAAGCGAAGACAGCCGCAGTGCACATGCCAGCCCTGCATGCGCACGAGCTCCGACCGAGGGGCCAGCGCGCTTGCGAGGTTAGAGGCCAGTGGCTTATGATATCGACAGACTCCGCGTTCGCTCTCTTTCGTCCTCGTTTGCTCTGTCGGTCACGCCGCCGACGCCAACAGCGACTCAACGCAGGAACGGGTGCCTGCTAATACCAGTCCAGCCTTCAAATAGTGCTATCTGGCCAT
The DNA here is from genome assembly GCF_013339695.2 of Rhipicephalus sanguineus. Classification (NCBI taxonomy): domain Eukaryota; kingdom Metazoa; phylum Arthropoda; class Arachnida; order Ixodida; family Ixodidae; genus Rhipicephalus; species Rhipicephalus sanguineus. The sequence continues at coordinate 45,769,673 of NC_051181.1, read as the reverse complement.
TTTGGTGCGGATCTCTGTTACTGTCAGTTTACCCGAGAACACGCGCCCAACATCAACATTAAAAAAAGTCACAGTTTCGCCGCAAAGGCGAAGCAATGAATGCGATAGCAAGAAATTGGGATGTCACACGAAGAACGAGAAGCAGCTCGATACTTGCAGCGCGTCGCTGAAGCAGAAAGAAGTAGGGCGCCCGAAAAGAACGCACAAACATGCACAGAGCAAGCGTGAACTAACAACTGTCGCAGTTGTTACGCCTTTGTGCTTGAGCAACGCGCTGCAAGTGTCGACAATATAGAGTTTGAGAATTGGGGCCCCAAAAAGCTTGGGGACCAAGGAGCTTGCGAGCCGCCAGGGCGCATACGCAGAACCCAAGCCACTCTTGGGCTCTTGTGCTCGCGTTGGCCCAAGACCCAAAAATCGAAACTAGCGTGGGTCCCCAAGACGCCTTGGATCACCGCGAGACTACGGAGACGCGGCGCGGGCCACGACGCTGTATGGTCCGCGTCTCGCATGATTTTAATTTCACCACGTGTGGCGCTCCGTGCGTTTGCGCCAACGCAGCTTGGGCTTGACCCAGTACCATAGGCGTGCGCACGGTTACCCATCAGGCGCGGCAAAGGTTCATCGCAGCGCCCCCCCCCCCTACTAAGTCAATGTATGGGGCAGATTTTGCGCCCCCCCCCCTCTTAGGTGACTAGAAGGGTCAATGTACGGGGAAGATATTGCGCCCCCCTTCTTAAGTGATTAGGGGGGGGCGGCCGCCTCCCCCTGCCCCCCCTTTGCGCACGCCTATGCCCAGTACTCATGCTCTGATGCTCCAACCTCCTTGGCTTCTGAATTTTTCTCTTTATCATTCCTAAATCAATGGCTTAGCCAAACATCAAGAACAGAAAAATCAACATATTCAGAACATCTACACGTGGAACTGAATTCCCATGACTGCGACATCGTCCTGCCGTTCAAGAAATAGGCCTTTCAACACTGTACGTCGCGGTACCACGGCATTAAAGGGACGCTAAAGTGAAACGGTAAATCAATTTAGACAGAAAGTTATGATGATGATGATGATGATGATGATGATGATGATGATGATGAGCCTCTACACATGGCTCATACCCACACTTGGGGTTTGGCCAAGAATTGTAGATATGAAGATTTAAAACTACTAAGTTAACACAAAAGACAGGCAAACATAAAAAGAAGCGTAGTGCAATAATTATTTCTACATTCAGCCCAGACTTCTCATCCTAACTAGAAATTAGAATAATGAAATTAATGTGGTACCGAACGTCTTCTTTTTTATTGATTTTTTTCTTATTGATTCATTGCTATTATCGGAACAGGTTTGCAATTAAGAACTTAAAAACACATTCGTTTTGTTTCCTGAAGGAAAGCAATTACAGCATCAAAAATATTCCTGTGGCTAACGCCCGAATCCGAAGCACCGAAGGTGAGAATAGCGTCTATTGTTAAAATTATCCCCAGCTTAGCACAATGAGTTTCAAGAAGTCTTTTTCTTTGTAATATATAGCGGCGGCACGATAAAAAATAATGCTCTATTGATTCGATTTCTGAACAAAAGTGACAGAGGGGAGATATCGCCAGACCAGCCCTGTGTGCATACAGATTCAACTGGGGCACTCGGCATCGTAATCTAGTTAATAATACTTTTAATTGTCTAGTTTGACACCACTGGATTTTCCATAAAAATTTTAAATGTCCAAATTCTGTCCATGCAGTTATTGATTCTATGGCGTCTGCTCGAAGGGAAAAATTTCCTATACCTAATCGCAGTTATGCTGGCTACTACAGGAAGGACCGAAATTATTGGACCGTTCAATGCCGCTCTCGCTAGTGTGTCGGCCATTTCATTTATTTCTAATCCACAATGGCCAGGTACCCATAATAATTTCAAAATTTTCAACTGCGGAGAAACTAGCGTAAGGAGCGTTTTTAAGGCAATTGATTTTGATGACATTGTTAGAGATGTACATATTGACAGGGAATCTGTTATTATTATTGCGCAATGGTCGTTCAAATCTAGTTTTCTCAGCGCTAGTATAAATGCCGAGAGTTCCGCTTCAAACACAGGGGTGAAGTCCGGCAGCCTTAATGAAAATGACCAGCCAAGCGAAGGAGAGTAAATACCTACGCCTGCCTTTTCGTCAATTACTGAAGCATCTGTGGCTACTATATTTTTTGTTTTCGCGTGTGTAAGATAATCTTGCAGCCGACTATTTAACACCCTGTATGATTGAAATTTACGCTTAGAGGGGAAAATCTCCTCGAATTCTATTTTAAGATTCTGATTGGACACATTTGCTGCAGGCACATCTCGAATCTTCACGTTTATCCGGTCTAGCTGCTTCTGAACAAAAATAATCTGTGGAGTACGAAAACGTGGCCAATGAGCAAGAAAAAAGGAGTCTGGCTCATTTATAAAAGCATATTCAGATCGTCTTAACGGAAAGCTATAAAATTTTAAAAATGTCTGCACCGTCACGATTCGGAATCGACAAGGCAATGTTGGCAAACGCGCTTCCTGATACAGAACGTTGATTGCTACAAACCTAGGGAGTCCCAGGCACAATCGCAAGGCTTCTCGCTCCACCATAACCAGAGGCTTAAGTTTGTACGCAGGGCCACCCGAGAACAAGACACATCCAAATTCTAATATTGGGCGCATGTACATTTTATAGACCATCATCAGTGTGTCCCTACGTAGTCCATATCGTCTGCTGCTCAGCCTACGTAGTATGCCTAAGGCACGTTGTGCCTTAGGTACGATACTCTCTATGTGTGGAGTCCAGTTTAGTGTCCTATTATAAATGATTCCCAAATATTTTAGCGACTCAACCTGCGGAATAGGCTCTTGTTTATATAATATTGAAATTGAGATTGGATCTGCGATTGGAAATATCAACAATGAGCTTTTATTTACATTTAAGGATATGCAAATTGTCTCTAGCTATACCTCTAGCATACTCATATATCTCTGTAATTTGTGATATAGAGAATAAATATCACTATCAGCCGCGAAGAATGCAATATCGTCAGCATAAACATATACCTGCACATCCTGGCAATTGGGGATTGAGCTCATTAATACATTAAATATTACTGGAGACAACACTGCTCCTTGGGGGACTCCGCGTGTCTGTTTGAACTTTAATGATGCACAGCCGTCCTTATAACAATAAAATTCTCTTGCCCTCAAAAATTCGCCCAACCACGTAATTATATATTGAGGGAAATTACGCCTCTGTAAGTGGTCCAATAAAACTGAATGCTCCACACTATCATACGCTTTGGCGACATCAAACGTCACTAAAGCTGCGTGTTGCCTTCTTTTCCGAGCAAGTTGAATACGGCTTTGTAAATCGGCGTGTGCACACCATATTGAACAGTCTACTCTGAAGCCAATTTGATTTGGATTTAACAATAAATTATCCGCCATCCAGATTGAAATTCTATTGTAGAGCACCCTGTCTATGAGTTTTATCATATTAGAAGTAAGAGAAATGGGTCGAATGTTTTCTATGGTATAGCCTAATTCTTGTCTTTTTTGTACCGGAATTATTTTAGCTAACTTCCAATCATATGGAATCCAGGCATTTTTTAACGAATAGTTTATTGTATTGATGAGGTCACACGGTGATAATTTGAATAATATCTTTATCATAGCAACCGTGATTCCGTCCGGACCTGGAGCTGACGAGGGTAAATCTTGAATCACTAGGCCTAATTCTTCCAATGTAACTTTAGTAAAATCCACCGTTAGCGCTGGTACTTGCTAATTGTATAACTTAGTTGATGTAAATCTACATTCCAGACCTTTAGCTATGCCTTCCAAAGATTTCTTCATTTCATCTGATGACATAATTTCACAGTCTATATTAATTGGTGATGGTAAAATTTTGCGTGATCTTATAAACCTAAACAGCAATTTTTTGTTCTTAGGTTTCGCTAGGTAATGATAGTGTTTCCTATCGTACGCTTCTTTAGCTAAAGAAACTGTGCGTTTAAATATTGCAGCGTAAAATTTGTAATCGGACCAATTTTGGGGGGACTGGTTATACATAAGCTTCTTCCAAGCTGCCTGTCGTCGACGGTAATCTCATGTATAATCTGAATTCCACCAAGGACTACCGGAAGTGGACTTTGCAGACTCAACAACAAATTCTGCTTTTTTGTACGGTCTTTTAATTGATGCACTTAGCCTCATAGCTTTTATATCGTCTCACTCGTCCGAATGTGTGGTCAACGCACTTTCTAGATCTTTTTTAAATTTGCCGTAATTTATAAATACTCGAGTCTGAGAACAGGATGAAGTTACTGGACAAACAATCTCAGATATTACTGGCAAATGATCGCTGTTGGTGACACAGTCCATGGCTGCCCATGACAAACTAGTGAGAGACGAACTTACAAAGCTTAAATCCAAGGCTGAACGGCATCGCGCACGAATAAAAGTAGGCGTTCTAGAATTAAGGCAAGACAGGCTATTATCTACTGTCCAATCCCACAATCGTTTGCCACAGCTATCTGTTCGAAAGCCCCAACACGTATGATGCGAGTTGAAATCCCCCACCAGAATTTTATCTTTACACGAAGATGTAACTGCAGAGTCCAAACATCCAGTATTTTGTACCCCTGTAGGAAAGTATGCATTTATCAACAAGAAAGGCAGGCAGCCTGGCAAAGTTATTTCTAATGCAAAAATTTCGCTGTCATGTGCCATATGCTTATATGCAATTTTTGCCTTGAGGCTTATTCTATTATTGATAAAGAAAGCTAGACCTCCGCCTTTCGATGGTCGGTCTAGCCGGAAAGATCTGAATCTACTTAATTGAAAAGGCTGATGCATTGAAAGCCAGGTTTCTTGTAGTGCAATAATATCTGGAGTGAATTTCGATGCCAAATACACCAAATCAGTTACTGCTGAGTGAATTGATCGGCAATTCCAGTGAAGAGTTTTGAGTGAACCTATGGTTTTGATAAAATAGACTCTGTAACTGCCTTGCTTAAAATGCTTTCTTTTAACAAAGCGCTTTTAGTCAGGCTATCCTTCTGGTACTTCTTGGTCTTTGAGTGGGTTGGCGAAGTACCTTTTTTTAGTCAAAGGGGATCTTGAGCGTTTTAATGATCGTGGATCCATCTCCATCTCATCTGAGTCCTGCACATCATCTATATCTTCACCTTGATACTGTCTGACAACGGCGGATGTACCTGCAGACTGAGCATCCTGAGATGAGATAACCGACACCTCCTCCTTTGATGGTCGTGAAGTGTCACTGTTTTGAGGTGTTAAGTTAACATTTTCTGCTGTGCTAACTATCTGTGCCATCTGGTTAGTGATGATTTGGGCCAGAGACTCGCAAAGTTTCCCAGCAAGGCGTTCCATCGCTTTTTCCATTGCCTTGTTGATCGCTTCAGCAATAGCAGCGCATAGAGACCCTTCCATTGATGGCATATGGCGAGCAGTAACACCAGCGTAACCTTGTGACCTCGTATGTAATTCAGCTATTGCTTCTCTGCGAGAACAACATCTTCGTTCTGCTATTTCGAGAATTTGCAGCTCACGTGCCTTTGCGGCACAGCTTGAACAGTCTGCAGCATGAGCTTCGTTACAAAGGCAACACTTTTCTTCCTTACTTTGACAGTCACTAGAATTGTGATCCTCCCCACATACTCGACACCTGACATTAGACCTACAACCTCTTATGGTGTGCCCATAACTCCAACACTTTAGGCATTGGAGAGGGCGAGGGGAAAGGGGTTCTACCTTGTAAATTAGAGGCCATGCCTTAATTTCTGATGGCCGAACTGTCCCTGCAAAAGTTACTATGACAGACTCGGTTGGTATTTTGTTCTTCTCTACCACACGTCCACACCGATAAACCGAAATAACACCTGCTGGAGAGAACAATTCTAGTATTTCAGATGGTGTCATGTCCACGTCTACGCCACGGACTAGACCTTTGGTGCATGCTAAATGTGGAGGAATGAATGCGCTCACCGAAGTGGATGCAACATCGAACACTTTAGAAGGTCTTGCACACAGGACTGGTCTGGGGAAAAGCAGATTATATCCCCTCTGCCGAACTGACGGACCTCAGTAATGCTCTGGAAATGGGCCGTCACCGACCGCAATTACGTCTGGATCGCTTTCGGGTTCTTCATCCGAATGACGCCGTCATTGGTAGGGACGAGAGCCACAGGAACAGAAGAGATGCCGTTACGCAAGAAAAGATCCACTGGCAACTCTTGGGGAGCAATGGAATCCGACCAGAGAAAAGTCCCTGGTCCTGGTGAAGAAAAGGGCATCCTGTCCGGTCTGATCTGCACTAAAATGCACTTGTCAAACAACTATTGCACTATAAACAGCAATGAAAATACCAAAAAAAAACAAAAAACAGCTACTCAATTCTTGGCCACTACCCCAAGAGCAGGCGAGCAACCGAGCGTTCCACCACGAAAAGCCTTCTTTCCGCAATTTCGCCATCACAGATGAATTTTTAGTCTACAGTTCACATGCGACGCTGTCGCCACTCCTGCCATAGACCATGATGGGCTGTAGTACGTGCAAGTACAGGGTGTCTGAACGAAATGATTTAAAGACGATAGTCTTTCTTGGGATACTTCAACGGATAAATTTTGGTCTGCCTTTCTGTTTGTCGGCACGTCACTCGATTAAGCCACTTTCATAACTTCATTCTTTCATAACTTCGTTACCATTAATTTCGCCATCACAGATGAATTTTTAGTCTACAGTTCACATGCGACGCTGTCGCCACTCCTGCCATAGACCATGATGGGCTGTAGTACGTGCAAGTCCAGGTTGTCTGAACGAAATGTTTTAAAAACGATAGTCTTTCTTGGGATACTTCAACGGAGAAATTTTGGTCTGCCTTTCTGTTTGTCGGCACGTCACTCAATTCAGCCACTCGGCCAAAGTTGAACCACTTGCCCAAGGGCCAGCCATCTTGAACAGGTACGGCTGTTCATACTTGTGAACCTTGTCGATCAAAAAGTAAATATCACGCATATCTGAGGCGCAACATCACTAGGTAAGTATTAGGTGGTGTGTTCCTTTAATAGAAAATGCATACATATGTAATTCTAAAGACCCTAGTTTCATAAGCTGCGCTGAAAATGCAACTGCGCTGAAACTTGCCTTCCTCCGTGCCCTCTGCGCGAGCTCATGTTGTGTTTCGGTTTCGGTTCTGTATTGCACTGTACGAATGCCATGGGGCGCCGCTCTGGCTTTCCTGTTTTACGCAGGCGACGTGTAAAATAAAAGAGTGTGTGGAGAGTACTCGTTGAGTGCGGACGTTTCTTCTGCTTCAGCGCTTCGCGCCAAACCGCTTGTTCGGGCTGGCTGGCGTCCCCGCCGGTCTTCGCCTGCTGCTGCGCCGGGACTACCAGCCCGCAACACAGCACTCATGTTTCCCGACGTATTGCCAGATGGCGTGCATATCTCACGCAGCGCCTCTTCTATCGTCTTTAGACGACATTTGCAGCGAAGCACGCAGATACGCGGCCAATTTTTTCGTTTCGGTTTTAGTTTCGGGCCACTGCAAAAAGCTCCGTTCCGTTTCTGTTGCGGAACGAAAAAAAATGTTCCGTAACGGATCGAAACGTTCTTTTTATGCAAAAATTTGAAGTAAGGTAATCAAAAAAATAATCGACGCATCTCCACGAAGTGAATCATGGCGAGTGGGCGAAGCTCTGGGAATCGTAGGCGTCAGTAACCGTACGTTAACCGAGCGTTGCCCCATGCAATGTAAAATTCAGTGACAAAGTGACATAAAGTGACATAAAGAGTCGACGACAAAGCTAGGCCCTAAGGTCCATAATGTCTACGTTGAAGTCGCCAACTAGTATAAAGGGTTTGTGCTTGTAGGCGTTTGTGCTTGTAGGGAAAGTGGAAAGAGGGAAAGTGGAGAGGGGAAGGGGAGGGGGTGAGTGGAGAGGGTTTGCGCATGCGCAGTAAGGGTGGTCACGCCGCACACAACCACCACCGGATTGAAATGCTTCACATCTAAAACGATCGCCAGGCCTGCGCGGAACACGCAGCACAGTCACAGTGAAAGCTGGAAGAGCGGCCTTTCTTGAGCCCCTTGTTGACTCACTTGGGGTAACTAATACAAGTACGCATGCAGAGTACCCCCTACGCCATTAACCATCTTAATTTTTCAGAAGTAGCGAAGCACCCACTATGCTATTCTTCGTCATTCTTCGGAAAATCGTGGTACCCGCTACACATCTGTAAGGCATTATGTGCACTTTGTGCTGTGGCTGATGACGATAACTGTTGGAAGCAGTCAACGACAGACTCTGTGCAATTCGTATTGTGTGACGCCAGGTTGTTATTTTAATCTTCTGTTCCACGCTTTATTACATACGTTAACACCATTCCTTGCCCGACATGAGGCCTGTATAAAGAATTTTTGCGAAGGAGTTAAAATCACCAGCGTGGCACTGCGGTGGAATACTCGACTGCCACGCAGATTCGCACGTTAAAATCCCATCCGATCCTAGAAATTTGTTTTTCATTCATTTTTTTTCTTATTTTACGCTATAATGGTTACGGACACCGGCGGCGGCGGACAACTATGGCGCCGAAATCGGCCGTTGTGATCTCATAACGGCTTTCGCTTTAACAAACTTCAGCGCCGACAATGCCCTCTCCCCACTGGTCTGCGTGACAGGCGCGCAAAAGTCCACTTGCGCTAATATAAACATCTCTGGTTGCCACTGTTTTCGTTTTTCGCACACTTTCAACATATCATTGCTTTAGAATTCCTGCCTGAGGTACGCGCTAATACTATACCCTGAGATATGCACAATTGCTCATGTTGCATGACTTCAGTTGTTCAGGATTGCCAAGTTTTCTCCTGAACCGAAAAACGATTTAAACTTTTTCGGTTTCAGTCCGGAACGAAATCACAGATGAAGCTTCGGTTACGTTTTTGTTCCGGTCAAAAATATCGTTTTCTTTTTCGTTTTTCGTTTTCATTCCGTTCCGACACACTGTGCAATCAATGAATAAAATAAATTATTTATGAGGGGAGAAAGTGACGGTAAAAATTTGATTTTTTGTTTTCGCGCCGAAACTTCAGCTCGTGAACGTGACCTTGACGTCATGAAATTCGGTCTTTTTGCGTATTTTGGCCACATTTGCTCAATGACATTCTCTGAAACTTCGTGTGTTAAAACATTGGATTCCTTAGAACACATTCTATACGATATTTAGCGATAAACGATTGCGTAGGCACCAGGGGCGTAGCCAGAAATTTTTTTCGGGGGGGGGGGGGGTTCAACCATACTTTATGTATGTTCGTGCGTGCGTTTGTATGTGTGCGTGCCTATATACGCAAGCAAAACAGAAAAATTTCGGGGGGGGGGGGGGTTTGAACCCACCCCCCCCCCCCTTGGCTACGCCCCTGGTAGGCACCAGCAGGCACTGTAAAAATCTCTGACCTTCCGGCGAGCTGGTGCGGCCACCTGTATTTATTTTTGCGACCTATTTCGCTTAACGAGCGTCTTCACGCAGTAAGAGTGGTGACTTCGGTATTTTGAGATTCTGGTTTACTAATACGAGAAAATTCATTTTCCTCATGAATGTCCTTTTAAATCTATTCTTCTCTGCGCTTAACCCACGAGCTCTGCCTTGCACACTATCATAAAACATTCGCGCCCTTCCAGAAGAAGCCTGTGGCCTCACTGGCCTTTGCGTTCTGACCTCATGAGATCACTCTAAAGCTACTGCATGTGGCTCATGCTAGCATGGACATGACACTCTCTTTTGTGCTGTCGACGTTGTAGCGGAGTTCCAAACGAGTTCCAAGCTGTGTGTCTCGTTTACCAAGTAGAAATGCGTTCGGAATATTTGTAAACGCTGAAGCCGCCAGTCGGTTATTTTGCTACGCGTAGTTTTATCGCCTGACGTAACCTCACACGATGAGCCTTTATTTAAGTATGGTGTTCTCTTTATCTCGTTGCCAATATGCACGTTATTTGGTAATGTCAGTGCATATTGCCACGTGCCTTTCTTATTATCACTTCGGCTGTATTCGGTTTTGCCCCACAGAGACTGTCAGCAACGCCCAGCGCGAACCGCGCCTCATTGTTCGAGAAGCTTCGCGATCATTGTAGATCGTTTTGTTAAGATTGCGCGCAAGACGCGCACACTCGAGCTTATTCCAGAATTTGCGCGACCGCCAGCGATAACGCTGGAACATTCGACGGCATATATTTAAATACCGACACGCTTCACTGCTTGTCAGTTGATCGATGGTCGACGCTCTGTTCGCCGCCATCAGTGTATTGCTGTAGTTTGATTTTCAGTTTCCCGGACACAAGTTCGGCCAAATAAAAAGTTTCATCTCTGACGTGCTGACTGCTGCCTTCGTCGACGTCACGACCACGTGACAATATTGTATACACCCTGGTGGTCGAAATTATCCAGAACACTCTTCTGCAGCATCTCTCGTGTAGGAAGAGTCCTTTTGCTGCGTTAAATACCCGAAAGCGAAGCAACCCTGAGCAGTTTTCAAAATTGCAGGAAAATAACATATATAGAGTGTGGCAGTGAAAGATGAAACCACTCAGTTGTCGCGAGCAGAAAACTGCGCAACATGCTGGAGAAAGCGACGCGCAGCTTTTCCGCGACGTCGTTGCTGCGCTCTCAGTTGCTCCAGGCGCGCAGATAGTTAGGTGTGTGCCACAGCAAAGCAAGCGGGCTTAGCTTCGATGCGCGGCCGCGCCGTGCGCGCTGGCGCTCCGCCACTCGACACTGCGGCACCTACACTGTGACAGCTTCACCGGTAAATGTCACTCTACATACCTTGAAGCGCATCCTGTTGCACAACTGCCCTGTCTGTAGGCACTCCAGCGTGACAAAGTGGAGCGACGTCACTGTTTGACTTATTCTATGGCCCTATTCCTAACGCGTTCAGTTTCCCATAGGTAGAATATATTGAGCGCAAACGGACGAGACACAAGAAAACAGCACGACTACACTTCTAGTGTCTCGTCCGTTCGCGCTCAATCTATTTCAGAATGAACCAACGCGCCCAACAAAGCATTTTATTAAGTTCCCATAAGTGTTCGCGTATTGCATATCACCTTCAGGCTCGAATTGTGATGCACTGTCTACAGACGCGCCAAATTCACGTCGCAAAATTCCAAGGCACTCTATATTACGTTCCAAGAAATACAATAATGTATTGGTTTGTGAAAGTTTCAGTAATTAATCGTAATTAGCATGCAATAAAATATTTATTTATACTGCAGACAATCATGTTCCCTTTATACATTACACGATTGAAATGGTAGGCTCAAAATGTGTTCGTAATTAATCTGAGGTTGCATTCATTTCAAGAAATTATAAATAATGCTTTTGGCGTTGGTCTTGGAACACGGCCCGCCGAACTTCCGGTCGAACATCGCAGTGCCTTCACCAAAGTGATTGGTTGCAGTCATACGCAGCACATTGAGGTTAAGTCAAGACATACTGACTATGCAGAAGGTTCAAATCATCCAATAGACAACGTATTTGTTCTCATTTGAACACAAGTCAACACAACTAGCATAAACAAGTTGCCTACAGAAACGCAGCCACCGCTGCTGAGACATGAAGTAAGTACAGTCCGGAAAGTGAAAAATTCGAGAATAAGGTTGAAGATTGGCTGTTTCTAGAGCTACTGTATATGCTACCTTCAGGTACCAGAGCTGCGCATGTGTCTGGCTAGTAACCCCAGCTATGCGGCAATACCGCACTCGGTTTTTGCAGGCGACATGCCTACCGTGCCGCCGACACGCCATGCATGTCGAAGACAGGTGATTAACTCTACTGTCAATGACTTGTGCCAATCCAGTTAGCTGCAGCGGCGGTGTCGAGAAATACAAAAGTTGACCCGAGCATCAGCTTCTCCGCAACGCATGGTTGCTAGCGGCGTTTGGAGGACAAAGTAATAATATAATTGTTGGGTTTTAACGTCCCAAAACCACGACATGAAACTGGAAACTCTGCTATCTAAGTAGCATATACAGTAGCTCTAGCTGTTTCATACAATCGGCGCCATCTGTACGTTGTTTCGCGCTGTAGAGCGGCGCGGCATGACCTAAACAACGTATAACTAACTAGTTAAGTTTGACTTGTGACGAACTATACTAACGCCTACTAATAACAACGTGAGCTGCAGGAAGTTATCACTTCCAACGCATACCGTACCTCCTGACTCACTTTGAACAGCAAGTTTTGTAAGGCAGAAACAGCATAGTTTGTAAGAGTGGCATTTTTTTTTGTTTCTTGCGTACCACACGTCACTTGCGTGACAGCTTCTTTCCGGCGTGTGGCGCTACTGGCGGTGGACTTGGGAGACACGTACATGGGAAGCGGTGACAGCACTCAAGCGACGTTCTCGTGTGACGCACTGCAGGCTTGCCTCTTTTTGCCGTCACCTGAGCTGTGTTTATCGTTTTGTTCCGCAATATCCCACGTTTTGTTCTTTCGTTGAAGCTTTGTGACATGTTCCTGCCGCGGCTGCACTTCATACCGCGCTGGTTTTGCTGTTGTGTGTTACTGCGTCGTGCTGTGTCGCGTCAGGCCTCGGGCTGCGATGCCTCGCCGTCTCGCAAGCGATCTATACACAATGACAGTCGACTCATGAAATTTCAAGAATGTGAGTACGTCACGTTCTAATAAGTTTGCTACCAAGTTTTTAAAGGCAAAGAAGGCGCGAGACTTTCTTGATATTCTTCGCAACTTTCACATTTGGAGACGTTATTCCCAATATACCAGTTATCCGTTAGTGAGGGGGTTTATTCGTAAAATTCGCCTAAAAATATGCGGTAAGTTTTCCTTGAAAGGTGCTTTCCGAACACACCTATAAGGCCGATAAGACAGAGTATCAATATGGTGAATTAATTAGAATCAGCGGAATGATAACGCTGAAACGACTTAGAAGGGTAGCGGCTTGGGCTAGTTGGTAAGTCATGACAATTGTTATAGCGCAAAAGCAGGGTAAATACAAAAGGTACACGAAGACGAGCGCTACAAGTGAGCGTTTCAGCGTCTCACTTTAAAGACGTCGTTTCAACGTCTTTAAAGTGAGATTATGAGCATACAAAATGAATTTTGCACGTTTAAAAGAGGTATCAATTTCAGAAAAAAATATAAGGAAAAGTATCAGTTAGCGCTATATTGCGGGATTGTTGATACGTTATCATTACATAGTGCTCCAGCACAAACAAAACGACGACACAAAAATAGCACAACAACAACGACAGGCCGCGTGAACATTTTTTTAAAGGAATAAACACTGTTAACAAATACTGTTAACATGAAGAACAAGTGCACTTGGATTCTCATTTGAGCACTTAAAACTTTGAACTCTCCTTGGTAATTTTATTCCAGTGTTCGAAATGGCACCACATAAACTATGGCAATGGAAAACACGTGATATGTTAAGTAGGAATGAAAAGTGGGCAATTTCGTACAGATTTATTATTGTGAAACGGCCCCGCAGAATAAGACGAGAACACATGAACACAAGCGAACGTTATCCATGTATGTTCTTTTATGTTATATGTAATATATGATTTTTTTTTTATTTTCGAAAGTCTGCCCTTAGGCATAATAAATATTTATTCAGAAATACACATATTAATTTGCGGCGTGTATGAAGTCCAGTAATGAGCGGTGGTGAGGTACACTAATCCAGCGATCAAGGTCGGGTGGTCGGCCAGGCCTGAGGCCTGTTGCACGTAGGTGACGACGACGGCCTAATGGTAGACCCGTGCAAGTCCACAATAAGTGCGTGACAGTTACATCGTGGATTGGGGCGTGGCAAAATGGGCACGATGTACCATACGGACCGCGGTACTTTTGCTCCCAAAGGGTGGTCACGGATGGGGTAGGCGCAACCCCAACACGAAGCCTCCGCAACGTAACCTCCTCTCGGCGGGTTAAACCACCAGGGAGGTCTGACCCACACGGAGGTATAAGAGCTCGTGTGGTACGTCGGAGGTTTTCTTTTTCTCTGAGCATCTGTCCTTGAGCGTCCTCAGGAAAGTGCGGTAGTGGGTGCGATGTAACTTGTGGGTGGGTTTCCTGATCAGCTTTGATAAGGTCCGGCAAAGCGGCCCGAGGCACCCACTGAACACGTATCCGCACAGATGCGGAGGCAGCAAGATGGTGAATACTATCCGAGAGTGACGTAGACCGATACACTCGTCGTATATCGTGGATAGCTTGTGTCGAATCCGTACGAATGATGAGCTGAGAGCACCTCTCAGGTAGAAGAAAAGGTATCAGCGCTGCCAATCCGCCATAGTCTGAATCTTATGTAGACAATCAATTACCTGATTTGCATTTTTGATTTCTGCTCTCGCCTTTGTCTGTTAATGTCAAGCCACTTATTATCTCTTCTGACGTTTATTGTAAGGTTATTATCTATGATAATACTGAGCAGGTTAGTACTAGCAGAGTGCACTCTTCATATATTTCTATTTTCCGGCATCTCTTTTTCCTACCACTCATGAACGTCAGTATTATGGCCAGTTTTTATGCCATTATGTGCTCGGAAAAACAGCGTTTCACGAAAGGCACTGAATGAAATGAATGCAGCATGCAGACACGGCCTTGACTCGTAGCTCAAGCATTCACTGAAAAAAACGCACATATATAAGATCTTAGTCATCACGTGAGATCAGTGTTATAGAAAGCAGAACAACCTTGGAAACACTTCAGTGGCGTTCCCATTTCACTTCACACGCGTGTGTCTACGGACACACGCTTGTAATGGCAGTCAAGACAGGATTAAAACGTTGCTAGTTGAGACAACGTGTGCGCATATACGAAAAAAAAGCAGAACGTTATCATATTATCCGCAAGCAAAAAAAAAAGCATGCTTCTGCCTTTTTAAGATGTGAGACTTACTTAAAATCTGCTGCAGTTACCTTGAGGGCGCATGTACGTATGACAGGGAGATGCATTAATACGAAATAAATGAAGCAATAATAATAATAATAATAATAATACCTAGGGTTTTACGCCCCGAAACCGCCATATGATTATGAGGCACACCTTAGTGAAGGACTCCAGAAATTTCGACCGTCCGGTGTTCTTTAAATAAACAATAAATATTCAGGTTTAACTTCACAAAACCACGATATGATTAGGAGGGACGCCGTAGTAGAGGGTTCCGGAAATTTCGATCACCTGGGGTTCTTTAACGTGCACCTAGATCTAAGCACACGGGCCTCAAGCATTTTCGCCTCCATCTGAAATGCGGGCGCCGCGTCCGAGATTCGATCCCGCGACCTTCGGGTCGGCGGTCGAGCACCATAAGCACTAGACCACCGTGGCGGGTGTCCGGAGTTCTTTAACATGCGCTGACATCGCACAGTTCACGAGCCTCTAGCGTTTCGCCTCCATCGAAATGCGATCGCCACAGCCGGGATCGAACCCACGACCTGCGGGTCAGCAGCCGAGCACCGTAATCGCTGCGCCGCCGCGGCCGACTAAATGAAGGAGACGTTCACCGAAAACAAAAAAAAAAGCCCTCGCTCGCACGTTACGCAACAATGCACGCGGTGTGGGAGCTTGTCCTGCAATTGATGAGATGAGATAGATAACGGAGTAAACAATATAAAGAATCGTTGGCGTACGAGTACAGCAGTCGACCACGTTCGAAATTCTCTCCTGCGCAGCGCCGCGATGAGCGCCAGCGCATGCGCGTCCCCTCCCACTCTCTCTCCTCTCCTACGCTGCCTCCCTCTCGCGCGCCTGTCGACCGTGTTCTCCGCTCACCCACGCGCGTAGTGTTCCTCTTCGCGTTCCACGACGCGAGGTTGGTAGCATGCCCAACAAACGCCAACGGAACGCGATCGTGCAAGTGCTCCGGCTTCGCATCGCCTCATGGTCCCCTTTAGCGGGAGATGGTGTAATTTTTTTATTCCATTTGCCCTTTTCGGTAGTGAGCAAAGTATAGAGGCCGAATGGCTGTCGACCTGGACGTTTTTGTCGCATGGGGCAGCCTTCTCAGCCTTGTGCACGCTTGCATCGTGGCACTGTACATGATGATTGTCGGTTGTTTCGCCGGTAGCGCATGTAGTGTCCATGGGCTCCGATTCTTCAGCTTCGGGACCTAATGTCAGCGCTGCACATGACGGAGATCGCGAGGCAGCGTTGCTACTGATACATGCATTCGTTGACTGTTCGGACGCAGCACGGTCACGTTTAGTGATACTTGACGTGCTTGGTCCAGTTGTTACCTTTGGATGCAAACATGAAGGGTAGTCTGCAAAGACCGACGCTATCGCATCCTTTTTGAGCCGCCGTTTCTTATATCCTATGAAATCTTCCGCTCGTAAATGATGGCTACATATTCTAATGTAGTTTCAAGATGTATTTGGAGACCAATTATCCCGCCTAATTACTGCGAGCCACGTCTCCCGTACACCAGTGGCAGCTGGAATTTCATGGAACGACAGCCGAACAGTGTATTAAGGAGAAAGCCTTAGATGCCTCATAAAACACGAAAATTGACCGTCGGCGGCGTAAATACGAGTCACGCGAGAAATCATCATTGCGTGGTGACGTCATCATATGACGTCACAGTCATAAAATATTGCGACATTATCGTGACGTCACATAACGTGACGTCATCATATTATACCTTCGATTGGTCAAAATGGGCCGATCACGGAGGCAGTGCATAACCAGCTGAGGTGCAGAAAGCTTGCAGTGCCTCCGATCCTTGAGTGTGTAAGAAAACCGCATTAGGTGCAGAAATATCTCGGATGGAGGCAGGGGATTTTCAATACATTCACTGGGAAGAAAAAGAATGAATGAATCAATGAATCAGTCACATACCCAGGAATTCGGGACATCGCTTCTAGTTCACTGTTTTTCACACCACGTTGCGTACGGACCCTTCATCGTTCAAAATTCGCGCGATGACGCTTGCCGTAATCGCGCTGATTGAGAAAACCACAATACATAAAAAAAGCACGACGACGATATCCGCTACAACCAGCGAGCGCGAACCTCCGTCGCCGAGTGATAACCGCAACGCATGCGACGAGCGGCCGGTTGGGCTGCTCGACTGTGAGTCAGCAGTTCTGTTGCACTGAAAGGGTGCACACATACAAGGCGCTTGGCTGTGCTTGATAACTACGAACTGTCGAAAGAGCGTGCTGCCTTTCTTCTCATCCCCTGCCTCTTCAATATATTTCGTCCGATAATATTGTAGTTGGCTCCGACGGGTTTTTAAAAGAAAGCAAGAACGCGTCCGTTAGCGCTGCTGTTTTTGTAATGTGAAAAAAACTAACTTCCAGAAAATAATGCAAGCTTCGGAGGCGGTGATGACAATCACTAGTTTCCGAATGTGCGGAGTCTTGACGTCCCTAATTTTTGTTGGCCTCAATTTATAAAATCAATATTTTGCGCTATTATGTGAAGACGCCTGGCCGTGTTACATTCACTGCCACAGACATTTTTCTTTAAAGCTCAATAAGCAGCAGAAGTACAGGAAGAATACTTTGGAAGCAGAAGATTGTTCGATGATCTTAAAAAGAATGGTTTTAATGAAGTCGCTTTAGTTTTAACAGCGCGCTTTTTGTTTCTAAATAACATAACTGAACGCCGGGAAGTGCATTGACTTACGCATGACATGCTACACAGGCCGCGTTTACCTCTCTGCTAAGTGTTGGTGAAAGACTAATGAAACAGATTAGATTCCTATAAAGTATCAAGAAACTCGCCTTCTTGTTCGACTGCCTATGCTTGTCTGCAGAATTGTAGGAGGTCGCGGCTTGAAACCCGGCTCTTGCGGCCAGCTTTATTCGGGACAGAATAGCGCGTTTCTATTTTTACTAGGTAAAGTTCGCTAAAAGGCCCCTCGTCAGGACCCGTTTAATATATTGATTACGAGCTGAAATATTTCATTTATGTGAGCAAGGGACCTGGAAAGGTCTCGAAAAGCCGTTTTATTTTTATTCTCTGTGTCGCGTGTTTGTTTACCGTAACACAACGTAGCACCTCACCAGGCGATGTTCGACGAAAGCTGAGCAACCTTTCACGAATGTCTTTTTTTTTTGGTCAATAAGTTCGCTGTTCAGTATTGCAAGAGTAGGAAGGCACTGAACTGCCCTGTTACCGTGCCGCCAGAAGGTAAACATTAGTCAACGCGGGCCTTGTCCGCCGTGGTGGAGCAGTGATTATGGTGCTCGGCTGCTGACCCGAAGGTCGCGGATTCGATCCCGGCCGCGGCCGTCGCATTTCGATGGAGGCGAAATGCTAGAGGCCCGTGTATTGTGCGATATCAGTGCACGTTAAAGAACACCAGATGGTCAAAATTTCCGGAGCCCTCCACTACGGCGTCGCTTATATAAAATAAATCATATCTGGTGTTTTGGGACGTAAAACCCCAGATATTCTTATTAACGCTGGCCTTACACTGTAAAAAATATTTTGTGAAAAAAAAACAGAAATTCTCTGGCGGCTCTCTTGCCACAAAATTTCTGTAAAGCTATGTTTTCTATCTTGGAGTTTTCTGTGTTTTAACAGATTTTTTCGTTTTACTTAACAGAAGTTTTCTGCATAAACACAATTTTCAGTATTCCGTTACAGAAAAAACTTGCTTTTATGTTTGTCTTCTTTCTGTTATTTCACTGTTATTCGCTCTTTTACAGTACAGAAATTTTATGTTTAAAAACACGTTTCAGTTTACAGACACTGAAAAACTTTTCTATTCTCATTATCTGTTATTTCGCTATTAGTATCTGTTATCGTTTACGGAAACGTTATCTATAAGTACAAGTTCGGATATCGAGTCACGAAGACTTGAGTTTTCTGTACTGCCTTCCTGCTATTTAATTATTGCATTTTAATTCATGAACATAATTTTTTATACATCAAGATCAAGTCATATAGATTGTCTTAGAAAAGCATTCCGCAGTACTAGAAAGTAGTTGTGTCACTTGTACAAGCGACACGCAAAAATATTTTGTGTAGCCAAATGCAATGGCAAAAATACCAATATATTGCGTTTGCATATTCCAAATATATTCCAATTTTCTTAATAACAATATCTTGGGTTTTATGAGCCAAAACCACGATATACACTGGCCTCTACCATTTCGCCTCCGTCGAAATGCGACCGCCGCGGCCGGGGTCGAACTTGCGACTTTCGGGTAAGCAGCCGAGCACCGGAGCCACATCACTACCGCAGCGGACATTGTGAACTTCTTGGAGCTACACCCGCGAGGTGTTGCTTCCAGCACTCTAGAAAATGACGCAGTAAAGACAGGCACCTTTCAGTAGATTCTCCTTTCATGATAAAAGAAACGAATCTTTATTTAAACACAGGAAATGCTGCATGTAAACACTTCAAAATAATGATAACTGCGTACTCTTGTCACCGTAGACTCAAACTGGTTTGTAAAATGTATAGATATATATGCATAATGACATTGCAAATTTTTCGTTGAAACACTTCGCATTCGTAGTCTCGCAGAGCTTTATGTTGACCATTTGTGGTGTGAGGCAGTGCTGCTTCCTTGACTTCTCGACCTTGTTCCCTCTCTCAGGGTTGAGTGCTGCGGCTGCCCTAAACACGAGTAATGATTTTTTTATGTGTTGCATGACTATGCTGAACACAATGGCCACACTGAGAACATTGATTATGTTGGTAGAGCGTTCAAGAAACCCTCGCATTGCCTCTTTAAGGTGTGCTGTGTGGAATCAGTTAAAAAAAATAACCTCATGATCCAGATGGAAATTCATTTATATAAAATTACTATATGGTTCATACAATGTCATTTATTGCAGTGTGACGACTTTAAAGGAAATAATACTCCTCACAGAACAAAGTTCATGTGCTTTTGTACACATACCCAAATACAGTAAAAGCTCATTAATTCGGATTTTACGGGACCGGAGAAAAACGTCTGAATTAACCGAATGCCCAGTTATCGAGATTATCAAAAACAAAATAAACAAGTGGCTATTACCTCAATGTATTTTCACTGTCTTGATGAATGGGCAAATACAGTACCTATTTTGCATAAGAGTAAAAGCCACAATTGTTGTCATTAGGTTCATCGTTCACAATGACACCGCGGCCCAAGACCTCGTGTATTAAGCCGAAACGTTTTCCCAACCCATCCCTTATTAAGTACCGCCGCGAGCAACACCACGCGAACGTGACGATCACTTTGTCGCTGAAAATGGCCGGCAACTGAACGTTTGTCCATCGGAATGTAACAAGCGAGTTTTATGCCAACTTGCGGAGTGCCGCTGAATGTCCTAATCTTCCACAGCTTCCGCCATGTAAAAGCTTTGTGACATTGCGCGCGCATAGCCCAAAGTCAAAACAAAGCTGCCATGCTATTAAACAAGACAAAGGTGTCATTTAACAATGCATGTGCTTGCTGGGACCAGAGAGCGCGGCCGAATTATCCAATTTTCTAATTAACGATGGTCGCATTAACGAGTTTTTACTGTACAGGTCTGTGTGTAACAATAAGAGACATGAAAAAGTCGCGCGTCGCTATATACGCCAAATAACTTATAGACGTGTCGCTGATGCAATCTGTGCCCATTTTGCTTGCAGGGAATTCTCGCTTGACAGCACCAATCCTCGTCGGTCCTTTGTTTTCTGTGTAGCTTTCTCTTTCTGCGTTGTGCTCACAATTATCGTATACCAACTAGACCGGACACACACCTTGCTCCGGCAGCAGAACTGCATAAAAAAGTGCTAGCTCTTATTTACTATAATAAAAATTTTCATGTAGCTTAGTGCTCCCTTCGAAATCCCCATTAAACAGTTATTAAAAATACTTCACACGTCAACCGTTCCATATACTATCGCTATTATCTAAAATCTTTTATGACCACTCAGAATTCCCGTAGACAGTTTTACACTTAAGCTGAACATTTCCATTTAGCCATTCCCTCCATCACAATCCCTCTTTGGCTTAGCCAAATGGAGGTGTAGTATCAGATATTGGACATTCCCCAGTACTTGTCTACTTTCGTACTATGTAATGTTGCTTGATCTAATTTAGTTGCATGAATTTTGTTCAAAAAGTTAGAAAAATCACATTAAGTTTTACCTTTGCGTGAACTCCAGGGTTAGGCTGACCTCCTTGCGGTATTCAATAGTAAAAGCGAAGTGTGTAAAGAACACCAACTTAAATGCCTGGCACGATGTGGTGGATTCGATCACAGCATGGGTATCAATATAGATGGTAATTGTCCCGGCAGTCAGAAAGGTTTCTCCTGGAACAAAATATTTCCTGTTTAGAAATATTCAGCAATATATTGCAAGTATCCATAGAAATACCTCTGGCAATGATGAAATGGGAGCACGGCACTTCTGCAACGTTATCTTCACTTGTACTTTCCTGCAATAACAAAAGTTATGAAGTTAATTGTGCGATAAGTAGTCATTAAAACTCCTGTACCCTGGAGTTCAAACAAGCATACGAAGACAATTAAAAAGTTAGACAATATTTTTATTGAACTACAGACATTGTAGATGTGATATAAAATAAAAATAAATAAATAAATTTTCTCAGTAATAGAAGGTAAATTAAAGCAGCGAACAATTTGAGGACCAGCCCACTGTCAAATTATTCTCTTAGCTTCTGGTAGCTCGAGATGCAGCACCACCTTAGGGCACTATGACACCTTAGCGCTTCCATGACACAAAACCATATAAATCCTTTTGGACTCTTCGTTTTCTCTACAGTCCTATTTTCGTCCTTGGTATCTCGAAGCACTAGCTCAGAGAAGGAACTAGCGGAACTCTTTTCTGTACTGTTGCAATGGGCACTTGATGCAGAATGCATTCATGTTTTTGTGCAGTGCGGCATACTTCATAAAACGTGGCACAGTCGTCTTGGTGCTACCACAAACACTGTAGATATACATCACAGAAATAAATACAAAAAACTGCAGATACCGAAAGAAATAGAAAAGTCTGTTATAACGGTAAGCACTTCTCTTAAGGTATAAAAAGAAAGGAAAGGAGGCTAATGCCTGAGTGTAACAAACATTTTTGCCAATTCAGAGAGAATGAATCTTAAAAATGAAATGCAATAATTAATTGAAACATATTCGTAACGCTTTCAAAAAGCCGTTAAAGGCATGTGCATTTGCACGAACGTGAGGCTAAGCATGCAGACGAATAACACCAGAGCAGGAGGGCGCGCTCAGTGAACCTCCATTAGAGAAAGCGTTTACGCAAGGAATCAACAATGCATGCGCAATGACGTTCGCAATGACGGTTGCTTCGCGCCGACTATTTCAATATTTGGGCTAGCGAGCCACCAAGTTGCGATTTCCGTCATACTTTTTCGTTACCAGGAATCCACTTATAAAGGGCACGTGGTGGGGAAATTTGTCCGATGACCTGCATCACTCTCGAAAAACTTGCCACCTGAGATGGAGTAAAATGTCCTTCATTTTATGAAAAGCAGAAGGTCAATCGGTTTTTATTTTTACTGAAAGACTCGTTCGAGTTGAGGTAAGCCATTGGGCCAGAAGACGAGTTGCACCTGCCTGCAGGGCCGTAACCGGAAATTCATTTCGGGGGAGGGAAGCAAGAAAAGGGGGGGGGGGGGGGGGGGGGGGCTCAATTGCTCTTTATGTATCTTCGTGCGTGCATATTTAAACATGAAATATCCAGCAATTAATTGGGGGAGAGGGGAGGTTGAACCCCTCACCCTGGTACGCCAATTCCTGCCCTATTACGTGCTGTAAAATATATACCATGATATTTGCTTCTCTGCAAAAGAGCACAGCAGTATATATATGTTCAGAATATACAGACTATTGTGAATGTTTACAAATCGCAGAGCAGTTCTAATGAGCGATTCGCTTCAATGAAGGAGTGATGCGTTTTAAGAAGTAGATATTATTTTTTCAGTGATAGTATTAGCGTAACTAGTTTGTTTCGCAAGGCGACATTCGGCAGGAGACAGCGCCGTGGAATAAGCAGAGCACATTTGTCGCGGTAGCATAGCTGGCTAAGCACGCAAACCAATCCGTCATATGCCATTCGTCTGAGCAGTTCGCGAGCCGCTGTTATCTGCCAAGCTACTCTTTTTGCAGCCTACATGTCGATAGAGCGGAGGTATAAAATGGATGTCCCTCTAAAGCTGTCGACCAAAACGTGCGCATGTCTTCTTTTTTTTTTCCAGACGCCCTAAATCTCACGCGAGACAGAACGTGCGCCTGAAAGAGCTAAAAATTTCGTGTTCAGCGACGAACACATCTCGCAACGTGGTTGCGTCATTAAAAATTTTTATCGGTACTTTTATTCGACGGTGGAAGTCCAATAACTACTGCCGCCAAGCACTGGTGAACAAAACGGGAGACCGCCAACGAAAGATCCATTCGCCCTTCAATACACCGCTAAAAACAAAGTCCGCTTCTCCGGAACCGGGAATTCTTTAACAGTAGTCACGATCGATGTCCACAATATGCCTTTTCGCACGGCTAGAACCGCGGCATCGGCGTTGATGCTCCACTGAGAGATCACACGTGACATGTGCTACGATTCACCGCCTGCACTATGAGCGCACTTGAGCCCACTTTCCAGAGGTGTTCACGACTTCATGCCGTTGTGTGTAAATCACGAATAACAACCACGTATCTAGCATGAGCTCCAGGTGGGAACACGCTAATACGAAACGCGCCGAGTTTCTCCTACCGAAGAGAAGACGTGCTCCACCGCAACGCAGGAGGAGAGCGATGACGCAAGATAGCGCGTGTACGCGTCAAGTCCGTGCCCCATTGGCTAGTCACTCGAGGTATCAGTTTACCGAATGAATGTGCCCCACACGTCCATTCGGTAAACTAGATTTACCTAGATTATCTCTCCTCCGCCAGGAACTCAGCGCTTCGTAAGGAAGGTTATGCAATGATACTACGCCAAGAAGCTATGCGTTCTCATATTCCCACCAGCAATGTTCAAGATACATAGCATTATACAAGTAAGCAGAACTTAGCATGCAATGACCACGAAAAAGCACTAAACGCCGTACACCAAGCCACGACATCATTGCTCAGGGCTATGTTCACTATGTAGCAGAAAGCTACCTATTACACGTGGATACACACACAAAAAGTAAACGTTTGTACTTTCATTAAAAATGAAAGATGCTATGCTATGTAACGTCGCTCGGTTAGCTGAGTTGGCAGTTATACGCACTTCATTAGTTTTTAGAAGAAATCGGGCCAAGCAACAAGAAAAAAAAATAGGTGCAGAAACACAGAATACAGAGGTTTGAAGTAATAAAGAAACAAAGCGGGTAAGGTGAACAAATACCTCTCATTATTCTGTACAGCAGAACCTCGTTAATGGTTCGCCGCAGGGAACGTGCATGAAGTACGTGGCGAACGCTGTAGTATGCGCACTGCAACCGTCCAAGTACAGATTCGCATACCTTGACGTACGCTGCCGCTACCAGCAAAGAAATAAATGTGGTACAACAGCAGGTGTTGCCTCAAGCCCCCGCTTAGAAGGCCTCATCAGTATTTTTACCAAAGCATAGAAGAAATTCCGGCGATCGCACAACGATGTGGTCGCGCGCGCTGCCGACGCAAAGCTGATTTAGAAACTACGGGAGAGCGAATTTCGAAAGCGGGCAGGCATATGAAGGAGATCTTGCTGTAAGGAACTCTAGTTAAGTAAGGAACGCTAGTTAAAAGCAAACCACCCACCTTTCAATGACAGTCACACAAAAAGCAGGAGCAGGAGGGTGCCGTAGCTGCGCTTTACACTGCAGCCACGCGTAGCCGCGCGTCGACGGGAGCGGTAGCCATCTTGTAAATGTAGGGCCCCGCGAGCCACGAGCGTAGAACCGCAGAAAAGGCTCTGAATATTAATCACGCAAAATAGCATTGTGCGAGAAACCAGAAAAAAACATGAAATGTTATTTCATGGACATTTGTAATCTTTGAAGAATTAAAAACTGTTGAGGTTCAATTTTGAGTCGTTTTGCTGAAGGTCACGAATAACAGATAATTTCGGTTTCTATCTTTAACAGATTTCTTCCATGGCACATTTACAGAAAGGTTCTTTCGCGGTACAGAAATTTCATGTATTTTATCTGTAAATTTACAACTATTTTTACAGTGTACGTTTGCCAAGGCGATGCAGGGAAAGAACTCTGCAAGCGGAGTTCTTTCCCTGTCTTCCCTTACGTATCGTAGACAATGTGCCCTGTTTTGCTTACAGGACGAGCCCCACCTTTCTGCTTTTTTTCGCGGCGCCTTTAGAGTGACCGCATTGAGCGTCTCGCAGTGGGAGGTTAACTGAAGTCACGTGCTCTAACAAATGTCGTTAAAAGCAGTGTGCCGTAGTGCGCGGCTCACATCTCGCAGGAAGTGTGGCCCCCTGTGAGATGCACGGACTACCTTTTTATTATTTTCATACTTGGTAGACACGATGTTCACCTACTAATCTACCGACCTAATCAGGAATCTTAGATTATCAAATTCCTCGGTTTCAACGCATCCCTCATTATCGTCTCAATCATACAGTAATGTCAATAAACACTTCACACCGTCAGAGGGTCATAAGTAACTATCATTCATTAAGGCGAGAGCGTTGTATGGCTCGTGATTTTTAAAATCCAGCTTTCGGCGGCGCGAACACCGTGGGCCGATACCCGGAGGCTGTGCAACAACGGGTGACGTGGAAAATGCCTCAGGGTAAGGGTGGGACGACCAATCCAATTGACTAACGACGTTAAAGTAGTTTAATTAATGAATGTCTCTCCAGAGCATAGCCTACTGTGGTATTCTAAGCGTCAGCTATAGGGGTTAAATTTTATTACAGCGCCACCGACATAATGTGTATCGGCCGTGGGAGCGATTGGCAGATAAATTGGGCGCTGCTAAGCGCGAGGTCGCGGGTTCCATTGCCTCCCATGGTGGCCGTATTCCAGTGGGAACGAAATGCAAGAACACCCGCTTACTTTGATGTAGGTGCACGTTCAAGAACCCCAGGTGTTTAAACCTTTTACAGAATTCCTCACTGGGGCTTGCCTCATAATGACAATGTGGTTATGGAACGTAAAATCCCTTAAATTATTATTATTTACATAGGCCGCTCGGCGACAACAGAAATAATACGTGAAAAACAACCCCGTACACACGCTTCACCATTAACGCGATAGTGTCACATACCGAGTTTTGCCTAAATTAATGTTGTGCATGTTCTATCATCTGCTTATTTTAATAATTCGCAAGTAGCCGCGTGAATGCGCACGTGGACACTTCGGAATTACAGATGCTCTTGTCGCAGGATAAAAAAAAACATATATAAAGGGAGAAGGTTATAATATTCCTCAAGTTTTGCTTGCTTTGCTCGCTAGGCCGTCTTCTGGCGCTGCTGTCGCATGCGAAAAGCTAACCGCAGTGTGTATTTTCGCGGGGTACAAGTCAAGAAATTGCTTGTCCTGGTCTTTGTATTTTTTTTCAGTGATATTGCAAGATGAGAAATCCAAAACACGACTAGACGCTTAAGACGGGTGCGGTTTAAACCACAATGCACTGCGGAGAAAACATTCAACCAGGTTGAACATAAAGGCTTCGAGCTTTCATTTTTGGTAATTCAATTTACATGAACCAACACTCTACCATTATCAAGTGTTGCTAATAATAATAATGATAATTCTTGAGCTTTAACGTCCCGAAACCACGATATGATTGTGCAGGACGCCGTCGTGGAGGGCTCCGGAATCAGTGACCACCTGAAGCTCTTTAACGAGCGCCTAAACCTAAGATTTATTTCGGTATTTTTAAATATGGTTCGTCGACGCCCCGACTCCGTAGCGCCTGCGTAAGTGCTGATACTCGACCGAATCAAATGCCTTCTCGTAATCTATGAAGGCTATATATAGGAGTTGGTTATATTCCGCGCATTTTACTATCGCCTGATTGACAGTGCCAATGTGGTGTATTGTCGAGTAGCCTGTACGGAATCCTGCTTGGTCCTCTGGTTGAGTGAATTCTGATGCTGTCCTAATCTTTGTAAACAGCTTGTAGACAACGGACGGTAAGCTGATCGGTCTGCAATTTTTCATGTCCTTGGCGTCTCCTTTTTTATGGATTAAGATGATCTTAGTATTCTTCCAAGATTCGGGTACCCTCACCGTTAAGAGACATTTTGTATACAGGGTGGCCAGTTTTTATAACACAGTCTGTCCACTCTTTCAACAGATCTGATGTTACATGATCCTCACCAGGGGCTTTGCTTCTTTTTCCCTCCAAGGCTTTCTTTATTTCCCCTGTCGTTACCGGTGGAATGTCCGATTCCTCTGGGCTACTACTACTTCTTACATTATCTTCCCGGTTGCCCCGGCTAGTGTACAGACCTCCGTAAAGCTCATCAGCTGTTTAAGCTATTCTATCCTTGTGTTAGTGCCTTTGCCTTTCTTGTCCCTTAGTACATACATCTGGTTTTTGCCTGTGCCCAGTTTTCTCTTCACCGCTTTGAGGCTTCGTCCGTTCTAGAGATGACTAATAGAAAGATGGGACGAAGTTAGTCACGTGCGAGCCGGGCAATGTCCCCTGCCCCTACACCATAAATTAAGTAAAACAATACAATTCGGCTACCTAGATGAAGTTCAGGAGCGGTCTATGCTATTCGCGGATCTATTTGGAAACGAAGTCCATCGACACTGTAGACCAGCTCAAGGTGAGGTTGCGATATTCAAAGAGTACTCGAGAGAGTATAGTCGGTGTTTACTAAAATAAAGTATACATTGAAGTATAAAGTATACTGAAATAAAGTATAGATAGACTGCGTGCGCGTCGCTCGCACCATATATGCATCAAACGACAAGATTTTGCCACCCTTCGTTGATACTAACTGCAGTTGTTGCATTTTAGAAACGCTGGTTGCGCTTTCGCGTGTTGGCTAGCAGGTGAATGTATGCCGCAGATATGTATAGTCGTGAGCAAGATGACCTGCAACTTGAAATTACCTTTTAAATAGGCCATAGCGGCTAAACGCAGCGAGCAAGCGCAAAAGTGTTCGCGACACCAAATGCTCAAACGGAAATGTTCCTATGGCGATTAAGTGCGTTACATTTACATTAGTACATTACAAGTATTCGTACACTAAACAATAATTCTGTGTTCGGCTCATATTGATGACAGCAGAACGTCTTGACGGCATAGGCACGCGGTAACACACATGCCGTTTAAGTGCTACGTCCGATATACATACATACGCTCGACAATACCTACACTGACTGCGTCATTCCTTTCACATTTCATGCGTAGAGATACATGCAGATGCGTTCGGATATGTGAATTTCTGAATAAATATTATGCCTAAGGGCAGACTTTCGAAAAAAAAACAACAGAATATTCAACGTGTTCTTTTCGTGTCGAGCTCCCACGGCGCCAACGAGCAGCGGGCGACCGAACGGCTGGCTCGCTCGATGTACACAGTTTTCCCATAGTGCTTCACGCTCCCGCGGGGCGTTCTGGGATTGCTCGAAAAAGGTTTATTAGCAGGAATCTCCCAATGCGTTCACCCTCTTTCTTTAGGCTATCATCTTATGCTTTGCAATCATATCCCTCAGTTATTTTTTACTATATATCTGCACTTAATTATTTTTTGCCTGTAGCTATCAATTTAATTATTTACTCCTTTAAATTGCAGAAGGGTCTCTTGAAGGGCCAGTTGGTATACCTGTTACTGCGTTGAAAACAGCGCGAAAACGGGACGAAGGGTAACAAACAACACAAGCGCTGTTCTTATGTTTTCTTAGCATTCGGGCCTTTTTCGCTCTGTTTTCAACGCAGTACAGTGCTTTGCATAACTCATCAATGTACCAGCACTTGTATTGTTTTAAAATCGAAGCATTTCTTAGCGAACACTTGACACTTTGGGCATATCTATCTATCTATCTATCTATCTATCTATCTATCTATCTATCTATCTATCTATCTATCTATCTATCTATCTATCTATCTATCTATCTATCTATCTATCTATCTATCTATCTATCTATCTATCTATCTATCTATCTATCTATCTATCTATCTATCTATCCGCCTACGTCTTGGTGCTCTCTTGATCGTCTCCTTAACTTGGTGTAGACCAAAATTGGCAGGCAAGGGTAAGTGGATTTGACGAATATAACTATAACTGTCGGGTCTTGACGTGAATAACGTGAAAATCCTGTCGCGTACGTCGGCAAACACTTTCCTCCAGATACGTGTGGCACATACCCGTTTACCACGGGCCGCAGTGTACGGGTATGCGCCACAGGTGATTGACAGTTTATATCTACCCAGGAACAGCGAAACAGACATTGGTAATTTAAATGCAAGAGCATTAAAGAAACCGATATCGGGCAGCGTGACCTGACAAATGGAAAGAATAAGATTAGGATCCCAGAAGGAATCGAACCCAAGCACAATTCTGCGGTGGCAATCAGGTATCCTACCACAGAGCCACGCCAGGTATATAAACCAGTTTGGAAAAACGGACTATGCAGGCGTAATGTCGGTGCAACATCCATTGTGGTTGTGGTGCTGGGTATCTAATTTTACAAGAAAGCAAATAAACACTACATATGCATCCCTACGATACAGGTGTCATATCAGATTAATTTATGTTGTTCCAGTGTTGGCTCCGCTTTTATAGAAGTCTAATAAACCTTACATTTTCATTCATATGATTCAGTAAGCTATACTGAAGCATTTCTCGACCCCGGCGGAACACATTAACGAAAGTTACGTATGATTCACATGATTGCAGCATAAAGCGCACTTAGTTTCGATAATACTGACGTATGTGCTCTAACGTGAGGGCTGACTTTACGTCGCACCATAAGCTACCCTTTAAAAGCCAGTATTGTCTACGTGCCTGGTAAGCCCACGATATGCACACAGCTACTACACTTACAAAAGCACGCCGATCCAGTTCGTAACGGTTGGCTCAAAGCCATAAAATACAGCATAGAAGTACTCGCTGACTGCTTCGCATGAAACCGATTCCCACAACGCATGATATCTGCCGAATTTTTTTTTCCTTAGCCTTCGTCCAGTTTTCGCGCTGTTTTCAAAGCAGTGTTCCTTTAAATAGTGATCTCTCGTAAATGTTTCTTGTGGCGCATGTCAGTGGTTAATGGCACCTATATTAAACGAATAATTATAATTGATTACGAATTAATGATATTTATCGCTGCTAATAATTAACGATATTCTATTATTTCCCGCCATCGTACTATAACTGCATAGATTCATATTGCCACGAGCGTTTCTTATCACTTTTGCTGTATTCGGTTTTCGCCCACAAAGACTGTCAGCAACGCTCAGGGCAAACCGCGCCTCATTGTTCGAGAAGCTTCACGATTATTGTAGATCGTTTTGTTAAGATTGCGCGGAAGTCGCGAACACTCGAGCTTATTCTAGGGCTTGCGCGACAACCAGCAATAACGCTGGAATATACGACGGCACATGTATAAATACCGACGCACTTCACCACTTGTTAGTTGATGGACGGTCGACGCTCTGTTCGCCGCTCTCAGTGCATACCGTGTGTATTGCTGTGAATTAACTTTCCATTTCTCGGCCAAATGTTCGGCCAAATAAAGAGCTTCATCTCGGACACGTCGCCTGCGGTCTTCGTCGACGTCACGACTACGTGACAATATACTATATATCTTAATTATGTCCTACACTGACAGCTTTCACCCGTATATTTAAAATATGTTGAATTCATCGTCGCCATTCATTAGTAATGCACTTCATGCCAAGGTGCGAATGTAGATCAACATTATAGTAAGTCATTCCTAATGTGAATTCTGGGCTAACCTAATTTTAAAAATTCGCGCAGCTTGCACTGAGTCGCACAAGGTGGGCTAGAGGGAGCTGGTCGACACTTGGCTGGTCCTGGCTTGACAAGCCAAGTGTCGACACGTGCATTCACACGCGGATGCACGAAGTGTTCACAGGATCACATTGTTAATCACGAGTAGAGACTAGGTGTTGATAGGGTTCGGTTGGGTATCGCTTGGCAATCGCAACACCAAGTAGGTCACAACACCAGTAAATCACAACACCAAAGTAATCACAAGTACCAATCACAAGTAAATCACAACACCAAATGAATCTGCTTAAGCAGATTAATTATAATAATGAGCTTAATAGCATTGTAACGAAGAACAGCGCGAGAAGACAGAGACGAAAGGGGCACACACACGCACAACGCTCGTGTGTCTACCCCTTCCGTCCCTGTATTCATGTGCCGTTTTTTCGTTACAATGCTACCAAACCAATGAGACCACCGACATGCAATAGCTTAATAGGTCTTAGTGGCACATTGGAGACTTGGTCTCGATTAGCTTGCATCCCAAGTCAGACTAGCCTTAATTATAACTTAATTAGTTTAATTAGCCAAATGAACTGATTAGCATAATTAGCGCTAATTACCTCAGGATTATTTAGTCTTAATTAGCATTTGCTCGGCACATCTTGCCGAGCGCGGCATGACTATGCAACAAGCATCTCAACTCGGCTTAATTATGGCGAATTAGCCTTTCAATTAATTATGCCTGGCTAATTAGGCTTTGGCCTGGTCAACTAGGCTTAATTAGACTTGGCTATGATTCACTTGGCTTAACTAGGCACAGTTATGCTGAACACGCCGACATGATGATGATTGTCTACATCGCGAGTCAGACAAAGGATGGGATAACAGCTCTGCTGTAAAAATAAATATTTTAATTGTGCTGCAGAGTCCTTAATTGCCAATTGGCAAAACATTCTAAATGTATTCAGCCTCGTCCTCTATGCTTTCATTTGATTCATTACAATGATATCATCCTATTAATTTATTGGCCATCTACCCACACTTGATAATTGCCTACAACGATCACTAATAAATGATAAAATATGTTTCTCTTGTCACAAAATTTCATTTGTCACCTTTAATCACTCGGTTCCATAGGTTTCCCCGAAAATAATCCCTGAGTACTAACCATCGATCACTACCACTAAAGATAATTGCGTGTTATTATCTATCCCCGATCGTAATTTCATACATTGAATACCGTATACGTTTTATGTTCGTATGCTTCTATACCGAAAGCCTATTATCAGCTTACAATTGGTGATTTCATCGTTACAAGTGATGGCATATTGTCAGGGTGCAAATGTGCATAACCTTGATGAGTAAACCTCAGTCAGTGTGAATGCTTGCGGGTACGTCAATGCCAATTGTGTTAATTATCCATTATAATTAAGCTAAAAGACCCCTAATCACGATTTAGCAACTTGAGATTCTTACATCTAATTAAGCTAAAATACCCCTAATCACTAACTAGCAACTTAAGGTTCTTATATCTTTCATCCTCTTCGTCTCCACTCCATGTGATACATCACAACGCGAGCCTCCGTTTAGTTGATTTTTATTTACCCTTTCCCTATTTAACACTAAGTATAAGTATTAATAATTCCAGAGTACGATTACTATCTTATTTATACCTTTTATTAGTAATTTGCTATAACAGTAGCTACTGCTAGTTACATGCGATAGCCATCTAGTATCAACGGTGTACGTGGCAATACTACCTATAAATATATATATGATACAAGTCCTTCTGTACTGACCGCTTTCACTAATAAGCTTTAAATAAATTCTTAAATGCATTAGTACCTTTGATCACACATACTCAATAGAGGAAGATTCGCAGGCGTATCAATGTCTTTTGGTAAATATTACTTGCTTTGAATTACGAGGAACTATTCTCGTTTTTGATCATCTGCTCTAATTAACCTACGATTTCTCATTGCTAATTATCAACGGAAGAACTCCACGGTATTCATACCCTCCACATCTTGAGCAGCTTCAAGAAAAACAAACTTGTATAAAAACACTGACAATTTCCCGTGTTTTCGGGCCACGGAAAACACTATGAAGCGCATGCACCCCTATAAGGGGATTTCGCTGCAATGCACCTGTTTACAAAAGTTCCCGTCGAACCTCGGAAACTTCGCCAACATCAGCCAAACTTCACAGGTACGAAGACTGCATCATCAAGATTGGATCACTTTAGTGATTTAAGCAGGTGAGGGCGCATTGTTTTTCTATAATTTTTTAAATTCTCTCCTATGAAGTTTCACATAGCACATAAAAGTGGTTCTCGAACCCAGGAAGTTTATGAGAATAAAACCAAACTTCTCGCACTGTGAGATGATGACTCCCAGATTATATGGACGAAGTGATTTAAGCTGATATTGATGCGTTGCACTACAATAAATGTTTAAAGGTCGTTTCCCATTCAGTGACGCTGCCACTCAGCAGCCAACGCAACAGATGGCGCTAGTTGTCGATGTCCCAAATTCCTGGACATTATCAATCAATCAACTTTATATTTGTCCATTTCAAAATAGACAAAGGAGCGGCATATAAAAGCTATCTATCGGCAGCTTGACGAGCCCGCCGCCCCTATTACAAGGTTTCACGGCAGCACAGAGACAGTTGTGTTTAACACAAAATTGAAAAAAAATACATCATATCAAAGATAGATAACTGCGAAACATAAGTAGATAGAAGAGCAACAAGCGACAACAAGAAACAAAACAACAAGAACAATAAAAATAATGTATACATATCAGTAACTTAGTCTTTCGCGTTTACAAATTTCAAGCGTAATTTACTTGATGCACAAGAAAACAGATCAAAATTAGTCGACATATAATAATTGAGAAGGCAAGGCAAGGTATGGCACAAGCGTTGCATTGAAGAGTTTAAACGCGGAAGAAAAAGAAGATGGCTTTCGTCTTTCAGACGTCTTAGGTGAATGCATTAGAAACCCTGTGTGTTCTTTTTTTCTTTATCAATAAAGGGAAATAAAAAAAAAACGACAATCGCGATTTCTTTTCATTTCATTTGCAGATAGGAACACAACAGTATGACATACCAAGGCATGCGAATGACGTGGTTGCAATAGCCTGAGATAGAAAATAAAACGCGAGTGCTGTCAAACTCGAATGAAAGTATTGAACCGGCAGCACGGCCTGACAGACTGCCTGCGCAATACGTACAGTGGGAATGGAAAGAGACGCAAACATGTGGGTACCTACATTCTTTGTTGTTTCACATTTTCATGTGGTTGTGGCCTGAATGACTGATGAAAAGACGGAGTCCTCAACGATACAGTCAAAGACCGTCTAGCCTCTTTTTATTGCCACCGCGGTCAGAGCGTGACAAAAACAGCGTGCCGCTATATTCGTGTTTCTTTCCATCCTCCCTGTACCTGTGAAAGCCTGGAAGATGCACGAATGCAATTAAACTCGGATGCGAGCACGAATTCTTGAGCTTCGTAATACGCGCGGCCGTTCAGCGCCAGCTTCACATAGTCTTAGAATCACTGTTTTCGCATCTGTTTTCCGCGTGCCGCCACCGACGCGATTGCCTTACTTGCATCACGCGACCTTTCGCCGACATATCCCTTCCAAGCGCTTTGGGTGCAGGCGCGTTGAATGCAGAGCGCGGCCGGACATTTAGCAGTACCCCGGTCCCTAGAAGTACTTCGTCGCTTTTTTATAAACGCGTCATGCAGATGCCAGAGAGTAGCTAACCAGTAACCGAACGTTGCTTGTAAGCTACTCCGGGAATTTCGTATATTTTTGCATTTCGTGTGGGAAACATTAACGTCAAAGAGTGTCGTTGTACGTGGCTGCATAGTTGGCCGCGGAATGAATTCGCCCCCCTCGAAGAACACTCCTTTCTGCAGTTAACTACTCAAACTTTGCTGGAAAAGCTCTCATGCAACAGGATACTTCACCTTTTCGGTTCGCTATCTTCAACGATATTTAAAACTACATACTGCATACCTTTCTCTTTGCTCGGCTGTTTATATCTCGATCTGCTGAACAGATTGTGCATGCATTTTGAGTTATAAGCGTGTCGCGCACGAGGGCGAAATCGAAGACTTATTAAAACAATAACTGTTTACTGTATACCTTGAAGGCAATTGTCGCATGATCATTTGCCACTGCGCAAAACTGAAGCGTGGAACTCTGTTGATAAACTTGGTACAAGGCAATGTTATTAAGCGTATTTTATTTTTTTTTAAATGTTGCTAAAGCTGCATTGCGCCGAGCGTACCCTTACAATACTGTTTAGTGGGTGAGAAATGGTTACAGCAAAAAAAAAAAACGGCTTATTTTCCCATGCATTGAGGGAATCGATTTCATGCGAGCCCTAGATTTATATACATACTGTGTTGCAGTAGCATGCGCGCTAAAAAGTTTCGGGATGTGCTATCTCTGATCAAAATAACATAAAGCACTGCGCCGAGAAAGTTTTAACAAGACTGCATTACGAAAAAAAGAAAGTTCAAATTAAAAGCAGTGCAGAAACCGAACGCCAGCTGTTGACGCGCTGGCAACGCAAAAATAAAAAAAAGTCACAGTTTCGCCGCAAGGGCGAAGCAATGAATGCGATAGCAAGAAATTAATGCTATACGAAGTGAGACTCGGCAATGAATACTCTCAGTTTGAACAGCGCTCCTGTTGCAAAGGCGGCCGAAGCAGCGAAGGAAACTAGCGTGCTTCAAGTTGCAAGCTGTGACACTTGATAGTTCGCGCTCATCTTCTGTTTGTTCGTTTAGCGGCGTCCCTTGAGCTCGAGTGACTTTCGTACGCTCCGTAACATGAGCGCGGACATCACGGTGAAAGTTTGAAACATTACTCTTCCCCTCACCACGAGAAAACCGCGTGAGCAGACAGCGGAAGGGCAGGGTTCTGCCTGCGCAAATATAAGAAGCGAGCGAGCTCGCCGACGACTTTTAAATGCGCCCGTCGCGCTTCTAGCGCCATCTCGCTGGTAATGAAGAAACGCTTATTATCGCCTGCCGTCTCTGAGTCCGCACAGCGGTAAAGGGTGTGTATATAACGCTCGCCGTTAGCTACGTGGAGGATCTGCGTTTCGTGGCGTAGTGGATAGCGCCACTCGCTGCGGAGCAAGAGGTCCCTGGTTCGATTCCGCGCTTCGGAAGCATTTTTCTGAATTATTTTTCTTTGGGGCTTTTATATATACATACTTATACATATACGGTGCATGACGGCGGCGACGGCGAAATCCAGCCGAGACTGTCCATATAATTGCTATCGCAATAAAAGAAACTTTGTCGGAACACAACAAAGTATTTGCAAATGCACTGCAACGTTGGGAATATTAAGGAGACAAAAAATGGGAAATGAAACAACTGAGTAGTGACGTCAATCACTTTTGATGGCCTATTTTCTACCTACCTATTAGGAAACGACAACGTATTCGCAAAATAAGATGCACCTTACCTACCGCACGCCGATTCGCCCTTGCGTTCGGCTGCTGGCGTTCCGAACCGAGACAAATACTTCACGCACAACACAACACACCACTTCTCTTACAGATATCACCCAGCTGAACAGCAAGCGTGGTGCGCAAGTAAGGTATGCGTCAGCGATCAGTCGAAGGACGCAATGCTGAATGTTCGCGATGTTCGATAATGTTCTCGAATGCGCTATGAAGTGAACCTGAACACTGACTGCAAAGCTAGCGCAAACAATCAACATTCACCAAGTGTTGAAGTAAATGGCATCTCGCACGGTCATTACGCTAATGCAACTATACAGATCCGGACCTTGCGAACACACCCGGTCGTGAAACGAAAAGAGACCGATGAAGCCACGAAGAGAGTTCGCGAGCACATGGCAACATTCGCCGCACGTTTCATTAGCTACACCGCTTACCACGCAGTCGATTCATGACTGTTGATGAGTCGAAATCACTTCTGATATTGTTTTGAAGAAACACACACACACACACATATTGAAGTTACGCCGAGCGTAATACGGCATCGAGGCGAAAAGATCGGTCACTTCTCAACACATGTTACCAACGCGCCGGACGGTCTGGAAGGGAAATGGCCGCTGCCGCCCAATGTTGCCCGGGTGCAGCCTACCTTTGCGGTACTCCGAAATTTTCCAGTGACTCTACATAGTCTTAGAGTGCCTCGATGTCCTCCTCCCCCACCGCTCCGTAGGGAGTGGAGACAACCGCGTCGTCTGCTACGGCGTCCGCCATTTTCACGCCGGCTCCGATCTAGGGGCGCATTGACGGCGCGCGTGTGAGCTGTTTGCAGGCTGTACGGAGGCTTTGCGTAGATTATAATACTCCGGAAATGCATTAATGTGTTATCATGGTTTATTAAATCTTGTTTTTGATAGTTTACTGTCTAACCGCACTATGAAATTCGCCGCTTCACGCGATGATATGCTGCTACCTGAAACCACCTTTAAAGGCCCTGTGGCCGCTTGTTGGCGTGATAGTTTATTTATTTCTAAACACAAAACGGCGTCGTTTAACACCGGTTGATCTTGCTCTGCGGGTGTAAAATAACGCGTCGCTTAGGCTTTAGTGTAAAGCAATGGGTAATTGCGGTTCGAATCACCATATACTGGGCATTTCCGCTCTTCAGGAAGATTGCTCGGCGAAGCTGTGCTGGTTCAAAACAGTCATTATGCAGCAATGATGATAAAGTTACTTGAGGAAATGTCTACAGTAAAGGTAACCAATTAATAAATGACACAATGAATACGTGATTTCTGTCAGTATTTTGATCCAATTGCATATCTGTGTTATCTAGTATCATTTAATTGTCACACGTATTTGGTAGAACTCCTGAGGCAAAAGATAACAAGCTAGCAAAATGACAATAATAAATTTCAACACGTAACATAGCCATATCCCTCTCCGGCTCTACTTGACAAGCGAAGAAAAAAAAACAGAATATACATCACAAAGACAAACGAAAATGTCTCAGTTGTGCCTAATGCACCAACACACGATTTCAATGTTCACTGCAGGCTCACTTCTACACATGTCTTGCTTGCATGCCTGTTAGCTCCCTTTGCCGCGACTTGACGCAGGTGCACGTGCAGCCTCAGCCTCGCGGAGTTTGAAATTAGCAGCTTTTCCACAGCTTCTTCGTGTCGCTGACAGCATCCTGCCAACTTCGGCCGCGGAACCTTGTTTAGGTATGCAGTCACAACCTTCAGGGGTGATTTCATCGAAAATAGGCCCTTGGTCCAACCGGTAACACATTAATATAACTAGAGAAGACAGCGCGCAGCATGCCATCCCAGCCTCTTGGCGTACGAAAAGAAACAGCTTCGGTAGTCTTCCACGTCACGTGCAAGGTTGCGTGCGCTGAGTGCGAATTAGGATTCTAAACTCTACTTCTAAAACTGGTACAGACACGCGCAGAACTTTACGATAGGATTTGTTTTCTGAATGCTTTACACTCACAGCTAAGAGTTAGCGTAACTTGTAAATTACTTCGTACGCTGTCTCTCATCAAGAAACATCCTCCCGAACGCGATGTATAAGGGAAGATCTTTCAGTCACCACGCTCGTGCTACAAAAATATTCCAGAACAAACAAATATTTTGAGGGAATTGCGTAATACTCACAATTCACAGGGACGAGGTGTTTGTAGGCTGTCGATTGTCGCGCTTGATTTTAGCCACCGAGACAGTCCTCCTTTTTGGGTGCCTCGGAAAGTAGTGGTTTGAGCACAGTGGCACCCAGCCAGTGACGTAGGCAGAAATGTTTTTCAGGGGGGGGGGGTCACGAGCCCGGTGTGCCCCCTGCCCTCTGGCTACGCCACTGCACAAGGGAGCCAGGCATTTCGCGTGAAAGCGCTCGAAGAACGCCGTAGTTAAATCCGCATCAAATTCCTGCCGACTGCCGCCACGTTGTAGCCGCGTCTCAACACGCACGCTCGGCGTGAAAATGGCGGACAGCACTACGGAAACTGGTTTTGACGACAGGAGCTCAGTCAAAGGATGTCTGCACTCTCTACGGAGGGGCGAGCGAGGAGGACATCGAGGCACTCTACATAGTCTACTCGCACAGCGCCACCACGTGGAAACGGTGAGCGGAGGCGGAGCGTACGCTCGACGGCCCGAGGAGAGCGTTCGCCCAGGCACTGAAAAAATAGAGGAGGCGCTGACACATCCAAATGAACCAAACGGACATTTAAGCCAAGGAAAGCATAGGGGACATTATTTTCACTTTTTAACCGTAGTACAGTAAATATGAATTAAATTAAAATTTATTAAAGTGAACGAAAGGACAACTTGCCTTCAATAGGGACCGAGCCGCAACCTTCGAATGGAGACAACTCCATTCGGCAGTAGCGTACCAACTTGTTCGCGAGTGGTGGGACCAGCCTCCCTGATTTTGTCCGCCCTATATATATATTAATGTAGGTAGCAGTGACTGCACCTTTTCTTTTCCGTAATTAGTACTACACTTTCTTGAAGGTTTCAGGTTTGCGTATCTCTTATTTTGTCTTGTTTGCTCCTAGTCGAAACAATGTTTCTAGCCCATTGTAATTATCATTACTATTATTATATTACGACTGTTGTTAACTTGTCAACCACAAGTTCATTTTATATAGGAATTTGTGGTCTTAGGGGCGCAGTACATTGTAATTATTATTACTATGATTACATCACTATTGTTGTTAACTTGTCAACCACAAATGCTTTTTAAGTAAAAATTTATGGCATTAGGGCGTAGTACATCGTATTTGTATTTGCAACTTTTCTTGGAGCGTGCGAAGTTCATAGTAGAAAACAGCGCAATACAACGAAGACAAGAAAGACCAAACAGGAGCAGCGCTGCACAGCGCTGGTCTTGTTTGGCCTTTCTTGTCTTTGTTGTATTGCTCTGTT
This sequence comes from Rhipicephalus sanguineus, assembly GCF_013339695.2. Taxonomy (NCBI): domain Eukaryota; kingdom Metazoa; phylum Arthropoda; class Arachnida; order Ixodida; family Ixodidae; genus Rhipicephalus; species Rhipicephalus sanguineus. The sequence continues at coordinate 45,729,886 of NC_051181.1, read as the reverse complement.
TTCTACTTTGCTTGGGAAGCCCTCCGGCCCCTCTAACTAAATACGCTTATGCAAACGGTGCAACCACAAATTTTCGTTGCAAAAATGTGGGTGATTATAGCGTTAAACTACACCGGATTGTTTTCTTCCGCATTCATTGTTAGCTGTTTATGACAGGTCAACAATTTCTGGGCCATGCACACAGCACCTGCTCGTAACGCGATGCAACAGATGACCCCAAAATGATCCATAGCATAATGACCACTCGTGCACAAAAAATAAGCAGATACACTATTTTCAATATACCATATTTTTGGTCATTCGTTCTTCGCCATTCGTCAAATTAAAAAAGGTCTCGGTGTGCCTTAAGACCGCTTGCTTGTTACGCAACATCACAAATTTGCGAAATCTCGCCGTGTTAATAAGTGCGCACACTAAACAGCGCATTACTATGACGAACAATACATAAACATATTTTGGTATAGCCGGACAGTGTCTCATTCTGAATGTAAGGGAGAGAAATAAACAGCCCTGCGCGTGTGCGCTTCTTTGCCGTCCAAGTTGTATTTTCCCCTGTACGAATAAATTCTAGATGACTGAAGACCGACTAGCCCGGCTATCATTTCAGTTTCCTTAGTCCAGAAAACCCAGGTCGCGGGATCGAATCGCGGCCGCGGCGTCCGCACTTTCGATGAAGGCGAAAATGCTTGAGGTCCGTGTACTTAGATGTAGATGCACGTTAAAGCATCCCAGGTGGTCGAAGTTTCCGGAGCCCTCCACTACGGCGTCTCTATCGTGGTTTTGGGACGTTAGGCCCCGACAGTTATTAGTCCAGAAAACCATGGACTTTGACCATTTCCTTCGTCCGGTAGATCAACTTGCGGGACAAACATGAAAGCTGGGCTTCTTAATGTACTCGAGTCCATTATACTCGCGGACAACTTATCTTGGCAATGAAGGGAAGGCTACAGAGCCGAACTACGTGTGTGCTACAGCTGTAAAATATTGTCCCACAGTCGCGTGTTTTCTGCGTGAGAATAGAAAACAACAACATTACTTTATTTTCTACTGGACGCTGTTTGAAAACAGGGTCTGCACGCAGCAAGGAAATATTTATATTTGTTTTACTTTATGCTAGTCTCATTTCGCGTTTTTGCGCGTGTGAAAACGTCGCTCCTTGTACGTGCACCTCACAGTCAAAATGGCGTCTTAGTGTTCAGTAGAGCGCTCATCACCCTCCAGCTTTTTCGACGACTCGCCGAAGGAGCTTGTGACGAATTTCATTAACAAATGGCTGTCTAAACCTGTGACAGCTGCTCGAATAATCAAACAGCCGTCACAGGAGGCACGGAAGGTTCACAAAGCAAAACTGAATGCGAAAAGCGCGCCGAATCGGCGCTACTTCGCGGAGCAGTACATGTGCAGTAGCTCCGCCGCCGTAGCCCTTCCTGCATTGCCAAGAAATGTTGTCCGCGAGTATACCTAATTCCACGCCTTGTTCCAAGCCGCCGCGATCGCTGCAAGCTACCATATGATCAGCAAGGCCAACGTTTTATTGCGATAGCAATTATACGGACAGTTTCGGCTGGATTTTGCCGTCGCCGTCGCTGTCGCCGCCGTCATGCACCATATATCTATAAGTATATATATATATATATATATATATATATATATATATATATGAAAGTCCCAAAGAAAAATAATTCAGAAAAATGCTTCCGAAGCGCGGAATCGAACCAGCGACCTCTCGTTCCGCAGCGCGTGGCGCTAACCACTACGCCAGAAAGCGCAGATCCTTCAGGTAACTAACGGCGAGCGTTATATACACACCCTTTTCCGCTGGCAGGAAGAGACGGCAGGCGCTTATAAGCGTTTCTTCATTACCAGCGAGATGGCGCGAGGAGCGCGACGGGCGGATTTAAAAGTCGTCGCCGAGCTCGCTCGCTTCTTATATTTGCGCAGGGAGAACCTTGCCCTTCCGCTGTCTGCTCGCGCGGTTTTGTCGTGGTGAGGGGAAGAGGGATGTTTCGAGCTTTCACTGTGATGTCCGCGTTCATGTTACGGAGCGTACGAAAGTTACTCGAGCTCAAGGGACGCCCTAAACGAACAAACAGAAGGTGAGCGCAAACTATCAAGTGTCACAGCTCGACACTTGAAGCACGCTAGTTTCCTTCGCTGCTTCGGCCGCCTTTGAAACAGGAGCGCTGTTCAAAATGAGAGTATCCATTGGCGAGCCTCACTTCGTATAGCATTAGTTTCTTGCTATCGCATTCATTGCTGTGACTTTTTTAGATTAATCTAAAAACGTTGGCTAGGCGAAGCAGGTTAATCAGAAACTCAAGCGGAAACATTCTTTAGCTCCCCAATGCGGCCCAACTAAAACACTCAACAGTTCTGCACACTCATCGACTCATAGCAAATTTGATATAGAGCGATGGCGATGCTCTTCCTTTCTGATGAAAGAAAATTAATTTCCTGAAACAGGAAGAGCGTTTTAGCAGTCCACAATACCTTTACTGGTTCCTGCCCGTATTTGCGTCATCAATTATGTAAATTTCAGGCCAGGCAGAGCAGAATAAAATCATGACAGAGGGCTGTAACGTTAAGCGGCCCTACTCAGCGGTAGCATTCTCTGCATTGCTGTAGCGCAAAGCGCGAAAGCGTCGCATAGGCGGCCTGCACCGCAGAGAACCTACAGTGCGTGGTCGTGAGACACTGGAGACAATCTCCACAGCAGAAGCGCCGGACTAACTTCATTATATAATGAAGTGATTGCTGTCTAGAAGCCTATGTCAAACTATGTTTAACTAGTTGACTTAGAAAATCAGAGCAGGAGATCGAACTTGATGGTATTTGGCATGCCAAGCGTTCCGAATGAGTACGAGTCAATCTTGCGTGGAAAAGTAATCAAGCAAATTTTTGCAGAAAACCTCGGTGTGAACTGCACTTCTGTCGGTCGCATTCATAGGCTCGGCAATTCTCGGGTGAACAGACTCATTATTTTGTACTTTCAAGACTACAGGTGAAAAGAAGCAGTGCAGTGTAACGCACGAAAGCTGAGTGGTACAAACGTATACTTACAAAACGATTACTGCGCGGACACACTTCGTAAACGTAAGCTGCTTTGGACTGGCGCTAAAGATGATAAAGGCGAAGTCAAAAGAATAAGCTTGGTAAATGATAAGTTGCGCATCGACGATCAGTTGTACGCATGGGACGATGCTACTGTGACACGCAAGGCAATTCAAGCAAAAACGCCACATTCTCCCAGAGCTAGCAATTGAAGGCACAACAGCTCCGCGTAATGTCGCTAAATACTAGAAGTGTGGTGAATAAAACGGACGCACTTGAATTCCTGTTACTTTTATACGACCCGCATGTCTGCGTGGTCACTGAAACTTGGCTCCGTGACAATATATGCGATGATGAAATTGCACCACCAGGCTACGGCTTGTATCGGCGTGGCAGGGGTTCTCGAGGAGAAGGCGTGGCTGTTCTTTTAAAACATTTTCTCGATATTACTGTTGGAGATCAAATTGCTGGCTACGAAAGTGTTCTGCTAAACGTGTGTTTTTGTGGAATTCAATTTTTCCTTTGTGTAGTATACCGCCCACCCGACTCAAATGATGTGTACTTGTCGAAAGTGCACGAACATTTACTTAGCCTACGTGATAGAAATGTGATCTTGACGGGTGATTTTAACCTTCCTTAAATTAACTGGGATCAAATAAAATATGAATGTACCATATTGAATGTGATGTTTTGTTTAAATTTAGAGCAGATTGTGCGTCAGTGCACACGTGGTAAATCCATCCTAGATCTATTATTCATAACAGAAATATTTAACGGTGCTTGAGCATCAGTAGAGCCAGGAATTTCAGATCATGATCTAATCTATTTTCGTTGGCAGCTAACAAGTAATAAGCCGAAGCTAGCGAAAAATTCTTCATTTGTTCGGGACTTTCAAAAGGCCGATGACATTTCAGTGATTGATTACTTAGACATACATCTTGAATTTGCAGTTGACAACATCGAGACTTCATGGATGAGGTTCCGAGATGCGATAAATTTTTGCGTTACAAAATTTACGCCTACCAAAATCCTTAAGAAGCGACGTATAAACCCTTGGATAACTAGGGATATCATTCATACAAAACGTAAAATTAAACGGCTCCACAAGCAGAAAAAAGTGTCATGCTCTATTTATCTTGAACTGAAACAAAACCTATTAATGAAATTAAGAGAGTCCCGAAGCGCGTACTTCAATAATTGTCTTTCTCAGTTTATTAAACGTGACAGCCAAAAGTTCTGGCGGTTTTTAAAGGAAGGCAGACAGGATGCTTCTAAAATATAAATTGGTGACATGACAGCTACTGATGCTCGACAGATATCCGAGCATTTTAATCATTACTTCCACCGTGCTTTTTCGAGAGGCGATAGTTATGCACCTCACAGCACTGATTCATGTTTAGCTACCGACTTAGCAATGTCGCATGAAGGCCTCGTGTCTATGCTCCTTAATGTTAATCCAAAAAAGCCGTCAGGGCCGGATGGTATCCCTAATGCTTTCTTACATCGGTACGCAGAGCAGGTATCTCGTTTTCTGACAGATTTCTTCAGTTCATCAATTGCCGCAAGGCGAAATTCCGGACGACTGGCGTTTAGCGCGCATCACTCCCATTCACAAAAAAGGCGATCGTTTGTCTGTGAACAACTATCGGCCCATATCTTTTACAAGCAGACGTTGTAAGCTCTTGGAGCACGTCATTTCAAAGTACCTTATCGATTTTCTTGAAAAACGCAGTGCATTACACCATATCAACATGGTTTTAGAAACAATTTGTATACAGTTACACAGCTTGTAACAACAGTACACGATTTTTCGCATATCCTTGATATATGACTGGACAGGTGGATGCCTTGTTTTTAGATTTTTCGAAGGCATTTGATAAAGTGCCTCAAAGGAAGTTATTACGGAAGCTGGAATATTTGCGTGTTCCGTCTAATGTTGCTAAATGGATTGGCGCCTACCTTCGAGACAGGCGGCAGTTCGTACAAGTTTCGGATCACTCCTGAGGACTGTTGTATGTGACTTCTGGAGTGCCTCAGGGAAGTGTTTTAGGACCTTTGTTGTTTCTAATTTATATTAATGACTTGGCCGACTTGATTATTAATGGCGTTTGCATTCGACTGTTTGCGGATGACTGCGTTGTTTTAAAAGAAACTCGTGCTCCAAACGATCATGTACTGCTACAAGAAAACCTACAGGCTATTCAGGACTGGTGCATTCGATGGGACATTGAGTTAAACACAGAAAAAATTGTACTTCTGCATATTACAAGAAAGAAAATGCCTAGCACGTTTACTTTACTAACCAGCGTAATATACAGGAGGTAGACAAAGGTAGGTATCTGGGTGTCACTATCAATAACAAACTCACCTGGTCAACACATATATCGGCTAGTTGTACCTCTGCGCTGCAGAAGTTGTGGTTTCTCAAAAGGAAACTGAAAACCGCACCTCCTAGAGTTAAGCTTCTAGCATATAATACCTTCGTCAGAACTAACTTAGAATATGCTTCAATTGTATGGGACCCCCACAACAAAAGTGATGTTCAAGAAATAGAACGCGTCCAAAGAAAAGCAGTGCGCCTCATATTTAATAAGTATAGGATGACTGCTCGTCTTCCTTACTAATGAAGCAACATAACATCCCATCGTTAGAATCGCGCAGAAAGGTCAGTAGGTTGATTTTTCTTCAAAAGTGTCTTACCGAAAATACAAAATTAACTATGCCTGACTGTGTGCGTACCCACTCAACCAGGAAAACTAGACACACCCACAGTAGGGCACTTGCCCCAATTTTCACGAAAACAAAGTCGTATAAATACAGCTTTTTTCCTAGAACTGTGTCCGAATGGAATGACTTACCCTCCACTGTTGTTGATGCCAATGACATTGTACGCGAACTGGAAAATTTGTATTGTGTATCGTGATTGTAATCGATGTTTCTCTTGCGTTCCCTTTTTCTCATTGTTCTCATTTTTGCTTTATCGCTGTGATTGTGATTTTTTTTATGATTTTGTAATCACCGTACAGCCCCTCCTGCATGGACCACACTGTGGTCTCCAGTATTGCTAACTAAATAAATAAATAAAGTTCGCCTCAGTTGATGGTTTCCCAGAGTGCAGCCAACGGTGACTACTGTAGAAAGTGGGGGGGCCAGCGACGCCATGCCCCCCCCCCCCCCGCCTCTCCGTGCGGACGGTCCGGTAGATACGCCTATGCCATTGGAGTAAGTTAGAGAGGGCCGCTTCTGCAGCTTGAGCTTTGATATTACTGATCTTTCCGCACGGTGTCTCAAGTGTTGTTATTTACGCTTTGTTTTCAGATGTGAACGAGCCTTTGTGAGCTTCCTTCAGCCCCTGCGGACATCCTGTCGATTAGCAAGACGCTCTATGGCCAGATAAGCACAGCTATAGTCGTGCAGGAAGGCTCAGAGTGCTTTTCAACCACACCCACGCTTAGGCTGCGCAGTACCGTCGTGTGCACCGTGTGAAATGCAAGTCTTCGTGCTTTTAGCATGTTGCGCAATATGTATCGCTCGCGTGCCTCTCGCAAAAATTTTCTGGCACAGGTCCCCTGCAAAATGTCATATACCTAACATTGCCGGGAGGAGAGGACACAGTGGTCGTGGGCGGACGCAATGCGCTGTACAAACTGAGAGCGAAAAATTTATCCATACTGGCTAGCTACGCCACTGGCCGCGTAAACGACCATCCGAAGTGCCCTCCTGATCCTGACTACTGCAAGTTCGAGAGGACGAGACTTGACAACGACAATCGGATTCTTTTGCAGTTATCCTCTACGAACGTGCTCGCGTGCGGGACTGCGTATCAAGGTATGTGCTCTGTTCATCAATCTCTGGACGACCTCAAGGTCGCCAAGCCTATGGACAATGGTAGTGCAATCAACTACGTCGCTTCGAGGCTCAGCACTGTGGCTTTCTTAGGCACCAGTACCAACAAGAGCGTCCTCTTCGTAGCATCCACTTACGACGATAGGCCTCTGGAGTACCATCCGTACGCAGTGTCCCGCAGGGTACTCGACGAGAGTAACTTAACCTTCGAGGTGGGTTCTTCGTTTGTGAACATAGCCGACAGCAAAAAGAAGCAGAGAAACAAGATTCGTTACGTACACGGCTTCAGCCACAAAGGTTTCGCCTACTTTGTGGCTGTTCAGAAGAAGCCGCGGATTCCCATGCCCCCAGAAACACGACTGGCACGTGTCTGCGAGAGTGATGATTCTTTCCGTACCTACACGGAGATTTTAATAACGTGCGCGCACGATGGGAAGCAGCAGTACATGAACGCTTCCAGCGCCGCCTATGGGCCGTACACGAGTGAATATAGCGGTGATGGCAAAGTGCTCCTCGTGGCTTTTGCACCGAACAACGGAAATCAGGGAAAAAGCAACCGCTCCAAGTTCGCGTTGTGCCTCTTCGACATGGATCGCGTCGAGGAAGAGTTTCGCAAGACAACGGAAAACTGTAACGACGGCAAACAAGAGGCATCCCGACTGTCCCGCCTTTTCAGCAACGGGACCGAGCTTACGTGTCAAGTATACGTAAGTAGACAGAACATATTGTGCACAAGTAATTCTTTCGTGAAAGGTAGCTCCGCCATCCTAGTTGGCAGAAATGAGTGTTCATGCTCATCTTCTTGCGTATTCAAGCTTGTCTGATTATGTACGGAATAGATAGGCCGTGAATTTAGAGAGAAAAGAAATGTTGCTTTTAGACCCCTTAAACAGGCACTCAGACGCTCCATTTACGCACCATGAAATCTTCAATAGTCGCGTTAGGCTGTTTGTGAGCCACTACATTATTTCGAATTTAACTTGCTATATCTGAAAGGAAGCGGCATTGACAATGCACAAGCAACGCTTTACTGGGCTGTAATACGACACAAGAGTGCACACTTTCTTGCTATCCGTGTATTGCACCAACGCCTCCAGGAGGGGTTGATTGCACTCTTACAACCCTAATAACATTAGGCTGAGAACAGCCGGTAGGCACAATTCATATCGAAACTCTCTGTTTGACGAAAAGAAAAACGTGATACCCCCAAACGCAATATCTTTGTGTGTGAGGATACGTGGCACGAAACGACGTGCAACGATGGTTCGTATTGTTTCTGTAGTTACATCTTATCGAAAGAACGAGAGAAAGTGCACACATGCAACTGATTTCATTTTCGGCGTTGTTGTAACGAATATATTCGGATGAAAAAATAACAACTGAAAGAACTCGGTGCGTACAGCGAAATGGAGAACTGCCAACACAATCTCTGTAATAATATTTGTTGGAGTTTAACGTCCCAGAACTACGATATGATTATGAGCAACGCCGTAGTGTAGGGCTCCGGAAATTTCGACCACCTGGGGTTCTTTGACGTGTACCTAAATCTAAGTACACGGGCCTCAAGCATTTTCGCCTCCATCGAAATGCGGCCAACGTGGCCGGGATTTCGATCCCCGGTTAGGGTACTCGACTGCTGACCCGAATGTCGCGGGATCGAATACCAACCGCGACGGCCGCATTTTCGATGGCAGGCGAAAATGCTTCGAGGCCCGTGTGCTTAGATTTAGGTGCATGTCAAAGAACCCCAGGTGGTCGAAATTTCCGAAAGCCTTCACCACGACGTCTCTCATAATCATATCGTGGTTTTGGGAACTTAAACCCCAACAATTATTATTATTAGAGTACCATAACCGCTAGGCCACCGTGGCGCGTCACATTCTCTGTAAAAATTTATACATATGGTTCACTCTGCAAGCTCAATATCGCGTCATCCGCGGCTGCTGTGTTGAATTCCTCTTTCCAGAAACCTGGTAGCGACAATTTGTGCTCACCGGGTGTCAACAACTATATTGAAAGCGTTACTCCGCTGCTGGCCACATCAATCGTCTCGCTCGAAAGCGAAATAACATCGTTGACAGTGACGCAGCAGAATAGGAACTACTGTTGCGTGGGTTGGCGATCGAAAAGGAAATCTGCACAAGGTAAGTATGTGCCAGACTTGAAAGCGAGGAGTTACAATCATTCGAATACTGATCGCCTGACGTGCTTATACTTCGTTGTAGCACGATCGTTTTACTGTATTATAAGAGTCAACGTAAGTTTTGAATGCTCTTTCTAGTAGCCAATTGCGACTTCCATCGCTAAACAAACCAGTGGTAAACATATGTTTTACAATTTATTATGCAATATTTTAGATATACAATGTTCTTCAGAAATTGCTCTATTATTAAACTGTGTGCCTTTTGGACCGCCTACCGCTTCCTCTCTTTGAGTGCATATGTGTGACCGTAGAATAGGATAAGTTCATCTGCACAAAAGCGTCAGTAAGGTAGAGAAGTGGGCTAGTTGGAAAGAATGCATGTTTGTAAAAATCAGCGTGAACAGCACTGAGTATAAGACAAGTAGTACACAGTACGAGCGCTGTCTAGCAACTGAAGTTTATTGGAACAAAACAAAACACAAAAAAACGAACGCAACGAAACCAGCACCACGCGTGCGCATAAATGTTAGGGGACATCAAAGAAATGGTTAAGCGTGCGCACCCTGTTTGTTTGTTAGACTGTCTGCTAGATTGTGAGGTACGCACGCTTAACCATTTCTCTGATGTCACCTAAAATTTATGCGCACGCGTGGTGTTGGTTTCGTTGCGTTCGTTTTTTTTAATGTTTTGTTTTGTTCCAATAAACTTCAGTTAGACAGCGCTCGTACTGTGTACTTCTAGTCTTGTGCTCCGTCCTATTCGAGCTGATTTTTACAAACATACGAAAGGTTCATGCAAAATCGTGTCAAGGCAAAGTCTAACGCTAAGTTTTCTAGTTGGCCCACACCAATTCTGGCCCATGCCTTAAGTTTGCAGTTCAGTTGGCCTACCTCAAAATTGTGGATCACACACTAATTTTCTAGTTCGATCACTGCCTAATGCTGGCGCTACCACAAATTTACCGGTCAGTCCGCATATAAATCATTAGATTTGGCGGAGCCCCAAATTTTAGCCTTCCCGCAAGCCCGGAATTTTGATCCACCCCCAAAGTGTGGCCACATGTTTGTTTTCTAGTTAGCCTACCCACAAACATTCTAGTTAGCCTACCCGTTCGCCTACATATTTAGTTCACCCTAAATTTTTTATTTCGCACACCTCCATCCTTCCAGTTGGCCCTCACCCAGATGTTGGCCCAACCGGAAATATGATTCGCGTGCCCAGCCCGAAGTTCTGGCCAACCCAGAAGTTCTCCGAGACTTCGGTCCTGCTTCAAATTTCGTCCACCTGCATGCTTTCAGTTGAGCCCCCCAACAGCAAAATTTTGGACAACCGGCAAATTTTCATTTGGCGCAGCCTCGAATGTTGGCCCACACAGGACTCTTACAGTTGGCCCAGTCCAAGTTTGCGTCCAACCAGAAGTTTTCCAGTTGACTCACCCCGAAACATCCCCCACATTCAACGTTTTCGGTTGTCCCAAGCCCTTATATTTCTTGCTGTTCGCCCCCCCCACAAACCTTCGAATTAGGGCGGCCATGACGTATGACGCTCCCAAAAATTTACAATTCACCTATAGCGTGCATCCGTCGCTCCATTCCTTCACTTTCTACCTTGCGAGTCCAACGCCGATTGCTTTTACTATAGCGGACCTGCATTATTTTAGCACTTTCCAGGAAAACTCCCACCGCTTTGTGGTGGAATGGTTCTCCCGCTTTCGTTGTGACTGTATTTCCGCTGCCGTCGACCTCCCTTTGTAGCGATGCATGGACCGCAACATTTAAGTGCCCTTCTCGCCGTACTGGAGCACTGGCGTAAGCAGGGCGGGGTAGAGGGGTTCAGATCCCGCCCAACCCCCTATGATTTTACGATTTTGCATGTGTATATACATGTACACACATACAAATATACGCACGAAAATACATAAAGGGCGATTGAACCCTTCCCAAAAATATCTCTGGCTACTCCACTGACGGCGAGGCCTGCTTCTACTTCTAAGAAACCGTATTCTACTCTCTGTTCTCCAATTGTATACGTGCTTCTTTCTCACTTCAGCTTAATCAAGTCCTCAACAGGTCCATTTACCAATCAGATCCCATCCCTTAAATTCGCCAATCCTCGGCTTTTCACCGTTTGTCTACCCCTGAATTTTGGGTTTGTCCACTCACATATCTCTACCACTCTCCAATTTCGGTCAACCACTACGTTTTCCTTTTGCTACACCTCCAAAGTGCCATTGGCCCGCTCCCATATTTGGCCCGCCCCAAGTTTTCTGTTTGGTCCACCCACAAATTTTGAACTGTATCACCGCAAAATTTTTTCTAATTCCAGTGGGCGAACACTCCTTCAATTACGCGAAAATATTCAATTGAGAACATTCCCGAACACCGACAGAGTCCGTCTGCTCACAGGCTCAGAACCCCGAGGGTTTGAGTCCTGACACATTGGGCAAGTCATACGTTCGAGTCGTTGTTCATTATTTACCATTAAGCCTTCGCGCACATTTCGTATGGAGCCTTATATATATTCCTGTGGAAAACGCGTTGCTTTATGTTATCAACACAACTTTGCCGGTGTACTTATCAAATAATGCATAGGCATTGAAAGACCCATACTATGTATGGACGAACCACGAGTATGCGCCACAGCGAGTTAAAAAAGGCCGAGGACAAGTAATCCTGTGAGGATTACTTGCACGTGCTGCGACGACCGCATCGAACCTATTCGCCGCGAGATCTGGCTACAGGTGGCAGCACAGTCGTCGCGTTAGTGTGGATAGGCGGTCAGCGGCACGCATCCAAATGTACACAGCAGCGCTTCGCTGTAAGTGGTATGAGCCGATTGTCGGCGAACATGTTGACTGCAGCCTAATAGTGATATATACACCTTCCATTGCCACATTAATGCACGAAGCCGGCAACGTTCCTATTACTTAGTGTATAAGCTTGGGCGTGTTGGTGAAGCATTGGATAGAACACAGCGCAATTAAAGACAGGGACAACGCAGGACGACACGGAACGATAGCGCTGTGTGCACGTCGCCCTCCCTTCCTTCCAACGTGCGTATTGCGTGTGAGAGAAGCGCAACCTACCGATGAATGCGGTGGTGGCCTTCGGTGACAGTCGTATTTTTCACTGTCCTCGATGTTTTTTTCTTCTTTTATTTGTACGTGTTTAGCTTGTGCTCTGCGTATACTACAATAGCAATGGTGTAGCGCGACTGAGCCAATTAGGTACTTACTTCTTGCTCTAGTGGCTACAAAAAGCCAGTATTTTTGCGTAATTTGCTGAAGTAGGACTTTGTGCACTCTGCTTTCCTTCTTGCATTAATACGTGTACCACTATAGAAGTGCATGGCTAGAGGCCTAGCGGCTTTGGAGACGCTAGTTCATGCTTTGCGGTAACACAAGGATTACGAAATCGCCAACATTTCATGAGATAGTGTCGCTAAAATTCTGCATTCACACTTCGACATTTAGTATTTCTTTTGTTTAGACGATGCCAAGTGCCTTATGTGGTGTGCTTAAACTACAAAGTGGCACGCGCATTGAAATAATTTTGGCGAATAGATGGTGCGATGATTACGTATAGCGTCATAAGAACACGTGCGTGCACTCATTTATTAGAGTACACACAAGCCTTGGAAGCCAACGTGCTTGTGCATATCGTGTAGGCATACGTAAAGCATTTGAGACTTTGCTAACACAACGAAATAAGCTGCCCTCTGAGGACGTGCATGACGTTCGCACACATGCGAGCACGGTGTCGCTAGCAGACGACGCAAGGAGCGATCCACACTACGGGGTTTCGTCCGCTCGCCGCTAGGTGTCGATTGTGTTCGATCTCGAAGCCTATATTGCGAATTTTTGAACCCCCGATAATACCATAGAACCGACACTACACCTTCTATGGACTTTGACATTTGTTTGAGTCTTGCTGGCATATTTGAGCACGCAAGCCGTTTAGTGTTTAGTGCCATTCACAGTTTGGACGTATCTGTAACGGCATTTGTGCAACAGAAAGCTCTGCCTTTGGTTGGTGAGTGCACTGGAAGGATGGCGAAAGATGTGTGGCTTTAGATATCACCATTTTTTACTGATAATAGAAGGATGACTTGTTGGGCGAGACAGAAGATAGACGAAGGCGATAACACGAGCGCTCACCCAGAGCTGGATTTTTACTGAATGGCGAAACACTAGGCTTCTATGCAATCCCAGTGAGCGCTTGGATTGTCTCCTTCGTCTCTCTTGCGTCCGTTTTTTTTTAGCGCCCTTTCTTGACATTTGCTGGTATAGTTCTTCATTTACTCTTGCAAAATAAGAGAGGACGCTAAATAACCTGCCAATTTCTTGCAGTACGTTATTTTAGATCAGTCGCTGAAGTCGAAGCCCCTTTGGACGTTCCGAATAGCACCTGACCCCATTGAGAAGGCCACAGCTGTGGACCGCGATGGTTCACACGGATATTTCCTGGCAGGAAACAGTGTAAGCATTTTCCGGCTTATATTATTTCCCAACGTTTTTAGTGCACGAAATACACGATGCTGCGTCACGTATGCCGCAATGCAGAACAGAAAAAAGCTGTACTACACTTGTCCTAAATCGTCATCTTAGAACCAAACGCTCGTTAATAAAACGTGTTGTAATAATTAGAGGCCGGATTTTTAGCACTAAAAAAGCGCGTTTTAGGCGCCAAAAATAGGCAGGCAAAACAACGTTTCAGGCCTCCAAAATCGTAAATATAGGCACAATAAATTTTTACATAAATTAAAATAATTTCAAACAAAGATGTGCCCGACCTGTATCTACGACAGGAAAGTCAGAAATGTTGTTGTTCATGATGGCACAGAGGCGCCAACGGTTCAACATAGCCATGCAATTCTCCCTTGTCCCGCATGGTTCGCAGAACACGGTCTCTCCTTTTATTGTCTGGCACGGTGAGTCAAGTGCCCACCGCCGAATCAACACACTCCTGCGTCTCTTTCTTTTCGGCGCGGCTAAGAAGGGCAGCACAGGAGCAGATACCCAGGCCGCTAAAAGACCAGAAGGGAGGGATGCTTCGTATTGCCACGTGCTTTTCTTATTATCACTTTTTCTGTATTCGGTTTTCGCCCGCAAAGACTGTCAGCAACGCTCAGCGCAAACCGCGCCTCATTGTTCGAGAAGCTTCGCGATTGTTGTAGATCGTTTTGTTAAGATTTCGCGCAAGGCGCGAAAACTCGAGCTTATTCTATAGAGTTTGCGCGACAACCAGCGATAACGCTGGAATATTCGACGGCACGTGTACAAATGCCGACGCGCTTCACCGCTATTCTGTTGATCGACGGTCGACGCTCTGTTCGCCGCTATCAGTGCCTACTGTGTGTATTGCCTTAAAGTAACTTTCCGTTTCTCGGCCACAAGTTCGGCCAAATAAAGAGTTTCATCTTGGACACCTCGCACCTCGCCTGCGGTCTTCGTCGACGTCACGACCCACGTGACAGTGTTGGCCGGGGCTAATCGCGTAGAGTCAATTTCTCCCCTGTTGGTGAACACCCCGAACGGCCCCTCGCCAGGTTTGAGCATTTCGAGCTGACAAGTGTAATGGATGCACTCGGCGCTCACGATCACGTCTGCCAAGGTTTGCGACGCTACGCGCTGCGGAAAGACGTGAAATTTCAAAGTGAACGCCGTTGCCTTTCTTCTCGTAGGCGCGCGCCTCCAGATGGAGGGGCTGACGTACAACAATGAGTGGTCCTACGTAGGTATTTGGGCACTGACGTCGCTCACCTACGTAGACATTGATGCTCTGACGTCGCTAACAATTCGCAATGCCCATAGACTGTCGCGCCACCGAGCGGAATTCAGGAGCGTCCTCTCGAGGAGGGTTAGTAGACGACAAAATGGCGGCACTATGCAGTCGCTCCCTTGTTCGGCTGTGCTAGCCTCAGTGTTAACGCGTTGGCAAGAAAGGAACACTACGACTTTGCATGTTCCCTGCATCAGTGAACAAACCGGGCCCTCCGTGACACGAGAAATCTGATTCGTTCTTGCGAGACGCGAAGTTTTCGTGAAAATACGTGGCAACTCGCGCTTTCAATGCTAGCCCACAGTGTACACATACTATCAGCTTCGCGAGGCTTTCTGTAGCCACGTAGGTAAGTTAAATGTTATCGTCTGACATATTCAGTTGAAGCTCACCCTGTTTTACTTGCATATATAATTGGTCAGTGTTTCTTGTAGTGCATGAGTCCCATAACACTGCACGCGGGAGGGAGGTTGCGCGGGCTCGCGATGTGCTCATGTATAACTGAGCGATCTCAAGTTGGCGATACATTAAAATAGGGCCTCTATCCTTTGTCAGCAAAGCGCTGTTACGAATCGTGCGAGCGACGTCTCAATCATTCGAGGACGCGTTTGCTCGACGCCTTTCGTGGAGCGAACGCTTTCCACGCCGTCCTTCGCCAGTGTGTTGGGTATAATTATTCTAGTACACTATAGTGTTGGGTTTCATAGCCACCGCTGCGCCGCTTGTTTTTGTACGTTTGTTGATAGGTGGCAGCACACTGCAAGCGATTTGCTTGTTGACCGGTCTGAGAGCAAGATTGGGAAGATGTTCTCCGTGCCCAGACGTCTAATTGTAAACGTGGTGACGCGAAGTGGTCGGAGTCGTTCGGCGGAGGAAATTCTTCAGATTGCTTTCAGCAGTGATTTTGAAAGAAACCATCTTGACGACGAGGATTTTTCACTTAACGTAGAAGACTGTGAAAGCACCGAGAGTGACAGCGACGATGAACCACCAGCCGCTAACTCACGAGGAGCGAGTTGCACTTCACGTCCCCTCGTGCGTTAATGTTCTTTCACGCTCGTAAGCCACTTTGATTGTATTTATTGTATAATATCCTTGAGCGAGATCAAAATAAAAGCATAGTTCCTCTTGTGCATTGGATGTATCACAATTATTGTGGATATTATGGAGCGCCGCATGCCGCCAACACGCTCGAGCTCGACCAACGAAGCGAAATGGTTAGAGCGATGGAACGTGCAGTAGTGATGCAGAACTATCGGTAAATTGACTGTCGATAGTATCGATAGTTTCTTTGAAACTATCGATAGTGTAAACAAACTATCGATAGCGCTACTATTGACAAACCAGCGATAGTGCAATCGGTAGTACCATCGTTAATATTAATTTAGCGATATTAGTATATTACTGCCATGCGTTTTTATTGCTTTCTTTTGACGTATTCGGGTTTTGCCCACAAAGACTGTTAGCAACGTTTGACACAGACCGCGTCGTAATGTGTGAGAAGCTTCACAATTGTTTGAGGTCATTCTGTTAAGGTTACGCGCCGGACGCGAATAGTCAAGCTTATTCGAGAGCTTACGCGAGCACCAGCGATAACGCTGGAAGGTTTGATGACTGATGTATAAAGGACGACGCGTCCCACCGATGATCAGATTACTCAACGGCTGACGACTGCTCCCGCCGCTATCAGTGCGCAGCATGTATCGCTTGCATTTTGAGTTTTGATGTTCTGGACACAAGTTCGCCCAAATAAAGAGCTCCGTATTTCCCAGTCTTGCTGCAGCATTCTTCACCGTCACAACCACGTGACAATACTATCGATAGTGGTGTGAATAATGATGCGGTTGCTCGCCGGCCATATTGCCAAAATATTTGTGATAGCCTACTACCAGCTTCGCTTAATTTATGAGCAATTTTTGGCAGAGAAATGAACTATTTCCGCAGTAAAATGGCGGAGTATGTCAATCAATAAATTCGTATCCAAAAGCAACCAGTTGCACTTCACAATTAACTTCTTGATTTTTTTTATTTTGAAATAAAAAAATGAAATATCACTTTGAAGCCGCGCAGTCCTACCACATGTAAAATCTTCCTTTCCGCTACAGCTGAAGTTTGACTTTATGATCATTTGTCAGCAAAGCACTCTGGTGAAGAATACAATCGTATCAACTTTTTTGCCCTTCAGCCTGCTCCTCCGGCTGCACTATACACCACGCGCGCGGAAAACCAAGTTTATTCTGCAGGGAGTCCGCGCTGTTGATTTTATACTATCGATAGTACCATCAATTTTTTTACTATCGAGAGCGCTATCGATAATATTTTTCACTATCGATAGTTCGATAGTGACTCAGCTATCGATAGTATCGATAGTACCATCGATAGTTCTGCATCACTAACGTGCAGTCACGGTCACAATCCACGCCTCTCGGCGAACTTCTTCGACGTTGCGAAAAACATACGTGTTTATTCTTTTCGATTCATGTTTCGATCGTGCTGATCGAACCTGCAACATGCGAGTGAAGTACACACGGCTAGAGTCTCAGCATGGCTGTGACACAAGCGCTACTGAATGGCATGTTAAATGCTTGTGTTCCGTTGAAGACGTAACTCCGCGTTTTCGACTGCGCAAGTAATGACGACGGGGTATTATCACAGAACACTTGTATGTTTGCAAGCCATCATCACGCGCAGCAGCGATGGCGCTACTCGCTGGCGGTCTACTACTGCGGCAAATCCGTCAGGCAGGCTCGGTACGTACTACCTCGGAGTGCCGTTCAGCTCATACGTCAATTCTAGTTCATATAGGTTTATGTAGCACGCACAGGATTTCGCAAAGCATCGTTATGCACGGTAACGGAGCTGAAACATAACCTTTCACTTCGCAGCAAATAATTAGGTGGCGTGTACTTAGCACTTTCCATGGTTTGGGAAAGTATTTTAGTCTCATATCCATTTCAGCGCAGCTCATGACTTCATCCGGTGAAAGTGGCACGGTCCGTACGTCCGCACGTCCTATCTGTTCCTATGCTAACAAACGGGTTGACCCTCCTCCTGGCGCCATCTTGAAAAGCACGGCGCGCCACCTATAGTTCGTGGGCATTGCGAATAGGACATGACGCTGCGAGAAGTATTCGACACATGTGCAATTTGTTTAATCTGTTGCTTTAGTGAATGAACGAAAGCTGAGAGAAATAATAAACCACAGAAACGGAATTTAACAGCGAAGCTGTTCAGACTAGCCGTAATGTGTACGGTCTACCAGAAAACGGATATGTGCCTATCACAAAACTATCACCTTCATAAACGAGTATGTGCCACAGAAATTGAAGTAAATCCCACCACTGGTCAACTAAAGACGAAGAAGGCAACATTTAGCCCAACAAATGGCCGAGAAGCGATGGCGGCGAGCTGAAGACCCCGAGTACGTACAGCGAGAGAATACTAGGAAACGGGAAAGGGTGCGAGAAGACCCCGAAGCGATGGAAGGCCTACGTCAACGACGTCGTGCCCGTAGATCTGAGAGTTGCAAAGGCTTAGTTTCAGCGCGAGGTTCTGTCTTGGGAGTTTGGACATCCGTGTCGTGTCTGTGACAGTCTGGTTTAACTCGAACCTCTGTACGCCGAGGATGAACGTAGAAACAACCCAGCATCACTTAGCTAAACCTTGCAATGACCTAGAAACAACCTAGAAACAACCAGATTATTCTTCAGAATGGTTCAGTTTCGCTGTTTCGAGCTTTGCTCGGCTTAGTGCGAGATTCGCCAATTTTTTCTCTTTCTTTTTTACTTCTAATCGCAGCGAGATGCCAGACTTATCTGCCGCAATTCCGCATGCAATCGTGTTCTCGCCATTCCCGCGTCGTGCCCATGTCACCCCCGGCAAAGCTTGCTGCCTTCTTTGGTGCCTTTTTGGTGCATCGTCCCTTACAGTAGTTCTAGCTGTGTGACGCGGTCTAACGATACATGATCCGAGCCAGCCTTTCCAAACGTGCGCGCGCTGAGGAGTCTATCCCACAGAAACGAACGCCGAAACGACACACCGATCGCGTTCACGAGCTGGGCCTGGCACGTCATGCGCACGTCATCTTGCGTGTGCATGACGTGTTGATGCGTCTGCGTCATGTGATCCTGCGTCTGCGATACTGAAGAGGGCAGGGAAGGGACTTGGCTTCCGAAGGATACACGGGGCTAGTGGCAAGGGTTTCAAGATCGCCTTATGGCATCACGGTTTCTCGGCTCATAATGAACCAATTTGAAACATTCTTGTGGTAAAACGCTCGCCATTGGGCACGCAACAACACCCAGTGTCTAACTACAATTTCTTATGTGAGCTCGGAGCGACTTTTCCAGAAGTAAATTACAAAGAAAACAAAAGCCGCGTGCACATCACATTGTTTATTTATATTGATCTAAACCCTCCTTTCCCCTGATGGCATTCCATGGTTTCGCATTCGTTCTCCACCTTCCCGCGGCTGCACAGAGGGACCTCCTGTTCCCTGCCCACCACCACACGTCGGTATTCAAGGCTCTTCTTGACTTTCTTGGGCACACTGGACTGGACAACCGGCTGTACAAGCCACCGGTCGCGCCCTCGGCAATGGACGCCACTTTCCACTTCTTTCTGATTCCCATTTATTTCCCTCTCCCCATTCCCCTGCAGACGCTGAGACGGGCTTCCATTCAGGTTCACTGCTGCTAGCGGTTGTTTTTCCCGAAGTTGATTGAACTAGAGGGCTAGGTTGAACTCTATATAGTTTTAAAAGGCCAATATTTCCCGGTAACATGAATAACGGTTTCAAATTGCACTTTAAAGCGAAATTTGAGGTTAAATAGTGCTCATATAGGCGCCGTTTTGAAAATAGGGATTTATAGGCACTTATAGGCTTTTAGGCACGAACCCCAAAAATAGGCATTTATAGGCACTATAAAAACACTATAAAAGCCCTCCTTAGCTTCTAATTCATGCTCATATATCAAAGTGCTACGATAGGAACGCAAGGAACAAAATAGGCATTTGCCTAAAATCCGGTCTCTAGTAATAGCCATCAGCCTGTCAAAGAAGTGCTGAGAATGTTGTTTAAATAAAAGCGTTGAAAACTGCGCATGGTTGAAAAAATAGCAGCTCAACAGATCAAAACAGATAAAAAATAACAGATTAAAGTAACCTGTAAGCCAATGGTGACACACTTTGAAAAGGAAGGCTCGGCTATGGCCTACAACGATTCACATATTCGGTATACCATAGCAAAAGAAAGAAGTGATATTATCATACCTAAAAGCTGAATGAATTGAAAGTTCGCTACAGATTTGCTATGAAAGCTGTGATTTACGATGGTGTATACAGTAAAATGTTAGTAGTAGTACTTTGGTGTTATATAAATGTGAATGATTAACATTTATGCAACTCAATGCGTGACATAAAAGTTTCATGCATTGATAATGCGTGTTCAGCATACGAACGAGTCAGGCGTACCCTTATCAACGAAACAAAACGTTGGAGCCATTCCACCCTGGGAAAGTAAATGACCAGCGGAGCTGACGGGTGTGCGCCCGTCTTTGCTGTCGTAAGCATTCTTCATAAGCGTGCTGCTCGGGTGCTCTGATAATGCCAACGCAGCGCCTAGAATTGACTAACGCGGCGAAACACGCATGAAAGGCGCACCGCTTCACTGGATAACACTGCTTCAAGAAGCCGAACAGGAAAAGAGGGCCAAAGAAACCAACGAGGACGTTGCCCAGCTACCAACTCCTGGTATTATTACAGCCACGTCTTGTTGTTAGTACAGCGACTTCCTTGTGTGTCCCCTCTTTATCCCTCGTTTGCAGTTCCGCTGCTCGAACCAGTGTTAGCTATGATCCAACAAGCTCCGTTTAACACCGTTTTGGCCAGGGCTTAAAGGGGGACCAAGAGGGAGCCCAGCCCTCCCCCCCCCCCCCCCCCCCCCCCCCCGGCAGGTTAATTGTAGCACTGCGGCGCCCATTGGACAATCACTGCTGTTGATTCTTTTTTGGCAGTAGTGCTTTGCGCAGTGGAATTATAGCTCACCCATTTTTCGGATAATGATTTAATTGCAATTATTCGGTGGATGGGGTGTCAGCAAAAAAAAAAAAGGAAAAGAAATAGGTGTCATCGTACTGATGAATGCAATCCCCGAGACGCTGCACGCCATGGGTCACCACCATGTTCGACTAAGCTTCTTGATATACCACACTGTTTCACGACGCCCTTGTGCGTGAGCCTACCTGCTCTTGAATCAGTGAAGGTTAACCTTGGTCAATTTAGGTTAACAGTGAATCTTTATTCGTTTAGTTGTGTATTACGAGTCTGTTGCAATCCAATGACGCATGTATTTTGCCTACTTTTTTAGGCAAATAGGCGTGGAAATAAAATATAGCATTGTCCTGCCTGGGTTTCTCAGTGCAGTGAGTGAAGTAATGTTCTGTGTTGCAGCTAGACTTACACTTGCTTTCAGTTCGCATATCTTTATCCCTTTAGATCCCAAGTTAGTTTTGAAAAATTATTTCCAAAATGCCCATCTTTTGTGCTTGAGTGGATCGGTACATTGAGCAAATACCCGAAATGCACTCTGAATGGTATATTTACTTGTGTGAGATTCATAAGCATTTGTTGAATTCTAGAGACAGTTGGATTCACTACACTGTGAGCGTTCACCCAGAATAACACGTCACACACACACACACACACACACACACACACACACATATATATATATATATATATATATATATATATATATATATATATATATATATATATATATATATATATATATATATATATATATATATATATATATATATATATACACCGAATGTTTCAAGAAATGCGTCCACAATTCTCAAAAATAAGGGAAATGCGCTCTTTGTTTCATGCCGTCACAGTTACTTCTTCCGTAGCCGCAAGCATCTCAAGATGGTTAAAGACACCATTTGGGACAGTATATAAGAAAGTTAAATTAATTGACTTTTCAATTAGCGGAGTTAGGCGGTTATGTCAAATAGGGGAGAATTGAAGTTCTTCATGCGAAGAAACCATGACAGCTTTGAGCTATAGAAGAAGCGACCTCTAGTAATAATTGTGGCGTAGTAAAATTCAACCGAATTCAACGGCTACTCTAAAACGGACGCACCGATCAGCGCAACAAGCAGACGACCGGAATGACGTCATTGTTCAAGACAACGATGCCAGCGGTGTAACTGTTCCGCGTTCGTTAACACATGTGCGTCATGCGTGCTATAATTGCAGGCGCAGCCCTCACACCCACACAACGAAGTCGGTGCATGGTTGGTATAACGACGCTCACTCATTCTGGACGTCACATAAGAATGTGGCAGTTGCGCTCTTTCGCGTTTCGGTTTCCGTTTCACCGCTGAATTCTGGTGAATTTCATTACTTCGCAGCTATTACTAGAGGCCGCTTTTTCGAAATCTCAAGGCTGCAACGGGTTCTTAACATGAAGGACTTTAATTCTCCTATTTGACAAAACAGCCTAACTTCGCTAATTAAAAACTTAATTAATTTAACTTTTGATGTCTTTAGCCATCTTAAGATGCCTGCGGCTACTCAAGAATTTACTGTGAAGGCAGCGAACAAATGTCGCATTTCCCTGATGTTTGAGAACTTTGGGCACATTTCTTGAAACACCCGGTTAATAGGTCGCCGCCTTATGAGTGCCCTACCCCGATGAAGGGAGACTTTAAAGGGGTACTGACACAAAATTTCGCGGCCGAGATACCCTGCTGGATCGATTCCCGTGTACGTACGTGTACCATGTGCAAAATACCGACAGCGAATAAAGCTTGGAAGGTATTTTATATGAATTTTGAAGTTCGCGAGTGCGATCCAGCATTATAGGCCGCACCTAGTGCATTGACACCCTCGGAGGTGACCCGAGGTGACCCCCCTACTTCCCCTACGTAACCGTTGCAGCCGGTACAAGTTACGATGACGTCGTAGCCGCCATTTCTGTTTTGACGCGCTTCCCGACGAATCGCTCCTCGCCAGCGGGTCAAACCTGAAGTTATTCACCACGCCAAAAATTCCTTCGATCCCCGCCGCAAGAAAATGTTCGCCCTCAGATGACGATGAGCCCGACGACGACAGACCGCGCGGAAATGCATCACTGTTCTGTGTGCTCACGTGACCGAGCGTTTCACTCGCTAGGTGGTGATAGTTGCACCCGGCGGCTTGTCGTTTTTGGAGCTCTGTCAAACCGAAACTGAGGCTGTGTCGGTAATGAGGAGCTTGTAATTAATTATCTGTCGCGCGCTGCAGCAAGCGATGTGCCGTGTTATGGCTAACAGGCCCCCAGCAACACATTGCAACAAAATAACGCGGGGCGAAAATTTTTGTGTCAGGACTCCTTTAAGCCCTGGTTTTGGCGCTTCACTTGAGTTTTCTTCACAGCCTCCGGGAACGGAGCACCGGTTGCGCTGGTTCCGGGACCGGCCCACCTTTGACCGTTTGACAACGTCATTCTGACGTCATGTGGTGACGTCATGATGTCACAATGATGTCCTGAAATTTGGCTATGTGTGACGTCATGAAGACGTCACACAGCACGTCACGTGGTTTTTTCCCCGTGCTCGCTGACGGTCGCCCCAAATCGAGCCCCTCTTTCATCTCCAGTGTGAAAATTCTGCAAGCTCTGCCTGCTTTCTTCAGCGTGCCTGCACACGTTGAAAAGTCGTGAACAGGGCACAATAACGTACTGCGGGATGGGGATCGCTGTGAGACAGTTTTCTGGGATGAAATAGTAAGTGTTGTTGTGTGCCTCCCTTGTGCAGGTTATAAGATTTCCAATAGGCTCGTGCATCGTCTACGAGGACTGTTCGGATTGCTTGCAGAAAAGCGATGACCCGCTACAGTGCGGCTGGTGCGAGGACAGATGCGCTCACTCGTGCGAGTGTCCCAAGGGCAAAAAGTTTGTCTCGAATCGCTGTCCCATCATAGTAAGCGAGGTACGTATGGAAACGTTCATCATATGGTATACACTTAGTAAGGCAATGTTGGTGCAAATGTTTCAGTGCTTATTTATCTGCTAAGTCTCGTGTGTGAAATTACGATTCCTTGTCGTGGTATAAGCCCATGTGAAAGAAATCGTTTTATGGGTGACCTGTAACAATAGAGAACACAGTCGAAAGAATATGCTCGCTTCTAGTGTCTTGATCGAGTCGTTACTCTTGTTGTACGATACGTTTCGCATAAATATTCATATAGAATGAGGAAAATGCGATTGCTTAACTGGTCTAAGTAATCTACAAGCCCTACAGTCTTCTAGTGTTTAGCATGATCCCTAAGGGGTGCGAGCAGTCGCGCCTCTGTTGAGGTGCCTTTTCGATGCAATGATGTCAATATAATAATAGTTGATTGCACCCTCCTAAGGCATCACTAAACGACAACACCATTTTTCCTAAGACAAAAAGATATTGTTTTAGACGTTTTATAAGAACTTATTTGGCATGTGAAAGGTACAATGGCTTGTGGAAAAGTTCTTCGCGAAGTTCATATTTCCAATCAAATATCAGTGATCGCTCGACGCCGCAAAAGCTTTCAACGTGTTATGGCACATCTATCTGTGAAGACACCGTTCTTATATTTCACTACCTCATGTATTTGATCATTAAAGTTATTGCAATAAATCAATCAACCAATCAACCAATGAATGAATGAATGAATGAATGAATGAATCAATCAATCAATCAATCAATCAATCAATCAATCAATCAATCAATCAATCAATCAATCAATCAATCAATCAATCAATCAATCAATCAAGTATTTGATCTTGTATAACCGAGTAAAGATATATTAATGGATAACCACTTAGCCGTCCTGGAGCGGGTGGCTTTTATCAATCATTGACGTTTAATGTGCCGTCGTCACCTGGTTTTGATTTGCTTTCTTTGACTGCGCACCTTCTCACAGTAAGACTGTAGGCTTCTGGGAGAGTTTACTAATGCAGCCCTATTTTTATTCATGTTGGCAAGCTCATGAAGATCAAAATAACGAAGAGACCTACCCAATTGACGGTTCTAGATAGGAAACCTAAACTTGGCATCTTATAATCCTCCATGCTGCTTGTAATAGTGATTGAATATGTGCCATTGGAAAAAGCTGTTTTAGGGCCAATGCTAGGGAATGGAAGAAAAACAAT
Source organism: Rhipicephalus sanguineus (assembly GCF_013339695.2). Lineage (NCBI taxonomy): Eukaryota > Metazoa > Arthropoda > Arachnida > Ixodida > Ixodidae > Rhipicephalus > Rhipicephalus sanguineus. Next base: position 45,704,889 of record NC_051181.1, on the reverse strand, counting down.
GAGAAAAAGTCCGGCAGATCCCACGCACTTTGAGAATCGATGCAATGCGAAGCAGCCAACAAAGAGCTGCATACATTGCCTTATTTGTCTTTTAGGCAAATCAAGTCATTCATGTCATGACATCTAGTTCACTGTATATTGCATGCTTTTCATGCATTCATGCATGTACATTCTTTAATATAATGAAACGTATATTTTGGTATATGTAATGCATGACATTTTGTTTAGGTTCGTCACGCACTCATGTCATGCCATGCCAATGTTGGTGTATATCCAGTTAGAAAACGGCCGGAAGCGGACCCAGAGAGTATCATGCAAATCCTGCCGTACGTGACATGCATGTTATGATTTGCTTGCTGGCATCTGTAATTTATGTTCGTCATACAGTCACGTCACGCAATATCAGTTTGGGTGTATATCAAGCTCAGGAAACGGCCGCGAGCGCACCAAGACAGTGTCATGTAAATCATGCCGTGCATGACATGCATGTTATTATCTGCGTGCTGGGACCTCCCATTCGTGTTCATCGTACAGTCGCGACGCGCGATGCCAATGTTGGTGTATGTCAAACTAGCGAAACGGCCGCGAGCAAACCATGAGCGGGGCATGTAAATAATGCTCTACACGACATGCATGCCATGATTGTCATGTTACCCCCTGTCATTTATGTTCGTCATACAATCACGTCATGAAATACCAAAGTTGGTGTTTGTCAAGCTACCGAAACGGCCGCGAGGAGACCATAAGCGTGGCATGTAAATCATGCTGTACGTGAAAATCACATCATGGCTTTCATATTACCACCTGTCATTAGTGTTCATCATACTGTCGCGTCGCGCAATGCCAGTGTTGGTGTATGTCAAGCTAGTGAAACGACAGCGAGTAGCCCATGAGCGTGGCATGTAAATCATGCCCTACACGATATGCGTGCCATGATTGTCATGTTACCACCTCTAATTTGTTACCACCTCTAATTTAGAATTAGAACTGTTACCACTTCTATTAGGGGCGAAGCTCCTTAAGGCGGCACCCGTTCGTCCCTCGTAGTCGTCGTGATCGTAGTAGTGAGTATAATGAAAACACTGGGCTACAAGCGGTGCTCGTCGTAATAGTAGCAGCAGGAACTGGACGGGCGCGGGCAGCGTGGCAGCACGAACACGGACTAGGCAGCTCCAGCTCGTGTCTCGCGCAGGGCTGGCGATGTGGCTGCAGCGCTGGACATTCCTCTTCACTACAATTCGTCCCCCGTCGGAAAGGAGCCATCCTGGCGACTCACGGTGAACTTATTACGAGCGGATCGTAATAGGGCTTCAGACGCTGTACGTGAACAGTTTCACGACCTCGAAAGCGTTGGTCCGTAGATGGTGTGACTGGTTCGACGATATAGTTCACAGGTGACGTCTGCGCAACAACACGGTAGGGTCCCTGATACTTGGAAACAAGCTTGGAGGAGAGACCAGTAGGGACAGCTGGAACCCAAAGCCACACAAGGGAGTCCGGAAGAAAGTGAGGATACGGGTGGTCATCGTCGCGCCGAGATTTTTGTCTCCATTGGTCGACGGTTGTGAATGACCGGGCGAGCTGACGGCATTCCTCGGCGCGGCGGGCAACTTCAGAGATGGGTGTAGATTCGGAGGCATCGGGTCGGTACGGCAGAATGGTATCGAGTGTGGTCGAGGGTTCTCGGCCATATACGAGGAAAAATGGCGAAAAGCCTGTAGTCGCCTGTGGAGCAGTGTTGTAGGCGTACGTCACAAAGGGCAAAATTAGGTCCCAGTCAGAGTGATCCGAGGCAACATACTTAGAGATCATGTCGCCAAGGGTGCGGTTGAATCTTTCCGTCAAGCCGTTAGTTTGAGGATGGTAGGCGGTAGTAGTACGATGAACGATACGACATTCGGCAAGGAGTGCGTTCACGACTTCGGAAAGGAACACACGTCCCCTGTCGCTCAGAAGTTCGCGCGGTGCGCCGTGACGGAGAATGAAGTTCCGCAGGAGGAAAGATGATATGTCGCGGGCAGCAGGCAGAGCGGCTGTTTCTGCGTATCGCGTCAGGTGGTCAACAGCGACAACTACCCAGCGGTTTCCAGAAGCCGTGCACGGAAGGGGCCCATACAGGTCAATGCCAATGCGGTCGAAGGGCCTGGCCGGGCAAGGGATTGGCTGGAGCGGACCAGAGGCGTGCTGATGAGCAGCTTTGCGTCGTTGGCACTGTGGGCAGGACTGAATGTACTTGCGCACAAAGGTGTACATGCCTCGCCAATGGAACCTGGAAGAAAGGCGGGCGTATGTTTTGAAGACGCCCGCATGTGCGCACTGTGGGTCAGCGTGGAAAGCTGAACATATTTTTGCACGAAGATGGCGAGGTATGACCAGTAACCACTTGCGGCCGTCAGACGTGTAGTTCCGGCGATAGAGGAGACCATCGCGGATTTCGAAGTGGGAAGCTTGACGGCGCAATGCTCGAGAAGCTGAAGAAAAAGTCGACGGGTCGGAAAGGAATCGCAGAAGGGCGCTGATCCAGGCATCCTTGCGTTGCTCAGACGCCATGTCGCAGCCTGCTGGGAACGGAAGTGTTTCGTCTACGGCAGATAGGCAGGAAGCGCTTTCGGTTGACACAGGCGAGCGTGATAGGGCGTCGGCATCGGTGTGGCGGCGGCCAGACCTGTAGACGACACGCATGTCGAAATCTTGCAACCGCAAAGCCCAGCGAGCTAAACGGCCGGAGGGGTCCTTTAACGTAGATAGCCAGCAAAGAGCATGGTGATCTGTCACTACGTCGAAGGGGCGGCCATAAAGATAGGGTCTAAATTTGCCAAGAGCCCAAATTATGGCCAGACATTCCTTCTCCGTAACAGAATAATTCTTCTCGGCTTTAGTGAGGGTACGGCTTGCGTATGCGACGACGTATTCTTGGAACCCCGATTTGCGCTGCGCGAGCACGGCGCCGAGTCCAACACCGCTGGCGTCGGTGTGTACCTCAGTCGGAGCGGAAGGGTCGAAGTGACGCAGGATTGGCGGTGAGATTAGCAGACAGCGCAACTCTTGGAAGGCATCGTCACAGGCGGGCGACCAAACGTAAGTTTTTGAATCGCTTCGTAGGAGTTGATTCAAGGGAGCGGTGATGGTCGCAAAATTACGAATGAAGCGGCGAAAGTACGAACAGAGGCCAAGGAAGCTGCGAAGTTCTTTTAAAGACGCAGGTCGAGGAAAGTCAGCGACTGCCCGAAGCTTGGCGGTGTCGGGAAGAATGCCGTCTTTGGACACAACATGGCCGAGGATGGTGAGCTGACTTGCGCCAAAGCGGCATTTCTTCAGGTTGAGCTGAAGGCCGGCGTCAGTTAGGCACTGCAGTACTTCCTCTAGCCTGCTGAGATGTGTGGGAAAATCTGGTGAAAATATAACTACGTCATCTAAGTAGCAGAGGCACGTTTTCCACTTAAGACCACGCAAAAGATTGTCCATCATCCGCTCGAATGTTGCGGGCGCGTTGCAAAGACCAAAAGGCATGACACGGAATTCGTAAAGACCATCAGGTGTGACGAAAGCCGTTTTAGGTTGGTCGTCAGGTGCCATGGGGACTTGCCAATAGCCGCTCCGTAAGTCGATAGAAGAGAAGAACTCCGCGCCTTGGAGGCAGTCAAGGGCGTCGTCAATTCTCGGTAAGGGGTAACGTCTTTTCGAGTTATCTTGTTAAGACGACGGTAATCAACGCAGAAGCGAATTGACCCATCCTTCTTCTTAACAAGAACAACTGGAGATGCCCAGGGGCTATTCGAAGGCTGGATGACGCCGCGCTTCAGCATGTCAGCTACTTGGTCGTCGATAACCTGGCGCTCTGTCGCGGACACACGATAGGGTCTTTGTCGCAGTGGCGCATTGGTACCCGTGTCGATGCGGTGACTTACAGCTGACGTGCGGCCGAGAGAAGCATGCTGGCAGTCGAAGGAAGAGCGGAACTTGTCGAGGAGGCGTAGAAGCTGGGCGCGTTGAGAAACGGTTAGCGTGTCGGCGATGGAGCTGCTCAGTACGTCAGGCGTAGTAGTCTGCTGCGAGGAATCACAGGACACTCCGGCGACTTCGTGTTCGGCGGTAGAACCGGTTGGCAGGTCAATGATGGCGGGGAAGCCGGTGGGGGTGTCGAGACGGCGTCGTCAGGCATGACGGACGGGAGCTTTCGGCTACGCAATTCCAGGGCCGGGGAAAACCGCAGCAGCCTCCACCAAAATATAATGAAAACACTGGGCTACAAGCGGTGCTCGTCGTAATAGTAGCAGCAGGAACTGGACGGGCGCGGGCAGCGTGGCAGCACGAACACGGACTAGGCAGCTCCAGCTCGTGTCTCGCGCAGGGCTGGCGATGTGGCTGCAGCGCTGGACATTCCTCTTCACTACATGAGTAACAAGTCTTACGCTTTGACCTCCAAGGTGGTGCCGGTGGGAGATTTCTCCTGTGCGTTGTTGAACAATAAAAAATTCGCAGCGTGCGCGTTAACTAAAAGCCGAATTCTTCTGTCTCTCATTCCCCATTAGCAGCCATTGGCATGTTCCAGTAGGAAACGTTAGTAGAAGTAGAAGTGTAAGTGTTAGCTAAAAGCCGACTTCTTCTGTCTCTCATTGCCATTAGCAGCCATTGTTTACCTCCAAGGTAGTGCCTGGTGAGATTTCTCCTGTGCGTGATTAAACAATAAAAATTTTGTTCAAAACGCCGTTGATTGATGAAATAAACCAACGAAGGACGCCAGATGTTTTGTAAAAGCAGAACGAAAGAACGCCAGATGTTTTTCTTAAAGTGTAGTAGTAGTAGTTGTATTTAGCCACCTCGCCCGATCGTCAACGGGCGAGGTGGACCGGCAACGGCGCGAGGACCCTGCCGTACGAGAGTTAAATCACACTAAAAGACATACTTTGCGGGCGATACACTCTAGTGAGCTTTCAACTTTTCGTCTTAATGTACATGATAAAGAAATTATTTCTACGAAAAACGCAAGGCACACCTTGAGCAATATGTTGGGTTTTGGGACGCTAAATGGAACCATGAGGCGATGCGAAGCCGGAGCACTTGCACGATTGCGTTCCGTTGGCTTTCGTTGGGCATGCTACCGACCTCGCGTCGTGGAACGCGCGTCCTGTCTTCCCTCTAGCCTTGCCTTTAATTCGCACAGGGCGAGCGGGGAATGCGGTCGCTCTTGGCGCTCTTTCGCTCGGGAGCGGACCGAGCGGACTTCTTCCTTGCATTTCACCGATCACAAGTGATAATGAAGGGACCACGTAAACCAACAGTACAATAAAAGTTTGATGTTTAATATACACACGATGTTTCACACTCTTTATATTATGTACTGGGCGCATTTCACGGAAGAGTTTCACGGTTTACAGATGATTCCCTCCGTAGCTTCGCCCCACTCATCATCATTCACCCCGTGGATATGCTGTGATTTTTTTGTTACCACCTCTAATTTCACTCATGTCACGTAATAGTAATTTTCGCTTATATCAAGCTAACGAAACGGCCGCGAGCGCACTATGAGTGTGACATGTAAATCATGCCCTACACGACATCCATGTCACGATTGTCATGTTACCATCCGTCATTTATGTCCGTCGTACAGTCATGTCATGCAACACCAAATTTGGTGTATACCAAACTAGCGAACCGGCTACGAGCGCAATATGAGCGTCGCATGTAAATCATGAAATGCATGCCATGACTGTCATGTTACCACCTGTTATTTATGCTCGTCGTACAGTCACGTGCCGCAAACCAATTTTGGTGTGTATCAAGCTAGTGAAACGGCCGCGAGCGCACCATGAGCGTGGCATGTAAATAATGTTGTTCATGACATGCATATCATGATTTTCACGTGACCATCTGTGATTTATGTTCTTCATACAGTCACGGCACACAATACCAAATTTGGTACATGTCAAGATAGCGAAACGGCCGCAACCACACCATGAGCGGGGCATGTATGTCATAAAAAAAAGATGGTTGATCCGTCCGTCATAGGAATCGGAATAACACGAAAGTAAAGCGTGCCCTTACAGAAGTAACTGAATGTGTACTGAACACTGATATAAGAGAGTTTTCACAATGTATATTGATGTCTGGCAGCTATAGCACCATTTAACGTGGATGCACCCACTTTGATGATTGGTGGTACATCTCCATCCCGACGCCTAACGTCCATGTTAAATGATTAAACAAACCCTTGCGGTAGCTGTAGTGGTTAACGGTTAAAGCGTAATCAGAGAACGAGGTGTGATAGCCAGAAGAGCGTCGCATATTGGACGCAGAACTTGGTCGCCATTCCGCGGCATGTTAAAATGTGATTTAACACCACGGCCGGACTAGAGGGAAACGCAAAGCGCGTCGCGCCGCCCCGGTAGCCCGGCCGCGATTTTTCTTGGGGCGAGCGCGTGAGCGGGGAACGCGGTGTTAAAGCCAGGTGAGACAGGCGCGCGTCGCAGATCTATTTTAGGGGAGAAGCTCCTTATGCCGTGGGTCTGTCCATCCTCTGTTTGTAGCGTTGTAGTAGCCACCTCTAGCTCGTGAGAAGCGCGCGTTCTGGTATGCAGTAGAAGAAGAAGACGATGTTGACGAGTGACACTCTCGTTTGCGTGTTCGCCTGTGTGGCGTTCTTTCTTCTTTACTACGCCTCGTGTTTTCAACTACACCCGAATACAACATTTCAGAAGTAACGCGCCATGAGGCTCCCTCTTCGCGCGCTTTCTCTTTAGCTCGGAGTCGCCAGATGGAAGACAAGGCTGCGGAACGGATGGCACGGAAGGCGGCGGCAGCGCGCACTCGCAGACAGAATCCTGAGGTGAGAGCCCGCGAGGCCGAAGCTGCACGTCGGCGCCGCGAAGCAGATTCCGCCGTTCGAGCCCGCGAAGCCGAAGCTGCTCGACAAGCTGCACGGCTGCGGCGAGAAGACCCCGCCGTTCGAGCCCGCGAGGCCGAAGCTGCTCGACAAGCTGCAGGGCTGCGGCGAGAAGACCCCGCCGTTCGAGCCCGCAAGGCCGAAGCTGCTCGACAAGCTGCGCGGCTGCGGCGCGAAGACCCCGCCGTTCGAGTCCGCGAGGCCGAAGCTGCTCGACAAGCTGCAGGGCTGCGGCGAGAAGACCCCGCCGTTCGAGCCCGCAAGGCCGAAGCTGCTCGACAAGCTGCGCGGCTGCGGCGCGAAGACCCCGCCGTTCGAGTCCGCGAGGCCGAAGCTGCTCGACAAGCTGCACGGCTGCGGCGCGAAGACCCCGCCGTTCGAGCCCGCGAGACCGAAGCTGCACGGCTGCGGCGCGAATCGGATCTTCAAAATGTGAAGGACCGTGAAGCGGCGAGAAAGCGCGCGTACCGGCAGGCAGAGCCCGAGGCTGTGCGAGCACGTGAAGTGGCTGCAAAACGCATCAGGCGGGCTCTGCCCGAAGGCGCCGACGCGCGCTTCCAGCGGGACTTCCTTGATAACAGTTTCGGCCATAGTTGCGGTGTGTGCAACAGATTGTGATTCTCAAACAATCTAGTCACAATATCTTCCATCAAGAAGGAACACGCTCGCGCCAATGCCATCGCCGTGCTGCAGCGCGAGTTCGCTTCGCCTCACTCATCATCATTGACCACGTGACGTGGATATGCTGTGGTTTTTTGGTTTGGATTAGCGTGATGCTATGAGCGACGCCGACGCTTTTACGACGCTTGGGCTAAGATCGCCACCTCGCGATGTGTTAAGGCATTGACAAAATTGAACTTCTATTGAAAACGCGCCGAATGGGACGGACGTGTAACGCGTTGCAGGAGCTAATCGCTGAGGCCACAGTAATGACGAATTACTTTACTTTACCGCTCCCAGAGGGCAACACCACCCCGCCAACCGGGAGAGTGGTAGATATAAAAGGCGCGTATAAAAGACGAAGTGATTCCTATGTGGAACGCTGGTTTCAGTCTCTGCAGTTTTTCCCGTTTTTATTTTGTGTTTGCACAAGACGCCGCTCTTGTGACTGCGAAAATGGACGTGCAATCACGTGGGCCTCCACCCTTACCTTCCACGTCGTCTGTGGCTGCTCCAAGAATGAGTTCCGGCCACCCGAGTGACGCCGACAGTGACGACACGCTGGTGTACTCTACCGCCAGCGACGAGAGCTCGGATGAAAGCGACTTAGTGCCCGTGACAAGGCGTAAAACGAAAAGAAGGCTACTAACGACGTCTCCTTCAAAAAGTAAGGCTACCATGAATACGCAAGAGGCACCTGTTCACACTATTTTGTTTGTTCCGCTGACCCAAGAAGCGCGAACAACGAAAAAACAAGTATCAAAAGACGCCGGCACCCGACACCCTCCTCACCCACTCGAGACACGTTGACAACCAGCCGCCTCGGATCAAACGCCCGGCAAAGCCTGGTGCTTTATAGAAGGAAAGCATGACGCGACGCCGAGTGATGTCGCCGAGAGTAGAACCGGCAAAAGAAATCTCGATCTTTCCCTAGCCTTGGCTGTGCTGCACGCCGGAGAACACTCCCGACGCTTCCGGAACCCGAGGGAGAGGAGATAAAAGCGTGCACCGACGACGGAGTCAGGGATCAGTGGGTTCGGAGATGGCGATGTTATGCTGAGTGTGGCTCCGTGAGCCAAAGAAGACGTGTTTGTGATGTTGAGCGGTCCGTCGATCCTCGATCTGGAAGAATCGGATGATGACGCCGTGTGAGCAGTGACACGTTATGACGACGGAAGGAACAACGACGATCCGCGCTGGAGTAAGCGTGGGTGTTTTCTGGAAGAGAAGCATTCAAGTACCGTTCAAGAATTGTGGACTGGATACGCTGTTGAATATTCAGGACTTTAACTATTCTTTAATAGGTTGTAATGCATGAGATTGCATTTGTAGCGCTTGATCTGTTTGTTTAGTTCCCGTTGTGTTAACACCATCTGAGTTATATTGTGAAGTTGTAACGGATATCAGCCGAGGGAGCATGTGTTTGTGATGTTTGCACTGCCTTAACTGAGAATATATTTCGTTTGTGTTATCGACTCTCGGCTCTGACTCGGTCTTTGGACCACAACCAGCGTTCGCTGGCGCACTAAAAGGAGCAGCTCTAAATTGTCCGCGCTTTCGGGGTGCGTGTCGGGGGGCCGATACGTCCGCCCTTGGAATCCGCCCGGCGATTGCCATCCCCATTAACGGGATTAGTGACATATATTTAGCGGCTTAAGTATATATCACCCTAATAAAGTGACAAAAACAAAGCAAACCAGCAGAACGATGTCAAAGTTTGCTGAAAATGCACAGTGGTCCGTTCCGGCGTTATGAAGCAGCCTTCCCGACGCGTAAATTGCAGGCGCCGAACTTTTGACAATGTGCCGAGTTCAGTTCAATTCACCCAGCTGCGCAACGCTAACCGCGGCATAACACGAGTGTGAACGTTCAACAACGACGGGTAGGTCTCACGAACACGGGGAATCAAAACACAAAGTTGTTTTGCCTACAACCGTAACTGGACTTTCACAATGCAAGAAGCCAGAGAATTACCATTACTGTAGTCGCTGCGTGCATGCGCCGCTTACGTCCTGAATTAGGTTGTCGAAACGAACGAAGGCGATGAACTGAGACAGCCAAAACAGAAGGCAGGACAGCACTGTCAGCTAGGGCATACTTGATTCTCCCTACTGCGGTGATCCACGCTTGTCGCCTTTATTTCTCGTGCGACATGCCCGGGAACCAACCGATAGTTTCACACGTGAATCGCGGGCCTTCGTGTTGTCTGCACTGTTGTGGCAGGCCGTGACACAGCAATACTTTGGACCTCGCTTCCACTTCCGTTGCAGCGATGGCGTAGTGGGTAGAACATCAGCTTCGCATGCAAGAGGTCCGTGGTTCGAATCCCGGTGCCGGACAATTCCCAACCGGATTAAAAAAAAAAAATCCGCGTGATGATGGAATTGTGTAAAAGGCCTGGGTGCAGCCTCACTGGCGACCACAGCCAGCAATGCACTCCCTCACCAGAGCAGGATTGGCCACCCTGGTGTAGTACTTGGCCACTACCTCCCACATGAATACACCAATTAACCCTCGGCCCTCAGTCCCCAGCGGCTGCGAAGCAACTGACCAAGGCGGGCGGTCAGACCTGCGGACGCAGCAGAGGGTGCTAAGAATCTCTGGGTCCGGACAGGCCGTCATTGGAATCTGAACTTGGCTACATATAACGCTAGAACTTTATCTAGTGAGGCGAGTCTAGCTGTACTATTCGAGAATTAGAGGGTGTTAAGTGGGATGTATAGGGCTCAGTGAGGTTAGGAGGCCACAGGAGGCTTATACAGTGCTGAAGAACGGACACGTCCTATGCTATCGTGGCTTAGCTGACAGAAGAGAACTAGGAGTGGGGTTCCTTATTCATAAAAATATAGCTGGCAATATAGAGGAATACTATAGCATTAATGAGAGGGTGTTATGTATCGTGATTAAGTTAATAAGAGGTACAGGATGAAGGTGATACAGGCCTATGCGCCTACATCCAGCCATGATGATCAACTGGTTGAACGCTTCTACGAAGACGTAGAATCAGCAATGAGTAAGGTAAAGACACAGTATACTGTACTGATGGGCGACTTTAATGCAAAAGTAGGCAAGAAGCAGGCTGGAGATCATGCAGTTGGGGAATATGGCATCGGCTCTAGAAATGCCAGAGGGGAGTTACTAGTAGAGTTCGCAGAACGCAATAATTTACGGATCTTGAACACCTTCTACAGAAAACGGACTACTCGTAAGTGGACGTGGAGGAGTCCTAATGGCGAAACTAAAAATGAAATAGACTTCATAATGTGCGACCACCCGGGCATTATACAGGATGTGGAAGTAGTTAACAAGATCCGATGCAGTGACCATAGAATGGTAAGATCTACAATTCACTAGACGTGAGGAAGGAACGGCAGAAACTGATACGCAAGAAGCCGATTAATGAACTAGCTCTGCGAGGGAAAGTACAGGAATTCAGAGTTTCACTTCAGAATAGGTACGCGGCTTTAACCGAGGAAACCGACCTTAGCGTTGACGCAATGAATGATAATCTGACTAGTATCATTAAGGAGTGTGCAGTGGAAGTCGGGGGTACAGTCGTTAGACAGGATACTGGTAAGCTATCCCAAGAGACGAAAAACCTCATTAAGAAACGTCAAGCTATGAAAGCCTCAAATGCAACAGACAAAATAGAGCTGGCGGAGCTTTCGAAGTTGATCAATAGGCGTAAGTAGCCGACATAAGAAAGTATAATATGGAGAGAATTGAGCATGCTCTAAAGAACGGAAGAAGCCTCAAAGCTACGAAGACAAAACTGTGCATAGGCAAAAATCAGATGTATGCGTTAAGGGACAAGGATGGCAAGGTCACAACCAATACGGATAGAATAGTTCAGATAGCGGAAGAGTTCTACAGAGATCTGTACAGCAGCCGAGACAGTCAGGATGATAACGTAAGAAGCAGTAATATCCCAGAAGGAATCTGACATCCCACCAGTATTAACAGGAGAAGTAAAGAAAGCCCTAAAGGGAATGCAAAGAGGCAAAGCCGCTGGTGAGGATCAGGTAACATCAGACCTGTTGAAAGACGGTGGAGAGATTATGTTAGAGAAACTGGCCACCCTGTATACGAAGTGTCTCTCGACAGGGAGGATACCAGAATCTTGGAAGAATGCCAACATCATCTTGATTCCATAAGAAAGGGGACGTCAAGGACCTGAAAAATTACAGGCCCATCAGCTTACTGTCCGTTGTCTACAAGCTATTCACAAAAGTAATTGCTAACAGAATTAATATGACATTAGAGTTTAATCAACCAAGGGACCAGGCAGGATTTCGTACAGGCTTCTCAACAATAGACCATATTCATACTATCAATCAGGTGATAGAGAAATGCGCGGAATACAACCAACCCCTATACATAGCCTTCATAGATTACGAGAAGGCATTTGATTCGGTGGAGACATCAGCAGTCATGCAGGCACTGCGGAATCAGGGCATCGACGAAGCCTATATAAAACATAATGGAAGAAACTCTACAGCGCATCCACAGCCACTATAGTCCTTCATAAAGAAAGCGACAGAATCCCAATAAAGAAGGGCGTACGACAGGGAGACACGATCTCTCCAATGCTATTCACCGCGTGTTTACAGGAGGTTTTCAGGGCCCTAGATTGGGAAGAATTAGGGATAAGAGTTAATGGAGAGTATCTCAGTAACCTGCGCTTCGCTGATGACATTGCATTGATGAGTAATGCGGGAGACGAATTACAGCTCATGATCACTGAACTGGATACGGAAAGTAGAAGAGTAGGTCCTGAAAATTAATATGCATAAAACTAAAGTAATGTGGAACAATCTTGGCAGAGAACAGCGCTTCGCGATAGGTGGCGAGACGCTGGAAGTTGTAAAGGAGTACGTCTACTTAGGACAGGTAGTAACCGCGGAGCCGAACCATGAGAGTGAAATAACTAGAAGAATAAGGATGGGATGGGGCTCATTCGGCAAGCATTATCAAATCATGAATGGTAGTCTACCACTATCCCTCAAGAGGAAGGTATATAACAGCTGCATCTTACCGGTACTTACCTACGGAGCAGAAACCTGGAGACTTACAAAGAGGGGTTCAACTTAAATTGAGGACGACGCAGCGAGCGATGGAAAGGAAAATGATAGGTGTAACCTTAAGAGACAGGAAGAGAGCAGAGTGGGTCAGGGAACAAACGGGGGTTAAGGATATCATAGTTGAAATTAAGAAGAAGAAATGGATATGGGCCGGCCACATAGCACGTCGCCAGGATAACCGGTGGTCATTAAGGGTAACTGACTGGATTCCAAGAGAGGGCAAACGCGTGAGGGGAAGACAGAAAATTAGGTGGGTAGATGAGATTAAGAAGTTTGCAGGTATAACGTGTCAACAGAAAGCACAGGACCGGGTTGATTGGCGGAACATGGGAGAGGCCTTTGCCCTGCAGTGGGCGTAGACAGGCTGATGATGATGATGATGATCCACTTCCGCGGGGTCTCTTCTGCCAACGGGGAAATGCAGCTTCGCACAGCAAGCTTCTCGGTTCAGCGTACCAAGCTGTCGGCACGGCGCCCGTTTTCCGCACCGACTGAGCAACCCGCGCGCGCGCGTGCTCCCGCTGCTGACAAACAGGCCGAGTCGTCTGCGCCTGCCCCCAGTTTTGCCAGAGCTTTTCTCCAGAGCCGCAGCGCGGCGCTGTCGTCGTGCCGTAAACTTGAGTTTGGGTTCCCTATATGTCATGGCTGAAACGATACGTCTTAGTGCTCTCTCTCTCTTTCTAATGCAGATGCTACCGAAGAAAGGTCCAACTGCCGGAGGCACCCTACTGGATATTCGGGGCAAGAATTTCGCTTCCGTTCCCTATAACCAAGACAAAAGTATGAATGTCACCGTTGGCGGTCAACTGTGCGACTATAAGGGGTGGTCGGAGGATCGGTGAGTGTACCTAATCGGCGTATGTTGAGAAAAAATCGCACTTCGACTTAAGAAGATTCATTAGTTCATGTTCATCTTTTGACGCGTGACTCAATTACCATTTCGTCACTGGTGAAAATATTCCCATGGCATGGAACTTCAATACGCGGTGGTGTGCTTATGACATTGCTCTGCTATGCATGAGAGGCGAGTTGGATTGCCGCGCATGGTTGCTGAATTTTAATTTGAGCGAAATTCAAGAACGCTGTTGTGCTTAGGCTGACGTGCACTTTCAGAAGTCTGAGATGGTCAAGGTTACTCTATAATCCCCCCACTACGGCACGCCTAATAATTATTTTAAGGCGAAAGCCTTAGATGCCTCATGAAATGCGAAATTTGACCGTCGACGTCGGCGTCCCACGGCGTCGGGGAGGAGTGATGCAAAAATCATCATCACGCGATGACATCACCATATCACGTCACGATGACGTCACAGATCGCCAACATTCCTGCTGTCATTAAGACGTCACTGTGACATCACGTGACGTAACGTCACATGAAGACGTCCTCACATGACATCGTAGCTTGGTCAAAGGTGGCCTGATCACGGAGGCTATGCAAAAGCAGGTGAGGTGCCTCCGATCTTGGAGGCAGTGCAGAAAAAACGCTAGGTGCAGAAACCTTTCAAAGGGTGGCGGGACAGGATCAATACATCGAATGAGAAGAAAAAGAAGATGGCTTTCGCCTTCGAGTTGTTTTATGTGATTGAAGGGACCCTGTGAGTTGTTATCTGTTTTATTTATTTATTTAATATACCCTCACCGCAAAACGCATTACAGAGTGGAGTGGTCGCACGAGAAAATATAATAAATGTAGCAAAATGAGCAAACACAAACTGTTAAGTATGCAATGTTAGCTGAGGCATTGGTGAACACCCGGTGATTTGTGATGGATATTACGTGCGGAAGAAGGTGGTGCACCCTTCTTATGTCCATGGTAAGAATGCCTGAAAGAAAACGTTGGTTTTGCAAAAACACACTAATGAGTCAACGAAGCTGAGGGCGATTAAATATGGCGCGAAAGGTACTCAAATGAAATAAATTGAGACGATATGCAATACATGATCGGTCGAAACTTCATTTCATGGAATATATTGCTTGCGTGTGCTCAGAAAGAACGCCGGTGCTTTTCCGGTGAACAACTTTAGTTTAGCTGAAATAAATACTCCTTGCTGTCCGAGTTCCCAGGACAACAAAACCAATCTTAGTTTCGCGAAAAAAATGTTTGCCTTTGTCAAAAAATTCGGAAGTCCTCCCCTGAGCCAGAACCGCTTTTAGCAAATTGCGCCAAAATAGCATTTTGACGTGATCCTACACAAAAAGAACAATTACACCTGTTGGGCTAAAAATTTTCTTGGCATACTATGAATAGAGTGAGTTTACAAAATCCTTTTATATTACAGCATTGGAACACTTACTATAAGGCAAAAAATCACGAATATGGCGCATTCTTCAATAATGCCCTATTCCCAGGTCTTTTTTTTTTTTTTTGCTCAGCTTGTATGACAGTCAGTATTTTTAAAAATTTCCATAGCATTGGAACACATTAGGTTAACAAGTTTGCTAAATTTAATTGTCGAATATAGTGTGAAACGCAATCCCAAAATACTTAAGTAAGGACATGTCTCCCGAAATGCACTATTTTTGAAAATCATTTAAAGAAGATTCGTCCTCCTCAGCTGCAAATATACTCCGCTTTTCTGGGACCAGTGATCCTCTCTTCCATAGTTTGAGAACGACAGTTAGAAAGGTCCTGGCAAGCATATTCATTACAAACGGTCGGCACTTTGCAAACGTTCGGCTTAGTAGACTGGTCAAATGCCCTGAGTATTTTCTTTTCGATGATTATTTTCGCAAAAATAATAATTATAATTTACCTTTAATTTCATAGTGCGTAGAATATCATGCGACCTTGGTGGTAGGCAATATCTATTCTATTGTTGTGCTAAGGCACAGAAACAGCGATGCTATGCAATGAAATGGCTGCGTATTTCCGTCACCTGGCGTCAATGCAAGCGTAGTGTCCCTGTAGTTTCAGTCATGCTTTCGCTGTGATGGTGCAAAGGAAGGCTCTTAAAAGAATTATGTTTTCGGTAGGGCACTTATCCCAGTAGCTCAGGCAGGCGCTGCAATTACTTCCTAGCCTAGACCACATGCTCTGGCGTTGCCCCTCGTTACGAGGCACGGGCCAAATCAATCAGGACAAGTGGCAATCTGCTATCAAGAGCCCCGATGACGGGGCTCAACTATGGGCTGTCCAGAGGGACCACGATGTGGCGGTCGGGCTTGGCCGGACTGTCCCAACAAGGGAGCAGTCCCTTGCACGTTGAGTCGCGCACCTCCGGACTTTCAATAAAGTTTTGCATCCATCCATCTATTTAGTAGGGCCACTCCCTGCAGGTTCTGTTGTTTGGAGTTACTGATATTTGCTTTCAGCCATGGCATGTTGTAAATTTGGCTGCAACACATTCAATGAAGTACCGAGAGGAGCACTATGGGCGCTGCGCACCACCTATACAGGCGCCACCGAAAGCCGCGTAGCGGCGGCCGTTGGAACTGCAGAAGGGCTTCGTGGTGGAGACGCCTGTTTTCACTGCAAGCGTAGGTGATGTGCGTGCGCATGATTTCCCGCTTGTGCGCGCACAGTGTGAGCTAAGGAACCGCACCTTACAATAGTGGACATGCGTCCGATTTCACAGCTTTACGGGACGACATTGTCACCATACGCGCCAAGTGTTTGCCACAGACCATGGCCTCTGAGATCCGGCGCGCAACCTCGGAGGGCATGCACAGACGAGCATCAACAAGCTTCCCTACGAAGTTGCGGTCATCGTAAACACGCCGCTTTCCTCATAACGTCCCGACCGCTAATGGCTTCATTTATTGACATGTGAACCTTCGTTTTCTATGGACACACAGCTTCGTTTACATGCCATGAGTTTTATGATAAATTTTGAGGGAGCGCTGTCGCGTCGGTGATTATATGGTTTGTACGGGTACGGCCACGTGAAATGTCAGCGTGGGTAAAACTTCCAAACCAGCACTTGAGAAAAATGGCACGTATAGGACTCTGGCAATAATTACGTCAGTTGGGTTTATTGGATAATTTGATCTTTCGCCATTCAGAAAGTGCTGGCTCCAGATCTTGGTGTTCTTCGCGCGGTCCCAGGGGCTCCCGTCTTCTCTGAAAGGTCCATAAGGTTACTGAAAAGTAAAAGAAACAAGCCATTAGTTAAAAGTACACATTTGCAATATTCACAGTTTGAAAGAGAATGCGAAGAGTGCTCATACATATTGCTGTAAACCAAGTGCTTCATTGCAATCACTTTCAGAGGAGATACAAGACCACAATGAAGCAACATGAACATACATTCACCAGTTTCGTGCAAAAGAAAAAAAAAAACAGAAGTAGCTAGCACCACTAGCAAGAATAAAGAAAGAACACTTGAAGGTTTCAGTATCGACCCCACGCATTACACAACTTGTGTAAAGTGAATGTGCATTCGTGGCAGACATCAGGGCTTAAAGTTCGGGCATTTCCCAGTACCATGAAATCATGTAAAGAGGCATTCAAAATGAGGCTGAACGTCCTGTCCGAAGCCTTCGAGGCTCACAGGTGCCAGGTTGTTCAGCCGATATGCAGATAGCCGAGGCGAGCGCACAGCAAACATTCTGCGCCGAAAATCGTACGCCAGCGCGATCGATAGGTTGGGCAGGTTGAGCATGCATGGCGATTCCTTGCAGCATCTGTGAGATTCAATCGGCGCTTTTTTGGGACATCGCTGAAGGCTGAGAGAAGCGTTAAGTTGCGATAGAAAGCTCAACTGTCCCAGCAACAACAACACTAGCCTTGACGCTCACGGGAATACAGCTCGCCTGAGCCCGTCTACGCTTCCGAGCCGTGGCGACAGGCGGCGCTGTCGGCGCTTTGCGCAGCGCCTTTAGGGACGACGACGAAGGATCATAATTGCTGCTTGTTCGAAGTTGGTGGTCATCTTTCTGATGTTCGAGTAGCTATTTTAATAAAGAAAGAATGCTACTTTCATGCTGATGAAGTCACCCTGAAAAAACGTTATTTGCTCATTCGTGTATGGGCAAATGACGTTTTCCTTAGGTGATTTGCATTCAGTTTGAGCAGGGCGTTGTTTCGGTTTAATTTGACACATAAAAATGCCAAAGAAAACGACGTATCCCCATTTGTGCAGTATCCTACGCCTAATTCAGGAGATAATACACATTCTGGGGTTTTGCTTGCCAAAAGCGCGATATGATCCTGAGGCACACTGTAGCGAAAGCACTCGGGTAGATTATGACCATCCGGTGTTCTTCAAAGGGACCCTTCGCTCCAAATTACGCAAGTTTTTTTTTTCTAAAGCCTGCCCTATCGGCCGTTTGCTTGGTATTGGTCTCGATGAGTGCGGCGGCACCAGTGAAATCGGCCAGAAAAAAGCGTTTGATATTTTAACTTGCTCCCGAAGTGGGGTTTCCGCATGGACTGCAGCGTCGTACATGAACAGTTCCTGCTGCCGGAAGTAAGGTATTGCTCAGCATACTCTGTTCACTTGGATTGGTTGAAAAGAAAGAATATATTGCGCATGCTTCCGATATACTCAGAGTGAAGAATTTAAAAATTGTGATTTGTTTAATACTAGTTAGAGCTGCGAAAAAGACACCAGTTTGTTCATCAGTTTCGTTTTTTGTGCAACTGTGACACCGGTAGCGTTGTCGAATGGTTTACAGTGTGTGCGCGCTTTGCTCATTCCCCCGAATTCCAGCCGCGTTCCTGCATGACCCTTTGTCGCTGTCGTCCTCGTGTGGCATCGCTGTCGGTGGCATCTATGGAAGTTCTAGCGGCTTCCCTTCGTACGTAACAACGCATGGCGCGTCGCTTCCTTGTGGGGACTCGCGTTCAAAGTTAGTCCAGTCGCAGCAGTTCCTGGCGCGTTTTGACCTGCCATTGGTCAACATAGAGTCTTCTGCTTAATTGTGCGGCACCGAATACCTCAGAAAGTGTGGCGCCCACTTGCGGGCAGGGAGACCACCACGTGCTGCAGTGCTCCGGTCCAGCAAAATGTACGCCGCGTTTTGATTGGAAGCAGTCAAAACCAGGCTGACACGTCACTGGGTGAGCGAAATACGAACGGGTATGCATTTTCTGTCGTCTGCTGCTATTTTGAATGTCTGTATGCGTCTGCATGCGTTTATCTCCAAAATTATTTTTGGATTCATCTCAGGACGATACAAGAAACGCGTCGCAGCGTTAAACTACGCGGGTGAAATTGGGTGCAGGGCCCCTTTAACGTTGACCTAAATCTAAGTACACTCCATGGTGTCCTATTATTTTAGTTCCACTAAAATGCGGCCGGTGCGTAATTAGGTGCGTAAATCGCAATATGAAGGTTGTACTCTTATCGCAGGCAAATTTTTTAATTTCGTTCCCATTTGATTGTTTCGATTGATTGTTCACGTTTGATTGTTTTTTCCCCGTCTCGATAACCTTTCTACATTTCCACTTTCTTATTTCCCTCTCTCTTTCTTTCTGTTTTTCAGTATTACGTGCAAAACACCACCTGGACAAAACGACTCAACAGTAGACATCATCATATCCGTAAATGACGTGGCCACTAATGAGTTCAGAAAGTACGATGTCTTCGATCATCATGTCATTACTGCTGGCTTCGAATATAAGGTACGTGATAGTTTCTGTATTTAAGAAATACTTTACCTCCCCCACTCCTACATACTACATTAATCAGTGCCTTACCAGGTCTCTTGCCTTCGTGGCATTTCGTCTCTATTTCTTTTTTTCATAACGTGCTTTGATGAGCTCATTGTTCGTGCTTTTTTGCTTGCATATTATCTTAGATAATGGGCACTGATAGCATTTGCAATTTATGCATATGTTTCGTATTTTCATGCAACATTGCTTAATTTAAGCTTGTTTTAAGCCTACGTTGCTATTATAGGTATGCCCACCGCATCGTATAATATCTTCGCTTGAGACCCCTCAAGTGTTCCATGCAAAAAACACCTGGAGGTGACTAAAATCTTGATATAGATGCCTGGTGGTGGCACTCGCCCGTCGGCGTCCGTGTACCCAGCTGCATTTCTTAGTGTCCAAGGAGACATCGGCGGCGTCACGCGTTCCACGCCATTGAACCCACTATTCCTTCTTTATACTGGGGGACAACTTTGTGTGGCAATGGAGCCAAAGCTACGAGGGGGCGGAGCTAACTGCTCTGCGTTACTGCGCCAAAGTAGTTCTCGATAAACTGGTTTCGGTTTCAGTTTAAGCGTGACAGATCTTTGGACAGATACGCATTTGCTACAGTTCTTTTTTTCACATGGGGAACGACTGCAAGCCTTCCATACAGAATACAGAAACCACTTCGTGTCTTACCGTTTCGCACGCAGCTTACTCTGAAATATTTCGCCCAGCCTCGGAAGATGCTGCAGCTGCCACTATTCAAAGCATCCTTCGTAGGCAAGAAAAAACCAATAGGCCGATAGAAATAATCTGGACGCCGGGGCATACGGGTGTGCCCGGGGACAATACGGCGGCACACGGCTTCCGCAGGTGGGTCGACCAATCTTTCCCTGCCCCGACCCCTCAGATTAAACCCGTACGAGTTCTTAAGTCAAACGGCTCCCTCGGTAGCCACTGCACTATGTGCGCACGTCCCTACGTAATGCTAGTAAACAACGTGTTACGCAGATTACCTCACTGGTCTTCTCTTCGAGCAAGTCCCCAGGCCTTTCGCGCTCTCAAGAGGTATGCATCAATAAGGTATTCGCAAATTCTGCCTACACACCGTACTCTCTAGCAAAATGGCGACAACGCGACATTGAGACAGTGACGTGCACACACTGCGGGCTGCGCTACCACGCAGACCTTCGCCACTTATTATTGAAATGTTGTGCATTCGATAAAGGCCGAGTGGCCGTACAGTCTTTGCAACGCACGAATTATCGTGAAGCGCTGCTTACGGATCCGAACACGCAGCTTTTATTTGCACAATATTGAAGTAAGAGCGGCCTGACCAAGGTGGTTTAGAGGGACTGACAAACCACAGTACTGACCACACACCGCCTCAGTACTAGTGACTGCTACTTAAATAAGTGGAAACCCTAAGACTCCGTGAACGATTATTGTAGCGTGGCAAAATCCCGCCTATTCCCACAAAGTACCTGCGCCTCCCTATTTCTCGATGAAGGACTTTCCGCCCGTCATCCCTGGTTGAGTGCGTTGAACCACTACCACTGAGCATGCAGGCATATTGGTGACTCTTTCCCTATGCTTCAATCGCCTCTAACCAGGGCGCCACTCAGAACCTCCACATTGAGCCGTGCAATAGTACGCTCGCTTACGTCTGTAAGCTGGCTAACCGAGCGCAATGCCGAAACGACGGAGTCCTGGTTGCGTCAGTCTCACTTGGGCATACACGTTGCAGACCACTTGCATCGTTTATTTTGAGAGTTTTTGGTTGAAAAGCCTATGCGGCGATTGAAGTTGCAAGCTACCGGAGGAAAACGGCAACGTCAGCGAGGAGGCCATGTGACCAGGGGCGTAGCCAAGGGGGGGGTTCAACCACACCCCCCCCCCCCCCGGAATTTTTCAGTTTTGCTTGCGTATATATACACGCACACATACAAACGCGCGCACAAACATGCAAAGTATGGTTCAACCCCCCCCCCCCCCCGAAAAAAATTTGTGGCGACGCCCCTGGCTATGTCCTTTTTTCTTTTCTGAAGGGAACTTATGCGACGCCAGTGTAGAATGTCGCAGCCAAAAAAACCGAAATGCTAAAAAAAACGCCAGCCCTGCGCTGAAACCGCAGCACAGTCACAGCGAAAGCTGGAAGAGCGGCGTTTCTAGAGCCCGTTGTAAGCTCTCTTGGGGCTACAATACAACTAGACTAGAAAGGTACCCACTACGCCATAAATCACAATTTTTGTGAAGTTGGGAAGCACCTACTAAGCCATTATTCGTCATTCTGCGGAGAAGTGAGGCACCAGCTACACGTCTGTAAGGCATTATGTGCACTTTGTTGACGCGACGACTGATGACGATGAAGAATTATGGCTCAGCCATTTGTAATGGGTTGGAAGCTTTAAACGGCCCACCAGTTATGTAATTTGCATTGGGTGACGCCCGCTCGCTATTTCCCTCTCCCGTCATGCTGTATAACATACGTTGACGTGGGAGAGAGACGGGGGGGGGGGGGGTAGGGGCGAATAACTTTACTGAGACCCCGAGGAAATGGATCATGCGCTCATGGGCTTCCTTGCCAACCAATCCAAGTGCACTTGCGAGGAACCCACTACGCTATAAATCATTCTAATTTTACTGAGACTGCGAGGAAGTGGATCATGCGCTTATGGGCTTCCTTGGCAACCAATACAAGTGCACTTGCGAGGAACCCACTACGCTATAAATCATTGTAATTTTTTAGAAGTAGGTGAGCAGGCACTGTGCCATTTTTCGTCATTCTACGGAGAGCGTTGGTACCTGCTAAACGCATGTAAGGCATTATGCGCACTTTGTTGATGCTGTGCCTGATGACGATGAAGAATTATGGCAGAGCCCTTTGTAATGGGTTGGAAGAATTCAACAACCTACTCGTTGCGCAATTCGCATTGTGTGACGCCTGGTTACAGAATTCGCGATGTGCGACGCTTGGTGCTTATTTTGCTATTCTACCACGCTATATTGCATATGCTAATGTGGTTCCTTCCAGAGATGAAGCCTGTATAGGACCTTTTTGGAAAGCAGTTTCACGCACCGGCATGGCTCAGAGGTTAAATACTGGGCTCCCACGCAGAGGGCCCAGGTTCGAGCCTCGTTCCATCCTGGAATTTTTTTCTTATTTCGTTTTTTTTTCTTATTTCGATCGATACTGGTTAGGGACACCGGCGGCGGCGGCGGACAACTACGGCGCCAAAAACGGCCGGTGAAATGATCTCATAACAGCTTTCGCTGTAAAATAATGCTCTTTCTCACATAATTTCACTAATAATTTTGTGGCAGTATCAATTTGAGGCTAAAAATAAGAACAACATTTCTGAAATGCTCAGGTTACACTCAGCAAATCAGTTTTGTGGGACTACTTTCAGCGGCGTAGCGTAACTATCCAAACGGCGTGGATCGGCTCTGTAGCCCTGACTGGACTGCCAACCCTTAGCTTCACCCATTCCAACTCTTTTATATATATTTTCGGCGTTCGTGCGGCATGGTGTATTCCTTATGTGAACGTTGTGTTCCACGCGAGGCCAAATCCACGTAGAAAGAAGCGCGCTGTTGAGATCTTGTTGCGCGGGACTTGGAAAATAAAGATTTGCACGGACCCTCGAAAGATGGCACTGTGGAGTAGCAACGAGCGACGACAGAGCGGGTGGATGACCTTCGCCTCCCCCTTTCCCCCAAAGAGGGACCCCTTTAAAAAGGGGAGCGGAGGCCGGCCTCGGGGCAATTGGGGACGATCGCTCTCAGCAGATCAGTCGAGGCACTACCCACCAGACAGGTCTACGCGAGCAGTCACAGCCGAGCAGAGCAACGTAGTCGAGGGTCACCATGCCCGAGAGGTCCGTCCACGATAATCTACGTGTGACCACCTGAGTATGTGTCGTTCTTGGGGACGAAGGTAGCCCGGCTGAGGCATTACCCGCCAGGCCGAGCTCCGTAGTCTCGCCGGAGCACGAACAACCTAGTTGCGGGACCTACGCCTGTCTCTAACCCCGCGTCACCGACCGCTCGATCCATTGCCAAACCTTCTGCGACCCCAAATAAATAAATGACGTAACAAGTGGTGGAGGTGCGGGGTAATGTAACGCAATGGAAAAAGAAGGAGTCCAGACGCGCAGAGAGCGCAGGAAAGCGGTAAAAGACAAACTTTGCTGCGAGTTCCGCGTGCGGTATGAGGGCGAAGAAAAAAAAGCGGAATCTCCACGTGCGCTTCAATTGCCTGTTTCAGCTATGCGAAAAGAACAACGCCGCTAAGCAGTAACAGATGCCAGAGAAAGAGTTACGCAGCCGTACAGTGCAGCTTGACCCCGACGATAACGAACGAGTAGAGGCGAACACCATGAACCGGCGGCCGTTCGCACCGTATTCCGGGGAAAAGGCGACGAAGATCTAAGTGACTGGCTACACCTGTACGAGCGCTACGGCCTAGCGCTGGCATGGACCGATGCGGAGAAGGCCGACAACCTGGTGTTCGCGCCGGAAGACGTTGCGCGACGGTGGTATGTGACGGCCCTACGAGAAAACAGACTAAAAACATGGGAGGACTGGCGAACGGCGCTGAAGGAAAATTTTTCGGGAGACCATGTTCGAGAATGGGCAAACATACAGCTGCAACAACGATAGCAGCAGCTCGGGCAGACGCCCCAGGAATATGTCTCGGGCATCCTGCAGCTCTGTGCCCGCGTGAACCCCGAGATGCCGGAGTCGGAGAAACTTCGCCATCTTCTGAGAGGGCTAAGACCCGAGATGATAGAGCGAGTGGCCATAACAAACCCAGATACATCCCAAGAATTTCTGCAATATTTGCAGAGACTGACTCACGTTGGAGCGATGGCAAGACACGCCCTTATGGCAATGCCGACGCATCCATTGGCGGGGCGATACACGGACACGTTCCCGCTCACAGTTCAGGACACGAGTTCGCGGGTTGACAGTGTCGGGATGCTGAACGAGCCATCTACTGTGCTGTACGCTCCGACCCGCCAGGAAACATCCGACAAGAGCACGGTGGCAGCTCTCAGTGCAATGCAGGAAACACTACGTGCCTTGACAGCAGCAGTCGACCGGCTCGGGCAGCAACATCGCCGGCCCTTCCCTCGTCGTACTTCAAGAAACACGAACGGGCAAGTCATCTGTTTTCGCTGCAATCGATCCGGACACATCGCAAGGCAGTGTAATGAGCCAATCGCTCCGCCACAAACTCATGACCATCCGGGAAACTAGTAGGCCCGGGTCATGGTGTCCGACCCGGCGAACAACAATGGACTCCCGTTTACGCGATCTTCCACCAGACGCAACTAATCACCCTTCCGGCCACGATTAACGGGTACAACATCAGTGCGATTATTGACACAGGGGCTGCAGTGAACGTGGTGTCCGAGGCGCTGGCATTGAGCTTCGGCAGTGTTGTGGGGCCTACTAGAATACGCGTAAGATCGGTGAGTGGAGAGGTTGTGGACTCGTGCGGGGAAACTGAACTGGATGTACATATTGGCGGGCAAGTGAAGGTGAGGGCTACTTTTGAGGTACGTTCAGGTTTCCCGCATGACTTATTGTGCGGCCTACCATTTTGCCGTGCGGGGAACCTT
The DNA here is from genome assembly GCF_013339695.2 of Rhipicephalus sanguineus. Taxonomy (NCBI): domain Eukaryota; kingdom Metazoa; phylum Arthropoda; class Arachnida; order Ixodida; family Ixodidae; genus Rhipicephalus; species Rhipicephalus sanguineus. The sequence continues at coordinate 45,680,058 of NC_051181.1, read as the reverse complement.
GTTCTAGACTTTCCAAGGAGCAAACTGGTACTACAAGGCCAAGAGATAAATCAATCCCTTGAGGAAGACACACCAACTAACCCTCCGGACACGGCGGCCGTGCACTGCCTAGACGAGCTACGTATTCCTCCCAAGTCCGAAGCCATCATCGCCGTCCGGATCGCTGCAGATGGGCCCTATTTAGTGGAACCTTTGGCTCAGGAACGAGAGACACACTGCCCCGTAGTGGCTCGCACTTTGAATATTGTTCGTGACCGGATCGGCTACGCTGGGATTGCCAACCCAGACGACACACCCTTGGCCATGCCAAAGGGTGCAGCCCTCGGAACGGCGACGCCAATTGTCAAAACAGTCCTGTGCGCATCTCTTTCCTACAGCAACATGGGTCCGAGTAACGAAGTACAATTGGGACGAGATTTGTCACAAGAAGAAGCTCGACAATTCCAAGCCTTACTGAAGCAATACGACCACATTTTTTCAAGGGCTACAGGTCCGATCGGACGAACAGACGTGGCTGAGCACAGTATCGACATTGGAACGTCTCAGCCAGTTCGGCAGAACCCTTATCGCAGCTCGCCTGTTGAACGCCAAGTCACTGAAGACCAGGTTTCAGAGATGCTAGAAAAGGGTGTTATCCGTGCTTCTACAAGTGCATGGTCATCGCCGGTAGTATTGGTACGCAAACGCGACGGGTCATGGAGATTCTGCGTCGGTTTCCGCAGACTAAACTTTGTCACAAAAAAGGATGTACACCCTCTGCCGCGTATGGATGACATCATGGATAGGTTATTGGGATCCAGATTCTTCACGACCCTGGATTTGGCCTCGGGGTATTGGCAGATCCCCATTCGGGAGCGGGACAAAGAGAAAACTGGCTTTGCGGCAGGATCTGGCTTGTACGAATTTAACGTCGTACCATTTGGCTTGTGCAACGCGCCCGCAACGTTTCAGCGCACGATAAACAAAGTACTGGCGAGCCAGCTCTGGAAAATATGTCTCGCTTATTTGGACGATATTGTGGTGTTTTCAAGAACAGCGGAAGAACACCTGCGAGACGTGCAACAAATTATCGAGGCTGTAGAAAATGCAGGGCTGCGTCTGCAGCCGAGCAAATGCCACGTTGGCTGTAGTAGTATCCGCTACCTTGGACATATCATTGACGGATGTACTATCCGCCCCGACCCTGAAAATATCCGCGCCGTTGAGGATACGAGGGCTCCATCGAACCGCAAGCAGGTGCGTAGTTTCTTGGGCCTCTGTGGTTACTATCGGCTGTTTATCAGGGACTTCGCACGCATTGCGCGACCGCTCAACGAGCTCACCAAATCAGACGTCAAATACTGCTAGAGCCAGGCATGTCAGGAGTCCTTCGACACCCTTAAGAGTCGCCTGACCAGCGACCCGGTCCTCCGATTGTTCAATCCTGACCTACCTATTGAAATCCACACAGACGCCTGCGGCTATGGGATCGGTGCCGTGCTTGTGCAAAGGAATGGTGCGGAAGAATATGTTGTCGGGTACGCAAGCCGGCACTTGAGCAAAGCAGAATTGAATTACAGCACGACTGAACAAGAATGCTTAGCTGTTGTCTACGCAACGAAACAGTTTCGACCATACATATTCGGCACGCCGATTACAGTCATCACGGATCAAGCCAGCCTCACGTGGCTGATGACAGCGAAAACCCCAATGGTCGACTTGTACGATGGAGCCTGTTGTTACAAGAATTTAACATCACACTGAAGCACCGCCCAGGCCTCAAGAACATGAACGCCGACGCGCTATCACGACTATCTTGTGACCCAGCACCAGCCGAGGAGGAGGAGATGCCCCCCCCCCCCCTTATGGTATCTCTAGAGGATATTGCAAAACTGCAAAGTGAGGATCCCTTCTTACGACCAGTAATTAACCACCTTCGGAAGCCAGAACAACCCGTCGCAAAGAGGATTTGTAAAATGGCAAGGCCATTCCGCCTCGTCGATGGAACATTGTACCGACGAGCCAAGGGCTTTGCGGAAGAACGACTAGCGTTAGCAGTTCCTCGCACACTGCGTCGCGAGATTTTGATAAACTGTCACGACGACATCACGGCTGGTCATCTCGGGATTGGGAGAACTCTGAAGAAAATCAGACAGCGGTACTTCTGGCCGAAAATGTTCAAGGCGATCACACACTATGTTCAGTCGTGCCCCGACTGCCAATCAAGGAACGTACCAAATACGAAACCAGCAGGAGAACTACAGCCCTTGGAGCCAACGCTACATCCGTTCCAACAAATCGGTATGGACTTTGTCAGCCCACTTACAGAGTCTGATAACGGCAACAAGTATATTGTGGTAATGATTGACTACTACACGAAGTGGGCGGAGGCAGTAGCGACACGCGAGGCGACGGCAGATTCAGCTGCAAAAGCCTTCTTGGACAGGGTCGTCCTTCGCCATGGTGACACTGAACGCATCATCACGGATCGGGGCCGCCACTTCACTGCAGCAATGATGGAAGAGCTATTCCGACGGACGACTACCAACCATGCACGCACGACGGCCTACCATCCGAGAACCAATGGCCTCTGCGAGAGATTCAACCGCACATTGGCCGTCATGATTAGCAAATATGTGTCATCACACCACCGGGATTGGGATCAATTCCTTCAGTACGTGCTCTTCGCCTATAATTCATCTGTACATGAGACGACAGGTTATTCGCCCTTCTTCCTCCTCTACGGAGGAGAACCTACATTGCCCATCGACGCGGCCCTCGGACTCAGGGATTGTGAAGTGCAGACGGCTTCAAACGAAAGCGTGGCGGCGCGATGGGAAGAGGTCAGACGACTTGTCACCAGGCGTGAGCTCCAAAGTAAAGAAAAAAGTAAGGAACGCTACGACGTAAAGCGGCGCACACAGAGCTTCTCCCCTGGTGACCTCGTTCACATAAGAATGCCAACATCAAGGCGTGGAAAGACAACCAAGTTCGTCCACCCATTTCATGGGCCTTTTCGTGTGGTGAGGCAGACTTCGACAAATGACTGGGAAGTGGGAACTAGGCGAGGGCGACGGGAAATAGTGAACGTTGAACGGATGAAGCCGTACATCACCCGCGAAATTGCAGACGACGCCACAGCAAACCTCCCAACAGGCATCGAAAACGACGGAAACATAGGAGTGAGCGATGCCCCAGCGGACCAACACAGCGACGATACAAACGCAGCCGGTCCCATGGGTACACACCACCCATCAGTGGCGGTCTTTGACAGTGATAGTGATGCCGTACCAGGAGTGTGTGAAGAAACAGCCGATTCCGTGGGTACACGCCTCTCATCGGTGCCAGTGTTTGACAGTGATAGTGCAGCAGCATCGAGAGTGTGTGAACGAACATCAGAGCAAATCAGTGACAACGCAAATGTTACCAAACCAGTGCGCGAGCGCCGATTATCAGTGCCAGTGAGTGAAAGTGAAAGTGCCAGTGCCGCGGACAGCGATGACGAATTTTTCGACGCTGCGGACATCGCAACACCCGAGTGGGACATGACTGCGAGCGCCAACGACGAAATGAACACTAGGCCGTGTCGACTGTGCAAAAAGCCTTGGCAAGAAGATTTTGTTTATTATTAGTTATTGTTTAGAGGCGAGCGAGGACACTCTGTGTTTTTGGGGGGAAAGTGATGTTGCGCCGGAGTTGGAAAATAAAGAGTTGCACGGACCCTCGAAAGATGGCACTGGGGAGTAGCGACGAGCGACGACGGAGCGGGTGTATGACCTTCGCCTCCCCCTTTCCCCCAAAGAGGGACCCCTTTAAAAAAAACGCCAGGCCTGCGCTGAAACCGCAGCACAGTCACAGCGAAAGCTGGAAGAGCGGCGTTTCTAGGCCCGTTAAGCTCTCTTGGGGCTACAATACATGTACACTAGAAAAGTACCCACTACGCCATAAATCACAATTTTTGTGAAGTTGGTAAGCACCTACTAAGCCATTATTCGTCATTCTGCGGAGAAGCGAGGCACCAGCTACACGTCCGTAAGGCATTATGTGCACTTTGTTGACGCGACGACTGATGACGATGAAGAATTATGGCTCAGCTCTTTGTAATGGGTTGGAATCATTAAACGGCCCACCAGTTATGTAATTTGCATTAGGTGACGCCCGGTCGCTATTTCCCTCTGCCGTCATGCTGTATAACATACGTTGACGTGGGAGAGAGATGGGGGGTGGGGGGCGAAGAACTTTACTGAGACCCCGAGGAAATGGATCATGCGCTTATGGCAACCAATACAAGTGCACTTGCGAGGAACCCACTACGCTATAAATCATTGTAATTTTTTAGAAGTAGGTCAGCAGGCACTGTGCCATTTTTCGTCATTCTACGGAGAGCGTTGGTACATGCTAAACGCATGTAAGGCATTATGCGCACTTTGTTGATGCTGTGCCTGATGACGATGAAGAATTATGGCAGAGCCCTTTGTAATGGGTTGGAAGCATTCAACAACCTACTCGTTGCGCAATTCGCATTGTGTGACGCCTGGTTACAGAATTCGCGATGTGCGACGCTTGGTGCTTATTTTGCTATTCTACCACGCTATATTGAATATGCTAATGTGGTTCCTTCCCAAGATGAAGCCTGTATAGGACCTTTTTGGAAAGCAGTTTCACGCACCGGCATGGCTCAGAGGTTGAATACTGGGCTCCCACGCAGAGGGCCCAGGTTCGAACCTCGTTCCATCCTGGAATTTTTTTCTTATTTCGTTTTTTTTTTCTTATTTCGGGCGATACTGGTTATGGACACCGGCGGCGGCGGCGGCGGCGGCGGACAACTACGGCGCCAAAAACGGCCGGTGAAATGATCTCATAACAGCTTTCGCTGTAAAAGGGGAGCGGAGGCCGGCCTCGGGGCAGTTGGGGACGATCGCTCTCAGCAGACCAGTCGAGGCACTACCCGCCAGACAGGTCTACGCGAGCAGTCACACCCGAGCAGAGCAACGTAGTCAAGGGTCACCGTGCCCGAGAGGTCTGTGCACGATAGTCTACGTGTGACCACCTGAGTATGTGTCGTTCTTGGGGACGAAGGTAGCCCGGCCGAGGCATTACCCGCCAGGCCGAGCTCCGTAGTCTCGCCGGAGCACAAACAACCTAGTTGCGGGACCTGCGCCTGTCTCTAACCCCACGTCACCGACCCCTGGATCCATTGCCAAACCTTCTACGACCCCAAATAAATAAATGACGTAACAATCTGATGCGTCAGGTGCCGCAACGAGCCCAATTCGATGAGTTTCTGAGATGTAAGTGCTGTTTCTACTAATTTCGACTGATTGTATGATCCCATAATACTTTGTAACATGCCAGCTCTATCATCTCCTACTCAACCCATCCCGCCAATTTAATAATTTTTTGTTATTTTTATTAGGATTTTAGGGCAAATCATACCGGTCACTAATAAAATTTACATTGCGATGGCTGTACACTACAAATGACTTACATAATGTGATTGTGGATTTGTAGATGAAGACATATATCACCTCCTTCTAGAATGCCCACAGCACAACGCACCCAGACGCCGACTTAAATCATCGCTAATGACATTAGACCGTACACCACTAAGTTTAAGCAAACTTTTGGGCCCGTGGTCAACAAGAGGTCTACAGAAGTGTGATTTAATAGCATTGAAAATTTTTCTGGAAGACAGCGGCATTCTTGGCCATTACTAGCGCATTTATGCTTTGTTTCGTTTTAATGGCAGATTGTATATTTATGTGCGTGTTGACTATTGTTTTCTTGGTTATGTTATGCAACGGTCGCGCTTCATTTTTTTTTAACATCACCGTGTGTACACATATATGTGATCGTTGAATATGTTGAGTATGTTGTTTTGACTGTCATGTTATGTCTTGACTGTTACGCTAAGTTGTATATTGTGTCTTGACTGTTACGCTGTTGAATATGTTGAATATGTCTTGACTGTTATGTTATGCCTTGAGTGTTACGCTAACTTGTATGTTGTATGTACTGCGGGTTAATTGTGGTTATATATTTGGACCCTATGTACGTTATGTTTATGGACCCTATGTACTCCAAAAGCTAAGGAGTAGCCGGTGCCTTATTTGTGCGCGAACATCTCCTTACATATTGTCTGTAAAAAAAAAATCACAGCATATCCACGGAGTGAATGATGATGAGTGGGCGAAGCTGCGGAGGTTCATCGGTAAACCGTGAATCTTCCGTGAATTCTGCCCAGTACATCATCACCGACGTGACATCTGGCTCGTTTATACTAAAGGTTCGATGAGAGTTATGACGACTTGCAGCTCACTTTAATTTTACATGTATGGTGTGAATTTTCATTGTTTAATCACGCACAGGAGAAATCGCACACACGCCCTACCTTGGAGGTCAAAATCCAGTGCCTATATATACGGGGTGGTCACTGAACGGTTGTGCAGCGCGAGCGGTCGGTTTTTTCAATCAAGACGCTGCCTCGCGACGCTGCCTGCGTCGGCGCCGCTCCGCCGCGAGGCAAGATAGGGGGGGGGGGGGCGATACATATCACATACTGTACGGGAGATCCGTTTACGCCGGACAACGGAGACGTGACAAGGTTAGACTAAGAGGAGCTACGCCCCTAAAACAGCATAAGTGCACTATAGCGTCAGTGAAATCTATACGACACAAATTAGGGCGAGCGTAAATGACACGTAGGAGTTCGAGGAATAGTAGTATCGTACAAAGTGATGGAACGACTTTGATGGAGCGAAATGTTTAGATGTTGTGCCCAGATGGTGCTCCTTTGAGTAGTTTTCACCCGCTTTTACGATGTTTTCTTCCAAAATGAAGTTCCGTATTGCCAAGTTGTACCTATGAGGTTATGAAGCCTCATTGGTTGCGTAACGCACGATACTGGTCTCTTTATGGCTGCTAGGACCCTACACTGAGAGGCATATTCCCGAATCACGGCCCAATAGCCGGGGGAACATCGGTCATTCTTCATGGCACGGACCTCGACTCTGGATCCAAAAGAAAGGTGACAATCGGCCCAACAGAATGCCAAATAAAAGGGTGAGCTATGAAAACATCAGACGTTTTTTTCTCTTACACATGCAAATACAAGACGAAGCTACAAGTTAATAATTGCTTTAAAACTTAAAGTGTTACTCTTGAGAGACATGACTGGCTATTCATTAAATTATTGTGGAAATATTCCAGACTGTTGAGTAACAATATTAGTACTATTTTATTCAATTCGGTGCTCGAATGGATAGCCACTATTACTTTCGATTATTCTATTATTCAATTTATTTTTCGCACAGTTTCTGAATACTTCACACAGTCGACTCGGCACACTCAAAACGTTAAATTGCAGCAAAATGTGACGTTTCGATCTCATTTATAGTGGACTTATTGTAGCCGAGCACGCTGTGTCGTGCAGGCAACTACACAATTCCTGCTGGATTGGATCACTCCTAGTCAAGGAGGATTAACCCTAGTGCTACTGGGACAGCACTCCCAGTACTACTGAAAATGGCCTTCCAGTGTGAAGGGCAGATTACCTGCTACTATTTTTGGCGAGTGTTAACTTGTCACATCTATAACTCCCTTTCTTTTACTCTCTTTTCGAGAGTCGCGCTTCTACACCTCTTCAAAGAGAGTATAATAGTATTCAAAATAGAGTTAACGTGTATCTTTAAAGAGGGTTCTATATATGGGAACTCGAGACTCGCTTAAAAGAATAACAGGTAATTTTCTGTCAGACTATATGTTTTGACAAGACATGTAGCAGTGGTTATTGTTTACATTTATATATAAGCAACTTATGTATACATGCCGCACATATTTCCCCTCATCAGAGTGAACGTGAATATGTTCACTCTGATGCAATGTAATTCATACAATACTATCTGCCGTGGTTATTCGAGGTAGACAAAACCTGCCTTCGTTCGCTCAGTGTCGCAGGCGAGGCACATTTCTGGCTTGGACGCGAAAGTATCCGCAAATGTCAGTTCACCTGCGGGAGTCGTAGGCCTCCTCACCACAGTTGTACGTAACGTGTAACAAGTAAACGATTGCTTGTAACCAATTACATTTTCTTGTTTTATGTAATATGACCAATTAGTGATCTAGAAATTGTAACGTTCAGGGTAATTCGATTACATTTGCTAGTAATTGATTACGGGTAATCGATTACTTTTTTTTCCAAAATCAAGTTGTAACCAGTCTTCTATGGCAGTTGTGCTACCGCAAAATATGCCACCGCTCTGTAGGGACCTTCCGTTGTGTCAAACGGGGGATCTGCAGAGCCTATTTTTCTCACCTTTGCCTTAGCCTTACCTGCAACGCCTTACCCGAGCGCTGGCAACAGTGAAGCATGACGCTTCATAGAGGATATCGACACTAACATCGAAACACTGCGCAACGAAGAGCTGTTGCGCAAAGTGTTCCTACGTTATAATCCGTCCTTCCCTCCAGCGCATACATTGAGAGAGTGTTCAGTGTAGCACCTCACCTCTTAGTGAAGAAACGTGGAAGAATCAGCGATGACGTCTGAGTTAACAACGCATAGCTTTATATTACAGAAGCTACAGTAAGCCTCCCAGCCTTCACGCACGCCTCGAGCCTTCTCTACCATGCAAGCCACAGTCCGTTGTAGTTAGAGTAAACTTGGGTTATCGCGTTACGGCAATGAAATTTCGAAGGAAGGGAACGCAAAACTAATCGATTACATGTCTGTAATTGCTCAGTTCCTTTTATGGAGCTGTAACTGATAAATGTAATTAATTACATTTTAAAGGAAGTAATCGTAATTGATATCGGTTACTTATTTTCTGTAATGTGTACAAGTCTTCTTCTCACAAGCTAGTCGTAGCACCAGTAAATAGACCTTGCAGTGGCACAGCGGACAGACTCCGTCTCATGAGGAGACGCCTCAAGAGTCCTAGAATTTTGGATAGACTGCTTGGTTGTTTCTAACTTTCCCCTTGAGGGCTGTACTAAAGTACGCCTTCTGGTATGTGCGAGGGGAAATGGCGAAACCTTCGTGGTGCTTTCTATACAAACATATGCCAAGCTGTTTTCATGTAGAGATAAGGGCGCACATCATTTGCTGACTATTCGAAAAGTATTCGACTCTGCTCGATTACTACTAGGAATGTACTTGTCTCTGTTTCAAAGACAACTGTTCGCCCTCTCGGAATGGTCTTGTATTGCTGACTGATATTGCAAAACAGCGCTAGTTATATCGGTGTGCTGGTTGCGAAGAGGTATTCTTTGTACGCCTTCTTATTTTGTTGTTTTAGTGCATACGCACAGGGTAGCATAACGTTTCAGATCACCAATAACCATCTTGAAAAACGTTCTTATGCATAATATAGCAATTACTGGGAGTTACTTGAACTGATCCTTTGCAATCTTCGTTGCACTGTTGTCGATACGTAATATATAGGTATGAAATAAAAATATTTGCAGTTTTTGCGTTGATGTCTTAACGCACGTTCGTCAGAACATCTCTTTGACACATCGTTTCGTAATTCGTTTTCTTGCAACAACTGCCTTGAAGCCAGGGCGGCCAGGGGGCACGGGTGATTTGGCAGTGAGCGCTATGCCATGTCGAGGGTCACGTGATGTTGAGTGACGCAGGCTATGGGAGAGGTCGCCACAGCATGTTAAGGTCATTAAGGTGCGTGAAATAGAGGCGAATCAAAACATCTCAACCATGACAACGACATGACGGCATTATGACGCACCTGTATTTGAGCTAACAGAGAAAATCCTTAAAAAGCGGTGGCACATTTAGATGACGTGCTCCCGAATGTCATTAGCTGCACTTAGACAGGCACGACGGGGAATAAAGCATAATGGCATTGACATTACACAACGCTAGAGCCTATTCAGTGGCCCAATGGCGTAACTACCACCGATGAGGCCGGTTCCTTAAATTTCCGTTCATTGGTGGGCAATGCAGGAGCAGCAGCAGCAGCCTCGGCATGTTGCCTAAATGCATCTTCTTGTTTGCACAGCTCCTGGATTTCGTCGCCGGCCTCGCCATTCGTGTCCAGTGCCCGGCGTTCTCTAGTTCGGACGCACACGTGGCGATCACCGGTAGTTTGCTGTGGGATAGCCCCGTTAGAGAGGAGCGACATCGGCTTGATTTCTCGGCGCATTTGCTTGACACAGCTGGGATTCTGCGCACACCCGTGGACGCTACAATCATCGCAGCTCCACTAAGCGACGCCACCACACCAGTGATGTCAGGCATCACCAGTATAAAAGCCCGGTCCTTCGCACATCTCGGCAGTGGGCAATGCAGCAGCAGCAGCAGCAGCAGCCTCGGCATGTTGCCTAAATGCATCTTCTTGTTTGCACAGCTCCTGGATTTCGTCGCCGGCCTCGCCGTTCGTGTCCAGTGCCCGGCGTTCTCTAGTTCGGACGCACACGTGGCGATCACCGGTAGTTTGCTGTGGGATAGCCCCGTTAGAGAGGAGCGACATCGGCTTGATTTCTCGGCGCATTTGCTTGACACAGCTGGGATTCTGCGCACACCCGTGGACGCTACAATCATCGCAGCTCCACTAAGCGACGCCACCACACCAGTGATGTCAGGCATCACCAGTATAAAAGCCCGGTCCTTCGCACATCTCGGCAGTGGGCAATGCAGCAGCAGCAGCAGCCTCGGCATGTTGCCTAAATGCATCTTCTTGTTTGCACAGCTCCTGGATTTCGTCGCCGGCCTCGCCATTCGTGTCCAGTGCCCGGCGTTCTCTAGTTCGGACGCACACGTGGCGATCACCGGTAGTTTGCTGTGGGATAGCCCCGTTAGAGAGGAGCGACATCGGCTTGATTTCTCGGCGCATTTGCTTGACACAGCTGGGATTCTGCGCACACCCGTGGACGCTACAATCATCGCAGCTCCACTAAGCGACGCCACCACACCAGTGATGTCAGGCATCACCAGTATAAAAGCCCGGTCCTTCGCACATCTCGGCAGTGGGCAATGCAGCAGCAGCAGCAGCAGCAGCCTCGGCATGTTGCCTAAATGCATCTTCTTGTTTGCACAGCTCCTGGATTTCGTCGCCGGCCTCGCCATTCGTGTCCAGTGCCCGGCGTTCTCTAGTTCGGACGCACACGTGGCGATCACCGGTAGTTTGCTGTGGGATAGCCCTGTTAGAGAGGAGCGACATCGGCTTGATTTCTCGGCGCATTTGCTTGACACAGCTGGGATTCTGCGCACACCCGTGGACGCTACAATCATCGCAGCTCCACTAAGCGACGCCACCACACCAGTGATGTCAGGCATCACCAGTATAAAAGCCCGGTCCTTCGCACATCTCGGCAGTGGGCAATGCAGCAGCAGCAGCAGCAGCCTCGGCATGTTGCCTAAATGCATCTTCTTGTTTGCACAGCTCCTGGATTTCGTCGCCGGCCTCGCCATTCGTGTCCAGTGCCCGGCGTTCTCTAGTTCGGACGCACACGTGGCGATCACCGGTAGTTTGCTGTGGGATAGCCCCGTTAGAGAGGAGCGACATCGGCTTGATTTCTCGGCGCATTTGCTTGACACAGCTGGGATTCTGCGCACACCCGTGGACGCTACAATCATCGCAGCTCCGCTAAGCGACGCCACCACATCGGTGACGTCAGGCATCAGCAGTATAAACGCCCGGTCCTTCGCACATCCCGGCAGTGGGCAATGCAGCAGCAGCAGCAGCAGCAGCAGCCTCGGCATGTTGCCTAAATGCATCTTCTTGTTTGCACAGGTATGTTACCTCGACAACTCGTACTGTATCCTGTCTGATGATCGATTCTTGCTGCTGCTGTGTTGCCCACATGGTTATTCACGTATTGGTATTTTGTGCTTTTATTCTCATGTCGTTAATTGCCTCAGTCGCCTACTCCTGAGCGGGGACGTTGAGCTTAATCCAGGCCCAAAGAAAGTGCCGCCTTCAAAATCGAGTAAACCTGACGAGTCCCATGAACCTTCCCTAAGCGCTTTGAGTCGTCGGCTGAGCTAGCAGTGTCAAATTGCGATAACCCTTCTCTCGTGAAGGTTCTTACCGATTTAGTTGCTTGTCAGCAAAATTTATCGCAAGGCATATCCGAAATAAAAAATACTGTGAAGACACGTTTCGACGCCTTGGAATTGCGTGTGACTGCTCTCGAAAACACATGTTCCAAAGCTCTGACTGAGCAAGATTCCGAGCAGCTTCGTTCCGAACTCGTTTGCTGAAAACGCACAGTGTCTGACGTAACGGCTAAATTTGAAGATCTTGAAAACCGTTCGCGAAGGAACAACATCATTAGTCATGGTATACCAGAAGATAAGGATGAGAATCGTGACACACTGCATTCCAAGGTAGTGAACGTGTTCAACAGACTTGCCGTCGTCGACTGTCCACGTGTTGAACGTTCCCATAGGTTAGGTAGAGCACGTCCTGGACGTTCTCAGCCTGTCATTCTGAAGTTGCTAGATTTCAATGACAAACTATTATTGCTAAAGAATGCTTACAAGTCGAACAATTCCGATATCAAACTGTCCGAAGATTTTTCCTCGAAAGTACGCGCTGTACGTAAACAGCTATGGGACGCTTCAGCTGAGCATCGTAATAACGGATCGGTTGTCAAGATGAGGTTCGATCATTTATTTATCGATAACGTTCGGTATAATTGGGATGGCCCCTCAAACAGAATAATAATAGCTCGTGGTTCTGACAGCAATGCCAGAACGACTAACGCATCTTCATCACTACCTTGACCGTCCTATCAACCCACCTCCGATCTTGCGTTTTTGAACGTTAATGCCAGAAGCATTACTAACAAATTCCCGCAATTTTTTCGCTAATTTCTTCATGTTCTTCTCATGTTATCTGCATCACAGAAACATGGCTTCACGATGAAATTCACGATTCTGAATTCACGCCTCCTGGTTACATTGCTCTGCGTTGTGATCGCCAGGATAGAAAAGGTGGTGGTGTCGCCTTGCTTTTACGCTCAGATTTTAGCTTTAAGGTTCTATCTGGTCCCCCTAACGTTGAATCAGTTTGGTGCAAACTATTAATAAATAAGCAGAATTTAACTATTTGTGGTCTTTATCGCCCTCCTGATGGCCCTAGCGATCTGTTCGATGATATCTCGCATTTCATGCGTGAGCATCACTTGGCTAGTTCAAACGTAATCCTTCTGGGGGACTTCAATGTTACCGGCATTCACTGGCCTTCACTTACGTATTCCGCCTCTAGTACCCCTGCAGGGATCTAGTTACATTTTCCTTGTCACATAACCTAATACAACTAGTTCATAAAAATACTCGGCAGAACTCCATTCTTGATTTAGTGTTTGTTAGTAACAGTCTTGCTCATTTAGGTGCCACATACGAGATCTTAGAAGGTATCTCTGATCATAATGCAGTCCTCGTGCACATTAACTGTCCCATTCCACACAAACGTTTCAGTTATACCACATATTATGATTTTACTGAGGCTGATGATACATCTATTATTGACGCCCTGGCAGATAAATTTCATCATTTTTGTCGCTCAGTACCGAGTGTGATGTTGATGTGCTTGTTGAATACTTTGAGTCGCTAGTGAAGTCATGCATCGATCGCCACGTTCCACTAAAAAAAAAGATAAACAATAAACTTCCTTGGATTAACCGCGATATCTTGCACCTATCACGACTTGTTAGCAGGCTGCGTAAAACTAAAGAATCTAATACTGAGGCTCACGTCTCCTTCGAAAAAGCTAAGGAAGAACTACGCACTATTACTAGAAATGCTAAAGATTTCTATTTTTCAGTGCAACTTTCTCAACTACTAAAATCGAATCCTCGAAAGTTATGGACGTCAGTATCGCCCAGTACGACCGGCAGTACCTGTTTTAAGATTAACGACGCTATAACCAACGACCCTGTTGTCATTTCGAATGCTTTCAACTCATACTTCCAATCTGTTTTCACCCTCGATAACCATGCAATTCCTGAGTTTAGGTATGTTGCTCAGACTGATAAACTAGAAAATATCGCAATAAGTTGTGATGGTGTCTTAAACCTTATCCTGAAACTTGATACTAAAAAATGTACCGGTTCCGATGGCATTCCTAATTCTTTTCTTTCACGATACTCTTTATGGACAGCACAATACCTTACCTTAATTTTTCAGAAATCCTTGGACTCTGGTGTAGTACCACGCTCTTGGAAATCTTCCAAAGTACTTCCCTTGCATAAATCAGGCGATAAACAACTTCTTCCTAATTACAGACCAATATCTCTTACACCTTATTCTTGCAAGATGTCAGAACACATTATTCACAAACATATAATCGAATTCCTTGACTGTAAGAATATCCTATCACCAACTCAACATGGTTTCCGTCGCGGTTATAGTACTGTAACACAATCAGTTAATTTCATGCATGACATTGCATATAACGTAGACCTAGGTAACCAAATAGATTCCATTTTCATTGATTTCTCTAAAGCGTTTGATTCCGTCATTCATTCTAAGCTATTGTTAAAACTAAGCGTCATTCTCGATAACCCTCTTATTGTTTCTGGGATAGCCAGTTTTCTTCATTCGCGCTCACAGTTTGTTTCTTTCAGCTCGACAGATTCATCTCCCATTGACGTCACCTCCGGTGTTCCTCAGGGATCCGTGCTAGGCGCTTTGTTATTTTTGCTTTTCCTTAATGATTTACCTCATAGCATCTCATCTAAAATAAGACTTTACGCAGATGATTGCGTCCTCTATGAAACCATCAATTCCATTGACGATCATTACCATCTCGCGCAATCACTCGCGTCTTTTAGCAACTGGTGTGACACGTGGCAAATGAACGTTAACTGGACTAAAACGGTCGTAATGTCTTTTACCAATCGGCGTAACCCCTTCTCTTCTGACTATTCTCTAGGTGGCACCCAGCTCAATAGAGTTTCACAGTACGAATATTTAGGATTAATTCTAACCGAACACCTTTCATGGACTAGCCACATTGATCATGTATGCCGTAAAGCGCTAAAAAAATTAGGTTATTTGCGCCGCACCTTACCTAACGCCCCTCGAGATACTAAACTGCTTTTATATAAATCACTCATTCGCCCTGTTCTCGAATATGCATCCGTAGTCTGGTTGCCTTACAAACACTGTGAAATAAGCTTGCTAGATAACATACAGCGAAAATCCATCCGTTTCATTTTTCATAACTATAGCCGCAACTTCTCCCCGACAACAGCCCTTCATTCATTAAACGTTCCATCACAACTCGCGATACCAAAACGAAGCTTTAAAATTTTTATGCGGAATTATTAACTCCTCCTCCGGCCTTTGTGACGGTAACATCATCACATTTACTGATGAAAGTTGTACCCGGAGTTCCCACGCTTTGAACGTAACACCTTCCTTCGCTCACACTAATACCTGAAATGCAGTTTTTTTTTCCGCGCGCAATAGAACTATGGAATTCCCTGACGGGTAGCATTCGCTCCTTACTACTAAAAGACTTCATAGTTGCAGTCGATGAACATCTTACTAATGTGTAATCAACTTCATTTTCACTTTTGCTTTGTTACGTGTGTACTTGCTTTACAATTTGTATTATTTGTTTGTATTTTTTCTCTGTTGCCTAGTATTATATAACGTCCCATTCCTGCTATAGCCCTGAATAGGGCTGCAGTATGTATAAATAAAAATAAAAAAATAAAAATTCCAAGGATAAACATTTCTACATATTGCTTTCAATGTCATTTCACAGGTTCAAGGACACGTTTCTGGAGTGCATCACAAGCCCTGTGAATAGTAGCTTTGTAAACCAGAGCTTCCAAGTCAAACTTACCACTGATGACTTCGAAGTGCCTTTCACCCTGGGAAATGGTTCGGGCTTCACATTCACCTACAAGCTGGACCCAGTGATTGAGAGCATTGTGCCTGGGGAAGCATCTGTCAGGTAGGCAGATCATTAGCAGTACCAATCCTCCAATCGTTCAATGAGCGATTTCTAGCTAAAGTGCGTTTACGATGTTTATCAAAGTTCTCAAGTAAATCGCAGAATTTTACCCCACATATGCAACCACCAGATGTGCATTTTATGCGGCAATGTCGCGCTTTAATTGTAATGCAGTCATTGATGTCGCAAAAAATGAATTGTGACAACACCATTCTGAATGTTTACATTGTGATGAAATCTGAAATCCCCCCCAAAAAAGGTGTCCGAATGTTCATGTCAGAAAAGTTGCTTACTCAAAATACCTGCTGACTGCTGAGTGTCCTTGTAGCACTTCTTTAGGTGTAAAAATTTCTTAGCTTTTATGATTGAAATAGTGAGTTAGTTTGGGTAGTACGTGTGAATTACGGCGTACGGAGAAATTATATTACTAATATATGCAGTCCAAATAAGGCAGAGGTTCAGGGGAAAATGGAAACTTGAAGGAATGAAAAATTCTTGGTCGCGGGGTGTCGCTGGAACTAACGGTTCGACAGGCGGTCTTGTCTTCCTCAAGGCCGCAACTAGAATTTGTCATCTAATATGCGCAGTCAAATACTAAAAGATCGAAAGCTAAGTCGAAATCATTTGCGAATCACGCTGTGAATATCAAGCATAAGGTCACAGGTGGTGAAGTCAGCAAATGCATAAAAGTAACTGAATAATTCTGTGCAAAGTAACTGTTAAAGGCAATACAACAAATTTGGTCACGGGCCTTCTGCTGGTTCACGTCATATAAACGCCACCTCATTTCCGGCAAAGCAGAGTAATTTTGTGAATATTAGAGGGAGCCTACAATGACTGAAATGATGTGATGTGTGGTATCCTTTTCAGTTTGTGGAAAAGGAAACAAGCCAATTATTAACTTTGGGGCTAAGCAAAAGCACGATCAAAATGCGAAGTTCAGTACGAATACACGCCTTGCACATGAAAGTTAACGGGAACCATTTCGCAGAAAAAGAGGATAACTGTCGAGTTGATAATCCTGTTGATTTTGAGTATGTCTGTAAGAGAATGTTTTGGAGATATTGGCTAATGCAAGATAGAATGAGAAAAGCATACGGCATGAATTAGTAGACGAGTGTCTAGGGTAAGGCGGGGCAAAACGCGACAAAAATTTGAAACTAGTGAATATCATTTTTTATTTCACTCGTTACCATAAAATGTCAACACAGGAACTTTCGTTTGGGTACGAGGTCTGTGCTACATAAATATGGCCATGCTGTGACGGTTCAAAATATTATTTTAAAAAGAAACAAAAAAATGCACCACATGTCTCATTTTGCCCCAACCTGCGGGGCAAAACGAGACGCTGCGTGAGGCAACACGAGACAGCGTGAAAAAATTATATCCTTTCAGTTCTGGCAATAGAAGCATTTCAAATTCACTCCGTGGGCCGCCACGCAGTCTTCATGTGCGCAGTCTTTGCACTCCACGCATTGAATCCACACAGGACCCGGCGCTGTGCTGCTCCGAAACTTCTGAAAAGCATTCACTGCTTTTTTCACGTCGTTTTGCTCCCAGGAAACTCTAGATGATATTCTCTTGTATGTCCGCACCATCCTTAACAAAACAATATCATATATAGTGAGAGTAAATAAATTGTTCACGTAATAGGACACCCTCTAAGGCAATTCAATGCCTTTTTGTCGCGTTTTGCCCCTCTCAAATGCCCGAATTCAAAAAAATTTCCCCTTTGGCCCACGGCACCAAATGAACTAAACTTTTGGTGGCATCTGGCTAGTAGTATAAAGTAACAACATAAATAATTACATTGTTGTACTGATGCCGGAGTAGCTTCACGCACGGATCCGAAAATTTGGCCGAGCAGAATTTCGCCCCTTTTTGGCGGGTCACGAACACACTGACATCAGCCACGCAATATTTCCCGCGCGAACGCTGTGAGCAATCATCAACGTTTACACAAAATGTCGAAAACTACCCGCACCTATCGCTGAAATAGAGAAACAAAGAAAATGTACTTTTTGTATTAGCTATAGAGGGCGGCAAAGTCAAAATGTCGTGTTTTGCCCCGCGTCTCATTTTGCCCCGCCTTACCCTAAATAGCGCCTTCATACAGAACGAAGGAAGGGCAATTTTAAGGGCTCGTTTTTCTTTGCTAGACACAACAATAATTAGAACTAACAGACAAGAAAGGCTAGCCAAGAAGGCCAAGGCATGAAAGACAATAATGCCTTGGCTTTCTTGTCTGTTAGTTCTACTTAATGCCTTCATACAGAGAGATTTTAATTTTCTGCGCTGCTTACTTCCGAGTGGAGACAACCCCTCAAGAAATACCAGCGCAGAATATTGTGTAATTAGACGTATTCTTTCCTACGGGCCGGCTTCAGACCACTCTTCATGCAGTAAAGCTATCATGCAGATTATATGGCATGTAACGACTAAACCAGCAAGGAGGAGGAGGTAGAAATAGACAGAAAGACAAGATTGGCCAGTTTTCAGCAGCTTTCTGTTCTGGGGAAAGGGTAAAGAGAATAAAAGATAATAGATAATAGGTTCGCCAGATGGCGCTACAAATAAAGAAAAGCAAATGAAGAGTAGTCGTCCTGGAGCAGAATGGTGGGTGGTGGGTCTCTATGTCGTTGCTATGGCAACGGCGTGCAGTCGCGCTTTGGAGCACCGCTTACACTCCTCGGCACCGCACACACTGCTCCCCGCCGCCAGCCTCCACCAGTCAACGCATGCGCTCATGAGATGAGATTGTTGAATGATTTCCACACGCCTCGACAGAGGGCGCTACACGTTGTGAGATCCAGTTGCCTTATAACGCGTAGCCAGATCAAGTTGCCTTATAGCGCGTAGTTATAAAGCGAGATTCAGTAAAGAAGAAGAACAATGCACATGCTACGGGGAAGATAAGGAAACGGCGGAGCATGTTCTGATTGAATGTGGAGATATCCACCCAGGTGTACGCTTGGGCACGAGCCTACATGAAGCCTTGGGTTTTAAGGACAACAATGAAAAGCTGAACGCACCAGCGATTGAAATAAGTAAGAGACGGTTAGATAATAATAGTAATATCTGGGGTTTACCGTCCCAAAATACCATGGTATGATTATGAGAGACGAAGTAGAGGAGGGCTCCGGAAATTTCGACCACCTGGGGTTCTTTAGCGTGCACCTAAATCTAAGTATACGGGCCCCAAACATTTTCGCCTCCATCGAAAATGCAGACGCCGCGGTCGGGATTCGATCCCGCGACCTTCGGCTCAGCAATCGAGCGCCATAACCACTAGACTACCGTGGCGGGTAAAGAGACGGTTAGAGTACTGGTGGCAGAAAATTAGGGAGAACGGACAAAATAAATACTTGAAAAAAGTAAGGACATTCTGCTGTAAAGGGCAGAGAACTGTGCTGAGAAATTACGTTTTTTTTTCTAGTAAGATAGATTTAATTGAAGTAGAGACATTAGGCCAACATTAGGAAAAAGATGAGAAAAGGGAAAAATATTTTTTTATCAAGCCTGGTGGCACACTTGTCACCTCCCCGTTATAAAGGGGATGCTCATAGCATCCATCCATCCATCCAGTCGGCTGGGAGCGCAAGGAGAGGAGAAAGAACTAGAACGCCCGCGTCCGCATTGCATGGTCTGTGCCGAGCGAACGGATTTAGCCTCAGTGGAGTCGGCGCTCCTCTCTTACCTTCCTCCGTAGTTCGGAGCTTCTTTCACGTCGAAGAGCACATAGCATGCTTTTGGCCAATACCCGACAAAAATCGAGTGCTGCGTCTGGATCAGACGCGCTTTTTACCTCGGGGTGCCGCCGTGTCCCGGCGCCCTGCTCCGTAGTCTGCTAACGTTACACAGTGAGCTACACTTGAGCACAGAAAGCACAAAGGGTGAGAACGATCGCGTTTTATCACACGCGCTCAAGGTCATGAGCCGCGCTGACGTAACTTCTTTCCCCCGTGCCACTCTTCCCTGCTTAGCTTCCAGCGCGCTTGTCGGGACGAGAGAAGAAAGCGCTTAAAGCGCGTAACAAAACCCCTGTAACTTCACTCGTTCTGGGCGGATTCAAGAAACTTTTGCGGCAATCGATTCGTGAGGCAATGAACTCCGATACTGAGATCATTCGATCATTGCTTGAAAAAGTGGTTCACGATCTCTTTAAAACTGGCTGTCCGAAAGAAACGCAACAAAGCTTTTAGTGCCTTCTGTGCTGAGGACGGTCTCGGCCAGTGTACCATGACCCTTTCCTCCGACAAAGGGCGATCGTGAGGTATATCTAACTCTCTTGAATGTTTTTTTTTTTGTGAGAGCACTTAAGCTGGGACAACCACAGTGAATACGGGCAATTGTTTCCTCGCGGCTGCAGTTATAGCGTGCAGGGCTGCTATCAAGTGACATTCGAAATGGGTAGGCATATGTGAAGGCCACGCCAAGCCACGAGCGGCACGAAAGCGTCTCCTCAGCTGTAGATATTTCCGAAGATGGTAACACGCTTAGAAGAATTAGAAAGAGTTACATTATGCTACTTGTATTGCTATGCGTAAGCGTGTTGGAAATACTGATGTTACGTATAGAAGTTCAGGCTTCTGTACGTGACTGATATTAATATCATAATGTGCAATTACGTGAAGTAAATACTGCGCGATAGAGAATTTTCAGTGACAAAGCGTTAACACGGTATGTTTTGTTCGGGAACTGAAGATCATCTTTTCGGTAAACCAGTACTACGGAAGCCCACAACGGGGTTGAAATTTTATCACCACTAAAGAATTATAATTCGCATCCACTGGGTCGCAGTAAGAATCTGAGCCGATAAAGATAGATTCGTGTTGGTTGGGGATTCGATCCCGGTGCCAACGCCTTTGCAAAGTAGCTGCTCTGTCATCAGACTTTGCTGAATGCAAATATGCTCTGAATATGACAAATCAGCTCTGCGAAAGTCGTCCACCTGTCTATCTTCATAAGAATATTTCTTAGAAACCATACATATTATAGCTTCCCTTGCTATCACTTCAATGATGCAGACAGAAAGGAAATTTCCGGGTGGTACTTATATATATATATATATATATATATATATATATATATATATATATATATATATATATATATATAAAGTACCACCCAGAAAGCGGAGCTCATCCGCAGTCGAAGCGGCACTCATGTAATGTGAGCGCCCGCAGCATCGAGCGGCCACTACTGCGGTTTTCTCAAGCGGTTGATCGCAAGACAAAGCTTGCTGGACCATAAAACCTGGCTGCGATTTGTTGGTGTAGAGCTGCTGATTTGTGATTATGTCACGTACAAGTATTTTGAACAACTTATATCCGAGTTTCAGCACATAAGGAACGACGCGGCCGCTAGGCTGACTTGGTCACATTTGACGCATTATAAATTGTTAGCAACCAAAATAATGCAACATTTTTTATGCAGAATGATAGATGACGTCCTTGACTTCGATCAGAGGGGTTTTAAAAAAATTAAAATTGGTCTTTTTGAGAAAACTGTTTTCAAAGTTCGGCGTTTTTGGTAAATCACTTACGTTTCAGCCCAATTATCGAGTAAAATGGAGCGTGATAAAACAACGAAAATTATTTTAAAAGAGAGCGAAAGTATCAAAGTTAATATGCACTGATTTTTATTATCCTCACTTTAACTTGTTTGCAGCAATAAATTCCTCAAATACAGGTATTTCGTGCGATTTGCCAAATTCGTGATTTTTTTTCTTCTAAAGTGCTTCGACAAGCAAAGAAAATAATAAACTCATAACATTGTATTGAACTTGTTCGTTGAGGGGAATAAATATTGTGACCGAGAAATGCACCGTTTTTTCCCTAGGAGCGCTCAAAAGTCAGAAATCGCGAAATTAGCGGAAAAGTGTTTTTTGCGGCCAAAATTTGTAATTTTTTTTTTCAGGCGAAGAAAATTTTTCTTTCGCAAAACTAACTTCGACACCATTGTTCTGGGTGTATTGCCTAGACCTACAACAAATTTCATTGAAATCGGGAATGGTGACCGGGACCTCGTGTTCGATCTTATCTGGACACACCCAGTTAGAACACGAATTCACTATATAAACGTCGATCTAGTTTTGTAGAAATCATGTTATAGTAACAAAGGAAAGAAAGTATTTCGTTAACCTCAGAAAGCGGACGGTATTCTGCCTGCTCTGTGAAAACAACGAGAGGCTTTCATGTTGACTTCACTGTGGTAAAGTCATCAGCTTGCTTATGTAATGTTATGGCTTTACTGTAGTAAAATCATAAGCTTAGAAGCTGGAAGTTTACTGTGAATATTTTGTGTATTGTCTTCTATACTATTTGAAGTATACTTTCAGCGAAGAGCCAATCATTAATGTGACGGGCACCAACTTGGACAGTGTAGCTACGCCCATGATGGTGACTCAAGTGTCGTCTGTGAGACAATCTGACAAGCCAGAGGAGATTAAAAAGGTAAGAAATAACTGTGGACGGAATTTAGTTGATAGTAGCCGCAGCTACTGCCGCTCTGTGATCTAGCTGCCCATTCCTGAAAGGCGCATTTTCTTCGTAAGAGGCAGTTGAAAATAGCTACGCCTACTTAAAAGCAAGCCTTATGTCTGCTTAGAACCCCATTAAGAATTTGTCCTTCATACACTTGTACGTTGGCGAAAACGCAGGAAAATTACACAACAGAATTAACCGTCATGATGACCCTCGGATGCTACAGAGGTTACCTGTACATAAACATTTCGACCTGTTCAGTCATGACGAGGCGTTGAAATATTTATTGAAACTGCCACAGCCAAAGGCAGAATAGCTCGATCGGTGGGCGAGATTCAGCAATTCATTCTCAACGTAATGCATAGACTAGGCCAGAAGTATCACGACGCTGTCGCACTATGACGTGTTCCCGTGCCGCAAGAAATTCCTGAATGAAGCATTAACTTGATAACGCTTTCTAAGTGTATGCAAGACATGGAGCTGCGCAACAGGAAATGCATGTCCCCGAAACAGAAGTGCCTCAACTCCTCAAAGTATATTACAGCAGACTGCATTCAGGAGGACAAGATGGATTCTGTAAAACATACCACAAAGTCACCGAAAAATTTGCGTGAAAAATGTGAAAGCAGATATTGCCAGTTACGTCAAAACGCGTGATGAGTGTCAAATAGTCAAGTTAAAATACAAACCTAATGCAAAAAGAATGGTCAAACAGAATGGTCATGCCGAACAAAATACAAATAGAATGGTCATGCCAGATTGCACGTGAGTGCACGCGCTTCGCGGCCTCCAAAGATAGAAGAAAAGACGCGGACTCCGTCATGTAACTATTAGAGAGGGAACTCTTCAATATCGCCAAGCTCATTGTTGCGGGCAGTGGACCAGCGTTTATAAGTGAGAAACTACGTGATTGGGCCAATGAAAGAAATAGTGTGCTTCGATACCCAGCGCTTTACCAGCCTGAAGCTAACTGTCTCTCCGAACGCATGAATAGATACCTGAAAATATACTCTAACTTATACCCGGAATTCGACGGAGGCTGGAAGAGCGCTTTGGAGGGGGCAGTATATCATCATAACTAGACCTACACCGCTGACATTGGGTGCAGCCCGCATTTTGGTGCATTCGGTACTGCTCCTATGTTACCAGCTGACGAAGACCTGGGCTTAGTTGTGAGGATTACTTCAGGGACCTCAAGATCCAACTCCAACAACAGAAATACAGCAGTACAATGAAGAAGAATCTTTGTCGTCGCCAAAGTACAAAGATTCCAAATATCGACCTTGCGTCTATGATATTGGTTAGAAAAGGATTGAACTCGAAAACTCCATTCGCTGGTCTCTTTGTTGTTAAGACAACTCAGCAGCAAGGACTTAATTCTGGAGACTTTGTAATATGCTGGACCAAGTGGAAGAACAGAAGAGGTATGTATAGGCATGTGCTACCAATCTATGTGCTACCAGCGTAAAGGAAGTGACAGCTGGCCGGGAAAGTGTGGCGATCCACATCACTAGCGCCAGGGAGAGGAGCCAAGAGGAAGAAGAAGAGAATGTAACAACAAACGGATGCAGTCTCAATGTCTGCCCAAAAACTTTGCAGTCTTAACAAAGTCCGCGGAAAAGGAACAATGGTGCTACTCAAGCGCTTGTTTCGTGCACTGCGCTGGCTATGCAGCTTTCAACTGTGAACCTCCTCTGCATGATCTTCATCCTACTAAGAAATGCTCATTTATTATTTGCCTACATTTCGCCCGAGTGCTATAAAGGCGGACGGGGATCACAGTAGTAATACCCGCGGTAGGCACAATGTCAGAGAGTCATTTGCGTCGAAGTGGCGCAAGTCTAAACACATCGTTCGTACTGAACAGTAGACAGCAGAGGCACAGGTTTCTCCTTTGCACAGCGAAAGGGGTTGAGTGATGTGAACCCAGTCGGACTTACTTTGCAACATGAGTGAGATACAGAGAAAAAATTGGCCGCGTATCTGCGTGCTTTGCTGCAAATGTCGTCTAAAGACGATAGAAGAGGCGCTGCGTGAGATATGAACGCCATCTGGCAATACGTCGGGAAACGTGAATGCTGTGTTGCGGGCTGGTAGTCCCGGCGCAGCAGCAGGCGAAGACCGGCGGTGACCAACGCGACCGGCGGGGACGCCAGCCAGTCCGAACACGCGGTTTGGCGCGAAGCGCCGAAGCAGAAGAAACGCCCGCACTCAACGAGTACTCTCCACACACTCTTTTATATTCACGTCGCCTGGGTAAAGCAGGAATGCCAGAGCGGCGCCCCATGACACTCGTACAGTGCAATACTGAACCGAAACCGAAACACAACAATGAGCTCGTGCAGAGGGCACGGAGGAAGCCAAGTTTCGGCGCAGTCGCATTTGCAGTGCAGCTTAAGCAACTAGGGTCTCTAGAATTACGCATCCATGTATTTTCTATTAAAGGAACACACCACCTAATACTTACCTAGCGATGTCGCCCCTCAGATATGCGTAATGTTTGCTTTTTGATCAACAATGTACACAAGTATGAACCTAGTCAGCCGTTCACAATGGCTGGGCCTTGGGCAAGTGGTTCAACTTTGGCCGAGTGGCTGAATCGAGGGACGTGCCGGCAAACAGAAAGACAGACAGAGAGACAGAAAGACAGACCAAAATTTCTGCGTTTAAGTTCCCCAAGAAAGACTATCGTCTTTAAAAAATTACACCATCTCCCGCTAAAGGGGACCATGAGGCGATGCGAAGCCGGAGCACTTGCACGATCGCGTTCCGTTGGCGTTCGTTGGGCATGCTAGTGACCTCGGGCATGCTACCGACCTCGCGCCATGGAATGCGAAGAGGAACACTACGCGCGTCGTGCCTTCCCTCTAGCCTGGCCATTAATTCTCACAGGGCGAACGGGGAACGCCGTCGACAGGCGCGCGAGAGGGGGCAGCGTAGGAGAGGAGAGAAAGGGGGAGGGGACGCGCACGCGTTGGCGCTCATCGCGGCGTTGCGCAGGAGAGAATTTCGGCATGTCGAGCCCGCATTTCAGAGGAGTCAACCGAAGCAAGCGCTGGACAACGCGCGCAGCGCTCTATCCGCTTTATATTCACACTTGAAGGAGAGGAGACTAGAGGAGAGTAGCGCATGCGCCGCGAGAGCAGAAGCGAGAACGCAGGAGAAGCGCAAGCAGCTGCTGGGAGAGAAGTGGAGAGAGTAACGCGCAGCTGTTGGAGAGAGGGAACGAGGAGAGTTGCGCATGCGTAGTGTGAGTGCGGACGCCCAGGCCGACGCCTCGAGACATACCACAGAGCAAGAGATGCTTCGCATCTAAAACATGGTTGATCCCTCCACCATAGAAATCGGCATAGCGCGAGAGTGAGACATGTCGCCACAGAAGTAGTTGATTGTTTATTGTACATTGACATATGAGAGCTTGCGCAGTGCCTATTGGTGTTTGGCACCTGCAGTACAGTCGATGCACCGACGTTGACGCCTAGTGGTCCATCTCCATCCTGACGACTAACGTCCATGATCATGACTAAACCTCTGTGGTAGCTTAAGTAGTTAACATACACCTGAACACAGCATATGATGAATCCCGCGCAAGGATGGCATCAAAAAGGACGTAATAAACACTGGTACTTGATATGCACTCATTCAAGACGTCGTTATTTGAGGAAAGAAACACGAAAGGGGAGTGCGCGCTTCGAACAGCTGTGAAAAAAAAAAATGGAACATGCGAGTGATAGTAAAAAACAACTAAATTCAGATAACCTGTTAAATATGGCAATGTATTCGCGTAAAAATACTAGAAATAAAATTAAGAAATATTCTGCTATCACCCAAACTGCAGGTGAATACAGAATATCTTTTTTTAAATATTCGTTGTGTCTATAACGTTTTCAGAGTAAGCAAGCTATGGGGTGCCAACACAGGGCATCCTCTCAGCCTTTCTGCCAGTATTCATTTTCTGCAGAAAAACAGCCCAGAAAAAAAAGACGCACAGCACTGCACTCACAGCTTCAGTCCTGAGTGCGGCGCTGTATGTCTTCCCTCCCTTTCTTGTCTATGTTTTTTTTTTGTACCATTTTGTTCTTCGGAAAATGACTACGCACCAACTAGCCCAACTTGCCATTTTGTTTCTGCAATTTTTCCCTCTCTGTTACTGCTTTTTAGTAGGCTTCCTGGAAGCACATAATGTATATACATTTCATGGTGCCATGCTTCATGTCCTAACAAGTGTGCCTATCCTTGCCCACAGGCTTGTGTGGTTGCCAGCGGTGGTCAGCAGATGACCTGCAGTGGTCCGTTGTTGACGGAGTTCTCAGGGCTGAACGCAACAGAATTGCAGGCGCACGACAAACCGATAACGGCGCACATCAGTTTTAAGATGGACGGCCTACTTTTGCCACGACCAATGAATGGCTCGCCTGGCTATTTCCCGTTCAACTATCGCCTCGAACTCTGGGTCGATCGCTTCCCCGATGAAGGAATCGGAGTTGATTTCTGGCATCCAGTGGTGAAAATAGGGGTTAGTGAACTTTAGGCGGTTTATACGGCTTAGATCTTTCTCTGTGAAATTGTCAATTTTTACGTTATTGCATCCGACAAGAGAGGTACCAAACGCGTCATTCTCACACTTTTATCTTCTACATGAATGCGGTCAAAACAGATTATTTTTACGGAAAATCTACAGTGTGCTTTCGCGGTTGGAGGAATCGGTAATAACGCAGAAAGGTTTCTTTAATTTTTCATAAAGTTATTTGCGGTAATATCAAGTGCACAGCAAAAGTAAATAAAACAAATTTATTGTGTTACATGCCAAAGCCACGCTGTTGTGGGAGGCTCCGGCTTCATTTTGACCACGTGGTATTCTTTAAAGTGTGCTTAAATTGAAGTGCAGAGATATTCTTGCATTTCACTTTATGCGAGTGGAACTGCAGGCACCGTGACCTGTAACCGAACCCGCGCCGTCTAGTTTAGCAGCGCAACAGCTTACCTGCGAATCTACCACGGCGGGTAATTTCTACAACTCATGCTAGGTGTCACTGAACTTACCGAATATCCTGCTATGAAGATGCCAACAGAATAGGACAGATGTGCCAGAGCGTGCTTATTGCAAATCACGAGTGCAGACATCAATACTTGCCTGTGACACACCGAAACATCTTAACGTTGATAAATATCATATTCCTTTTGCACAGACGCTCGAATTTTTCCGAGATGACAGTAATACCTTTTTCATGACATGAAGATATTTCAATGTTTGATGCACTTGAAGGTGTATAAAAAACGTACCGCTTAAACATTGAAATATCGAAGGGAATTTAAATCACTTTACGCATGTAATAAAATCTGCTAGGCCTTAACTTTATTGCAGACGCCAGAGTTGAATCGAAATAAGAATAATATTTCAAGATTCATAAGAGGCAACATGAAAATAACTACACAAATTGAAGAACGAGAGCACTTGGATATAGAGACAACTTCTGCAAAATATTATAGTATGAGCTAGAGCAGTACCAAAATGATCGTAAACTTAAAAGAGCTCGGAACTACACACAAAACTGACACGACATAGCTCTAAAAGTAAGTAACGTTCTGCAGAAATGAATGGGAAATACAGTGTTTCATCATACAAAGCACTGAATTTGAAAATGGGAAATGAGAAAAGTTGTTTGCAGCAAGGTTAAGGTGCTTCATGGCTGAATGGTAGCTCACCCGCACACAGAAAAAAAAAAACAGTACTAGAATACACAGCGATTTGCATTTGTGGTCCTCCTCTTTGCCTTTGCCTGTGCCCCAGCAAGGACAAAATAAAGTTATGTCTCTCTCTCTTCAATCATGAAATACAACCAACCAGCCCAAGTGTCAGTCTTGTTAGAAGGTTAAGGTAACCAGATGTTCCCATTTATTCGGGGCACCTTCAGCTTTTACCGTCCCACGGCTGAAGTGGTGTTATTTGTAAATGGCATCACTAGCTGCTCTCTTTCATTTATGACTAGGACATATTGATACCCGAATCTTTGAAAACGATTAGCCCATTCATTGGAATTGAAATTGGCTTCATCAAGCGGAGAACTTTCGGTCAGTCGTGATAACTATGGGGTCGCGCTCTAACGATAAATGCCTCTGAAGTGTATAAACTTGTACAGCACTTGGAAATCACAAGGAATGATGACAGTAGACGTGAATGATGATATGTTTTACTGCACTGGTGGGTAATGAAAGTTCGCCTAGTTCTGTCCAAACAAATCCGCAGTCATCAACAACAACATTTGAAATTGCTGTTGAAGTTATTTCTGGCAATCAACAACAAAGTGCTGGTGTATCAGAAAAATATGCTTAGAGCAGCGATAGACAAACAAGGATAGTATTCCTGCGCTTAGAAATTCTTTAGGACAACTTAAGGGCGTCTGGCTAGGACAGTTCAGAGCGCACACGAGAGACACAAGACATTCCCGTCAACACTTTTTTATTGTGCAACTACAGGGATTCAAGTACTTGACATTAGAGGTGTGCACGGGCTCCGGGTAGCCCGAAAGCCCGAGCCCGACCCGGCCCGCGGGCCGGGCTCGGGCGGGCCGACGTGTTTTCACCTCGGGCTCGGGCCGGGCTCGGGCTACTTGGAGTTTCATCGGGCCGGGCTCGGGCCCGGCGCAAAGCCCGACTCAAGCCCGAAATATAGAGAATGAGCGGGAATTGTTTTCCAGCACGCATACAGCGCCTTTTCCGAGACCGCCCTTTACCGTTGTCGCGTAAACCTTGATGTAGCTATTTTCTTTCAACTTTTGGCTCGTTCCAATGTCGCGGGTCAGCCCAAGAGCCGGGTTTGCGGTGGTGTCCTTGAGTGGCTCACCGGCTTTGTTGTACGAGCGCATTATCTTCCTTCCTACGAGGGTCCGGTTCCCATCTAGGAGACCGCAGACGGCTTTGCATCCGCGGCGCCGGAAGGTATGCGGGGTGAGTTGTACGGTGGAAGCCTAACGGATGTCGCGGTAGTTTCCTGTGTGTTTTTACTTTACTTTAGATCATTATCCTTTAGGATGACGGTGGTCATCGAGTTCAAACTCGGTGGAGACCGCCAGCTATTGGGTGTACCTATTTGAATTCGTGACACCCGATTGGGTGTCGTCAACGGAGACTTCTGAGTGGCCCTTTTTTGTTTGGTCTCTGCGGTGGCCTCGGGAAGCTTCCAGGGGAGCCGAGGGGAGTCGCACCGGAGACGCCACGAGAGCAGGTTGCAGCGAGCGCTGCTCAGAGTTGTCAAGAGTTATGTAGCGTACAAGTGTGTGCAACCTCTAATTAGGAAACTTAAGCCAAATAAATCAGTTTAGGTGAAAGTATATGGATATGCTGTTTGTACGTGTCATCTCTCCGGCGGCGACCAAGTAGCGACCAGAACACGACGCTACAAAGTGGTGGAGGCTGCGCGGTAGCGAAAACCCCCCGTACGGTGATGCCCACTCTGAGGAGCCAGAACGGCGTGGACGACGTTGCGAGAATGGCCCACCTTCCAACTGCTGCAACCTCGAGACCCTTCATCGGGCCCCCGATCTTCAAAGGTACACCTGAGGAATCCGTATCGGAGTGGGTGACCTGCTACGAACATGTATCTTCACTCAACTCATGGGACGACGATACAAAGGTGAAATTTCTTTATTTGGCTTTGGAGGGCGACGCGAAAAAATGGTACACTACGAAAGTTATGACCGGCGCTCCTAATACGTGGGAAGAGTGGGCCACGTTGCTTAAGTCTAGCTTCACTGGCCGCCACGCAGCAGAGATAACCCGCCTGAGACTAGAGAATCGAGTGCAACTGCCGTCTGAGAGCCCGGAGCAGTATTATTACGACGTACTGCAGCTCTGCGCCCGCGTAGACCCAGCTATGAAAGAGGAAGACCGCGTACGTCATCTCTTGCGCGGACTCCGTGCCGATTCTCTAGAGAAAATGGTCCTCGCCAACCCGACAAGTTCTGGAGAATTTTTACAAATTCTGCAGCGGATAAACCATGCCGCGTTGATGGCCCGTGCCCATTTGCTACCTCCCAACAGCTACCTCCCAGCCAACGTTACGCAGCCGTGGTCAGCGGCCATTCCTGGGGAATCAATCGCGAGACAGCCCTCTCTGGTGAGCGCCCCCGTTCGCGAGCACCAGGACGCCGTGCCGACATGCATTTCGGACGCCCAACATTACCGACGCGACGCTGCGAGCAATCTGGAATTGAAGGCCCTCGCAGAGTCGATTAACTCACTTGCCGACAGGTTGAAAGCTGTAGAGGACGAGGTTTGCCGGCCGCCTGCCCAGTGGCCTCCTAGAACATCCCGCGGCGGCGATGGGCGCCCCCGGTGCTACTACTGCCATCGCTTCGGCCACATCGCGCGACAGTGTCACAGGCAGTACGAGGACCAGCAGCGACAGAGAAGGGACGAACAAAGCGGCAACAGTGAGCGGCATCTTCACTCGGGAAACGGGAACGGCCAGGCATAGGGGGCCAGCCTGGCCGTTCACTCTGCACATTGGCGGTAAACCAATTGATCTATCTGCCGGTCAAGGCAAACGGAAGAAGTGACAGACTAATCGTCGACACCGGCTCTTCTGTAAATGTTGTCTCCCTTGATTTCGCGCAGAAGATCACTTCAATCCGAGAACTGAGAGAGAATGGAATTTTGATTAGAGGAATTGGAGGAAATATCCTATCGCCCATGGGGGAAGCGGAAATACTTCTTGAATTTGGCACCGTTCAAATAAGACAGAAATTTCTAATTGTCAAGGAATGCCCTTACGAGCTGCTGGGTGGGCTCCCATTTTGCCGAGCAGCTCGGTTAGTTATCGATTTTTCTGCGGAGAAATTGCAGATTGGGGGACAGGCGTTTGATCTTCAAGTAGGGCCGAAGAATGTCACTCATGGCGATGTCCCAGTGAGGTGCCAGGAGCAGATCCGCATAGAGCCACGCACCGAGGCGATTGTGCCTGTACAGGTTCCCAGAGACGGCGTCCACATTATCGAGCCAAATGTTAATTTGAGAAACGGGTTGCGTGTGGCACGAACCGTGACGAATGTGTTGAGTGGTGTCGGCGTTGTCCGTGTGGCTAACCCTACTATGTCACCAGTAACTTTGAACTGCGGAACGAAGCTTGGCTGGGCTGCGTCTATTTATGATGCGCAGCTCGGCATCGCCGCGCCGCACTGCACAGCGGGTAGCGGCGACTTCGAAGTGGACACTGGGGACCATTTGGAACCTACCGAAAAAGCTGAGCTGCTCTCACTTTTGAATAAGTTCCGCCATTTGTTTACGGGAGAACATAACCCAATTCAGAGAACTGACGTCGCGGAGCATGTCATAGACACAGGTGATTCGGCTCCCATTCATCAACATCCCTACCGACATTCCACCTTCGAAAGGGAGGTTATTGGCCAGCAGATTGATGAGATGCTTCATGACGGAGTGATCAGAGAGTCCAACAGCCCATGGTCGTCCCCTGTGGTTCTGGTAAAGAAGCCGAACGGCGGCTGGCGCTTCTGCGTAGATTTCAGAAGAGTCAATGCTGTCACAAAGAGAGACGTGCACCCTTTGCCGAGAATCGACGACATTCTTGATGTGCTGCAGGGATCCCGTTACTTCACCACATTGGATTTGACATCAGGCTACTGGCAAATTGGAATTCGAGAGGAGGATAAGCCTAAGACAGCATTTACATGTGGGCGGGGACTCTACGAATTCAACGTTGTCCCATTCGGTCTGTGTAACGCACCCGCCACATTTCAGAGAATGATCAACAAAGTTCTCAGCGGCCTGCTCTGGAGGGTGTGCTTGGCCTACTTGGACGACATTGTGATTTTCTCTAAGACCATGGCAGCCCATTTGAAAGACTTGGAAAGCGTACTAACGGCTTTGGACGCGGCGAACTTACGACTAAAGCCCGAGAAGTGCAGTTTCGCGCGAAGGGAGATCAAGTATCTCGGACACATTCTTACGGGCGAAAACATCCGGCCGGATCCCGACAAAGTGGCAGCGATCGAAAAATTCCCCCAGCCACGAAACAAGAAAGGTGTGCAGAGCTTTCTGGGAATCTGCAACTACTATCGGCGATTCATTAAGGATTTTTCTAGTATTTCTCGACCCCTGACCAACCTGACCAAAAAAGATGCCCCTTTCGTCTGGGATGCGGCCTGCGAAGTAGCAATGCAATCCCTCAAGGACAAGCTTATCACAGCCCCCGTTCTGCGTCAGTTTGAGCCGGGACGGCCAATAGAGGTGCACACGGATGCTTGCGATTACGGCATTGGAGCCGTGCTCGTTCAGAAAATCGCATCTCAGGAAAGAGTCATCGCATATGCTAGCCGGCACCTTAATAAAGCTGAGATTAATTACAGCACCACTGAGAAGGAATGTCTCCCCGTCGTGTACGCCTGTGCACAGTTTCGGCCGTACGTTTTCGGGGCTAAATTCACAGTCGTGACCGACCAAGCTAGCCTTGCTTGGCTTATGAAAGTCCGGAATCCGAATGGTCGTCTCATGCGGTGGTCTTTGTTGCTGCAGGAATTCGACATAACGCTGAGACACCGCCCAGGCCGGAAGAATGGAAATGTCGATACGCTTTCTCGCCTTCCTCATGATCCTGCGCCGGCAAGCGAAGAAAATCAATTACCGTTGCTGGCTCTGGATCGAGTGGATGTTGGGGAACGGCAGAGGGCAGATCCATGGATGAGAGAAATTATCCAGCACCTCGAGCGGCCGAATGCGCCCGTTGTCAGGAAAACTAAAAGGACGGCACGGAGCTTTCGGTTGATCGATGGTGTTCTGTATCGGAGGGCAAAAGGGTTTCAGGAAGACCGCGCGGCACTTGTTGTCCCCAGGTGTCTGAGACCGGACATCCTAAAGCACTGCCATGACGACACCACTGCAGGCCACCTTGGTGTCAAGCGCACATGGGAAAAAGTACGCTGCGGGTATTTCTGGCCAAAGATGTTTGCATACGTGAGCAAGTATGTCCTCACATGCCCAGACTGCCAGACGAGAAAGCCACCACCCGGCAAACCTGTCGGTTTCCTTCAACCTATACCCCCCGTGGGGCGGCCATTCGAGCAAATCGGGATGGATTTTCTCGGACCCTTCGTGAAAAGTAAACGCGGCCATCGCTACGTGCTTGTGATGACTGACTATCACACAAAGTGGGTAGAAGCGGTCGCCTGCCCCGCTGCAACAGCCGCTGAGGCAGCCCAAGCTTTTGTGGAGCAAGTGGTTCTACGACATGGAGCCCCGGCGAAGATAATCACTGACCGAGGAAAGCATTTTGTCAGTAACTTCATTGAAGAGGTATTCCGAGCAATGGGGAGCAACCACGTCACAACCACAGCCTACCACCCGCAGACGAATGGCCTGTGCGAGAGGTTCAACCGTACGCTTGCAGACATGCTCAGTATGTATGTTTCGACAAACCACCGGGATTGGGACGAATTCCTCCCTTATGTCGTCTTCGGTTACAACTCTTCGCAGCAAGAGACAACCGGCTTCACGCCATTTTTCTTGTTGCATGGCCGCGAGCCGACCTTGCCCATTGATGCGAGCCTCAACCTGCAACGTGACAATGAGGGTGCTTTCAATGCATATGCAGTGGCGCGCAGGCTTCGCCAAGCTCGGGAGCTCGTGGCTCAGCGCGAGAGGGACCAGCAAACAAAAACAAGAGAGCGTACGATGCCCGACGACAGGGTGCTGTGTTTCGACCGGGGCAATTCGTCTACGTGTGGACGCCCTCACGAGCGAGGGGCAAAACAACGAAGCTCCTCCACCGCTACCATGGACCATTTCGCCTCCTTCGACAAGTAGCAGAGAACAACTGGGAGGTCGTGGACCGCAGCGGAAGGAAGAGGGACATTGTGAATGTAGCGCGTTTGAAACTGTGTCGCCCCCGTTCATGTCTCGACGACGACGCGGATGACGAGAGTGAGAGTGAACGCGAGTGTTCGGTCCGTGTTGACACCACAGTGCCGCAGGGTGGTGCCGCAGTTCCGCCCGCGAGTGATCACGGTCAAAGTGAACATTCGACTAGTGACACCGAGGTCTACTTTGATCCGCGGACACAATATAGGGACCAGTCATCCGACACCGAACCGAAAAGACTATGGGCTTATGACAGTGACACCGAGATTTACTACACAGCCAGTGATGTTGAGTGAGTGAATTGAAGGACTCCTTTTGTAACTCTGTGTGTCTCCGCGTGTGCTTTCGTACTGAGATGTGTGCGTCAGAACTGTAGTTAGCAATTTATCTTTTCCTTGTTTCACTGTTTTAAACCAAGTTTATTTTTGAGCATGTGTACTTCGTCATCATGTATTAGTGTTTTAGTGTCTTGCAGATGTAAAATGTTTTGTGCATTTATTTGGTCGCGGGTCACCTTTTTCGCATGTTATAGTTATGTGTCGTTTTCTTTTAAATGTACATGAAATGTTTTTTTCTTTTGGGAGGGCGCGAAGCACATTATGTCCTTGTTTGTGGTTTTTTGTTTACTTGCAGCTCATCCAGAGTGGGGACACTCTTAGTTCGTATAGGGGAGGTGTCGCGTAAACCTTGATGTAGCTATTTTCTTTCAACTTTTGGCTCGTTCCAATGTCGCGGGTCAGCCCAAGAGCCGGGTTTGCGGTGGTGTCCTTGAGTGGCTCACCGGCTTTGTTGTACGAGCGCATTATCTTCCTTCCTACGAGGGTCCGGTTCCCATCTAGGAGACCGCAGACGGCTTTGCAGCCGCGGCGCCGGAAGGTATGCGGGGTGAGTTGTACGGTGGAAGCCTAACGAATGTCGCGGTAGTTTCCTGTGTGTTTTTACTTTACTTTAGATCATTATCCTTTAGGATGACGGTGGTCATCGAGTTCAAACTCGGTGGAGACCGCCAGCTATTGGG
Organism: Rhipicephalus sanguineus; assembly: GCF_013339695.2. Classification (NCBI taxonomy): domain Eukaryota; kingdom Metazoa; phylum Arthropoda; class Arachnida; order Ixodida; family Ixodidae; genus Rhipicephalus; species Rhipicephalus sanguineus. The sequence continues at coordinate 45,644,776 of NC_051181.1, read as the reverse complement.
TGTACCTATTTGAATTCGTGACACCCGATTGGGTGTCGTCAACGGAGACTTCTGAGTGGCCCTTTTTTGTTTGGTCTCTGCGGTGGCCTCGGGACGCTTCCAGGGGAGCCGAGGGGAGTCGCACCGGAGACGCCACGAGAGCAGGTTGCAGCGAGCGCTGCTCAGAGTTGTCAAGAGTTATGTAGCGTACAAGTGTGTGCAACCTCTAATTAGGAAACTTAAGCCAAATAAATCAGTTTAGGTGAAAGTATATGGATATGCTGTTTGTACGTGTCATCTCTCCGGCGGCGACCAAGTAGCGACCAGAACACTACGCTACACCGTTTTTCCTTTTCATTCACTACTTTAAACAAAAGGGGAGCAGAGAGAGAGAGAAATGGTTTATCATGGCAGAAAAGCTGAGAGGTCGGCCTGAATCAATGTTCTGCCCTGCTACTCAGCAGTAGGAAAGGGGAGAGTGGTAGTATAGAGAGTGGAGAGAAGATGCGGATGATGATGATGGAAAAAAGTGGCGACGAAGTAAGTCCTTGAATGTCCAAAAACTATTTACAGTCTCTCGTCGAGCTCTGTATCGCGCAAAAACATGTTCAGCGCTTTCAGAATATCGCGCTGATGACATGGTGGTGGTCCCAACAGAACTTTTTCTGAAACTTGTTGCTTCGATGACAACAAGACGGCCGCCATTGAATTTCTTTGCGTGAGGTATCGTGGGCAGACGCACAGGAGGTGTTCGATAGTCTCAGGAGTGCCACACATCTCGCATTTGGGACTGTCGGCACGGCCGATAAGGTGTACGTAACGGCGACTGAATGCCACACCTAGTCGTAGCCGGTGAAATAAGCTTGTAATACCCCTTTTCATGGTTCGTGGGATTCTAACACTCATATTTGGGTCAAGTTCGTGAAGCCGGTGGTGACGATGGCTTGGTAAAGACCAATATGCTGCTGTAGTCTCACTCAGAAGTGTGTACACTACGGTGTTAGTATCCGGTCGGGAAAAGGGGATAGCTAGTACTCTGGCGTTATCATGGGCCATCTTTGCCTCCGCATCGGCTTGCTCATTGCCCTGCAGACCGCAGTGCCCTGGAACCCACTGACACATGATACGATGGCCAGTTTTCAGGGCGACATCGTGTAATTCGGCCACTTCGTGAGCAAGCATGGAATAAGGGGAGCAGGTAAAGCACTGTCTCTGTTGCACTCCGACAAACAGAGAAGTAACACCACCTAAACTAGTGACGGCGCCACGCGACTGTTTGCGTTAGATTTAAGGCCAAATCCCATATGAGGGAAAATGCACGCGACAGCGACGAGCGACCCGACGCAGATCGCCTTCGTGCAAGCTGACGCTTGCATGGGCATACCCCATACAAGTGACGGCTTTGGCGAGCGAACTCCATTGTTGCTGGCATGAGGCCGTCTACTTGTATTTTGTATTCTGTGTAATAGAGACTGTTCGTCGTGTGTCGTTTGATCATATTTGATATGCTCAATAAAATGCCAAATTACCGGAAAACAATGTTTTGTTTTCGCAACGAACCTTCAAAAAGCCGGGCCGGGCCGGGCCCGGGATTGTGTTTTCGTACGTCGGGCCGGGCCGGGCGGGCTCGTAGCACGTTGCCGTCGGGCTCGGGCGGGCCTTCGACAACGTCAGCGGGCCCGGGCCGGGCTCGGGCTCGGAAATACGGCCCGTGCACAGCTCTACTTGACATTTCAACAGCCGAATCTACTACAGTCTAAAATAGTATATTAACCTTTACGAGAATGCTATACACGAATAAACTGCAGGAGGAAAAAATCTAGTTAAAATCAGGCGTGATGCTGAAACAAAAAAGCATAAAAACGTGAGCATTTACACAATGCACAGAAAAAGTTCAGACACACACGAAGCAAAACTGTTTTGCGGACTAACAGGAACTCATTACAATAGTTCCTATTCAGTTCTTTTGATGAAGTAATATTCAAGTCGACTTTTTTTTTCGTTCTTCATTCCACATCGCATGCAGTGTTGTGCGTAACGAAAATTGTAGTTTTTCTATAGGTCATAATTCGTACGAGATTTCAAACCATCCCACTCTTTCAGTTTTCCGCGCTTCTAGCTTGGCTAGCATTATTATGTTGTCGGATAATAAGTCTGATTTACAGGGTGCCTGGAATTGAGACGGCTGCAGTACCGTGATTCTCAGTCGACAATAGCAGTGTAGTCTTGCACATATTCTGGAAGCCAGAACAAGTTTCTGCCACATGTGCATTCTGGCAAGTAGGGATTTCAGACGAAATGGAACAAAAAAATTCTGCCATAGTTACTTTCTGAGCATCTTGTGTTGGCATATATTGCTGATATACAGGATTTCTTTAAAATTTAGCTTATTCATACAAAAATAAAGCGGGATGTTGTTGCCGGCGCTTTGAGTCGCTTTTCGAAATATATCGCGAGAGTGAAGCGTCAGCCTCGGTGCGAATGCAATTAATTCTGCTTCAATTCTATTAACTTTCCAAGATCTCATGATTGTTTGTCCCTAGATATAGCCACTCATTGTTTTTTCCTAATCGAACAGGCTTGGTTTGCAACTACTTTTTCAGGAGTCAAGAGTCTATTTTCCAAATTTGTATTTTAGGCGAAAGCCAGGGAACCACTGTCATTTATGCTTTTGTTGGCCTTACATGTCTTGCTCAAATATTCTTTATAGTTCTGCACGGAAACAAAAACGCCGTAAATAACTCTAATGTATACAAGCTAATTACGCAGTAGCTGATTACTAAGATCTTTTGGTTAAACTCTCTTACATTGCTCACGTGTGTACCAGGTATTCCCGCGTATTTTTCAGGGAAAGCTGTTCGACGTTCTTATTAACAGCACGCTGCTCTCCATTCGTGTTGACAGCGTTGATGGTGCGTGCAATGTCACGAAGATAAAGTACGACCGAATTGTCTGCACCCTTACGAGCAGTTCCTGGGATGATGATCTGCCTCATCAACTTGACGTGAGTAAGCGACCACACGCAAAAGCCATCAGCTGTTTTTAAAGTTTATAAAATCGAACAATCTATAAGGCTGATTGTAACTTCCCGCAAAAATACCGAAATAACACAATGTGGAAATCTTCAGCGATGTCTCATTTGTGTAGTGAGCAATACAGTGGCATGGGCAGCAGTCGCAAATGGCGCCAGGAAGCAAAAGAAGACGGAGACAATCAGAGGGAGCAATAAAAACTAAACATTTATTCTTAACGCGCAAAGCAAATACTGGTTTTGCAGAAATAAGCAGAGGATGCGCAAAAGTGTTCACAGAAGAAAACAAAAAAAAAAGTTCACTGACAATTGTATCTTGTAATCAGGTTGAACGAAATCATTGTTACATTTTCAATTTTCTTTGAGTGCTTTTGCCACGTGGTAGTTCAATGCTTTTTTCGTTCTACTTTGTTGTCTTTTAGCTATTTGTCTTTTGTTTGTTTACGTTATTGCTGTTTATTTCTGTCAGAAATTATAAGACAACAATAAGGACAAAAACAAAAATACCGAAGGCCAGGGTCGTTCACTAGGTCTTAGACCGTAGACTGGCTGGCTACCCTGTGCTGAGGAACGGGAGTAATGGCAATAAGTGATGCTAGAAACGAACCCCGGAATAGAATTGTGCTTAACCATGGCGCCGAATAATGGTCTCCATTACGTTCTCCCATGCCGTTCGATACTACAATGAGCCAACTAGCCCACCAATTCGTTTTGACGATAAGGATAGTTTGGGAGAACAGCCAAACTTTCTGGGCTGGGCAGGTGAGTGAAGAGCGATAAACTTAACCAGCGATATGTGCATTTCCTCAATCTTGAGGCTGGACGACACGAACGCTTTCGAGAATGCGAAGGCGCTTACACCAGCCGTGCTTCCGGAGGAGTGGCGATCACGCGTCTGCAGAGGGCAAGGGCCAGCTCTCGCTGGGCTCCTTGTCAAAAGTCGCTTCGTATTCAGCTTCTCTTGCAGTCTTTATGTTCTCCAAAGCCGTTAGACAAACTGGTCTTATTTTTTGTCTACTTGCGAAGTCAACGTACAGATAGAGAAGAGCGCTTCCTCACATGACATAAGTTCATTCCGCATAGGAAAAAAAATTGGAGGCGTCCCTAATCCTTGACTTAGGTGCAGGGAAGTGGCACTCGCACCTCGGCGTTCGTGTGTCCTGGTGTATTCCTTGAGTTAACCTTGTGTTTCGCGCACTGCCGAAGCAGTTCTGAGAGGCCACGTAGAAAAAGCGTGTCGTTGAGATCCGCTCTGCCGGGAGTCGCAACGATCCCAGCTGTCCACAAGAAAACAGTGTGCTCTTTCAATGTAGTCATTCAATTCATGTTTATTGATTTTCCTGATAGTTAGTTGGCCCTTATCTTAGGTAAACTTATGCTCCGCTACCATATGTATCCAGTAGGCTTGTGCGAATATTCAAGCACTTCGAATACTCGAACGAATATAACAGTATTCAAATTCGTTTCGAAACGAATTTAAATTCTAGGAAATTTCGAAGTATTCGAAATGAACGAATAGACATATATAAACCGCATGTAACTCCCTGTAAAGGTGGTTTCACTGCAGTAGTGTGCTATACCGTGAATACATCTTTCCAAAAGAAATGCGCACTGCCGTGAAGCCCAACTTCAAGTTTAAATGAACATACAGCAAAACCTCGTTAATTCAAAGTCACTGGGACTGGGAAAAATCTAATTAAGCGGGTTTTCGAATTAACCAAACATAAAAAAGCGGGATGCAAGGAACTTTGAATTGCTGGAGGTAATCAGAGGTGGTCGTTTGCTGTTCCTGCTAGTTTGCGGCTACAAGGGTTATGTCTTCCAACAATACCTGGTCTCAATTTTGCCGCTAAACCGGAGAAACGGCAGTCTTCGCTGCAGCCAGCGCAAGAAAAAAAAGAAAGAGGGAACGAAAACGGTCTCGTGGTCAACTGAAATGTGCGCCTGTGGAAAAAAATCACGCCATATCCACGGAAAGAATGATGATAAGTGGGCGAAGCTCGAGAGGGGGAGATCATCGGTAAAACCGTAACCCTCCTGTGAAAGTTCGCCCATTACATCATTAAGAAAGACGTGAGACTGTGTGCGTATATACAAATCAACTGTTATTTTGTTCTTTTATTTTGTTCGTTTGTTCTTTCGTTTCTTCGCTGTTCTTTCATTTCTTCATTGTTGGATGGATTGCGAGGCTTTATGGTCCGTGAAATGAAGTGAGAGCGGTTCCTGCACTGGTTGCGCGCGCTGCTGCCGCCTTCCGTGCCCTCCGTTCTGCAGCCTTGTATTCCATCTGGCGACTCCGAGCTAACGAGAAAGCGTGCCAAGAGGGAGCCTCATGGCGCGTTACTTCTGAAACGTCGTCTTCTTCTTCTACTGCATACCAGAACGCGCGCAGTAAAGAAGAAAGAATGCCACACAGGCGAACACGCACGAGGGTCTCACTCGTCAACGTCGTCTTCTTCTTCTTCTTATGCATACCAGAACGCGCGCTTCTCACGAGCTAGAGGTGGCCCCAACTAGGTGGTTACAAACCGGTCACAGAGGAAGGACAGACCCACGGCTTTAGAAGCTTCGCCCCTAAAAAAAGACGTGCTTCGCTGCAATACAATGGTGACACGCGGGCAGCATGTCACCTGCTCCTTGCAGCGTCAGTGCGTCATGATGCGACCATTCGCCCATTCTTTCTGGTAAAACTAAGAATTTAATAATGACCAGTGTGACGGAATTCGCAATGTATTCTGGGTGGAAAAGATGATCATTGAAGTTTTGGAACTGAGTTTTCGAAGTAGGCGTTGCAGGTACTCCGCCAGTAGTGCAAGGGCGTAAATTGCCGTACAACCGCCATTCGGAGGTTCGCATACATCGCGAATTCCGTCAGACCGGCCTTTATTAATTTCTCTATTTTCCCAGAAAGAATGGGTAAATCATGACGCGCTGACGTTGAGACAAGCATGGGTCATGCTGCCCGCGTGTCACTGCTGTGTTGCAGTGAAGCAAGTCTTTTCCGCAGGCGCACATTTCAGCTGATCACGAGACCACCTTTTGTTTAGTTTTTTTCTTGCGCCGGCAGCAGTGAGGCTGGGATGCTTCACTTGTCACTCATCAGTGTCGCTACAGTGCACTGCCTTGTGGCTCCTAAGGGCCATCGTTTCTGCGTTTTCGAATTAACCGGGCCGGTACTGACTGCTGCTTCAAATTATCCACTCAGATTTACATTGCAAAATACGGGCCAAAGAAATCATTCTAATTATGCGGGATTTCGAAATAACAGAGTTCAAATTAATTGAGGTTTTATTGTATTACCCTCACATCGATTCCTCCTTTTTTTTTAAGTTTAAAAGCTTGTTATACCGGCTTATATGCTCTAAGTATAGTAAATTTTAAAACGTAACATATTTTACAGGGTTGTCACTTGCATTCTACTAAAAGTCAAATCCTCCTATTACTCAAAGTTGCTTCCACTTCCCTTTGAACCAAAAAGAATGACATATGCATATGCCTTGTTTCAACTTTAAAAATATTGTGCTGGTTAGTTGGGTCATGACAAATATGCTCATTTTTCTTTATAATATGTGATATAAACTAATCGAATTCGCTTCGAAATTCGCTTCGACCAAACCACTATTCGCTTCGATTTCACTTCGGGCCTAAAATTTACTATTTGCACTAGCCTAGTATCCAGTGTACTCTGAAATGGAGCCAGAATCAACAATATCTTAGTAGTTTCATTTTTAGAAGGCTTTTAACAGCAAAGCTGTTCTTAGTCCGCACTTTCCCGTGAGCCGTCGAACGCACAGCACCAGCGCTTGCAACGCTGCTTTCGTTCCAGCGCAGCCGTGATAGTAATACGGGTTTCAGCCGAGTGGGTGGTTGGGATGGGCAACGGCCGCACTGGAACGCTACCGCAGACTCCAAGTGCGGGGTAGAAAATGCTGTCAGTGTTTACGTGCAGCGAAACCACTGTACCGCTACGTGCAGAAGTTCGTTCGCTCCTGCCTCGATTGTCAGCGGCGAAAATCTTCAACGCACCTGTCGCCAGCACGTCTGCAACCTTTACCGTGCCCTAACCAGCCGTTTGGGCACGTTGGCATCGATTTGTAGGGGCCACTTCCTCTGAGGTGGGTTGGTAACCGCCGCACCATCGTCGCAGTTGACCATCTATCGCGATACACCGATATACTGCCGCCTTCCCAGCGGCTACAGCACGCGATGTTGCCTCCTTCCTGCTCCACCGATTCATACTGCCTCGCGGTCCACCTCAGGACCGTGACACAGTTCAGCTATCGAGGCCGTCTATTCTTGTCGGAAGTCGTCGAAGCCATTCTGACAGAGTGTCACTTCGTTCACCGCAAAAGTACTGCTAACTACCCACAGACGAATAGCCTTACAGAAGGTTTTAACCGTAGGCTCGGCAACATGCTGTCAATGTACGTCGCCACCGGCCACACAAAATAAGATACCATTCTGCCCTTCGTCACCTACGCCTCTAATACCACCCCTCAGAGCACTACTGGTTTTTCACCCTTCTTTTTATTGTACGGCCGCCTATTTCTGCCACGGCCAGACATGGTCAAGACTGTCGCGAGCTTGCTCGGACCTTAACAGCGAATTACCAATGGACAGGCGCACATCACAGTGCTTTCTTCCCTCTTCTTTCTTTCTCTTAATCCCTTTATCCCTTTCCCCCAGTGTAGGGTAGCAAACCGGACGCGCGTCTGGTTGACCTCCCTGCCTTTCATTCCTTTCCTTTCCCCTCATTCTTCTCGAAGAGCGGCAGAGGAGCATTCGTGGTGACACCACCATTTCTGCATCAACGTTCCCTCCTGGAGCTGATATACAGGATATACACTGTCCTCTCTTCAAATCTGCTGGCCAAATACGAAGGCCCCAAGGGTGTAGCCAGACATTTTTTTCGGGAGGGGGGCGGGGGGTTCAACCATACTTTATGTATGTTCGTGCGTGCGTTTGCATGTGTGCATGTATATATACGCAAGCAAAATTGAAAATTTTCAGGGTGGGGGGTTGAACCTCCCAACCCCTCCCCCTTAGCTACCCTCTTGGAAGGCCCCTACCGTGTCGTCGAACGCACATCCCCGGTTAACTACATGATCGAACCCGTTCAACCATCTTCGGACATGCGCCGTCGAGGGCGCGACATTGTCAACGTGGAGCGCCTCAAGACCTACCATGACCCGCTCCGCTCGTGCAGAATCGGTGGCTAGACGCGTCGGTGAAGCTTGATGGGACGTTCACGGAATAATCAGAGGTCGTTTTACAGTATAATGTGCTTGTGAACTTTCTGAAGTCCGGGTTGCAAATTGGTCACGTAGCCGTTGGTAGTGGCGAACCGGGGCACCACTCCCTTAAGCAACGACTCGCGACACGTCCCGCACACTGGCACTTGCTTGGGGAAGTCCGATGACACAAGCTGCGGAATCGTCGCCGACACACATCACATTCACGCTGCAATTGGTCACGCATGCCCGAGATGGTGGAAAGGCGTCCAGTAAAGCACATGCGATTGCATACCGCGAGCAGGTACTTAAACGAATTGCCCACCAATACCCGTTGAAATCTTGCCGTGGCTCCCGGGAAGCGCTCGTCTGGGCTGTAACCAACTTTCCGAGGCACACTTTCGGCTCCGCTATAGTGAAGATGTTAGTGGGCAATGTGTTCGCGCCTAGCGTCCTTGGCCCGATCTCCGTCAGCCATTTTAGCCCGGTGGCATCGGTTGGACTCGCGTTTCTGTTGCGACTGGCACCATAGACGAGCGCACGGGGAGGTAACGTCATCTCTCTGGGGCGGTGCAAAAACCGCGCCTGGATAGTGCGGCGCGGATTTCGCTCCGCCTCCGAGAGATGGTGCGATCAGGCCACCAGGATGGTGGGTTTTTGTCAACATCTCGGAAACGTTTTATTGCGATAGCAATTATATGGACAGTCTCGGCTGACTTTTGCCGTCGCCGTCGTCATGCTGCGTATATGTATAAGTATGTATATATATATATAAAAGTGCCGAAAAAAAAAATCCCGAAAGAAGCTTCCGAAGCGCGGAATCGAACCAGCGACTTTTCGATCCGCAGCGCGTGGCGCTAACCACTATGCCACATAGCGCAGATCGTCGAGGTGGCTAACGACGAGCGTTATATACACACCCTTTACCGCAGTACTCAGAGACGGCAGGCGCTTATAAGCGTTTCTTCATTACCAGCGAGATGGGGCTAGGGGCGCAACGGGCGCACTTAAAGGGACCGACAACTGATTTTTCTCAACCCAGTTTTTTACGGCGCGACAGGAAGCTCACCCTTCGTAGCGTTTGTAGCTTCAGTGGTTTATCCGAAAAGCACGTAGTTATTTTATAAGCAGTATTTTTCGATCTGAAAGGCTCCAAACACGCATGGAGGCTTGCTCCAGCAACGCTGAGAATTGATAGCGATGCCGCTAGCCCATGTGAAAGCTATCGTTGTTCTGCTTTCGCAGGAGTTACTGTAACTCTGCTTAACCACCTTTATTTTGAGCTTTCCAACCATTTTTGAAAATAGCAAGCTGTTACAATGAGATGTGTGGCTTTATACACTTTCCCGGTATTTGTACAGCGTTGTGTGCGCCTGCGCCCAAGGTTGCCTGCGCCTGTGTCATGGATGGCTTCTCCCGGCGTCGTTACTCTCTCGATACACGAGCCAAGCCAAGTAATCGAAAACGTAACTGTGCATATGCACGGCCGCACGGAGTAGCAGCGCGCGTCATTTCTGAGACGAAGTGTAGGTGGCAAAACTATGTCGCTCCAAAATCTCAGCGACCTGGAAACTGCGTGCACAGTTGCATGAGCACGCTGAAAAGTTGCTCAAGACGCGCTGACGAGCATGGGATTATTACGTCACGCGAAGGCAGCGCCACTTTAATGCATACTACTAACGCAGGCCTATATGTACATTATTATGGAGTAATACCTTTTAATATAAAGAAACGAACAATATTTCAATACAAACAAAAAAATCGTCGACCGCGTACAGCAATCAACGGTCACGTGGCCGTCTTCATCGGATCATTCATGTTTTTGCCGCCAGAGGCGCCACAGGTCATTTTTCGCGACTTTCAATTAAGAAATAAAAATATAAATCCATATCTCACGAAAAAAACAGGGTTAGTTTGAGTCAGTGCAACGGACAATCTTTACATCAGTGGAGTCAACTCATTTCATATTCTGGGCAGTTGCCGGTCCCTTTAAAGTAACTTAAAGGCGTCGGCCAGCTCGCCCCGCTCCTGCGAACGCCGTTTCTCTTCGCCCTACAGGGCGTGGTCGCATTCGTGCGCTTATCTCGAGGAAAGAAGGGGGCGGGTGGGGGGAAGGTGGAAAGGGGGTTGTCTGTCATGCGCTTTCCTCGCGATGTGCGCGGGGAAACGAACAGAGCGTACGAAGGTCTCTTCGCTCGCTTCAGCGGCCGCGTTTGCGAAAGCAGCGCGCTGTTCAAACAGAAATAAGTAACAACAGTGACAGTTAGTTCGCGCTCGTCCTGTGTGTACCTGTTCCTTCGTTTCGTGCGTCCTGCTTTATGTTTGAGCAGTGCGCTTCAAGTGTCGAGCTGTGACGCATCATAGTTCGCGCTCGTCCTGTGTGCGTTCTTTTCGTGCGTCCTTTGGTCTCGAGCGACGCGCTTGAAATTTTGAGCTGGCTTCCGTTCTTCGCGTTACATTCTAATTTGTTGCTATCGCATTCATTGCTTCGCCGTTGCGGCGAAACTGTGACTTTTTTTCGAGATCCTAGCCCTAGACAGCTTCGCTATTAAAAAAAAACAAGAAAATACACTGCTCCTTCATGTTGCCTAATAATTGCAGGTTGTCTACGGAAATCGTGTCTACCCTGTGGGTAGTATCAAACTGGTGAAGTTAGTGGAAAAGAAGCCCGTGTCCTGGTCGTACCATGGCGCCATTGCCGGTATTATCGTCGCAGTCCTAATTGTTTTCTTCATCGGTGTTGGACTTGCCCTCTACTGGCGATTCCGGGTCAACAAGACTAAGCCCCCCGCTTACTTCGTCGACTTTGAAAACCGCAACGTCGGCAACCGTGCATCGAACGGTGGAGACTCCCGTAAGTGAACACGTTTGAATCGGGCATGAAGCACTTGCAGCTCTGCTTTCTTTCTCGAGCTTTTCTCATGAAGTGGGGCCCTGAACTAATTAATACCCTGCGGTAAAATAAAGTTACTGCTACTGTCGCATGACATCTCTCACCATCAAATTGACTGCCGAAGCTTCGAGAGTAGTTATTAAGGCGAAACTCTTAGATGCCTCATGAAAGTCAGAATTGACCGCCGACATCAGCGGCGTCCCGCGGCGTCGGCAACAACACGAGTCATGAAAAAAATTAACATCACGTGATGACGCCATGATACGATGTCATCATGACGTCACATACCATGGCGTCACATGATGAAGTCGTCACATGATATCACCGCTTGGTGAAAGGTGGGACAATCACGTAGGCAGTGCAAAACCAGGTGAGGTGCAGAAATTTTGCAGTGGCTCCGATCCTAGAGGCAGTGCAAAACTACGTTAGGTTACGTATTATACACACAAAAATTTTAAGCGAACAATCAAGTACAAGTATTTAGCAAAATATTCTGACGTAGTTTGGAAGCGTGTCAGATTTCGCGATTAGTTAATGGTTTTTAATAAATTCCCGCTGCATAAAAAATGGAAATTAATATACAACACTTGAGACTGATCACAGAGCATGCCTAATAATGTTGGTTACTAGTAACTGTGTACCAACGGCAGCATCACGCTCAGTACACTGCAGTTGAGCTACGGCATCTTTTTTTTTTTTTTGAGAACTCAGCATGTACTAAGACATTTGTTCAACGGGCCATCAGATAAAAAGATGTATGATATAGCACTGTAAGTGAAAGTCTTCATTCTTTTCCGCCATAACAAGAACCATAACGAGAATTGAATACTGCTACTCCTCGGGCATGGAAAAACGCTTTGAAACGGCCTTTGAATTATGGGATTAAAAGTGAAAAGGGGTTATGTGTGCACGTTGCAAAAGGACTGCCTGCTAACAGCGGAGAAGGCCACAGACGCGCTCAAACGAAGTGCACACGACGATCAAGATGGCTGGAAAAGATGTATTGTGTGGGAAAAGGAAGAAAAAAAAGCAAGAATATAAAAAGTCACGTAGCCCCTTACGAATTTCTCTTAAGACGAGCTAATAACAAAAGCCATGTCCCTCTTCTTTTTCTTCTCAGTCGATTATATTGGCCCGTACCTTTACCCAAACCTTGAGACTTTGATCGGCGATTGCCACCACGGCCGGCCGATCAAAGCGCACAGCTGCTGCCAAAGCGGCGCAGCCGACCCCCTCTTCCAGGGACATCCCCCTCTCTCGTGGGCCTTTCGCGCTATGAAAGACGGCCGGCGCGTCTCCCCTTCGCTTGAGCCGCGATCGTTGGCTGTCCTCGCATGCTTTCACTCGCACATAGAACATACTACGCGTAGGACAATGTTAGCTGCTTGGACTTTATACGGAACATCACGGCGACGGCGATGGCATAAATGCGCCTGGAGTGGCCCTGTAATTGTTATCGCAATACTATAAAGCACATAGGCCACCGTACCGTGCACCCCGCGCCACCCACGCAATTTCAAAAAAAACAAAAATAACGTTTTGTGTTTAACTTGCGAGAACTAGAATACGCTTGTTAGAGAAGCCGTAGTGGGGCGCTACTCAATAATTTTGACCATGATCCTGGGGTTCTTTAGGTTGATTTTAGACATTTTTACAGCCATGTTTAATCTTCACTTGTGTAACATTGGTGACCGGCAATTGAACACTCATAGACATGGTAGTCTTTGGCCACATTTTTGAACCACTGCCACATCTTCATCCTGGATGCACTAAAACGCACCTAAACCTGATGCACAAATATTTTTCTATTTAGCCCCGATCAAACCGCAGTTGCCACTACAGTAAATAGAGCCCTTGCACTCCTTCTGACCAGGGCAATACCTTGGCCGCTAAGCGATTAACATGGCGGATAGAGATGACATGCGTCATTTCTGTTTTGTGCGATTACCTATTGCCCACCAAAGCGCGAAATAATGAGGAACTGATCGAACTGTTTTGCAGCGAGGTACCAGGAGACGATACCAGGAGCCACAAGACAGGGCGTTGGAAAGGCCGCCTTTCAAATGGACGAAGAAACAAAGGCCATTCTGGAGGCTGACAAGCTGCTTTTCAATAGAGAACTCGTTGTTCTAGGTCCAGTAGTCGGTCAAGGTAAATGTTGTAAACAACTTTGAACGTAGCTGCTTTCCTCTAATTATGTCCGTGTCTTTCTCAGCTGTATTAACAGAGTTGCAGCTGCGCTATTACTAAACAGCACTACACTTAAACTTTTACACGGTACAGAAGAAGGAATGCCCCTTAAATGTAATTGATTACATATCTAAGTTACTTGACGCAAGACGTAACTGTAGCATTTACGAATAGTAATTAATTACTTCTACATTGTCATCGTCCCATTCGTTATTAATTATTACATACAGTACACAAAATAATCTGTCCAGGCTACATCACTGCGCCATCTGCAGTACTTCCTAACACTTGTTTACCTTCACTAAAAATTGATTTTCTGTAACTTCGTCGGTCATTTTTCATCCTTTTGTTTTCAAGACGTCGGCAGCAGAGTTGATCGATGTGCTTCCTGGAGGAAATGACAGTATTGTACGGTGTGAGCCCCCAACGCTAAATAATAATGTTACATTGCCGTGATGCTCAAGTCTGATTAATCTTCGAAAGAAAGTGCAATACAGTTGCCAGAGCTGGGAGCAGGCGTTCCCTGTAGGACCAATAAAAATCTAAAAGTTATCATCGCAGTCGAGCCATCGCTATTGAGAACCGGTTAAATAATACAGCCAACTTTTGGCGCAGCGTTAAAGTGGTCATGCAGAACTTTTTTTGAAAATAGAAAGCGCTGCCGATCCGTAGTCAAGGCTGCCTTGAACATGTTAGCCAGCGCCATTTGCTGGGGCAAAAGAAGAAAGAAAGCGCCTCGAAGCTTGCTTAAAACTACCTTAGCTGCAAGGGATTACTCAGAAAGTAACCAATTTGCAGTGAGTGTTGTCGAGAAAAAAATACAATAATTACACAAGTGACTTGGAATGTGATTAGTTAGAAATAATTACATGTTATTGCTCACGAACTAATTTGCCTACTCTGTCAGCAAATGGTCCGAGATGACTCGTAGACTAAACAGATTACGCGTCAGAACTCTAATTGTGATGATATAAAAAAAGTCATCGATGACAAAACACGCTTGATCGTATGCCTACAGATCAGTATATGTAAAATATAGATGTGCACGCCGGAAATGGAAGATCGTCAATGCCACTAAGTACAGCGCGCACTGATCATGATTCCCCTTGAGCTGTCTATGAATATATTCCATCAGCGGTAGGGCGCAGACGTTCCGCCAATTGCACGCTAAATTGTGTAACGGGATTTAGGTTTTTATAGCGCAGTTCAGTTTTTACAACAAATCATGCTACTTTCAAAAAACTGTCGACGCGAGTTTGTCGGTACCAAGTGAAACTTGAAAACAGGGCTAGGACGGTACACAGATTTGAATCGACAAGACAGGGCACTGTCTTGCCGCTTCAGTTCTTTCTCCCGTCCTAGTGCTGCGTTAATGTTTCAAGCTACTTTGACTTTAATTTATTTTGTCTGTTTAGCAAAACCTGTGGTAGTGTTCTGCGCCTTTATATATTTCACTTAATTTTCACTTGCATTCATGAAAACAGTTGGCTATAATAACTGTTGCATTGGTATAAACGAGCTCCAGAACATTTAATTGCAAATTGAATAATAATCATTTATCTTGTTTGACTTACAATTGTATTTAAGATGTCTTTTTTTACTGCAATTATAATCTCATGCTAAGGAAATGTACTGCAGTGTTCCTCCAACTGATATGTTTGCCACAGCAATTAGAAAATTTTCTTGCAGTAAACTAACTAGCCATGTTTAAACACCGATCGTTGCATGTCTTGCTTCGTTTATTGCAAGGGCACTTCGGCTGCGTCTACCGGGGAACACTGGAACTTCAAGGCAAGGATGAGGTGTTAAGGGTTGCAATCAAGACACTACACAACAGTGAGTAGGTTCACTTGTTTCGGCACTACTCATGTAGTACTTCGAATTACGTTACTGAGTAGGATTAGATAAAGTAATTAGGTGCACCAGTGCTGTCTGTGGCGACTGAGACACACTAAATTTTGACCACTGACAATACAAAGTTGCAATTTAATATTATTTGAGCGAATTTGGCAACAATTCACGTAAGTTGGGGACCATGCTTTATGAAGACGAATGGTGTTTTCCCCCTCAGTTGCATTGAATTATGTATGATTATTCTGACATGCACTAACGATAGCATAATATTGCTTCATGATTCGCTTTTGCTAATGTTGAAAACTTCGTCCTGCTCTACAAATGGTTATTTGGAATGAATTAGGCATGTTACCGCAATGTACATGAACTGCGAAAGAAAGCGGATAACATGAAGGCAGGAGGAATAAGCCTGTTGGCATCGGAATTTTGAGGTCTACACTGTAATGTTTCTACGAGGCTGCGCTGGTAACGTCTCCTTAGCTTTACCTGCTGAGCAGTTTAGGGACCGCCCTATCGTCGTCTCATATCTGGCGTTGGCGTCACGCAGGTCCCACGTTTGATACACATAAGCTGAGCAGGCTGCACGTTTGGAGCGCTGCGCCGGCAGTTAGACGCAACGCGTTCGGATCAGCGAACAGTAGAAAAACAGTGGAAGGGAGACCATAGAACAGAAAATAGATAATCGCGAAACAAATCAGACAGTCATAAGAGAAGAGCAGGAAAGGATAGAAAATATTACGTAATCACACGAAAAGAACAGAATCGAGCACAAGAGAGCAGGTAAACACAAGAAAAGAACGCAAATGACCAGAAAAGAGCAGACAAACATAAATATAAACGCATAGAAAACACAGGCGAATCAATGCTTCGCAGTTATAACAGCTTTCACTTGGCGTGGAACTGGCTTAGATTTTTTTCCCTTACACTCATCAAGAACAGACTTTCAAAGACGGGAAGGTAAGGGAAAGACGGACATTGTGTGCGTACAAATTGATCATGATATTTCCCTTAGAATATACTGAGTTGAGCATTATTTATTAACTTTTGTGGAATCATACTGAATCAACTTTAGCAAGAATATTTTCACAGGTAAATTTTTTCTATGGAAGAGCCAGAGAATGTACTACTGAAGAATAAAAAAGTGAAAGCTAGAAAAATACAGTGTTTTTCATACACATTGAGGAACGCACAAGAAAAAAATGGTTATAAAATTCCCTTGTATAATTTCATACAATGCACTTCAATTTCTTCAGGGCCCTCTGAGCATAATAAAACTCTGGGACAAAAGTATGGCAGTGAAGATCAAGCTTTGGTGTTGGACGGAAGTGTCAAAGGCGAAAAATGTCTGACAATAATAATACGTACTGCAAAAGTTTTTTCGCAAAAGTGCCGTCTACAAATTGAAGTCTTCATGGTGGTTATCATTTAATTTTAACTGAACGCCGCTAAATCAAGAAATAGTACTGCGCAAAAAATATTACACATATGTGGAATACAATGACCTCTGTGTGTTGTGTGCTATGTGGCCTTGTTTCATTGGTGAATTGCAGACTCTCGTGGGGGTGACAGCGATAGCCAACAGTTCTTGAAGGAGGCGCTTATCATGAAAGACTTCAATCATGAGAATGTGCTCCCACTCATTGGTCTGTGCTTGGACGAAAGAGACGGACTCATGGTCATCACGCCGTACATGAAGTACGGCGACCTGCACTCCTATCTACGTAACGAGAATAATGTAAGAAAAGCATTTGTGCATAAATGTATATAAGTGATGTTCTAAGGTAATTTTGTTTCGCTACCCGGCCACGGTGGTCTAGTGGTTATGGCTCTCGACTGCTGACCCGAAGGTCGCGGGATCGAATCCCGGCCGCGGCGGCTGCATTTCCGGTGGAGGCGAAAATGCTTGAAGCCCGTGTATTTAGATTTAGGTGCATGTTAAAGAACCCCAGGTGGTCGAAATTTCCGGAGCCCTCCACTACAGCGTCCCTCATAATCATATCGTGGTTTTGGGACGTTACACTCCTGATATTATTATTATTATTAATTATGTTTCGCTAGAAGTTTTCAATAGCTCAACAAACTGCTCGTTACCTTAACTCCTATACTACATGTGTTAGTGTAGGAAAAAATGGGAGAATTATAACTGATATACTACATTTGTCAGTATAGAAAAAAATGGAAAAATTATAACTCCTACACTACATGTGTTAGCACGGTATGTAAGTTATTGTTGTGAACTCGATTAAGCAGAGACGAGAAATACGCGTACTGACAGCTTGAGATGAGAGAACAGACTGCTAATTCTCAAGAAGCTTAGTTTATTTCGCAAGAAGTTTATTCGCAAGAAGTTTATGAGAAAACAGACTGTTTATTTGCTAGAACAGAAGTTTATTCGCAAGTAATAATAGGTTCGCTGCATGGCGGCGGAGGCATTTCAGCGTTGGTGCCTGGCCTCGCTACAAACGACAGCGTCGGGAGTTGAGGTACAACGATTCAGTAAGTGGAAACCCGGTTCAGTGAATAGGGGGAGCAATTTTCCCGTACATTGCTGGAAGAACGCATGTCCGTCGATTCAATAATAAGTGACTGTGAATCGGCATTCGCCGATTCACAGTCACTTATTATTAAATAACTGAGAGCGCTGAGAGCAACAACTGCGGTTTCGAGGATACCATCGAACGCCTTCCCTGCAACTGCCGGTCTACTGACAATGAAATAGTTGACCTCCGCACCACAATAGATCAGCCTAACAGAAAAACCCTTCACAGTTCATAGGATTTTTCTGACTGTGTTCTTGTGTATCTCAGCTACAGAGGCCAAAAAGCGCCGGTGCACACAAGTCCACTGGACTGAAAAACCATGTGCTGTACACATCGACGTACTTCTACTATGCGTGCACCGGCATCTACAGCGGACCTTTTTGACTTACCGCATACTTTTTTTTCTTTTTTCATTTATTTTTCCATTTCAAACGCAGTGTTGCCAACCATACATCCCTTAGAAGTTTGCATGAGTCGCTTTGTTTCACATGAATGACTGTCACGTAGCACCGATTCGACGCTACAAAATATTTTCTTGTGTGAAGGGGCGAAGCAAGGATGGCGTAGCGACGCATTCACAAGCTACAGCGCTAAATAGACGAGGACAGAGCAAAGAAGAAGACTGTTCATGCAACTCGCGGTGACTATGCATAAAATTTTTAATTTTTTTTTACTTTTGCTGCTACGTGCACTTGGCGCACTTTTACATGAGTGGACGCTTCCTAGGTAGTAGTATGTCTTCTTTTTCTCTCCTTTTTGCTTTTTTAGTTTAGTTTCTTTCTTCTTTTCCTTTCCTGCTAGGGGCAATACCTTTATACTCGGCGTTTCCTCGCAATAAAAATGTTCAGTGCAAAGTAGCGTTTGTCCTGTGTTCTTTCGAGGCTTAATATAATAATAATATCTGGGGTTTAACGTCCCAAAACCACGATATGATTATGAGAGACGCCGTAGTGGAGGGCTCCGGAATTTTCGACCACCTGGGGTTCTTTAACGTGCACCTAAATCTAAGTACACGGGCCTCAAACATTTTCGCCTCCATCGAAAATGCAGCCGCCGCGGCCGGGATTCGATCCCGCGACCTTCGGGTCTTTCGAGGCTTTCCTCCGTCCATGTTTAATTAACGTTGTGGCTTACCAATGACGAATTCCCCACCAGCTCCTCCAAGCTTCTCTTCTAGCGAACACAATGAAATATTACACGAAAGCATACATCGAGACATGTATCCGAGACTAATTCGCCAACCCTTTACCAGCACCTGCACGAATCTCTCATGGACGCGACTTATAACCAATCTTGGAGCCTACAATAGGTTTTCGAATTGAACATAGTATCATACGTGTTTTACAAAAAAAATTACTCAAATAAAAGGGGTCCTAAACGTTCGCAAATTATAACTGTATCAGAGACAGTTGCTTTGCTGCCTTCTTGGTCCTCTTTCAAGTAAGAGCCAATATGAATAAGAGAATGTTTATCCATGCGTTTACTTGCTATACTAAGCCTTCCGTCTGAATCAGTTCATAAAGGATGCTTATGAATGCGTTAATTAGGGCTATAACAACTCATGGGTGCAGTTTTCCACGTCTTTTTTTGTTATTACAGAGTCCGACATTAAGGGATCTGATAACCTTTGGCATACACGTAGCAAAGGGCATGGAATATCTGGCGCACCTGAAGTTCGTGCACAGAGACCTCGCAGCTAGGAACTGCATGTAAGTCATGTAACTCGATGACAGATGTTTGCTGACGCCTTAAGGCTTGCTTAACTTCTTCTATGAGTGCCTTATTTAATTACAGGCTGAGCGAAGACATGATCGTTAGAATAGCCGACTTTGGTCTTTCGCGCGACATCTACGAGAGAGATTATTACAGCGACCAAGACCGAAAGACCAAGCTGCCCGTGAAGTGGATGTCTCCAGAGAGCTTGGAGGCTGGAGTCTACGACCACAAGACTGACGTGGTAAGCATTGCGACTGCGAATCATTTCTCCTAGTGAAATGTTTATTTGCGGCATATTCTGCGCTTAAGATCTCACACAGCTAATCAAAATATAGACTGTGCTCACGCTACCGTACGCTTTAAACATGGGAAGAATTATTAAAGAGACACGATGTATATTTCTTGTGCCCCTCAGGACTTCAATAAAGTTATTTGACTGACTGACTAGCTTTTCTTCATGCAACCTGCAGTACTGGTGCTCTTACATTTAACTTAGATGCTACTATTGCGTTTGAATATTTTTGGAGCATATCATTTACTTAGGCATACATTCTTGTACGTTTTCACATGCCTATTGCTTCTGCGCATGATCAGGACCATTGAGCCAAGCTCATCCAGCCATGCGTGTTGTCCGTAGTGCGCTAGCTTAAGTGGCAGCATTTGAAAATATTTGAATGAATCGGACCAAATTTCAACGAACTTCCGTTAGCAACACCGACAAGCTATTTCCCTGTAGTAACGTACGCTTTTACGCCATTTAGTCGTAAGTTCCCTGCTGCCTTATAGCAGCGCTTTCATCATGACCAAAACGCTGCTATAAGCTAGCAGGAAAACAATGAGCAAGTTAAGAAAATGGACGTAGCATTGCAGACGGGATACCCTGTCGACGTTACCAACTGAAAGTTGTTGAAACACGAATTCAGATCTAGGTAAGGGAATGCCAGCAGCACTGAAAGAAAATAGGAGAAACCGAGACAAAAAAACTAAAGTTCATACCCCCCTCCCTCCCCCCCCCCCCAAAAAAAAGAATTCTAGCTAAACCCCTGCAGAACAGGGTTGTTATTTGTTTCTTCTTGCTTAACATGCAACAGGAGTGCCGCTAGAGTCAACATTATTTAAAGGTTAAGAACAATTAAAGCGCGTGCAAAGTAAGGGCATCAGACGAGGCCCCACTGCAAGTACTTTTTTACACAGCTGAAGCTGTAAGACACCGTCTAAGTCGCTATTATCGAAATAATGATTCAAATCTGTTAGTAACAGGATGAGTTAGAAGATACGCTAAGACAGGAAAGTCACTGTGAGCATAGACACTATACCCCTTTGGCTCGGCTTGCATCCACGAGCGGCGCACTTGCTCTGCATTCTCCCGTGCTCCGACTGAGAGAGCGGGGGATGTTCCGTGACAAGTCCTACGCCTCTTAGTTTAGGGCGAAAACCTTAAGTGGCTATGCATGCGATCCACTGCACGAGACGTGGGCCAGAATTCGCGAGACTTGCGGGTCTGGTGATGCCTTGCAAGGCCCCGTCCAAAAACCCTTGTCAGAGCGAGTGATTACGTCACGTCATGACGTCATCGTGTTACGTCATGGTGTTTAATATTTCGACCGTTCTTGAACCACACAGCTGTTTCATACATTAAAGGCAGGACCAACACCGAGAAATCTACGGGTCCCGTTCGTTCGTTCGCGCTGGCTTGATCTGATGAGGGGCCTTCTACGACTCGATCTACTGTAGATGCATGACCGCACGCCGAATAGAAAGCACGCCGTGTAGAAAGCAATGTGTAGCTGGTTAAATGAAGGTGAGCCTGCCTGTAACCTTTTCTCTAATCCAGTGGTCCTACGGCGTGCTCTTGTGGGAGCTGATTACCCGTGGAACGGCGCCTTACGCACACGTTGACAACTGGGACATGCTCAACTTCCTCAAGGATGGACGCAGGATGCAGCAACCTTATATCTGTCCTGATCAGCTGTACGTTTTTCTTATTGTTGTAATGAACGTGCATCTCTGTGAAGAGCTTAACGTCACCGTCGTTCCGATTTTTTGTGTGGTCTTTTTTTTTCTTACGGACAGGTATCAAATCATGCTTCAATGTTGGGAGCTGGATCCCGAGAAGCGTCCCACCTTCGCAAGGCTTGCTGCAGATGTCGCAAGTGTGATCACAAACCTTGAGAAGAAGAATGAAGACGAGAGAATCAGTTTGAACGTCACGTACGTGAACTGTCCGCGAGCAAGCACTGCCGTTGCAGAAAACCAATGACCATCACTCCTCGAAAAGCCTTGAGCGGAGACATTCTTGGAAAATTTCAAGAGCATTAAAAAGGAGGCGGACTTTTCGGAAATATTTATAGGCCAATGAAATTGCGGTGAGCCTGCAAACGGAGAAAACAGTGGATGCGTAAAAGAGCCGGATAAAGTTACGGTAAGCACTTCTGCAGGAGAAAGAGTTTATTTACTCAGCGCTGTGATGGTGTCCTTCTTTCTTGTCTGTGTCGTGGTTTGGCGCTGTTTCTTAACTAGAAAGTTTTGTAGCGTTAGCCACACTGGCCTAGCCGAGCCAGTTACGCGTGACTCCTCAAGAGCCGTGCTGCGCATGGGCGAGGATCAGTGATGTCACGCTGCCGACGCGCGCGACTCGCCGCCGCTGGTCTGCGCTTTCCAGAGGAGTGACGTCGTAGCCGTGACAGACGTATTGGCGCCGGCGCGCGCGCAACTATTCGCCTTCGCTGTGCATTCGCCGTCTGACACTGCAATGGAGCCGCTTGATAGCGCCTCTGCTTGGCGTTTGCCAGGGTGGTATAGCCATGGCGAAGGAGAGCGCAAATGTTGCTCAACGACGCAGAAGAGCGGAGAAGCTTAACTCATCGGATGCCGAAGTAGTTGCCTGGCAGAATAAATATACATGTGCCGCATAACACGTATACCGTGTGGGTGTCATTAGAGCAGCAGTAAGCAAGATAATCAAGCTAATCCTAGACAATTAGGAAAGCTAAGAATAATTAGCTAAACCTTTGCTAACGCTATGTTATCCTGGCATAGCCGAGCTAAGCCACTGTAACATTTTTTTTATGCCGGGGTCCACCAAGACTTCACTGACATCAATTCCGTCACGGATGTGAAGTCGGTAAAATGTACACGAACAGGTGACAAGAAAAAATATTTCGTCCAGTCGGTTGTCCTAGGTGTCGAACCCACGACCTCTGTGTCCACAACGATAGGAGCCAGGTGCTTTAACCACTGCGCTATCGACGCTCATGCCTTTACAAAAGCACCTTATATCTTTCACACCTTCTCCCTTTCACAGCGACCTTCGTTGGCGTGGGGCGGTGTCGCCGTCTTGAACAGGTGAAGTGATATACTGCATCGTGACACTAACGAGCGCCGACAGGACGCGCTTCGGTGGTCGCAGCGGAGACTGGCTCCCCGATTTCCACTCCATTTTGTTGCAATAAAGTTTGAGTGAGTGCTTTGTTGCAGTGAGAAACACGCCCGCAGGCAGCGGGACGCCTTCGCGCGTTCATCGCTCAAGTTACGACCTATGCCTCTCGCGTTGCTGAAGAAGAGCAGAAGTGTATGTTACCCAATGGCTGGATAGCACACGCTTGCCGTTTGTCCCCTCAAGTCACGACCCTTTCCATGAGCGCATATCGAGTACTAGTGATTATGTGCTTGTTGATCCCACGTTTGCGAGAAATTGACCTTACGCAGCGTCCGGGTTTAGGTTAACTACTTCAGCTGACTGACTGACTGAATAACTTTATTTGGTCTTGAGGAGGCGATGGCCCCCAAAGGGGCCTCGCCTCCTCAGGATGTTCTATGAAACGAGACTGAAACTTGGCTGCGGGTCCGTGATGAAGTCCCATTAAGGATGGACGAAGACCCCAAGAGACGAAGCAGACGGTCTTGGCGAAGGAGCTTGGCCTCTATCGTGCGCAAAGCGCTTCTTAAGTCACTTTCGCGCAGTACTCTGGTGCCATGCAGAAAAGCGTAGTAAGATTTGGAAGGGGCTACTAGCTGTCACGGGTCACAACACGTCAGGTTCATTAATTACACACGCGCGCATGCACCGTATATTTAGGAGTACAAGTATGATCGTTGACGTCTAGAAACTTTACGTGCAATCATTCAGAGCTGTTCATGACGTCGCTGCGGCCCTGAGAAACACTGCATCAAAACGTATGCCAACTTTCTTTTGTCGCATACTAATTTTCCATGTTTTCTGGTGATACGAATTTCCGATGATACGAATATTTTTGGTCACCCAGCGAGATTCGTATCACCGAGGTTTTACTGTATTTCTTTCTCTCTCTCTCTTTCACGTGTTTCACGCGCTCCACTTCGCCGAGCAGAGCTTTTCGTTTAACGCTCCCAGATGCTTTGCTCGGTAGCGGAGCTTGCCCAGTTCCTGTGGCGCATACCCACCTGAGGAGTTTTGCACGACAGAGCACAACTTACTGATAGCTTAAACAGCTTCACGCTAAAGAGAATGAAGAGAGAGCGTAGCGGTTCATGATGATGATAGTTTTTTACGACGAAGCACAACTTACCGACGCCTTAAAAAGCTTCGCAGTTAAAAAGTTTTCTTCTTTTACGTATATATTGACGCAAGCTACATTCAAAGCACGCGCGCTAGTCATTTTCTACGGCCTACCAATTTTCTAGGGCGTACGTGCGAAATACAAGAAGACAATCGCCGGTGGAACACGCGAGGATCACCGCTGACAACTCAGGCGCGTGTTAACTCCACGGGACAAGAGAGGAAGAATAGGGGCCAAATTCTGGTGAAAAAAGAAAGACTGTGTTCTTGCAGTGTTAGAGAGAGACGGGCCAGTTCACCCAGCTCTAGCTGCTTACTTAAAGTCTGATTTTTAACTGTGCCTGATGTACCGGAGCATATCGGTGTCAGCTCAGTGCCAGCGTGAAAGAAGACGTTGACGTTCGTGTGGTTCGTGCTTGCCGGGTTTCTGCCGGAACCAGCTTGGTTTACTCACGCCTTCTACAAAATAATAACAAGTGTTTGTGGGAGAACACGCGTGTTGCATTTGGTGGAGGTGCGGGGTAGTCCCCTTCCGCGCCCTGGAGCTCCGCAGCCGTACGCTACCATCCGATTCCAGAATGACTGAGCGCGTCGATCCCTCGCAAGCCTCTTCCACCCCACCGTCGGTCATGTGCTCTGGTGTATTTCGTCTGCGCGACCCTCCAGTCTACAGCGGCACTGAAGACCGTGATGTCGAGGACTGGCTGGCAGACTACGAACGTGCCAGCGCGATTAACAAGTGGGATGACCCTGCGAAGCTGACTCACGTCATCTTCTACTTGACTGATTTAGCCAACCTATGGTTCATCAACCACCAAGCCGATATCCCCACTTGGTCGGCTTTTAAAGAGACCGTGACGTCGTTTTTCGGTCGTCCAGCTATGCGTAAACTTCGCGCTGAACACGGCCTGCGGGGACGATCTCAACAAATTGGTGAGAGCTTCACGAGCTACATTGAGGATGTCATCGGCCTCTGCAGGCGGGTGGATGCGAGTATGTCGGAGGCTGACAGAATACGACATATAATGAAAGGCATTGACGATGACGCATTTCATATGCTTGTGGCCAAAAACCCACAGACTGTAACCGATGTAATTCAGCTCTGCTAAAGTTTCGATGAGCTGCGCAAGCAGCGAATTTCTACACGTCGCGCTAACATACAAACAGCTGACCTTTCATCTCTGGGGTCCAGGAGTATTGGTGCTGACTACACCGCATTGCTGCCACAAATTCAGCAATACATCCGTGAGGAAGTTGCTCGTCAGCTCTCCCTTGTGGCCACCATCAACGAGCCCCCCACTGCACTGGACATACCTTCGCACTAACAAGCACGAAGACGAAAGAATAGATGCCATCATCCGTAAGGCGACTAAGCGAGCTCTGGATCTCCCTGTGGCCACCTCCAACGCCAAACTCAGAGCGTTAGGTGTGCTCAACTCCTACCAGGAGTTGCGGGAGGCCCACCTTGTGAATCAATATACGCGGCTCATGCAGACGGCCCCCGGGCGCCGCCTGCTAAACCGATTACAGATCCAACACGTCTGCCCTGCAGAGGAGGCGGAGCGTATTCCGGAACTGTGGCGCCATATGCTCTCGGTCTCTCCGCTCCCCAGTAACATGGACATGCACACGCACGAAA
Organism: Rhipicephalus sanguineus; assembly: GCF_013339695.2. Lineage (NCBI taxonomy): Eukaryota > Metazoa > Arthropoda > Arachnida > Ixodida > Ixodidae > Rhipicephalus > Rhipicephalus sanguineus. The sequence continues at coordinate 45,619,166 of NC_051181.1, read as the reverse complement.
GCAGACGACAAGCGCGGGCTCGGACGCTTGAAAGACAACACGGCTCCCGACCTGGTGTATTCTACGTGGACATAGCAGGGCCTTCGCCCAAGGGATTTTACACGGCCTCTGTAATTCACCAGGAAAAACACGTCAATGGGCTTTCCTTCCGAGCACAAAATTCAGAGCGAGCTGAGGAAGTAGCGATAGCGCTTGCTGCCGCGGATCCCAATTCGAAAGTAATCATCACGGACTCCCGTAAAGCATGTGCTCACTACTTGGCAGGAGAGATATCCCCCTTAGCCGGCCAAATTCTAAAACGGGCTGCCATTGATCCGACCCCAAAACGAATTATATGGGCTCCAGGCCATCAGGGCTTACGAGGTAATGAGGCCGCTGACGCGGCCGCCCGAGCGCTTACCCACCGGGCTCCTCACCCTGGCTCTTATGACTCGGAGGCCAATACGCCGCTGCTGCGGTTCAAAGAAATTCTCGCGTATTATCGCGACACTCACCGCCTTTTCCCGGCTCCTGCAAAGGGGCTGAGTAAGGCGGATGAGCGAACTCTAAGGCGCCTGCAGACAGGTACTCTACTCTGTCCTGCAATATTAAAACACTATGATCCGAACACGGATGGGCGGTGCCCACACTGTGGGGAGACCTGTGATATCTTCCACATGGTGTGGGCATGTACTAAAAATCCCCACCTGCCCCCTTCCCCTACCCCTTCACGAGAGGCATGGGAGACTGCCCTCCTCAACTGCTCCTCACTGGAGTCGCAACGGGCTCTGGTGCGACGGGCGCGAGACGGGGCCTCGTCATGCGGTGTCCCGGACTAGGGACGCCGACCATGTAGCGGGGTCATGCTTTGGCCCCCAAACTCTTTCTTTTTTTCTTTTATAATAAATGTTTTTCATCATCATCATCATCCACTCACTTCGTCGTGCTATCCAGACACAAGTTGCTGAGGCTCTCCCTTCACCGGTGCCGCCAGCACAAGTTGCTGCGCCGCTTACTTATGCGGAAGCCGTCACCCGAGCTCGTGCCCAAACGACACCCTCTTCATTCAGCCCAACCACCAACTACTACAGGTCGCCACTTCCGGTACACACGGTAAATGTACCCTTCTCGCCTCCCCGAGCACCTGTGAACCCTTGGCGTACTCCAGATAACCGGCCCGTCTGCTTCGCCTGCGGTATTCCAGGGCATGTTGCTCGCTATTGTCGCCGCCGTGGACTCTATTTTCGTGATGCTCAGCCCTCCGGCTACATCCCTCAGCAAGCAGAACCTCATGTTACACCTGATGCACCTGACTCCCGCTCACGTCGACCCGAATTGACCTCACGTCGGCCCGACTTCACCTCACGTCGATCTCCTTCGCCCCGCCGCCGGTCTATTTCCCCCATGCTTCGCCGTTCCAACCACGCCCAGGAGGAAAACTAGCAGTCGCAGTTCCTGAGGCAAGAGCTGCGCCACCGACGAAATTTTCAAGGCCTCATCTTTCGCCCCCTAACGAGATTGCGGTGTTTGTCGACGGTTTCGCCACAAACGCGACATTAAACGCGAATATTAAAGAAGGGCATGGCACTGGAACCAGGGAAACGACATGTAATAACGTTGAACTAACAACCCCTCCCCCCCACCCCCCCGCTCTTCCTCTTTTTTTTTTTTTTTGCCCAGCTCCTCTTACCTCTGAGATGAGAGCCCCGATCGCCGTTGCAAACATTCTTGAAATGATGTGGCAAGAGCTACACTCTGCCGCTTCCGAGTTTTTCTTTCCAGGCAGAAATTACCAACAGCGCCACCGCTGGATGTGACGTCAACACGAACCCTTTAAAACTAACACGCCAGGGATGACAAGGCGCCTTTGATAAAGATAGGTCCACCTATCGAAACGTCGGCCAGCCTGCTCTGAGGCACTTTCTCCTGTTTCAAACCTAACCCATAGCTGTGTTGTTATATAATGCTTCACTGCAATGCAGACGTATATTGCGAAGAAGCCAATACTACTGCTGACAGAGCATGTTAGGTTGCAGTTGCGTCTGAGTACGGACACGGGATAAAGACTACAAATTTGTTTCAGATGCGTCAGAAATCTACTGGTGTAAATACTGCCCAATGTACGTAAACCGTCGTTTAAATTTCACGCTGTTTCATAAATTTCTCAATATATCATGCAAAGCTATCGTCCCTGATGCGGAATAAAAGCTTCGCCACAACGCACCCTCGTTGAGTGGTGAAACTATTGATGAGGTGTGGGCAGACGCCTTGCACTGGGTGTCTAGAAATTATCTATGCAGTGGTGAAGACAAACCACACAGAATGTGATTAATCGCATGAACTACATTACAGTTTCTCACTTCACAAAATTTGTCTGGTAAACTCTGTCGGGTGAGTTAGAAAGATGGGCGCATGAGAACAATCCAAACATGCTGGAGGAGCTAGTCATTAGTCGACCCACTGGAAAGATAACCCCAGCAGCCATTTATCGCCCGTTTATTAACATAACGCTGTATCGTGTGCAGGTATGTCTTCAAGAAGGCAGTGTACATTTTCCGCCTCTCTTGCGGCCATCACTGAGCTGCCAGTGGTGGAAATTGTGATTTCAGCAAACTAATTTCCGCTGAATAGCCACTTTTCTAAAGCCCAGTATACGTGCTGTGTAACATTTGATGCGCTTTAGTAAGCTTCACCGCAATACAATTACCTGCTGCGGGACCATCGTTTAGCTTGCCAAAACAGAAACCTCGAGACCACTCCACTCCGTGAAAGTGAGTGACCAGTGGTGTTGACGGGACTCTCTGCTCCCGTCGCCGTTCTTCATAAGCGCGCTGCGGCTAGGGGTTCGCAATGACCCGTAGCTGGCACGCAAGACCGTGACCAACGCAACGCCTTGACTCGACTGACGAGTGTGAAACACATTCTGGCTTTTTTTTTTACCACCCTAATACCTTAGTTCTTCCGCAGCTCCCTGGAGGGCAGCAGGGTTTTATAAGTTTTGCGCTTCATATACACCCTAGAGTTTCTTACAATAATACCTAGAGGGGAATCTGGCGCTAGTGTTTACGCGGGCTCCCTGAGCGGCGCTTCAACCACCATGGGAATGATGGGAAGTACAGGCTTCGGATTTGCTTCGGATGGATTAGGTTCTTGAGATTCGCGACGCTTGTTTGCCGAGTGTAAAACGAAGCGATATGAATTTATTTCCAATTAAAACTTGCTTCATTCTTTTGTACGTAAAACCTATTGCAAAAAGTTAGCATGACCGTGAGATGGAACTGAAACCTGGACAAATTCAACCACCAGGGTATGCACTGCTCTGGAATTGTGTTCTAGATTTGGCATCACAAAACAATGAATTATTTTTTTACAATACTTGAAAACAAGCACGCTTGTTTTTCCCTCGAAAGCACGCATTATCTATTTAACGAAATAACAGCACTGTAATGAGTAAGAAACACTTAACTTATCGTCTGCGGCGATGCCAGGTGCGTCTGTCCAAGTGGCCTGCCTCCAACGCATCTCTCATTTTGTTGTGAAGTCGAGTCAGATGAGCGTGACGGTGCGTCTACTTAGCTTTGCCATCGTTTTGCAGTCGATTTGAAAGAGTTTTGACAAGTAGCGCACACCACAAAACGTGAACTCTATGCAACTTCCTGCACTGGCATGGGACGCTACATCTATCCGCAGCGGTGAGTGTACGACGCGTTGTTAAAACTGTCAAATACAACCTGTAAAGCTGCAACGGGGCAGCAAACCAAGAAACCTAGCGGTCTTCAGCCTCTTTGAGCAACAAAAGCACTGCTTGAGTGCTTTGCAACGCACCTCACTGCCCACGCCTCGCAAAGAACGAAACTGAAACTGTAGAAAAAGATCCGCAGACAGTTCGCTAGCTAACGAAGTCGAATCCGAAGCCTGTACTTCCCATCATTCCCGTGGTGGTTGAACGATCGCAGCGCCAGTTTCCTCTCTAGGTTATTGTATGAAACTCTATGATATACACATTCGAAGCATTGAAAAGGTAAAACCTCTGCTGCCTTCTAGGGAGCGTTCGAAGAACTAACAAATAAAAGTAGTTATTGTACTGCCCCATAGAAAGAGGTTTCTAGGGGTATTTCTATACGAACAGGTACACGAAGAAATCAGTGAGGTGTGTCATATACAGATCCGCTGTAAAAGATACCAATAACCGCAGGCCTGACATCTTAAATGGCCCCTGACACCAAAACTGAAAGCTCGAGATATCTGTGTTTAACTGATTGCCCTATATACGCTGACCTCTCTGAGTGATTATAAGAGGCGAACGTTGCCTTTAAGATATCTTAACTTGGTTTTAAAGTAAGCGTGACTTTTCATCCGAGCTGGCAGCACCTCACGACATCGTCGCTGGTATGACGTAGATAAGGGCCCTGTGTGACGTTCTACGAGCAAATCGATTATTGTCGACGTCATACACAATTTTCGGGGCGCACATAATACCACGACTGGTACCCGACGATGGCTATTGTCCCTCGCTCCTCTCGCTCGCTTGTCAGGCTGCTCTCAAGGCGTTAGGGCTGCTTACGCCAGAAATGCTTTTCTGGCGTAAGCATTTACCTGAGGGGACACGCTCTTGACAGGCTTAACTCATATCGAACCTCCCACATCGTTTCATTCCTCATCGCATGTGGGGCCCCGATTTAAAAACTGCGCTTTCAACGTCACAAATGCTTGAGCGCGTGTGATATTAGGCGCTCCCTCGCGGTAGGGCTCTAGTTTCTCATGATTTGAGGCGGGCGTTTGGAAGTGACGCTAAAATTGATCACAATTGACGACGCTAGCATTATTTATACCATACGTTACAGCGCTTATGATTCAATTTCGGGATTACCAGGCACAAAGGCACAAATTACAGTAAAAGAGTCCCGAACAAAAGTTTCCCTGTCAGGGGTCCTTTAGTAAAGGCCACTGCGCAAGAACTTCACGGCATCGTGAAGTAGCTTTGAAAGCCGAAAAAGGTCCGTGGGATGGATTTGTTGAGAGCAACACGTTGTTTACGCTTAGATTTTGCGACGGCAAAATATTTAAATATAGTATATCCGTAGACTCGCGTGTCACCTCACTGCATTGATGCATTCACTGCATTACGCATTAGTACTGCGGTTAAGCCTTCGTACTGTGTTGATCAGAATGAATAAGTGAACGAAAACACTTTTTTTAAAGATAAGAGTTTCACCGCAAGGGCGAAGCAATGAATGTGATAGCAGCAAATTTTAATGCTATACGAATGAAGGCTAGCAGCTAACACTTATGGATCAGATATCGCCTAACTCTACAATTTATTCGTGGCTTTAACTGACTTACCGTCATAAATACCAATATGAAGTGGAGCTGAGGAGAACCCTCAGTGATGAAATGCAAAATGATGCAAAGCTAGGCGAACATGGGCGTGGTTTAGCATTGAAGGAACCTCCTCTCCGCTTGACCACCTGCATGCCTCCAACCTCCAACTCCTTTCTCCACTCGCCTCCGCTATAATACGTCATACTCTTCATCCTCCTCACCCTTCCTCCCCTTTTTCAACCCTCGCTCTAACATACCATACATGGCTTTACACCGAACATGATGTCGACGGCAAAAACCCGTCGAGAGAGAGATAAACATTTTAATGAAGCTGGAGATGTTTGTCTGGTTGTTCGCCTGATATGCCCATCGAGAGTGTCTACATAATGGCAATCGCAATAGTATACGGCGAAACCGCAGGAACGTTCGACGGGACCTGAGCATGCGTAGAGTCCTCAGTACAGTACCCCAGCAGCCGCGGTCGTTGTGCGGGCTCTCGCGACCAGATCGAGTAGGTACCTGTTGTTAACGCTAGGCACCGAAGCTTCCCTGTGTTGTATGGTTAGGTGTATGGTTGGTATATTGGCGCTCATATGTTGACACGCTCAAGTGGCGTGTTAGAGCATAGCCGGTACATTGCAATCTAGGCATTGCTGCTTCTATTTAGAAGGACAGCACTTTGAAATTACATCCATCTAAGCAAGATTACCGCAGCCTGCACATCTCTACCAAAAAGTTTGGCGACCAGTGTACGCAGTTGAAGCATCGCCTCTCTGCCAGAATGAATAGATATGATTATTAGTCGTGAGATTTATTTAGGCACTTTATCGCTATCCTAATTCTTGCACCTTTTCATCGTCTAGTAAAGAACTGCTCTGACTACACAGGGAAGACGTTTGGCAATAGTAACGTTTTACTACTAAATGTGGTACGCGCTTACTGTAAGCCGTAATTCAAGTGAAGTTATAATACGTGTGGTGGGCACGCCGAGCACACAACTCCATTTACATTGCACATGTGTTTACACATGCGCGAATAACATTGCGAAAGCGCCGCGATTGCATAAGTGCCAACATGGGCTCGTAGATACGCCGCTAGCAGCACATTTCGCTTGCACGAGGTAGTATTTATGTGTGCGTTGCCGGAAGAACACTGCGTTGAATACGACTGCGTTGAAAAGGTAGCCTAATTACGCAATATCTCGCTACATCGTGCTGTGATACCAGCAACCCGCGTACGCAACTTTCGCAATAGCAATATATGTATAAGTAACTCATTACACCATACCATTGTCGCCTGCATCTACTTTTGTCGAGGTCTGCCACGGTGGTATGGTAGTTAGGGTGTTCGACTGTTGACCCGAAGGTCGCGGGTTCGATCCCGGCCGAGGCGGCCGCATTTCGATGGAGGCGGAATGCTGGAGCCCTGTGTACAGTGCGATGCCAGTAGGGTAAGGCGGGGCAAAATGAGACGCGGAGCAAAACGCGACATTTTGACTTTGCCGCCCTCTATAGCTAATACAAAAAGTACATTTTCTTTGTTTCTCTATTTCAGTGATATGGGCCGGTAGTGTTCGACATTTTATATGTAAATGTTGACGATTGCTCACAGCGTTCGCGCAGGATAAGTTGCGCGGCTGATGTCAGTGTGTTCGTGACCCGCCAAAAAGGGGCGAAATTCTGCTCAGCCAAATTTTCGGATCCGTGCATGAAGCTACTACGCATCAGTACAACAACGTAAATATTTATGTTGTTACATTATACTACTGGCTACATGCCACCAAAAGTTTAGTTCATTTGGTGCCGTGGGCCAAAGGGGACATTTTTTTGAATTCGGGCATGTGAGAGGGGCAAAACGCGACAAAAAGGCATTGAATTGCCTTAGAGAGTGTCTTATTAAGTGAACCATTTATTTACGCTCATTATATATGATATCTTTTTGTTAAGGATGGTGCGGACGTACGAGAGAATATCATCTAGAGTTTCCTGGGAGCAAAACGACATGAAAAATTGGCCGCGTATCTGCGTGCTTCGCTGCAAATGTCGTGTAAAGACGATAGAAGAGGCGCTGCGTGAGATATGAACGCCATCTGGCAATACGTCGGGAAACGTGAATGCTGTGTTGCGGGCTGGTAGTCCCGGCGCAGCAGCAGGCAAGACCGGCGGTGACCAACGCGACCGGCGGGGACGCCAGCCAGCCCGAACACGCGGGTTGGCGCGAAGCGCCGAAGCAGAAGAAACGTCCGCACTCAACGAGTACTCTCCACACACTCTTTTATATTCACGTCGCCTGGGTAAAGCAAGAATGCCAGAGCGGCGCCCCATGGCACTCGTACAGTGCAATACTGAACTGAAACCGAAACACAACAATGAGCTCGCGCAGAGGGCACGGTGGAAGCCAAGTTTCGGCGCAGTCGCATTTTCAGCGCACCTTAAGAAACTAGGGTCTCTAGAATTACGTATCTATGTATTTTCTATTAAAGGAACACACCACCTAATACTTATCTAGTGATGTTGCGCCTCAGATATGCGTAATGCTTGCTTTTTGATCAACCATGTAGACAACTATGAACCTAGTGAGCCGTTCACGATGGCTGGCCCTTGTGCAAGGCGTTCAACTTTGGCCGAGTGGCTGAATCGAGGGACGTGCCGACAAACAGAAAGATAGAAAGACAGACCAAAATTTCTGCGTTTAAGTTCCCCAAGAAAGACTATCGTCATTAATATCGTCTTTAAAAGCACTGAATGCTTTTCAGGAGTTTCGGAGCAGCACAGCGCCGTGTTCTGTGTGGATTCAATGCGTGGAGTGCAAAAACTGGGCGCATGAAGATTGCGTGACGGTCCACGGAGTGAATTTGAAGTGCTTCTACTCCATGAACTGAAAGGATAAAATTTTTTCACACTGTCTCGTTTTGCCTCACGCAACGTCTCGTTTTGCCCCGCAGGTTGGGGCAAACTGAGACATGTGGTGCATTTTTTGTTTCTTTTTAAAATAATACTTTGAACAGTCGCAGCATGGCCATATTTATGCAGCACATAGTTTGTACCCAAAAGAAAGTTCCTGTGTTGACATTTTATGGTAACGATTGAAATAAAAAAGATATTCACTATTTTCACATTTTTCTCGCGTTTGCCCCGCCTTACCCTACATGGTAAAGAACACCAGATGGCGCAAATCTCCAGTGCCCTCCACTACGCCATTCCTCATAATCGTATCCTAGTTTTGCCACGTAAAAGTCCAGGTAATATTATTTTATGCCTTTGTCTGTCCCTGTCTCCAACATTTTACGCTCTTTGGAGCAGCATGGTAGAGACACGCTCTTCAGTACGACCTGCTCTCACATCTTAATAAATGAGTATCGTCTTCTTCTTTCTTAAATACGCTCTGGCGACGCAGTGAGTGTAATAGAATGCGTCAAGCAGCTCAAGCGAGAAGTTAGGCGTGATGAAGGGAGGGCCTATGACGTCGTCAGTCAGCCAGTCAATGAATTTCATTTTTAAATTGTCCTGAGCAGCTGATTCCCCTCAAGAGGGAGGGTCGGCTGCGGGCCGCACCCACGTGGGGACAAGAAGAGCGAGCCCCTCCGCCAAATTGCGGGCCCTCTGGACAGCCCGCATTCGGACCTTCCGGTCCGAGCTGGTGATTGCCGTCCTCCAGGCGGCTTCTGCGCTGAGAGGCTCGCCGTCGCGCAGCGCCGTGCGTTGCAAGAGCATGTGGGGTAACGTGCTATTACGTCGTGTGTTGGTCAAAGTACAGTGATGTCCTCGCCGACACATCGGCTACGTCAATCAAATAGATGTGCAAGGATGCTCTGGACAGAGGTCGCACGTCTTGCGAGATGTCGGTTTAAAGTACCACTAAAGAGGAAAACGACTTTTTTTTTCGTATTAGTAGATTACTCCTTCATAATACTAAAATCACTACGCTTGCCTCGAGGAGACGCTTGACCAGCGAGAAAACGTACAAGAAAATATGGTGGGCGATGCTACCTTGTAGTTTCTGCACCAATCGCCGTGACGTTATGCATTTTGACGGCGGCTGCTAGGCCTACGCCGTTCCAAATCGCTGAAAATGAAGTACATTGTCCTATAAAAGGGCCAGAGTCTGATAGCAAGTTTAAGGAAATTTCGTTCAGCCAGTGTGAACAAAATATAAAAAAAATCGAAACCCGTGACGTCACCCATGAAGATTTCGGCGCAAAACTTAAGAACGAAACTTTGACTTTGATTTGCTCTTCTGTGAGTAAACGCGTAATAGTGAAATCAACGACACCAGATTGTTCAAAGAAGCAATTTATCAGTCTAAACTGATTCATTGTTTCACTTTAGTGTTCCTTTATGGCTTATGCATAGTAAGCTAACTAATCAGGTACATAAGAGGACCACATTGCTCAGCTTCTCGCAGAAGTTTGATGAGTGTTGTTATGGGCGCTCTACGGGAACTGCGCACATGACCGTGCGCTTATTAAAGGAACATACGAGGCCTATTTTTTATTTATTTTTTTCAAGGTATGATTCGCTACGGAACAAATACCACAGTGAAAATCCGATGACGCAACCCGTACATATGTTGCGCAATCTCTCTAGTATGCCCGCCTACCGCATGAAGTCGCAGCTCTCAGTTCTGAGAGCGCAGCGGGCATGTATAGATATGCCTCGGATAATAGAGTCTGCCGCCAATTGTGAAGTGCACCTTGTAATTCGACTTCTGCATGCTGAGGGGTAAAGTGAAGCTGAAGTTCATCGACGAATGAGTAATGTGAACGACACAACTTCCACGACTCACGAGTGACGTCAAGGTGCGGCAGAGGTCTAGGGAATTTGAAGCAAGACGCACAGACGTTCATAATGCAGGCGAACAGGGAAAGAAGCGGGCGTCAACCTATGGTCTTTTTCATCGAGGGGATCAGGCCATTCGAGAAAATCGTCTGGTCACAGTTTCTGCTCTGAGTGATCCTTTTCCCAAAATTTCGAGGCCATGCCTCTACACTATCGTGAGTGCGAGACTCCAAAACAGCAAATTCTTTGCGAGGTGTGTTTCCAAGATGCTGACCGGTCATCACAAAGCGCAGCGAATGGGCGCTGCCTTTGCGTTTCTCCAACGCTGCCATGATGAAGGAGAAGATGTTTTTAACAGAATTGTCACAGCAGGTCCGTTTCGAAACTGAAGGAACGAAAGTGAAATCGAAACAGTAGAAGCGTTCTGATTCTCCGAGAGTAAATAAGTTTAAACGAACCTTCCCCAGCAAGAACTGTATGACTACTGTGTTGTGGAACGGCAATCGTGTTCTCTTGGTGGAATTCATAGAACCTGGCACGACCATCACTGCGCCTCGTTCAGCGTGACTCTTGAGCGTCTACGAAGGGCAATTAAGAACGGTTGAAGAGGAATGTTGTCATCAGGAAACAAAGAAGCCCTTGCGGTGTTTTCGGTGGGAAGTGTCACCCATACAGACCAGACTCAGCTCCCTCTGATTACCCTCTACCAGTCTGATTACATATCTAATTTCAATCTGATTACCAGCCCACATGAAACGCTGGCTAGGAGGACAGTACTTTGACTCGGCGAGCTGCAAACCGGCGTACTGAACTGGTTGAAAGCACAGGCGGCGGCCTACTGCGAGGAAGGAATAGGTAAGTTGGGGCCATGCTGTGACAAACGTCTCAATCAAAACGGCGATTATATTGAAGTAGCCGGTATATGTGCGTAAGTGTTTCAAGAAAAGCTGCTTTAGTTATGACTCTGGTTTTTATTTCGCGACTGATCAGACCTAGACAAAAAAATAGCCCTCGCATTTTGCGGGGCTGTATCGACACGCGCGCTTTATATTTCTTTCGCGAAAAGGAATTAGTTGAGGCTTTGCATGGTGAAGCAGGGCGTGCACTGGCGGTAGAAATTTCAGCTAGGTAAGAGATGCCCGCAAGAGTCCCATCCCATGTAAACACGTCCTTTTCTCTGACGTAGGTAACACGCATGTTGCAGCCGCCACCAAAAGCCCGGATTTCGGCACACTCGGCAAAAGTGCCGCGAAGGCTTCTCATACCGCATTCGCGTGTTTCATGCAACCTTTCTTCTGCGTTTCACTACGCACGTCCTGCAGTCGTGCACTTCAGTTAGGAGTCTTCACTTGTTGTTTTGTTTACAAGGTGGATGCCGTGACTGTCGTTTTCATGCTCTGAGAAACCGCGTCACACAGGACAGCGAGTGAGCGACGCTTCATGGTAAATTGCCGAGGACACTTGAGGAAAATGGCGTCGGGCAAGAACAACGTCAAGTTCTGTACTCGTCGTCCAAGAAGACACGCAGGCATTGCTGCAGACATGCAACGCAGGGCGCTTCGTGAAGTGCTAGCGCCACCAGTCGAGTATTACGTCGAAAAGTATTTGCAATAGAGTTGTAGTGGCACCGTGCGAGGCTACAGAAGTTGACGAAAATTTATATTTTGAGGTTTTACATCCTGAAACAAAGAAATTATTATTAGGCACGACGTGGTGGGTGTCCGGTGTTTACTCTGACCCCCTGGAGTTCTTTAACGTGCACTATAATCTAAGTACACTGGCGTTTTCGCGTTTAGCTCTGCCTAAATTCGGCCGCCGTGCCTGGTATTCGAACCCGCGTCCTCGACCTTAGCAGCACAATTCCTTAGAAGTTAAGCTGCAGGATACGCTGCCATATTTGAGGACATTTCGCCGGCATAGCAGCACTGAGATTTTAACCACCGTAATTCATTTTCAGTTAAGGGACTACGACGCTTATACATGGTAGCAAAATTCAGGAAGTGAGCTTAGTAGCAACAAATGGTTGTTATTTGAGTAAATGTATATACAAAAGGAGACAAGGAAAAGGAAAAGTTAGTATCGCACCGTAACTGTCTAGCTCGAGAAGTTGACACCTGACCGGCGTCCATTTCTGGATGAGGGAGTAGCAAGGGAGAGAGGGAGAGCATAGAGGGGGGACTGTTAACATGTGTACACACGACAGCTGGTCGAGCGCTCCTAGGCGTTGCAGCTGGTGTCTTGACTGAACGAACGTGTCTTTTTTTTTCTTCCGACATAATATATCTCAAAAGGAGTATTGTGGGTAGATTAAAGTTAGTGCGGGCAAGATAGAATCTATAATAAATACGATCCTACTCATCATCATCATCATCAGCCTGTCTACGCCCACTGCTGGGCAAAGGCCTCTCCCATGTTCCGCCAATCAACCCGGTCCTGCGCTTTCTGCTGCCACGCTATACCTACAAACTTCTTAATCTCATCTACCCACCTAATTTTCTGTCTCCCCCTCACGCGTTTGCCATCTCTTGGAATCCAGTCAGCTACTCTTAATGACCAGTGGTTATCTTGCTTATGCGCTACATGACCTACCAGGTCCATTTCTTCTTCTTTATTTCAACTAAGATGTCCTTAACACCCACCTGTTCCCTGACCCACTCTGCTCTCTTCCTGTCTCTTAAGGTTACACCTATCATTTTTTCTTTCCATCGCTCGCTGCGTCGTCCTCAATTTAAGTTGAACCTTCTTTGTAAGTCTCCAGGTTTCTGCTCCGTAGGTAAGTACCGGTAAGATGCAGCTATTATATACCTTCCTCTTGAGGGATAGTGGTAGATTACCATTCATGATTTGATAATGCTTGCCGAATGAGCCCCATCCCATCCTTATTCTTCTAGTTATTTCACTGTCCGTTGTTTACAAGCTATTTACAAAAGTAATTGCTAACGGAATTAATACGACATTAGAGTTCAAGAGAGAGAGAGAGAGGTTTATTTATAGAAAGGCAGAGAGGTCGGCCAGAACGATAGTATGCTCTAGCCTGCTACTCTACACCGGGGGTGGGGAAAGGAGAGAAAAAAGAATGATGGATGTTAGAGTTCAATCAACCAAGGGACCAGGCAGGATTTCGTACAGGCTTCTCAACAATAGACCATATTCATACTATCAATCAGGTGATGGAGAAATGCGCGGAATACAACCAACCCCTATACATAGCCTTCATAGATTACGAGAAGGCATTTGATTCGGTGGAGACATCAGCAGTCATGCAGGCACTGCGGAATCAGGGCATCCACGAAGCCTATATAAACATAATGGAAGAAATCTACAGCGGATCCACAGCCACTGTAGTGCTCCATAAAGAAAGCGACAGAATCCCCAATAAAGAAGGGCATACGGCAGGGAGACACGATCTCTCCATTGCTATTCACCGCGTGTTTACAGGAGGTTTTCAGGGCCCTAGATTGGGAAGAATTAGGGATAAGAGTTAATGGAGAGTATCTCAATGACCTGCGATTCGCTGATGACATTGCACTGATGAGTAACGCGGGAGACGAACTACAGCTCATGATTACTGAACTGGATACGGAAAGTAGAAGAGTAGGTCTGAAAATTAATATGCATAAAACTAAAGTAATGTGGAACAGTCTTGGCAGAGAACAGCGCTTTGCGATAGGTGGGGAGACACTGGAAGTTGTAAAGGAGTACGTCTACTTAGGACAGGCAGTAACCGCGGAGCCGAACCATGAGAGTGAAATAACAATCCTACTACGTTCCTTTAATTTCTGGTGTCACGACGCGCTAGTCTTCATGCGATAAAGTGTCCCACTACGAACAATACATTGCGTATCGTAAACAACGCGTCATACGCGTTTCAAGAAGGTGCACTGCGTTGTGCGTATGTATACCTCTTAAAACTCTACTACAGAAAAAGTTGACGGGTACTGTCTTTAAAAGTAATTTATATAGACATCAAAAACACTATACCAAATAGTGGAAGGGAACTCCTGAAAGCCTGCGAAGTTTTCTTAGCGCATCTCATAACTGACGCTGGGGTTCTCAGGAGAGCGTTCCAACCTACCGAAGTTTGCATGAAGCACGGTAACTAAGCTTGAAGAAGCTATCTCTCGTCTGCAGCAGCCCCGCCTAAGCTGTCAAGGTTTAGTAGGAATTTCTTATTTGTTCATGATTATTTATTTTCCCAGTGACTCTTTGAGAACTGCAACTAATACATACACTCCGTCAACGCTCACTGTACACTTTCTTACCTGAACGCATTTTTCTAATCCTTGCTGAAACAATGCCACTCCGGCTACTACAATTCTCACTCACGCTTCGAACATTCCTAGCAAATGACATAAGGCATACCTCACACACAAATTTAAGTCCCGACACCTCTCAAGAATAAATCTGGCACATGGCCATGTGGAATCTCTAAAAGCTGTAGCATAATTTCGACATGATCAAGGGACAGATGCATCTCCGACCACCAAATATCACTTACTTTATCCCATTTACCACACACAACCCTTGTTAGCGCACCCAGTTTATTACTATCTTCTTTTTTTTTTTTTACCATCTAGCTGTGTCTCACCACCGCTGTGCCACCCTACCCAGCATGTTTCCTATATCTTTCTATGCTTGTGTGCCTTACAAAGTTGTCCACCGACCATTTCAATCAGCGCATCGCTACAGCTGCCTCCCTCAAACCCCCGCCAGGATCCCCTTTCACTAAGCTTTCATTCGCAATGTGGATTAGTTCCTTAGGCCATAGCAGCAGTTGTGCATGATTCTTGTCTGCTGTCTTCGTCCAAAACAGAGGTGAAGGCGCATGCATACCTGCCGCTTCCACCATTTCATACTTTCCTGGTGCAACGCGGGACCTTTCAACGGGCTTTCACCTCACTCGTCGAAGCGTGCATTTCGGATACTCGGGAATGTCTCGTAGCATCCAGAGAGCTGTGACATGCCTTCTTCAGTTTCCTGCGGTGCACCCGTGCGACGGAGGAAAGTGAGCGTCCAGTGGCCCCGGCTTCGCAGCGGACCAATTTTCCGGATGATTTCCGGGGTGCCAGTGTGTTCTTGTGTACGACGACTCGGAAAATTCGCTGGTCGAGTGACCAAGTGCCAACAAGGCATTCGAGCGAGCCAGCTGCCTAATCGTGCGCTCGCTTCTCAGTCCATTACGACGCTTTGGTGCGACGCCCGCTCTTGTTGCCGCATCCATGTCTCGGCAATCGTGACGCTCGCACGGTCCCCGCGGTTTCCTGCGTGCCGTATGTGACCTTTCTCTATGGTTTTCACACCGAGCACACCACGGCGTTTGCGCCGCTGCGCGCGGGTGCAACCTGGCTTACATTTTCGCTGGGTTGCACGCACACGCGTAAAGAAAACACAACAGAAAGTGAAGCGACGCGACTGTCGACGTCGGTCGTGTGTGCCACGGGCGACAGGTGAGTGCGACTCGTGGAGCAGAAGGAAAAGTGGCGGGCACTGCAGCCTTCCGGGGAGGGTTGCTGCGCAAAAAAAGGCGGCCGAGGCGACACTGACCCCCGGCGACCCCATTGCGTGGCTGCTGCATTAGGGCGAAGAAGACCCGCTAAGCGACGCCACCCCGCTGCGAGACAACGCCAAGATCGCTTGGGCGGCTACGCGACGGGGCGAGGCCCGTCGTGCGACTTGCTGCCGCCGCTGCGCATCAACGCCCACCGGCATTCGCTTCTCTTCTCGCTTGCCTCCCCTCGTCTTACGTCGTCGTCGTAGTCTCGCGGATAAAGGAGAGCGGCAGAAAAGGCGTTCTCGAGGCGAGCAAGCCAGCGAGCGTCCTTTTTTCTTCCATCGTCTCGAGCCGTGCCCCGCACTGTTCCACCTTATGCATGATTCACCGAATGACCCAGCCGAGCGTTATGCACTCCAGGAGCGGTATCTTTCGTTTCTTTTATTCGGATTATGTTGTTTGTGTTTTTAAAGTCCCCAGACTCCGCCACTTACACTGACGCTGCGAATGCATAAAAAAAGAAAAGACGAGGCTATGACAGGGTTACAGAAACGACACTATAAGGTGGGTGTGTACGCCAAGTAGAGCAAACTGCATCATCTGCACACTCGACCGTCGTACTGCCGAGCAGTAATTCTAAATGCGAGAGGTCGTTCCAATGTTTCCACGAAGGAGCACGAAAGACACACACAACAACAACAAAAAAAGAATAATGCTATAAGTGAGACTTTCGAGGGCGTACGCCATGCGTTGCAAGGTATAATAGATTCCTTGAGAAGCGGCAAGCTGAATACATCATGCTCATAAGAGGGATGAAATGCAGAGGGGCCCGTTTCCAAGCGTCCCTTAATGGGGCCGCAACGCCCCGGGCGGTCCGTTTGAGCGGACAGTTTGCGCTCCCCGTGACAGCTGGAGATCTCCTCGGGAGCTTAACGCTGCGAGTCTCGCGGCATGAGTCGCGACTTCCTGACTCACTCGGACAAGGACGATTTGGGTCGTGATTGCGTCGGTTACGCTCGATTTGTAACGCCTGCATGCACGGATGGATGAATGCTGTAACTGATAGGACTGTTTTCCTGGTAGCTTTTCTTTTTTGCTGTTTGGTTTTACCGGGTTACGACGACTGTCTGGACTGTCAACGTTCTTGAAGACACAAACCATTAAAATTTTGCGGTCTATTCCTGAACTTCGATTTCTTTTCTTTTTTTCAGCAGCGGAGCTGTTCGAAGTCGAGCCTGCGTCGCGTGTGTGTCTGCGCGGTGTCCCGCAGGTCATGTCATGGGATGATGGTGGCGATTTTGATGATGAGGCGAAATTGTTGTCTTCCTGTCTGTAGAACGAAGCTACAAAGAAAACGTGTACGGATCTTTCAGAAAGAAAGCGCCCTAGTTGGCGACCCGCCGTGACGTGCTAGCAGGCTGGAGTGTTGCGCAGCTATATAAGCCCGGGGTCGCAGGTTCGATTCTCGGCCGCGGCGGCGGCATTTCGACCTGTGTACTTAGATTTGGGGGCGCGTTAGAGAACCGCGGGTGGTCACCATTACTCTGCAGTCCCCCACTGCGGCGAAAGCATTACGTGACTCAGCGAAAAGAAAGATCACCAGGCCTGCGCGGAACACGCAGCACAGCCACCGCGAAAGATGGATGAGCGGTCTCTCCAGAGTCCGTAGTGAACTCTCATAGGGCTACTAATACAAGTACGCTTGCAGGGTATCCACTACGCCATAAATCATATCATGATTTTTGTGAAGTAGGGAAGCACCCACTACCCCATTAT
Organism: Rhipicephalus sanguineus; assembly: GCF_013339695.2. Lineage (NCBI taxonomy): Eukaryota > Metazoa > Arthropoda > Arachnida > Ixodida > Ixodidae > Rhipicephalus > Rhipicephalus sanguineus. Next base: position 45,601,820 of record NC_051181.1, on the reverse strand, counting down.
TGGCATTCTGCGGATAGGCGAGGTACCCGCTACACATCTGTGAGGCATTATGTGCGCTTTGTTGATGCTGTGGCTGATCACGATGCAGAATTACGGCTGAGCCCTTTGTAATGGGTTGGAAACATTAAACGACCCACTCGTTGCGCAATTCGCATTGTGTGACTCCTGGTTGTTATTTTACCCTTCTGCCACGCAATATTAGGTACACATATATTAACGCGGTTCCTTGCCCGACATGACGCCTGTATAGTGCCCTTTTGCGAAGAAGTTTGAAGCACCGACGCGGCTCTGTGGTGGAATACTCGACTGCCGTGCTGTTTTTTTTTTTTCTTCTTTTCTTCTCATTTCGCGCGATAGCGGTAACGGACACCGCCGGCGGCGGCGGACAACCACGCCACCAAAATAGGCTGTTGTTGTGATCTCATAACAGCTTTAGCTGTAAAAATCTGGCGTCCGGTGTTGTCAATCCAAATGGTACCAATATCCACGTGTGGCACATACTCCCATTTCCCGGATGAGAATTAAAATTCATTAAAGGTGAGTCAAACGTGAATCGATCCTTAAGTGCGTAAGTTAAACTAAAGGAAACCAAAGATGAGTTAAGTTCAATTAAACTAGAAATAAATAAATAAATAAATAAGTAAATAAATAAATACAGATGAATTAAAAGTCAATAAAGCGGGAGAGAACAGGCATTCACATGTGCTCTCTTTTCGCATTAGCTAAAGGGGCTGGCATTTCTTCGTTTTTTATTAAGGCTTTCACGTGAACCAGTTGGCAAGACACCGTTCTTTTCTGGGCTAACTGTTTCACCAAAGCCGCGGCGGGCGCATTTTGGATGGAGGCGAAAATGCTAGAGGCCCAGGTGGTCCACAGGTGAAGAAATCTTCAGAATAGAATCCCAGGCGGTCGAAGTTTCCGGAGCCCTTCACTAGAGCGTGCCTCATAATCATATCGTGGTTCTGACACGATATGATTATGAAACTTCAGCTATAACTATAGAAATATGTTTGTGTATGCAAATAATTAGGCAAAGGAAGAGAGATTCAAGATTGAAATGAAATCAGCAAAAGAAAATACTGAACTTGCAATTTTCGAAGGTGTGAAGGAAAGGCGCCTATTCGACATCGACTGCAAAAGGGTTGCCGTTGGTGGCTACATTGCGCCATATTAGCTACATTACGACCCCGTCAGGCGATGAAAATTTCAGGTTTGCCTCCAAGGCTACATTTTGGCTGCTTCGAGCTTCTGTTTCGGCGCATTTACTAGCAATTTTTCTAATTTTCTGAGGATAAACTAGCAAGCAAGCCTAAACACTGCCTATTGTTTCGAGACTTGTCTGTCTCACTGGTCGAAGCGCGGGCATTTAATCCAGCGAGCTCGCATGCATCGAAGCCAACTGCGCGACTGCAAAGGCGGAGAGGCGAGGTTGCGCTCTTGTATAGGCGAACGAGTGGCTAACACACTGATGGCGCTGCCCGCCATCTCACCAGTTTCCCATTCTGATGCGCAGCGCGTGTTATCGAATCAATTTAAAAAAAAAAAACAAAAAAACTGGGATCTGCAACGAGATGAAGCTAGACTGTTCATCTTCAATCAGATGTCACTAAACTTGAAGCTTGACTGGTATTATCCATTTGACACGGTTTGTACACAATTGCGTACACCGCATATTTTTGCTAGTTGGGCCGACTAGTGACTAAGAAAGCGCGTGATACATTGACCTTTCGATAAATTGAACCTCCTGTGTAATAAATGTGTCTTCATTTAAACTCATTTTTTCAGTGTACTGTTGAATATAGTCACTTTGCTGAAGGCAATGCCATGTTCTACGAGTAGTTTGACGGGCCGCTTGCCGCGAGCCGCGACAACAGTAGAATGTTTCTTTGCTTGAAATGCATACAACAGAATGCGAATTTGCGCTGTATATCTAGCCTGAGATTTGATTCTATTTATGCAAAAACGGAGCATGAATGACTTCAGGATAGAGATATTTATTTACAATTTAATTAGGATTAATTACTATAACACAGGTACATCAACGTATTCAGACATTATTTTTGTTAAAATAGAATCTCGAGTTCCTTGAAATAATGTCGTGTAAATTATGTTCCAAGATTACTTTGGCAAGAACTACATCTATTCTAAATAAGCTGCGTACAGGTACACTGAAACTATAATAATTTATTGATTTGTTGGCAACTTACCTCTGCCTCGAAGGCCACTCAGTGAGGACAAAAATTGTGCTCCTTGTAAGTTCTTGCTTGTTCAAAATGATATTATTTGTTCTTCGACAATAGAAACTCTTTGCATATAATTGTTTATGTTCTATTTGGCGGCAAGCTTGGCGCCAAAATTGAATGACATGGCTACTTTTGGCTACTTTTAGCTTCAATTCTGTCTCCTTTTTAAATGTGCCAAACAGCATCCCTGCATGCTTTCCGCCTAACCACACTGTGTTCCGCTGTGTCGGTCCATTAAGCGCGTGCATCTAGCACGTAACAATGCACCACCAACTATCGCCTTTCCTTTGAAAATGTTTTCACATAAGCTAGAGAGCTGCATTGTTAGATGAAAAAAAAAACTGCGTATATATATATATAACTCTTTGAAAGGGATATGAAATAAGAAGTATAACCTGCAGGTGCTTTGACTCCATCCCGGCTGCTATATAGTTTACCTCGGCTTGAGCATAGCACAATGCGTGCAGAATTTTGCATCTGGAAACCAGTGTGCCTAGGGTGGCTTCGTTCTGTATTATACATACCGACTTTCCGCTTTTTACTTTGGCTCCGTCGCGGTTGTGTCTTCGCAGTCCCTCTATTAATCATTTCTTCTAAACACGTCGTCAGTATTAGCGGCAGTTCTGCCGTAGTACAGCCATAGAGAAAGAAAAAAAAGTTTAACTTTCTCTATGGTACAGCATGTAGTACTCTAAATAGTCTGTATACCTTTTGCATGGGCAAGCATTTCTATGCCGACTCGACAAGAAAGCGGTCTCTCCGTCAAGCTGTCACGTCAGACAATCATCGCTATATAAAGAAATAAATGTATAAAACAAAACAAAGTTTCCTTGTGGTGCTGGGCTTTGAGCCCCAACTAATCGAAGGTAAGTGTTTATAGCCGTGCCAAGCGGGCGATCTAAGTGCACTTACGGGAAGTACGCTTCGGAACCCTGTGTGAAACTTCTGGGTACGCGCTGCTAAACGGGGAAACAGAGCGCACTTGTAGCAAAGAAGAAGGGGCGACAGCCTGCGAGAGCGTTTTTCCAAAATGTAGACGATAAAAGAAATTGAGAAATGTGATTGTTTCACGTTGAATTCTGAATAAAAACAAGGTTGTTATTTTTTTTCTCACCGATAAGCTCAACTGTCTTTTATACAATCGTCGCAAGTCAATGCCGGCCGAGACGCATGCGGCCAGGATGCCGCAAAGTGCGTTCCGTGAACACACTTTAACCGAAGTGTACTCCCCGTAAGTACGCTCAAGTTGCCCGCTTGACGCGGATCTTGACCATTGGGCAACACAACCCTGCTTAAGTCTCATTGATGCTCGCGTCTAGCCCCTGTCGTGCGACAATTTGCGACTGGCGATCAAAAAGCGACTCAAGGCGACCGATCCCTGGCCTCCGAGATTAGCTGCGGCAACGTGCTGCCGGAGCCAATCTCGAAGGCCATGACAGATGTTCACACCCGCCAGGGTTCCCGTTGGGTAGATTTGGAAAGGGTCCAGAACTTAAGCTAAAGTAACTTGATCGCTAAATGTGTAGCCAAATGGAACGAAAGCGGTATTGTAGAAGAGTTTTTATTGAACAATAAATAATTTTGAATCAGCAATGACATAGAGATAATAGAACAGTTTTTCATTCGCTTGCTTGGTCTTCAAGCCATGAACGAGTTGCAAATGAACCTATTATTAGTTCCCGCGCGCCTGCATATAGTTTATCTAGAATAGCCAATGCTCCTGCCAAACACAGAGTAATATTAGAACGTCCCAGTCAACAACTCGATGGGAACACTAATCGCAGAAGCAGTTCGCACATGAAGTCGCTGGCCAATAACGATTACTGTCATCATCGCCGATCGGTTGCGATGATGACAGTCCAACTTCAAGTAGTGAAATCTGGTTGAATATGATCAGTACAGCTTCATTTTGTTGCGCATCTTTCTTTTTGTGAAACTAACGCGAGAACACGGGATGTGCATCAACATTGGAAACTGATTCGTAGCGTCAGAATTGATGGTGGGCAGCGTGAACAGCGTGCTAGCCACGTTTTTCCAAACTTGCGCGGAACATCGTCGGTTTGATATTTGCCAAAAGGTGCACTTAATTTAATCTTTAATTTGGAATTTCTATTCTAAAGCTTTTCTATTCTTAACTTTTCCATTGATTTATAAAACCCCCTAATTCTCGGCCAACCTTCCGGGGGTATGAGCCACATCGACTAGACGAAGATGTTTTATTTTTAATCTAAATTTTCAGCTTCGTTTAGCTTCGTAGGTGTTTACTTTGAGCATCCTGCCGCCCGGTTCTTTGCCCATCCCCCTCTGTGGGATGGGCGCCATCAGGAAGATGTCATTATCATCATGAACTGGACGGAGAGTAAGGCGCAGACAACGCAGGCGCTTCTTACCGTCCGTTCCGCTTTTGCGCTGTTTTCATTGCCACAACATGTACCAACTGACCCTTCAGAATACCCTTCTGCAAGAACTTGATCATTACCTCTTGGCAGGTGCACCGCGCGTTGCGTTGAGGTGCATCGATGAGCACCATACTACTGACGGGGGAAGGACATGCGCATACATCGGCTGTTACGTCAGAAAAGCTTGAAAACAAAGTGTATTTTTTAGGCTTGCTTGTTATCCTGTCTGCAAATAATAAGAAAAATGGCTACTAAGTGCGCCGAAACAGAAGTTCAAGGTATCCAGATAGTAGCCATGGTGCCAACCTGAAGTTTTCGTCGCCAGGCGGGACTGTAAAAAAGAAGCCAATTTACCGCAAAGTAGTCACCAACGGCAACCCTGACACCAGCGTACTATATGTGCCCGTCTGTCACACACTTCAGTGAGGCCCCGCCGATGTAACAATGGCGTCGCGGCAGACTCGCAGGCTTCCACTTTACGGTTAGGCCTGCGACGCCTGAAAGTCCTCGAAGTGGTACATTTAGAATTTTTGTGGACCGGTTGACCCTTGCGGCGTTGCACATGTAGTGATGTTCAGGATGATTGACGGACTCATTGAGCAGACACGGACACTTGATTTAAGGAACAAACAAACGTTTAATTAGAAGAAGGGCATTGGCAAGAGATACACACTGAATTAAGAGGGAATAAAAATATGCGCAATGAAAAAAAGAACGGCACAAGAAACTATACACTGAATGAATAACTGTAGCTACAAAAAAATATAGACAACGTGGTACGTTAATAAAACAACTAGCGAAGATGGACACTAAAAGCTGCAGAAGGAAAAATTATGAGGAATATCGCGCTCCCGCTTCTGAGTTTCTTGTCTGACGCAGCGCACACTACTACAATGATATATAAAGCTGGTTATAATAAAAAACGCGAACAAACAGTTACAATAAAAAAGTTCCGTACGGACCATGCCAGCTCGTGGTGCTCGTAAGGGAGTCGGCGTGCTGCCACTGATGGTTTCACCAGCTTCGGTAGACGACGAGGGTGCCCTGTGTTGCGCGGGACACTCCGCTCTCGCCGCCTACGCGAGACTCGCGACACCGATGACCACTCTCTTCGCTGGTTCAACGTCAACTCGTTCAAAGTCAACTGGTTCAATGTCAACTGGTTCAACGTGAAAACCAAATTCTTTCGCGGTTTACGCACCCCCACCGGAGATGCTTTCCCCCAACAGGTGCCTTTTGCGGCTTGTGTGGGCAGGGACTCCGGAACCGGGGGGGGGGGGGGGGGGGCAGTGGGGGCCGTCGCCCCCCCAGGTTCGAAATAAGTGGGGGCATGCCCCCACGCTTACAGCTGCATCGACACCCCCCCCCCCCCTCCTTTTCTCACCTACTCCCCTCGTACCAATCGTGAGGCTAGAGACTCCCTTCCTTCAGCAAACGAAACATCTGGAAGCTTGTGACTTGTGGCGCTCTATTTTCTGGTGCTTTTTCTGCGTAAAATGCACTGCCTGTTTTTGTCTGGTTCAACGTATCTTCCGTGCTGAAGGAGTTATGGAAGACATAAACAAGCGGCCGCGAGCGCCCCGAGACCACGTCATGTAAATCATGCTGCACATGACATGCATGTCACGATTTGCACGTTAGGACCTGTCATTATGTTCATCATGAACTTTTGTCTCGCCGTACCAATTTTGGTATATATGAAATTAACGGAACGGCCGCTAGGGCCTCAAGGCCGTGGAATGTAAATCATGCTGTTGATGTCATGATTTTCATGTTATGACCTGTCATTTATGTTCCTAATAAGGTCATGTTATGCCGTGCCAATTTTGGTATACATCCGATTAACGAAACGACTAGGAGAGCACAAAGTCGTAGGCGGATAGATAGATAGATAGATAGATAGATAGATAGATAGATAGATAGATAGATAGATAGATAGATAGATAGATAGATAGATAGATAGATAGATAGATAGATAGATAGATAGATAGATAGGTAGATAGATAGATAGATAGATAGATAGATAGATAGATAGATAGATAGATAGATAGATAGATAGATAGATAGATAGATAGATAGATAGATAGATAGATAGATAGATAGATAGATAGATAGATAGATAGATAGATAGATAGATAGATAATGCCGCGCGTATGTGCCAGTAGCGTCGACAATGGTAAAAGTGTCGAGCAGCTGGGTGCGGAAGTCGTCCCACGTAGCCAAACTCCTCTCCCGGTTTATGTACCACGTCTGAGCATTGTCCTTGAGGTAGAAATAGACGTTCGAAAGCTTGTCGTCTGAGGTGGTCCATTGATTGTATTTCGCACAGCGTTCGAACTGGTCCAGCCAATCGTGGGCGTCTTCATAGGCTTCACCATGAAAACACTCAGGAATCATAGGGTTCTGCAGTGTCACGTGCGATGGAGCTGCAGTGGCCATGGTGGTTGAAGGACGATTGCTGGAACCTTCTGGCAGGGGATTTCAGCTACTGATAAAGCGTATTTGTTGGTCGTTCTCCTTTTGATCGTCGATCCCGCGTCGTTACAATAGATAGATAGATAGATAGATAGATAGATAGATAGATAGATAGATAGATAGATAGATAGATAGATAGATAGATAGATAGATAGATAGATAGATAGATAGATAGATAGATAGATAGATAGATAGATAGATAGATAGATAGATAGATAGATAGATAGATAGATACGCTCAAAGTCGCAGAAGTTCGCTAAAAATGCTTCGCATTTAAACTGGCGCTCTATTCTGCAGCCTTTGCAGGAGTCCGCCTAAGCACGCCACGAACCGTCAACCTATTCAGGGGCGTAGACAGACGATTTTTTAAAGACGATAGTCTTTCTTGGCGAACTTCAACGCAGAAATTTTGGTCTGTCTTTCTGTCTGTCTGTCTTTCTGTTTGTCGGCACGTCCCTAGATTCAGCCACTCGGCCAAAGTTGAACCACTTGCCCAAGGCCCAGCCATTGTGAACGGCTGACTAGGTTAATACTTGTGTACATTGTTGATCAAAAAGCAAACATTACGCATATCTGAGGCGCAACATCACTAGGTAAGTATTAGGTGGTGTGTTCCTTTAATAGAAAATACATGGATACGTAATTCTAGAGACCCTAGTTGCTTAAGCTGCGCTGCAAATGCGACTGCGCCGAAACTTGGCTTCCTCCGTGCCCTCTGCACGAGCTCATTGTTGTGTTTCGGTTTCGGTTCAGTATTGCACTGTACGAGTGTCATGGGGCGCCGCTCTGGCATTCCTGCTTTACCCAGGCGACGTGAATATAAAAGAGTGTGTGGAGAGTACTCGTTGAGTGCGGGCGTTTCTTCTGCTTCGGCGCTTCGCGCCAAACCGCGTGTTCGGGCTGGCTGGCGTCCTCGCCGGTCGCGTTGGTGACCGCCGGTCTTCACCTGCTGCTGCGCCGGGACTACCAGCCCACAACACAGCATTCACGTTTCCCGACGTATTGCCAGATGGCGTTCATATCTCACGCAGCGCCTCTTCTATCGTCTTTAGACGATATTTGCAGCGAAGCACGCAGATACGCGGCCAATTTTTTCTGGGGGATCTGACCTCACTTTACGTTCTTGCGTCACGTGTGTTTGTATGTGTGTGTGCGCGTATATATACACATACAAAATACGATAATAAAAAAAGGGGGGGGAGCAGGTCTTTAATCCCCAAACCTCCAACTGGCTTCGCCACAGAACTTATCTCTTAAAAGCTTGAATTGTCAGTTTACTTCCGGTTCGGCCCAAACCACCTTGGTTCCTCCGCACATAATGACCGCAGTAAACATCGGAAAGAGAAAACGTGGCCTATAGTCTTGTTGCTGAAGGGTTGCGATCGAGAAGCTCTTCGTCAACTCACCAGGTATGTCACCCTTCAAGCATACAGTGAGCGACGCCAGGATAAATAGATGATTTGAAAAAAAAATCTGTAAATATAGGCTTTCCTGCAAGGTTTATTGCTTATTTTTCTTTCAAAACAGAAACTTGTTTTGTACCCTGATCAGCGTGCGTAGGATGTGGGAGGATGAGGCATGACGTTCTCGAAGCAATTTTTAAAAGACATGGTGGTGTGGGCGTCTTTACTGGCGGCGGGGGGGGGGGGGGGGTGCCATGTGTAAACTCACTGTTGCGTTCCTAGTCCGCAGACAAAGTCGCCTTCTCGTAAGTGCTAGCTTGCTGCAAACACGTGCGCGGGAGTTCGGTCCATTTCCCTTTCTAACATTTGTGAGCCACGTGTCGTGGTGTTTGTTACCTTTGAGGTAAGACCGTAAATGTGAAATTACACCCTGCTACTTTGATTGCGTGGTGCATTAATTGTGGCACGCAGCACCAGAGCACCATGCCGCCGAAAACATTGGTCATGCTTTCCAGGCTTTTTTTTTTTGCTTTTTTTCCCTTCTAGATGCAAGTGCACATGCACTTGTGAAACGAAGTTGCTGGAAGCCCAAAGAAAAAACCCGCTCGGGCCGCCAGCTTCCCTTCGTCAGAGCAGGCAGGAGGAGGGTACATCTTTATTAAAGAGAAATGTCAGGGGTTTGGGGATGGCTGCTTGTTTAGCGACCTCTTATGCCGAGGCAATAATAGCTTTTTGTACTGTTTTTCTTAGGGGGACCGTGTCATGGTCTACCATGTCGTTTCTGGGGGAACTGGCAGAAGCTCTCTGGGCCTTCGCATTCCTAGAGGATCTGACTTTGGCTTGCTATGCCATTTTTATCGCAATTTATGCATATTGGTTCTACCTTTCTATATACTCGTGAAGATCGCTAAGCGATGGGAATGGTAAGGATGTTAGCGTGAATTCGGCGGAGGATAGTGGCCTGCACTCCCGTGAGGCTGCTGTGTGGTATTGGGTATCTTGAACGATACTAGCGGGATAAAAACGAGGACGAGAATAGAAAAGACAGACAACAGCGCTGACTCGCAACTAAAGTTTATTCCGAAAAGAAGCAGAATAAATAGCAAATGGAAACCTGAGAAACATCCATCACGCATGCTCAATGTGACAAAACAAACAACGAAAGGCTATGTGGCTGATGAGACGTGAACGTGACGTAAGCTATCCGTGAGGTATGATACTTCCGCATCTGATAGTGCTAACGAAGGCTGACTGATGCGATTACCACCTTCCAGTGACATGTAAAACGCCTCCATGATCTCCCGTGAGCGCTGGTCTTTGTGGCAATGCAAGATTTCCGTTTTATCAAGACAAGGTTTACAAGCACTTCTTTGGCAACGAATGGCCAAACGGGAACATGTGCCGTTTTTGACATTACGCGCATGATCCTGGATTCCGATGTTTACGCACCGACTAGAGAGATAGAGAGATAATATTCTTTAATGAAATTCCCAGAGAGGTTAGCCTCGTTTGTCGCCTGGCTTGCTACTCCAGGTGTCGGGTGATGACTATGGTATATACAATGATCACATATACACCATACACACACAAATAGTACGTGCAGTCTCAAACGCACATATATACACAAAAATAGTCATTCACAAGCTTTGGTTAAGCTGAGTGCTCCTCAAGAACGCCAACAGCGCTTTTGTATTGCGCATCGCACAACTGCTGTCTTGCCACGGGCCGAGAAGGTGCCGCAGCTCCAAACTCGAGCCGCGTTGCAAATGAAGTGCTGCCTTCAGAGTCTGTCGTTCGGCGTCGTAACGGGAACAGTCGCAGAGTACGTGCTTTAGGTCTTCCCGAGTGTTACATGTGGCGCACGTGGGTGAGTCCGACTGCCTGATCTTGTGCTTGAAGTATTTCGTGTAGGCAACGTCGAGTCTCAGCCGGTGAATGCAAGTGTTGTCTTGCCTGGTTAGTCCCTGTGGCATATAAAAGCTACAATAACATTTGCTGGCAGGCTAGTTGGCTAGTTGGGAGATATCTTGTCTGATTTTGATCGTATTTCATAAATAGGCAAGCTCGCCCAAGAATAAACTGTTTGTTGAAGTCAGCACTCTGTCCCGTGTCTTCCTTGTGTTCTTCGTCTGGTTTGTGCTGTATTTTACCCATGAAATATAAAAGCTACACGTTGGGTCTATTCTGTGCAGCGGTCCGTATTGGTTATTTGTATCGCTCCATATTGTTCTCTGCAGATTCCGCGCGAAGGCAGATACCAAAATCGCTGCGTCTTTTCTTGAAAAAGGAATTTCTATTTTCTCAGATGCCGTGTCATGCGCAGCTCTGGCAGCGGAGTCAGCACGAACATTCCTTTCGATGCCGCAGTGAGCGGGCAGCCACTGCAGTACTACATCGTGGTGTAGTTCATGAGCATTATTAGTTTGCCCAATGCAAAACTTGTTGCAAGAACGTGGAATTTTATATACTGCACAAGTTTCGAAAATCTACAAACTTATTCCTGTGTTTTACCGCGCAGTTTTGCCGTTTGTCAGAATTTTTCTCCGTTTACCGTCCTTTGCACAGCTGGACATACCTGCCGCAACTTGTGGCCAACGCTGAATACGACATCAACTTGGTACCCACATTTTTAATTCCATGCGACAGCCTGTGCACATAAGGAATCACTATACATTCTTCCGAATGGTACTGTGTTTATCTTCTGTTTCCTTCTGCCCAGCTTTTACTTTCTTTGCTACTTTTTCGCAGGCCCTCGAGATAACCCATTCAGGGTAACCTGCTTCTTTAAGCAGGTTACCATTCAGGGTAACCTCCTTCTTTTCTTAGGTTTCCAGTTACTATTTATTCTGCTTCTTTTCGGCCGTGATCTGGCGACGCAAATTCTTTATTATTATTTTTTTTTTTGCGCTTACTCTCGCCCTGGTTGCAACTTGGCTCCGTCGTACGGCGCCGACGCACAAAAAAGTCGGCGTTCGCGCACGATAGTTAAATATTTGGCCGACTGTACGATGTCCATGCACTTGCGCCCTCTTTTCCAGTAGCCATGAAACGTTTCCTTCACATCGTTCAAGCCTTCGAAAAAGGAAAAATATATTTCTGCATACCTCATCGCATAGCACAGCGATTTCTTGTTTATTGCATTTCAGACAGATAAATTGCGTGCAATTCTTCGTAGAAAAGCTCATTGTCCCGGTTGCCCAGTGCCAAACAATTTTCGCGTAACTTTTGCTTCTCGCTTTGTGAGCGGCGGGGTCGGCCTCTAATCGTTCCCTCGATATCGCCTTCGATTCTAGTCCTTTTCATGGTGGCGATGAGGCGGACGAGCATAACTTGCGTGGGTCACAGTCTTCGAGCTCACCTTGTGACTACCTCCTACAGTAGAGTCAGTAATAACTCTGGCGTTGCATTCGCCTCGCTTCTCGCGGCTGAACCTACTTTCTTGTGAAGCACGTAAGCGTAACCGTCTTTGTAGTTATAAGTTTTGCTTTTCTGTTCTAGGAGCACACCACAACAGCGTCTTCGTCAATTTCCCTCCGAATCATTGAAAAGCGCTGTTTTTTTCTGCTGACCCGTCAGAGTTGTCCTGTCCGACTGATATGCCTATAGACCTCGTGAGCTGGTATGGTGGCGCTACTGCTCTCGCACTGATCTTTGTCAGTGGTCGTTGAAAAAGCTTATTGGGGGTGTGCACGACAAGTTTGATTTCCTTTAAATGCGCTTTCCCAAAGAGTGAGCGCGTTACGAGAACTCGGGGGACCCTGCGAAAATTGCACCTGTGTGCTAAATTCTGGCCTTTTCGAAATCTGAATGAGGTGGCACCTTGTTGTTATTTGAATATCGCATGAATTTTTTTAGAATTGTACGTATATTAACCTACAATCACAATCCGTGGAATTTTGAAACCGTGCCGTTCACTGAGCTCAACACATTAAATAAATTAAGTAACTCACGCTTTTTGTGTTTATATATACACACACACACACACACACACACACACACACACACACATATATATATATATATACATATATATATATATATATATATATATATATATATATATATATATATATATATATATATATATATATATCACAGCCCACAGACGTCGCCCCCACACATCAGATATACTTCCGGAGCGCCTGTGTGTGGGAATGCATCGGAGGCGCCGTTCCCTCAAAATCAATCGTGGGAAGTTTCTATCCCGACACCACTGCGCCCCACCTTCGACAATGGGGCGCGATTGTGGCACCGTCGCTACATAGAATTCACCTCATGTCGCATTGCCATTGCCCTGTAAAATAAGCTGATGACCTGTTTCTGCGCTTCTGATTGGTTCAGAGGCTTGCGACTGCGGTCGTGCGACTGAACAAAAGCAGCCGCTTTTCGGCCAAAACGGCCATTTTCGACCAGTTTCTTTGTGACAAACTTGGTCGCGCGACTGGGGCTAGTCGCAGGTGCGAACGAGTCCTTACAGAATGTGAATTTGTATCTGAACCTTATGGAGGCGTTGTACTCGCGGTGAAAAAAAAAAAATTTATTAAAACTTCATTGAATATCATCGTATTGGAATAAAAGCCCTTTCTAGGACAAGATCTACAGCCGACATGGAGGATGTTACACGACTGGGCAATTGAAACTTTGCGAAAATTTGATGCCACTCATTTACTGCATTTATTCCATTTTAAAGAAAGAGATCATACATACACATACCAGCCAGCCATAGGCTGTCAAAAGACGAAATCAGTGCTCAGGCATGTGCATCATCGTTTCTAACCTAGGAAGCCAGTCCGGCTCCGGTTCATGGAGCTTTTACACGCGAATTATTCGGCTGAAATTCGCAGAAATCACTCTTAATTGGCCTTACGTCTAAATCTGGATGACGTACGGCCATTCGATAGCCAAATACAATGTAGGCCAGAAGAATTGTCAACTGGTAAAAACCTAATCCCGTAACTGTCCATAGGCAGGTCTTTTTTTTTTTTAACTTCTTTGAAAAACGAAATACCCCCCCCCCTCCCCCAAAGGATGCCCTCCCCATGATCCTGAAGTACATGCTCGATCGTTTCAGATTTCCTGCGAACAAAGCAATCGTTGCCCCAAGGTACGATGATTCCTTTTTCTCCCATATGTTTTAGTTCAATGTGTTAATGCGCTATTTTGAAGAAAGAAGTTTTCACAACTCCCCTAACTGCCACCTTTTCCTCCTTTTTAAAACGTCTTGCTCTGGACCAGCATTGCGCTGTGTTTGATACAGGGGAATAGAAAGAAGCACATCACACGAGTCTTTATACAGTTTGATGCGGTACACATCACAACGGTTTTGAAGCGAGAAGTGAGCCTGTAAACACGAAACAAGATATGCACTTCTCTTGTGTATGAATAAACACTGTCTGGCATACAATCCGACCACACAACTTAGTTTTGCAGACTTCTACCCAACCTAACACGGTATACAGTTTGTAAATATGGGTCAGTAACAGTGCGCAAAAAAATTCCACGTATCTCCGCGAAGTGAATCATGACGAGTGGGCGAAGCTCTGGGTATCGTCTGGGTTAGTAACCGTGTACGTTACCCGAGCGTTGCCCCATGTAATGTAAATGGAGTGACATAAACTGACATAAAGTAACATACAATGACATAAAAGTCGACGACAAAGCTAGGTCCTAAGACCCATAATACGTACGTTGAAGTCGCCGAGTAGTATAAAGGGTTTGTGCTTGTAGGTGTGTTATATTGTTCCGTCACAATTATTATTGATGTTCGTCTATTGTAAACCTTTCTTTATTCACATAGACACATATATGTTTCGACTATAGCAAAGGTTTTCTATATACCGTGAGAGCCGACAGTGAGAGTCGACGACAACGCTAGGTCCTGAGGTCCATAATGTGTACGTTCAAGTCGCCAACTAGCATAAAGAGTTGGTGCTTGTAGGTGTTTTATATTGTTTTGTCGCAATTATCATTCGTATTAGCCTATTGTTAAACCTGATGTTCCGATTTTACACGGTGCTGTGCCAGACAACGAACAAAGAAAAGAAGACAAAGAAAAGAAATCGATGGTTCTCGTTCAACTTGAGTCATAATGTATACATATGATATCTTAGCGTAACCTGGCTTAAGATAAGGGCCAATTAACCAGGATAATGAAGTTATTGAGTTCATTGGAAGGGGGGAGGGGGGAGGGCCTTATTGAAACCAAGTATTCTGGGCAGCTGGGATTGTTGCGGCACGTGGCGGAGTATATTTCAACCACGCGATTCTTTCCACGTGGTTATGATATCCGCTTCGGCAGCAGCGAAACACAAACTCAAGGAATACACCAGGGCAGACGAACGCCGGCGTGGAGTGTCGGTACTAGACACCTATGTCAAGGATTAGGGTCACCCCCAAGTACCAGGTCATGATGCTATATTGACGACTGCGCATTTCGTACCAGGGACGGCACTCCCATAGTGGAGCACTTGATGTTCTACATTGTTCCCTTTTGTTCTAGACACACCGATAAATTTTCCTTGTTCTCAAGAGTGAAGATAGATGTCCGCGCCTGCAAACATGTCCGTAACCACCTTAACACAGGTACAGCTTACTGCCAGCTCTAACATAGTTGTGTACGCAATAATCTGAATCATTTGCCTTTTTGTGCTAAATTGCCGCGTTCACCAAGAGTTGACGCGCGTCATTTCCGTGGCGGAAACGACATCAATGGAAGGTCACGCGGGTTTCTCAGAAAGAAATTCGGATAAGCGTTCGAAATTATGACATGACGAGATGGAAACTCAAAAGCCTGGCGCGCTGACCACTATGCCTCAATTTCGCAGACAGGTTTTTTTGGAGCGAACGCACTTTTGCTTTCCGCTTTGGCATAAAGCCCCTTTGTTAGGGATGGCGTAAAGCCTCTGGCTTTACGCCATCTCCTGCGAATGTAAAATCTCTGGCTTTGCATTCGCGGGGGTTGGGACGCTACCTAGGAGCGGTGCAGCGAAGTACTACGCCGAAGCGCTGCTGAAACGTCTCGGCGCAGTGCAGTCATTACTGCGTTGGACCAGCGATACGTGCTAACAGAAAGAATACCGCTTTCACGCGTTCTAGGAGCACACTAAGGACTCTACCTACCGCTTTCGTGAATCTCAGCTCCTCGCAACATACCGGGGTGCCAAAGACACTACGGAGTTGGATCAAGTTGCTTGGCGGAGATGTGGCCAAGATGAGCGCTGGAGACAAACGCGGATGAAGGAAAGCTGAAATGAGCCGGCTATCTCCGTCGCACGGAGGACACATGCGATAACATCACCCCGCGTAGAAAATCTGCCATCGATTTCTCCTCAAACAGAGAGGAAGGGTCCCGCGATTGTTTCGTCGGGCGAAGGAGCATCAAGAGACGCCAGAGCAATGGGGAGGGGGGGGGGGGGCTGCGTTCGAGAAGTAACTGCGAACTTTGGTTCAGGGCGCGGTCGCTATCGCGGCAGACATCAGCAAACGGCTCATGCTTTGAGCTTTCACCGCTTCCCGTTTAGACGACAGACAACACAAAAACCGCTTCGCTCCCTGGCGCTGCCGTATTCGCATACACAGGCATATTTTAGAGTTACGAGAGATCGGATCCAAAAAAGCTGATAGCCTTACTTCATATACCATTACCATTTGTTGCTATCGCATACATTGCTTCACCCTTGAGGCGAAACAATGATTTTTATTACGCATGGACAGTTCCATAGAGTAGAGCTAGTGTTGCCGTTTGTGGCTGCTTTTCGCCAAATTAGTTGTTTTACGACCCCGTCTGGCGGTGAAAATTTCAGGTTGGTTCCCTGGCAACTTTCTGGCTACATTGACCTTATATTTTAGCGCATTTGCTTGGGAGAGAGAGAGCGAGAATAGCCCTTATTTGTACAAGGGTTAGAGCTCTACCTCGTAGGGTGCAGCCCTTAGTTCAGGGCCCCATTGGCTCGCACCACCCCACGTGCCCGCTGGATCGGCCGGCGCTGCTCCTCCGATTATGAGCTGGAACGTAGTTTCCCAGGAGGAATGTAAGGGTGAAGGAACAGGGGGATGGCCTGGTGGGCGTGGACATTCCCAGGTGCAGTGGTACGCTGAGGGCTTCGCTCCACAGTAGGGGCAGTATGAGGGATACTGTGTGGGGTGGAAGCGATTACGTATGAAAAGGCAGGGGAATGAATTAGTCTGAAACTGCCGCCAGGCAACAGCGTCCTCTCGGTTGAGTGATTTGCGTGGTGGTGGGAAGTACATACGGCTGTGTCTGTGTTGTTGTAACGTTTCAGTGTAGTTTAATGGCCCTGCTGATGCGTCGTCTGGGTCTGGGACAGTTCTTCTGACATTTTTACTAGCATTCGCAGATATAATAGCAAGCAAGCGTAGAGACTACCCAAGGAGGTTTAAAAAAAACTTCTGGAGTGGAGGTCCCCTATACGCGCCCACGCGAGTGGGTGAAGCCTGGGAAACCGGTTGGCAGCCATCTTGCTCCAGGCAAGAGGCAGCGCAGCTTGAGCGCGGACAGCGCAATTGTGAGCTTCCGCGGGGGCGTTTCAGCGTGAGAACTGGATAGTTAGTGTCACTTATGTGGCCGAATTTTTTTGTTGTCCTGCAGGATTGAAGAAGGCAGTTTTTTCCACCATAATACATGGGCTGAAGCGTGCCTGATAACACGTAAAATTCGCTTCCAGCATTCCCGAAATGAAGCACATGGAGGAGTTATTAAGTGGTACATAAAATTTTATTCATCCCCGGCTTTTATACAATTTCAAAAGAAAAAAGAAGAATGTACAATCTGGTTTATACGTGAATCGATAAAGCAACAAATCCAAAATAACTTCAAAATGCATCATAATGCACACAGTCACGAAACTAACCGTATGAAACACGCGCCCTTAAAAACTAAACACAGCAAAAGAAAAGATACGAAAGCAAATTAATTGACCAGCTTGCTGCAGCTCTTGTTTACGCTCGTTTACAATTTTTTTTTAAATAACAGTCCTTGTCAGCTGCGTTCTTACTGCACTCTGGGAGTTTTAAATGCGAAGCATTTCTTAGCGAACCTTTGGCACATTCAGCGTTTCTATCTCTCTAGCCGCCTACGTCTGGGTGCTCTCGTGATCGCCTCCTTAACTTGGTGTTGACCGAAATCGGCATGGGAGGGTAAGAGGATTTGACGAATATGACTGTCGGGTCATGACATGAATAACGGAAAAATCCTGTCGCATACGTCGTCAAACCCTTTCCTCCAGACAAGTGTGGCACATAGCCGTTTACCACGGGCCGCGGTGTGCGGTTATGCGCCACAGGTGATTGACAGTTTATATCTACCCAGGAACGGCGAGGACGGACATTACTAATTTAAATGCGAGAGCGTTAAGAAAAACCGACATCGGCAGCGTTGACCCGACGAATGGAAAGAATAAATATTAGGATCACAGCAGGAATCGAACCCAAGCATTCTGCGTGGCAATCAAGTATTCTACCACAGAGGAACATCAGGTATATGGACTCGTTTGGAAAAACAGCCTATGCAGGCGTAATGTCGGTGCAACGTCAAGTGTGGTTGTGGTGCTGGCTATCTAATTTTGCAAGAAAGCAATGCACAGTACG
The DNA here is from genome assembly GCF_013339695.2 of Rhipicephalus sanguineus. Classification (NCBI taxonomy): domain Eukaryota; kingdom Metazoa; phylum Arthropoda; class Arachnida; order Ixodida; family Ixodidae; genus Rhipicephalus; species Rhipicephalus sanguineus. Next base: position 45,583,694 of record NC_051181.1, on the reverse strand, counting down.
TATGTACTCCTACGATACAGGCGTCATATCAGATTAACGTCTGCGGTTCCAGTGTTGGCTCCGCTTTTATAGTAGTGTAATAAACATTACATTTGTATTCCTATGTTTCAGCACGCTATATTGAAGCATTGCTCGACCCATAGGAATACATTAACGAAAGTTACGTATGATATCCACATGGTTGCACCATAATGTGCACTTAGTTTCGATAATACTGACGTGTGTGTTCTAACGTGAGGGCTGACGTTACGTTCCACCTCAAAGTTACCATTTAAACGCCAGTGTTGACGTGCCTGGTAAGCCCACGATGTGCACACAGCTACTACACTTATAAAGACACGTTGATCCACCTCGTAACGCTTGGCTCAAAGCCATAAAACATAAAATACAGCATAGCAGTACTCGCTGACTGCTTCGCATGAAACAGATTCCCACAACGCGTGGGATCTGCCGAATTTTCTTCCGGTTGATTTCTTTTGAAATGTGGTGAAGCCTGATTTTACAGCGAAAGCTTGTATCAAATCACAACAGCTGTGGGATGGTTGTCCGCTGCCGCCGCCGGTGTCCGTAACTACTATCGTGCGAAATAAGAAAAATGAAATAAATAGAAATAAACAGGCTCATATGGGATTTGAACCCGGGTCCTCTCCATGGCAGTCGAGTATTCTACCACAGAGCCACGCTAGTGACTGGAACTCCTTTGCAAAAACATCCTTACAGGCGTCATGTCGGGCAAGGAATTGCGTTAAATGTGTAATATACCGTGTCAGAAGAGTAAAATAACGACCAGGCGTCACATAATGCTAATTGCGCAACGAGTGACCGGATCTTTAATTGCTTCAAATCCATTACAAAAGGTTCAGCCATAATTCTTCATCCAGGAACCACAGGCAGCATCAACAAAGTTCACATAATGCCTTACAGATGTGTAGCGGCACCTCGCTTATCCGCAGAAAGACGAATAATGGCATAGTGATTGCTTCCGTACTTCACAAAAATTATGATTTGCGACGTAGTGGGTACCTTGAAAGTGTACTTGTATTAGTTTCCCCAAGAGAGTTTAGAACGGGCTCTAGAAAGGCCGCTCTTCCAGCTTTCGCTGTGACTGTGCTGCGCGCAGGCCCGGCGTTTTTTATGTACATCTTGGTAATCTTCGACAATTTGTAAATGTGGTTATCGAGTAGATCGCAGTCCAACAAGTGAGACATCCACAACCCTCGCTTGTCACCAAAGGAGCGGAGAAATTCGCCATCTGTGGAACTTCCGCACGGGCTCAAGCGACGACCGACAAGTTTTCTGCCTGGAGCAATATGGCGGTCTTGGGCTTCAGCGGCGGCTCGCCGCCTCCACTCCAGAAGTTTTTTTTTCAACCTCCTTGAGACTACCACATGCTCTTTTCAAGCATTGCTGTCGTTTTGGTCGATGTCCTCTCCCCGTCAGTGAGCAGTTGCGCGGTGTGACTGCGGAGAGATGGAAGTTGCGCCCATGTGGGAAACCACGATGTTAGCCCGCTGGCGACGCTGCCGGCCAGTTTCTAAGGCTGATGCACTGTGCTTGTTTCCGTGTGACTTTCCCATGAACAGAGATGAACCTGAATCGTATTTATCTTCAGCCAAATTTCGGTAGTTGAAGCAGGACTGGCATTACTGGGCTCACTAATTACGGTATTCAATTTCGGTCAACGCCTTCAAGGGGAAAAAATGGGGGAAGTTTTGCACAAGGTCGCGCAAAGCTTGGCCCAGTGAAGCGCGGGCCCGTCGCCGCTCGCACTCCCCGTCGACCGGCACGTCTAGCTTCGATGTGCGCGGCTTCCTTCTCGGGAGTAGGCACTTTCTTAGGACGCTACAAGACTGCCTCGGCCCGACCGGGCACAGCCAGGCTATGCACTGCAGAGCGGAGGTTCTGCGTGATGCCTCCGTCGGTGTCCGTGGCTTAGCTACTGCGCATGCGCGGCTTGGCCATGGTATGTGGTTGCTAGACGACGCGATGATTCTTCCTCTTTCTTTCCATCTTATTTCCTCTCCATCTATTTCTTTCTCTTTAGTTGATCTTCTCTTTCTATTTCTTTCTCTATTTCTCTCTCATTCTTTCAGTGCTACGCTGTGCTCTCTACCATCCTCCTTTCCCTCCTCCTCACCTTCACATCTCTCCTCCTCACGCTCACTTTTCTTTCACCCCCTTGCCACACTATACTATACAAGGCTACGCTATGCTCTGTGGCGTGCCTGGATAGCCCAGTGGCGTATGCAGAAATTTGTTTCGGGAGATCGCACCTCCATGATCTGAAGTGGGGGCTGGGCAGGCAGATGTGGTAGAGTGTCAATTTATGCTGTGTATGCCATGGCAAAGAAAATTGCTGGGGGGGCACACCGGGCCGTGCCCCCCCCCCCCCCCCGGCTACGCCACTGGTAGCCGAGTGGTGAGGACGCTTGCCTTTAGATCGAGGGGGCGCGGGTTCGAATCCTGCCTCGCAAAAGAAAATTTTTTCGGCAAGGATTTCTCTCTTTCTTTCTTTATATCTTACTTCCATTCTGTCTCTGTAACTTCCTCTCTTTATTTATTTCTCTCTCTCTGTACTCATTCTCTCACCCATTAGGGTTATTACAGGGCACACCGTAGCGGCGAGTAGTGGGATTTGCCTAAATTCTGTGGCACATAGCCTTTCATGATGATGATAGTTTCTTGCAAAGCAGGGACGTTTTTCTCGAGCTTTAACAGCTTCGCTATTAAAAACTGTTTCACCGTTTAACGTTCGTACCAACTCGTCTACAGTGCCCCAAGATTACTGCAGTAAGAAATCTGGCTATTGTACAAGTTATGTGCAGGTGCACTTACCATACCATTAACCCATTTATTTATTAACGATCTATCTGTGGCTTCAGTATCAAGCAAGAGGAGAACAGATCGTGCTCCTTAACATAAGTTCCTCATTATTCAACGTGATCTTACTGATTGATCAATAATAGCACTTCTATTTATAATATCGATTCTGTTCTCTTTGGCTACAAATCTGGCGCGAACAGCAACCTTGGCAGCCAGTTTCGACGCGACGATTTTCGGCACTCCCCGCCATCTGCGGACGCCACGATGGGTGTTGCGTAACGTCGACGACTTCCCCGAAACGCTTGTCTGGTCCATCGCGCCGGTCCCTGCGAGCCAGCTGCTCGCGGTTGTCGGCCGAAACGCGTGTATATAAACAATATAAACGATCGAGGATATGGCGAGAAAAACAATGCCCGGGAAGTTACGAAAGAGTAATTGAAAGGGCGGAGAGCAAAGGTTGACCGACTCCCCCGTCAGATTACCACCCCGTCGGCATCCTTCCCGTCAACGGCAGGTTTTGCAGCTCGTCGGGCGCTGCGTGTTTCTTTTCACTCGCCTCTGGAACGCGGCTCGAGCATTCCGAAAGTCATTCCCGCCGTTTCTACCGAGAGAGAGAGGGAGAGGCTGTGGGAGAGGAGGCGCAGTACACCTGTCCACCTGTGGAGGACAAGCCCAACGGGTTCCTTGCCGAGCACACTTTCTCCCCGACTGAGAGCCGTTTTGGTGGGCCTCCTCTCGGCACCACCGTTATCTCGGCCAGCTGGCCAACCGGCCACGACCCTCCTCTCCACAACCCTCCCTTCTCTCTCTCTCTCTCTGTTCAGCTTACCTCACGTCCCTTGCGGAGAGAGTGGCGAAAGGCTCGGCGCTGCGTACGCTAGGCAGTGGGCTTCACGAAGCGGTGAGCCGCGCGACACGACGGCTGCGCTTGCGAAGAAGCGTCACGGTTTGTCGAGCATACGCGAAGAAGGACCGACCGGTGTTGTGGTGCGCGTGTGTACCGTCCACAAGTGACGGACGTCGCTGAGGCCTCCTGGATTTTTTTCGTTTCGTCTTTCCGTACGTCGACGCCGTCGAAAGTAACTGGTGAGTATCACCTGCGTCGAAGTCTTCGTCTTATTCAAGCCATGGTAGTCTAATGTGACAGTTGTGAGTTCATCAAGACGTATTAATGATGTGACTGAAGAATGTGAGAAGAAGAGCTATTCTTAAGGCGACTCTTCCGGCCTTATCCGTAGACAAAATAAGCAGTACAGTCTGCAAGACTCTTACACGTGTTAGCGATAGAGCCACCTATAAACGTATTGAACACTAAGGAAAGTCGACTGTAACGCGAAGGACGCACGTCGCATTATAAAAGTAACGTGCATGATTATGATCAGCCGACTAGAAAGGATGCGCTTTAGTAGGAAAATAACCAGCATATGATTAACATCAATTGTGCAACGTGGTTTGCGGGATAAGCTACAGTGATCGCCTAACGCAGACCAAATCATGATTTCCGTTAATAAAAAGGTCCTAATAGGTGGCTTGGTAGAGAATATGCGTCGGTTGCTAACCTTTTGTTCATGTTGTGCCTTGATTGGTACATACCAAGTATCGCGTATCAATGGTTCGATATTTCCTTGTATCAACGGCCTTTATTGTCAATAAACAGCCGTTGACAGTAACCACCCAGCGTAACGCTTACGCTACATTGGTTGTTTAACGCTTCGTTCACGTCACGCAATCGCACAAACTTTCGCTACGTGCGTATAGTACGGAACGCATGGTTGGCGTCGCTAAAACGGCCTTGTTATGCTTGGTGAACCAAGCTGCAGTGAAAAAATAGTTACTAATTAGAAGAATACCTTATTAGATGTCAACAGAGTCGGCATAGAGGGGGAAAAGAAAGATGTCGGGCCTGTCTCACAATTGCGAATTTCGCGGAACAATTCTTCTTGTAGATGCGTCGCTTCTACAAAAAGCATGTTTTATGTTATGTTTCCTTCATACGGAGCAGCGCAATACATTATTGCCAGCAGCTTGCCTTACTGAGGCACTCTGGTAGACAGCGTATAAGAATTTTTTTTCGTCTGCCACCGAGGCCGAGGATTGTGCATTTCGACGCCGCACAGTGTCAACACGCAATGACAAGATGATGAAAAATGAACACGAAATTTTGTACTGTACACACGTACTGCTAACAATCCCCACGTCACGAAACAGCGTCGTTACGTCGTCTATATTTAAGACAGCATACCGTGTCAAGAATAAGGAAATAAAAATAAAGCAACCAATCGTCGAAAAACATTTCGCTTTTCAGCCGCTGTTTATTAGTGCTGTTCTCACGGCTGCACGCGCGCGTGCCCTCGGCTAGTTATCGCGTTATGAACTACCTATGCAGGTAGCAGGGCGACCGACATCTCGTAACCTGTCAGTTTACACAGCTGGCCGCGTTACGCGTGCGCGTGCGTATAATGGGCCCTTATTGAAGGCTGAACGCAAGGACGCGTGCCTGGCCGCCGCACCTCTTGACTGACGTGAAACGCGGGAGATTAAAAAATACACCCACTGTGTAGCCGCACCTCGGTGTACACTTCGAAAGGGGCCGATCGAGACCAATCTCAAGTGTTCGACCGACGGGACGTGTGTCCCTCGCAGTCTCGCGGTAAAAGTAAAAAGGCCTCGCGATTCGATTACGTACGTGCGGGCACGTAAAAAGCGAGCTTAAGTAACGCGTAACGGGCTGGACGTGTAGCAAGCAAAGGCGTGTCACTTCATTAATCACCTTTCCAAGCGTTTATGGGCCGCCGATAGGAATTCACCCGGTCCCCTTTCGCTGTCCCCTTTTTCTATACTCTTCGGCTCGTTCGTGCATGCGTGCGTACGTGCAAGCTGAAGGATATAAGCCCGGCGTATGCAGGAGCTTATCGGCGGATTATGCCTCGCGCCACGTAACGCCGAGTCGCTTTAGCGGCGCATTCGACTCTTCGAAAGTTACGCGAGGCTGCTGCGCGAAGGAGCCCGCGGAGATCCCCGCAGTATTGTCGGCCTCGTCGTGCCAACCGGTATATTCGAAGCCGCTTCGTCCATGCGGCTGCGGGGGTCGCGGGTTGAAATGTCTTATCGCCTATCGGCGGGATTCCAAAAAGCCTCGCGCGTCTGCTCGTCCATCCGGTGCTGCTCTACGGGAAGCGCTGTCGCTAAGGCGGATTTAAAAAAAAATACGACGCTACGGTCGAGGAAAACCAGCTGCACGAGGTGGAGAGGATCGCGCCGGTTGGCGATCCATTATTCTTGCCGCGTGGAAAGGCGGTAGGGGGGATGGAGAAAGAAATGAACGGCGCGCTTATTGAGTGCGCCAAAATTTATTGTTATACGGCGTCTATACATACATCAACACGGAAGCACCGAAAGTCACGCGACGTGAAGAACCGTCGAAGCATAGATGAGCTGTAATAGACACACTTGACAGGAAAGGCCGTTCGCGTATCGTCTGAGTGCAAGAACTACAACAACAACAAAAAGAAAATGTGACCATATTTGTGAATACTGCGCTTTTTTTTTTCCTTCGTTCTTTTTTATTTCCTTTACGACTCGTTGATATGGTGCCAGGTCTTCGATATGGAAGTCAGTATTAATAATGGTAGCCAGTATGGTAGCCAGTATTGCACAGTACGGCGCAGTGTTAAGAAATGAATAAAATTGAAGGCCATAAACTCTTACACAATACTACCTTCGAGCTCGTTATCACGATATAGTTGGTATGCTTGATTTGTTGCGATTCATAAATAATATAGTTGCGGGATGGTATTACAAGCGGGCACAGCATCAGCGAGAAGAGGCAGCCAGACCGCTCATATGAACGAAGCGTCTCGCGGACTCGAAGTGAAATGGGCGGCCTGCGCCATTTTCTCTTTCGTTTTCTTTTCGTTTTAGTATACGTCAGGAGTCTAGAAGCACGACGTTTACTCCGCAGAAATATTAATTTGTAAGAGCTGATTGCTACAGTGTGAGTACTTCTGCTATAGTATGTTCGGTGTGACGATCGGTTGCCGAGTGGTTTAGGGTACAGCTCAACAAGTGCTTGAAGGAATTCGTGAATATCTCACCAGGAAGCTCAATTTGACAGCGGCGTTTTCGTCCCTAAGAACATTCGCTATTTGACTTGTGCTGTGTAAAAACAGAGAGAGACAAAATGCAAAGGTAGCGAGGTTTGCCGCTTGGCTACCATGCATGGGAGGAAAGGGACCGAAAGATGAACGGAAGGAAGAGAGAAGTTCGTGCTTCGTAATAACGCACGCACAAAAAGAAGCGTTGAGATACATTCCGTCAAACGTGTTCGCATGCGTTGTTGGTGCGTCTCAAAAGGCGTGTCAACGCTTTCGTGGCCTTTTACACTGCAGGAGCACGTGGCCCTTGTCCGTAAATGTTTTCTTGTTAATCATTAAAATGGTTTAATGCCGCCCGGAGGCCAAACCTTACATCATCCTATGCAGGACAATCACACTGATGTATATAGTTTTTCCATACGCTGAGTAACGTCATTGTTATCTTTATGGAAGGACGGCTGTTGCTATATACGAAGAAGAATAACAACTTCCTTTCAAGAATAATTTGGATAGGGAGTGTCCTTTAATCTAAGACGGCGCTGGCCATGGCTTCCTAGCTGACCTTCCTGACAATGACGTTCTGGCCCTGATGAACCGTGTTCCACAGCTGTGCCCCCCACTAGTCCAAAGTGTGAATATTGTATTGTGCACACGAAGTTACTTGGCCCGTATTCTAACATATTTGTGTTTATGAAGAACAACCATTGCGTGGCCGGTGGCGTGCACATGCAAAAACAGCACGAACAAGAAAACGCCGCCCTGCATATGGTTGGGGTACTTCTCTAGACGTAAGGCTCATAACATATAAACCAGGAAGCAAAACAATATCAAGGTCAATAAAAATTAAAAGGAATTGCAAACTGTGAATGGACAAAGCGATTTATTGGGCTGCAAGTAGCGGTACACCATGTCGCCATTGAAGTGACCTGGAAACAAAATAAATGTTCATATTCGCCGTGGTTCCTACGTGGGCGTCCCCAATCACCGTTCGTTTAATTGGGGCCATTATTCACCAGGTACTTTGTAAGAGCTGTCCGTGAGAACAGCTACTTTCAATCGGGATATTGATCATTGTAACAGCGATGATGACAGGCCATTACTAAAGGACTTCTGCGTCGGCCACAAAATAATGGGGACCACGCGCGCGCGTGGCGAAATTGCCTTCCGCGCCGTCTAGTGGCGCACTGTCTGCTGTCAAAGGCATAGCTCTGGCGGCGCAATCGCCAGAGCAATGCTCTGAATAGCACATTGCAATTTCGCCATGCGCTGGCGTGGTCCGTATTACTTTGTGGCCAACTGTACGTATTAAGGCGTGTAAGAAACACTATAGCACGGTCTTACGCATTAACATTCACTTGATAGTGTACTTAACTGTCTTCTTTAAAACCTTGCGGTCTAAGTTTTTTGTGGGCCAAAAGCACCTGACCGACGTCTATTTGCCAATAGTCAGAGGCGTGTACACCGAGGGAGGGGGACGGGGGGCACCCCACCCCCCCCCCCGTAATAATCTACAGGGGGGCGCGAATTTTGCCCCATATCTTTTAATACGCAGGGTTATGGCTACGCTTGTTTGTTATCATAATGGCGACCAAAGACGCCTGATGTACGTACATTTAAAACTTCTTGATGTTGAGAACAAGTGCACTGGCAGTGATTTTTCTTGTCGCTTGCGTTATTTACTGGTAAAAAAATATGGCTCTCAATACCAAAGTTAGTTCAGTTTATTTCTTCCACTTTCGTTTTACCTTCGCCTTGGGGCCTTGTTTGAATTTCTGTTTTTTTTTTCTCTCTCTACGGCTTCGCCTCATTTCCCCCTGTTGCTCCGATTGTGGCATCAACCGATTAGCGTTCTGCGAGAATTCTTCGTTGCTCCCGTATTAGACCTACGAGGCGGGTGTCTTCTCCTTCGTAAGAAGCAGGTTTTGCCGCCTCGCCCGAGTCGGGTGTGCTCGCGGTTTCAGAGAGGCGTGTGCAGGGTCAACCTCGAGGAGTGGCTAAATAGAAATTCCGTGGCACAAACTGCACCCCTCCCATGCTCGAGCGCATGCTGAGACCCCCGCCCCACTGGCATTGAGTGCCACCGCAGCCAGTGCCATAAGTAAATACTCCTGAGCAGTCAGTTTACTCTCATAATGAATAGCATATCGACACTACCTTTTGAAAAACTCCTGTTAGAGCGACAACTCAAAGACAACGTGAAACGACAAAATCACGTTTACTCGAAGATCCCTGGATGCGTTAGAATGACGCAAGTAGTTTAGATATAGCATTTCGTAACGGCAACATTGTTGTTATCAAAAGTTCTGGAACCCTCCACACCCCCTCCCACGAAAAGACGTATTTTTTCAGCAAGGCCTTACGCCTCTGGCTGAAATAATATAATTTTCAGTGTTTCGATCATTTTGTAATCATTGACAATGCAAAAACTGGGGTCGCATCTTCTAACAATTCATTTCATTATCAAATTATTTTCGCCGTTTATCTTTCTGACCTTTGGGAGCTGGGCCACCGCTATCCCTCTGATGGGCAACTGGAGAATGCTGATGAGGAGGAGAAAATGAAATAGAGCAAACATGGTTCGGACGAATTGTTTGCTGAACTCGTGGGCAATAAGTTTTGTTGCGGTGAACAGCGCGACACAAATTAAACGCAAAGGGAGAAAGAAGAACTTGCATTGTTTTGCGCGTGATTCCAACAAAAAAAAAATGCCAGTTTTTAATGTGAGCGCCGTGTCTGTCCTTCTCTCTTTCCACATCCTTAGTTCGTGTCACGCTCTTCTCCACGAGAAGAGAAACTGAAAGAGCCTTAAAAAAATCTATTCCGGTGCCGTTGAATTTGGTCAAGCAGGTTAGCCATTCCTTGTGGACATTGACCATTCGTGAGGTCGGTTGGAAGCAAATTTCTTGTTATCTAGCGCCTCAAGGATACTTAATAAAGTAATATGTCTGTCAATGCTCCTTGCAGAACTCTGCATGTTTGCTGTTACAATCTTCTTCTTTAACCATACTGAGACGTGTCTTTTTCTCCGCCAAATGCCGCCGGGTTTAGCCGAACGACGATGTGGAGATGGGGGTCGGAACTGACTTGTTACCCTAATATTAATGCGTTGTTCCGCAGATTAAACAAATAAAAAAACAGATAAATGTTAATAGGATGAGAAATCTTTGAACAGGGAATGTCGGTAAAACAAATGTTTTGACAAGATGACTTGTCTTCGCCACGGCAACAATTTAACTGTTCTGGCCAAGAAAAGTCTTCTTGCCGAAACGTCGGCTACATTGCCTGCTCAACACTTTCTCATTACATATAACCCATCACTCCTTCTCAACTTAATCCTGCTTTCTTTGGATGTCCTGCAAAGGCACACTCCTGTGTCGTCTTGGCCTCTCTTCTATCTGCTTTACGATGCCAAAAATTGCGTGCCGATGACCTCACGTTCGCGTTTACCTTTCTGGCACCTTGCCCCCGTGCACAAGGACTTTCGAGACGTGAAACGCGCGTACCGAGTCGCTCACGGCCGTTAGTGCTCGGTGCACAGCTATTCGCAACGTCTGCGTCGTTGGAATGTTAACGTAGCCTCCTGCGGAGTCTATAAATATTAGCTTGCGCAATTCAGTGTGTTTTGGTGAACTGCCCGGTATCAGAGTCCAAGCAACGTTTTCATCTTGGCAGTCTCTTTTGAAGTGGACTCTGAGAACTTATATTGCCATGATGTCACTTTCGACGGTGACGGAGAAAGAGCACGGACTGCCGAAGCTCTGTGTTAATCTATAAACCATTAGGATGAACTGGTGGCCAGAAAAAACAAGCCATATTCGAATGGCAAATGTTGCTGTGAGCATATATATTTATCGGTAGCCAAATCTGAACTCACGGGTCAAGTCCACCCGTTATTTGTAATGTATTCATGTATCACGGTACCTAGTAGTCGCTAGCCTTCGCTTATCTTCGATAAGGCACGCGCACATTTGATGGCCATAACCCTTCAGCTATAAAAGCAAAGAATATTTTTGCTTGCGCGGAAACCATAACTTCATAACAGTATTAACAGCGAAAAGCATGCCACAAACAAAAAGAAAGACAGTATACGCATGACGATGATTTCTTGACTTCTGAAAGTGTGTGAGGGTACGTGGAGGGACTATGACCTGTCATGGTGCGTAATGGCGTTTACAAAATAAATGTACAGCGTGGAGATTACTGTGCCAGGTACTCAATCTTATGACACCACGCCAAAGTTCTGATGCTTGCTCCTTGTCAACATCTCTTCGTAGCGTCTCTAACTGCTGCGCAGATACTTCTTGTTTCTCGCGCGTTTTCTTTTTGTTTTTGTTTTTTTCAAGTTTCATGATTAGTGTACCCCTAAGATTCTATAAAAATGTGGCACTTGTGGCATGTTGCCGTATACCTAGGGGCTGCTCTGTAAAATGCATCCCCTTCCCCCTTACCCTGCATACGCACAAAGAAAGGGTGAAAAAAAAGAGAGACAAAAAGAACGCCTACAAGGCTTCTGTGGGGAAGCCGAAACGTCATAATGTTGTAAACCTTTTCGTTATGGTCGGCGTTTTTTTTTTGTTTTCCTTTCTTCATTATGCCTCCTACCGACCAAACGAATTATCATCGAACCATCGATTTCGCACAAAGGGGGGAAAAAACGTCGTTTGCAGAGAGACATCTATTTTTGATGCATTGACTTCATTTAGCATATTGTAGAGAAATTCTGCGTCTTCATTCACGTAATGGGCTTAAAGCGACTTTAAGGGGCTAGTCACTACCCTCGTGCTTTATATTAAATAACGAGAATCAGTGTATTACCCTGGAAGCACGCAGTCAAAACAGATACAGCAGGATCATAAACAAAGTTCAGAAACGTGCGTTGAACAATCGCCAATTTCGCCATTCTTGATTGCAACGTTCGTCGTCTTGTGTATGAAATACTTCCTGTGTTTTCGCATGTTGCCGTATACGGACGCGTAGTGGGCCCTTCGCTGATCCGCAAAAGAAAAATGTATGGCGTAGTGGGCACTTAGCAACTGTACTTGCAGTAGGCATTCTAGGATATAGCTTGAAACGGCCAGTGTTACGCGCACAGACGTTCGTTTCCTCACGGCACGGTTAAGGCATGCACCGAGAACCGAAGTCAGGCTAGCAGTTCCGAAGGCGATGCGCACGAGGCCCGATTACGCTATCTCGTTCTGTTCTTGAAGGCGAAGCTCAAGCATCTTCGAAGTTTTGTGGGCATCAGTTCCTTAGCTAGCTAGAAAAAGACAGGAAAATAATAAAAGAAACAACACCTTGAAAAATGTTAGCTGGGGCATCCTATGTAATATCATGCTCTTTGATTCTTTGTTTTTCTCTCGCTTTCCTCTTCTATTTCCTCAGATTAACTTATCTACATTAATATTTCCCCCTCACTCGTTACAAAATTTTAATAGAGGTAAAAACGAGATAAGGTAACTTTGTTTCTTGTCAATCCCCCGCAATACACCGAAGTAAATTTTTTTGCCATGGTCTACAGAGGAGAAAAGAAAGTAACAAAGATGCCAACCAGGCCAGTTTATCCGCATCACTTCTTCACTTATCCAAAACTTGTACTTTCGCCTTCCCTCTCCGCTCATGGCAGCAATGCAACTTCGCCTCTGACCGCCCGAAAACCCGGCTGGCATTGATCGCTGCAACTGCCTCGTGAGGCGCCTTGCACCACGGCGTAAGCGAGTGAAGAAATGGGAAGCAAAAGCTTTGCTTTCGTTCTTCAAGGGAGCACCGACCGCTTTCACCCGTGCTCGTGCAGGAAAGACAGGTGTTTTCTCCGTTACACTTGGTATTCTGTTCGCCGTACAGCGTTTTTCCGTGGCGCGAAATTTCTCGCAGGCCTTTCCTCACGACAGGTTTCGTGCTCTACCGAATGGGGCTAAGCTCATCGTATACTTACACACTTGCAAGGAAGCACTGTTGTTGGTGGCGCTGTTGCCATCGTTGTTATTGTTTGCGCGGTTGTCGTGACCACCCTGTTTTCGTTGTTTCGATGTTTTCATTTCTTGCGATGTAGCAAGCGCAGCTCGCGCACGACTACAGCTTGCGCTATCGGGAACCGTATAGCTAAGCAATTTTTAATTGCAAATGCACTGCATTAGGATGAATTTTTCGACTTTGTTTTGCTTCTCAGTTCCCTTGCTGCTGCTTCACTTTTGCAAAATATCATACCCAAATTATGGAATAAAAGTTTTATAGACAGCTAGGGTTTAGGTGCCTTCAGACAGGCTGGTCGACATTTCTATAGATGGATCTATATTTGTCTAAGGCAGCCTGGTCATCCTTGTTGTGTTGCTTCTATAGACAGCACTAACTCGTTGTTAAGTCGACGATGAAAACACCACGTTCAGCAAACACAGCGTCCCTTATCGAAGTATCGGTCAGCATGTCTGAGGCACCATAAAGCAATTTACACAACTTTTCTCCCAAGTGCTAACAATTGCGCCATGTTCAAAGTTATCTCGTTATAAGTAATGTTTTTAAGCATGTATACCTTTCAGGAAGCATAAACTAAAGATATATCAGCAAAAAACCATACATAATTCTGTAGAGAGTTAAATTTCTTTCGCATAATTCTTTTTGGGAGCTGAGAAAAAATAAACGGTATTGTCGGTGTAATAAATAATCAGGGCCATTTTTTCTTCCGAAGAGCTTGAGTGGGGGCTAGTTGGAACATACTGCATTTTCCATTTTCTCTATTGCTGTGCATGCCTTCGGGTTACATCTCTGAATGGCGATTATAACAAATTTGTCCATTCATCAGCCCGGAAAGCCACATGAGCCCTCCTGCAGTACTCGAAAGCAACTTCACTGAGCGACCACCTGTGAAACTCGGCCCTCTGTGTGTGATGTGAAATGTGTCTATAAGGTCACAATATTCTCACCTGCTTAAAGCAGCTCTTTCTAACATACTACCATCGTAGCACCACGTAAAAATTGATTAAAGTTATCCGAAACAAATCGTTCCTGCGGTAGATTCACTTCCGAAATGGTTGAATCGAAGTTTCCAACGTTGTTTTATTTTTATTTTTGCATAAAAAATGAAAAAAAAAATATGTCAAAACATCATAACCCCTTGACCACCGGCTACCTCTTCGCAACAGCACTGGATTTCACAAACGCTGAAAACTTACTGGCCGAGACAAGATTGCCGCCACTGAGTTCCTCCCTCATCATCGATGGCCTCCGCGGACTCGTGAAGGCCACTGGCCTCGCGTGACGCCGCGAATCCAAAGCGCGCGCGATGACTCGCCGTACGATAAGCTGCCCGGAGCTGCTAAAGCCGAGCTATCAGCTATACGACCGCTCACGCGATTCGATTTCGATTTGCGCCGTCACGCGAAACCATTTGGCGGCGCTAACGTGCACTGACCACCGCGACGACCTAACACGCGTTCACTTCCGCACGAGGTCACCGGGTCGGTCAGCCAATGGGCTTCCGTCATTCGCATGCTCGCGCTGAAGCTACGGGGTGTACAGTGCAATCTGCAGGCCCTTGCGCAACGGCTGCCACTGCGCTCATAGGTGAAGGGGTGAAGCCGCGAACGTCTGTTTTCATTATTTCACTTTGGGCTTTCTCACTCTTTTGAAGTGCGGGGAAACCGGTGTAGCAAGTGAATTCAACGCGCTTTGAAATCTCCCTCGCTCTCATGGATATGCGTATTTTATACTCACTACATAATACACTGTTTTATCACTATGCGCTTCTTAACTCCTCATCATTCTGGTTCAGCTTCTTAATGTGGGTATGAAGCCGAGCACGCAATAGGACAACGCGGAGAAAAACACAACTAAGCAAGGCACACTCTGCACTCGAAAGTACAATTCTACAAAGCGAATTCATATCTACGGTATACGCGCGTGCACCCCTCAGGCGTCAGCCTGATACGGTGGGCTATAATCGTTACAGCACTATCACACGTGAGGCCGCTCTACCAAAAAAAAAAAAAAGAGATCGACGTCATGATGGCTAAGTAGAATAGCTGTCTGATTGATGGAACTGTTTTCGTTTGTTAAACCAAGAGTCCAAGACTTCTATAACTTGATTGGTCAGGCGGTCGTTTCGATAAGAAAGAAATGTCACTGAAATATAAAATGTCACCGGGGGTTGCATACATTCTTGTATACATGATTTTAAGTAAGACATATAGGCACCGCCACTGTTCAAGAAATGCTTTTTTTTATTTTCGTATATCGCGACGTGAATTGATACGGTCATGAACCGTCGAATGCACCAACCCAACTTTTTCATGCGTATACATCTACAGTAGCACTGTTCACTTAGTTGTTACAAATAGAAAACGGCAAGGTCAACATCTCATTATAGCGGCACCGAAACCCATCCGTAAGATAGTTTATAGCAAACGGCGTCGTCCGCAATGTGGGTGCTTGCCGCGTTTCAGTGACAAAATACAGTTCTTCCTTACTGTGATGATAAGTTGAGCACGGAAATCACAGAAGTTGTCCATCAACAAAAGACACCAACATCAGCCAAATATCCACTCTAATTAGCTGACATGAGGTCGCTTTTCTTGGACGAGCACTAAAGATTAGATCGTGTTGCAATGATTAGAGCACACTGCGCTAAATCTCTTGCCTATCCATGACGCGTGAATGCGCTTCTATATAAATAGTAATTGCTGTGTTTTTGCAACTAAATTAGTTGCGAGCGCGTCGAGTGTCTCACTTCCTTCTGCTCTTCTCCGCTTTGTCTTGTTCTGTACGCTGCCTCAAAAACAGTTAGTGATGATTAGCCACCAACTCGCCCAAAATTCCACCTTGCTGGTTCACCTGTAGCCATATGCCCCGCCAACCATATGAACAACCGCGCCACGCCTTCGTCATCAACAAAGCTGACCAGCCAGACCTTGGCGTCACCAATCGCATGCGGCAATACCGAATTAGGGACAGGCTGTGAATCTGCAGAACAGTGCACTTGAGAGCGAGTGACAGAGGGAGGGAGAGAAATTGCTATTGTCATGACTTAGTAGTGCCGTTAGGGACTCTGTTCTCCTCTATAATCTTTTCACACTCCATTTCCCTTTTCCGAGCACAGGCTAGCCAACTGGAGATTTCCTGTGGTTAGCCTCCCTGTCTTTCCTTTTCAGTGCCCTTCAAGTATCAGCGTATAGCTCAGGGACCACCATGTCACTTTCAACGCTTCCTGTCCTCGTCCTGTCCCCCTCATAGTACGTTTGATTCAGTTTATTATTTTACGCTTCCACAGTATGCCGGTCAGCGCCTCAATCTGTTGCTTGATCTCACTTCCGTCCTACGGCTCCGAAGTGTTCACATCCGAATACAATTCCCAATTGAAAACAGTGAGGTGCGTGCCAGCAGCTCACTCCGTACGCGTTCGACGCAATGCCGGAAATGACAGCAAGGACGTGGGCGAGCAACACGACTTGGATGCCACTTCACAAACTTTTCAACGTCTTTGGAAAACCCGACACGCTTCTCTTGAAGTGTTGTGTTTGTGGGCTTGCTTATTTCACTTTTTTTTTCTTTAATTCAGCGCGTGCGCTCCTCGATCCTGTCATTAGAGGGCCTTCGCTTTGGTTTCAAGTTTGGCAAGAGTTCACTGCCTTCTCGTCTGCCAAGTTGCCCAAGCCACGCAAAGACGTATCAAGGCCGGCCGCGGCCGTGCACTGGGTTTCTGTGGCACGCTTCCTGCGCAGTGGCCAGCCACCGCCACCTGAGATCGCAATCTCCTTCCGCAGTGTATGGAATTGTGCAACGCACGTCGGCTGCCTCGAGGCGGGATGCATACACAAGACACGACGCGGATTCGCGCTGCTTGCTGCTATGCCTTCCACGTGCTTCGAATGTCGTGAACTCAACGCAAACGAGCGTGCGGCTCATAAATGAAAGACGCACGCCTGCTTGGCTTACGAAGTTGAATAATTTATAAAATAATTGCGGACGCAGGCCGTAGCGGAGGCCTCCGGATTAGTTTTGACCTCCCAGGCTTCTTTAAAGCACACTTTTGTCTGTAAGCCCACGAGCGTTTCATTTATTTTTTTAATTTCTTTATATGTAGTTATTTATTTATTTATTTTCATTCCTTAGTCTTATTTTTTTTTTTGCATTTCGCTGCCGTCGAAATGCAGCCGTCGTGGCCTGGAATCAAACTCGTGACATTACCAGCGAAAGCCCGTAGCCAGGGCTGGGCAGAGATACTCGGTAAAGTATTCCGGAATAAAGA
Source organism: Rhipicephalus sanguineus (assembly GCF_013339695.2). Classification (NCBI taxonomy): domain Eukaryota; kingdom Metazoa; phylum Arthropoda; class Arachnida; order Ixodida; family Ixodidae; genus Rhipicephalus; species Rhipicephalus sanguineus. The sequence continues at coordinate 45,566,540 of NC_051181.1, read as the reverse complement.
TATCGAAATACATGGACCGGAAGCCTAAAATACAGATACTGAGATACATTTGCCTTTAGCGTAACGGGATATTTCGACGATACTTTTGCAATATGATGAAAAAAGTATTCCGGAATACAGATACTGCAATACAGATACTAGAATACTTTTTCATTTCAAAGATGCTCGTACTCCGCAAAGACATTTATAAGTGCAGCATAATGGTGTAAATAAAGTTGCAGTGCATTGAAACGTTTAGTTTATTTGTTTATTACAGTACCCTCAGCGCCATTAAGACATCACAGAAGGGGGGGGGGGGACTTACAAAGTACATAATTGGTAACAATGACATAATTACACATATCAATAGCAATAAAAAGTACACTATTTCACAGCAACAGTAACAAGCATTGGGCACCGAAATCGACATGCTTGGTGACAACTAAATGAGCTATGCTAGAAATAGCATAGTTTAGGCAAATCACTCAAATCACTTATGAACACCGGTGAATTGAGAAGTATACCTTTACTTTGCACATAAGATCGGCTCTGCTGAGTAGGTTGCTATGTGAGCTGCTGAAGGAGGCTGTCTTCTAGACAGCGCCGATTCCGCCTCAGCACAAGACTCGCGAAAGAAAAAAAAAGTCATCTAGCGCTGCAGACGGGCACAAATTCGTGTTATAGTGAATAAATAGCAGCTTCATAGCCGGATAGCCCGGGAGCGCGGCGACATCTCTTCTCGGGCCATCTAGATACCGAAACACTTCCTCCCTCACGTGGGTTGTTCTGACCGCTCAAAAGCCCAAGTGGGTCCCAATTTCAGAATCCTCAGCCGTCTGGCCCGGTAGACGCCGGGTCAGACGACTGAGGATTCCGCTGCCAATATAGGCCGTCATAATTACATACGCGCAATGGAGCCCAATATGTCGAAACTGCACAATCAAAAAATTGGCTTCGTAAAATCACGTTCTTTGGGGGTGAGAGGGTGTAAGCCCTCCCAAGTCGCTCCTGCAAGCTCTCTAAACAGACGTGGAATCAGGGACAGCTGCTCAGAGCGCCCCATCAGAAACTACAGCAAGCACTCGTCGCCTGGGCCGAAAGGGTCACTTTTCAATAAAGGTGTCACCACCACCGATGCTACCAGCACCCATTTCAGCAAGCCGCAACAGGTGAAGTCGCCTCGGGCGGTGGGGGAGCCTGGTACCAGAAAAGACCGTTTCACGCTTGTGATCAATTAGGAACGCACCCTGACACGCTGGAGAGCTGGCTGAAAGTGCGACAAAGATAGCCATCCGTCTTCTAGTCACTTACGCCGTGACTATGGGAACTGCTTTTAGAAGTGCCGCCGCTTTGAGAACTGAGCGCACGCGAAGCATTGCAAAGCCTCTGTTCCAAGGCGGTTTCCGCGCGGGGGGGTCACGAAGTAATGGTTTGCCACCCGAAGATAACTAGGCGAGCTGCACTGGCCTTGAAAGACATCGACTTTCGTCGGCAGAGGCCGACAACACTGCCTCCGCGATTCTGCCGTCTGCGGCGTCGAGCACTTTACCACATGGGCCATTCTGTGCTTGAGGAGCAACCATCGCCGCCCTTTCTGTCGGTGACCGGCGGCGCGCCTTTGCTTGTCTTGGCACAAAAACAAATAAAAAAACCCGTCATACCCCTTTGGAAACACACGTCAACTCATTTCCGACAAAAAGAAAATGTAACGAGATACCCGTGTCCTGCATTGTATCGCGATGCAAGCGATACATCGAAAAAGTATTTCACTACTGAGATACAAATACAATTTTCAAATGTATCTCGATACAGAAATACAGATACTCAAAAGTATCTCCGAAATACTATCGCGATACTCTTGTATCGCGATACTGCCCAGCCCTGCCCGTAGCCGCTAGGTCACCATGGCTGGTAAAGAGGAGAGAGAGGATTAGGAGGAATAAACTTTATTCAGAGTTTAGTGGTGTGATGGCAAAGTCGTTCAAGGTGAGCGGCGTCTTAGTCCAGGATGCGGTGTGCTTGACCTGACGCCTTGAGTCCGTTCACCAGGCGTCACTGGACTTCGAGGCTTGAGCTTGTCAGCTGGGCCGTCCACCGCTCGACGTTTGGTTCAGTGATAGGTGGTATTCCTCGGTTGCGTCCACACTCCCGTACCATATGGTAGAGTGTATTCGTTACAGAGCATAATTTGCAATCGTTTCGGAAGTTTGAAGGATACATAGCGTGCAAAAAGGTACCGTGAGAGAATGTGCCGGTCTGGAGTTTCCGGAAGAGAACTGCCTCTTGTCTTGTGAACTTGGGGTGCGGGGCTGGGTAAGTTATTCTACCCAGCATGTAGGAGTTGAGGATTTCTGTATATTTTGTCGGGGTGCTTTCATGTGGGCCGCCCAGGGCTCGTGAACCTGATGGAAAGAAACGAAAACGAAAGCAACAGCGTGTTTATTGGGGCTGGTCGGTAGAGTCCTCGTCAGAAGTTTAGAGACCATTGGGCCTGAGAAAACTTTGAGTTTCCCAGCAATTCGCGACTGTATTCGGTCGAACTGCAGGGTGTGTATTGCTAGCCGGTTTTAGAACAGATCTGAAATCTAAATTCATGGCTATCTGCCGAGGCAGCGGAAATATTCAACTTCTTCTTCTGTCTCGTAGTACCTACACTTTTGACACTGGCTGCACATCATATAAAGGCTATAAAACAGCGCGACGCGGTACGAGTAAGGAATAATAATAATAATAATTGTCGCGGTTTAACGTCCCAAAACCACAATATGATTATGAGAGACGTCGTAGTAGAGGGCTCCGAAAATTTCGACCACCTGGGGTTCTGTAACGTGCACCTAAATCTAAGCACACGAGCGTCAAGCATTTTCGCCTCCATCGAAAATGCGATCGCCGCGGCCGGAATTCGATCCCGCGACCTGCGGTTCAGCAGTCGAGCGCCATAACCACTAGACCACCGTGGCGGGTTATGGAAGCACTCGAAGAATGAACGGGGGAAGGTTGGTCAGTGTGTGTACTGGCTGGCCACCCTGAGCTTTGAAAAGAGAATAAGAAGTAATAAAAAATGGAGAGGGGGTGTAAATATTCCGACGTATGTGAACATCTCAGTCTATGGTAATCTCATCACCCCAGTCTGTCATTTGAGTCTATCTTAAGCGATGAAGGCATTGGAGCCGCTTGCGGAGTGCGAAGCGTGCATTCATTAGTCCCTACGTTGTGTATAGCTGCAGGATCCCTTCATCGCGGCGCAAACACCGACGCATGCCAACAGGAGCTCGTCACACGCCGCATAAAGTGCTCACGTATGCTGGCAGCGCTTTTCATTCGTGAGACCTCGGTACCATGTCATTTATTTCATCTTCATTTCCTTGTTTATCATACGACTGCCTTCGGATCTGTTTTTAGAATCGCGCGGCGCGGTTTGTGTTATCAAATTATTCCCGTTGCGCCTCTGCCTCTCAATGAGGAATGCACTAAACATTCCCGATGCATCTTCGCGTAGCAAATGTGTTCGCCTATCTATTTTACAAAGTTTGTCATCAAGGTGAAGTGTTAAGAAACGATTGTCTTCTTCAATCTGCGTACATTTCGTCGCGCGTGGATCACAAATTTAAGGATAGGGTCCCATCTTGTCGAAATAACCTAATCGACACTGCATGGAACCAGCCCCCGTAGTTTCCTTTATCGAAGCCACCTTGAATTGAAGATACTTCTTGCTATGCTCATATTTGTTGTGCAACATATATTTTTGCCCATGATATTGTGTATTAATCCACCTATTTCTGTGACGCGCTCTAGAGCTTTGAAAATACTTCTAATAAATAAATAAATAAATAAATAAATAAATAAATAAATAAATAAATAAATAAATAAATAAATAAATAAATAAAGTTTAGCCTGCTAAACAGCGTTATCCTTTTTCTTTCTTTTTGCGCTTCATTTACATAAAAAGTAGTTTTCTTTCCCTGCGTTTCTTCCGCCGCTTAAAACATCTCCAGTACTTCTTTCCACGCCGTTCACATACCGGGTAACGCCTCGAAGCGGCATGCAGAGACAGGTACCCGCGGTGTGGCCAGAACTAACTCCGTCGGCGGCTAAAAATGCCACCTCGTCATACGGGCGAAGGAAGGCTGGTTGTCCCCCGTTATATTCGCTATTAAGCGCGCCCACTATAGGACACCACAGGCGCCCGAGGCGACGTCTGCGAAGGAAAGATGAAATACAATAACTACAGCACAGCATTTATTTTTGTTTTTATGTTTTTCCATCCTTCATTCGACGCCTGCAGGACCTAGCTGCTTCGCGTTTTCCGCCTGTTGCGCGGACGCTATTTGTGGGTGCACGTTGTTGTCCCTGCCTCTCTGCTTTCCCTCTCCCTTTCTCATAACGCTAGCGAGTCCTCAGGAAAGAATAAAAAAAAAACAAATTATAATAATGCGCGTCTCCACCGAAGCCGGCGGATACGAACACCCGCTGTGTCCCAAACGGCGGTGGCGGAAAGAGGCGTACGCGCGCGCACGCGTACACACTTCGGCCACTGCGGCGGCCTGGCGAACGGAGCGGCCCAGAAAAAACGAACCAGGAAGCGGCGGACACTTCGGAGGAGAATGCAACACGGGAGAGTAAGAAGAGGAGGGAGGGGTAGCCCGTGTTAGCCGTCGCCAAGGCCTAGTCAAGGCTGCGCGAGAACCCGGCGGCGATGACGTCGGTGTGGAGAGGCTTTGGAGCAAGTGAAGTTGAAGGAGGAGGCGTCACACCGTGAGCCGAGCACGCGGTAGGTCACGATGAGAGCGGCCCGGAGGTGCGCTACGAAAAGTGACCGCTGGTTGTTGCTCGTCTCGTGAGGAGCAGATGAATTGATGGAGCTGATCAACTAACGAATGAATTTATCTCTGGCGAAACACACGGGCAAAACGGAACATCCGTGACGGCAGAGCTAGTCACTTGAAGGCAACCTAACTATGCGCGGCAGTCTTTATAAAGTAACCGGAGCTCTTCTCAATAAAACGTATGACGCACAAGACCCCGAAGAACTGAAAAGATTCTGTGATCCCTCTTTTGCCTCTTGGCTTTGCCAACTACTGAAACGTTACTGAGGAGGGGGGCGCAGCCCCATAGTTTACAATGTATCGGTAGATTGCATTCATGTGTCATAAGAAGTCAATTGGCATGCTCACGCTTCCCATCATTCACACACCTACCCGACTGCCCAACGTACCACTCCTAGGAACTCTATAAATGACGTATATGTCATGTTAAAAATACAGAGCGTGTAAACACGGACACAAGAGAGAAGTCGAGACACCATAAACGTCGGCGTTTGTGGTGTCTTGACTTCTGTCTTGTGTCCATGTTTGCACGCCCTGTCTCTTTAACATGAATGCTTACCAACTAGCTCAGCTCTCTGTTATTCTAAACACATATGTCGCAACTACTAAACTTATTAACATGCACGATGTCGCACTCTGTTCTTTTTCCTACCTTCCTCCGCAACGTGCTTATATATGTTGGCCAAAGTTCGAGACTCAGACAAAAACATCTTTATCAGCGTTCCTCGACGCAAGCGTTTTGATTTTGGGTGAAGAGTTTGGGTGAAATGTCGCAAAAGAAAAGATGGATTATGGAAGTTTTTTCACATCTACGAGCAAGATCTGGAAAAGTGTCTGAGCGCACCATTTGTTTTCTCGAGAAGAAAAGTCCGGTTTCTTGATAACTATTGTTTCGTGTACTTAAACAGACTGCCTTCTAGTAACTTGCTTTGCTGTTGCATGCTCCGTTTTGTGTGTGGGAACGCCGTTTTCTTAGAGATAAAGTTATTTGTTAGTCCAGCACCCGGGTTCCTTTCTTTGTTCATTCATTCATTCATTCATTCATTCATTCATTCATTCATTCATTCATTCATTCAATCATTCATTTTATTACCTAAAAGGTATCTTGTTGCGACATTGCACGAAGGAGTAGGTTATGAAAGGCTAACATATAAGTTACGACAAGGTGTTTTCGATGAGCCTTGTTATTTTTTCTAATTATCATTTCTCTTGTTGGCACATCCTTACCAAGTTCCATGGTCCAACTCGCCCAGCAAGCCCCACTTATTAGCCTCAGCCAATCCTCGAGGTTTGAGCTGGCCATGGCTCCCTCCCAAAGTTCGTCGATGTGGCAAGATTTATTGGGGTTTTAGTGGGGATTGTCTGCCGCCCGCCTCGAACAGACTCTGGTTCTCCACAGAAGCGGCATTGTGGAGAGAATTTGTGCTGGCGCTATAAGGTAATTCTTGGTTGTTGGGGGTGGTCCGTAGAGACCGAAGTAATCTCTCCATCGCTCTAGGTAGTCATTTGTGTGCGGGAACGTACGTTCTGCAGATTAAATTGCAATGTTGCGAGATCTCGTGGGTGCATGCGCCCGGACTCGGGTCCCTCGGCATCCGCTCGGCGGGTCAGATCTCGAGCCACAAGGTTGGCGATCTCGTTGCCAGGAATGCCGTGGTGAGCTAGTGCCCGGATGATCACGATTGGTCTCTTAGGCTGCCTTCGGTTGAAAACTGTGAGACAGACGTGAATGACAGGTTGCAACTTAAACTGCACGACATGCATGACATCTATATAATTACATGAATGACCGAGATGACGTGAAGCATACGTAGTGAGGAGGTCGTGGTCGTTTCATTAACGCATATCTATGTTGGAATGTGCATACGTGCATCACGAACATGTTATAATGAATAACGTAAATGAATAACGTAAATGACGAGATATCATTGGAGTCATGTCTTTAGCTGGGACAGCTCAAGAAGCATGACATAACACAAATGACATAACGTACCATAATATGTGACGCATTTAGTGGCATAAAATCTGCGTTCTTTTGACCTGTTCGTACCCGAGCTTCCGTGTTGCTTCCGTTTGCTTTTTTTTTTTTTTCTTGTGCGTCTCCGTAGCGTGCTGCATTTCTTAGCAGACCACGTGTGATCTGTGGTTAAGGAATCGGTCGGTAAAAGCAACACAGCCATCGAATTTCGGCAATGCTAGATATTCGCCGTTGCTTTGGGCATAGAATTTGATATAACACGAAATGAATTAAAAATCGCGACTGGTTTTTTTTTTTTTCTTTTTAAGTCTTGGAACGAAATTGTGACCTCACAACCGATGAATATTTGTTAAATATTAACGAACTCTGGAGGTCACAGTCCATACGGAGAATCGATCTGTATTCTGCAGTATTATTCGCCACCTCAGAGAAAGACAAAAAGTATTCGTGCGTGGCGAGGTGCCAAGCACAACGCACGACGCTTTAGCATTGACTAACGTACACGCTCTTCAAAGTTCCTCCTGTGGAGAGTGCAAAAATGACCTTCCGACCATGTGACGACCTCTCCGATGTATTTAGCCTTAACACCCTTTAAGAACACCTCGACTGAAATTTGTTCCCATGTCAGGCGTAGTGACATTTTCAGCTTGATAGGTTCAATGATATGTGTTACCAATATATCATGAATTCCAGCTCTGCAGTCGGTATGCCATTTCACCTCCACGAACTGGCTCCATACCGTATTTTGCACTTCGAATAGTTCTGCAATCTACGAATGTCGTCTAAAAAATGCGCAGAACTAACAAAGATTCCTTCCGCGGAGTATTCCTTGCAGAGGAAAACTGGGCACCTGAAAGTCAAACTTCATATAAAACCCTTATTTACGCTTAAGCGACGCTTTATCCTTGTTTGGCATTTATCCAGACCTTCGAGCGATTCACGCGACCTTAAATAAGTACGCACACCGCTGTCTCCTGTTGCTGCGTTTTCTTACATTTCCAGTAATCGCGGCGAGGAGAATGGTTTCCGATTAATACAAGAGCCAGCTCCTGACGGAACAGTGTGTTTTAATGGACACCAGAACTAATCTAGACTCTGTACCAGAACCGTAGCCATTTAAAGCATCATGCTATACTCGCAATTAATTCTTCTCTCTTTATGAGTATTCAGTATGTCATGTTTCCAAATGCAGGGCAATTTTCGGAGCAGCTATTATAGGTGCATGCGGTGGCGGCCGTGGTCGGAATCGGCAGTATATACACGGCGGCCGTGTTTTCTCAAGCCCGGAGGTAAAAACGAGGGAGGTGTGTGGCTCGATGTTCGATTTCCTCCTTTCGATGTCAGGGTCCTTTCGTTCGAGGCCGCGCCTCGGTGTATGAACACGATGCGCGGTCCCGATAAAGCGCGGTTTCTGAAACCGTGTTTACCTTCGACGGAAAGAAACATTAGCTGCGCCGCGCTGGTTCATTACCCATTCGTCAATGCCGTCGACGATGAGAGAGAGAGAGAGAAAGAAAAGAAACGCTTAAGGATTCCGTGTATTGGGATAAGTGTAACGGAGCGCCCATGTGTAGTTGTGCAAAAGATCGGTGCCTGTTCGAGCTCGTTTTCATATCATCATCATCATCCTCCTCATCATTATTTTCAGCTTATTTTATGAACACATAAGGATGAAGGAAGGCTTCTCCTAGTGATCTGCAATTTACCTTATCTTGTGTGAGGTGGTTGTATTGTACATAAGCCTGGAAATTTGCTGTTTTCGTCGCTGCATGCGACCCTCTGCCGTCCTCGATTACGTTTCCCATCACTATCCATTACACCTCTCTAACCGACCCTGCTAGTGGCTGAATGCAATATTCGTTTGCTTTGTCCGAAAGTTATTGAGCGTTGTTGTGGATTGTTTCAGGTGGCGCGGATGTCGCTCATTCTCGGATGTAAGGAAACAGGAATGATCATTCCGAAATGTACCGTAATATAGATGTATGCAAATGAAGCTGACGAACGAGTTCAGATTTCGGCAAATAATAATAATCGGCCGCAGTACTTCTGCCCTGACGTTTTCCCCTTGAAAAAGTCTAATTAATAATTCGTGCTATAGTCTGCACTGTTCTTCAAAAAAAAAAAACTTGGGTCGTTGTGTGAACACCCTGCATCTACTAAATCTACTGCACATAAAAGTAGATTAAAGTAGGAATAAAGTAGGAATAAAAGTAGGGTAATGGGCAAAAAAAAAAGGTTTATATGCTGTATCATCGAGGTATACCTGCTTGCTATCATGACACTCGGAGCTACCAGCTATGGCGGGATACCATCTGTGCGCTGCCTGAAGCAATAGATCACATACGTTAGCGATGAATGGCTGCTATATGTTTTATCGCTGTCTAAAAAGGAAATATTCACACGGATAGGAATGTCTCAGTTCACGCATGTAACAATGATTCTGCGCACTTCCTTCAAGAATTCTGTACTACTCTAAATATAGCACTCAGGCGAATAGTGTGACCACAGCTGGATCACCACGGGCTCACTTAACCGCGTGCTAACCGATATAAAGTACACGCTTTTAGTGTGCGGAGTGATACGAAAGTTAACGCTGCTTCCTTTTCTTTTCCGGGTGCGAAGTTATCGATACACTCGAAAGGATCACATCGGACTCCGAGTGCGACGCCTGCGGGGCACCCGGAAAAATGTGAGCCCGCAAGGGCGGATGTGTCGTTTTGTTCTGCGCAGTGTAGCGTGCAATCTCCGCAGGCGCCGCGGAGCAGTGCACCATGCAGCAACAAGGGAGGGAGAGGAGTGGAGGAGCGAGAGGGAGGGTGAACACGCAGATCGCTACTTCCGCGACAACGCCTGTGTCGGGCTGCGTAATCGAGAGATGTCGTGCCGGGGGCGTCGACTCATAACGCGATGGAACAGCCGCGGGGCTGTCTGCGTTGCCGATCGGTATTTAATTAAAGAGCTTGTGGGTGAACGCCTCTGATAACTGAGATTAAGTAGTAGATGTGGAACAAAGGAAGTCCTATACGATGCGCATAACACGGTGAATACGTACGGCCTGCCAGATCGGCACCGGTGTATTATGGCATAAATACAACCGTCGGAATGAAATTAGGGACATTCAGGTGTAGAATGTAGTTCATTGTCTGAAGAACGGTGCAGTTACAGGCTGCTGGGCCTTTCCTTGTGCATAGGCACAAAATAAGATCAAAGCGATGATCAAGAGCAGGATGGCTATGGTAGTCATTTTTATAACGCTGATTTTCAATTAAGAACTGCTTGCTTTCGCCAGCGGTAGGTCAAAGTGATCAGGCCAGTTTCGTTGAATGAATGTTAGCGTTTTATTCCGTTGATTGCGCATATTTGTGCCCCGTTTGTAAACCGATGCATTTACAATTTCCTTGCGCATCCCAAGGCAATACTTGCTGATTCGGTGGTCTCTTTATTTATTCCGTAAGCATTGGGAAACGTGTATTTGTTTACCCATCGCATTGCTCAGCCAGTTTGCGCGTAAACGTGAAATGTATGGCTTGGAAAATCAGTTAATTTCACCCAGAATCGGCAGTAACTTCATTAAAGCGGATTCTTCTTAGATTGATTATGCGCCGCTTTCTGCGGCGTCACTGTGGCAACAAGGGCGGAACCAATGGCATTTCTCATGAAGAAAAGCAGAACACAATAAACAGGTGGGCAGCACCTGCCACTTCATAGGGCAATCTTGTTTCACAAACATTTAGATTGTCCGTCTATTATCTTGTCCACGCACTACGGAAAAGCCCGACAATCGACAACCCCAGAGAGTTTTTTCTCGAGGGCCGTGGTACGCATATCACTCTGAAAATGACAAGATAATTTCACCCAGATATCTCCGCGCATCAAAACGTCCGCCCCACCTATTTTCTATAAGCAATCGTTTCAACCCGACTTTCGACCGTGTCAAATCAGTGGTTCGTTTCAGCGCCCTTTCAGCGATAGCGCGCGAAGTGGCCACATATAGCTTTATATCAGTGTGTAGCCCACTCCATGGCTTTCGAGACAGAGACGCCTTCAGCGTATGTCATCAGTGTCCGTTATTTCTGTCCGCGTCGCGAGGTTCCTTCGAAGTACCACGGCGCTGTAGCGGCCGTGGAAGTACGAAGCTGTAGGGGTGCCGTCGCCGCGTTTACTTATATATTCTTTTCGTCACTTTCGAAAGGGCCACCCGAAAACGCGGAAACACTTTCGCCTCCTCTTTACCACGTCACGTAGTGTTTGAAGAGCTCATAAAAACAGTTTCACAAACTGCCCCGCGGAGTGCCCGGAAGAAAAGTTTGGCTAGCTCAGCGTCGCTGGGCGAAATATATAGAAACGCCGCGGTTCGGCGAGACAGGCAATGCGTGACCGCGATGCCCTCTTGGGTAACCCTTCACCGCCGTTCAAGTGTTTCGTTCTGGGCGGGCGCCTGTCATTAAAGAGTCGAGAAGGAACGAGAGAAAAGAAGAAAAAAAAACGTTCTTTCTTGGGGCTTTGTACGCGTGCGTGTGAGAGGGCAAACACTTTTCCAAAGGTGCGTGCACGTCTACAACGTTCACCTCTGCGGGGAAGGCCGACGTCGACTACGACCTACTTCGGAGGCGTGGATAGGTCCGGTTACGCGGCGGGCCTGCGAGGAATGTTGCTGGGCGACCGAAGCCGAAAAAAAAAAGAAGAAAAAGAAAACGAACGCGGTGTTTTTCACCGTGAGAGCCAGACTCGCACATAGAGAGATGAGAGAGAGAGAGTCCTCTAGACTCTCTTTTTCTCCGGAAGTACGCGCGGTTCCTACAGGAGGAAGCGTTTTGTCGGCGTAGTTTGTGCTGGTTAAGAGATAGAGACGTGTGTAGTTAAAGAACAAGGATGGAAGTGGCTGCTCAGCCAACGACGTACCTGCCGGGTTGGCCGAGTTGCAATTGACGAAGGTGTGATAGGGGCCTAAAGTGGTGTGACGAAAATAAACCCCAACCCATTGTGGGCCCGAAGGCGTAAGGACACTGCCTGAAACAGCTAAGCCAGGGCGAGTGCCTGTTCGTGACGAAGAATTTCGGTGTTGAAATAAAAGTGTGTGCGCAGTCTTGATACAAATGAACGGGCTAAGGTTGAGTAATACCGTTCTGTCAGGAGGGGCACTGCATAGGATAGCAATCGGCCGGAAGCGCTTGTTGACGGAAGAACCCAGGAAAGACAACACTCCAGTTGTGTTTCCCAGCGATCCAGTGATACAGGGCAGGAAGGATGTTTCTTTCCGTACATCATTCAGTTGTATAGGTTAATCGACTTCCTCATGGACGTGGCAAAATATGTCGTTCCTTTAACGTTAAATTCAGGTTGTAACAAGGGGCGGTGCCAACAGAGGCCACAGGGCTGAGGCCGGTCACCTCGTAAATCTTCGCCTGCCCTTCTTTGCCCCCTCCCACCCCCCCCTCCACCCCCCCCGAGCAACCATAATCAAAACACCACGCATTAGGTTCCCCGATTCCCTGCGCCAACCCTTCCTCCCACTAAGAAAATCCTGGTTATAACAGGCATCGGTTCATCGAGAGTGTTTAATATGTCCTGCTGCTTCGTTTTTGGTGTCATATAACACCAGGTGGGCAAGGCGTGTGTTTGCGTGGAAGTGCGGCAGCAGCGGTGTAGTTCTCTCGCTGTGTGTGCACCGTTGTCAGTGGAGCGCGAAACCATTTTGTTTTGAGTGATACGTAAGCCGGTGCGCTTGCACGACTAACCTGTTCAGGTTTTCAAAGTATTACGCGATATCCCCAGTTCACCCGTACGTCAAGCAATCCTGAAACTGCTGTAGATTTTCTGTAAATTTTCTTATTGTGCCACGCTTATTGTGCCACCTAATATGCTCTTTTTCCATTAATTTTTTTATTTACTTATTTCAGTTAGGTATAAATAAGTAAACACTTTATTTGTAGAACCTTTGCCTCTTATTGTTTGGTGGAGGATAGGTAACCGGTTTTATGCGGCACTAACATTAATTGATCACTTTCTGATATGTATGTGCCGAAAGCTGCTCAGATGCATGTAGACCAAAGTTTTGAATCAAAGCTTGCGTTGGCCTTAGACGCCGTGGGAAAACTGCTCCCCAAACGCCTCCAAAAACGAACTAAAAGAAGAAGCGTGAGCGCTGGCCCAACATAACTGGGAGGATATGCTGGCCACACCAACGTCCTGTGCACAGCTAGGAAGGAGCAAGGAGACAGGAAGCAGATAGGGAGAAGGCAGGGAAGTAAACCATAAAAGCTTCCGGTTGGCTACCCTACACTGGGGGAATTAGGGAAGAGAAAGATGAGAGAGAGAGAGGGGGAGAGAAGAGAGGCAGTGAATTCACTGCAGAGTGCGGGACTGCACCACAAGGCGTTCGCACAAGCCCGTCGTCCACAAAAAAGCGCGAGAGTGCTTTCAATGCCTCGTGGGCCGACGAGAGATGTGGACGGTGCTGTAATAGCACCTGCACGGGTAGTGGCCGATCGTCCGCAGTGCGTTGGAAAGTACTTGTCTCTCCGAGGCAGATTCGAGGAAAATGGCACAGCTGGGAGCGTTGTATGATTAAAGGCATACACATGTAGCGGTTACTCAAATGTTCTATGCTGGGTTACTTCGCTCAGATCAAAAGTGCGGATGACCGGAGAAGTGCCCGAACAGGGGACATGTATTGCGTCAGCGAATGGACGGGGCAACTGCGACGCGTCTGCAGGCTCGGCCGTATTCACGAAGCTGTTATTTCGTTAGTATCCATTGCCACTGGCCTGGGAGCTTTGCTGCTAATGAAATGTTTAACGCAATGGTGGGCACAAAACTGTAGCGTACAAGATCTTCGGGAGTACGGGACATTTGGCATTCGTTTACTTGTCCGGCTGTCAGCGCTGTTCGCCATGCCACTTAGTAAACCTGAGAATGTCTCGTTTGATTGCGTCGTCAGCTGCTGTTTGCGTGCATATTGATACTTCAAAGGCGCGTCGTGTCATAACTACGGAAATTGTGACTAAGTGAGGCTGACGTGTTCATATTGAGATATTTACGAATTATGTTAATATTTAATTTTTACGAGTACAGTTTGTGTGCGTGCGTGCGTGTGTGTGTCTGTGTATGTGTGCGTGCGCGCGTGTGTGGGTGCGTGTGTTTTCTGTAGAAGCATGGTGCAGATATTTTAAAGACGATAGTCTTTCTTGGGATACTTAAACAGAGAAATTTTGGTCTGTCTTTCTATCTGTCTTTCTGTTTGTCGGCATGTCACTCGATTCAGCCACTCGGCCAAAGTTGAACCACTTGCCCAAGGGCCAGCCATCTTGAACGGCTGACTAGGTTCATACTTGTGTACATTGTCGATCAAAAAGCAAACATTACGCATATCTGAGGCGCAACATCATTAGGTAAGTATTAGGCGGTGTGTTCCTTTAATAGAAAATGCATACATACGTAATTCTAAAGACCCTAGTTTCTTAAGCTGCGCTGAAAATGCGACTTCGCTGAAACTTGGCTTCCTCCGTGCCCTCTGCACGAGCTCATTGTTGTGTTTCGGTTTCGGTTCTGTATTGCACTGCACGAATGCCATGGGACGCCGCTCTGGCATTCCTGTTTTACCCAGGCGAGGTGTATATAAAAGAGTGTGTGGAGAGTACTCGTTGAGTGCGGACGTTTCTTCTGCTTCAGCGCTTCGCGCCAAACGCGTGTTCGGGCTGGCTGGCGTCCCCGCCGGTCGCGTTGGTCACCGCCGGTCTTCGCCTGCTGCTGCGCCGGGACTACCAGCCCGCAACACAGCACTCATGTTTCCCGACGTATTGCCAAATGGCGTCCATATCTCACGCAGCGCCTCTTCTATCGTCTTTAGACGACATTTGCAGCGAAGCACGCAGATACGCGGCCAATATTTCTTGTACTTTCATGTTCATATAGAAAATTACCGAATTAGTGATAATTCGAGCTCAGAGCGCTTTTCAGAGCACTACAGCGCCTTACCATTTCTCAGACGCTAAGCACGTTCAGATTATCAAAATTTTGTGGATTCAATGTGTGTGCTGTCATGCCTCTTGAGTAATATTCGTAGCTTAGGTATAATTAAAAAGAAACATACGTAGGGAGCGCAGAACATCTTTTGGGACGTCGTCGGATCACTTAAAACGTGCCTTGTAGCGAGGAAATTCGGTGTTACATTTCTTGTTGCTCCTAATTTTGCACGCAGACACTACACACGGCAGTGATTATGTATATACTCGTTGAAGGCACAATTTACAAAGCAATGGCATTGCTTTTAGAGCGTTAAATATAAGCGACCGTGCCTCATGACTGACTCAAGGTACGCGAGAACATTTCACAAACATTTTGTCACCCGATTTAATTTTCTTCTGTCGCTCTCTCTCTCTCTCTCTCTTTTTGTCGGGTGAGCACTGCCGATGCCGTTATAACGAGGTGTCACATCAAGACTAATGACCCAGCGTAGAACAACGCTGCTTTCTATTTTGGATGGCAATTTCGCAACGTCCCAAATCTGCCGGGAGTGATTTTTTTCTTCTATTATTAGTTCACGGATTCGTTTAACGCACTGTTCACCCGTCAGAATGCGGTCGCTCGCGGGCGGGTGCCGAAGCCAGGACCTCTCGCACTCGGCCTCAAAAACGCCACATAACAGCGGCGGAGTCCAGCCTTCAAGCAGAAAGAGCCGAGCTAAAGAGTTGGCAGCAGGTCGCAGGGCCGAAATCCGTATAGCACGTGACCACCTCGCGAATGCACTGACGTCACTGACGAGATCGCGAACCGTACCGGCATTCGTATAAGGCCACGTTCTGTCGGTCGCATTAGGGTCAAACGTTTATTCGCCCGTCAGGGCAACGATTCCTTTTGCCCATTGCGTCGAAGGGCAGAGAACGGCGTCTAACACGACGGTTCTTGCTCGGCTTCTGTGATCGGCTGTCCCAGTGGCCCGTTAACCTATACAGCCTGGTGTGAGCCCCGACTTCGCCGCCGATTCCGCAGCCAGCAATAATGCCGTTCGTCATTCACGACGCGTATCGAACGTATACAGCCGAGCAGGCGGCAAGATCATTCGGTTGTAACATGCTCGAACAGAGCCCTCGTGACACCGTATTTATGCCGTTTGCTCGGATTTTGGTATTCGATGACGACGCTCCGGGCCAACGAATTTTGCCCTTAAACGATGGCGGGAATAAAAGATAAGTTGCACTGATGAATCACTGGATTGAGCGCTCAAATTTGCGGTGGCATTCTGACATGAGGTGAGGCCAGTGCGTAGAACTCATTCTTCTCATGCAACAAGTACGGGTACCCAAGGGAGCGCAGCGCTCCAAAGCTGCAACAGTGCTAACTTTAAAAAACTTGGTGTACCTTCCACACTTTTTAACCTTTTGGCAAGGTAGCACGTACACCGGGGGCGTAGCAAGTAGTTTATGGATGGAATGGGGAACGGGGTTTGGAGAATAAAGGGGCCCGATCCCTATATTTGGGAGTGGGTCTGTGTTTTTGTATGTGCACGTGTATAGTAGATACACGTGCAAAGTGAATAAACGGTGGCGGTGGCAAATCAAACCCTCGATTTAGCCAAGCCTATTAAGTAGACCGTATAAGATTGTAACATTCAAAGCGCAATAACCTTCCATATGGCGAGACATGGGTAGACGAACCCTTTATTTATTTATTTATTTATTTATTTATTTATTTATTTATTTATTCTGCAACGTCCACGTCAGTTAGTACGACGGTCGTATTGAAAGGCGCTGTAAAATAGTTGCTACAACAAAGAATTTTTATTTAGCTGTGGGATTGCCGCATATATGCAGGCGAACTTACACTCCGTTATCAATGGAACATGCAATAATATTTTGGCTACCTCCGCTCTCAAGGTGGTGCACTGCGGACGCTTAGCCATGACCGTGGACACTTGCCCACCAGTCAGGAATATTTGAGAGCACCGCTACCAAGTGCCGACTAAATTTGTGCAGCAAACGAGGAGACAGGCACTTGACTTTATACACAGGAATGTTCTCGTCTCGTCTCACTTCAGAAGTCTTCAACAACGAAAGGGTGGGTACACCATAGCATTGCAGTCTAAGAGTACACCATAGGCAGACTGTCCATTTAAGTTCGCGCTCAAAGGACATACGTCATTCAACACTCTTTGTCAGGTCCTGGTTAAATGCTGGCGATATCCAGCAAACCAGACGAAAAATGTCCGGTTTCCTGGCTATATCTAGCACTCATGTTAAGGCAGGTAGCGCAAAGAGACACGGACACAAGCGAAGAATAAGTGCACAGGACAAGCGCCAACTTCAAACTCAGACTTATCTAGTTCCCACAAACTAGCCCAGTTATCCGTTCTCGTATATATCTAGCACTTTAAGCGGGACCTGATTAAGAGTGAAGGGCCGGCGAACTGGCTCCGACATTCGCCACCGACTTTCAAGTCTTATTGCGTCATCATACGTTCAAATAGACAGTTTGCCTAGCGGACTCGTATGCCTTACTGGTGTATGTCGTCTATGGAAGCGCTGGCCAAGGAGAGCAAAAGGAGAACGATGAGTAGCCTATATAGGAGCTCACGCTCGGTGCTCGCACTCGCCCCGCGACTGGAGACAGATAAGTCTGGCCCGGCTCTTCGAGCAGTAAAGGTGTTTTTCCTGTAGCTGCCTCCTGGATCTCTCTGAAAGCTCCGGATGACCACTAGCCTTGAGCCGACACCTCACATATCTCACATACGTGTGCACGTGTGTAAGGTGGGCTGTTCCGTGCCACGACGCAGAATTGCTGCGCAACAAAAGGCATATAATGACTCAGTTACTACTCGTCTAGAAACAACGAGATGTGTCTCATCAAGGAAACATTGTAGCTGGCATAGCTTCGGAAGAAAGACCGCGAGTGCCAGGTTTATGCAGTGCCGAACGATCTCTGCACAGACATAAATAATGTTACAGTGTCGAGCGACTAACCAGACGACTCTATCCAGACGCCTAATAATAAACCAGACGACTGGCATCCTTCTTCCGGCCCACCGGATCGGAGATTGCGCGAAGCGTTGAATGACCTGAATGCGAATTGCGGCAGCCTGCTTGTGGTTGTGGGGTAGCCTGTCATATAGCGTACGCTTACGCTAGTAAATCCATGCAGTTTGTGGATCATATGTGTTTGATTTCTTGTCTATCGCTGTTACATTTTCTTTCACACACATTTCTTTCTTCTTTTTCTTTTTTGCTAAAGCAGGAACGCGTCTAATGCCTGAACATAAAAGTCGCAAACAAGGCAACTTTTCGAAACAAACAGTGTAGACAGTGTGGCAAGTTTTCTGCTAAAGCGAGATTCGAATTGCACTGAAAAAAAAAGACCTCTCGCGAATTCGATTAAAGTTCTCCGGGAACATGGTCGGTGGTGAAGACAGCAATATTGTGTTCATGACCAGGAAAAGCCAGGCGGAGTGCAATATCACCCAGGTAACCCAACAATTTAATTTGTTCTTTCAACCATATATACTTCGCATACGTCGATAATTTCCTAAATATGGCCTTATGGGAATTTTTAAAAATTAATATTGCACACATATCGCTCACTGAACCACTATTCCGGCGTTGTTTCATGCAACTTATAGCCACATAGCCACGACAGTGTGCATGCGTTCGAACCTATGCAATCACATAATGTCTGTACACGTCAGTTTGGAAGTCGTAAAGCCCCTCTGGCTCAAAAATTTTTCGCGTGCACAAGAACTCCACGCCAATTTTTTGCAAAGTGACGTCACCCGCACAGCGATTATCGCGGTAAAATTCAATAAGGAGTATATGAATTTTATTTTTCTTCTCAGATCGTGCATTGGCAAAATAAACGAAACTCATAAACTCCAATAAGGTATGCTAAGGTATGCGACCGGGCCAGTTGGTGTGGTTCCATCTTGTTTGAGAACGTGACGCAAGAGGACAAAGGACGGCGAGAGAGGCAAGTACAGACAAGCGCTGAGTTCCAATCGACACAGCTGGAAGTAAGCGCTTTGTCGTACGCGTTCGCCTTTTTCTCTCTTCTCTCTCTTCTTGCGTTGCGCTCTCAAAGTAAATCTTTACTGGGACCCAATGAGAGATGATACGCTTTTGTTTAGAGCCCACTCAAACACAGTCTCACACAAATTCTACCCAACCGGGCTCGCTCGAGCTCAGACTCGGAGTTTTCGTCCGAGTGTGAGTTAGTTTTTAGTGAGCTGAATACTGGAGCGGGATTGCCGAGCCGTGCCTCTGCAGTAGTCAATCTTTTTTTCAGCTTCACAGAATGAAAGGGAAGTGCCGCAGGAGTAGCGCGTCACTCTCTGCTTGCCCGATTTAGCTCTTTCCTTTCGAGCATATTTGCAGCATTTGCGTAAAGAGGCATTTCGAGGGTACGTCGAGGTAATTCGGGTCAAACGAGGCGGCTTGCGGGCATCAAAATGGGAGCAGAGTGGCTGAACTCTTCAGACACGTGTTGGGCGGCGACGTCTAGACAGGGAGCGATAAAAAAGAATCTTGTAAAAGCAAAAAATATAAAGCGAGCCGCTGTCGTGTGACACGCGTCCGACGCACCGAGAGTAGCGGAGCGAATCTCCGAGAAACACGAAAAAACCATCAGCGTGATTCTACTTTTGGCGCATCTCGGGAAGGAGGGGGTGCGCGAAGGCCGAATATGGAAGGCTCTGCTCGCCTTTCGTTCAGTACCGTTCTTTTTATGAATAGAGCCAGAGGCTGTTTGCTCGTGCCTTGCTTACACGAAGAAAGAAAAAAGAAACAGTCATTTACAAGTTGGAGCAGCAGTAGCGAACGCATTAAATATCCTCGTACTGCCAAGCGCGCCTTAAGAAGTGAAGGTTGATGAACTTCAGCGAAGCGATAGGAAAACACGTGAAGTCACCGCCATTTATGGTTACACGGCGCTTGTTAAAATGACGCTAAAGTGGTAGCTCAGTTTAGATGTGCTAGCAAAAGTTTAGATGTGCTAGCAAAGTACTTTTCCGCAACAACAAAAATTTTCCGGCAGAATCCATCCCGCAATAAATGTCGACGTCGTTGCGAGTAGTACTGAACACATACAGTGACATGCCGTACTGCCGAATCGTTCACTTTAATGTATAGCCGAATTGCTTCGATTATATGTTGCTGACACCTTCACCTCTGTTGTGATCGGCGCTCCTCGGTCAATGCATGCTCTGCTTCCCGTTCCGATGACGAGGATGTTCTTTAAACTTGGCACATATCCATACTAGGGGACTGGCAAAAAAATAGGGCCGCCGAACTAATAGGTAACTATCCTGAAAAATCACTGCCTAAGCACTCCGTACAGATCGTTAACCAGCGAAGCTGAAACTAGCATCCCCGCTGTGTTTATCACTGGGTTCATTCCGACGGCTCATCAAAGTCTTTCTCCAATGGTGGTTACTTTGTCCAGAATCTTAATTGATGTTTGTTTTGTTTTGTCTTGTCGCCTAAAGGAAACTGACTCATACCCACGAGGGGGATTCGCCACACTGTCGATTATAAATGTAAATGTAAACTCCATGAAACATCAAAAAAGAGAGAAGAACGAAACGCGATGTAAATAAAAAGGTAAACAGGTAAGAGGTTCAAAAAGCAGAAAGATTGAAAAAATAAAAAGAAAAAGAAAAAAGTTGGTTTCAGTGGTTGGTAGCACTAGCAGCGTATTCCTCCAGTTGCTTAAATGAATTTGTCTAACCCACTCGGGTATATAAATGATGGTGATGATGTTTACTGTGTTACCTCCTTCATTTTTTGTAGACCAGTGGTGAATAGCGGGACTTGCCCAACTTCAGTGACACAAACGCGCTAGGAGTTTTCGCGTGCATAGGACGGACGAACTTTGCTTTCGAATTGTCATATAAGCTTCGCTGTAACATTATATTGAAAAATAAAAAAAGAAATAAAACCCGTAATATGCTCATTTCATTTCTTTGTGCTCGCTCGGCTGCTTGCAATTGTTGGCCAGCCAACGTATCAAAATTTTGTTGGTTCGAAGACTTAACCAACCTCCTCAATTTGTTTCCGGGGTTTGTTCAGTGATACGAGAAGACTAAAGATCACGACGAGATTTTTGGTAATGCATTTTTAGAGTCAAGGGTATGTTTAATCATTATTGGGCATATTGCGTTTCTGTTACCTCATAGAAACCACAGCGCGCGCAAGTTCTCTGAGTCGTGCTGAGCAAAGTGACGCACGGGCGGTGATAATTTAACTTATATGGTGCCAAATGGTTTTAATCACGGGCCTGTCGCGCTGAGATATCAAGGTTCCATCCCGCTGTCTACACAAAGAGCACCAAAGAAAGATGAGACAAGAATCCGTTGGTGTCAAGGTACTTTACGGCACGTGTTATTTCGGCTTTTGGTAGTGACCGGCTTTTGTGGTGACGTCAGCGGTCACTTTAACCAATCACTGCACTCCTCTTCTTTCGATGTTATTTATAGACTTTCTCCATGTTTCCCTTTCTCGGCGCGACGGCCGGACACGTGTAAAACTCGATGAATCAGCACACCTGCTGAACAACTGCCTCGATTTGCAGGGCGTTACCGCAATAAAGCCCTTTTAACGCAGCGACAATCGATGATACGCTTAATTGCGTTTTTCGAGAACGTGCTAATGACGATGCTGAATGGCGTCTCCTTTGAAAAATTGCGGCGAGAAATAGCCACCTAGCGAGTCGAATTTATTCAGATTTTCTCCCTATATTCGCAGTAAAGAATTGCGTGTTTCAATTATTGTTTTGCTCTGTTAGAACCTCTATTTACATATTGTGCAGGTACCTATTAGTGTGACTGGCACCCTTCTGTCACCATATTTTCTTCTTTTGCTTTGGACCAATACTCAGAACATCCCTTGCTTACATCAATCGTTGACCATCGCTTTGAATCCCAACCCTTCTGGAATCGGAACGTGTCCTACGGGCTTTGCTTGGTGTATGTCTTAAAATTCCATTACAGTGCAACGCGTGATTCCGCAACCTTATCCTTAGCAGACATACCTGTACGGCTCATCATCTTGCGAGTATTTGATCCACTCATAGCAGAACGCCTGTTCTCTTGAATTGGCGAAGCAGTAGGAACGTGGAGCATGTTAATTAGGCAACTTTACGGCATAAGCGGAGGAGGCATTTACTCGCTCCGCTCAGAGCAACCTTCGCGCAGGGGTGTGTTGAATTTTGAGCATTGAACATACTGACTTATTTGTGCAACCAGATTTGTCGCGTCACGAATAACAAGCGTCAGGCACTCGCTGAAGAGAGCGGCAGTGAATGGGCGATACCCACTCATCGTAACACTCTAGCACGTTCTGCTATTCGCGTCGTCTCAGTCAGTGTCTCGAAAATTCGATCACGCACGCTCTTAAGGTGATCAAGCTCAAGCGGCCACTGTCCGATATGAAGGTCTTCGACCACGGTTGTAGCTGTTGACACCACGCAGCTTGTGTGTTGAATATGAAGAGTAATAAGCTCTTCAAAGTTTATTCGGTATGGGCTTTTATGCTTGTGCACCGCGACTTACACGCAATCATGTGACGACAGCACATTGCCAAAATACGCCGCTTCTTTAGGAACGAGATATCGCGCTGTGCTATCGCCATTCTATCTCATTGGCTGCAAAAAAAGTGTGGGGCCGAATTCACAAAACCTCTCGTTCGTAAATGCGTTTTCACATTGGTCAGCCGGCTTCGCTAATGATAGATCCCGCACCGTGATTGGCTGAAGTATTCTCTTAGGGAAATATGTATCGTAAGACGTTTTTGTGAATACGGGCCCTGGCTTGTATTACAGCGTGCATAAAAAAAGATAAAAGATTACGAAATAGATAATACTTTAATGTAACTTCCGAGAACGCAAACTCCACAAAAACGTCAAGTCGTCACATTATCATAAAAATGAGCAAATTCAACGCTAGCAGGCTTTATGGCTTGACAACGAAAAAAAATGAAGATACTCCGGCAGTGTCGAGAGTAGAAACAGCCAACGAACACATAGAAAAGAGAGCTAAATTGCGTTTGACGCAAGGGAAGAAAGTACACGGAAATTACGGTATATCTTAATGTCTTCTTTTCTCGCTTTCAGGATGTTATCCCGCCTTAGCTCCAAAACAGAAGCAAGAAAATTCAAATAAAGAACTCAATATAAGAAAAAGAAAGAAGCAGGAAAAAAAAGTGCCGTTGGGAAAGAGACGTCATTATCATTGTCATCCGAAGAAAAGAAAACCTTGTCTATGGGTGAACTCTGAGAAAACAAAGAAAACAAAACAGGCAAGGTCGTGTGCAGCTCCGTGGCTGTCGTGTGCGAGGAGTCGCTGTCAACGTGTTTGCGCTTGCCTTGACGTGACACGACAGTGTATTACGTGCTTGAGTGCAAGGACGACAGCGTGTCGATCAGGAGCACCGACACTAACCACTGGCTTCACAGCTACTGTAATTAAAGATAGTACAGACCACTGACACCCGACTGAAAAGGTTGGAAATTAATGATAAGACAATCAATGGCGCCAAACCAACGACCTTATCATAAGGCGTGCCGCGGTGGAGGACGGACTAATTTTCACCACCAAAAAAAAAAAAAAAACGTGTTTCTTAAGGGTATACCTGACGTAGAATGCACGAGTGTTTCTGCATTATTCACTCTTGGTAAAGTGGCAACTACGGCTGGAATCGAACCCGGGATCTTGCATTGTTAGTAGCGCAGTGCCATAGGCACGGCACTACCATGACGAGTGAAATTATCGACAAGTAAGGACGTGCAGATGAGGACAAGCTCTTAATAATAATATCTGGGGTTTAACGTCCCAAAACCACGATATGATTATGAGAGACGCCGTAGTGGAGGGCTCCGGAAATTTCGACCACCTGGGGTTCTTTAACGTGCACCTAAATCTAGGTACACGGGCCTCAGACATTTTCGCCTCCATCGAAAATGCAGCCGCCGCGGCCGGGATTCGATCCCGCGACCTTCGGGTCAGCAGTCGAGCGCCATAACCACTAGACCAACGTGGCGGGGCGAGGACAAGCTCTTGTCACACCGTGTATGCTGTCTTTTTTTTTTTTTTTAACGCGAAAGTGTTTTATGCCGGGGTCCACCAAGTACATCCGTCACGGATATGACGTTGATAAAATGGACGCCAACGGGTGAGAAAGAAAAAAACCAAGGTAAAGATACCCCGCTGGGAATCGAACCCACGACGTTGCGGCCGCGACGGCCAGCGCCCGGCGCTCTACCGACTAAGCCTTAAGGCCGAACCATATAGAGCGTTTTTGCCGGCGTTTTCCCGGCGTTTCGTACGCCGGCGTCCCTCGACGTCGACGCTACCGGTGACGGTGGCCGAAACGTCCACCTCTGGACGGTCCAGACATCACGGGCGGCAGCGTCGACGCCGGAAGCAGTTCGATGGACGCAGAACCAATCAGCGTGCGGCTGGCAGTGACTTCCGCTACGTAACGGCGTCGTTGCTGCAGCCAAAATGGCTGCCGCCCGCCTCGAATCTAATAAGTCGTCGCCGTGCGCTGTGTGGCCCTTAAGTTCTCAACTGATGCTTGTATTTGACTAAGCTTGTTCCCTAGAAGCTTCGACAGCAAAGCGCTCGTGATATCTTTGAACTCTTTCCGAGCGCCGTACTCAAGTTCATCGGTAGGCTTAGCAGGAATGAGTGTATTGGCCGAATACGTGGCCTCAAAGATGTGCGGCAGCTTCAAGCTCAGAGGCCATATATTACGAGTTTGTGGTTCTTCTCAATGCCAATAGCTGGCGCTACAAGTCATAAAAAAAAAGACTTTTCGGTGGCACTGTGAGTCGTTTTTTGCACCACAGAACTGCAAATGAGACATAAAAGCTATAATCAGGAATATATCTTGTTGGTCCATTGACGGAAACTGTACACTGCTTTACGAGGTGTCAGGCAATGTTTATAGAACCAGGTTTGGTGTCAGGTTCATTCCCTCTGGTCACACTGTGCGACGCTGAGTTGACGCTCCTCATATGGTTTGCCGCCCTCTCTGACGGCGTTGGTGCGACGACGCCGAGGAACGCAACGTCAGAAAACGCCGGCCAAAACGCTCTATATGGTTCGGCCTTTATATCTTTCACACATTCTCTTTCGCCGCGGGCGGAGCGGGGCGGTGCTGCCGTCTGTGAGATGTGAAAGGAAGTAATGCTTCACGATCGACACTTACTAGCGCTTACTCCGAGATTGCACGCGATATCGGAGGTCATGGTTAAAGCGTCTTGATACCAGAGAGGTGGACTGGCTGAGCTGGCGTCGCCGAGGCACTCGTGACGCAGTTACGTTCTTTGCCTTTGGCTTCGTGTTAGCGTGCGTCGGCTCATCGGAGTAGTGCAGCTTCCACGTACACCAACGGGATTTCTACGCCGCCGAATGCTTCAATTGCGAGAGCACCGACTAACAAAACTGCTGCAATACGCGTTGCAGAAAGGACGCGATTTCGACGGGCGAATTTCGTGCCTTGGTGGAGCGAGAGCAACGCCTGCGAGACAGAAACCAGCGGGACGCACGCGTTTGCGGCTCAGGCTACGAACCTCTGCCTCCCGTGCTGCTGAAACGCAGTGTGTGTTAGTGTATGCATGAGCACAGGCGTTGGCTACCCATTACTAGAAAGCGCACACCGTGCTGTTTCTCTCCTTAATTGACGACGCTTTGAAGAAGTGCATACCGGGTACCAGTGTTGATTATGAGCTTGTTGACATCATCCTTACGCGGGATTCACGATTCGCTGTGTCCAAATATATGTTCACACCGTCAGCTACCACAACGGTTTAATCATGATCATGGGCGTTAGTCGTCGCGATAGAGACATGCTGTCTAGAGTTACTGTATATGATATACTACCTAAAGGTAGCATATACAGTAACTCTAATGCTGTCAACATGGGTGCATCCACGTCAAACGGTGCTATATAGCTGCCAAACACGAATAGACATTGTACAAGCACACATATATTACTACACATTAAGCACTACTTCTGTGAAGACACGTTTCACTTTCGTGTTATACCGATTCCTATGACGGAGGGATCAGCCATGTTTTTTTTTTTCCATCTGCGGACTCCTTTTGTACAGCCGAATATAGTTCTTTTAGCAAGAACTATATTCGGTAAGACATATATACATTATTGCTACGACATGTATGCTTTATATATTGCTTCGTATGCCACCAACCAAATCGAGGATATTCAATGGGAAGAGAAAAGCTGCGTTAACTCCACTGTCTCCGTGAAATGAAATTAGTTCTGTTTTTCTTCGACTCCAGGTCAACCTGTCGGCTACTAGCCTTCTTGAATAATGACGCAACTTCTTCGTAACTGACTGGGCCAGTTTCGTTGATTAGACAAGTCCTATTTATACAAGGGAAGAATTTGTTTTCGCGAGCCATGACAATGGCCTAAAAAAGGACAGGGCCACGCGATACAAGCAGTCTCACCACAAAGTGGGTAGTTTCTAAAGCGCGAACTATAGCTGCTTTATGACTCAAGGAACTTGTTAGAATAACGTTTGAGGGGAGCTTAATTGCTGCGGAGAGGATGGATCGTTTAGCTTGTACGACGTCGCGGATTGGTCTTGCGCGGCGGCAGATGCTTGTTCGAGGTGTTGTAACTTGTCCACTTGATATCTGACAAAAATATGTAGCTGAACTTCTTGGTTTTATTGGTAGTACGCTCAATCGTATAGGACCAGCAGGGCGATTTCCACCGACACGTGTATTGCGCTTGATCGGATTATCTCTCAGCAACAGCGAACGTAACATCGCATACAATAATTGTGAAGTAGGTACGGGCTCATCTGAGTCGTATATTTTCTTTCGTCTCTTCTCCGGTTTTGCGTTGTTCCACACGAAATTTTAACTAATATAATAATATTTCGGGTTTCACGTGCCAAAACCTGATTATGAAGCACGCCGTAGTGGAGGTCTCCGGAAATTTCGACCCCCCGGTGTTCATTAACGTGTACTGAAATCGCACAGTACACGGGCCTATAGCATTTCGCCTCCATCGAAAGTGCGACCGCCGCGGCCGGGATCGAACCCGCGACCTTCGGGTCAGCAGCCGAGCCCCGTAACGGCTACACCACCGCGGCGGACAAGATGCCAACTAACGTACTTCTACACCACGCGTACCAACAGTAGTTGCGTGAAATACATTTTGACAAATCGGTTGATTCGGTCCAGGTGGTGTGCCTCAATCCACTATGGTGATCAGAACTGTTTGAACAGTCAGTGTCGTTGGAGGCAACGTTTGGACAAGAGAACTTCTATTCGTCAGTTGCGTGTCTGGCCAAGTCATCTTGTCGAAATATTGGCTCCAGCTATGCATTACCTATTCAACGCCTTTCGATTGTTTCTGTCTTGCAGCAAGACGGCAAATTGGGCCAGTTGGTTGAGATTCATCTTGGACTCGGTTACAGCGCAACGCTAGACAAGGACAGAAAAAAATCACAGCATATCCACGGGGTGAATGATGATGAGTGGGGCGAAGCTACGGAGGGAATCATCTGTAAACCGTGAAACTCTTCCGTGAAATGCGCCCAGTACATAATATAAAGAGTGTGAAACATCGTGGATATATTAAACATCAAACTTTTATTGTACTGTTGGTTTACGTGGTCCCTTCATTATCACTTGTGATCGGTGAAATGCAAGGAAGAAGTCCGCTCCCGAGCGAAAGAGCGCCAAGAGCGACCGCATTCCCCGCTCGCCCTGTGCGAATTAAAGGCAAGGCTAGAGGGAAGACAGGACGCGCGTTCCACGACGCGAGGTCGGTAGCATGCCCAACGAAAGCCAACGGAACGCGATCGTGCAAGTGCTCCGGCTTCGCATCGCCTCATGGTTCCATTTAGCGTCCCAAAACCAATTGCTCAAGGTGTGCCTTGCGTTTTTCGTAGAAATAATTTCTTTATCATGTACATTAAGACGAAAAGTTGAAAGCTCACTAGAGTGTATCGCCCGCAAAGTATGTCTTTTAGTGTGATTTAACTCTCGTACGGCAGGGTCCTCGCGCCGTTGCCGGTCCACCTCGCCCGTTGACGATCGGGCGAGGTGGCTACATGCAACTACTACTACTACACTTTAAGAAAAACATCTGGCGTTCTTTCGTTCTGCTTTTACAAAACATCTGGCGTCTTTCGTTGGTTTATTTCATCAATCAACGGCGTTTTGAACAAAATTTTATTGTTTAATCACGCACAGGAGAAATCTCACCAGGCACTACCTTGGAGGTAAACAATGGCTGCTAATGGGAATGAGAGACAGAAGAAGTCGGCTTTTAGCTAACACTTACACTTCTACTTCTACTAACGTTTCCTACTGGAACATGCCAATGGCTGCTAATGGGGAATGAGAGACAGAAGAATTCGGCTTTTAGTTAACGCGCACGCTGCGAATTTTTTATTGTTCAACAACGCACAGGAGAAATCTCCCACCGGAACCACCTTGGAGGTCAAAGCGTAAGACTTGTTACTCACTACTACGACCACGACGACTACGAGGGACGAACGGGTGCCGCCTTAAGGAGCTTCGCCCCTAAAAGAAGGATACGAACAGCACAAGCGTATCCTTCTTTTCTGTCCTTGTCTATAGTGTTGCGCTGTAGCCGAGTTCAAGTCCTGTTTTGATTTCAACCCACTCGGGGCAACTGCCCATCGATCGGGCGGCAGGAGGAGGAAGAAGAATACACTTTACTCAATGACCATGCTTTTTTGTTAGCACTGGATAAGGTAGAGGATACTTGATAAGCGCAAACGACGAAGACGGAACACACACAACAGTCCTGTTTTATGTGTTTCGTCTTTGTCGTTTGCGCCTTTCAAGCATTCTCTAATGATGGACCAACTCGCCCAAATCAAGGTATTGTTGTAGATGTTCCCTCATTCCGCGGGAAGGGCCATAGTCCTTGCCCGTTGTTTCCCTTCTCCGGCTTACCTGTATAAGCGCAGGGGATGTGGTGGGAGGGGGGAAGTGAGGCATTAAAACAGAAAATAAATTGTGGGGAGACAATGCAGTTTTCAGCAGCTCGTGCAGTGATATTGTGTCGACAACGTCACCGCTCGTCTTCATTTTCGCTTTGTATTCTTACTATTACCCCAAAGCTCCAAACAGACAGGTCATTGCATGAATGGTGTCCAGAAAGAAAAAAATAGGGCTCAGGTCAGGGGGCTTGACTTAAATGACGGTCTACTTCGATTGGCCGCGCTTAAACGAGAAATGTCGCTTATGAGGGCTACCTCGGAAGGAAGGGCATTCTGTTCGCGGGCTCTGTGTGGAAAAATGAGTGTTGACATTTATTGTTGTGGGCATGTGATGGATACGTAGCACACGTACGTGCTTCGAGTTTTCGACTGAACAGTGCCCTAACGTGCCACGACGAACAAAAGTGCAAGCGTTGTGCTCAAGATGAATTGCCAAGAACCCAGCTTCGTTGGATTCCTCGGGATAAAGGTGGACGCTGAAATAGGCGTGCTAACGTCTGTTACTGTTTGAAAATGCCGCACCACTATCGCGGCGCTGCCTCCCACTCAGACAATGCCAGAATAGTTTGGTTTTACATTCAAACATGCCGGTGTGCCTCTGTCGCCAGTGACGACTCGTTCGTTCGACGAAGTGGTTCTTCGCCAATAAATAAACGATTTCGCCGAGCTCCAGCGCGCAAAATATCACCGCGCTCTCTCGCTATTCAGAAGAAAAACCGGGTGCTCGCTTCGGCGGCCAAAAGGTTCGCTCGCCGCCTTGAATCGAGCTGATAGGCGCCGCCAAGGCCGCCCACTTTGGCAATTGGGTTACGCCGCCGCTGGCCCTTTGGGAGAAAGCGCACGACCCGGCCAGGGGTGAGCAGCAGCGCACGAATGGAGAGGAAAGATGGAGAAAAATGTGTGCGCGCGTGTCAGCTGGAATGCGGCGGCGGCCGTTGCTAAACTTGCTCGTCCGCCCGGCGGGTTTGGCGGCGTGTCTTGTACGGCCACGCGGAAGCGGCTGGCCGCTGGCCCACTTGGCGCCCGAAGAAAAAAAGCGAGAAAAGATTAATAATGAAAAGGAAGAAAGCCCGGCCGCCGAGAAAACAACCTGTTCGTCGTCTCGCGCGGTTCTTGTATCCCTCTCGAAAGACACGCGGTAATCGAGTATTGCTGTTTCTTTTTTTTTTGATATACAGGGGGCGATTGAAAGAAACGACCTGCATCCTGCATTAAAAGGACACACTCTCAAGCGTCAACTGGCTCCATTACGTAAACAAAGTTTATTTTCTTGCAGTATGCTTTCGGGCGTTGGATACAGTCGGCATGGTATTCCGTTACTTGCGGCACATCTGATTATGTAGCTTCGTTTTCTATGCAACTGTTCAGTGCAGCTGCTTGTTTTGTATATTAACTTTATGTCATGTTCTAGGCTATCTTTAAGAGTTTTGCGAATGTTTGTTCATGCAGGCTGACATTCAACACATCCTGGTTAGCGATCGAAGAGTATTTTTGACACTGGAGTAGCCAGGGGCGAGGGAGGGGGGGGGGGGTGTTGAGGTTTCAAGCCCAACGCCCCCCACCCCCAACCCCCCACCCCGAAGTTTTTCACTTTTGCATGTGCATATATGCTTCTGCAAAAGTGATGCATGTGTAAATATACCTATGCATAGATACATATGCAAATTTCATCCTATTTCAACGAGACATATATGAAACAAGAGAAAAAGGTTTTGTCAATGAGTAAAGCAAAATGCAGGACCGAGAACGCATTTTGGCATTCGCTGGCGACCTCTGCTATAGTAATCATCTTGGTGAAAAAAGCACACCAACACGGACGAACGAAGGGACGGACGATTCTCGTGTTATTTCGTGCATTTTTTTCCCCACCAAGATGAATACATACCAACCACTAACCAGCCAAAATATCCGTGTTGACGCAATACATTTCGCTATGCTAGTATGTCCAGAAACACGATAAACCGAGCAATTTTATTTTAAGAATAATTACAGCTTGAGATCAGTTGACGAATACGCTTCCAGTTCAATAGGTTCGATATGAAAACTACGCACAGTCGTTCATTATATACGTGTCGAGTAGCGGCTTTTCCTTGAGATATTCCTGGAGAGTATTTTTTCCACGCGTGCAGCATCAGAGTGGAACGGCCGTTCATTGCCCAGAAAGCCACTTCTTCAGTCGCCTCTCAGTCATGTCTGCTGTAGAATATCACTGATATCCTTCTTTCTTTGACTTGCACCACATCATTACGTGCTGCCATTCCAACAATGACATAGTGGCGCGCAAAGAAACCTCTCTTGTCCAGCAAGATTACTACTTGAGGCGTGATGAATAGGATAGTGTGTGGGAAAGTACTCGAATACTTCGGGGTGACACGTATACAATACAGGAAAGGTGTAGTTGCCTACGGAAACAGCTTCGCGACTAGTACACTTAATGTCGGGAATTACAGAGGGTCTTGTTTTGCGAAAGGGACACTTAAGGGCATAACAAAGCACTTGCATTGGAAGAAAATTATGTAACGGTCGCTGGAGGCACAAACAATGATATGGTTAAGCGACGCGGTGGTATGAGGGAAACAGAATTTGCAATGAAACAGAAAACAGAATAACTCTGCAATGTGACCAGACAGCATGTTTAGACATGCCGCCGCGGTTGTCTGGTGGATGTGGTGCTCGACTGCTGACCCGCCAGACGCGGCTTCGTTCCCGGCCGCTGCGGTCGCATTTCGATGGACGCGAAATGCTAGACGACCGCGTACTTATATTTAGGAGCACGTTAAGGAACCCCAGGTGGTCGAAATTTCCTGAGCCCTCCACAACGGTGCGTCTCGTAATCGTATCATGATTTAGGCGCGTAAAACCCCAGATATCATTATTAATTTCACAAAATGAAATAGAATTCTAACAGTCGCTCCTCAAAAAACCTCGTCATTCATTTATTTCAAAGCATGTTCGCCTACGCGACGTGCCAGGAAGCCATTGTTATGCGCCACGCGCCCCACGTTCTCTATCAGGTAGAAAAATGGACACCACAGGTGCCAGGAGAAGTCTGTGAAATACAAGGAATTACATTATTTTTCTGTCGCTTTGGACACATCTGGCTTTGCGCAACGGAATTCCTGACATCGTACGACTCTGGCTTCCAATACTGATGCCTCCTTTGCCGGCTTCGCTTTTTCTTTTTTTTTTTTTCTTCGCTGGCGCGTGAAAAAGGATCGGGAATGTGCTCTGAGATCGCCAGGACGAAATGGACGCTCAGTATGCGGGGTCATATCGCGACGTTCGCACGGATATAAATTGTGTAGCTACGTGCGTGTGCGGACCACCCTGCTGGCCAGGATGCGAGGATTGCGTAAAAACTCGATCGTGGCACCATGCAGTCGGCCCCGTCTGCGGAAGCGAGCTGGCCGTTTGGCTGTGCTCCAAGCGCATTGACGAGAATGACGCTGGGCTACTCAGTAATCCAAGGCGTGCTACCTTGAAATAAATGTAATGCGGGAACGCGTGCCGGAGAAATTGGGATCCTCTCAATTGTCCGCTGTCCTTCTAAACAAGCGAGCAGCGATTCGGCTGTCGAGCAATTCCCCGATTACCTGTAGCGGACAGCAGTTTGCGATGACCGATTCTTTCTAGGTCTCCGAGAGAGGCAAAACGGGCGAAGGTCAGTTTTCTGGATCCTCCATTTCACAGTGACCACCACTGCCAAGAATATTTGGCATCGCAAGAAGAGCGCTATGTATGTATGTATGTATGTATGTATGTATGTATGTATGTATGTATGTATGTATGTATGTATGTATGTATGTATGTATGTATGTATGTATGTATGTATGTATGTATGTATGTATGTATGTATGTATGTATGTACGTACGTACGTACGTACGTCCGTACGTACGTACGTACGTATGTATGTATGTATGTATGTATGTATGTATGTATGTATGTATGTATGTATGTATGTATGTATGTGGACAAGTTTCATGCATTTAATAGACAAATTTGTGCTTTTGATGGTTTGATGAATTTCATTTTGCAATGTAATTAGCTTCAGTTGATCTTTAGACATTACATCGCGCGTTTCCTTTAAACGACTCGAAGGACATGAACATAGTGGTTGCATAACGGAGATTTTAAGGAAACAAAGATATCAACTTCCATTACATTAATTGAAGTACCTACTGGCCACCCTTTCAGTTAACCTTTCACGTGTCTTTTGTACATTTAACATGTTTTTATGTCTGTGGTGTACGAGTGAAAAGAGTGACGTCATTTTTTAAGTCTATCCTCGAATGAATGTCCGTTCGGAAGCTGCGCACCTTCCTGTTTGTCTCCAGTATATAAATGTAAAAAAAAAATCTAGACCAGCATGACGTCGCTAACTCTCCAGGCGTGCTATAGCATACGCTGTGACGTTCATAGTTCAACTGCCCCTGCATGAAACTCTGTAATCAAGTATCTGACAATCAATGAAGTCCATAATAATGGGAGCTCACTGGCGCAGCCAGAGGAGAAAGGAGGGTGTTCAACCTCCCCCCCCCCGCCCCCGCATCCCTGGAATTTTTCAATTTTGCATGCGTATCTCTATACACGCACACATACAAGCGCACGCACGACCGTACGTAAAAGGCAGTTGAACACTACACCCCCCCCCCCCCCCCCCCCCCCCACCCCCAATCCCGAAAAAATATCTGGCTACACCCTTGTGGGACCCGTGCGGGGCCCGTAACGTCATATTAGGACTTCTTTCTTTTATTTTTTGCGAGTGTACGTACGTTCTTTGCACCTTTATGGAACTCTAACCACGGCCGTCTCGGAGCCCTTTATAAAAATAAATACAGCTCAGGAGCGTAAAGTTCGCGGCCATAATGTTATCCGTTGGGCATTTGCAATCATGTTGTGGTAGCGGGGTTATTGTGTTCGTATCCCCCTGGGCTCTGCCCCGTCACACGTGAAGGCCGCTACGGTGCTTGCTCGTAATTCTCGTCACTCGCGCGTCGATTAAGTGCGCGGGGAGTGTCCCTGGGAGCAGCCGCTGAAAGGCGAGAAGAATGCCGAGGCCGTCGTTCGCAGATTGTTTTGTCAGGCATGTGCGGATACAATTTAGCTTTCATGTTGCTCGGCTTGTGCGTGTAGCATTCCGGCGGCGGCACCCGTGCTTCGGGTCAATGCTGCTATGGGAAAAATAAGGAAAAAAGAAACGCAATACGCTTGAGAAAGAGCGTTTCTTTCACCACGTGTTGGCACTCCATAAAGACGATATCTCGCCCGCTGATTTCTCGGGAAGGCCTTTAGCACTATATGCGAATGTTATGGGCTCCATAAAACAGTGCTCGACGGCGGCTGAGCTGAATCGTTTCGATAAAGTGCACTAATGCATGACCGATGAACCTTATTCAGGCTTTAAAAACCGCCTTACTCAATGCCTTCGAGCCTGTAAGGTATTTTTCAATAAATAAACAAAAGCAGAGCCCCCTTTTCAAAGTATTAGGCCTGTAAATAGAGACTAAACAAGTTATTTTTTTTTTAATCAGATCAGTTCACTGTTGCTAACTATCCTCTGCCGTCAGTATAAATGCAATAAATAACTTCTCTCGAGCTCCCCAACTTTTCTAACAGGCGAAAACAGTACAACTTCTTTCTTTTTTTAGAAAAATCTCCTGCAGAAATTGAAAAAGTTTCTCGCATCTAAATGCGGCCGCGTTTACATGGAGGCGAAATGCTAGAGGCCCGTGTACTCCGATTTAGGTGCACGTTAATGAACCCCAGGTGGTCGAAATTTTCGGAGCCCTAAACTACAGGGTCCCTTATAATCATATCATGGTTTTGGGACGTAAAACCCGAAGTATTATTATTATTATTTCAGTCTCAGTTTACTATTCTTTAGAAATTTTAAGCTGAAACGTGCCTTTGTCCTTCAGTCTTTCCACCTTTGATCTCGCGTCGACGTTAGCTATTCGTTAAAGGGTCGTTCTGCCAGACCAACATGTGCTTGCACTCGTACGTGCCGAAAACACCATCGAAACGGAATCACCTGCTCGCCTCCATCGCCAGCAACCCTGATCACACATCATTCAAAACTGCCATTTTGAACGTGTGATATGCCACTCCGTTCCGTGACACCGTGATGACGCTTAGTGTAATTAAACCTTAATGAAAACCAGCAGATAATGAAGCCAGGAAAGGTATAGGGGGCGTTAATTGTACTGTTTTATGTGTATTGTAACAATTGTGATATAGACTTGATGAAAGGATCCGAAGGTCGCAGGGTTCGTGTCCCTGCCAGCGGCAATTTGTCTTTTCGTCCACTTTACTTTCTTCAAGTCTTCCTTGTCTTCATTATTTGCTGGCTTTCATTAAGGTGGTGTCAAACAACGAAGCGAGCCCTCAAAAATTCCCTTCCTTTGGTTTAATTAAAGAAACGTAAATAAATAAACAACTAAAGTAAATATGGCTGGACTAGTCTTCTCCTCTTATCATGCATGCAATGAAGCAGTTTATAATAACCGCGCAGGGCGCACGTCAACAGTAAGCAGGCCCATTCGTTGCCCTGACGAAGGCAAGTCCTCTTATCGAAATGTCGGCTCCAGCGATACTCGCGGTTCAAGAATTATTCATCACTTCAAGCCTTTGTAAGCTTGTTCTGTCGCTGAAAAGCAGGGATGTCACGATGTCGTAATCTACTTTGTAGAAAAGCCATAAGGCGAATTTACAATGCATTATTCAATGTAGAGCCGGCCAAATCTTTAACTAGCGTGCGCAGCGGCGACTTTTCTGTGTGTCAGCGCCACATGATAGAACGAAGTTGCAAAAAAATTGTGGGCATGCACTTGCGCTCAACCTTTAAGGAACTTAATTCAGTCATATGGTGAACATACACAGAAAGAAATTGCTGCTCGCGCAAAGATTTGGTCGACTGTACATTATACTGTGCTCTAATGTGGTGTACGAGCACCAAAACTAACATAAAGCTCATATGTTAGAGAAGAAGACTATTCGCTATGTGGGAAAATCGACACTATAATTGAAGCACCAGAGAAGCGTTCTCTAATTATAACGTTATTCGAATTGATAACCTATACAATCATCGTTTATTGCAAACTGCACGACATTCTTCAGAATTTGCCAGGAAATACGTGAAACAACTGGCATCCTCGGAGCGTCGTCGCATCAATGCGCACTCAAGGAATCCTGTGATATGGTCAATTCCGTACTTCAGAACTCACTATAAACATCAGTCAATAATATATAACCTACTATTTAATTTAAACAAGTACAATATTATAGATAACTTCCGTGGAAAAGAACTCCATTCATTCTTTCATTCTTTATTTACTTGTAATGTATCTGATGCAATTATTATTGTGCCTTGTGCATTGTTATGACTGTACACTGTGCAACATATTTCGTTTTCACAGCAATTGTCAATATTCTAAATTTCGGACTCATGCTGCGTTGTATGATGGTGTTTTCTTGTTTTTTATAGCTAGCATTGCTAAAGTGATGTTGTATAAAACTCATCATGTTGAAATGTCTTTAATGTTGGTAATTTGCCGTGATGGAAATGATGTCCGTCTCTCCGCCTTCTTGTTTTATTTGTTCTAGGCTCTCAGTAATTGCTATTCTGTTCGTAGGCGAATTACAGCGATAAATCATTTTACATGTACACCCACTGCTTGCTGTTGCTCTCTTGTCGGATCTTTGGGTTACGTCAAGTTTCGTACTTAACTTTTAGCCCAGTATGGCCATGCAGCACGCATACTGGTAAAAAAAGTTCGGCAGATCACACGTACCGTGGCAGTCGATGTTATGCGAAGCATGCAGCGGGAAGGTGACTGTGGCGCAATTTTTTTTTACTGAGCGACACGTTACAAAATGACGCTAAAAATTTGTATAAATTTTATACGCACACATATATGTTGAAGAGCAGCATATGTGTTATATAACCAGCTGTTTACGGTTGGGGAACGCTGCCAATGGCAACGTGGGTATTACCAACACCACAAGCGGTAAGCTGATGTGTAGTGCTTAGACGTTTCCCGAGAACGCACGCACGTTTCACGAACCCGTGTGCATGTGTTGAAGTTCTTGACAATTCTTGAACAAGGGCATCATCACCGTGATCAATGAGCACCGGCAGCTGGTCATGACTTCTTATAGGATCCGGTCGTGATCGTGGTGACGAGGGGTCCACGTGTAGTGAGGTATGTGGTATAGTAGAGTTGTTGGAATTCATGGATGTCTCGGTCATTTCGTCGACAAATTGTTTGTCGACAGAGCCGGCGACATGTCCGAACCTGAAGCCACACTTCGCGTTGGTGAGGCGTAGGCCGTCCAGGCTGGAAGGCGTGAATAGTGCTACGTAGACCAACATCAGAGGATGGTGTTTGTCGTATTCGTAGACTGCCTGGGCGTATGTGCCCTACGTAGCCTAGCCTACAAAGCGGCTGTCAGTCAATCTGGCATCATCCTCGGTCAGCATGAGGCCATCGCCCAGCCTCGTAAGAAATGAAGAAGACACTGCGTCGTTCTGGTGGACGAAGTGCACGGTGCGGTGATGTGGATATCATATGTAACATTCGTTAATGTATTCCTCCGGGTTCGAGCAATGCTTCATTATAGCTTGCTGAATCATAGGAATAAAAACGTAATGCTTATTAGACTGCTATAAAAGCGGACCCAACACTACAACTACAGACGTTAATGTGATATGACGCCTGTATTGTAGGAGTACATGTCGTAGAAATATAATGTAGTGTTTATTGTTTTCTTGTAAAATTAGATAGCAAGCAACACAACCACAAAGACGTTGCGCCGATATTACGCCTGCGTAGTCTGTTTTTTCCAACTAGTTTATAGACCTGGCGTGGCTCAGTGGTAGATTACCTGATTGCCACGCAGAATGCTTGGGTTCGATTCCTGCTGGGATCTTAATTTTCATACTTTCCATTCGTCCAGTCAACGCTGCCGATGTTCGTTTTCCTTAACGCTCTAGCGTTTAAGTTACTAATGCCTGTTCTCGCAGCTCCTGGGTAGATATAAACTGTCAATCACTTGTGGCGCATACCCGTACACCGCGGC
Source organism: Rhipicephalus sanguineus (assembly GCF_013339695.2). Classification (NCBI taxonomy): domain Eukaryota; kingdom Metazoa; phylum Arthropoda; class Arachnida; order Ixodida; family Ixodidae; genus Rhipicephalus; species Rhipicephalus sanguineus. Next base: position 45,528,682 of record NC_051181.1, on the reverse strand, counting down.
CCGTGGTAAACGGGTATGTGCCACACGTGTCTGGTGGAAAGGGTTTGACGACGTACGCGACAGGATTTTCACGTTATTCATGTCATGACCCGACAATCACATTCGTCAAATCCTCTTACCCTCCTATGCCAATTTTGGTCTACACCAAGTTAAGAAGGCGACCGTGAGAGCACCCAGACGTAGGCGGCTAGATAGATAGATAGATAGATAGATAGATAGATAGATAGATACGTAGACAGAAACGCTCAAAGTGCCAAAGGTTCGCTAAGAAATGCTTCGCATTTAAAACAGAGTCTGTCTGATTTGATACTGCAGAAGCAAAAACTCACACGGGAGGCTGGCTATAATGCCGGCACCAAGAGGGTGGCTTCAATTTTGTGGAGCAGACTTCTAAGAGATTCAAGCGTCGAGGCTAATTTAGGCAAATTTAAACTGGTGCAGAAGAAGTGGGAGAACAAACTCCAAGCTAACACTTTTAAACGCAATCGGGAAAACAACAATATATATGCCATACTGTATAGCAAGGTTATGTGGTCATTACAAATGCAAGTCTGTGGTTGTTGTGACCGGTATCTAGTCAGATCGCTTGCGCCAGAGAAAATAGCTGGGTGTTTTGAACGTATTGCTGGCGTCAGGCTTGCTCTTGAAATTTACTTAAGGCAACAGGGTAAACACCGGATAAAGCATTTCATTCGAAGCACTCAGTGGGTTTTGCAGACGCATTAATTCGGGTCACGGCGCACGATAAGAAACAATAAAGCAATTTACACTGTCCAGGCGGCGCGTAGACTCCTAATGTCACCCGGAGCACTCGCCCTCGGCGGCGTTGTTTACGAAGGATAACTTTCGCTTCGCGAAAGGGAAAGTGAGCGTTCCGTAAGCAGGACCGGGGCAAAGGCGGTCACGGTGCGCGACAAGCGCCCGTTGTGTCGCCCTCTTTCCTGGCGTCGCGAACCTCTTTCCCGGGCGCGCACCTGCTCTAAAGTGCCAAAACTGCACTCGCGCTGCAAAAGCCAGTAACCGCCATTCGACTGCGACTTAAAAAACGAGCGCGTATTCCACACACAACAAACAAACGCGTCCTCTGGTGGCAGCGACTTCGTCGCTTCCGCCAGCGCGCGCGCGCGCTTTTCCACGGTCGTGGGGGTGTACAGCCGCGATGGGGGGGACCGAACTCATTGTTATGTAACGCGCGTTCCAGCTGGTCGCACATTTTCCCCCGGCGCGCCACTTTTGCCCGTCTCCATTTCCTTTCTGGCTCTCACCGCAGGAGCAGCCGCATACCCGGCGGACGACGGTGGGACCGTGAGAGAAGATGGCTCGCAGCCGACACCGCCGCCACCAGTGCCGATAAGGAATCTGGAGCACACAAACGCCGCCGCTGGAGGCCCTGAGGGAACGCTGCGCCAGCGAGCGGCTGTCCGCCGCCAGGCACCCGCCGCGGCGGAATAGCTACGCCGTGCTGCTCTGCGCTTGTTGACAGTGCGGCCGCGCCAGTGACCAGTGCAACGTCCCCGGCTTCTGTTCAACAAACCAGGCCCCGACTAGGTGTGTCTTCGGGCATAGCGCCTGAGAAGCAGGGCGCGTTTTGTGTCTCGTGCGCGGTGTGTGTGCAGCTCGAGTGTTTGCGATGTCGGCGGTGCCCCAGACGCGCGACGTGGCCATGTTTGAACTGGGTCTCAGGGACTACGGCTCCAGCTGGACTCGCCTTCAGGAGGCCCTCCGTGTGCAGCAGCAGCTGTACGGACCCGTGAAACAGGAGGAGGTGCCGCAGCCGAGTCCACCTGCCCGCTCGGACGAGGGAAGCGAGGAGAAGACTTCTTCCAAGGGCAAGTCCAGAGCTGGGCTGATCGGGCTCATCACTAGAAAGAAAGACGGCAAGAAAAAAGATAAGAGGTTGTCTAAATCACCCGAAAGGAAGGCTAAGGAACCTTTATCGGAAGACGACGTTTCGGCAAAGCCCGAGTCTTTGACGGAACGCTCGTCTCTTAAGAGACCCGTACGCAAGGAAATGCCTAACTCGTTCGTTCGGACACCGTCCATCGAAAAAGGAGTGGATGTTCCTGACGCGCCAGTGGATAAGTCTCAAAGCCCAAAGTCCTTCTCGCGCATGTCCGAAAACTTTGACTCCGACGAGAGGCTATCGACAGAGGACTTTCGTAGCAACGGTGACGCGGGAAGTCCCGCCGATGAATTTCTGGTCAACGGAAACAGGCGACAGGAGTCCCCGGCAGAAAGAGAGTCTCGGGGACTCAAGAACGTCTTTGTCGACGACGACCACGGCGGCCAGCGAAAAAGCGCGCGAGCGCCCGTCAAAACCCCCAGGGGAAACAAGGGGGCAAGTCCGCCTCGCGACCGAGACGAGGTCGTCTACAGAAGGCCTCGTCAGAGGTCCTTCCGGGAAGACTTCTACGGCGAGAATGGGCACGACGAAAATTTCAACCGTCGAGAGCCCCAGCGTCGACCGAATGATCCTCAACACAGACAACGATCGTCGAAGCAACAGTACAGCTTGAGCGATCCGCCTTCCAGAGTCGAGAATGGCGATTCTCTCCCGGATCAGTCATTGACCAAGCCTATGGACGAGCTGGAGCCGATTCGCCCATCAAGGGAGGTTGATCGTGTAATGTACAGGCGGGAAGTGGTTGAGCAGCCCAGAGGACAGTCGCATTCAAGACCCGCTGTTGACATAGAGCCGCACCGGTCTTCCAGAGAGGGCGATAGAACCAGCTATCGACGCGAAGAAAGCGAACCTCGGAGAGGGCGCTCCTTGACGAGACCAACGTCCGACATAGAACCCCGTCGTCCTTCCAGAGAAGCCGAACGGGCGAGACACTCCCTCACGAGACCCAATTCCGACATCGAGCCGCATCTTCCACCCAGAGAGGCCGAACGGTCCAGTTATCGTCGCGACGAGAGAGACGTCGTGAGGGGACACTCGTTAACGCGGAACGAAGCCGAGCTGCAACGGCCGTCTAGGGACGCTGAAAAAGCGGGCTACCGCCGTGAGGACCCCGAAGCGCACTCAGGCCGCTCGGTCGCGAGGCACGCAGGTACCGGCGACGTCGAACTCCATCGTCCGACGAGGGAAGCCGACCGCGCTGTTCACCACCGGGAGCAGCACGGACAAACACCGAGGGGTCATTCGCTAACGAGGCCCACCGTCGAGACCGAGCCCCACCGCCCACCGCGGGAGGTCGACCGCGCAGGTCCCACGCACCGTCGGGAGCTATCGCCTTACCGGCAGGAAGCGGACGATTACAATGACCGCCGTTCGAGACGGCATGACTACGGTGAAGCGCGCACCAGGGGTGACGAATCACACTCTCGAATACGCGACTACAGTCCAGTGGAGAGGCGCCCCAACGGCCGCCTCGAGTCGATGTCTTTTAAAAACCGACCACAGGTCGATAGAGAGCCCCGCGTGTCAAACAGGGCTGACAGGCAATCGCACATCTTCAGGGAGGACACCGCAGAAAGGAACAAGGATCACGACGAGTGGAGTGACAGGGATGGCCGCCAACAGCAGATGCCGCCGCAGCATCAACGCAGGGACGTCCGTGCTGACCAGGAGCCCAGGAGCCCGCCTCACACCCAGCAGCAACACCAGCCGGTGCAGGCCACCGATAGCAGCGTGCGGCCGCTGGGCTGCACGCGTTGTGGCGATCGCGTCTATCCCAAGGAGATGGTGACGCCCAAGCCGGGCGTGCTCCTGCATAGCGGCTGCTTCAAGTGTCGCGAGTGCGGCGTCAAGTTGACGCTGCAGACGTTCTTCACGAACCAGCGGGACACGCGGGACACCGACGTCTACTGCCGAACCCACGTGCCCCGCCTGGGACCAGGAACCGTGGACGGCAATGCTCTCAACATCCTCACCAGCAAGAACAGCCGGGAGATAAAGTTCAGCCGGTACCCCAAGGTGAGCGCCTCTCATTTGCTTCGCAGACAGTTTCTTATTCCTGCTGTAAGTCGCACATGATCGGTGCGTGGAGTATAATTGAGGTCAGTTGCAGCAATACCTCCGAGAACGTAGTACATATCCCGAGGCAGCGCTTCATTTTTGAACACGCTGAACTCTGCTCGGAAAACTTCGTAGCCTCATTGCATACACCGTGAAAAATTATAGTGACGCCTGCGCACCATTAATATTGCGAATGCCGTCTATCTTTCGTTGTCCTCTTGCTAATTTCCCGGGCCACGCCTTTACATGCCAGGCCTTGCGCAGTTATTGGGGCGCAGTAATTCGATCAGGCACAATAGGAAGGTAAAAACGTACGAAACGCACAGATGCGGTTGCTAATGGACTCTTGTACTAAATGACTTCCGCGCAGCCGTTGCAACTTCATCTTCGTGATGAAGAGAATTGCAGAAAACATGAAACGCCGCATCAGGAAGGCAGCTATTTATCACATACTACGGCAGCAGGTCAGGTCGACCTTTCACATTGCCACAGCTATATTTCTCGGAAATGAAAGTCTAATGTATCAATAGTGCCAGAACAAAAAGATAAAAAGAACAACTTTTCGAAGTAACACCTGCGGATTAATATTAGGCAGAACTTGACTTGAAGCTCTCCGCTAGGTAATAGAGCTTCGCCCCTGGAAGACTCCACGTCGATTGAGGTCAATGAAATGCGAGAAACGAGCAGCAGTATGTCTCACTAATGTGTCAGCAAACGCGTCGGTCGGCTTTCGGCAAATTCCCCTCGAGATTTCTGTTTCGTTGAGCCCCACGCCAACGCCTTTGAAATGACTCTCTGAGAGCCAGTGTGCTCCATACTTTGCAAATTACACAAACCGAACAAGAAAAAATTCGGCAGATCCCACGTACCGTGGGAGTCGATGTATGCGAAGCATGCGGCGGGTAGGTGACTGTGGCGTAACTTTTTTTACCGAGCGACACGTCACAAAATGACGCTAAAGATTTGTATAACTTTCATACGCACACTTATATATGTTGAAGAGCCGCATATGTGTTATATAACCAGTTGTTTACGGTAGGGTAACGCTGCCAATGGGAACGTGGGTATTACCAACACCAGAAGCGGTAAGCTTATATGTTGTGCTTATACGTGTCCCGAGAACGCACGCACGTTTCACTAACCCGTGTGCATGTGTGCCAGAAGTTCTTGACAGTTCTTGAACAAGGGCATCATCACCGTGATCAGTGAGCACCAGCAGCTGGTCATGACTTGTTATAGGATCCGGTCGTGATCGGGGTGACGAGGGGTCCATGTGTAGTGAAGTATGTGGTATAGTAGAGCTGTTGGAATTCGTGGATGCCTCGGTCATTTCGTCGACGAACTGTCTGTCGACAGAGCCGGCGACATGTCATGTTGGAACCTGAAGCCACCCTTCGCGTTGGTGAGGTATAGGCCGTCGAGGCTGGTAGGCCTGAATAGTGCTACGTAGACCAACATCAGGGGTTGGTGTTTGTCGTATTCGTAGACTACCTGGGCGTAACTAGCCTACGTAGCCTAGTCTACAAAGCGGCTATCAAGCAATCTGGCATCATCCTCGGTCAGCATGAGGCCATCGCCCAGCCTCGTAAGAAATGAAGAGGACACTGCGTCGTTCTGGTGGACGAAGTGCACTTTACGGTGCGGTGATGTGGATATCATATGTAACTTTCGTTAATGTATTCCTCCGGGGTCAAGCAATGCTTCAATATAGCTTGCTGAATCATAGGAATACAAACGTAATGTTTATTATACTGCTATAAAAGCGGAGCCAACACTGGAACTACAGACGTTAATCTGATATGACGCCTGTATCGTAGGAGTACACATCGGAGGAGTATCATGTAGTGTCTATTGCTTTATTGTAAAATTAGATAGCCAGCACCACAACCACAATTGACGTTGCACCGATATTACGTCTGCGTACGCTGTTTTCCCAAACCAGTTTATAGACCTGGCGTGGCTCAGTGGTAGAATACCTGATTGCCACGCAGAATGCATGGGTTCGATTCCTGCTGGGATCCTAATTTTCATTCTTTCCATTCGTTGAGTCAACGCTGCCGATATTGGTTTTCTTTGACGCTCTAGCATTTAAGTTACCAATGTCTGTTGTCGCCGTTCCAGGGAAGATATAAACTGTCAATCACCTGTGGCGCATACCCGTACACCGCGACCCGTGGCAAACGGGTATGTGCCACACGTGTCTAGCGGAAAGGGTTTGACGACGTACGCGACAGGATTTTAACGTTATTCATGTCATGACTAACGTTATTCATGTCGTGCACTTTACGGTGCGATGATGTGAATATCATACGTAACTTTCGTTAATGTATTCCTCCGGAGTCAAGCAATGCTTGAATATAGCTCGCTGAATCATCATCATCATCATCATCATCAGCCTGTCTACGCCCACTGCAGGGCAAAGGCCTCTCCCATGTTCCGCCAATCAACCCGGTCCTGTGCTTTCTGTTGCCACGTTATACCTGCAAACTTCTTAATCTCATCTACCCACCTAATTTTCTGTCTTCCCCTCACGCGTTTGCCCTCTCTTGGAATCCAGTCAGTTGAATCATAGGGATACAAATGGAATGTTTATTAGACTGCTATAAAAGCGGAGCTAACATTGGAACCACAGACGTTAATCTGATATGACGTCTGTATCGTAGGAGTATCATGTATAGTGTTTACTGCTTTCTTGTAAAATTACATAGCAAACACCACAACCACAACTGACGTTGCACCGACATTACGCCTACAGAGGCCGTTTTCCAAACCAGTTTATAGACCTGGCGTGGCTCTCTGGTAGAATACCTGATTGCCACGCAGAATGCTTGGGTTCGATTCCTGCTGGGATCCTAATTTTCAATCTTTCCATTCGTCGGGTCAACGCTGCCGATGTCGGTTTTTCTTAACGCTCTCGCATTTAATGTCTGTTCGCGCCGTTCCTGGGTAGATATAAACTGTCAATCACCTGTGGCGCATACCCATGCACCGCGGCCCGTGGTAAGCGAGTATGTGCCACACGTGTCTGGAGGAAAGGGTTCGACGACGTACGCGACAGGATTTTCACTTTATTCATGTCATGACCCGACAGTCGTATTCGTCAAATCATGTTACCCTCCCATGCAAATTTTGGTCGGCACTAAGTTAAGGAGGCGATCATGAGAGCCCCCAGACGTAGGCGGCTAGATAGATAGATAGATAGATAGATAGATAGATACGTAGATAGAAACGCTCAAAGTGCCAGAGGTTCGCTAAGAAATGCTTCGCATTTAAAAACTCTTGAATTAGACTAGACTCACTACACACTAATTCTTGATGCCCATAGCGCGCTGCTGCGAGCAGCGCGTCTACCAAGCTGGTACGGCGATATTTATTTCTCCTCTTTTGGTTCCTTTGTTTCATAGCAACCTCCGAGACCGAGGCACTGGTAGCTGGTTCAAGGGCCCTAAAACACCGTTCCCTTCATGTTTCGCGCACTTAGCACGGATGGCGGCTCGGCACTGAAAGAAGCGGGCGCTGTTTAACGTCGGCGCCTTTTATAAGCTTCGAGGAAGACAACTCGCGCATGGCATAATCGTTTCCGGGCAGTCTTTCTTCGATGCCTACTTCTCCGCACTGGCCCGCCTTGGTCCGTTAAAGCGTGTGCCTCTGCACTTTCACTGTTTACGGTTCCCCTCTCCCATTCAAGCTTGGGTGATTTTTATCGCCTCGCTGCGAACTTCTCCTTGCGTGCCGCTCCCACGTTGTTGCGCTCTTTTGTTTGTTCCGTATTATATATGCGTTGCGTTTGAGCCTTCAGGGGGTGCTGCAGGGTGTGGGAAGGTGTTACGCCGTACGTCCCCCTTTTACGCTGTCGCTGAAAGGGGTCGCACGCGACCCGTTTTTCGCGTGCGTCTATTTACTGCTCCGCGCACAAACGACACACAGCGGTTGGCTTGAGAAGCACGGTCCGCGGTGGTTCTTCAGCGATATGGAGGGCCGCCGAAGCTCGCGTTGCTATAGCTTCCCCGTCTTATGTCTTCATATCTTGCGGCTGCGTTTCTTTCCTTCCGCAAAGAGGGTAAGCATCGATATGCCCCGGAGTAATTCCTTACAAAAATGAGGTGCATCTGTTACTATTTAATTGCTAAACCTGCTATCTGAAATGAGGCACGCCGTAGGGGTAAAACCTGGATAAATGTGGACCACCTGGGGTTTCCTTAACGAGCACGCAATTCGTACAACATTGGAGTTTTTAACGTTTTGACCGCATGGATTGCGGTTACACCGGAAAACAACGCTCGCTTTTTTTTCACGCGTCCGCCCATGCGGTGCACATTCCGTATGAGGGCCGAGTGCTGAGGCCTGGTCTTCCCAAGCACTTTAAGCCTGCTAGACGGATAACTTATTTCTTACTTGAGAAGATTTCGGGGCCAGGACTGAGTGAGTGTCGCACTGCGCTGGGAATTCTCATTACGTCCGTGACTCCTATACATTGTCTTAATAATTTACTCTAATTTCCCCTTTCCCCGGCGCAGGATAGCGAGTCGAGTTCAGTCCTTGTTATCCTCCCCGTATTTCACTTATCTTCGTCTTCCTCTGTTTCACTCTGACGTCATCGCGGCTGGTCCCAGCGTACGGGTATGAAAACTCAACAGGATGAATGTTATGCATACTAATCTCAGCATATTTACGTGAGCGACAATCTTAACCATAAGTGACGCTAATGTAACACCAAGAGTAATATAATACCTAGAGTAACACGTATTTTTTTTTTTTTAAAGGTTGAATTCGCAGTCGTATCCCTCCAAAAAACCAGTGTTTTCCTCAAGGCGGATGCGGTTTGTGACAAATGTTTTATCGACAGATGCTTGTTTCACTGATCTTAACTTCTTTGCCCAATCACACCAGTAGTAAAGTAGTTGGTTACAATAAATGTCTGAATAAAAAGACGGAAGACGCCGACCACAAGAGAATAAAAATGTAATAACACGTTTCGGCGCCCAGAATGGGAGCCTTGTTCACAATGTTTCTGAACGAGGCTCCCGTTCTGGGTGCCAAGACGTCTTATTACATTTTTTGTTCTCTTGTGGTCGGCGTCTTCGTCTTTCTATTCAATGATTCTTCCCGACCAGACGGGCATCCGTCGAAGCCACGCACTAAAGTGTTCGTTGCGTTAACGCTTTAATAGGTTGCGTTGATGCGACTTTCTCGAAAGAAGCTATCTGAACACACTGTGATATGTCACTCGTGTTTGACTGTCAATCACTATGGGATTTGATTCTCGCTGTCGGAGCCCTCGCTTACAAAAAAAAAGAAAGGTCAGTCATCATGGTCACCTTTCTTTATGCACACTAAAGGACGAAATTCCGTCCCACCGACTTCCAGGTATTTCACTGCCTTGGCTAAATGGCTATGTCTCACACCTGCAAACTGGCTAACTTCTTGACATGGCTTGATTTTCGGCGTCCTCAAAATTGTTTCATGTTTATTTTTTTTTGTTGTGATCACTGTGTTACTCTGACAAACCACAAGCTATCGTTGTTGTTCTCCTCCCTTGAGCTTGACCCACGGCATATAGTAGTTCCCTCGGAAACAAAAACACGGACGCTCTCGTCATCCCGCAGGCGTTGTGGTAGTAGCTCTGCCAACGTATCGTCTATGAGCTAACGCCTGTCACTGTCAAATCCATTCATATATAACTTCGCAGCTCGCGGTATCTTCTACCGAGCAGCCCCACATTCATGATCCTAGCCACAATAGGTGGCGAACGCCTGTTGAATAAGCTGGAGGATCAGACTTCGAGTTCATAGGTGTTCACAAGGTGTTCAATTGCAGAAGACACAAGGATACATTAAAGCGCTTATTCTCCGAAGAAAAAGTGATTTTGTGGTCAGAAGGATAAAGTGGGATCATGAAAGGAGGACGTCTGATGTCATGGCTGCTGTCAAATTATGGTACACATTTATTCCACATTCGCCGTTGTAATGAATCAGACTGTTTTCCCGCACTCAGATTACGTAGACAGTAAATGGGAATTGCCTGCAAAATGCGCCGCGTCGAAGAGTTAGCAACAATGGTGCGTCTTGCTCGAGCCGTTTATGACGTAGTGGACGCATCAGCTGAAGCCACAGTAATAACGATAAATCCGGCGAGAAAGCTGTAATTCTTTTCTCGGGGTCTGGGAGTTGCACGGAATGGGAAAGCTGGTCATTAATTTTCATCATTTTAGAAAATGTAATTGAAGTAAATGCAAGAGAAACTGCACTTCCTGGACAATGCTCTAACCATCGCACTTGAGTGCTCGTGCTTATTTGTGTTGTTTTACATATATTCCCAACTGAAAAGGATGCTTTCAAGCGCCCTTACTGTTTTAAGCCCAAGGGGGCTGCAAATAACCACGGAGCTGTAGTACGTATTAATTAACACTATTCTTTCAAGGCCTCAATAAGAGGGGAAGCTTCCCGTTTGAATTCTTGAGAAGAACCGATGTCACCGTTACAGATTACAGTGAACTAACCTAAACATTTGTCAGGAAAAACAGTGACCCCTTTCGTTTAAGGCGTGTCATTCGAAGTCATTGCACTGCGCAACCACCTTCGACTCTCACTGAAGTCAGAGAATTTGTCATAAGGTTCAGCAACGTGGTGCATCAATCGAAGCAAGAGATGCTTTAAGTATCGTAAGGCAGCATTGATTCAGAATGCGAAACCGCATGCTCCGCATTGAGTTTCAAAGTCACGGTCGAGTGTGCATCCGGCTCAACATATCGCCAAAGAGAGAGAGAGAGTGAGAGAGAGAATACAAATAGGTAGAGTAGATGAAACGGTTGTCTTAAAGGTTCACTCGGCAGTCCACGGAATAACTGCACGGACGAAGAAACACCGATTCTTCTGAAACGCGCCGCAAAAAAGAAAAAAGAAAGAAGAAAATTCTCTCGTCACAGCTTGTTGCTTGTAATAATGCCAAGGAAACCGAAGGACGAGCAAGAGGCCTCCCACCTATTTTACACGCATGGTGGACGAAATGTTTTCGAGCCGCTCTCGCATCTTTCATGGCACAGAACTGTTATCCGTGTTATCCGTCGGTCCTGATGCGCAGCATCAGCCCGGACTGCACACTCGGCAAGCTCGAAAGCGGCCTAGTTTTCGAGTGATTTCACTTTCACGCGGAGCGTGCCGCTAAATTGAAAGCGATGTGAAGAGCCGCTCATTGTTTTATGTACCGCGCCTTTTGCCGCTGCTACGGACCAATACCGAACCTGCAGAAATTCGAGGGTGAGGAAAAATGTGCACAGTTATAACAAAAAAAAAAATGAATGAAGCTTTTGTTACTTTTCGCGCGAGAAAGCTATAGTAAATATTTTTTCGTTACTAGACCAACCCTGGAAAATAGGCTGACGTAGAGTCAATAGACACCAAACAATACGCCAAACAATATCACTCGTTCGAAGGCCAGTGCATATATTCACGACTAGCGCACCACAACAAACGAAAAGAGTTTTTTTTTTTTTTTAATATCTGGGGTTTAGCGTCCCAAAACCAAGATATGATTATGAGAGACGCTGTAGTGGAGGGCTCCGGAAATTTCGACCACCCGGGGTTCTTTAACTTGCACCCAAATCAAAGTGCACGGGCCTCAAGCATTTTCGCCTCCATCAAAAATGCGGCCGCCGCGGCCGGGATTCGATACCGCGACCTTCGGGTCAGCACTCGAGCGCCATAACCACAAGACCACCGTGGCGGGGCCAACAAAAGAAGAGAGAGGATTAGCGTGTACAGTCTTCAGGGTGGGCGTTCGGGCTACGTCTAACGAATTTATAGTTGGTTAGACGTAGACTAGCAGTCCAGATGCAAGCATTATAGAAACGTGGAACGTGGAACGTCATTAACGTTGCATATTTACAAAGTTTATTTTCGTTGCCTTTATCCGCCACGGTGGTCTAGTGGTTATGGTGCTCTACTGCTGACTCGAAGGTCGTGGGATCGAATCCCGGCCGCGGCGGCTGCATTTTCGATGGAGGCGAAAATGCTTGAGGCCCGTGTACTTAGATTTGGGTGAACGTTAAAGAACCCCAGGAGGTCGAAATTTCCGGAGCCCTCCACTACGGCGTCTCTCATAATCATATCGTGGTTATGGGACGTTAAACGCCAACAATTATTATTACTTATACGTTTGTTGCCTTTCTTGTAATATTCGTTCATACAGCTTCCTTTGGTTTTCTTTCGTTTCAATTGTTGCATGTACGTATATGATTTTTCTGTCGATCTTATAAGAGCAAATGCTTCGAAAAGAATCAAGCAGTTGAGAGTCAGAACCGTGTTGGTCATTTCTGGTACCTGTGCGTTTTACACTTTTACAAAAACCTCAGCTTTTCACATTGTTTACGTCCAAGTTGTTAGTTTAATTGCCGTCTTCAGCATGGACACCACCAAGGAGGAAGAAGATGAATAAGGGGGTACGTTGCCGCACGGCCTGTTTAGGCCTATTTAGTGACTGTAAGTCAGCAGTAATGAAGAATCATCATCATCATTCTAGTCATTGTCATCATGATCATCAACAACAATAGCAGCGGCGGCGGCATTATTCTAAAATATTTTATTGATATGGTCTACATGTGACAAGCTATTTTAGCTCATCCGATTCTTCGCCATTTCCCCGAAGTGGGTGAGAGCCATTGTTGAAGGATAGCAGCAAGAACGGCAACAAAACAACATCAACGACAACAACATTGCCAGCCTACTCTGCATCCCGTTCACCTCCCTGTCAAGGAGTCCGCCTTAGCCGTAGTCCTGCTCTAGGAGAACTCTGTACAATGTATTTGTTTTGCGGTGTGTTTTAAGCGATCTGCACTTATTCGGGTACTTCGCCCAACGCACAGTCAGAGTGTGTTACAGCATAAGTATATATATATATTTGGTTAGAAATCCATCATAGCCTTCAACGAGGCATTGAGCTAAAGGATAATTTCGTGTTAGTTCAAATAAAATGATAACGTCGATGCAAATCACTGCTAACAAAGCAAGCCACGTATACCAAAAGAAATTACGACGTCACAAGAGAGGAGAAATCAGAAAAAAGAGTAATAATCACATTGGCATCGCTCAGTCTTGAAGAAATGCGATTGGTCGATTAAGTGAAAACATCTTTGATCGCCATATTGGTGGTTGCATATTGCTACGGCATTAATTATTTTTTAACAGTGGAGCCATTTAAGCTCGCGGTTGGTGCTTGAGGTGTTGGCAGTAAACTCCTAAGCAGGTTTGCGCCACAGGAAGCGGGTACGTGCCAAGCAGCCCCTAGCTTAGCATATCCATGCATAGTATAGTATATCGAGGGGGTGGGCAAGGGAATTGAGGGTGAGGAGGATGGAAAGGAGGAAGGGAGAGTGTAAAGCATGACGTAACCATGACGTAGAGGCAAAGTAGGAGGTGAGATGGTACACAACAGCATAGTCATGTACAGTACAGCATAGCAATGGGTGGGAAAAATAAGTGAGGGTGAGGAGTGATGTGAGGGTGGAGAGGGCGCACAGAAAGAGATAAAGAAAGAAAAAAGATTAAAGAAAGGATAAAAAAGGAGAAAGAAGATGAAGACGTAGAAAACATAAAGAGACATGAACGAAAGAAGAAATAAGCAGAAGATGAAGACACGAAGAAATCAATCTGCGTTCGCCATGTGTTGGCGCTTGCTTGCCAACTCAGCTGTTTACTCAGATTACGCAGGCGTGCAACTGGCTTTAATTTTTTTTTCTGAGCTTTTACTGGTCAAAATCCCCATATGATTAAGAGGTACGCTGTATAGTGGGAATCTGAATAAATTTTGACCGCCAGGCGTTCTTTAACACGCACCTCATTTTAGGTACACGGTTGTTCTTCTTGTTGACTCCATTGAAGTACGGCCCCCTATAGTCGGAAATCGAACCGCCGAGCTTATCACCTCAGGAGTTAAGCTACCGCAGCTAGCACGGCGAGGCACTGTGGGGTGACACTGGTGCGGAACGTGTAGGCCACCCATCGCCCTCCGCGAGGTGACGCTACCTTTCATCTTCCGTAGTCGGTTTGACGGTTATAGAGAGTTGGGCACCACTTATACAAAGGCAGGCGTCGGCGTCACTTGCAACACTGGTCCAAGGAAAATCAATGATTCAGGAAGTCGCTTTTTTCCTCATTCGTGCCGCGGGGAAACCTCAATCGTTTGGCTGCGCACATTATTCTGTAACTTTTCGTTTCTGTGAGTCCAAATGCGGAGCTGAAGGAAACACGGGACGGAAAATGTGTCGTATAGTGTGGAAGAATGCGAGGCGATGTATCCCACAAGTAAATGGGACCGGTTTTGTGGCGCCATGGCACTCAATCGTCGTATTCCGTGCAGCCAGACTAATAGTGAGAAGCGTTACGGCCCGGTCGCCTTCCCGAGCGTCAGTGCTCGGAGACATTCTCTCCTTCTCATGTGAAGTGGTACGGCACCACATGCGCGCAGTGCTGAAGTTGTGGGTTCGGCTTCCAACGGCGCTAAGTTGTTCTTCCTTCAACTTTCAGTTCCCTTTTTTTTTAATTCCTGAATATCGGGATTATCGTAAATTTTTACCTAGGGCATGGTACGCTCAACATTTTGTTTTATGTCAAATTGCACTGGTCGAGCTGGAGCAAGTTTCCTTGCTCAGCGGCCGAGAATCTGCGTTCCACTGGTAGATTCGAAGTTCGCGTTTTCCACTGGCAGATTCGGAGCAACCCACTCCGCGACGGAGCGTTCCGCGTTGCTCCGTCTTGCAAAGGCGGATGTCGCCGGAAACTCCGGCAATGCGGTGTCGTCATTTCCGGTACAGTCGGGCAACTCGGTTGTCTTCAGCGTTTTTTGAGGCGTTGTCTGATCACCCTCTGCACTTGTTTACATTCCTAAAATGACATCATTTGACTCTGATGAGTTTGCTTCTTGCCCTGAGCGGTAGCGAGAGCAGTAGCGATGACGACGAGCCGTATGTGCTCTATGAAATGATATGTAAAGAAACGTTCCCTGGCCCGCTGTGCGCATGCCCGGAGATCATCGGCCACGTCGAAAAAGAGATCTCCATGTGCTCGTCCATATTTGTCAGCGCAACACAAGAAAACGGCACGCCTGCTTAACGTCACTGCGTGGTCGAAACGCGCGCTTTGCAGCGGCGACCGATGGGAACGCACATAGCGGAAGCAGAAATAGTTTTCGGAGCCAGTTTACGAGACGTATGCGTTAACAACTTCCGGAGCGACCTCGCGCGTAGCATTCACGTGTTCCACTGGCAGATTTGGCTCGGTGCAATCCGAGTGCTCGCTCCAGAATTTCGGCGGCCGCTCCGGATCTCCCAGTGGAATTCGCCATTAGAATGTGTTCACCCAGGAATGTGTTGATTATACAGGGGACACTCAATTGACTCACCGTGCAGAGAATACGGGAGAGACCGTGTTTTGCAAACCGGGCTGGACACAATTGCGCGGCTATGTTAAACTGTTGGCGCCCTCGTGCCATCTTAAACAATAACATTTTTGTTTTCCTATCGTAGACAGAGGTCGCTCACGTCTTCGTTTGAACTTATTTGCATTATTGTAAAAATTTATTGCGCCTACAATATACTGAAGGTCTAAAATGTTGTTTTGCCTGCCTATTTCTGGTGCCTGAAACAAGCTTTTTTAATGCCTAAAAACCCGGCCTCTAGTCATAACGCCTTTATTTCTATACGTGTTATTAGGGCTGATCGCCTTATGCTGGCCCAAGAGAGCCGTGGTCATAGGCTTCTGTATGGACGAGGAGCGGCAGCCATATAAAGCTTATTTCTAGCGTGTCATTGGCCAGCGTCGAAACGTACAGCTTTAATAAGCACGAATAACAGACATCCATCTGTACCACGATTACAGCATTACAACAGCATGGTGTCCAGGCTGCTGTCAGCATTACAGTAGTCATTGCAGCAGCCTGGTATCTGGACGGTCTAAAATAAACGCAGCATGTGTGCCGTGCGCACACAAGCTCGTCGGTACTATGCTTACGCAGCTGCCGCGCATTTTGAAACGTGTCTTGACTTCGCTACTTAAGCACGTTAGAAGTCCCGTTTTGGCACCGTGTGGCATGACGGTATTTTCTTTGTGTGTTTGCGCAGGCGAGCGACACGGAGCTATCCTCGCAGGACGACGGCTGACATAGCAAGTGGCCGCTCTCCTTGGCTTGGTCAATTGGCCCGCAGAGGTGTCCTCAATGAAGGCTTCCAGTACCTCGTCCTATCCGGAAGACTAAAAACAAAAAACAGAAAAACTTGCTCATCTCTCACTTCATACAATACGCGGAACGCCCCGCCACATGAGTGACCAACGCTGAAACTTGTGTACATAATCGCGAGCATCGTGCATCCCATGCATGTGCAGCCGAATGTGACCGGGAATATCACAGCGCTGGTGTTCGTGTCCCTTCTTCACCTCTGTCCTTGTTGTATCGCGCTGAATCCACTCAATACGTTTAACGGAATCAAACTCGCCCAAATGTCAGTTCTTCTGCGGGAATAACTGTTGTGCGTGAGAGCGTTGGTCACGTGACACAATCGTTTATATGTTCGCAAGCGAGGAACTGTTGAATACAGACACCGGTGACAGTGCTGTATACACGATATGCCATTTTTAGTCGCGGCTCGTCTTTGTGCTCGTGTAGCGCTGAATTACTTGGATACTTGTCAGTATATCTGTTGCCAGTATCAGCTGGCAGTTGGATATCGTTGCCAGTACACATATCAACTTGACATACCGAGTACAGATGATGTGAGTGGCAGCGCGCCCTTTCTTTCACCTATAGTGGTTCCTCTTCTGCGGGACACGCGAAGTATTCAAGCGGGCAAGGTGAGGAGAGTCTGCAGGTCTGCGAGATACCACACGGGCTGTCCTAAACGCGTTCAAATCCACCGTGTTAACATCTTTGGTCGATGAAGCACGGTCTAGCTCCCCTGTTAGCAAATCAAACCCAACAAGATGGCAAGTTCGAAGACGTTAAAGGACATGTACAATGTCCAAAACAGCGCTTGCGCTCGGGACGCGCGCTCGACCAAAACTTTCACGCCGCCGCGGCGACGATGTCGATGCGGTTGCTTCGCTCCTTCAGATACAGGTGTATCCTCAAGTTCTACCCTGACATTCGTCCTCTCCTCGTGTATTAAGCTCCTTTTATCTTAACGGGGAGGGGAGGCGGGATATGCGATGGTATGCGTACACATTCTCACTCTACGACTCACATAGCGTATTCAGTAAGTTCATTACTCAGAGTTGCCTATGAACCTAATGAGCTGTCTAGTTATTGCGGAAGTTGCCTTAAGTGTGGTTACCAAACTAACAGGTGCTCTAAGAGAATCATATCTATATATGTTGCTACGGCGATCCATCTTCCTAGCTGAACAGATGCTCTACCAGGGCAAGACCAACATTGCCGAAGGCCATGTATGCCGCAAGTCCGCATACCCGTTTCCGTAGCACAAAGAGCGCCTTGGATTCTTTAATGCGATGTTTCTTTTGATCACCAACTCGTCGTACGAAAGCAGTAGAAGCTTATTACTTGACTATTATACACGACAAATGATTGCTATCATTAGAGGTATCGGTGAATCACTACGCTATCAATATACAAGAGTTTGCAGGGCGTACCATGTCCTCTTTATTTTATTTTATTTGGGAATGGCGGGGCTTACAAATTTGTACCGTGACGCAGGAACGTCGCCCCTGTTAAAACTCGTCATAAAGGCATATATTGACGTATAGTGCGTACATGGCTCATGTATTCGACGATGGCATATGATCCCATGGATATGCGCTGTTTAAAAACAAGTATGCTACATAATCGTCTTTTGATAACGACTTTAGGACCGAGCTCCGTAAATATGGAGAAACTGTCAGAAGCATTAATTACTGGATCTTCTCTCATTACCCCGTGCAACAATTTCCGAGCTGAATGGACAGTTTGCTCGGCGTTAAACTTGTGTGAAATGTTCTGCTACACCAGACACGTACTCGGCACCAGCATTCACACCATCTGGAACATTGCAACATAACCTGAACTTCTCTGCATTCGAGAAAAAAAAAACAAAGTTGGGCTAGAAAGGGCTTGTAAGTTAAGTTATTAAAGTAGGTATAAATGCAAGAACCTAAATTATGCTAAAGATGCCTCACTGTTGTAGAGGATAACATAAAAGTACCAGAGACCACTTGCTCTGTTCGCTGAGCCAAATTGACACTCCGAAACGGTTTGACAATTGGACCAAGTCGAACATAAAATCACGCTATTGCCACTATGAACAGCCTAAAACGGAATGCAGGTGTTTTCCAAGGAAGCACTGTAACTCGGATTCAGTATAATGCACTTGTTTCAGCCGTCTATCCATTATCTTACAGGACTGTACGGGAAGCTTTAATGTTTCCGCTCTGCGAGTACGCGCCCTTGCCAAACACTATTACATACTTTCCCACTGTAAAATGCACAGGCGACATGAGTATCTACGCAACAGAAAGCTAGTCACGTTTTCTAAATAATGAGCGTTATGAAGCAGGATATATACCTTCCTGGTTGGGAGCGAGAAAACGCTGTGTACTTACCACGCGTACGGGTCGCTTTGCGCCTCTCGTGATCGCTGCATATTCATTTTGGGGTCGCGTCTATCCGTGTCGCATGTTGAGGCCTTAGGTGGGCATTGCGTCAAACAAGGGCCTCGTGACAAACGACACTCTTCTGTACCACGCTTGCTTTGTGGGCGTGCCCGGAGTCGATCGTGATAGCATACGTAAAACACACGAGAGAAGCAATAACATCTCAGGGATTTCCGGCGAGTGTTGTATTGTAGCCTTATATCAATTATATCACTTGCCAACGCAACGTTCGTATGTACATGCTTTCCGCCTAAAAAGTTTTTTTTTTTTTGTGTAGGAGCAATAATCTGTCGGTGCAGCAAAAAATGTACATTAACGCCACATCCTCATCTACAGCTTATGCTTCGAATGCATTTTTAGTGAGAAGGAGTTATTGGGAAGAACTGGCCGAAAGGGCTCTATTATTCCTAATCACGGCCGTAAAGCTTTTTTCTTTCAGTGTTGTTACCGGTAAGAACTCAACCTGACGCAAGCGCTAAGACGATCGACTCATCGCACCCCCCTAAACATCGCTGGTAACATCTCTAAACCTGTATTATTGAACATAGCCATTCTAGCCGTAGCGTAATAGTCCCGCCTGCGCCATTTTGGAGCACGAGCGCGGCCATTACAAGGCATAGTGGCGGATGACCAAGTATTACGCGGATGGCTTACCATTCTCAGAGAACAGCCGACAGTGTATTCAACGTGTATCGATTTTCGGCGTTGTGTACTAACCGAATGTTGCATGCGAATGTGTGGTACTCGTTTCGAATAAGATCACTGTTATGTAAACGCATGCGAGTCAAGAACGACCGACAATAAAAAAAAATCTTGTTACTAGCGTGAAGAGAATCAAGGTTTGTTTTCGTTTGTGTTTGTTTGTTTTTGTTCCAAGACTGCAATTGTATAAAATTGATTAAATAAAACATCACTACCTGAAAGTGACCGACACGTTTCGCGACGCTTTCTGAATCAGAGTCCTGACTCATGGGCCGCCGGCCCGCTGCTCCGTGTTGCCCATATACGGTAGCATGAAAACTGAACGGAAGGAAATGTTCACAGCCGCATGATGCAAGGGACATCTCTGGAAATCTGGTAAGCATCGGTACGGGTGACGACGGACGTTGTGTCTTTCTTTTCTGTGCTTCCACGCTGTCGAAAGGTAACGACAGCACGTTGAAAAGTGATAGTCGATATGCATAAAACACCAAGGAAAAGTTGCACTGCTGCACACGTAAGGGCGATAAGAGAGAATGAAAAACGGGAGGGAATAGTGACCTGGTTGATATGGATTTCGACGGTTTTTGAAGAATAAAGATAACGAATATAGGTGGACAGTAGTGCAATGAATCGTCATGCAGATAATATGCAAAAAAAAGTATTTTTAAAGCGGAAAATATGCGCTAAGGTCGTAAGAGTTGCAGACACGTCCTGTTAACAATGTTACGCGTTCTATTCGAGGAGCGGTTACATATAGACGCTAGTGTTTTGCTCATTCATTTTACTTGGGTTTGCGCGAAGGGAGCGTTGTTTGTTTTCCCATGCTTTTGAAGTTTTTCAGACTTTTTTGCGGTGCTTATATTCACAGGTAGTGCATCAAAGGAAATAATAAGGCAGAGAAAGAAAGAAATAGTGGTCGGATTCCAGCAGATAATCATAATAACTGTCATGAATTCATGCTTCGCTAGTCATGATCAAGAAAACATAAACATGAATTGTTGCCGCGGTCGAGAAACACAACCGATATATACCGGGTCACTGGGACACCATGCTTTCTCGGAACATCCCACAGTCCACTGCATGCAGCTCTTAGAAGTGTCGATGAAGTCTGCCCATTGTATGACATTAACACTCAAGAGCCGCGCGCGAATTGTTGTAGAAGTAAATTATAACAAATGGCACTATAAATTAAAAAAGAAACTAAAACGAAACGATCGGCTCAATTACACGTACTGCTCACTGTAAATAATGCAATCCGTCAAGTAGTACTGTCATCCTGAACTCCATACACAACAGTTACAAACTTCTTTACTGAACTTAATAACGTAATCTCGCAGTGTGGTCTTGTGTGGTCTAGCAGTGTGGTCTAGCAGAAAGCTTGACTTACGTTATGTGGGCTAGTTGGAATTGTTTGGCAGGGTTGCGCCTAGCAACTACTTCAATCACATACCACTCGCGCGTCTGCTGTCATTGCCACTGGAAATTACAGTGGTAACGTGAATACGGATATCGAGCGCCCTCCGTATTCTTTTTCTCTGAAAATCCGCAATACACCGCATGCGAAATTGCCGCCGTCTGTCGGAGGTTTGACGAAGCTACCGATTCGGCGCCATGTTCGAGACTTGTGTCAGATTCGTATTGCCCTCGTTGCTATGACTTCTCGCGTGTATCTGATTTGATAGTAATCAATCGGGGCATAAAAATGTCAGACAAGTGTGTAAGGGCCTGTACACGTTACCGGGATTTCCTAGTCACTGCTTTGACAGTTATTACGTGTAAATAACTGCCGCACCACGACCACGAGAACGAACTTCTAAAGTTCGGCACATGTAGGCCTGCCGTCGTTGAGAATTAAGATATGCGCTAGGCTATAAATTTTGTCTCTCTGCTTTCAGTGTAGTGAATAAAGCGTTCTTAGCTAGCTGAATATCCTGCGTGTAGTGTAAGATAATTGGGAAGAGGGTTTAGCGCGCGACACGACTAGGCACAGCGATGACGGTAAGAATGTGCTGTATTTCATAAGGGGCAGCCTATGTCCTGATGTATTGTGCATCTAATTGGAAATAAAGCGTTGTACTTTTTTAATTTTTGAAATAAAAAGTATTTCGCTGCTGTAGTCACCGACGTAATTTATGCATAGTATTTCTGTACAATGAAAATGTAAAAAACAAATTGCGCATCTCACGCACGTGAAAAGAGAACATGAAAAGTGTTAGTTGCTCCAAGAAGTAGGTGCCAATTAGCTGGTGTTTTATGCAGTATCCTTCGGACATGGGCTCGTAAATAACACGATACACCAATAATATTCGCGTGCACATAGTCGTTTTCGGGGCCTACTGGCGCCTTACAATTTCAAGCCGTTGCAGCAAGACAATTTTGCGTCGCCGACTGAACACCTGCGAATCCACGTCAGCGCGTAACCAACGATAGCGCACACACAGTTGAATGTAACACACTTCCCGGAATAGCATTTTTTCTTGCTACGTAGGAAAAGTGCCTCACACTTGAAGCATCTGTTAACATTTCATTGCACAGAGATGGAGGATACAGAATTTTTCCGAAGGGAGATCAGCTTTTGGGATAACATGATATGTCCTCTTCTTGGGGTATAAAGAACTTAAGGGGGGGGCATCCAGGCTGCCGCTGTGAATTTGCCACTGATAACACACATGAAATGCTTGAAAATACGCATATAGTGAAGCAATACGCGCGCAAAGCATCTAACCAAACACTACCTTGTTAAACTCCACAATCGAAAACTAACTACAAACAACACGTTCCAGCACAATCGGTCCGTTCGCTGAGAACAAAAATACGCGCACGACCTATCTGTCTAATATTCAATTGTTATCACAATGTAATAAACAAAATAACGCCGTCAACAGCAGCGCAGGTATGCGCGAGTAGCCGCGATGCAGCTTTGAAGAGCTTGTACACGAAGTCGGTTTGCCTGTCCGTGGCGCACGGAACTGTCTCGTTCCGGCATAACACGAAAGATTGTTCTTTGGTGAGCGCCGATGCTATCACAACCGCATATATTAACAACGGCGAACGTAAGCATGCCGTTAGTCGTAAGCAGTAACAATGGAACGATCTGCTGCGTCTCCTAGGCAGCGAGGAAGTCTAATAATATCTGGGGTTTTACGTGCCAAAACCGCGATCTGATTATGCGGCACGCCGTATGGAGGGCTCCGGAAATTTCGACCATCTGGTGTTCTTTAACGTGCGCTGACATCGCGCAGTACACGGGCCTCTAGCGTTTCGCCTCCATCGAAATGCGACAGCCGCGGCCGGGATCCAATCAATGACTTCGGGTCAGCAACCGAGCCCCGTAACCGCTACACCACCGCGGCGGACGCAAGGAAGTCTAATAACATGGTGGTTAGTTTACTGCAAACCTTTTTTCAGCATCCCAGTTTCCTCAATCTGAGCAACGTGGCACACGAAAATATGTCGGCATTGCCGTTCCTATCAGCCGCCACACGTTGATACGTACGCTCCGTGTGTGCACATGCGGAGAGCGCTTAGGCTTCAACATTGCGGAAATGCACACGGCGGCCGCTAGATGGCAGCAGATTTTGCATAAGATCTGCAACGACGACTTGGTGCACGCCCGGCGCAAAGTATGTTTTTAGCAGCGGAGCTGTTTAAGCTCGAGGTTCGCTATAAGGTGGTAACAAAAACAATCATCGTCATTAACGGCATCTACCTGATATGGAATCTCGTGTCGCCTAGCACCTGGCATAGCTGCGCCTAGCGCGTGCAACGCAATAACTCGGCCGGCACGCGCTCTCTTTGTCCTCTTCGTCATCTTCTGTTTCGCTCACCACACGTGCGCCACGTGCGCGCTCTCCCGCTTCACCGATTTGTCCGGCGTGGGATGCAATAACTGGGATGGGCGAGAAAATAAGTGCAGAAAGAGAGAGACAGAAAGAGAGAGCTAGAAAGAGAAAAATCGATAGATGGACAGAGAAAGAAGAAATACAGGGAGAAAGAGATCGAAATAAACACAAAAAAATAGAAAAAAACAGAGAGCAAGACAGAAACACAAAGAAACAAAGAGAACGAAGTAAATAGAGAGAAAAAGAAAGAGATAGGAAGAAAAAGAATGCTAGAATAGAGAGGAAGAAATAGAAAGAAACAGAGACAAAAAGTGGTGCGAAGACTGAGTAAGCAGTGGAGCTGATGGCATTGCCCTCCTCCTTTCTCTTCTCCTCACCATCACTTCCCTTTCCCACCCCTTGCTATACCGCACTATGCATGGCTATGCTTGCTGTCTCTTTTTCTTATCTCTTTTTTTGTGTCTCTTTCTTTCTATCTCTTACGCTATATTTCTCTCTTTCCTTTTGTTCTCTCTGTGTACTCGTCCTCTCGCCCATCAGAGTTATTGCATCCCACACCGGACAAATTGGCGCACCTGATACGGGAGCGAAGCAAAGGATGAAGAAGGGGATGAAGAGAGCATGTGCCGGTTCATGATGATGATAACCGGCGTAGCCAGGTGGGGAAATGGGGGGTTCAAACACCCTCGAGACTTTTAAATTTTGCATGTGTATGCATACTCGCACACTTGCAAACGCGCACGAGCATGCACATAGGGTAGTTGATGCCCCCCCCCCCCCTACGAAAAAATTTCTGGCTACGCTACTGATGATACTTTTCTGGTGTCACCACACAGCATAACCGTCAGCTAAACAGCTTGGCTGTAAAACAGAGAAAAATAAAAGTCACAGTTTCGCCGCAACGGCGAAGTAATGAATGCGATAGCAACAAATTAGAATGTCACACGAAGGACGGCAAGCAGCTCGATACTTGCAACGCGCCGCTCGAGCCCAAAGGACTGGCGAAAAGAACACACACAGGACGACCGCGAATTAACAACGGCCACAGCTCGACACTTGCAGCGCACTGCTCAAACACAAGGTAGGACACTCGAAAAGAACACACAGGTACACACAGGATGAGCGCGAACTACTGTTACGGTTGTTACTTCTCCATGTTTGAGCAGCGCGCTACAAACCAACGCTCTTAAAGGGACCCTCCAACACTTTTCCAGACCTCATTGTTTTACATTTTTTACTTTAGTGTTGCGTAGACTGAAGGCTAAAGAGATTAGAGCAGCAAGAACGGCAGCGATAGGGGCACGCAGTCCGAAGTTATTCAGCCTAGAACACTAAAAATACAATAAAATGCAGGCCTACCCTCAACTCGAGTTTCGCGGGGTCACCAGACCACGTTTCACTCGCCCTGTGACGTCTGATGGCGCCCCAATGAAATGAACTGAAAGATGCCATGTACGGGAAGCTTGCATACAATGTTGCCGTGCTTTACAACATAATGATGACGCCGTTGCGGTAGTAACAAACAATGTGGTGCATTAAGAGTGAACAGCACATGCGAAACGAGGCAGATTTGCGAACGCCTCTATCATTTTTTTGTAATTTTAGTCATCTTTCTTGTTGCAACGGCGTCTATATCAACGCTCTTACATTTTCTTTCCTTCAGTTTCTTCAAACAACGGCGCCTGGAGCGTCCCCAGTGCGTTTCCTCCAGCGCCGTGGCGTTCGGCGCATTCTTTGCCGGGCGCTGCAGTTTTAAAGCTCAGTGAAAAAAGCATGCTAAAGAAAAACTAAACCCAATAATAACCCCTTTTGTGAGGCAACGCCGTTATTACTTCTAACGTTACATTTATCCAATCATAGGCCAGCGCCCATCTTCGTCATTTCCGCCCGCAATAGTTCTGGCGAGCGCCACTACGCGTTGATGCGGTCGGCAGCGATGTAGGCGCTTCACAAAAAGTGTTGGAGGGCCCCTTTAAGGCCTGAACACACGTACGCGTTGCAGCGCGTCAGCGCGTGACTTT
Organism: Rhipicephalus sanguineus; assembly: GCF_013339695.2. Taxonomy (NCBI): domain Eukaryota; kingdom Metazoa; phylum Arthropoda; class Arachnida; order Ixodida; family Ixodidae; genus Rhipicephalus; species Rhipicephalus sanguineus. Next base: position 45,503,526 of record NC_051181.1, on the reverse strand, counting down.
TGACGCGGCGTCGCGCCCTCTCCCTATGGGAGGAGAGGGCGTGCGGCTACGCGAAGCTGCGCGCCCTCCCTCTCCATAGGGAGAGGGCGCGTCAAAATGTCACGCGCTGACGCGCCGTAACACATACGTGTGTTCAGGCCTTTAGACTTCCTTTTCCTTTAAAACTGCGGCGCGCGGAGTGACCCCTCCGCGTCTCCTGCTACGCGGTGGCGCTCGACGCATCGCTTACTTAAAGTCACTGTAACGGGAAAAGTACCGCGTTCCTTTTCTCTTCGCCGCCGCGCCCTTTCGGCGGCTTCGCCACATAAATGGTCCAGCTCGCTCGCCTCGCTAGTGTCTCCCGGCCGCAGACGCACGGCGCTTTGGAGGGCGATTGTTTTTATAGGCTCAGGAAAGCGTGCAGCAACGTTACGACATCCCGTATCGTTTTGAGACTTCATCGAAAGACTATCGAGGCCAGGGGCGTAGCCAAGGGGGGGGGGTTGGGGGTTCAACCCCCCCCCCCCGAAATTTTTCTGTTTTGCTTGCGTATATAGGCACGCACACATACAAACGCACGCACGAACATACATAAAGGTGTGGTTGAACCCCCCCCCCCCCCGAAAAAAATTTCTGGCTACGCCCCTGATCGAGGCATCGAAGAATGCCCGGGTAAGGCCCTCTTTGCTATTCCCGGCGGGAAAAAGGATGCCAAACGACGGGCTGTGTGGCTGCACAGAATTACGCGGGAAAAATTTGTTCCCACGACTGGTACTCGCATTGTCAGGTAAGCGCTTCATTGAGAATTTGCGAATGTTTCGGGGAATGTTTGCGCCTACCCTGCACTAGTGCAGCTTGTTTCGCGTAGTTGTCGCAGGAGGTTCATGCACAATAACATTTTATAATGTTTGGCGTAAAATTTACGCCTTTGGGTTCACATATAATGATCAGCACGCTATGAAAACTGATTGCTACACATTGGTACTGCCTGACGTGACTGTATGACGAACACAAATAACAGGTGGTAGCATGAAATAATGACTGATGCTCTCGCGGCCGGTTCGCTTGCTTGATATGCACCAAAATCGGTATTCCGTGACGTGACTGTATGACGAACATAAATACCCTGCGGTAACATGAAATTAATGGTATGCATGTCATGTAAGTCATGATTTACATGCCATGCTCATGATGCTCTCGCGGCCGGTTAGCTTGCTTGATATGCACCAAAATCGGTTTGCGTGACGTGACTGTAATGCGAACGTAAATAACAGGTGGTAACATGAAAATAATGGCACGCATGTCATGTAACGCATGATTTACATGCCATGCTCATGATGCTCTCGCTGCCAGTTCGCTTGTTTGATATGCACCAAAATCGTATTGCGTGACGTGACTGTATGACCAACATAAATACCGTCATGATTTTCTCGTTACCACTTGTCATTCGTGCTCGTCATACAGTCACCTCACGCTATACCAATTTGGGTGCATTTCAAGCTAGCGAACCACCCGCCATCGCAGCATGAGCGTGGCAAGTAAGTCATGCCGTACATGACATGGAAGTCGTGATTTTCAAGTTACCACCTATCACTAACGTTCGTCATACAGAAATAGCTCGTCATAAAAGTTTTGGTATTTATGCATTTCATTAAACCACCACGAGCGCCCCGAAACCATGTCATGTAAATCACATTTTACATGGCATGTCTGTCATGATTTGCACGTTATAACCAGTCACTTATGTTCGTCATACACTCTTGTCACGCCGTACCAATTTTGTTGTGTATCAAGCTATCGAAGCGGCCGCGATCGCACCCTGAGCGTGGCATGTAAATCATGCCGTACATGGCATTCATGTCATTATTTTCATGTTATCACCTTAATTTAAATTCGTCATACAGTCATGTTACGCCATACCAAATTTGGTGTACTTCCCATTAACGAAGCGGCCAGGACAGCACCAAGTCCGGGGCAGATAGATAGATAGATAAATAGATAGATAGATAGATAGATAGATAGATAGATAGATAGATAGATAGATAGATAGATAGATAGATAGATAGATAGATAGATAGATAGATAGATAGATAGATAGATAGATAGATAGATACAAAGTCACAGAAATTCGCTAAGAAATGCTTTGCATTTAATAAATGCAGACAGCCGAGCGCGTAAATGCCGCGCAGTTCGCATTTCTTTATCGCGTTAGTACGCGTGCGTGCGCATGTAGGCAAGTGAAAATTGCCGCTATTTCTTTCCTAATCAGTCAGAGAACAACAGTATGCTTAATTCGGGGCTGAAAAAGTGCACGCAATGCGTAAAACATGCGTTACTCCACGTGAAATCAACACCGCACCGCCGCAGCTTCGGCCGCGCTGGACCAAATATGGCGGCGCACACGACGGTCGCGGTACTTTTCCCGTTCCAGTGACTTTACGCTTACTCGGCGTTCCACATCGTCAGTGGGTACAGAAATGGGCTACTTTTTAGTGCGCGTCTGAAGTAAAATGTAGGAGCGTTGCTTTAAAGCGCGCCCTTCGGGCAATTTCGCGGGGGATACACATACTGAAGCACCTCCGAGCTCTGCATGCCGTTAGTGTTAAATGGTATACATACATAAACAGCTCGCCGCTGTTACGCTGAACAGCCGGTGGCGCGTGGCCGAGTTGTTTAAAGCAGCGCGCTGCGGAGCCAGAGGGGTCGAAGGTTCGAATAAAGGTGGCGCGCTTCGGAAACTTTTTCCTTCTGATTTATTTTTCTTTGTGGCTTTTATCTGTATATACATACATATAAATATCCGGGACATTACGGCGTCGACAGACAGCGACGGTAAAAACCAGCCGAGAGTGTCCATATAATTGCTATCGCAATAAAAATAAAAGAGAGGAAGAAAGAAAGAGCACTGAACACTAGGTCACACGCCCATGCTTGGTGCTACCGTACTTGGTTTTAGCCACAGGAGTGTTTTCGACGCTGTATGCAATTTCCTACGAGAGACTAAAATATTTGAATGCTAAGTGTAACATAGCTCAGTTTATTTTTAGAGCGTTTCTTTCTCTAATCACAGTTGTATATATAGGTATTTTTGGCCGTTTTTCTTTCGTTTCGTTTTTCCCCTTTAAGCTTTATGAAGTTGTACTGGTTATGTGTAACGCATAAAATATTAATTTTTAAAACCGTTTCCTTCAAAAAGTGAATCCAATCTTTGAGAAAGGCACCGTCCGATTCATGTCCTATCCCCCTAGGTGGGTTGCGCCAAGTGTCTGAGGAACAACAACAACAACAACAACCATGCTTGCCCGATGTGAATTGAACTGAAGCATACGAATGCGTTCAACCGAAGATGCAAAAAACAATTGAGAAACAGTACACTTGCTGTGGGCATTTCGTTGCAATATTTCGTGTTGGTAGACTAAAAGCGATCTGCTGGACAAAGCGAGAGGTCGATATAAGAAATTGCTCATTTCAGAAAAATTCCGTCATTGAGAAAATTTAATTCGTAAACCCCGTTTCTATGACCGCTGGTTGCTCCTTTCGTTGGGCCGGTCTACAGGCTGAAGAACGCTGGAAAGATTATCAAAGACGCCGTGCCGATTGCGCCGCCCGAAAACAGCATTCCGGGGACGGCCGCTACACGTAAAGAAAAAATCACAGCATATTCACGTGGTGAATGATGATGAGTTGGGCGAAGCGAACTTGCGCTGCAGCACGGCGATGGCATTGCGCGAGCGTGGTCTTTCTTGATGGAAGATATTGTGACTAGAATGTTTGAGAACCACAATCTGTTGCACACACCGCAACTATGGCCGAAACTGTTATCAAGGAAGTCCCGCTGGAAGCGCGCGTCGGCGCCTTCGGGTAGAGCCCGCCTGATGCGTTTTGCAGCCACTTCACGTGCTCGCACAGCCTCGGGCTCTGCCTGCCGGTACGCGCGCTTTCTCGCCGCTTCACGGTCCTTCACATTTTGAAGATCCGATTCGCGCCGCAGCCGTGCAGCTTCGGCCTCGCGGGCTCGAACGGGGGATGGATGGATGGATGGATACAACTTTATTTGAAATAATCAAAGTGAGTGTGGTTGGGCTCCTAGACGTCCGGGAGCCCCCTGGCCGACATCTCTAGGCAGGCCCGGTTCACCAGCCTCAGCTGGTCGTCCGAGCCAGTGGCCCGAAGAGCGGCCTCCCACGAGGAAAGGGAAGGATTGGGAATAGGGTCTACCACCAGGGGCTTTGGGCAGCTCCACAAACAGTGGAAAAGATCAGCCCGGGGAGCCCCACAGGTGGTGCAATGTGGGTGATGGAGATCTGGGTAAAATAGATGTGCCAGATAGGGGGAAATAAATGTTTTCGTCTGGAGCTGGCGCCAGACCGAGCTCTGATTAGGGGTAAGGGAGTAGTGAGGGGCAGGTAAATCTCGTCTGCCGTTCCTGTAATAGGACGTAATCTGATGGTAGGTGCAGATTCCCTCTTCTGGTTTTGTCACGGGTTTGGGTGAGTGGTCCTCCAGGGTCCGGATGGAAAGACCTCGGACATGCGCATTAACGCGCTCATTCCCGGGGATACACTCATGCCCAGGCACCCACGTGATAGTCACCGGATGGGGAAGCGAAGGAATGTTTCGCAAAATGCGTGAAACCGTGTTTGGTGCTATGCCTTGACGGAAGTATCGATATGCGCTTTGGGAATCAGCACAGATTTCTGTAATGGTAGAATCTGCGACCGCATGCGCCACTGCTAGGGCTAGTGCGACTCCCTCAGCCACGTCGGGGCGAGCCGTTTTAATCGACGCGGAGGTGTTAATGCGTCCGTCCTCCGTCATCGCAGCAGCTGCTGTGGCCGTTCCTTCAAGCGGGCCTACCGCAGCGTCGACATAAAGGACGTCATCACGATTTCTGTACCACCGTATGTAATAATCAGCGCGTGCCTTGCGTCGTCCCGGGTGGCGTTGGCGATTCATGTTTCGTGGCAGTGGTTTGAGTTGCATGTGTGCCGCGACCTTTATCGGAATAGGGGACCATGCTTCTTCGTTACGCATCGTGCCGCTTGGCTCTAACCTCAGGGTTCGGAGCAGGTTCCGCCCTGTAGGTGTCCGAGAGAGGCGCAATAGTTGGTTGCTCCTCTGTGCCTCTATAATTTCCTGGACTGTATTATACAGACCAGTCCGTAGGAGGTGAGTATTGCTAGTGCGCATCGGTAGCCTCAGTGTGGTCTTAACCGCCCGCCTGATTAGACTGTTCGCCTGTTCTGTTTGCTTTTGAGTGAGGTGGTGATAGGGAAGATGATAAGCGAGGCGACTTACCACCAAAGCTTCAACAATTTGCATTGTGTCCTTCTCAGATAGACCGTGATTGCGCGACGCAATCCGGCGAATCAATCCTGAAATTTGCTTTATCTGCTTATACAGAAGGTTTAAGGTGAAGTTGGCATTTAAGTTTGATTGGATGTGTAGACCCAAGATCCTGATTTTATGTATTCTTGGCACAGGTTGACCATTTACGAACAGGTAAATGCTTGGGTCGCACGCTTGGGGTTTAATTGTAAGTAACTCCGACTTTTCTGGCGAACAGTGGAGACCCATTGTGCTAATATGCCGCTCGATGACGTTGATAGCGGTTTGTAGGATATCTTGTGCCTCCCCGATGGAGCCATTGCACACTCAGAGAGTCATATCATCAGCATAAAATGCGTGCTGTAATTTAGGAATATTTGCGAGTTCTTTGGCCAATGGGGCCATGGCTACATTGAATAAGAGTGACGATAGGACAGCTCCCTGGGGTGTACCCCTGTTTGGGCGGGTAAAAGTTGTGGATGTGAGTGAACCTAATCTAACCTCGGTGGTGCGATTTTCCAAGAAGGCTTTGACATAATGCCAGGTCCTACGGCCGCAGCCAGTGGTGGCCAGTGTCCTGAGGATGTGTTCGTGCCCGACATTGTCAAAAGCCTTTTGTATGTCTAATGCGAGAATGGCTCTGGTTCGGGCCGTCTGTCGTTTGGGATGAAATAGGGTCTCTTTAACATGCAGGAGAACATCCTGCGCCGATAGGTTGGGGCGAAAGCCAAACTGCGTGTTGGGAAAGAAATTCAGAGCTTCTAATTGTGGTTGCAGTCGCCGGAGAACGACGTGCTCAAAAAGTTTGCCTGCACAACTCGTGAGAGAGATGGGTCGTAAATTCTGGAGAAGTAGCGATTTGCCCGGTTTGGGAATCAGATTAATTTGGGCATGTTTTCAATCGCACGGTAATGTGCCCTTACTCCAGTGTTCGTTAAAGAGATCCGTGATCTCCTGTAGAGATACGTCATCCAAGTTTCGGAGGACCTTGTATGTTATACGATCCGGCCCTGGCGCAGTCTCCCGGGTAATATAAGCAAGAGCCGGTTTTACCTCCGCAAGTGTGACATCTGCATCCAAGTTTTCGTCCGGATCGGGGGGTGTTAAAGGGAGTGCGTTCGGATCTACCGGTAGGGGTTGAGGAATGTAAAGGTGTTTTATATGTGCCATAATGTCCGTACCTTTTTGCTTTTCCAGGTAAATGAGCCTCTGGGTAGTGGTGTTAATGTGGTTTTTGGTAGTCGTCGGATCTAGAAGGGCCCTGAGGATGTTCCACGTGCGTTTCGTGCCAAGTGTTCCTTTTAGGCTGCTACAAAAGCTTTCCCAATTCGCTCTAGCTAGCTGGGTGGCATACTGTGCAGCTTCCTCCGTAACTGCAGCGATACGTAGGCGAAGTTTCCGGTTTAGTCTCTGACGCTTCCATCGTTTAGAAAGGCTTCGTCGAGCCTCCCACATATGGAGGAGATGGGGGTCAACTTGGGGCGCAGTCTTCGTGTTCTTAATCTTTTACCGGCTCTCTCAATGGCATCTTGTATTTTTTGAGTCCAAGACTCTATAGATTGCGGAGTGGTATCCTCCGCAGCGATGCATGTGCAAAGTTTATCCCAGTCAACGAGGGTCTGAATTTGAGGTCGGAAAATTTTGGAATTTTGCGTTAAGACAGTTCGGATCACATGGTGGTCGCTACCTAATGTATCCGGTAGAACCTCATGTGTTTTCACTATCACATGTGCGCTCACCATCGTGAGGTCTGGCGTTGTATCCCTGGCGGTGCTAGTGCCTACTCGCGTTGGCACAGTAGGGTCAGTAATTAAGGTAAGTGCGTGATGCATCATGGCGTTATGTACCAGGTTACCCTTCGGTGAGTTACTTACATAAGCCCATGCGGTATGGCGTGCATTAAAGTCGCCCACTATGATGCCATGTGTGGACCGCGTTTGAGTAAAAATTTCGGGTATTCCTGTGCCCTTATCTTTATGGGTGCTGTATATGTTGATTACCAAGAGTCCTTTTCCCGATGTGTAATTCGATGGGATTAGCTCAAGGGCGGTGTACTCGGCGCCTTTCTCGGCAGAGCCCCCCGTAGGGGTCCGGTCTATAAATGGAAGGGTTTTATGTATAAGAATAGCGGTGCGCGATGTTACGGATGCCACATGATATCCCTGCAGAGAGAAAGGTGCAGACCCCGTTTCCTGCAGAGCCACGATATGCGGTGGTTCCGTGGAGTGTTGAATGTAGGCGGCCAATTGAGAGTGTTTCTTTTTGATGCTTCTACAATTCCATTGCCATATGTTGATATCAGATGAATTTTGATTTCCGGATAGAGAAGGCAAACCTGCTCTTCCGGAATTCTGTCGATTACTAGAGTTCGCCATGTTGAGGCGTTGTGGGAGTCGAAACTCCCGAATGTGGGCTGTTCGCCTGCTCCGTGGGCTGAGGAGAACAAGCGGCGGCGGATTTGCGTTGTTTATGCTTACGGGTTGGTGATGATTGAGCATGCATATCGTACAGGTCATTAATTGCAGACTCAATTTTCTCCATGCGGTGACTAAACGTGGTCTCCATCCTCTGGAGGGCCTGTTCTTGTTCCCTACTCAGTTGTGTTTTAACAGCCTCGAGGCTATCACTTACAAACTTGAGAACTAGTTGCGTGAGGCCTTGTGTGAATTCTGGGGTTTGGAAATATTGGGCACATGTCTGCTGAACGAGGGCTGGAGAATGGGGTGGGGTTGATTGGGAAGACATTTGGGAGGCCTGCTCAACGGGCGACTTACCAGAGTCGGCCAGGGGATCCTGCCGTCGCTGTAGCTGCGACTGTGAGACTTGATTTAGGTGACCTCCGGTAGCCGAGCCAGATGCACTCGGCGCCGCTGCTCTGGCCGCCAGGCCAGGTGCGTGGGTGGACTGTCGTTGCGGGAGCGCGGGCCACGTGGCGTTGCTTTTCGCGCCGCACTGCGAAGAAGGTGTCGGGTGGTTCCTTGATGGATGCGCCGGTGTCTGGATGGGTGGAGGTGCTTGGGGTTGAATAGGTTGTGAGGTTTGCTGTCCTTGGTTTGGTATTTTTGGGCGCTTCGATCGGGCAGTCCTCGTAGGGCCTTGGCTGTCGGCATTCTGAGAACTGCCGCGAGGTTGGTTGTGTGGTGGCAATTCTTCAGTATTTTTCCTCAGTGGAGGGGTGTTGGGTTTTTCCGGGAGCTGGCGTCCATCTCTCAACGTCCGAGGCCCGGGCCTCCTCTGACGGGCCGGGCACCCTAGGTCGATGGTGGCATGTTCGTCTGATCCACAGGTTAGACAGCGTGGAACGCAACCATCGTGGTGCTCATCTGGGTTAAGCACGCCGCAATTTCCACACCACCGTTCCTGCGGATATGGGCAGATGTCGTGTCGGTGGCCGGTTCTGAGGCAGCAGTGGCACACTTGGGTGACTGGTCGGAAAGGTCTGCATCGAAATTCCACACCTTGAAAGTAAACGTATCGGGGAACACGCCTGCCCTCGAAGGTGTATAGGCATACGCTCCGTTCGTTCCGAATGCTCGGGCTTGGATAATGTTGATACCTTGCGCATAGGTGACGGTGTCGTTCATGAGAGCATCCTCTGTGGGTATAGGTAGGGCTCCTGTGATTACTCCCTTGCAGGAATTATCTGGAGAAGCCACGTACGCGGAGACTTCATACGATCTGCTGCCGAGCTCGAGCGTCTGCAGCGAGGTCTGGATCTGAGGTGCTGATCAGGGCAATGTTCTGCTCCTTGCGTACTCGTATCCGCGCCTCCAGGGGCAAGGGGGCTCGGAGTGCGGTTTGTATAGCAGCGCGTAAGGGTCAGACCGCTTCTTGTTGTAGAGATATGCCTCCTCTTATACGGAAAACCACTTTGTGGTACTCTGCGGGAAGGCGTGGCAGGCGAGGCCGACCTGTTCCATGTGTACGCTCGCGCTGGGGCGGGTGGCGTCGCGGCAGGGCTGGGCAGTATCGCGATACAAGAGTATCGCGATAGTATTTCAGAGATACTTTTGAGTATCTGTATTTCGGTATCGAGATACATTTGAAAAATGTATTTGTATCTCAGTAGTGAAATAAATTTACGATGTATCGCCTGTATCGCGATACTATGCAGGACACGGGTATCTCGTTACATTGTTTTTTTGTGTCGGAAATGAGTTGAGGCGTGTTTCCAATGGGGGAATGACGATTTTTTTTCTTTTTTGTGCCAAGACAAGCAAAGGCGCACCGCCGGTCGCCGACAGATAGGGCGGCGATGGCTTCCCCTCAAGCACAGAATGGTCCATGTGGTAAAGCGCGCGACGCCGCAGACGGCAGAATCGCGGGGGCAGTGTTGTCGGCCTCTGCCGACGAAAGTCGCTGTCTCTCAAGGTCAGTGCAGCACGCCTAATTTTTTTCGGGTGGCAAGCCATTACTTCGCGACCCCCCACGCGGATACCGCCTTGGAACAGGCTTTGCAATGCTTCGCGTCCGTTCAGTTCTCAAAGCGGCGGCACTTCCAAAAGCAGTTCCCGTAGTCGCGGCGGAAGTGACTAGAAGATGGCTATCTTTGACGCGCTTTCAGCCACCTCTCCAATGTCAGGGTGCGTTCCTAATTGATTACGTGCGTGAAACGGTCTTTGTGGTAGCAGGCTCCCCCACCGCCGGAGCCGACTTCGCCTGTTGCGGCTTTCTGAAATGGGTGCTGGTAGCGTCGGTGGTGGTGACAGCTTCATTGAAGCCGACAAGGTCAGACGGCTTAGGTTTCCGAAGATGGGGACAGACTTCGGATTCTGAACAGTCAGAACAACCCAAGTGAGGGCGGAAGTGTTTCGGTATCTAGATGACCGGAGAAGAGATATCGCCACGCTGCAGGGCAATCCGGCTATGAAGGCGATATTTATTCACTATAACACGAATGTGTGCTCGCCCTCAGCGGTAGGCAGACTTTTTTTCTTTCGTGAGTCTTGTGCTGAGGCTGAACCGACGCTGCTAGAAGACAGCCTATTTGAGAAGCCTACACAGCAACCTTCTCAGCAAAGCAGATCTTCAAAATAAACAGTGCGTGCTTTTTCTCAATTCACTGGTGTTCATTAGTGATTCGAGTGATTTGCTTCAAGTGTGCTATTTCTAGCGTAGCTTAGTTTCTTCGCCAAGTATGTCGATTTCGGTGTCCAATCCTTGTTACTGTTGCTGTGAAATAGTGTATTTTTATTGCAATTGATACTTGTAATTATGTGATTATTACTAATTATGTACTTTGTCCGCAACCCCTCCCCTGCAATGTCTTAATGGCGCTGAGGGTACTGTAATAAATAAATAAATGAACTGAACGTTTCGATGCGCTGTAACCTTAATTACAACATTATGCTGCACTAATAAATGTCTTTGCGTTGTATGAGCATCCTTGAGTTAAAAAAAGTATTCCAGTATCTGTATCGCTGTAACTGTATTCCGGAATACTTTTTTCGTCTTATTGCAAAAGTATCTCCGAAATATCCCGTTACGTTAAAGGCAAATGTATCTCAGTATCTGTATTTTAGGCTTCCAGTTCATGTATTTCGATATCTGTATTCCGGAATACTTTTCTGAGTATCTCTGCCCAGCCCTGCGTCGCGGAGGCCTCCTCGGCGACAACCTTCCGTCGGCGAGCGTTGACCACCCGATACCATGGAGTGTGAGGTATGGGCGACCGCAGGTGTGCATTGTTGGACGCTTCGGCAACACCGCTTGGACCGGGGCTGTAGCCGCTGGGCCCGACGCCGTCCTCGGTCTCCACATCGTCAGCATCCATGCAGTCCAGTTGATCTGGTGGGTCAGAATCGATGGCGGTCGTACCCGCGAATCGGGCCCCTGCCCAGTTGGCTGCGTTGCGGGGGGCGCCGCAGAGCGCGTTGGGCACCGACGCGGCTGGCGCGTCTGCCGTGCCGCCGCCACTGACCTCCATTAAAAAGGCTGGACGGCGCATCCTCGCTCTGCGAGGCGGGCGCTTGTGAAGCCACCGGAAGGTGCCCTGTTTGTCCCGGAAGCCGGCGTCTTCTGTGCGTCTCAGTCGCGCAATTCAAATATTCTCGGGTGGCAGCTGTTGTTATGATCGTTTTTATTTTTTATTTTTTCAAACTCTGCGATTACGCCTCACTTTAGACGCCGACGAACGCTACACAAAAGATGACAGACGCCGTGCCGACACCGTCCGAATACGGCGGAGTGCTGCAACGTACAAAATGCGTAAAAAGTAATGCAACTTTGAGGTACTTGCGCGTGAAATGTTTTCCCTGACGACTTTTCCGGTCGATTCGTACAGGTTACTGCGCTACAAGCAGGTATTTCCTTTAAAAAAGAAGAGAAAAGCTCTTTTCCGGGACAAAAACGGCGGCTTCCGGTGGCTTCACGCCCGCGTGCTCGATGCGCCATCCAGCTCCTCCTAGTGGAGATCAGTGGCCGCCGCCGCCGCGGGGGGCGCGTCTAGGCTTAACGCTATGACCGCCGCTTACGGTTTTCAAACGTCCGTTTCAGGCTGAAAAAAGAGCCCAGCTCGGAAATATTGGTGCCGGATGAAAGATGGTGACTTGCCCGTTGCGTTGGTTGTGCGATTTCGTGCCGATGGTCGGAAAATCCGGGCGCTTGAAGATGGATTAGCGGAGCCGAATGTGACCCGATCTGCATCCGCCGATGGCCTGGTTAGAATCCTCGAACGGGAGGGTCTTCGCGCCGCAGCCGTGCAGCTTGTCGAGCAGCTTCGGCCTCGCGGGCTCGAACGGCGGGGTCTTCTCGCCGCAGCCGTGCAGCTTGTCGAGCAGCTTCGGCTTCGCGGGCTCGAACGGTGGGATCTGCTTCGCGGCGTCGACGTGCAGCTTCGGCTCGCGGGCTCTCACCTCAGAATTCTGTCTGCGAGCGCGCGCTGCCGCCGCCTTCCGTGCCCTCTGTTCCACAGCCTTGCCTTCCATCTGGCGACTCCGAGCTAAAGAGAAAGCATGCCAAGAGGGAGCCTCATGGTGCGTTACTTCTGAAACGTCGTCTTCTTCTTCTACTGCATACCAGAACGCGCGCAGTAAAGAAGAAAGAATGCCACACAGGTGAACACGCACGAGAGTCTCACTCGTCAACGTCGTCTTCCTCTTCTACTGCATACCAGAACGCGCGCTTCTCACGAGCTAGAGGTGGCTACTACAACGCTACAAACGGAGGATGGACAGACCTACGGCATAAGAAGCTTTGCCCCTAAAAATCACGCGAGGATTCGTTTGCCCCGATTTCAACGGTTGGGAAAGGGCTCCATAATATTTAGATCCCTTGCCATCTCTCGCCCCGCCACGGTGGTCTAGTGGTTATGGCACTCGACTGCTGACCCGGAGGTCGCGGGATCGAATCCCGGCCGCGGCGGCTGCATTTTCGATGGAGGCGAAAATGTTTGAGGCCCGTGTACTTAGATTTAGGTGCACGTTAAAGAACCCCAGGTGGTCGAAATTTCCGGAGTCCTCCACTACGGCGTCTCTCATAATCATATCGTGGTTTTGGGACGTTAAACCCGAGATATTATTATTATATTATTATTGCCATATATAAACTTATCCCACAATGTATGTGTTTAGAACAAGTTTGGTTTAGAAAAATTTATTGTATCACGGACGGTTAACAACAAAGCAATTTAACATGACGTTTTCTTGCTAGAAATGCGTTCACAAGGACAAAACATAATACGGTAACATGGACATAAATAAACACATGAAATGACGCGGAGGTAACAAGTACAATTGATGTTTAGCACATTTACACACACATACAAATAATGTCACAAAAAGCTAGGTACATATATGCACATTACATGGTAAAACAGAGAGCACAAATAAAACGTCAATATGTACATCTTGCGTATTTACATGGCGCTTCTGCCGATACCAACCGAGACAACAGCTTACGAAAACCAGGCAGGCCGAAAAACAAGCTTCACGCGTCTGTCACAGACCAACACAAAGGGGCAAGACCAGTGCCGAAGGAATTCCTCCTCACCGAGGAAGAAGAGCTCCTCCGACAGAACAGATAGAAGCTCCGTGTACAGTCGCCCTAGGATTGGGAAGAGAGCGCGACGGCGACGGCCTGCTGCAACCGCCTCGCAGCGGTTGCGCCAAAGACAGAAAGCGCCGGCAACAATCAGAAGGCACGCGAAGCGACCTCGAGAACAAGGCCCAGAACAAACGAAGCGGTTTACTCCGAGGCCGCGAAATCCGGCATGCACGGCCCTCCAGAAAATACGCGCAATGACACATCGCCTCAGAACATGCTCATTCGTTTCCTGAATGGTGCAGTTCGGGCATGCTGCTGACTGTACCATTCTCCACCGCTCGAGGCGGTGGAGAGTGGGAAGCACACCCCATCCCAGACGCCACATGAAGTCCCGGAGGTGGCCAGGAAGAAAAGACGCCGTTAGCGCGCTCCAAGTCACACGACTAGAGCGTGTGCGGCGAGCCGGAGGAACTAACGGGAGTAATAAAGCAGCTGTTGTGTTAACAATAGGATTATTCAGCACATCTACTCCAGGACAGGTCGACTGGACATGCCGGAAAAATGCAACAGCAGTTGCATAAAATGCAGGCAGTGTTATTGACTGTGAGCCTCTGTTAAGATGTACATTAGGTATGGTGGCTAGATGGGGAGGTGTCAGCATCGGGCAGCCTGCGCTGCGAGAGGAGGCGCACCAGTGCTCCATGACGCTACTAGGTGGCGCGCTTGTCGCCACGGAGATGCCTTAATGCTCGTGGTGCATCGGGGAACACGTATGTTTTAGCGTAATGCTGCCGTGCTGCCGCTGCTTTCAGTGATTTCTTTTTGCAATGTGGCCGTGCTCGTTACAGCTATGGTGATTGAAAAGAGACAGAGGCACTGCTTTGCTCCAGGATGCAGTGCTGGGTATGTTTCCGCCAGAAAGCAAGGTAACAAGGCGTCCCTTTTCACCGCTCCTGAAGACGACGAACGAAGCAAGGCTTGGGAGCGCTTGATCCCGCGTGCAGACAAGTCACTGGAGAAAAACTGTGTCGTCTGCGAAGCGCATTTAGATTAGCGATTTATCGTTCGGACGTAAAAACATGTGATCAATGGTGAAACCGTACAAATTCGCCGAGACCGTCCCTGCCTGACTCCCGACGCCATACGGACTGTTTTCCCGAATGTTCCGTCGTACCTTACGAAGAAGCTCCCACCGAAAAGGAAAACAGCAGCGACGAATGGTTGCCTCAGTTTTCAGGCCTTGGCACGGTCTCCCTCGCGTGGCAATGTTTCAGAGGGCCTGTTAAATAGCCTTTTGGGTCCGAGCAACAGTTGCGACCTAAAATTTGTGCAAAACAAGCTTGATGATCTTTTAGATGTATGGCAGCTCAATGAGGTCCATGAGATGTTAAATGCATGTGATGCCCTTCCAGACCACCGTGATTTGGTTGGGGAAAAAAGTGACTCGCGTGTAACATACTATGTTTGTGGGTATGTAGCTCGAAGAATGCTAAAGAAAACCAAATGTGGTGACTGTGCAGAGTTGTTGCTACAAGGGGACAGCCAGGGCCTGCGTCGAAGATAGTCATGTTGAACAAATCACATGGATAGAGGAGGACTGATGTACCCTTCACAAGCACGTGAGCTGGTCTTGAAAATGGAAGATGCCTTTACGCACTCCTTTAGCTTTAACAAGCTGAAGAGCAACAGCACAAGAGATCCCATCTCCTGGCTCTCTATTAACAAGCTTAACACGGTTGGCTACGCACAGCACAATGTATAGGTCACAAATGAAGTGATCAGATTTTATGTGATAACTAGGCTTCATTTTCTAGTGGCAGACGAGAACGCATCAAGACAGGCTAAAAGAGACAAGATGAAGCACCTTAAGATGAGGCGAACAACATGATGGAATGCATTTATCTTGTGAACATTTCAGTGTTTGTATAAATATGAAGTTCCATAGAATAACAGAGAGCTGAGCTAGTTGGTAAGTATTCATTCTAAAAAGACGGGGCGTGCAAACACGGACACAAGAAAGAAGTCAGGACACCACAAACGCTGTCCGACTTCTTTCTTGTGTCCGTGTTTGCACGCCCCGTCTTTTTAGTATGAAGTTCCATTTTGCCTTATTTTACGTGAACTGGAAGAGTTGATAATTAAGAAGTTCTGCTGCCCAGAAGCATTCAACATTCCTTACTGCGAATGTGAAGTCTTACCTCATAAATGTGATGTTTTGCTATATTATTCCAGTTGTACCAGTTAAAATTTTGCGCGTTATGTGAATTTGTCAATATTTTTTTGCGTGTTATGTACTTGTACTTTGCTAAAGATCTATAGATTTTTGAATAAATGTTCATTTTAAGCATGGCCCTGTCCTGAGTTCTTCCAAGTGAACATGTTGCTCGTTGTGTACTTTGAAAGGTAAGGCAGCCAATCCTTGCCAGAACTTAATTTTATGAGAATTGCATGCACTCACCACTTTAATGGCTAAAAGGCGTTCTCGCCCTGTTATAGTATTTTCAAGAAACAGCCCTAGTGTACAGAACCAGCTTGTCTAACACCAGTGGCGTAGCCAGAAATCTTTTCCGGGGTGGGTAGGGGTGTTCAAGCATCCTTGTCCGTGCCAGGAGGGGAAGCACCTCCTTGAATGATGTGCGTACCGGGCAGGCAGATGTGGTCGAGCGTCATTCTGTGCTCCGTATCCCATGGCAGAAAAAAATTGGGGGGGGGGGGGGGCACGGGCCCGGTGTGCCACCCCCTGCTACACCACTGGTCCGTGCGTGTATATATACTCATGCGAAATTGAAAGTTACGGCAGGGTACCCTGGTTTCACCGTTGTCTAACACACGGAGAAGAAGGCGACCGTATGTTTTTTTACCTCGCATGATGTCGACGTGAAAGTGTATTTAGTGGAAGATGAACTGTACGACATGCGCGCTGCCATTGATCTTACAAATTTCTGGCAGATAGCTCGATTACAGAGCGTCCGAAGTCAGTCCGGTAGTTCGCAGCGGAGGCGACCGGTCGCGCGTCTTTCGCAGATCTCCGTGCCGACAGCAGCGCCGCCGCAGCGTCCTGAAGGTCCGCTCTCTCCACGGCGCCCCGTTTCGCACACCTCCCCATCTAGCCACCATACATTAGGCATCAAATGCTGGAGGTGAGTGCCCAGAAAGTAATACGCAAGAGTTCGCGCGGGGGTTTCTTCACCTTGTAAAAGGCGCAACAGGAAGCGCAGTGCCAGTAGCCGGCAGCGTATGGACACCGAAGGGAAAGCAAAGCCTCCCTGGGAACGCTCTTGTCCTAGCACAGACCGAGAGACCAACTCAGTGCCACCTTGCCAAAAGAAGGAACACAAAGCCGACTGCAGTGAACGCACGATACGTAATGGCGGCTGCACCACGTGACAGAGGTACCAAGCACGACCGCAAAATACAGTCTGCGCAAGGTATCGTCGCTCGAGAAGCGGAAAGTCGAAATCCTGTGCGTCCTGAATTTTTTGTCTGACTTCTTCGAGAGCGGTTAACCAAACGGAGTCACAAATGCCATAGTGGTTGTATAAAATACCTAAAATACAAAGGGATGTTGCCGGTTGAATAGGGGAAACGGAGCTAAGCCGAGAGTTCGGAGAGCCAATGAACAAATACCGGGATTTGGAGAAGTTCAGTGCTGCACCTGAAATGTCACCGTACTCGAAGAACACACACAGGCTGTGTGAAAGACTATCTTCATCTGAAAGGTACAGGGTTATGTCGTCAGCAAAGCTGTGACTTTCACAACACTGCTGCCAGGGAGCGCAAGACCCCGGACGCGCGGATCAGCCTCTAAAGCGCACAAAAATGGCTCAATGCTGAGGACAAATAGTAAAGGGGATAATGGACATCCTTGACGGACCCCGCGTGTAATGGGAAAAGCGGCACTTTCCCAGCCATCCAGAACCAGTGTGCTTTTTATACCAGCGTAGGTGTTTCTGATTAATTCCACAAACGAGCGCGGAAAGCCGAAGGCTGTGAGCACGGTGAAGATATACGCGTACTCCAGTCGGTCAAATGCTTTCTCCTGGTCCAGAGACACAAGGAGACCACGCGCAGACCGTGACAGCGTATAGGCTATGACATCGCGTATGGTAAATGACAAGCTGTGTATCTCTCGTCCAGGCACTGAAGAAGCCTGGTGATGACCCACCAAGGTGTTCAACACAGCCCTCAGACGTCGAACCATAACCGTCGCGAAGATCTTATAATCAACGTTAAGGAGGGTGATAGGCCTCCATTTTTCAGGACTAAGAGATGAAGACCTTTTGGGATTAGTACAATGCGGCCATCTCGAAAACTGGATGGAAAGGCGCCGTCCTCAAAA
Source organism: Rhipicephalus sanguineus (assembly GCF_013339695.2). Lineage (NCBI taxonomy): Eukaryota > Metazoa > Arthropoda > Arachnida > Ixodida > Ixodidae > Rhipicephalus > Rhipicephalus sanguineus. The sequence continues at coordinate 45,485,897 of NC_051181.1, read as the reverse complement.
TCCGCCGGATAACCGCAGTAAAGGCGGCACCAATATCATTCCAGAATGTCAGGTAAAACTCAACTGGAAAACCGTCTGGCCCAGGGGCCGTTCCACGTTTCATGGATTGCAGTGCGGCCTTTACCTCTTCGGGGGACGGAGGGACGTGCAGCGAATCAGCGACTTGTTGAGGAACACGGGGCAACCCTCTAAGCATCGGTGGTAATATATCAAAGTTTGCATGGCCGAACATGACATCGCTTCAAAATGCACCAAGAAAAGGGATCGATCACGCGGAGGAAGCGGCTGCGCAGGTGGTATCTGTGTGGGCATAGAGACAGAGGACTGTGGCTGCTCAAAATATGAATGCCTCGCATAGCGCAGTACCTCAGGATGTGCACAGGGGTTGTACCTACAACGCCACGCTGCCGCCGCCAGAGACGAGGCAGCAGTCAAGCGCTGGAAGCGTTCACGCAGCTCATGCTGCCAAGCTCGGCCAAGCTCGCATTAGGGGAGACGGCATTTCGGCGCGCAGGGCGATGCGCAACTTCGTTGCAGTATCAGCCAGCTCATCAGAAACGCGACGACGCAGCGAACGCCCTTCAATTGAACAGTGCATACGCCACTGCGTTTTAAGCGCATCCCAGTCATTTGTACCAGATGTAGCGAGCGACACACGTATTGCACGTGACAAAACCGACTGTGATCGCGCGTCCTGGAGGACACGAACATCAAGGCGCCACGGTTTGTCCGAAAACGAAAATGGAATTTCAAGCTCTAGAACAATGGGGCGATGGTCAGAGATATACACAGGAGAAGATGGGAAGGGCGTAACACGTAAGTCGGAGACAAACGCCGCTAAGGCACGGGGAACATAAGCGCGGTCGAGCCTGCTGGAGGACGGTCCGCGTCGCCATGTCCAAACAAAGGTATTTCCGTGCACGACATTGTGCGCATCCAGTAATGAAAAGTGCTGGGCAAGGCGACGCAGCTCACGTGAATTCCAAGCAAGCCGACCCCAGCCAGGACCTTGTACATCGGCTTGCGTATTTAACACACAATTAAAGTCCCCTATTAGAATAACCTGACGACCATCGAGAAAAAAAACCATCCAGGTCTCTAAAGAAATCGTTAGACTGCCCGGCTTGTGCTGGCCCATACACGCACAGTATCCGCAATCTAAACGAAAAGTAGACGCAGTCTAAAGCCAAGACCCTCCCCACGCCGTCATAAAGAACATGGTGATCCCTCAATAACGCCCGATTAAATATGATAATTCCAACTCCTGTAAAACGAGATGTAGTGACAGAGAAGTAACAATCAATGTTGAACTTTCGTTTAAAAGCCAGCACGTCGGATAGCGAGCAGAAATTGGTTTCCTGCAGGCACAAAACATCACAATTCGCATCACGGGCTATGCTAATCACTTCGGCCTGCCTTGTCGCACTGCGAAAACCCTGAACGTTCAATGAAATAATATTAAGTAAAGTAGCCATAATGAAAAGTAAAGACTGACCTGGACGCATAGTTCGAGACGGCGTCCCGGAAATGTCCAGGGGACACTTTCTTAACCACGTCACGACTCACAGTTCGACCCTCCGGAAGAGGGTCGAGGTTTTTTGGGCCGTTGGGCTTCAGCATGGCTGCCGCTGACTTCATCTGAGCAGGAGGTGGAAGTGTGCCCTCGCTTGATTTCACGCGGAGCATCCATTTCGACGTCGATTTCACCAACGCTAGACAGTCTGATGCTATCATCCAGTCCCAGGCTGAAGCTGTCCTCCGAAGACGTGTCCTGTGGAGGTAAAGGCTGAGCCGTCGGTAAGCTTGGATCCACGTCCTCAATGGTAGCAGCTCTGTCCACGTCTCGGCGGGCCGGTGTAAGTAACTTTCGTGCGGGCGATTTCTTACGTGTACGACGCGGCGTTGAAGTGATCGGAGTTGCTGCAACGGAAGAGGCTGCGATATTCTCCTGAGCACCCGATGAACGTGCACTGTCGTTCTGTAAAAGAGGTATCGCAGGGGTAACGCCAACAGCAGCAGCCCGGGAACTGGGCTCATTTGTACACATAGCATCAGAAGGCGTAGGAGGAGGAACGCCGACGTCGTGAGCAGGGCCGCGCGCTGCGTCTTTCGAAGCGCAGGCTTCCTGCATCGGTGGGAAGGCCGACGCACATGGCGTCGCATCGTCAATTGAGCCTTCATCTTGCGCTTCGTTCGAGGGAAGTTGAAGAGCTGATTCCAGGACAGCGTCCGTGGTCTCTTCCACGTCTCCGGAGTCGGTAGTCGGTGCTGAAGCCGGTTTCGGCGGTGGGAATGCACCAGCGGCAACGTCTGAGTAAGAGCGGCGGACAGGGCAAACGACAGTGGGGTGGCCGTCCCAGCAGCGCTGGCACGGGCGGTCACATCCGTCGCCTACGTGACCATGCACACCGCAGCGACCACAATACGGCGCTGTGCACTGGGCTCGTAGATGGTCACTTGAGCCACATCTTCGACATACACGCTGGAGGCCACGGTAGTCGAACGTGGCACGCTGACCGGAGATGCGCAGGTAGTTTTGCACAGGATTAACGGCGTTCATCTCCATTCGGATGAAGCGCGTTCCAATGAGTACGCCTCGCCGCGCACTCATCAAACCACTGGTGACAGTGAGCACCTTGCCGTATGGCGACAACGCCTGGACAAGAGCTTCGTTTGAGACGAACGATGGCAGGAACAGGCAGGCGACGTTGGTCACTTGTGGGCCAACGGGGACGACTTGAACACGCTCGCCGCCGATCACCAGGCAGCCAGCACTGACGATGAGAAACATGGAAGCCATGCTCATAACGGTGACCTGGAAGTTTTGAGCTCCCTGATGCTGGACGCAGTATACCTCTGAGAGGCCAACTATTGAGGCCGCCGCATCAACGACGGTCTCGAGACTAGTCCCCGTAGGGACAACAACGTCGAAGACGAGTGCCTTCGAAGGCGTCCAAGACACGACGGGCGCCATGACTCTTAACTGATGGACGCCCCTGACATGGAACACGCAGGGACGTCACAGGCGAAAAGTAATACTTCGTCGTCAGAGAAGTGATCTTCAGAGTTATGATCAGCAATAGGGTGCGTCGGTATCGCTCGATGTCTATGTTGGAAATCCCTAAAGCTGCTCTGGCTGTCTGCAAGTTTATATTAAAATTCTTCTTGACATTACGTCTTGCGCGGCCACGATAGCTCAGCATCCGAAAGACATTTCTGAGAAATGTGGACCTTTCAGTCTGAAGTGTTGCTGGCTTTAATTTGACAGCTCCGCTGATCGCTGCCAACCTGGGAGATACAATGTCCGACCAGTTGCAGTACTCGCGACTGCTACCAGCTTCGTCATGAGAAATTGAACGCTCGACTACGAGGGTGGGTGCCTATGTTTGGTTTTGCAGTTGTTTATACAAATTGAAAGTCGTTTGTAATTCAGCAGGCACGGCGCGCCGTGAAAGCTACTGGACCAAATGGCACAATACCGAGTGTGCTGGCCAGGGTGTCGGAACGGAACGAAAACCAAAAACGAAAAACGAAAAAAACAATATTTTTGATCGGAACGAAAACGTAACCGAAACTTTATCTATTATTTCGTTCCGGAGTGAAACCGAAATTTTTAAAATCGTTTTCCGGTTCACGAGAAAACTTAGCAATCCGGAACAACTGAGGTCATGCAACGTGAGCACTTATGCACATCTTAGAGTACAGTATTAGCGCGTACCTCAGGCAGGAATTGCAAAGTAAAGATATGTTGAAATTGTGCGGAAAACGAAAACAGTGGCAACCAGAGGTGTTTATATTAACTCAAGGGGACTTTTGCGCGCCTGTCACACAGGCCAGCGTGGAGAGGGCATGGTCGGCACCGAAGTTTGTTACAGCGAAAGCTGTTATGAGATCACAGCAGCCGATCTTGGCGCCATAGTTGTCCGCCGCCGCCGGTGTCCGTAACCGCTATCGCGTGAGATAAGACAAAAGGAAACGAGAAACAAATTTCTAGGATCGGATGGGATTTTAACCCGCGCCCTGTGCGTGGCAGTCGAGTATTCCACCACAGTGTCACGCTGGTGCTTGTAACTTCTTCGCAAAAATACTCTATACAGGCGTCATGTCGGCCAAGGAATCGTGTTAGCATATGTTATATAGCGTGGCAGAAGAGTAAAATAGCAACCTGGCGTCACACAAATCGAATTGATCAAGGAGTCAGCCGTTGAATGCTTTCAACCCGTTACAAAGGGCTCAGCCCTAATTCTTCATCGTCATTAGCCACAGCTCAAAGTGCACATAATGCCTCATAGATGTGTAGCAGGTGCCACGATTCTCCGAATAATCAGGAAAAATGGCATAGCGAGTGCTCCGCTACTACAGAAAAATTATGATTATTTATGGCGTAGTGGGTACCTTGCTTGTGTACTTGTATTAGTTTCCCCAAGAGAGTATATAACGGGCTCTAGAAAGGCTGCTGTTCCAGCTTACGCTGTGACTGTGCTGCGTGTTCCGCGCAGACCTGGCGAATTTTTTTCTATCAGATCAGCGGTCTCGCATAGACAGTGCACTCAATGACGTGCTGCTTTTGAGATCGTGCTCACTCCCTTGACACAAAGCATTGAGCCCGCTAAAAAAAGTCGTATAATTGACTTTTGAGAAAATAAATACTATGACTTTGAAGGGTGTAGTACTGATTTGTGCTAGTTGGTACGAATTCGTGGTACAGTTTCTTCCACTCCTCTGAAGAACGTGGAAAGAACGTGCTTTACCCCTGGCCCACTTTCTTAATTAATAGGAGGGCAAGTAACTATATCACAAATCCAATGTTTTTATGATTACCTTAACTTCAAATTTTTGCATAAATAACCGTTACGAACCGTTACGGAACATTTCTAACTTTTTTTTTTCGTTTCGGAACAGAAACGGAACGGAACTTTTTGCGGTGGAACGAAACTAAAACCGAAACGAAAAACATTTCCTTCCGACACCCTGGTGCTGGCGCTGTCCTGACTGCAGCAAGCGGCTAAGAAGCGCACTAGTGATCGTAAATGTTAAGTGTCAGTTTCACTGCAAGGGCGAAACAATGATTACAATGGCAACAAACTGGTATGTTACAGGAAGTAAGGCTATCAGCCAACCGTTTCGAAGATGATCTGTGTAATTCATTACGAGGTGTTCACGTGACGTCATTCGCAAGGGGTGCTAGCGAAGTGGTCGCCACATCCGTGCTCGCTTAAATATCTGCTTGATTTTAAGCTTTGCAATATTTCTTCTCTTAAAGGTTTGAGCATGCGCCTTACTGCCATTATTTGTGTAGCTTGGACCTACATTTCTCATTTAGGCATTTCTCATTTAAAGGGGACGCGAAAATTTTCAGTTGTTTTCTTGTGTCAAATGAAAGGCAAGCCCTCAAGGGCCTAGAAAAAGCGAACGCTCTCCTCGGGCCGTCGGTGAGGTGCTCCACCTCCGTTCGCCGCTGCCGCGTGGTGGCGCTGTGCGAGTAGACTACGGAACTAAGGAAACGATGGAACATGTACTCATTGAATGTGGCGATATTCACCCAGGTATACGTGTGGGCACGAGTCTACATGAAGCATTGGGTTTTAGGGACAACAATGGAAAGCTGAACACGTCCGCGATAGAAATAAGTAAGAGACGGTGGCAGAAAAGTAGAGATAAAGTACAAAAATAAGTAATGGGGACAAATAAGGTCATTCTGCCTTAAGAGGCAGAGAGATGGACCGTGAATTTATATTTTTTTGGTATAATAACATAGATTTATTCAATGCAGATAAGGTATTAGGCCAACATGAAACAAGGAAGTTTTTTCTTTTTTTTTACAGCGAAAGCTGTTATGAGATCATTTCAACGGCCATTTTTGGCGCCATAGTTGTCCGCCGCCGCCGCCGCCGGTGTCCGTAACAGCTATCGCTCGAAATAAGAAAAAAAAACGAAACAAGAAATAATTTCCAGGATGGAACGGGGTTCGAACCTGGGCCCTCTGCGTGGGAGCCCAGTGTTGTACGTCAGAGCCATGCCGGTGCTTGGAACTGCCTTGCAAGAAGACGCTATACAGGCTTCATGTCCAGAAGGAACCACATTAACATATGTAATTTAATGTGGTAGAAGAGTGAAATAACAACCACGCACCACACAACGCGAATTCTGTAACCAGGGGTCACACAATGTGAATTGTGCAACGAGTGGGCTGTTGGATGCTTCCAACCATTACAAGGGGCTCTGCAATAATTCTTCATCGTCATCAGGCACAACACCAGAAAATGCGCATAGTGCCTTACATGTTTTTAGCGGGTACCCGGCTCTCCGTTGAATGACGAAAAATGGCATAGTGGCTGTTTCCCTACTTCACAGAAATTATGATGAGTTATAGCGTAGTGGGTTCCTCGCAAGTGCACCTGCATTGGTTGCCAAGGAAGCCCATAAGTCCATCAACCATTTTCTCAAGGTCTCAATAAAGTTCTTCCCTCCTCTCTCTGTCTCTTTTTCTCACGTCAACGTATGTTATATTGCATGGTGGGAGAGTGAAATAGCGACCGGGCGTCACATAATGCGAATTACGTAACTGGTGAGCCGTTTAAAGGCCAACTCCGGCGATTTTTTGGCCATGTCAAAGTAATGGTGCTTTTATATTCCTGAGACGCTTCTGTTACGGCCCGATAGCAGAAATACTCGGCAAAGTGGAGAATAATTTTAAATAAGATAAAAACCGCAACACCGAAACCGAAACCCAACCAAGTGTACTGTCTACATATGACGTAGACGGCATGCCTTGCACGACTTCCGTCGTGCAAGGCATGCCGGTCACGCCGGCGCGGAGTATGAAAACTGTGACAGCCGGGACGACCAGCGAAGCGCCGGCCAAACCAACGCTGTCTGTCGCCTTGTGCACAACAGACGCTCGCTGTAGCGGCCGAAGCGCCGAAGTTTCCGGTGCCCTCGGCTGCGTCACTTCCGCCGCCTTCCCAATACTGACGTCACAGACGCAATGTTGCCAATAATTGTGGGAAGCCAGGAGGGCGTTTGCAGACAATCTTTAAAATTCATTTGCAAACAATCTGCGCATGTCTCAAGCCTGTAATTTGGCATAAATGACGGAAACGTGCAAAGGGACGTACGCAGCGAATTCCATTGAGATCCATCGACCTCGAAAAATCGCCGGAGTTGGCCTTTAAAGCTTCCAATCCATTCCAAGGTCTGAGCCACAATTCTTCATCGTAATCAGTCGTCACGTAAACAAAGTGCACATAATGCCTTACATATTGTAGCTGGAACCTCGCTTCTGCGCACAATGATGAATAATGGCGTCGTAGGTGCTTCCCAACTTCACAAATATTGTGATTTATGGCGTAGTGGGTACCTTGCTAGTGTACTTGTATTAGTAGCCCCGAGAGAGTTTACAACGGGCTCTAGAAATTCCGCTCTTCCATCCAGCTTTCGCTGTGACTGTACTGCGCTTTCCGCGCAGGCCTGGCGTTTTTCTTCCCAGTCAATGTAATAAACTATCAGATTTTTGTGCACCTGACGTGGTTTTTTTACAGCCTCAAGGACCGGAGGCACTGCAAGCTTTCTGCTCCTCAGATAGTTATGCACTGCCTCCGTGATCGGCCCATTTTGACCAAGCGAAGATGTAATATGACGACGTCACTATGATGTCAAAAAGCTTTATTATCTGAGACGTCATCACGTGATGGTTTCTTGCATCACTCGTGTTGACGCCGCCGACGGTCAATTATCGCGTTGGCATCTAAGGCTTTCGCCAAATGCACCGTTCGTCTGGCCCTCCACGAAATTCCAGCTGCCGCTTGTGTTCAGTGAGAGGTGGCTTGCAGTAATTAGGTGGGATAATTGGTCTCCTAATACATATTTAAACTACGCTAGAATACGTAGCCGTCATTTACGATCCGAAGGTTTCATAGAATATAAGAAAGCGGCGGTTTAAGAAGGATGCCGTAGCGTCAGTCTTTGCAGACTACCCTTCACGTTTGCAGCCCAAGGTAACAACTGAACCAAGCATGGCAAGTATCACTAAACGTGACCGTGCTGCGTCCGAACAATCAACGAATGCATATACCAGTAGCAACGCTGCCTGGCGATCGCCACCATGTGCAGCGCTGACATTAGGTCCCGAAGCTGAAGAATCGGAGCCCATGGACACCACATGCGCCACCGGCGAAACAACCGACAGTCATCATGTACAGTGTCACAATGAATGCGTGCACAAGGCTGGGCAGGCTGCCCCATGCGACAAAAGCGTCCAGGTAGACAGCCATTCGGCCTCTACATTGCTCACTACCGAAAAGGCCAAATGGAAGAGAAAAGGAAGAGAGCTGAGGAGCCAGATACTGAGGCTACAACAATCCGTCGACGAAAACAAAGACGAACTCAAGCAACTGGCAGCAGGCCACATTTTTCACACGTATCACAATGGCTCAAATTGAGAATCGGCACTACGACTTTAGACTTGAGCAACAACGTCTGCTCACACATATCGACCAGCATTGCAGGAAGCGCGCGGCATATGCAGCTGAATTTTGTTTGTTTTTCGTACCACCACGATTTAACTGGTTTAAGCTCTAAAATGGTGGAATCACTTGGCATATAAGTTCTTCATTTTCTGGCACCAACTGTTGCTTTCTCTCGGTGGCAACAAATGTAATTCTCAAAAGCTTTAGGAAGAGAACGGGTGATCACGTATATCCCTGGAAGCAGTCTAGTGACATTTCGTGCTATCTAGTGCATGAACTCCAGGCTTGCCTATAGTATGTGTGCTACACCAGCAGGCGGTAGCACGCATCGGGGAACTTTAAGCTTCCAAGCTTTCAGTATTAGCTCCTGGCAAATGCCTGCTTTCAAAAATCCGCGTTCAGACAGTCAAAAACCGACTATCACTCAAGCGAACGTAACGGTGACAAAGCAATCTTCCGCGCATCACTGGCATGCGCTCTCTGGTATGCGCCTAACAGACGACGCGCGAGCGTCTCCATCAAATAGCCGCGAACGACACATGTCTTTGAAATGGGCTGGGTGCACAGAACGACAAGCGCTTCATGATTCCCGTTTACAAGTTTTCATTATACTTTAAACAGTGCGAATACAGCCGAAAACTGAACCATATAGCAGCTTCGAATGCAGCCACGGCATTCGTTTCCACGACCGACGACGCGACGGCGAGTCTACTACGGTGGTGGCGCCTAGCGGCTAAAAGCCGCACTAACGCCGACGGCCGGTTCTCCATTGCGCTCTGCTCCTTCGCCCAGGCACAGAAAAATAGAGGAGGCGCTGGGCAGAGTAAACTCGCCTTCGAAAAAAGGTATCAGTGCCCCTTTAAATAAGCACATAATTTTAACCTTTCTCATTGTTTTGTGCAATGTTTTAACGTAGGTTACCACTGCCACTATATTTAAGTTATTTCTTAGGGAACTGATACCCGCATCACAATTGCTATATATGCTTCGTATTTTGTTTCATATTACTCAGTTCTGTGATAATGTTCTATCAAATTGGAATATATTGTGGCAGCACCGTTTGCGCAACTGATTTATTGCTGATTGTCACTTTTGCGCATTGATGGTTAACAAACAGCTGTGCACGAACATTTGAAATAAATTTCTAGCCAGTGAGCTTAAATTCAAGTTCATGCTCCCTTTGTACTCGAGTCGTATCATTATTCTGCACACATGCTTGTTACAATATGCATAAATTTACGCAGGCAGCTCTGCTCTCCACACATGCTTTTCCTGCTCTGAACAGTGGTCCAACGAGACCTGCGTGTTTTTCATGGCCGTGCTTCTAATTCACTTGTGATATAACAAAATGTCACAGTTTCGCCTCAAGGGCGAAGCAATGAATGCGATAGCAAGAAATCGAAATGTCACAGGAAGAACGGCGAGCAGCTAGAAACTTGCGCGCTGCTCAATTCAAGCGCAAAGGACGCAGGAAAAGACAACACACAAGGCCAACGCCTCCTCTAGAAACATGTCTGCGGCGTCTCTGGCTATCCCATTGTAGCCGTCCTGCCGTGAGTTGTAGTCGCTTGTCGAGAGATGGCGCCACGTTCTCCCCTATTGTTTTCAATGGGGCTGACGTTGTGTGACGTCGAGGGGTGTAATGTGCGCATGCGCAAATGTGTGTTGCAAGCGGCCACCGCCAGGATCGCCAGCTACTGCCCTCATTAGAAACGGTGAAGGAGGGAAAGGGTAGGGCAGGAGGTTTTTGGCTCACGCGGCAGGCATCTTTCTAGAGGAGGCGCTGACAAGGCAAGTGCGAACTAACAACTGCCACAACTCGACACTTGTGGCGCGCTGCTCAAACGCAAAGAAGGACGCACGGAAAGAACGCACAGGTATGCACAGGACGAGCGCGAACTGTCACACTTGTTACTTCAACTACTTTGGCTCTTCTAGCTAGCAGATCACTCCTTTCGCGAACGCGGCCGCTGCAGCGAGCAAAGTGACCTTCGTGTGGTCTATAGCTTCAACGCAAACTTTGCGGTGAAAGCACAAGACGCACAAAACTCCCCCTCAAGAGATAATTGCGCGAGCACGGTCGACCACGCCCTGTATGTCAAAGTACGTACAAGTCGAAGGCGCACATCCCAACTCCGGCGAAATACTAGACAATTTTAGAATTGGGGATCCAAGAAATTTGCGAGCCGCCAGGACGCATGCGCAGAACGCAAGCCACTCTCGGACTCTTGCGCTCGCGTTGTCCCAAGACCCTGCTGCGCCTTCCTTTGGGCGGCAAACAAAACCGCAGAGCGCGCGACCTTAAGAAAAGAAAATAAAGACGGCGCTTGGCAGTGGCACGTGCACACACGGCTCGCGTTTCCTGCTGGCATCGATTCTGGTCACTAAGATAAAACTTCCTTTAGCTCTAGTTGGTACATATTCCTGATGCTAAAATTACAGCGCAAACGCACTTCTTTGTCCTACTTACTTCTTTACTTCTATTAGGTTCAGATGGGTGCAGGGACAACCCAGCACACATATGGTTCTAATTTCACGTATTCGCGTATCTAATACACTACACTGTCTTCCTTGTTACACGTTTTGGCTTAGAGCTATTGTTGTGTGCGCATGTGGGGTAAGTTTGCCTGGGGCTTATACGAGGGGCGTTCAATAAAGATTTCGCCTGACTAACTTCCATTTATTGCAGGATGCTGAAACTGCGCATGTGTAATGACATAAGCCCCTGTAGGTCGCATGCCAATTGGCAACTCTAAACTAATAATGGTATTTCTTTTAGAGGTGAAGTGGTGTGAGGTGTGATAATGGACGCAGTGGAATACAGAGCAGCAGTCAAGTTCCCGTACTTGAAAGGCCGCACTCCAAGGGAGACGTTCGATGAGATAAAATAGGTTTATGAGGAGGATTCCCCATCATATGATGTAGTGAATAACTAGTATCACCAATTCAAATATGGTCTGATTTCCGTGGAAGCGCCTCCGATTGCAGGGCGACCCCACTACGCTGTCAATGAACACACCATCCAGCAAGTGAAGGCCGCCATTTTGGAAAATCGCCGCATTAGCGCTCGAGACCTAGCCCAACATGTCAAGATTAGTGTGGGGTCCATGGAAAAAATCATTCAGGACCATCTTCATATGCGTAAGGTATCCGATCGCTGGGTTCGCCGGCTGCTCACACCTTTCCAAAAGCAGGTACGAGTCGAATACTCCCAGGCTCTTTTGACCATGTGCCATGGAAACCAGCAAGACTTTTTCAACAGACTGATTACACAGGATGAATGCTGGGTCCATCACTATGATCCGGAGACTAAAGTCCAGTCGATGCAATGGAAGCACTTGGACTCACCGCCTCCAAAGAAAGCACGCACCCAGCCCTCGATGGGCAAGGTCATGCTCACAGTCTTTTGGGACCAGCACGGAGTAGTCTTGATGGATTTCCTAGAAAAGGGTGCCACGATTACTGGGGCATACTATGCTTCACTGCTGCGGAAATTGCGAGAGACCATCAAAAACAAGAGACGTGGCATGCTCACCAAAGGCGTCCGCCTTCTGCGAGACAATACCCCAGTTCAAAACTCACATGTTGCCCAGATGGAAGCACGCTCCTGCGGCTTTGAAATTCTACCGCATTCCCCTTATTCACCCGACCTCGCACCAACGGACTTCCACCTCGTTCCAACATTAAAGTCATATTTGAAGGGCAAGCATTTTCCAGATGATGAGACTCTGATTTCTGAAGTTACAGCATGGCTTTTGGAGCAACCTGTCGACTTCTACAAGTGAGGTCTTTATAGTTGCATAAAAATATGGGAGAAGTGTGTGTCCCGGGGTGTCACCTATGTAGAGAAGGACTAATAAATCTGCAAAGTTTCGTTGCTCTCCGTCCACAGGAAGTGGGTCAGGGGAAATCTTTATTGAACGCCCCTCGTATATGCATTGGCGTATGAAAGAATAAAGCAGTTGTTAGTCAGTGCTTGTGTCGTGCGTTTCTTTTCTTCGTGGATTTCTTGTGCGTTTGCGCTGTTTTTTAGACTCGGGATTCTGGTAGCGGTGTAAGATTCTGGTTCAGCCGTCTCGTTTCTTCCCTCCTGTGGCATAAGTCTACAAGATCGAAAGCGTTCCCACTAGCTCGCGCCACCACGAGCCACGGCACGCTCTTCCTTTTCCCTGGCCGACTGGCCACAAGTGGCGTGGCACAACAACCCCAAAATGGAAAACTAGTGTACGTTGCCGCGAGCTCTCAGTCCAGTTGTCGGCAGTCCAGGAGGTCTGCGAACGGGCGGAGGGCCACGGTCTTCCAGTACCGGCGTGGGCGCGGCCAGCAACTGCGGCGGACCCCCCTTCGGGGGTTGTCTGATCGGGGTTCTCCAGGACCAAATAAAGTTCATTTCATCATCATCATCAGCAATACGACGCAAACGCAGCGCGGGCAATGATGCAGCATGACCCGCGTCTCGCATAATTTTAATTTCGCCACGTGTGGCGTCCCGTGCGTTTCACCCAACGCCGCGTGCGTTTCTATTTAGCTGTTAGTATCCCTGGAGAACGAATGAGGCATCGCGTAATTCCTTTTTTTTAAGAAGAAGAAAGGCATGGTATAATTGTCTAAGGCAGCGAACTGCGGAGCGAGGGGTCGCAGGTTCGAAACCCCGGTCGAGCGCTGCGGAATTTTTTTCATGTGAAATATTTTTATTCATGGCTTTCATTTATATATACATATTGTACTGAATGTAAATGACAGGCGCTCCGCTGTTACGGAAGACGACGACGACGATCGGTGGCCCCGTGGTTGTCGCTCGCGCACGCGCTCGCCAGTAGCCAGACCTGCCTGATAAAGAGCCTTTCGCAAAGCAACGTCTGACCCTTTCTTGACGTACAACACCCCTATTTCAAGTGGTGGAGGAGCCGGGGTTCCCGTCAACCTGGAACTTCGCAATCGGACGCTACCATCGCCTTTCACCATGACTGCTCCTGGCCCTTCGGAAGCTGCCGCAACCACGACAGTCTTCTGTACGGGTGTGCCTCGGCAACGCGACCCACCCATCTTTCGCGGAAACGACGAGCACGACGTGGAGGATTGGATCGTCGAGTATGAAATAGTAAGCGCTTCCAACAAATGGGACGACTGCGACAAGCTCACGAACGTGCGCTTTTACCTCGCTGATGTGGCCAGCCTCTGGTTTAAAAACCATGAGGGTGAAATCACCAACTGGTCGACGTTTAAGACAACCATCGCGGCGGTCTTCGGTCGTCCCGCCGTGCGCCGGCTTCGCGCGGAACAGCGTCTGCGTAGTCGAGTCCAGCGCAGGGACGAGACCTTTACAAGCTACATCGAGGATGTCTTGTCTCTTTGCAAGCGCGTCGACCCATCAGTCAGTCTGAGGCATGCAGGCATGCAGTCAGTCTGAGGCATGCAGAGTCGGCGTGTTGTTGTTTGGTTCAGTGTACAAACTCTGCGCAGCGCAGAGAGATCCCCGCGTGTCGGCGCCGCAAAGAGCAGACACGGAAGGCCCCGCTCTGGGAAAGAAAGGCGACTCTGTGGTGACGCCGTCAAAGCGCAGGGCCGCCAAAGCCGCCTCCTTGCTTGTAACAAAAGGGAGGAGATACAAGCTGAACGGGAAGACCCGTCACGACGGTGGGACGACGCGAGACTGGTTTCAGTTATTGTTTAGCATCCGCATGCACCCCTTTGAGCGTTTACCTGCGCCGCCGTTCCGAGAACCTGCTGCTAACAAGAAACACGTGTCGGCGCCGCAAAAGGGAACGCGAGGAATTGGTCTTGCGACCGCTTGGCCGGATGCGACCGGGGGATGTCTTTGTGTACAATCGCTGTCTGGTCGTAATTACGGAACTCGGAGCGTTCAGGTGAACCGGCCCCCAGCTGCATGTAATGACCGAGTGTCATTAGACTGGTGTGCAACGCACTATCGCGTACACATTTCGCCAGTGGCCAGGACCTGGGAAGATTCGCGCTTCTTTGTGGCGGCTTCTTGAAAGAGACGTTGGTACGCGGGCCGGTTGAGCCCGAGCCGAGCTTTCGGCGCTGGCGGACGTCAGGGGCATGCTCGGACTATAACGTAGGAGAGAGTGAGATGACACGTGTTGCGCAGTGAACCTATCCCCTCGCGTGTTGTAGATTGTGTCGTACGTTAGACCAATGCCGTGTCTGTCATGAAAGTGTTTGTGCCATTGGTTGTGGTGATGCCAACCCCCAAGTGTGATTGGTTTGTTGAGGGACTCTTTGTCTAACTGAACGTTGAAAAGAGGCTGTTTTGGATGTGAGAGGAGAGCGGAGGTTCGGGCTTGGACCCGGGCAGACGCCTGAGCGTGGCAATAAAGCGTCTCTTCACTGGACAACGGCTCTTCCTTCGCGCTGCCACCGTGCACTCGAGTCATCGAGGGGCGCCGATTCGAACCTCAAACACCTTCCCTCCTTAGCTAGTGTTGAAGCTAGCAGAGGATAGTAGGGAAAGGAAATTAACTGGCGCAGTCGACCCTAGGATCGGAGAGCCCGCAGCGAGGAAGGTGCTGAAGCCTGGCGAAGCTGTCAAGACGCTCGCTGCTATTGGGAACTGCTGGTGAGCTGCCTGAAGCAGTACTGACATTCCAAGCCTGCCGGTCAACTTTGGAGCCAGGAGTCGAGCGACACGTGAGCGCTGGGTGTCAGCAAACAAGGGCGAAGACGAACGACTTCGTTGAGCGACTGACGAGGCGCTGCTGTGTCCTGCATCGGGAGGAGAGCGGCAAGAGACGTCGACGTGCGGGACTGACGCAACGGCGAGGGTGGTCCGGTGGAGCATCGTGAGCATCCAGTGACTCCTAACGACAAGCGTCGGAGACGGGACTGACGCAGCTGCAACTGACAACGACGGCGGGCGACGCATCACGGCAAGGTGAGGCTCGCTTTGTGCTCTCTCGGGGCCCTTTTTACTGAATGCACTTGCGTTCAGGCACACTCTGGGAGATGTCGGATTCAGAGGGAAATGTTATGGAAGGTTACAGTGTAAATGGATCGGATCGCACGCGCGAGTTGATGCTTGAGATAGAAGCATTAAAGCTCAAGCTTGAGCTGGAGAAGATGAGGTCGTCGCGTGCCTCTTCAGAGGAGCCGGAAATCCGTAACCGGCATAGCGGTATTGCATGGTACGCGAAAGAGTTGAAAGCAGTCCTTGCGCCCATGCCCACTAATGAGCCAATGATCCCCGCCTGGTTCAAGAATGTGGACGCTCTTTTTGCGGCGTTGAGCATACCTGAGGAAGTGCAGGGCACTGTTATATTGCCATTCTTAAGTGACAAGATGCGGACATTCGTTGCCAATCAATCGGAGGCTGGGGTAATGGCGTACCCAGATCTAAAATCTAAAGTTTTAAAGGAACTGCGGATGACTCCAAGTGAGTACCGCCGAATGTTTCTAGAAATTAAAAGAGAGGCAGATGAGTCTTGGAGCCAAGTGACAGCACGCCTGGAGATAATGTTCACATACTACCTCAGAAGTAGAGAGGTGCAGTCATTTGAGAGCCTTCAGGAATTGCTGATAGCTGATAGGCTGAAGCAGTTAATGTCAAATGATCTCCGCTCACTGGTCACTCAGCAGGAAGTAAAGGGCTGGTTGAAGCCCAAGGATATAGCGGAGTTAGCCGCAAATTTTGAAGAAAGCCTCGACGGCAGCAGGCAGAGCAATTACCGCGGCACTGCAGTAAGAAATCAGAATTATAGGCCGCACCCCAAACAATCCACTGGTCGAAACTTCAGCCCTAACTCAGGAGTATGTTTTGGATGCGGACAAAGGGGCCACTTTCAAAGGGATTGCGAGTCTTCACGAGACACTGCCGCTAAGAAAGCAGAGGTCGCGTGCGTAGCTCCCCAGAAGGAAAGGTCATTTGAGAGCCCAGCCACACCGTCGCGGTACCCTGCCTTTATGAACAATTCACTGATGGGAGATCCGAGGATTGAAATTTTCGTCGGAGACAAGCCCTGTTTCGCGCGCATTGACTCAGGTGCGGATATCACAGTGATACGAGCGAAGGAGGTAACCGCCGAGATTTTGGGTCAGAGTAGTGGCATAATAAAGCTAACTGGTGCTTTCGGTCAGGGCGTTACAGCGCGCCTAATGTATGTGCCTCTCGGCCTTCCACACTCGTCAGGGAGCGCTACTCAGCGTGTGACTTTACTTTGCGCCGTAACTGATGAGTTGAGTACCAGTGCGTCCGTACTACTTACTCCGAAAGATTACGAATGCCTTCGTCTCTGCCGTCAAGAGTTAGTGAGTGACCTGAAGGAGTATGATATGGGAATCAGCTGCACTACACAGGAGATGGCACCGGAGCAGCATTTACCATTGAGAGACCAAGAGCAGGTATCTCAAGGCTCTAACCCTAGTGCTAACGCCGTGCAGCGCACATTAGAGGAACCACCAAGCTGTGAGCAACAGGTACCTAACACCGAGGGTGAGGCAAACACCTCGTTAGAAGATAAAGGAGAGGAGGAGCAGGACGCACAGGCGTTGGAACCGCAGGTGTCTAATTTCACGCAGTTGGAAAGTCAGAATTCTGTAGGAGAAGATATTATTGAGGACAGCGAGCGGCTTGGGCCGGTCACTGCGAGTTCTTTCGTAGAGGAGCAAAAACGAGATGAGTCACTGGCCGATGCTTGGCGCCAGGCAAAAGACGGGTCGCACGGCATGGTAAATGAACGGCCAGTTGCATTCCTTAGTAAGAAATTGAGCCCGTTGCAACAAAAGTGGTCCACAATTGAACGGGAGGCGTTTGCAATTGTGTGGGCGCTAGAGTCTTTGGGTACGTGGCTATTTGGCACAAAGGTCAAAATAAAGACTGACCATGACCCGCTGACTTTCCTGACTCGCGCGGCTCCCTCAAGTGCTACGCTAATGCGGTGGGCATTGGCGATCCAAAAATTATGACATAGAAATTGTTCATATCAAAGGCGCGCTGAACAAGGCTGCTGATGCTCTTTCGCGTCTCGGATGATCATTTATGTTGTGTTCATATAACCGTTATGTCAGTAGACTGTTATAAATGTTATGTAAGTTGCCTGTTATGTTTGACGCAGACTGTTTATTACTTTATCGCTAGCTATTGAACTAGTTACGTTGGATCGAATGAATGAGCAAGTTTTTTTTCTCGCATTTCGGCTTAAGTGTCAAGTGTTGTGTAACATAGCTCAGACAAATATTTTGTGTCTAGATGCAAATGTCTTCTTTATTGTAGGCATTCCTTCTGTTATTGCAGTGTAGACTTACCCATAGGACTGTGTGTATAGGTGTATCTGATTTGTTTTGTAGGGCCAGTGTTGCTATGTAATGAAGCAGTGTTTTGGGGAATGTGTTGATTCTTTTTCGAACCGGGTGCGATCCTTTGAGCATAAGATATAGCTGACGCGGAGTCCGTCGCCTCCTTTGAGTGTGTTCTGCGGGGCCTGAGGGGCGCACAGAGTGGGTCTCATGTGTTGGGACAATGATGGTGCGGTAAATGTGAGAGACACTATGCAACAGGACTCCGAAAAGTTTGCGTGCCTTGTGTCAAGCCACCATGAGCTTATTAATACTGTTGATTTCATTCAGAGTGTGTCATAATTGTTGTTCGTCGCACGGATTTTGTTTGTTTCTTCTCCGCAGTATGTCGAGAAAGTTGTTATTTTGAGTGTGAAATGGAAATTGATCCAGCACTTGCGTGCGTGAAGAGTTTCCTATTTATTTTGTGCGGTGTTTTTTTTTTTTTGTTTTTTTTATCGTGTTACGTGGACATCGAGTGTCCAGTAACACTCTTGAGGGGGGAGGAGTCAGTCTGAGGCATGCAGGCATGCAGTCAGTCTGAGGCATGCAGAGTCGGCGTGTTGTTGTTTGGTTCAGTGTACAAACTCTGCGCAGCGCAGAGAGATCCCCGCGTGTCGGCGCCGCAAAGAGCAGACACGGAAGGCCCCGCTCTGGGAAAGAAAGGCGACTCTGTGGTGACGCCGTCAAAGCGCAGGGCCGCCAAAGCCGCCTCCTTGCTTGTAACAAAAGGGAGGAGATACAAGCTGAACGGGAAGACCCGTCACGACGGTGGGACGACGCGAGACTGGTTTCAGTTATTGTTTAGCATCCGCATGCACCCCTTTGAGCGTTTACCTGCGCCGCCGTTCCGAGAACCTGCTGCTAACAAGAAACACGTGTCGGCGCCGCAAAAGGGAACGCGAGGAATTGGTCTTGCGACCGCTTGGCCGGATGCGACCGGGGGATGTCTTTGTGTACAATCGCTGTCTGGTCGTAATTACGGAACTCGGAGCGTTCAGGTGAACCGGCCCCCAGCTGCATGTAATGACCGAGTGTCATTAGACTGGTGTGCAACGCACTATCGCGTACACATTTCGCCAGTGGCCAGGACCTGGGAAGATTCGCGCTTCTTTGTGGCGGCTTCTTGAAAGAGACGTTGGTACGCGGGCCGGTTGAGCCCGAGCCGAGCTTTCGGCGCTGGCGGACGTCAGGGGCATGCTCGGACTATAACGTAGGAGAGAGTGAGATGACACGTGTTGCGCAGTGAACCTATCCCCTCGCGTGTTGTAGATTGTGTCGTACGTTAGACCAATGCCGTGTCTGTCATGAAAGTGTTTGTGCCATTGGTTGTGGTGATGCCAACCCCCAAGTGTGATTGGTTTGTTGAGGGACTCTTTGTCTAACTGAACGTTGAAAAGAGGCTGTTTTGGATGTGAGAGGAGAGCGGAGGTTCGGGCTTGGACCCGGGCAGACGCCTGAGCGTGGCAATAAAGCGTCTCTTCACTGGACAACGGCTCTTCCTTCGCGCTGCCACCGTGCACTCGAGTCATCGAGGGGCGCCGATTCGAACCTCAAACACCTTCCCTCCTTAGCTAGTGTTGAAGCTAGCAGAGGATAGTAGGGAAAGGAAATTATCTCCATCTCTCGCCGAAATCGACAAAATCAAACACATCATGAAAGGAGTGGACGACGATACGTTCCAGATGCTCGTCGCTCGGAATCCTCAGACTGTCGCCGACGTGGTCCAGCTCTGTCAGTCATACGACGAGTTGCGAAAGCAGCGCGTCTCGACGCGCCGTGCAGCCGAAGATACAGCTGAGGTTTCCGCCCTTGTCAACGACGTCGCCGCTGACCATGCCGTTTTACTGCCGCATATAAAGCAGTTCATCCGTGAGGAAGTTGCGCGTCAACTTTCCCTCGTCACCCGAACACCTGAGCCAGTAACATCATTAGACCCACGTCTACGCCAGGTCATTGAGACACAAGTAGCGCAGGCACTACCACCATCGCCGCCTACCACTACACCGCTGACGTACGCTGCCGTCGTTTCCAGACCACCAGCCCCACCTGTTTCTGGCACCTACCGGGACACCGGGTACTTCTGCACTACGACGCAGCCCACACGCTTGGCACCCCATCCTACCTCGCCCACCGGACCTTCTGCCGTTAGCCCATGGCGTACCTTCGACAATCGGCCGATATGTTTTGCGTGCGGTTTTGTGGGGCATATAGCACGCTACTGTCGCCGTCGCAACCTGCAGCCTCAGGACGGTGGGAATTCCACAAATCGAGCTGCTCAGTTTCCCCCACGACCTTCTTCTCCTCTCGCCGACTCGTTTTCCCCACGACGCCCTTTCGACCCCCGCCGGACATCATCGCCCCGTCGCCGATCCGTTTCCCCGATGCATCGCCGCCCTAGCCCCGCACGAGAGGAAAACTGACAGCCGCAGTTCCGGAGGCAAGAACTGCGTTGTCGTCGAACTTTTCAAGACCTCCTCTTTATCCGCCCAACGAAATCGATATAGAAGTAGAAGGTGTAGCCGTACGTGCACTTGTCGACACAGGCGCTGTCGTTTCTGTAATTAGTGAAAAACTGTGCCGCAATTTGAGAAAAGTCACAACGCCTCTTACCAATCTTGCCCTGCGTACGGCTACCTCGCATTGCATATCACCGACGGCTCAGTGCACAGCTCGCGTTGTTATTCAAGATGTTTGGTATGCCCGTCAAGTTTGTCGTTCTTCCTCGCTCATCCTACGACGTCATACTAGGATGGGATTTCCTTTCTGCCCATCAGGCCCTCGTCGACTGCGCTCGTGCTGAACTGACATTGACGACTCCGTGCCCCGACCTCGACGACCACAGTGCGCCTAAAGTATTTGCCGCAGCCGACGTCCACATCGCGCCTTTGTCCGCCGTTCTAGTGCCTGTGTTTTCGCCTGCTGCCACTAATTCGACCCTACTGTTTCAACCATCTATAGCTAGTGCGTGCCGTCGAACCTTCCTCCTCCCATTTGCCGTCGTCGACTTTTCCAATGGTTCCGCGGCCCTTTACGCGTGCAACGTCTCTGCTTGCCCGTATATCTTACTACGTGGCGAGTGTCTGGGGACCCTCGAGACCTTGGATTGCATTTTCGAAGACCCAATGCTTCCAGACAAGCCATCGCTACCGACTTGTGCCATTACACCTGCAACTGACACCGAAGTTCCTATGGACGTGTTTCGCAAATCTATCGACTCCCACCTCACGCCTGGGCAGCAGGAACAGCTGGTCAAGCTCCTCCAGCGTTTTCGAGCCTCCTTCGACCACGACCAGCCTTCCTTAGGTCGAGCGTCAGCTGTTGTTCACCGTATTGATACCGGTCAACAGGCACCATTGCGACAGCGTCCATACCGTGTGTCAACTGCCGAACGCCGTGTCATCAGTGACCAGGTCAATGACATGCTCAAACGTGGCATCGTCCAACCATCCAGCAGTCCCTGGGCCTCTCCAGTTGTGCTGGTGAAGAAGGACGGATCCATCAGATTCTGCGTGGATTACCGGCGTCTCAACCGAATCACCCGCAAGGATGTCTATCCTCTGCCGCGCATCGACGATGCCTTAGACTGCCTACAGGGAGCAGAATTCTTCTCTTCCTTAGATCTGCGCTCTGGATACTGGCAGGTACCCATGGCGGAGGCCGATCGCGAAAAAACAGCTTTCGTCACGCCCGACGGGCTCTACGAATTCACGGTCATGCCTTTTGGCCTGTGCAACGCGCCAGCTACATTCGAGCGAATGATGGACACGATCCTTCGAGGCCTCAAGTGGAATATTTGCCTTTGTTACTTAGACGACATTGTCTTTTCAACCGATTTTTCGACCCATTTAACCCGCCTCGAGCAAGTTCTCGCTTGCCTCTCCGCCGCTGGACTGCAACTGAACTTGAAGAAGTGCCACTTCGCCGCTCGAAAGCTTACGATCCTAGGCCACGTGGTTTCGAAGGACGGCATCCTCCCTGACCCAGCCAAACTTACAGCCGTTTCAGCGTTTCCCAAACCGACTACCATGAAACAGCTCCGAAGCTTCATTGGTCTTTGTTCTTATTTCCGGCGCTTCGTTCGCAATTTCGCGACCATCATCGCTCCTTTGACCAAGCTCCTCGCCGGCTCTAGTGATCTTTCGGCATGGTCTCCCCCTTGTGACGATGCTTTCAACGAACTGCGCCGCCTCCTGACGTCGCCGCCCATTCTGCGACACTATGACCCATTTGCACCCACGGAGATCCACACAGACGCTAGCGGTGTCGGGCTGGGCGCTATTCTTGCGCAGCGGAAAGACGGCTTCCAAGAGTACGTCGTTGCCTACGCAAGCCGAACTCTTAGTAAAGCCGAAAGCAACTATTCGGTCACCGAAAAGGAGTGCCTTGCCATTATTTGGGCGATAGACAAATTTCGGCCTTATGTGTATGGACGCCCTTTTGACATCGTAACTGATCAACACGCCCTTTGCTGGTTGTCGTCACTAAAGGATCCAAGTGGTCGGCTCGCCCGATGGACGTTACGCCTACAAGAGTACGATATCCGCGTGGTGTATCGCTCCGGCCGCAAACATTCGGATGCAGATGCCCTCTCCCGTTCGCCCCTTTCTTCTGACCCTGCCTGCTGCACAAGTCCTCTCTGTGATACCACTGCCCTCACCATCGCCGACATGCCATCCGAGCAGCGCAAGGACCCGTGGCTTGCATCCATTCTGGACATCCTGGCTGGTCGGACCGCTTCTCCCTCTACTCGCACGTTGCGTCGTCAAGTCGAGCACTTCACCACTCGCGATGACGTGCTTTACCGACGAAACTACACACCCGGTGGCCGTCAGTGGCTACTCGTAATTCCACGTCACCTGCGGTCTGAAATTTGTTCCACGTTCCATGACGACCCCCAATGTGGCCACGCAGGTTTCCTAAAGACGTATTCTCGGATCAGGCTCCGATATTACTGGCGTGGTATGTACCGTTTTATTCAACAGTACGTTCGGGCTTGTTCCACATGCCAGAGACGTAAGACTCCCCCTCAAAACGCCGGCGGTACCTTAATACCTTTGCCGTGCCCCTCCCGGCCGTTCGACCGCGTCGGCCTCGACATCTACGGTCCCCTTCCGAGCACTGCAGACGGTAACCGTTGGATCATCGTTGCCGTCGACCACCTCACGCGGTACGCCGAAACTTCACCTCTTCCTTCATCTACAGCAAAAGACGTTGCCAGTTTCATTCTGCACAATCTCGTCCTTCGTCATGGAGCACCTCGAGAGTTGCTAAGTGATCGTGGTCGCGTGTTCCTCTCCGACGTCATCACAGCATTGCTGCGTGAGTGCCGCGTCGTCCACCGTACCACAAGCGCCTATCATCCTCAAACCAATGGAATGACAGAACGCTTCAACCGCACCCTTGGTGACATGCTGTCTATGTACATCTCGTCAGACCACTCAAATTGGGACCGAGTACTACCGTTTATTACGTTCGCCTATAACACCGCCATTCAAAGCACTACTGGGTTCTCCCCTTTTTTTCTCCTTTACGGACGTGAACCTTCCTGCACTATGGACACTATTCTTTTGTACAGACCTGACGCCTCCGAGTCCACGACTCTGTCCCAAGCCGCTACATACGCCGAAGAATGCCGCCAACTGGCACGGTCATTCACTTCACAAGACCAAGGGCGCCAGAAGCACCACCACGACGCATCCACTAACGCTCCTTCCTACGATCCAGGCGCGCTCGTCTGGCTGCGTGTCCCTTCTGCTACTCCTGGCCTTTCCACCAAGTTGGTCCCCAAGTACCACGGCCCATATCGTATACTCCAAAAAACATCACCGGTGAACTACCTCATCGAGCCAATGGAACCATCTGACCATCGTCGCAGTGGCCAGGAAATTGTCCACGTGTCCAGACTCAAGCAGTGCTACGACCCTCCCGTGTTTACTGGTCCCTAGGTCGCCAGGATGGCTCCTTATTTCGCGGGGAATAATTGTACTGAATGTAAATGACAGACGCTCCGCTGTTACGGAAGACGACGACGACGATCGGTGGCCCCGTGGTTGTCGCTCGCGCACGCGCTCGCCAGTAGCCAGACCTGCCTGATAAAGAGCCTTCCGCAAAGCAACGTCTGACCCTTTCTTGACGTACAACACCCCTATTTCAATATATATATATATCCGGACATGACGGCAACGACGACGGCAAAAATCCGCCTAGAGTGTCCATATAATTGCTATCGCAGTAAAAATGTGGTCGCTGTACTTGTGCCTCTCGAATCTTTTAGGTGCGAATAACCCGTCGGCAGCCGCTCGTTAATTCTCCTCCCCCGAATATGTACCAAAAAGAGGGCACATATTCAGAGTAGGGGAACGAGTAGGAGCATGGGAAAGGGAAACAAGGTGGGTAAAGGAGAGGATCATAAAAAAAAGGAAATGGACATTACAATCTGGATTGCAGACAGATTCTATGCCTACTTTTCAAGGCTCGCGGTGGTCTTTGAATATCCCCTTTAAAGAACAGATTTCAGGAACGGATTGTAGAACTTCTTAAAGTGGCATACTGGCCGGACATTAGCAGAGATATACGACCGATGCAGTTGGATTTGAAAAAGCTGCTAGAAGATGTTCGTTTCGTCTTGGCCAATCCCCACTGTAGAAGTTTTATATCGCTTTTGCGCTAGCTGGATTGGCGTAACAGAACGCTGGTGTAAGAAAACGCAGCCGCCACAGCGAACGAAACGACCTGCGTGCTGTCTATCGTTTCAACGTGAACTGAGTGGTGAGGACCAGGGCCGTAACTAAGTGGGGGGGGGGGGGGGTTGATGGGGGTTCTGACACCCCCCAAAATTTTTTCATGCTTTAACTATTCGGGTGTAAAATACCACCAGTTGCTAAACTTAGCCGTTCTACACATAAACACCCCCGAAAAAAATTCCTGGGTACGGCCCTGATGAGGACACAGTACGTATAGGCATGAGCCGTGTGCTGATCGCTGTCAACAACACAGTACGCAGCAACACGAATGAGGCCCGATTAGGCTATCGCGTTACGGCAAAGCTGAAGAGTCTTCACAGCAAAGCTGGATACCTCTACCCTGCAACGGTTCCGTCTCCGTGGACTAAAAACAAAAGGCCAGGCCTCTAAACCACCAACAGACGCTCGCGCTCACGGGCTCCTCTGCTAGCAGATGCACGCCCTCGTTGCATTCTCACCTCGGACGCCGAGGAATGGGCATTCGGAGAGGTGGACAGATAAGCCGACGAACGCGTTCGCTGTAGAATCGTGCACAACTGCAACGCCACAACTAAATTTCAACCTCTGGGTGGTTTAGGGACCCTTTAACAGCTGAATGCGAACGGCATATCTTTTTTTTTTTTTTGCAATCAGGCATACGGCATAGAGCTCACAGTGTTCGTTTCAATAAAGAAAACCACAAAACAAACATCAAAACCGCATGATCGATGGTAAGGCACCTGTGAGCAATGGGAACACCCTCCCACGTGTACTTGGTAAAGATTAGGTTGCAGCTGCTTTTCGCTCCACACGAGGGCTTCGAATGACGTGAAACGGCGGCCCTTTCTTCCAACGCGTGTGTTTCCTACTTTCATATATAAAAGGAAGACCCGTCTAGCAACCCATTCAGTTCATTCTAAGTCTACCATGGGTAGACTACGGAAATTAAAGACATGTAAAAACAGCGTGAATACAATGCTGTGCGGAAAAGAACAAATTCGTCTTGCTAAAATGGTCGCGGAGCCTACGACTGTCTACCAAAGCGACCACAAAGCGATTATCACTGCATATTACTCTAAAGTAACAATAAAACATACCCCCCCCCCCCCCCCCCCCCCCAATCTCTTCAGCATGTCTGGTCTTTGATACAGCCTCGCTCAACATTCACTTTCGCAGGGTTGGATGGCAGCCAATTTTTTTTCTTTCTTGCCTTGTTTTACGCATTATGTGTAGTGACAGTTGCTTAGGTACTCGTATATAGGTTGCCTGCAGCTTTTCATAGGCATCTTATTGCGAGGAAATATGTGTATACGTGTATACTTTGTTGCCAGTTAATTGCCAGTGGCTTTTTCTTGCATTTATCGACATATATTCTCATCACTTCTTGACATTTCAATTGTATCCCTCCACAAGCCTATATATATTCTGTGCCAATTGTTCTCAGTACGCGACTGGTGAGAAGCTGCTCCTTCGCAATATATTGGCATAAAAGATAGCAGCGTTCCTAGCCGTCGAAGACGAGTAAAAATTGAAGAAATAGTTCACAAAGCCTCATTGAAATATCCATCCCCAAGTTGTTCATTTCGTGTTTTCCGGGAGGGGGGGGGGGACTCCTTGATCCGACATTGGGTCTGGGCAGATAAGGGGGGTCGAGTGTCATTTTGTGCTCTGTATCCCACGGGGAAAAATTTTTCGGGGGGGGGGGGGGCACATGGGCCCGGTGTGCTCCACCTGGCTACGCCACTGTTTTCACGTATGCAATATCCGCTGCATGCAGTCCTTTGTTAGTTTTAGACTGATGTAGTTATTTAGCCGTTTGTTTTTTGCTTCCATACTTATTTGGCATACATTGTCATATTTCGTCTATATGTCCATATATATTTAAGTGTTATTGCTTCATACGTAGTAAGCAAATAAACTTACGAGCATTGATAGCAGTTGGTTATGCAAGAATTTCGGTAACTAAAAGCTTCTTTCATCATATATATCATGAATCATAAAAGCTGACCCCCCCTCCTCAGAAAAAACCTGAATCCACCTCTATGCAAATGCAGAAATGCGCGAGAAATGGTGTTTGAAAAAACACAAAAGAGAACAATTTATGCCTACACTTTCACTAAGCCATAGCTGTTTATCCAAACAATGTAATTATAAATCCCTCGGATTATTTTGGCCTGTACCAACTCAATGCCTTTCAGGATCGAACACAAAGTCGTACTTTAAGTTTGTGTATTGCAGCTTCGTTTGGTCTCATTTTAATGCCACTTTGAGACAACAACTTTATTGAAATTTAAATGCACATATTGCACCTTTTTTTTTTTTTTCCAGTTTCAGCTAAGCAGAAAGTCATGTTGAAAATGAAAACTATGAAGAATACGCTGCAAATATTATGCTTTTCATGTGTAAATTTTTATCTTTTCATAATTCAGGATAATTTCATGTTGTAGGCATTTGCGATGTGATCGTAATTAGAATTCTCGCAAAAGAAATCGCGGATTTGTCAAACGCACAAGCGAAACCGAAACTGAAGCACTAAAAAAAAAAGAAGTGAGAAGCTTTATAAGAAAATGATGTGAACGTCGGCGCAACCTCGAGCAGTAAAGCTAGCAAAAAAATAAAGTAAATGCGAAAGGGTATATTTTTTCATTTTTAATTTAGCCATTTCATGTTAGTGAGCGCAGCGCCGCTGCTTTAGCGCACGGGAGCGCGTGACCGCTCGTTCGTTGCCATGGCGACTGACATGGCGGAGGCGTTTCTTGCCGCAGCGGCCACACGAAGCAGCGCATGAAGCTGCCGCCAGCAACCTCGATGCCCGAACAGTGGGAACCGACGAAGAGCAGCAGCAAATACGGCGTCGGTGAGTGCAACTGCGAAGCTCACGCTGACCGATGCCAGCTAGCAGGGAGCGCGATAGGTGACGCCGAAGACTGCCGTGTTTGGCTTGGCGAGGAGGCCACCTGTTGACGCATGAAGTTTCGGTTGGCGTAACTTGATGCGACCCGTGTTCGGGAACAGGTGGCAGTGCCTCTTGTGAGCTTCAGTGCGTGCACTTAGCACCCGCAGACATGTTGAAAGCTCGGACCAGAGAATCTGCAGCACCTTTCGGGCCCTGTCACCGGTCTTTTAGTCCGTTTCTACGCGGTTGTGTGCGTGTGTGTGTCCGCACGCAACGCGAAGTGGGGTCGCGGATACCCATTGACAACACGGTAGGCCTGTTCATCCGTGTCGGGTGCTCGATTCTTCCTTAACGGACGCTGCACACAGCTATAAACGATAGTCTCTAGTGGTCTACGTTTACTGCGTTGTGCGGCACGTGCTGGGGACGAAAGTTGTGGGAAAAGTAGCTGTGCACTGGAGCTACGATGTCGGCCCAAAAGTTCCAAAAAAGATAATCAACAAAGACCAGAAATGACACGTGATTGCCGCGGGTCTATTTTGAAGCTGAGCTTCCGTCTGCCCTGTATGTTGTCATCAACACCTTCAGGCATTACTTACGCAATCGCTGCTTTATGAATCATTATTTATTTGCTGCGTTTTGAGCGTTCATTTTTGTTGTCACTCGTTTAACCGTAATGCTTGCTTCCAGAGTCTCGTGTTTACTGCTCAAAATGCGTGCGAAGCCTGAGCTGTGTGACGCTTATACTTTCCATTGAACATTAATAAATTGTAATTAAAACTGGCGTATGCGACGCGCAACACAGCAAGCACATCGATAAAGGCAAGGAAAGATAAAAACGACCCCGTTTGTAGCTTCCTACTTATCAGTATTGACACACACACACACACACATTCCAATAGAAGGAACGGGAATGCTGAAGCATGCAGTACAGCTGATCAACTTTGGTTTGAATAGTCTCGTAGACTAGTATGTATGCTGTGGAAGGGTATCTGACTTTCATGGTTAGGACTTGATACGTGAAGTGCACTGGGCACGTATGCATGAAATGGTTAGAAGAACCAGGGTTAGGGCCAGTTTGTTGTTCATAGTGTAAA
Source organism: Rhipicephalus sanguineus (assembly GCF_013339695.2). Lineage (NCBI taxonomy): Eukaryota > Metazoa > Arthropoda > Arachnida > Ixodida > Ixodidae > Rhipicephalus > Rhipicephalus sanguineus. Next base: position 45,457,420 of record NC_051181.1, on the reverse strand, counting down.
CTTTATTGCGCTTACAGTAGACGAAAGCTATGTAGAAGGAAGGACACAGGACAGCACAAGCACGGACTATCAACTGTTTATTTTCACAGAATCATGACAAAATATATATACACACAAGGAAAGGGGCGGAGACAACAGAACAAAAAATTACACTCACACATGCGCAAGATACACATCAAGAGAGGAGCTGTGCTCTCTTGAGCTAGCCTCTCTTCCTTCAGGGCAAGGAAACAGATAGACCGCGAGACACATGGGCACCGGATTGAGGATAGCTCCTCTCTTGATGTGTATCTTGCGCATGTGTGAGTGTTTAATTTTTTTGTTCTGTTGTCTCCGCCCCTTTCCTTGTGTGTATACATTTTGTCATGATTCTGTAAAAATAAACAGTTGATAGTCCGCGCTTGTCTTGTCCTGTGTCCTTCCTTCTACGTAGCTTTCGTCTACTGTCAGCGCGATAAAGTTTACACTATGAAATGGTTGTAAGCTTGCTGCTGTTGCGAATTTGTGCCTGACCACTGCAATTCGGGACTTTGACCACTTGAAATTGCATCATGAACCGAGGGAGACACATGTATTGGCAATTTGTGGTGGCTCTCCTCCTGTGTTTCCTTCTTCAGGCCTTGTCCAGTGATTCATTTAATTTCTGCACCTGTGTCAATATCTCTTCCCCCACTTTCTTTCTCTTATGCCATATGGCAGCGCAAACCAGGTAAAGTGACAAAAAAAAAAAATATTCTCATAATTCCAAGTGTAAATTAAGCTCCCATGAGGAGGCAAACAAGAATATCGGCAGAATACCTGCTTGCTACTGGTGAGATGTTCCTTCAAGCAGATGAAAAACTGAAACGCTGCACCTCAATGTCAAGCGCGTAGGGCAGCTCTGAGCATTTAAACAAGACTTTCTGACCACATCACCGCCATGTCTTGACATTGAACACTTAAAACATTTGCTGAACATTTTTCCATGCATCTAGGAAGCAAGAAAGAAAATTATAGAGAATATAATAAAAACATGTCAAAAATGCAATTGCTATGGCTGGGACTCCCACAGTATGTGCTGAAAATGCAGCATGCCAGAGTGCGGATGTTGCTGTAGCCGGCAGTTTCCTATGGTCAACCAATAGGCGAGAATGCAGCAGTGTGTTTGTAAACACTGAAGGCTTCTATATGTGATACGATCAGTTGATAGGATTCTTGCATGACAACATTGGCTATCACTTTGAGTGCTAAATGTAGCCCCCATATGTAAATACTGTAGTACAGCCAGCTCGGCAGCTCATTGATCGATTATTGCAGGCAAGCCATGTAGATTCAGCTCCCACCTTAGCACAGTCATTCCTTGCTTGCTTTCATATCCTTTCACCCTGTAATTTTTCATTCATTTGAGTTAGTACTTATGAACATAGCAAGCCATTAAAGGCTCATACAGGAGTGGACACCTAAGCAGTACTGACATAGCATCTTATTTTACAGGAGTTACATGAAGTTCAGAACAAAAAAGGAGTGGTTTACAACAGGCACACTATTGTAAAACATCTCAATTGAAAAAACAATGCTTTCTTTGGCTTTATTACATCTGGCCTTCACATTATTGCAGAAGGTTTGTCATTTAATAGCACATGGATCACTATCAAATGACTTAAAATGACTTGCTGTAGGGCCTAATTGAATACTTGACTTAGTCAACACGAAACTATAGACGCAACATAAAAAAAAAATATAGGAGGATGTAAACGCTTGTCTCTTGTCCATCGCTTTTCTTTTGTTCTGTCAATTCTTTGTGCCTGTCTGACAGTAATTAACCTCTTACAGTGTGAACTTTTTGTCTAGAGAAAGACACTCAAACTTCAGTTAGAAATGCTTCTGTGTAAGCAACAGCATTGAAAATCACTCACGCCATTTCGCTACCGCTGGTGAGATTTGTAGACTAGATTGAAAAAAAAAAATGAAATGGGGCTGTATTTATGTAATAAACACTCTATTTACGATTGCATGTTTTTGCACTAAACAAGCTCTGGTAGGTGAACCAGCATCTCATTTTATGACAGTCTGCGAAGCATTCTGTAACGCTGAGATGATTTCAATTTATGTGAATGGTTATAGCTGTGCGAGTTTTTTGAAGTGTTCACACTCCTTGGCAAAACTATGCACAAAACGTTATTTCCTCAACTCTGAAATGGTAACACACTGACAGTTAATTGCCAAATGACTGTACATGAAGTGTCAATTAGGATTTACCTCTGCTGAGTGTCACGTTTGGATTTAGTATGCTGCAAAATCACAGAAACAACACACTTCTTGGCTTGCTCCATTCCTGGCTCATGTGCTGCCGGTGCATAGGGCAAAGAGGTGTTCAAAAGGTAGACACCGCTGTTCAAACTGTTAATGCAAGGCCAAAAGACCCCCTAGGTTTTCTTGTAGAGGCCAGTTGCTGGTTTCAGTGCTTGAGAATGAAGCTGGAGACACATGTTTGTTGTTTAAACACAGGGCTAGGTTTGAGCTCTATCAATCGGCATTTCTTGGGTGCATGTCGCTTAGGTGACTACACTTGGGAACAGTGTGCCACTACTTTGCCCATTTTTTCTTGGTGTCTTCTGGATTAATCTTGTGCTGCATCAAACTGAGCCACTCTGTATGCATAACTGTGTGGCTAGCTTGGTACTAGTCCGTGAAACTGGACTGCCTTTTTCTTGTATACGCAGTGGTAGTTCCGTTTGCTGGTGACACCACAAAGCATGGCCTGCCACTCTCACTCGGTCAGCCAGTGCACATCTGGGAGCAATGTGGCGGTGAGTGTTGCGCCTAAGCATTGGATAATGCTTTTCAGGCCTTTATAAGTAGTGTTCAAAACACAATGGCCCTGGCATGTTTCTGACATGTTTCTGGCCCTGACATAGCTTCTGGAGGCTCGAGTACAGGAAAGCATTGACTTCCGAGATTGGCATTTGCTACTCTCGCAGAAGCTGTGCCTTGGAACCAATGTGGATTCCTCATAATAATGTTTCAGCAAAGTGTATCCGTGGCCACCTGTGGTTATTACTGCAACCTGCAGTACATTATGAAATGCTGTCTCTCCATGTTAAATGGATATAAGGGTGTGCTCAAATTGTGGCTGGCCTTTAGGCTACTCTAAGTTGACAGCTGTGCAATCAAGTTTGTGTAATGGAACACATCTGGAATTGTCTAGAAGAAGTAGAGTGTGCTACACTGGTTGAGGGAGACAGTGGGCATGCCCAAGCAGGTAGGGGAGGGCAGGTAGAAGGTGAGGTGTGAATATCCTCCTCTAGTCAACATGGCCGAGAGTGGGTAAGCTCTTGCGCTGCACGGAAGTCGTCGTGAAGGGTGACATGTGCACCTAACAGCAAAAGTTTGCGGGACGTGAAATGCTCAAGAAAGGTATAGTATTCTCGCTTTGTCTGAGAACGTAACATCAGAATAAATGTTGGAGCCGTAGTTGCTATTGCAGCCTATGCAGTCACAAGTTAGGTCAGAAGTGATATGCATGAATAAAGCAGGAATTCACACTTATTGTGGCGCCATCGTCTTGTAAACTTTTGCTGTTGGCTGTACACCATACCTTGCAAGTATTCTGTGTCTCCACATACCTAATGTTGCAGCCTGTGTTATCCCAAAGAACAGAGACACAAGGCGATGTCTTAGCTTACATTGGCTTGTGTTGTAGTACATCACGCCAGCGTTACAAGAACTAAATAGTTTTTGTAACGCCAGTGTCGATGACAACCAACACATATGTGTTGGTTGGCATGTATTATGCTGGCTTCCCAAGACATTACATTGAAGTGAATTACAGAAGTATTTGTCATTAAGGTTTATGACATATTTTCTAAGGTGTGTTCCAAACCTGATTGTTAGGCCTCATAACATCAGTTCAGCACATAATGTTTTTCCTCTTTTTTTGAGTTCAACTTATTAGTATTGAAATCATTCAGTGCAATATGTTTATGCTGAACGCATTCATTTTGCATGTTACATTAGTTTTTTTTATCTGTTTTACTTTCTCTTATGTGAAGTGAAACTATGTATGCTTTTTATTAACTTACTTATTTCATTACCTACATTTGCCCCAATGCATTACAGTAGGGTAGGGGTGGAGAACTCAAGATACAGAGAAATGTGCTGAGATACAAAGATGATGCAGTCCAAAAGGGAGTGCATAACTAGCAAAACAGCTGGAAAGTAACAAGTAGAGGCACTATAGTTGAAGAAGAAAAAATATTGTGTAGTAGCTCATGATGCAAAAAACATCAAGCATAGAAAGGAAATACTAGAAACTCTCAACACAAAAGTAACACTGTAGGCCCAGTAAATGCCTCTAGTTGGGAAGGATGAGGTACTGAAGGTCCATCATCATTTCTTCCTCTTGTCATGCAAATGTAATTGGAGTAATTCCTCTTGCAGGCTGGTACAGGGGCCACCGCATTGGTGACAAGGTACAGAAGGTAAGTTTATCAACAGCACCCATTGGCCCTTTGGTTTATGCCAGCTTTGCTGTCTCATTTGCAGTGCCTTCGGATGAGCATGCTTGTAATTTCCCTTTGTGTGGCCTTGTTTTGAAAAAGAAGCATCCTCAATGGTATTTTGCTTTACATTTAGAAGCTTTCCTACAGGTGGGACGTACATGGGGGAGCCCTTGTGTGTTGTTTGTTTAGCGAAGAAAATATGCATGAAATCCTCAACAAAAACAAGTGGCTTGTGTCGACCTGTGTGCGTGGTATTTAAATATTGTCAGGACAGAAGGGCAAGTTAAAGGTGACCACACGAGGCAAGAAAAAACAATTCAGCTGTCTGCTGTTCATGGAATAGTACTCTGCACTTAGGTAAGACCTTCTGCCTTGGATCACAGAAAGTTCATTCTCTAAAGCGTTCTTTATTTGAGCAGTAAAACATTCTTTCATATTAGTATAGCTTATAGTGAAAGATGTCATCAATAATGACACGGAAACATGAGAGAAATTGCATTGCATACAAACTTGAAAGCTGCATTCAAGTCTCATGGTCCATCTCTCACTGCAGTCTGATACTGCCATTTGTTTTCAAACAAGATGGGCACATTACGTTACACATCTTTCTTCTGTATTCGAATAGCAAGCTCTTCAATTGTTCTTCTCTGCAGGGAATCTTCCCGGCATCCCACATAGCCCTCAAAGCCTGCCATGTCACTAACCAAGGGTGAGTGTTTGGCAAACTTTATTTGTAAGGTTTCTGCGACAACCATGTAGCTGTTTTTATTTTATCCTTGAAGGCCTACAGGCATTACATGAAAACAACTGTCGATGTGTAATGTTTCAGAATGTGACACATAAATACTCTGAGGACGCTTGAGCTTCGCCTTGAAGAGTAGAATGCGAGAGCGTAATTGGGCCCCGCATGCATTGCCTTCAACCGTGCGGCAAGGAAAGGAATGTTTGTGTGCATAACATTGGCCATTTCAAACTGTCCTCGAATGCCTACTGTAAGAACAGATGCGAAGTGCCCACTATGCCATAATTCTTCCTTTTCTTCCTTTTGCAAATTGGCACAGCTGAATGCTTTGTAATGGTTGGGCTGCTTGAAACCACCCACTCGTTGCGCACTTCACATGTTTTGACGCCTGGTGCGATTCTACAATAGGTGGATAGCAAAACGGCGTGTCGTCTGCTGCAGCACTTCCGGTTCACGGAACCTTCAAGGCTCAGCTCTTTGCTGCTTCAAGTTGTGTGCGGTTCAGTGTAATCGGAGAGGAGGCAAGATAACTGGTAACAATTGCGTCGCAGAAAGTACGTGTTTTCTCCCCGATTACACTGAACGGTATAGGGGTTCTCCTTTTGCTTTGTGCAACAAGCATGAACACAACAAGCCGCGCGTGCGAACCTGTCCCTCGTTTGGATCACACCGCGCACTAGAGGAGTGTAGTTACTCGCTACTAGTGCTACGCAGCAGCCCTAACAGTCAGAGCTGTGACCCCCTATCCCGCGGTTCGCATTGAGTTGCGACCACGGCGGGTTTCAGGCCAGTGGGGACAGAGACAAGTCTTTCAACTGAAGGTGTTTATTCACCTCAGATGCCAATTGCAACAATAGAATATAGCACATCAATTTAACGCCTCAGAGGCGGAGTGTTCCGCACTACTGGGGGAAACAACAACAAAATAGCAAGCACACGTCGAGGGAATGATAAAGGCTCATCTCACCTCGCGTGGCTGCTTTTGCACTCCGGTCCGGGGCGGTAGTTCGCACTCCATGGCCGGAGCGCTGCAGGGGTTGATGGCGGCGGTGGTGCTCACGGCTTGGGTCCGATGTGGTCAGTCACACCGCCCAAGACCGAAGACACGGGGCCCCCAAGAAAGCGGCGCGCTTTCCCGGGGTCTGGAGAGGAATCTCTCCAGAAAAGGGCAAGGAGGGAAAACGGGGCATCTCGACTTCGGCCAGGGAGCAGGGCGCGAAAGGCTGCGGGAGTGGCACAATGCCCTCTCCCACGCAACCCCTCTCGCCACTGCGCGTACAAACGTAGCGCGAAGCCGAGGTGCCGCCGCGTTGAAGACACTGAGTTGCGTGTGCAACCCCACATCCCCCCCTCCTTAATTAAACCCTTTAGCCAAAAAGAGAGGACCGCCATCACCAGGGGCTTTCTAAGAGGGGGGCTAGCGACTCCACCAGAAACACGGCGACGTCCGTGTCGATGAGGGAGCCGCACGGAGACGCAGATCACAGCACCATTATCGCTGAGTGATGGCACTGGGGAGACATGACAGCCGATGGGGGCGCGACAGGAAACGAGGCAGCTCGGACCGTGCACGCTTTTGCTTGCCTCTGGCGTCGATCGCTGGCTCGGACTTCGCGGGCCGTTCCTTTGAAAGGGGGGGCACCTGGCTTTGGGCTCGATTCTGGTGGCCGTCCCGATGTTAGATCTTCGCTTGTGGTGGAATGGTTCTTTCTTTTCCTTTTTGAAGATGATTTCTCCGTGTCGCGCGCCTCCGCTGCTATGGGACTATCGGCACGCAAAGCAGCAAAGAAGGCGCCGACCCATCCTCAACTGCTCGCCACTTGTTGCTCAGCAGGGGTCCGCTCTGCTCCTGCGGCCTCGTCCTCGTTTGGAGTCGAAATTCTCCCGACGCTTGCGTCTGGCCGGCTGCAACCCCCGTTCTGCGCAGCGGGATACCACGCTCGTACCGCGGGTGCACTCCGTAGTTCGGTCGCCGGGTCTGCAGCTCTTCGCCGGGCTGTGCAGTGGTTCCGCGAATTCTTCTCTGGGTCCACCGAGGCCATTCGGGACCGGAAGCTGTTTTGCTGTTTTTCTTTCGCCTGGAACTTGGCTGTTGCTGCAGGCTTTGGTGTCGCCGCTCTCTGCTGTAAGACGCTTGCGTTGACGGCTTGATGAAGTGCCAGGATATGGGGCATCTGCTGGCGAAAACGGTCGTTTCGGCTTGGCTGTTGTTGAAATGCTGCCGATGGGTGATCTGCGACTCGAACAATAAGTTAGCCCCTCTCTTACTCTCCGAAAAAGCAAGCGCGTGCTCGCTCTCGAAGGATGCATGCTAGATATCAGAGGAGCGTTCCGTCCGATATCACGCACAATAAAGCCCCTACGAACCGGACAGAGTTAGTTCTGCCGAGATCGCAAGTTCTAACGTCGCACTGAGCTCGTATGTCGAGCCGTGCCTTCGGATGCCACTGCCTGCGGGCGCGGGGAAGCGTTTCCCTCGGGCCACTCGTTCCCTCTGTGATAGTAGGGTTTGAGATCACAGACATGCACCGGTCCGCCGATCGGTCTTAGCGTTAAGTCCGCCAGCTTGTACACGAGAGAAGAGACAGTCTCTCCTACCCAGTATACGGTCCTATCCACTGCGGTGCCAGAGAAGCTGAGAATTTCTTGCTGGCATCGCTTAGGACATGATTGCGCTTCAACACCAGGTCGCCCACTTTTTACTGACGTCCTGATGAGAGCGGTCATACTGCGCTTTCTGCTCCGCACGAGCAGTGCTCAGGTTCCATCGCGCTTTGCACAAAGCCTTCGTCACCTTCGCGCGCAGCCCAGCTGCATAATCAGCGCGTGCCGAGTAAGCAACCAGTGCCATGCTGCATTCCTGTAGAGTATGTTCTACGGCATTAGGCAGCTCCCTTCAAAGATTGAGGGTGGCGGCGGTAAAGCCAGTCGAGCGTGTTCACAGTAGCCCTGAGAGCAATTGTGCGTCCCCGCAATTTCAACGAGCATGTGCTTGATGTTGCGGTTGCCACATTCAATGAGATTTGCCTGGGCACATTACGTGGTCAATGCCGAAGGCTACGCAGGAGTGCACGACGATTTCGACAGATAATCAGGACGAATTGTCCGTTATCAACTGCTTTGGATATTCGAATCACGTGAACACCTCGATGAGCTTAGGCACGAGTGTGCGTGCCAACGTGCGGGAAATCACCGCTTTGAAGGACTCATGTGTATCCTTCTCCGCGGGGATTTATCTTAGCAAGGAGTGGTCAGTTCTCAGCGGGCAGGGATCGAAAGTAGGAGGAAACGCGCTCGCAGCGTTACTAGCTGCTTCAGAGCGCCGCGCACTAACAGCAATACCAGCTGCGTCAACGTGCGCCGCGGCCGCGCCGCCGGGCTCCCGGAGCCCATCAAAGACTTACAAAAGTATTTACAAAAGATATCCTGCCACTGTGCCTCTGACAACTCCCTTCGGCTAAGCAAGCTTCCCACTAAACTGACGCAGTCATAGTGGTTAGCGTTCTCGTCCTGCGAAGGTGGGTCGTCCGCCCTTCGTTTCGGACCGTCGCCGTCGAGCATTGTAGCAGTTACTCTGCTCTCAGGCTGAGTTTCAAATTATCAGAATGAGTAGTAATGTTACCCCTCCTGATAACATTGAGCGTCGCAGCAGTTACGTCGCTCTCAGGCTCGGCGTCGGGCAAGGTGAGTTGAGTAGTAATGTTACTCTTTTCACAGACAACGAGCGTACGCGTAAGTGCGTCCGCTACACGCTGTTCGTTCTCCCTCTGCAGCGAACAGTAAGTCGTATCGCTGCAGGAGGGGTGCCCATCGCGCCAGCCAGCCGCTCATACCCCTGCTCTGTGCTACTTCTGCTTCCTTTGGCTAAAGTTCGCCGCAGGAATCGAAGGGTGCAGTAGCCGTTACCGCATCTTCGAACTGTTGCTTATTGGCAGCATCCGTGACAGCAATTGCAACGGCTGTAAGTCAGCCCTGTCTGCTGCCATGGTTGTTCGTGTAGTGGCAGTCACTCACACAAACTGACTCGCTTTGTCGTACCACTGGCCCCACGTTGGGCGCCAAATATAGGGGTTCTCCTTTTGCTTTGTGCAACAAGCATGAACACAGCAAGCCGTGCGTGCGAACCTGTCCCTCGTTTGGATCACACCGCGCACTAGAGGAGTGTAGTTACTCGCTACTAGTGCTACGCAGCAGCCCTAACAGTCAGAGCTGTGACCCCCTATCCCGCGGTTCGCATTGAGTTGCGACCACGGCGGGTTTCAGGCCAGTGGGGACAGAGACAAGTCTTTCAACTGAAGGTGTTTATTCACCTCAGATGCCAATTGCAACAATAGAATATAGCACATCAATTTAACGCCTCAGAGGCGGAGTGTTCCGCACTACTGGGGGAAACAACAACAAAATAGCAAGCACACGTCGAGGGAATGATAAAGGCTCATCTCACCTCGCGTGGCTGCTTTTGCACTCCGGTCCGGGGCGGTAGTTCGCACTCCATGGCCGGAGCGCTGCAGGGGTTGATGGCGGCGGTGGTGCTCACGGCTTGGGTCCGATGTGGTCAGTCACACCGCCCAAGACCGAAGACACGGGGCCCCCAAGAAAGCGGCGCGCTTTCCCGGGGTCTGGAGAGGAGTCTCTCCAGAAAAGGGCAAGGAGGGAAAACGGGGCATCTCGACTTCGTCAGGGAGCAGGGCGCGAAAGGCTGCGGGAGCGGCACAATGCCCTCTCCCACGCAACCCCTCTCGCCACTGCGCGTACAAACGTAGCGCGAAGCCGAGGTGCCGCCGCGTTGAAGACACTGAGTTGCGTGTGCAACCCCACAACGGCACACACCTTGAAACAGCGAAGAGCTGGGCATCGAACCGGAAGACGTCATTTTGCTATCCACCTATTCTGCCATGCAATGTTACAAGCGTTAAGGAGGCTCCTCCCACTACTTCACATTCTTATAGTGTTTTTGTATGAGGCAGTTAGAAGCACTGGCGTGGCTCTGTGGTGGAACACCTGCTTGTCACACAGAAGGCCTGGGTTCGAATCTCACTCGGACCGAAGATTTTTTATTTCAGAAGGGAGAACGGGTTTGGGCGTGTTGGTTGTTCATCGTTCTTCAGCAACCATAGCGCAGTAAAGAACATGGGACAAGAAAGAGACCAGGACAAGCGCTCACTATCAACAAAAGGTTTTATTGCAGAAACAGAGCATATATGAAGCACCTTTTGAAGCTGCAATAATGAAATGAAAGAAGGGGATAGACACGTGTCTATGCCAAGAATTCATGCTTTTTCACAGATAAAAGGACAGACGGAATACTGACACATCTGTTACCTGCCCTGGCTATCTCTGAGGCCTCTACGATTTCTCTGGTCGTTTTGTCACGGTGCCGATACAGAACAACTGTCTGATGCTCCGTTTGCTCTGTTTCTGCAATAAAAACATTTGTTGATAGTGAGCGCTCGTCCTCGTCACTTCCTTGTCCCGTGTTCTTTGTTGCGCTATGGTTGCTGAAGAACGATTTTTTATTATTTATTTCTTTGCATCTACCTCGAATTTTCGCTTACAGACAACGCTGATTTTTCTCTCACAACTCACAACGACGCCACCACCGACACCGAAATTTCTGCGAAACGGGCTCTTTAATGCTATTGCGTTATAAAGAGTCAGTTGTGATCTAGCGAAAAACGTGGGATAGCTTCATTTGCACTGCCTTTAATTGCTTCTAATTACCTTTGGTAACTGTGATAGCCAACAGTTAGCCAGTATTACCAAACAGTGTTGGTATTCCATGAGCAAACATGTATGGCTTCGCACAAACTCTCACGGGATTTTGCATTAATTTGCCCCTCCTTATGCTTAGACATAAATAATAATGTAAAAGGGCCATGACCCTGGGTGGATAAACAGTGCGGTGTTGGTGATTGTCATGAACAAAAGTTTGCGGTTACACTGAAAGCTCGTTATAACAGTCACATTTGACGCGAAAATAACTTCACTATATCTGGAAATTCATTATAAGCGTACAATCGAACCACTGTAACTATTAACAAGGGTGTTCTTCATTTACTTCGTTATATCTGTTTTCGTTATAACGAGGTTTGAGTATATACTAGTAAGGTGCTATATGTGACAAATTTTTGGAAGTCCATAATGTGTTACTGGATGCCACTTGCAGTCCATACGAGACGGTGGAGCCAGCGGAAGGAGCCACAGCACGTGAAGTGGCCAGTGTGCTGCGTGAATGGCACCCACTCTGGAAGAAGCTTTACTTGGTGAGAGATAGAAAAAACAAATATGCTTACTCCTAACTGTTGGGCTCTCCAAAATGGCTGAGACATACGACCCTATGCATCGAAACACAGCGCCGCACTCACTAAAAAGGATTTGTCTGAAAAAACGAAAAGCGGTATGTTTAGCGTTCCTCATGAGAATGCGATGACAAAACAGCCTCTTGGCAAAGATCACAAGACATTGGAACACCCAGCTTAAATCCTTCCACACTTAAAGAATGGAAGGCAGGTGCGTCGGTATGTCATCTGTCGTATTTATGGGAATCAAATTTCGTTATTGGTTGAGCACACGTACCATCCACTTCTAAGCATCTGTTCTTTTCGAATCCTGACTTTTTGTTCGCTATGTTGTTGCTCTTATGAAACACTTTTACACATACTTTTCCCATCAAAGAGAACCTTCAGTACAGAGTCAGTTGTTCATTGTGTTTTTCTTGCACATAATGTATCTGTGCTGTTGCACTGCACCAGCTCAAACCGTACCAACATGTGAGACTTATTAGTGCACAAACTCGATGGCAAACTTGCATGTGGTCACAAGTTAACTTGGGTGCTGTGTCACAAGCATATTAACTAGGGCTTTTGGTGCAATTCATGCAGTATTCACTGCAGCTGTGGGAAGCACTAGCTTGCTGAAGAAGTTCCTCGGTACTGAAACTCCTCACCCAAGGTTAATAAGCTCACAGCAGACTAAATGCGAATGATCAGCTGTATGGTGGTATGTGTGAACTGGGCATACTTACACAAGCTGCTCTACAAACAGATTTTGAATGCATTTCTAGTTGTATTGCAATCAAAATGATCTATCTTATTTAGGATTGCAAGTACTGTATGGTATGTAGTTTGCTTGCCATAATTAGTTCTTTTTTCTTTGGTATCCATTGTATTTTTAAAAGATTTTCTTGTGTCTTTTAGGATACTTCATTGCTGTCATCATGTAGGTCACTGGTGATGTACCCTGACAGTTTTTCACTGTACACTGTGAAAAGAGCTACCTAAAATATCGTCAAGTTGAGACGTGCAATTGCAAGTTTCTACTGATAGTGTCATTTAATGAACAGTTCAAAGAACAAAAAATTCTCCCAAGAAAGAGCCCTTCAAGGATCCTTGCGAAATGAAGCCAGCATACTTCCTTTTCTGTGTCTCCATTGAAGGCACCTGTTTCCGTTGTGTACGTGAGGTCAAATAGATTATCAGCACTTCTGGTTAACTATAGCTGTAGTGTAGCAGTGTTTGTGGGAATTTAGTCATATGTTTGGGCCTCTGACACTCATTAGTTACGATTTTTCTGATCAGCATGTCTTTTGACAGTGTAGGTTAACTGCATCTATATAGATCAAAGCCATTTAGTTTTGCGTAACTTTGTTTTCAGAAGTGGCACTTTTCGAGTACCTCCAGTTACTGTTGCCTATTGCTCGTAGCCTGCGTGCCACTCTACCGACGTCCGAGAAGTTGGTCATCTCAGTGATCGTCGTGAGTCTTCGTGAATGTCTTTGCGAACAGCAGGGCTGTTTACTATTGTGGTGCTGTGCATAACGCAGGAGCGGGACGTGGAACGGTTCACGGCTCTGCGACAGGCCATGTCCGACCTGGTCGAGTGGCGGAGGCAGCTGCTGTCGGCTGCGCTGACCCAGGACCAGGAGCGGTCCTTGTGCCTAAGGGCGGCAGCACGCATTGACTGGGGCAACCGACTCCTGGGCCTGTCCCTGGTGCCCCGAACCGAGGGAGGTGCCGTGGCCGATCCCGATCGGCTGGGGCCCGTCGAGCTGTATCGGGTGCACGTGTCGAGCGCCGCGGCGGAAGCGGAGTTGCGACCACTGCAACAGCAGCCGACTCACGCGGGTCCACACCTGCGACTGTCTTTGCGCCACGCGAGCGCTAGCAGCCTGGAACTCCATTTCGCTCTGTACGATGCCCAAGCAGGACAGTTCTTCAGGTAGGCAGATCATGGTTCATATGTCGTTGTAAACTGCCGCAATCGACGTGTCCCTTTGACTCAGTGACTGTCATGTTCTCTGGCTAAGCACCAGGCCACAGATTTGGTTCCAAGCTGCTGTGGCTTTATTTTGACTGGGGCAGATTGCAAGAATGGTCCAAGGTATTTGTTGTCATAAACTCGAAATCATCCAAATTAATGCATAGACCTCATATTATGGGACTTCTCAAAGGCACTGAATCACATTGAAGCATTAAATAAATTAAATTAATGAATCGATCATTCAATCATTGAAATCCTTATTTTTCTGGTTATAGTTTTAACAGTGGAACTGTTTAAGCTTTTCGTTGTGCCAGGTAGTGCAACGAAATTATCATCATCAAATTATCATCATGATGAACCAGAAAACGCTCGCTTTGTCCTCTTTTTCATCTTCTGCTTCGCTCCTACAACACATGCATCCATTTGTCCACCGTGGAATGCAATAACCCTGATGGGGGGCGAGTCTGTTAGGGAAAGGATAAAACAGCACTTACACGACGAAAACAGGGAAGGAACGACAAACAATGCTGTGTACACAGTGCATCGTGTGTCGTTCCTTCCCTGTCCTCATCGCATAAGCACTGTTTTTCCCTTTTGTATCTAACACCAACTGGCCCAATATCGTTAACTTCTGACAGTCTGTTACATGACTAAACATTATGTAACATCACCTAGCAACTAGTCACGGGACTAAATCACGTAACAACTAGTCACGCGACTAAAAATCACATAACATCACATAAGATCTAGTCATGTGAGTAAAAATCACGTAACATCATATAACAACTAGTCACGGGACTAAAATTACTGTAACATGTAACTAGTCACATTACTAAAAGTCACGTACCACGGAACTAGTCACATGACTAAAATCACGTAACATCACATAACAGGTGGTCACGTGACATGTTCCCTCCAAAAACCATGTAACAGTGTCACGTGACTAAAATCACGAAACAGCATGTTACATCTAGTCATTTGAATAAAATCACACAACTACTAGTCACGTGACTAAAAGCACATAACATCACGTAGCACCTAGTCACGTGATATGTTCGCGTCAAAACCACGTAACAGCTAGTATAATGTGGCATGTTACCACCAGAGCCTCATAACATGTGCGTAGTGTGGGGAACTGACCGAAACCAGAGAATAGCCAAGCCTAGCCATACTCAGTACTTCTAGCAAAAACTTAGCAGCTAGGTTGAACACTAGCTCCACCGCTATTGGTTCCAGCATTGCGCCACTAGTGCAAGCTGTGCACATTTTTTTTCTGTGGTGTGTGAGCACCGTTTAACTTCAGTGATACAATGCAGCAATTTTTTATTTACCTGTTGCAGTAGCTCTTGATAACGTTTCATTTCCTGCAACATGCACAAGCTCTTTGTTGTTGTGCTGCTTTATTAACATACTCATGCATTGCATATGTCCACAAAAGCACTGCAATAAAGTGAAAGAAGCAAGATCGCGCTGGTACGTAGTTCCTTCATTCCATATACCTTTCCTTGCAAGAATGTTTCTGGCAGTGATGAGCAAAATTGCACACACACTGGTCACGGCAGAAGGGACTTGCTTCAAGAGTGGTCGTTACGTTAATAGTACAGTAGAACCCCGCTGATACGTTTTTGAAGGGACCGTAGGAAATAAACGTAAGAGACGGGAAACGTAAGAGCCGAAAAACAGGAAAAACGGCAAAATATTTAGTGGTACAGAATTTTATTTCAATTCTTACGAGCAGCACGAAAATTGGCGCGCTCAGCCGCGATCTAGTCGATGGATAGAAACGCGGAGCTTAGGACGGCCTCATCCACAGAAATGTAATCAACGTATGTGATTTTTTTAACACCAACAGCTGTAGGCATGAAAGAACTAAGCACACGCAATCACGACCGGCGCGGCGAGTCCGACCGCGAACCGCACGCACGACCACGCGAGCTCCAACCAGCTCGAACTCCTCCCGTTCTCCGACAAATAACGATGATGATGAGTCTACGCCAACGCGATGGCAGAAGTGAATGCCAATCTCGAAGGCCTTGCTTTCGCAAGCAATTACGTCATACACGCCATGTTTGTGCAATACAAATCTCAGAGGCTATGCTTTTGTCAATAGTAAATGCCAATCTCGAAGGCCTTGCTTTCGCGAGCAGTTACGTCATAGACGCCATCTTTGCAATTTGAATCTCGAAGGCCATGCTTTTGTTTGCATCAATTGAAAGATTCTGTTGCTTGCGCCTCTCATGCGGCTAATATTACGGTCAAACGAGGCCAAACTGCGTGAAAATGCACCATGGCCGCTCTCTTTGGTAGTCACTCGGTCGGCTCCGAGCGCACTTCGCGACGTATCATACGGGAACGGTCCGACAGTTACGACGTAACAGCGGGGTTCCCAATACATTGTATCCTATGGGAGCTATGCCGGGACCGGCGGAAAACGACGTAACAGCCGGGAAAACGCAGCAGTGAGGAACGTAACAGCGGGGTTCTACTGTATTAATGTTTGGTGCTGCACTCAGAGATAAGTTCAAATGGAAAGTGGCCCATCGGTCTGTGAAGAGCAACTTGACATGTGAAGCTGGTTTAGGCATTAGGCAGGCTTGACTGTGGGGAGAGGTGGGGAGACAGTCAAACATAAGTTTCACTTAGATACAGTTATGTTTGATGGTTTGGAGGATACCTTTAACAGTATATTCAGAAATGCTGGGCCTGCGATGTGAAGGACGCCACAGCAGTGCAGGTTTTCTCCTCTCTCACAGTGAAAACTTTCTGGTGAAGAGTACCAAGTGTGGCCAGTCGAGCTTCCTGGCCAGCCATGCAGCTGTATTCATGGTAAGCCAACCTTGATCTTTAGAAAAACAGAGAGCTGAGCTAGTTGGTTAGTATTCATTCTAAAACGACAGGGCGTGCAAACACGGACACAAGAAAGAAGTCGGGACACCACAAACGCCGACTAACAACTGAAGAGACGCACAACGGCGGAAAAGAAAGAAGGCACGGAAACTTATCTGCGCATGCCCATGCAATAGGCGAACCTATCAATCCGGCACGCGTGGGGGTCTGCGTGGAAGATAACTGTTAAGGCATTTGATTTCATCTTTATGCAAGTTAATCGACGGTTGGCTCACGCATGCGCTACCACTATTCTCGATATGCCATGCTTCAATCATCAGGCGCGTTTCTTCATTTCTATGCCGGTACAACACTGCGCATTCATCGAATTTTGGCGTGCACTTACAATCTCGACAATGTAAAGATAAATTAGAAGGTGAGCCTCCTGTTAGCGATCTCTTATGTTCCAACAATCTCTGGTTAATGCATCTGCCCGTCTGTCCTACGTAGAAGCGGCCGCAGCTGAAAGGGACCTTGTACACCACACTCGTACGGCAATCAGTGAATTTGTTGGTGTGTTTTACGAAACAATTATCGGTCCGCTTCTTGTCTTTTACTCGCTCATTCTTCCTCTGCACAGCGGCACAAATCTTATCTAGCTTATTGGCAGCCGTGAAAACAACATTAACGCCGTATCTACTTCCTACTTTCTTTAGCCTGTGAGATGCAACGAATGTACGGTATACCTACGACATGTTTCTTCCTATCGCTTTCTGCAACCATGCCCGGACTTAAAAACGTTCAGCGACCGTGGCCACTGCATCACGAGGATACCCTACATCTAAAAGATGCGTAACCTGTGCGTTAAAGCTAGCTCTCATTTTGTGCTCACACGACTTGGTGAGGGCTGGCTTAAAGCAAGACATGGTGATATAGTGTCTTACAACCTTCGAGTGCTATGATGAAAAATTTAACAGCGGTTTTGAAGATCTAGGAGAATATTGCCAGCACACGTGGTTCTTCTGAAACGTTAAGGAAATGTCTAGAAAATGTATTCCATTAATCTGAGGCACCTCTTTAGTAAAGTTCAGCCCTCCTCCATTTAATTCAAATTTTTCGCTCACTGAGGTTACCACGGTTTCAAAGTGCTCACCACTACAAAAAATCTGGTAATCATCCACATAACGAAAAACCTTAATAACTGAAATGTGTTGGTAAAGAAGAAAGATAGAAGAAAATAAGATATTGTAGACAGTTTAATAATTAGTTTAATAAAGTGAGATTGAATTAAGACGATGTTATGACAGTGGATAGCCAACGTAGCCACTAGTAAGCTAACACTAGCCACTTCTAGTAGTATGAAGGCAAATATAGTTAATCATTGAAAATTTGGACAGGCCTTTTTGGTCTAAAATTACGCCGATATGGCACGAAGTGAAGACTGGAAATGATGGTACATGCATTACTTCGCCTTAATTGTAGCGTTTTAGTCCATGAGCCCTGTACAATAATAAAAAAAAATGTTGAATATTGCTGGTCACTCTAGGTGCATCACTCTGTGCTAGGTGTATTAATTGAAGACACGATGTTTTCACTGTTCTTGCACAGGATGTCTACCGGCCAGAAGGGCAGCAACTCCATCTGGTCGTGCGTGTCATCCGGACAGGTTGTTTACTCTTTGCTCCCTTCTTTTTTTTACAGTTTCTTGCATTTTTGTTGTTTCATGTGTTCGTATAAACTCAGTGAAAAGGACTGCAATTGTTAATGGGACAGAAATAATTTATTTACTTATTGATTTACAGTAAAACCTCATTGCTGGTACAAAACGTTCGACAATATGAATTCGTACTGTTCCCCAACCACCGTAATGTTACTTCTGTTTTTTGACGTTAACCGAGTGATACCTGGGAAAACTTGCAATATATATCGTGCATAGTGTTTGTAGAAGAGCGTGTGATTGGTGGGAAAATGTCAGACGCGCCATCTGTCGTGCTGCAATGAAACCTGCATTTTCCTCTTGCCCAGCCATGATGCTGTTGCTTTGCCCGCACGTTCTGTCGCAACCTGACAGCTTCCCCTGAGGTGCCTAAATGCACATGCCATACATAGCCACCTTAGAGAAACCGAGAGTGCCTTTCCTCAAATACACCTTTCTCCACTGCCATGGCAAAGTGGTTCATGAAGCAACTAGAATCATGTGATGCCAAAAGACAGGTTGCCACACAACCGATGCAATGTTCTCAGGCCGGGCACCCAGCTTTTTCATCTGAACTGGCTCTCTGCACAACTGTGCACGTAGGCCACCCATGCACCCCCGTCTTGGACGTAATCTGTAGCAGGGTCAAAGGCTGGGCAAGATGGCTGGTTGCATGCTTTGTACATTCTTCCCATGCGCCTAGTGTTGGAGGTTGCTTTATTGGAACATTTGGAGGTACGTCAGGTATGGTCAGGTATGGTTGGTCAAGCTCATTCGCGACTTCATGTTGCCTTGTGCCTGGAGTAGCCAGTATACGTAGTCTGCAAACACTTTGAAATTTTTTCACCCACAAATAAGGTCACTGTTTCTTTGTTTCCTAAGTTTTGATTATATGAATTTAAGGTGATACGGACACTATATGGCCCTACAAAAGTCATATCACTGAGGTTCTCGTGTAGCTTGTAAGTTTCTTGTTAAAGGTTGCTCAACCAACAGTTCATTAAGCCATACGATGTAGCCCCTTTTGTTTTGGTTATTTTTCTTTCACTGGTAGGCTCCCTACACTGTAACTTACAAGAAGTTTTGTTGGTTAAATAGCTACATTATTCGGAAAACATTGAATCTGAGCATCTGATGTTGCAGGTCGACTGCTGGGTGACAAGGGATCTGGCGACCACGAGAGCTACCGGCGGCCATTAGCCTGCGGTGTCATTGATCTGACAACCTTGCCATGGGATGTGGGTGGCGAGACAGAGCACGCCGTTCGACTAGTCACGTGAGAGCCTTCTTTCAAATGAAGCTAGTTCTCAGGAAGTTTGTCCTGAGGTGAATGGTTTGTGTGCATAAACGCCTAACAGGGACGTGTGCGTGTGATCATGGACAGTGTAGTTGTGCACTTTGGTGAGAGGTGGCAGCAGTGTTCCCGAACTGGCACCACCTGATGGCATGGCCATTCTGGTGCAAGAAGAACCTTCTGCCTTGACTTTTACTTATGATCGACAATGTACGAAGTTGTCTTTGTGTGCCTGATGTGCCCTACAGATTTCTAGGTCTGGTCTCTGAGCACCCCTTGTCTATCCATAGACTGCCTCATTGTACAGAATTGGCAGTGGCTTTAAGAGCTAGGCTAAAGGTGCTGCTAGATACCTATTGGTAGAGTAGGCACTGGCATGCTCTGTTCATATGTCCAACCATTATAAGACGCAACTGCTTCAATAGGGGTGTGTGTGCCCATTCTGGGGATGTTCTCACCTAAACACGTGCCTTATGATGTCAGATGTGAAATTGCTGCCATGTTAGCAGCCTGGATCCCATTTTTCAGGGTTCTGTTGTGTTCACAAGGTCTGATGGAATTTGAATGATGCAGGCTCATTTTCCTGGACATTTCATGCCTAAAGAAAGCCTACTGTTGGGCCTGGTGGCTGCACCCACTGAAGTAGCCAGTAGATAATCAATCGGCAGCATTGATCTGAACCCATGCCCTCCTGCAACCTTGGTAGACATTCAACCATGTAATGTGATGAAATGAAGAAATTTCAAGCTTTAGGCTGAGGTCCCCTTGTTTAAATCAGACCGCTTATAACGTAAGTTGCCGGAGTCGCGAATATCCGCACTATAAGCGATACCGCACTATAACCAAAACAACATTTTTGAAAGGTTGCACGTGTACAAAACATGACCAACAGGCAGGCGTGCGATTCCGACTATCGCGGCATGCGACTGGGGCGTAAGTTTGCATCTGCTCACATTTGAAAATGTTGAACTGTTAGCGTACGCGGACCTGCGGTGCCGACATAATGAACGCGGAAAAAATGCGCCGTCACGGGAAGTCGCCGCGGTAACACACTGCGCGTCCGCGATGTCGAAAACGGTGGCGACCACAAACCACCACTCGCGTGTTTCACACGCACGCCCGCGTTTTCGTAAAAGATTAAGTCACCCCTTCTAAATGCAACAATTGCAAAATGTTTCATTGACTCGGCACCAAACCGCAACTTCTGTAGTCCGCGGCCGCCGACATGGCAGCTAGCGCTCGTTAGGCCTAGCGTGCGCGTTGCAACTTGGCATGCAACCGCGAGAAGCTTGCCCTAGGCAACACGGAGATCGGGAGTAGAAGAGATCGCACTCGCGAGCTAAACCGAGGGCATCACGCGTGAAACGAAGTTTCGGTTCGCGATCGGGAAAACAGCCGCAGCAACTATCCTGAAAAAGTCTTTCAAGCTTGTCCTGAAAAAGTCTTTCAAGCTTGTAAGTCCGCCTGTTGGTGGCAAAGGCGAAAGCTCAATCGTGTCTCAAAGCATTGTTACTTGCGGGGGAATCGAGGTTGCACGCGCGATATCTGCGCTCTACGACGATGCAACGACGAAGCGCGCATGTCAAGCGGCCGAAGGGGGCAAAGGCTTCTCCGTCGGCCGCGCAACCGCTCCCCCTCCTCACACCACGCACCTGCGCCGGGCTGCTGTTCCCCACAGCCAACCCTTTTTTTTCTCCCCCCGCTCCTTGTTCGTTTGTTCCGCGTCCCCTCCTCCTTTGTAATGCCGTCGCCGCTCTCTCCCCCGCCGGCGCATCTCCGCTGAGAAGCACGCTCGCACCCTCGCATCTCTGAGAATGTTCCGGCAGCCGCATTATAACCGGTCTTTCATCTCGGGGGTCTGCACAATAAGTGGTATGCGTATACATGGAGTTCTATGGGAGAGTAAACGGGAGTCAGAAAAAACCGCATTATAGCCGGTACTGCACTGTAAGCGGTTACGTTATAAGTGGTCTGAGCTGTAACTGGATATCCTTTGAAGAGGCCTTCATTCTACAATGGATTCAAATTAGGCTGATGGTGGTGGTAATAGCGGTGGTAAAAATGTTTAGTTTCGTTGACATGGGTAGACTGATGTAACCATCCCGGGGCATACGGGGTTCTATGGAGGTTGTGTTATTAAAATGTAGGTCAGCAGCTCTACCTCTTTTCAGCAGTCCAGAAGAGCCCAAGACGCTTTTTCTGTCTTCTGGCTAGCAGTTCGGCCTTATTCATTGCTGGAAATTTGCTGGAAGTGGCAACGTGGGATGCTTCCGAATGCTTTATTATCACTTTCTCAAGAGCCCTGGGCTGTCCTACATGAGGTGAAAAGTGTCAGCTTGGATCCATTGCTGCACCTTAAATGGGAATCCGTAATGGCGTGCGATGCAGTTGCACTGGAGCTTTTCCTTTTCTGGAAGAGTGCTAATCCGCCTGGCGCCATGGCCATGACTGTTCTCACTCTGCACAGGAAAATTCTGACTGCGCGTCTGTATCTGTATCACTGAAGAATGGTGTCATTTTCTTCCGGCTGCAGGTTTTTTAAGTGCAGCCTTGTGCTATGCTTTGGCCTTTCTGGTCATGGTCATATTTTTTTGTTATAGGGCGCTATACGTGACAAGTTCGTAGGCAGTGCTGATGCACAATTTTTTGTGGTTAGGGCTTTGCACGAGGGAATCGGTAGATGATATTAGATATATGTCTGACATCATGACAGAATGGAGTTTGTAAATAAGAAGCTGCTACAGTACCGTGCAGGCAAGAATACCGATACTGCCGGGGAACTGAAACAACTGCCGTTGCTACAGCACAGCCCTGTATGTTGTGTGCAGATGCAATGAGGCAGACTTCCACCAGCTGCACGAATTGATTGTCCGCAAGATGGGCCACAAGATGGCGCCCCTGCAGCCCAGTCTGGGTGAGTGCACGGGAGAATTTGTGTTGTGATGCCAGGAGTAGCTTTAAATGGTGTGTAGGGATGGGCGAATAGTGGTTTTGAGGTTCGAAGCGAATCCGAAGCGAATAGTGATTTGGTCGAATAATTTCGAATAGAATAGTTCGAATAGCATTTACCGCATATTATAAAGAAAAATTAGCATTTTTGTCAAGACCCTTGCACAATGTTTTTAAGGATTGGAACTAGGTATGAGTGAATGTCACTTTTTTGGTTTGAAATGAAGTAGAAGCAGCCTTGAATATTATCAAGATTTGAATAGCAGTAGGGTGCAAGTTATAAGTGGTGCAATACAATTTAAAAATTACTATACTTAGCACATATACGCCCATATAACATGCTTTTAAACTTAAAAAAAATATGTACATTTAACCTTGAAGTGTGGCTTCGCGGCAGTGCAGATTCCCCCCTGGATGGGTTGTTTTACGGCACAGCAACCAGACGCTGCAGTGAAACCACCTTTACAGGTGGTTATGTGCAGTCAAATGTATACATATATTCGTTCATTTCGAATACTTCGAAATTTCAAATAATCTGAATTCGTATCGAAGCGAATTCGAATACTGTAATATTCATTCGAATATTCGAAACGCCTGAATATTCGCCCATTCTTAATGGTGTGCCACAAAAACCTCAGAAAGCCAATCTTGAAATGCTTCAAAGCCTTCTACTGGGGCTCTTTAAATGAGTGCGTGCAGACCGAGCCCTGTATGCACAAACCAACCTTAGTCTCATGTCTTGTTTTCCTGATAACTTTTGTGCCTTTAATGCACATTAAGAGCATGCAGGTGGTAAGCAGGACAAGAGATAACTAACCTTATTGTAATGAAGTGGAAGGGAGAGCAGAAATCAATTTGTTATAATTGTCGTTTGTTATACAGGGTCTATTATAAAAGTAATGCACATTTTCTGGAAAAAAAATAGATTTATTGATCAGACCTGTACAAATGGTTGAAATTCTTCGAAATACTCTACCCCTGCATCATTACACTTGCGGAGAGGTGTGTGCCACGCCTTGAAGGCACCCTGAATGTTCTCGACAGGAATGTCTTTCAGGAACATTGTAACATGCTTTTGGATGTTTTCCACAGTCTCTTAATGCTTTCCTTCCAGCTCTCTCTTCAGTCAGGGAAACAAAATAAAAGTCGCACGGAGCCAAGTCAGGACTGTAAGGGGGATGGGGGGCTACCGGGGTGTTGCTCCGGGCCTGGAAGTTGGTAACAATGCAGGACGTGTAGCTGAGGGCATTGTCATGGTGGAGCTTGATCGTGTCTTTGATGTTGGCCCTCACGCGCGCAACCTGGCGTTTCAATCTCTTAAGCACCTCTAGATAAAAGGTTGAGTTGACAGCTTCTCCCTGCAGTACAAACTCAAGATAGACGATTCCTGGGCTGTCAAAGAAGACAATGAGCATCTTTTTGATGCAAGACTTGCTCATTCGCGCTTTCTTGGGGCAGGGCATGATATTGTGTGCCACTCGCTGCTCTGCCTTTTTAATTCTGAGTCGTACTTGAACATTGTCTCCGGTTACGAGAGAGTTAAGAAAGTTCAGCTCATTTTGAATCAAATCCAACAATTCTTAAGAGCACAAAACCCGAAGTTCCTTTTGATCTTCAGTCAACAGTTTCGACACAAGCTTCGCGCAGACCTTGCGCATTTGCAGATCTCTGTCACTATCCCATGTACCACAAACCTGGACCTGTGTAGGGTGTCAGAAATTTGCTGGATGCTCAGTCGACGATTGGGACATAACATTTCTCACACACAATACATGTCTTCATCTGTTCTGGCCGTTATTGAACATCCAGAACGGGGTTCATTGGCGACCTCCTGCTGGCCCTCCTTGAACTCCTTGTGCCACCTCACGGACTGTCGCTAGCTGGGAAATACAGTAAAAGCTCGTTAATTCGGATTTCACGGGACCGGAAAAAATGTCCGAATTAACCGAATGCCGAATTAACGAATAAACAGGAAAAACAACATTAAAATCAAGTTGCAGAGGCATACCTTTATTTGCTGAAGTATTTTGTAATGGTCGTCTGCGTTTTCGCGCTGATTCCGGCTGACATTACAATTTTTCTTAACTCTTCCAAACGGCCAACAGCACATTACAATTTTTCTTAACTCTTCCAAATGGCCAACAGCACGCAAACTGTTGCAAGTGCTCAGGCAAACGTCCTCTAATATCGAAAGCGCCTCCGAGACTTCCCGTGAGGTGCGACGATGAGGTCACGACATCATTAATAATTTCTTGATCGGGCAGGAGACCAGTCGTGGCGACACAATCGTCAATCGCGATGTAGTCCTGAAGGGTCATATATGTGGGAAGGACAGCATCGAAGGTCGGACAGTCATCGTCGGTGGACTCGGCTGATAAGTCGTCGATGCCGTCGTCAGCTACTGCCGCATGCTCGGGCCTCACATGAGAACTTTACTGAGACCCCGAGGAAATGGATCATGCGCTTATGGTCTTCCTTGGCAACCAATACAAGTGCACTTGTGAGGAACCCACTACGCTATAAATAATTGTAATTTTTGAGAAGTAGGGCAGCAGGCACTGTGCCATTTTTCGTCATTCTACGGAGAGCGTTGGTACCTGCTAAAGCCATGTAAGGCATTATGCACACTTTGTTGATGCTGTGCCTGATGACGATGAAGAATTATGGCAGAGTCCTTTGTAATGGGTTGGAAGCATTCAACAACCTACTCGTTGCGCAATTCGTATTGTGTGACGCCTGGTTACAGAATTCGCGTTGTGCGACGCTCGGTGCTTATTTTACTCTTCTACCACGCTATATTGCGTATGCTAATGTGGTTCCTTCCCGACATGAAGCCTGTATAGGACCTTTTTGCAAAGCAGTTTCAAGCACCGGCATGGCTCAGAGGTTGAATACTGGGCTCCCACGCAGAGGGCCCAGGTTCGAACCTCGTTCCATCCTGGAATTTTTTTCTTATTTCGTTTTTTTTTCTTATTTCAAGCGATACTGGTTACGGACACCGGCGGCGGCGGCGGACAACTACGGCGCCAAAAACGGCCAGTGAAATGATCTCATAACAGCTTTCGCTGTAATAGGAGAACTCCGCGAGAAGAGCATAACTACCCTAGCTAGCCACCCTACCCTAGCATAACTACACAACACAAGGGAAAATGGCGTCGGAGACGCAAGAAGACGCCGACGTTCGGTGACGCTGCAATCGCCCCCACTAGTTGATGACGATGGCGATGTCACTCAGGTTTCGGTTTCGCTCCAGTGGTGCCAGCGATGCTTTACCACACTTTTGTGTAGCGGCAGCCGTCAGCATTTGTCCGAATTAAGCAGTGCGGAGCCCAATTCTGACGAATTAACGAAGGTTTGGTCGCATAGATTAACATGCACTTTGGCCGGGACCAATAGAGCCGTCCGAATTATCCGAATTTCTGAATTAACGGGTGTCGAATTAACGAGCTTTTACTGTAGCGGTCGCCCGCTATTTCCATCACTTAAAGGAGGCCCACAAGAAGTTAACGTATGACACATGTGCAGTGGCGACAAACGCTAGCGCAAAGCTTTGCGTACGCTATTAGAAAACCGCCTAATGAAAAGGTTGCCACGTGAAAGTTTGATTGCAAGGCTTGATGCTGCCTTTTCTTTCTTTTTTCTTTGCTGCCATTCCACCACTGAAAAAACATCTGAAAAGTGAGCGACCTTGATCGCAGCGTCCGAAATCTGCGTGTGGTGCTCGCCGATCTAGGATGTCTTAGTCGCGAGAAAATTGGAGCGGGCCATGCGTGAGCACGCGCCTGTCATACTTTAGAAGGCCTGTTCTAACATTTTTTTTTTCATATCATATGTGCCATATTTTTACCGCGTCCGTGTCTGAAATGTTTGTTGTAAAAGTAGGAGGCTTTGAAAAATGTTCGCTATATGTGGACACAGTTTCAATGGGTAGCATAGGAAAATTGTAAATGCACTGAAATGTGGTCGTTATAACCGATAGATCATTATATCTGGGATCGTTATAATAGGGGTTCAACTGTATATGGTTGGTTTGTGAATACTACCTAACCCAGTTTGTTTATGAAGCATTTTAATGGCACAACAGCAAGGAAATTGAGCGATAAGGGTAGGGTTAATTTGTGAATACAGGTCATGAATATGCTGTAGAAAGGAGCAGTGAGCTTTATAATGAGTTTTACTGATGCGTGCTCACAGTGTCCTGAGCTGTTCATCTAGTGTTCAATTAAGGCTTGTCTAACCATGTCTCAACTTAGCAAGAAAGGCTTTTGTACTTTGTCTAATGTACCTAAACAGGAAGAGTGTTCCACAAAGGGCAACCAACACGAGACAGCTGCCTGTTGCCAAACGCATTTTGTACGGGTGACTGAAAGAAGTGATTGTATCCTTGTGTTGAAAACTTGTAAGGCGTGAAAGATTAACAGTGAAATAGGTAATTGTTAGCTGCAAGGCCATACACCACACTTGTAGTTTTATTTTTTATCAACAGGTTGAGAGGCATGATTGCATAATAGTTCCTTAGAACAAAGTGTTTGACGCATAACGGACTGGGTTATGGAAGTCCCACCCGTCTGCTTGCACTCAGGACTGAGCGTGTGCCTGCGGCCAGTGTCTGATCCGGAGGAAGAGGGTCTGCCCGTGGTGCGCATGCGGGGTTTTCCCGAGGTCATCATGCCGGGGGATGTGCGCAACGACCTCTACCTGACCCTTGACCGGGCTGACCTTGCTGGTCCCGCCAAGAACATAGAAGCTCGCCTTATGCTGGTAGCCGCAGATGGACGCATCCTTCAGGTTGGTGATCAGCCATTGAACATTCTGAAGTTTGGAACTAAAGCCGATGCTCATCCTTGCTCGTGTGACACGACTTCAGAGTGTGAGAGATGGTTGGCGTGTACATAGGGTGCACAGGCAGGCACTTCTGTGTGTTTGATTTGTTTATCTTCTGTATTTATTTGTTCACTTGTTTCAGCTGAACATCTAAAGCTGTACAGAAATATCAGTATATAAATATCAAAAGAGTCAGCTCCAAAACTATGACATTTGAAACTGGAGCACTGAGACAGAAATCATAGACGTCAGAAAAGCTGCTGCAGTAATCTCTGCATAGAGTGACAGCAGTGTTCAGAGAAGCATATGATTGATGTTGGCAGTGGGCAGCACAATCATTGTGCACAACCGAAACGTGTCAGTTGGGGTTGGATATGTTGAATCTATGGTGATATCGTTGGGGAACACACGAGTGTTGCGATTCAGATGAAGGGAGTCTGGTGCAAGAAATTGAGTCCCAATTCTGGACAAGTCCTGCTGTCCTCCTTATTTCTCACAAATGCATGAAAACGTTGCATAATATATCAATACGAGTACTAAAAAAATGAGCTGTTTCTTGCAACTTTAATGCACCTCAGACACAGGTGTAGTTTATCGTTTATTTTTTGTGATTTACCCAAGTTGCAAAAAAAAAGTGACTGCCAACACTGTATGTCATTGCTTAGGATGCTACGAGTCACTAGAAAATTATTTGAGATGAATAGGTGCGGCGCAAAAAGGACGGCGACAAAGTGAGGTTACGAACTGACAAACAAGGGCACCATTTCGTGTCTGTTGTCAGTTCATGTCTTCACTTTGTCCCCGTCCTTTTTGCACCATACCTATTTATCTCAAGTAATGAACCAACTAGCTTAGCAACAAGCCCTGTTAAAAAATTGAGATGCACAATCCATCGCTTCAGTCTGTGGTGACATGTTCGCTAGTACAAAGCTTTTGGGTCAGGTTTTAGCGAAGGGTGCTACGTTTTGAAGATTACATGCACAATAGAAATCCCGAATGTTGGTTGGAAGTCACAGACAAGTGGAGATTGACAATTTTGAACAGCGCAAATGACAAGGGACAGGTTGAAAAGAAAACGGGACACGTCAACCTGTCCCTCGTCATTTGCGCTGTTCAATATTTTCATTCCATACCAACTTGCCCAGCTTTCCATTTTGACAAGTGGGCACCCTGACTGAAGCCCTTTCCTCCACATTTGCAGGACTGCCTGAGTGGTGGGGTGGGCCAGCTGGAACCGTCATGCGAGTGGCGCTCTCTGGTGTTGTGCCGCACGTGCACCCCTCGGTGGGGGGAGGCCGTGCACGTGCGGCTGCCCCTGGAGCCTCTGGAAGGGGCGCACGTGCGCGTGGAGCTGCGCCACTGTTCGGCGCGCAGCGGACGTGAGCCCCGGCTACTCGCTTGTGCCCTGCTGCCTCTGCTGCAGCGAGGCACCGTGCTGCCCAATGGCCCCCACGAGCTGCCTGTCCTGCGAGCTGACCCGCCGGGAGGAGCCCAGGCACGCCACGAGGCCCTGCACCTCACCACCCTGCTCATTTCCACCAAGCTCACCCAAAACAGTTGAGTGGAAGAAAAAAGTTAAAAAACATATTCTAGCATTCTAGTCCACTTAGCACACGGGTCTCAAACACACGACCTGTAGACCTTTTACTAGTAGGCCCATCTGCACATGACTGTCCCATATTTTTTTTCATTTTGTTAATAAGTATGTTCGTGAGCCTTCAGCCCGCAATGGACAGCTGTCCGCACAGGACAGGGACTTGAGAGGTTTCTCTTCGAATGTTTTTGGCTCAAGAGGTGACTTCTTAGAGACCCATGGTTGCCGAAGGCCATGTCGCTCACTGCGAGAAGGGACTCTACCTGGTGACGGCGGTCAGTATCCAGATTGGAGTCGTGAAACTCGGTATCGATATGTTTCTTGAATACTGACGCCAAACTTCTTTCAGAAATGAGATATGGAAAAGGTCTTTTTTAAATGCCTCCCCCCCCTCTTCTTCAACATTCTTCACTGTCCCGGCCCTTGTGGGACTGAATTTCTTGGCTGCGGACTGCTAGCTTTGGTGAGCCTGAGACCCCTGACTTAGCAGTTTCAGCATCTTTTAAAGGAGACATACCACACAGTGCAGGCATCGCCGATTCGGCATCCCATGCCCAGTGCCTCTTGATAAAATGGCAACAACAAAAAACAGGGGTTATTTTTTGCAGCCATTTTGAGCACTATTAAATGTCAGTATAATCAAGTGCGTCAAATTGCCAATTTAGTACTTCAGTGGAAACTTTGCTGTGTTGAAATTGAACCTCTTATGATAAGTAAATTGTCGCTGACCGATTCTTTTTTTTTTGCGTGGGAGTGCTGCAAGAAAGTTCGAATAGCAGGGCAGTATGTAAAAAAACTAATTTCAGTAGCACTTAAAATGTCAGTTTTGATGAGTATGGGTTTTGGTCACCACAACTTGATGCCTCACAGTAGCCGTACGTCACATGTTACAAACTGTGGTAAAAAGTAGGGATGGGCGAATAGTAAATTTGAGGTTCGAAGCGAATCCGAAGCAAATAGTGATTTGGTCGATTAATTTCGAATCGAATAGTTCGAATAGTACTCACCACATATTATTAAAAAAAATTGAGCATTTTCTTCATGACCCTTGCACAGTATTTTTAAGAATTGGAACTAGGTATGAGTAAATGTCACTTCTTTGGTTTGAAATGAAGTGGAAGAAACCTTGAATGGTATCAAAATTTGAGTAGCAGTAGGGTGTGAGTAGTGGTACAATATGTTACAAGTAAAAAAATTACTATACTTAGCGCATATAAGCCCATATAACACGCTGTTAAATTTTAAAAAATATGTACTCTTAACTTTGAAGTGTCGCTTCACGGCAGTGCAGATTTCCCCTGGAAGGATGGTTTCACCGTACAGCAACCCAACGCTGCAGTGAAACCACCTTTACAGGGCGTTATGTGCGGTCAAACATATATATATTCGTTCATTTTGAATACTTCGAAATTTCGAATAATATAAATTCGTATCGAAGCGAATTCGAATACTTTAATATTGGTTCGAATATTCGAAACGTCCGAATATTCGCCCATCCCTAGTAAAAAGCAAAGTTATCGTGCCTATTCTGCTGCTGCGGCTGGCCATCAAAACCTTGGGAGTGTTGCCTAGACTGGTGCAACATCATTACCATTTGCTCCCCCTTCCCATGAATGCACAACATAAAAAGTTGCAGCAAACAATGCAAAGAGCTTCATTCTAAAATCGCATGAAAGCAGGGCAACAATCTGAATTATGGCATTTCTGTTATGCAACAGCTAACATATTGTGTCTGAAGAATCAAGCAGTTATTAGTTAATTCAGAATGAAGAGATCTGGAATTATCGAGATTTTGCTGGATGTGGCAATAACAACGTGTGTGTGTGTGCCTTTGCAGGGGACCTGCTGGCATTGCTACGCTGGAAAGAGCAGCCCGACGATGTGCCACAAGCACTTCTCGGCCTGACCAAGCTAGATGGCGAGGAAATAGTCAAGGTGGGCAGTGTTCGGTGCTTTTGGGTTTTCGAGCCTTTTTTTACCATGGGGTCTTTTTGCATAGAAGGATGTAGTGGCTCTGGTAGATGAGCATGTTGCCTCCCACACACGGCATGCAATCACTTTTGTAAGTATTTTCACAAGATTGTGGCCGGACATGTTGGCGTTGCCGAGTGATAATGTTCCTATGGGGGCACAGTGCGAGACTGCCGTGGTACATAGATAGCCGAATGCCTCACAAAAGTAAATTCCCAAAGTGGTCGCCAGAAAATGCGGCTTTTACTTCACCTCCTTCTAAACTGCACACAGCGGCGCATTCGGCCAAGATCTCGTCGGCTGACAAAACTGCTGACAGATAAGACTGCACCAACAGTACTAAACATTCACTGCACATTTGCTCAATGACTCGCAAACACAAGAAACACAAAGGCAGCGTGATCAGCAGCAGTCTGTGGGGAGCCGCAAGTAAGCACCTCTCCTCCAATGATGATGAGCCTAAGCCAATGCGACAGCTCTGGACAAGAAACACAGATCTCAAAGGATTTACTTTCCTTACTCCGTGCGCCAAAATAAATTTTTAAGCTACGTCATAGGTACCATTCTGGATTGGAAATACAGATCTCGGAGGCCATGCTTCCAATCACGAGAATGTGAAAATGTCATGCGTGTCAAGTTCGGGGTGCGATCATTACACAGGAAAAAGAAAAAAAGTGGAATTTTTGACGACAAAAAATTCGAGGGTGCGATCATTACGCAAGTGTGATCATTATGCGAGTAAATAGGGTCAATGCCTCTCCCACTCTGTTTCTTTTGGTGAGTGCACTGTGACCACTAGTTTTTATGTAGGCAACCAATTTTTGATTTTGCTTGCAGTTATTCACAACACCACTACCAACTCCATAAAAATTAGGTGGGTGTTCGGTAAGAGGATGGGCTTAAAACATTTTGTCCAACCAGTGCATATCGGTGATAGAAATTTGTAACACCGTACTGGTTTTTGTGTAATTTTTCAGACACAATGTGCACGAGCAATGTCGCAAAAGTACAAGACGCAGTCGCTGCAAACAAGGGTGTGATAATTCAGGTTGTCACCTTGCTTTCATGACATTTCGAACCGAAGCTCTTTTGCTTTTGTGTCAGGCTTGCAACGGGTTTCGACGTGATGCCTTTACAGTCAAATTCCGCTACAACGAAATTGACGGGACACGCGAAAAGTTTGTTCTCGCGGAATTTCGTTGCAGCGAAATTTCATCTATAGACCACAAACGTTAGGAAGATCTGATTATTACAACTTGTTCTTTGGTCCCGGCAAGCACATGCACTGTCTTTTGCATTGAATTCTTGCCAACTCGGACGTACTTGGCCGCACACCGCGTGAATGTATGTTCTCGCGTATAACACACACAGAATATACAAAAAATTTAGCACTAAACTCGGAATGCGGGTTATACGCGAATTTTGGTGCGCAAATTTGCTTCACGGCAATGCAAGGAAGGCGGCTTTACGTCAGTACGCGAGTTATGCACATGGGTTATACACAAGCAAATACAATATGCAGGCTACCCTCGAAGCATGCCGAGCACGTAGCGCCACAAAGGAGCGTGCCAAAGTTCGCTGGAGGCTAACTGAAAACGAAGTGCGGAAGCTCCGCACTACCACAGTCATAAGCAAGCAAAATGAAAGCCGAAACGCTTCATGCCGTTTTACGACTTCCTTGCCCTTAATCTTTCTTCTGATGTGTTAGCTGCGTACTTGAGCGTATTCCCTTTCGATGATCGCGAAGATAGCGACCGTGGTTTTCTGCACAGCGGTTGCGGCAAACGGTAGTTCCGTTTTCAGTCTGTGCGCGCTGGCCGTGTGCGTGCCTTCAGAACTACGTCGTTTCTATCTGTCATCGTGTCTACTGCGGTTTTGACCGCAGCATTGCTTTGAGCCAATGCGCGTACGTTGGATGTGCGCATACTTTAATGGTCGTCCATCATCGGGTCGACACGACCGCATTTGTGTTCGCAGCGGTTGCGGCAGAATGTAGTTACGCTTGGACTAGGTGCGCGCTGGCCGTGCGTGTGCCTTCAAAACGCCGTGGATGTCATTCACAATCGCAGGATTGTGACGACGAGCAGTAGTTTTGTTTTGAGTGCTACGTCAAAACAGTGGCGGGAGTTCTTGAAGAACGATTCTTCCGCGGCCCGCACACGCATCAAACCCGCCAGCAGCTTCATTGCAGATGGACGATCTGTCGCCGAGCATCTCAACGGCGAAAAATTTACCGGAAGGTGCGTGTGGTGGCACAAAGCATGTCTCTGATGAAGACACGGGTCTTGTGATGCGGCCGCACGGCTCTGGCAACGAGAAATGGTCGAGTTTCTAGTGGAATTTCGCGGCATTCCTAGGCAAGCTCCTTTTCCTTATGTGGTGGCACTCGCGAAAACTTCTTTCAAGCGGAAATACATACCCAGAAAAAGTATTCGATGTGATGAGACATTTTTCGCATTGTTTTCTAGGGGCGACTGACGGGGAATTGAAAATTATTCGTTGTGGCGGAAATTTTATTGTAGCGGTATTTGACTGTATCAAACTGAATGGGGAGCAGTGGCTTACCATCCTAAACAATACCTAAAGCTTTGATGGCAAACTACAGTGGCAGGAGTGTGCATAGGCTTGTGCATCGCCCCGGTGTTAAGCGATTTGTATCTAGCTCATTTGGATAGAAAGCTTCATGAACGGTTGGCTGGGATGAACGTTAGTAAGTGCTTCCGCTTTGTCGATGATTACTTGATTCTGTTTGATTGCGATTATGATGCAGTTGATGAGTCTGCGCTCGTCCTCGCCGTTTGTATGTGTACCGTGTAAAATTTTCTGCGCTGAGCAGTTTAATAATGGAATACCAACTAGCCCAATCCCACACTTTACTACAGTGGCAGAATGTGTGCAATAGTTCTTTCACACTGATTACTAGAGATGGGCGAATAGTGAATTTGAGGTTCGAAGCGAATCCGAAGTGAATAGTGATCTGGTCGAATAATTTCGAATCGAATAGTTTTAATAGTAATTACCGCATATTATTACGAAAAATGAGCATTTCTGTCATGACCCTTGCACAATATTTTTAAGGATTGGAACTAGGTATGAGTGAATGTCACTTTTTTGGTTTGAAATGTAGTGTAAGCAGCCTTGAATAGTATCAAGATTTGAATAGGGCATAGGTCATAAGTGGACGTTACAGTTTAAAAATTACTATACTTTGCGCATATAAGCCCTATAACATGATTTTAAACTTAAAAAAAGATACGTACATTTAGCCTTGAAGTGTGGCTTCGCGGCAGTGCAGATTTTTCCTGGATGGGTCGCTTCACAACACAGCAACTAGACGCTGCAGTGAAACCACCTGTACAGGGGGTTATGTGCGGTCAAATGTATACATATATTCGTTTGAATATTCGAAACGCCCGAATATTCGCTCATCCCTACTGATTACCACTATGTTGGACCCACATTTTCTTTGGTTTTGCACGATCCATGAGTATGCATAATGAGAACTTTGTCAACACAGCATCAAACTGTAACTACGCCTGTGGCTCTCATATTCACCATAGCAGAATTTTTATTGTTAATGAAATTTGTATTTTCTGCTGCCCGATTACTTGGATGTTTCTTGCCACACCCTCCATGTAAAAAAGAGAACCAGTCGGCAACAATACTTTGCATACAGAAGGCCGAATTTCATTATAACAAAGTTTCTGCTTAACAAAGTAAACTGCCAATTTTACTCACTTTGTTATATGGAGGGTTACCTTGATGTCTTCTTGTCTTGTGCAGTTCCTGCAAGACATCCTGGATGCACTGTTCTCCATGTTCTCAACAGCTGACGGCAACTCAACACCCTACTCAGGCCTGGTCTTCAAGACATTGGTGAGGCCCACGCTTGTTTGTTATGTAATGCTGACACTGAACATAAGGTGGATGTTAGTGACAACTCGCCTGTATTTCAATGCACTTAGAGATCTATGAGGCTGTCTGTCCTGTTATAGTCAGTCTGCATAACACAGGCTCATGACCATACATGCAAAGGTCAGGCATAGGAGGAGTTGGCAGTGGGAAGTACTTTGGAGAAGTTGTCAAGCAACTTTTACCCTAACCCTCGTTTTGCATGAACCTTAATCATGCCTGCGCTTTTAGCATTTTGCATCACCAACGTAGAAGGATGCTGGTAATTTGTGTGCGTGGAGCTTGGCTGCTGACATAGTGAGCTGCGTTGCGGACAAGCGTGAAGAAAACAACTGTTCATTATGAATGTTCCTAAAAGACAGGAGCCGAGTGATAAACAGTCTATAATACAGCTAAACCTCAATATAACGAACTTCAATATAATTAAATTGTCACTATAATGAAGTATTGCACTTTTTACAGCTTCATGGTCTTGCAGTTATGGTGCTCAGCTGCCAACCCGAAGGTCGTGGGATCGAATCCCAGCCACAGCAGCTGCATTTCGATGAAGGCGAAAGGCTAGAGACCTGTGTCCTTAGATTTAGGTGCATGTCAAAGAACTCCAGGTGGTCCAAATTTCCAGAACCCTTCTCTACAGCATCCCCCATAATCGTATCATGGTTTGGGGACGTAAAACTTCGACAGTTATTATTATTAGTTATGAGCCTCACTGCTATCAGCTCTATAAAATTATGTGGATGTTCTGTGATAAAACCAACTTCCAAGGCAATTTTTTTTAACCCCATTGCATAGCAGCGACAGAAACTAGCTATGCTGTGATGGGTCTTGCTCAATTTTAATTTAGCTTGCAATGTTGCGAAACAGAAAATGTGGCACGGAGATGCCATTATTCAGGTTGTTGCCTTGCTTTGTTGCGATTTTAGACAACAGCTCTTTTGTTTTTGCGTCATGCGACGGTTTTCAATGTTGGCATTCATCGGACTGAGTGGGGTGCTAGTGGTTTGGTTTGGTGAACATTATAGCATTGGCACTGCACCACTTTAGGCAAAACCTGAGGTTTTGGTGACATGTTACAGAGGCAGAATAGGCACGATAGTTTAACTTAAGCCATATTACCACAGTGCATTGGATTTGTATTTCCTGCTGCTTTATGCATGACATATGGGCACTGTGGAGAAGACTTTGCCAGTGCAGCATCGCCGGAGCTCGTGTTCAACAAAATTGTTTTTTTAAGGTGAAAGCCTTAGATGTCTCATCAAACTTGAAAAGTGACCGTCAGCATTGACATGAACACGAGTGATGCTAAAAGTTATCATGTGACGAAGTCACATTACAATGTCATTACGACATCACATATCATCAAAATTTGTGACGCCATAGTGACATTACTGTCACAATGTATAACGTGCCGTCACATGGTGACGTCATCGCATGACATATCGCTTGGTCATAGGCGGGCTGATCCTAGAAGCACGTGATGTAGAGAAAGCTTGTGATGCCTCCAATCTCGGAGGTAGGGCGAAGCCACGCTAGGTGCAGAATGCTTTTGGGGGTGGGGTTATAAATGCAATTGAATGAGAAGGAATAGACGATGGCTTTTACCTTCTAGGCCATTATGTCAACTGTTCATTATGTCAACTGTTCATCCCTTATACAGATAGAAACTGGGGTTTTCAAATCATTGCATTTCGAACAAAGTGAAGATTAGCCGTGTGTGTTTGAGTGCAAGTGTACTCCGCCAGCTGTACGCACACACGTACACAAAGAATGCATGTGCATGCTGAGTGTTCCTGTTTCTTTTGTGCAGGTGTACATACTCAGTCTGCTAGAGAGTCCCAAGTTTGAGCACTTCAAGCCGGTCTTGGATGCTTACATCAAGGGACACTTTGCAGCAGCCCTCGTCTACAAGTGAGCCTGCCTACCTGCACTTTTTGGTTTTGCTTACAATCATTCAGTCTTCGCTGTTCAGTCGCCCATCTACATAGCACAATGCTGCAAAGGGTGATACTGCATGATGAGGATTTTGACAGTGAGGCACAGTTTGCAATCACACCAATATCTTTAGTTGCAGGTAGGATACGGCCATTTAGAAAGAATACATCTAATGCAGTGGTTCCAAGAGTTAATCAATTTTTCAGGGTGGAACATTGGACATTTTGAGAGCAAGGGGGGGAGGGGGGGTGCGGGATATTAAGTTTATGAATTTCAAGTTTTCAAACTTCCTGTTTTCGACACACACACAGTCCATATCTGGTCACGCACTTTCGACATCTATGACACACATAGAAAACGGGAGCAAGGGAACTTGTGTTCTAGCGCTGGCACTGGAGTTGGCTATCTTTGAAACTGGAACGCCACCTCTTCAGACTCGTTTTTACATAGCCAGGTGGCGAGAGTCATGGTTCGCTGGCATTGCATGCGTACGGTTGCTTTTTACTGATTCCTCAGGTGTGCATTTTGAAGGGGTCAATCGGAGCAGTGGGTGGCCTTTCCACCACCGCCCACTGTGGGGAAAACCCTGATGATCGACAATGCAAGCCCTGATCGCATCAGATTTCCCTCCCACACACCTTATTACACACAAGCATGTTGTGTAGTTGGTGCACCTGTGTGTCTTGCTTCACAACGTGCAATGTGCTTTGCAGGGGCCTGCTGCGATGTGTGGCGCATTGTGCGGAGCTGGCCGGCGATGCTGGAGACGAGGCTCCCTCGGTGGAGCACTGCTTTGCGTCGCTCGAGGCAGTCATGCAGTTTGTGGTGCAATCGCGCCTCCTCCTCAGCCGTGCGACGGGTACCGACCCAAGTGAAGGCTTCTGGGCCGACCTGCAGCCCATGCTGGCAGCGTGCGAGCGCATGCTGACCGTGGGGGCCTCGGGCCCTCCCACCCTGGCACAGGTGAGTGCCCACTGCTTGATAGCACACTGAGTTGTGACCCAGGGTCGAAGCATTCGCTTCTGAGAAGTCGATGTCTGGTGTCTGGCTTGCACCATTTGCCTTCATAAATGACACGAAGGTCTTTTGCATAGACAGTCCACTGTATCGACAGTCATCTGGAGGTACAGTGGAAACTTGATGTAACAAAGTACTTAACTTTTTAATAGCACACCATGCATTTGTGATCTCAGTACAGTAGAGTCTTGTTACAATGAACTTGACGGGACTGCCAGATTTAATTCACTAATTTGAAATATTGTGGTACTGAAAAATCCTTATTTTTGTGTCTGTAATGTTATTGTAACAGTGGAAATTATGTACCTCTGCAGCAGATGCATGTGTTGGTGCTGAAGGGGGGACTGTGGTCTCAATACAGCGAAAATCCTTAAAAAATTTTTTTCACGAATCAGGATTTTGATGTCTTTATTGCCCAAAATATGGTCTGACAAAATATTATCACCTAATTGTGTCAAGTGCTAATGAATAGTAATCTAATAGTGTGGATATAAGAGAATTAATGCCCAAATTCTGAAATTTGGCTTGATTTTAAGCAGTGTTGGTAGTAACACATTACAAGTAATGGCAATACCGGTAACGTGTTACTTTCTTGAGTAACTTAGTAACACACTCGTTACTATTTTGGAACTGTAACGGGTAACATACTTACGTTACCATTTTTCGGTAACGTGAGGTGTCGCGTTACTCCTTACTTTTTACTCCAGTTATCCTGGGAGTTTTACACTAAACTAATTCACCTTGTAGGAGCCACTTTTCCAAAGCTCACCCTGACATTATTGTACATGTCACAGCAGTGGACTGCTGTTTGCCCACTAAACGTTGACAGAGTGGCCCTGCACGGGGTCCTTTGTTGTGCGGGGGAAATTGCAATGGGGAGCAAATTCCTGAAATTTCTGGAATGGATCTGCTATATTTTCGGCTACCTTGCTATCGAGGTTCAAGTTGTCATTGATTGTCGATGAAATGAAGTGACATGCAGTCCTCGTAACCGTCAAAAGCAAGCTGTCGAGGTTTGCTTGGCTTGTGGCAACGCCTCCTCTAGAAACATGCCTGCGGCGTTGCTGGCTATCCCATTGTAGCAGTCCTGTCTTGAGTTGTGGTCACTTGTCGAGAGATGTCGCCACGTACTGCCCTATTGTTTTCAATGGGGCTGGCGTGGTGTGATGTCGAGGGGGGTAATGTGCGCATGCGGAAATGTGTGTTGCAAGCGGCCACCGCTAAAGCCCCTGAAACTTCGTAAAGTAGCGACACTTTCCTCCTCCGCTCGCGTTCCTCCTCGTTATCCTCTCCTTCGCACTCTCTTTTCGAGCATGGCGCCACCTACCTTGCTCTTGCGTAGCAGACGACGCTTCGCAAAGAGAGCGCGCGCTTTAAGCATTCGCACTAGATGTCTAGCTCTTGGTATCATTTTTTAAAATTATATGTTGTTTACGAGATCTTAGGACACGTTTGTAAAGGACATGTGTGATGTTGAATGTTAATGTCCCGCTCTACATGAAGCCTTCTGAAACCTACACATTGTACACGTCGTCCTCGCGAGGCGAATTTGCCGCGCATGCCAATAACACACTGAGGCTGCCAGTACGCACTAGAGGTAGCCGTTCCGAAGTATCGGTTGGGTAAATATAGTTAACGCCGCTATACGTGCCTGTATTATGTAGCACTGTACACTGCAATACAAAAGGGTGTATTTGAGGCATCTCTTTCCCGCAAAACAATATCCAGCATCTAGCTCACTTGTTTTCTTTTTCACCAAATCTCTGCGCTCGCTATTTCCTGTTAACTGTTTAGCAACCTCACAAAAAGGGCGTGCTATGGGGTGTATTTCTGTCCCGAAACAATAACCATCAATCTCGCGTGTCTTTCCCTGCATTATCGCCGGGCGCGCAGTACTTCCAGGTCCCGAATGGTGTGCGTATTATTAAAAAGCATCCTTGATAGGAAAGTGGCGAGCGCCGAGTTTTCAAGAAAGGAAGCGCAAACTAGCCAGAGGACGGTTAATGTTGAGGGGCAAGAAGACTCCACAAAGGGTGCGGACAGTTTTTAGAGTGCACACATGGACAATGGGTGTTGGCGGTATTATGCTAGTTAAAGAGTGGCGACTACAGTCGATCCCGGATATATCGAACTCGAAGGGGACCGCAAAATAGTTCGATATATCGATAATTCGAAATACGCGTATGTAAGGCTTTAATTAAAGCACTGCAGGCATCGACACACTTTTCTGAAATCGTAAAAAGCGCGAACATGACGATTCGCTCACATATGCTAAAGAACAAGGCGAGAACTTCTTTTGCAAGTTAGCGCACTTTATTTCGCATGAAAAAAGTCCGTCAACTTGTCTTGCTTCTTGCGCGCCGTGAATTCATCAAGTCATCGTCAATATTATTGAAGCTTTCCAAATAAGTAAATTCAGCCCCTTCCACCACAACAGCGGTGATGCGCCACAACAGCGGTGATGCGAACGCTGATGCGAGCTCTGTAGCGCGGTAAAGGGTTTAGCGGTGGCAACGGCGGCTGGCATCTTCAAACCGCAAGGGTCCATTTCCGCAGCACCGGCAACGTCAGCTATGATCTCGGCATCGATGCAGTAAGAAACAGCTACGTCGTTATCTGCACCGATGAAGTCACTCGCTGTGCTCCCGTCCAATATGCCGCCCGGAAACGCTAAGTCGCAAAATTCACTGACGCACCGTACGCCGTAGTCGGCGATCATGACGCGCCCGAAGTCGTCACCTGGCACCAAGGCCCGTAAGGAAACAGTGCGCGATGGTGCTTTACTTGACGTCGTTCCAAGCACCGGTCATCGTTTTTATCGCTACGAGCGGGACAATGCTTAGTTTGACTCCCGAATTACGATTTATCAAGAACAAAGCGCGAAGTACACATTCTGCAAGAGACAACGCCAACAACGCTGCACGAAGAAACATTTCTCCACCGTCGACGTGTTGGCGATACCGGTGGCACTTGTGGCTTTGCAGACGGCAACGGCTACTTTGGCGAGAAATGCGAAAAAAAAAACGTAGCCTCTGAGATCAGCATTTTAAAACCGAAAACACTAAAAATACGTCACGAGGTTGCGGATCTCGAAGGCCATGCTTTGCGGGCCTGCATGCCATTGTGCGCGAAGAGACAAGGAAGGGAATGCAAACGTTACAACAAGGCTGCCAAGTCACTTCGAATTCTCAT
Source organism: Rhipicephalus sanguineus (assembly GCF_013339695.2). Lineage (NCBI taxonomy): Eukaryota > Metazoa > Arthropoda > Arachnida > Ixodida > Ixodidae > Rhipicephalus > Rhipicephalus sanguineus. The sequence continues at coordinate 45,416,731 of NC_051181.1, read as the reverse complement.
TTTGGTGCCCTCGGCAATCAGCCAATTTGGAAAACACTAGCCCATGCGTTAAAACCTGCGGACCGCGCGTCAAATATACCGGTGAATTGACAGGCGCTGCGCACCGAACTAGAGCAACGCAATTTCGTCACCTGCGCGCGACGAGGGATTGGAACTTACAAGAACGCGGCCGAAAAATGATCAATAGTTGTTAGAAAAAATGCACTTTCTGGGCTTCGGCGCGGGGCAGCGTTCGATATAGTGGATGTTTCGCTGTGCGGGAGTTCGATATACATGCACACCAACCCCATACTTTTGAATGGGAAATTCAAGGGGATTTCTCAACTGTTCGATATAGCCAATAATTCGATATATCCGAGTTCGATATATGCGGGATCGACTGTATTGTTTATTTAGAAAATGACTGTCAGTGCAAGCAGCAGCTCGGAGCTTCATTGAAAGAAGAATGCGCCAGAAGGCGTACATCATTTCCAGTCGATACATTCAGACAGCGTTGGTTGATTCGTTAAGAGATTAGACGAACCAACCATAGTGTGAAAGTGCACCTCGTAGACGTACTTGACATACGAACTATACTCGCTGCTCAATGAACGAGCAACCGAACGAATAAACTAGCCTGCCACCGTAAACGTTTCCTTCGCGAGAGCTCCACTCGCGGATAATAATATCATCTGGTGTTTTTTTAACGTCCCAATACCACGATATGAGTATGAGAGACGCCGTAGTGGAGGGCTCTGGAAATTTTGACCATCAGATGTTATTTAACGAGCATTGACATCGCACGGCGCACTGGCCTCAAGCTATTCGCCTCCATCGAAATGTGACTGCCGCGGTCGGTCGCGACCTTCGCGTCAGCAGCCAAGCACCATAACCTCCGCTCCACCGCGGTGGAAAGCCACTCGCGGATATGAACCTCCACACTAAATGGCACGTAAACCTTCGCGCTAAATAACACGTGTACGTGAGGTTCCTAAGTGATGAATGCATCCTGCGACTCGGTTGGGCACGCACGCTTTGCCTACCTACCTTCTATCGCAAGTCCACCGGCGGATCTGTCGACGTAAAAGAGTTAGAGAAAGCTATTTGCTCCAGGAAAAAAACCCAGCACGCAACAAAAGCAAACAGTGAGTACCACTCATAATGTGAGCTTTCGCACTACAGCTTTGTTTCTTCAAAAGAATTGCGCCGAATCTCTGAAGTTTTGCAATCACATAATCGATCGTCAGTCGGCGTGCCATGCTAGGCGCACAAACCAATACCGCAAACTCAAACCAATAGGCGCATCACGTCAAGCAGAAAACATAACCACATATTCCTGAAAAAAAAAAAAAAAAAACACTTAGTACAAACCCCGCAGAAGCAGCAATAAAACGTGTGAGGAATAGGGACGTACTGCACAATTAACTGAGATGTGTCTACGGCGTTATAGCACACAGCGATTTGCGCGAACCTCGACGAGTACTTATAGTGGGAGTACAGCAAGTTACCTCGCATAGTCGCGTCGAAAACGTCGGCTGAAAGTTCTATCTTCCGATTCGGTGTAACCAAGCCTTCCTTCTAAACTCTGTGTGCTTCCCGGGCGGCTATTTGCCTTCACTTGATTTGTTTCGGCATCCAAAAGCGCAGCAGAAGCCCATGGCAACCAACCGTGACGTCAGTCTTGTGTGCAAGGTATCTCAAAGCACAACGCACGCGGAATAGAAAGTGCGTATCCATAAAGCACATGCGCTGAGAACCAGCGAGCCCGCACTTCGAGAGCAAAGATGGCAATCACGAGCGACTGTAAACAAACGAACGCTCCGAGCGGTCCCACGTGACGGCACTTGGCCAATGCCGACACGGCGTCAGCCTCGGAGAGGGCAGGGGAGGGAGAAAAGAGAGGAGGCGCGCTTTTATGCACGTATGTCGCTACTTTACGAAGTTTCAGGGACTTTAGCGACCGCAAGGATCGCCAGCTACTGCCCTCATTAGAAACTGTGAAGGAGGGAAAGGGTAGGGCAGGAGGTTTTTGGCTCACGCGGCAGGCATCTTTCTAGAGGAGGCATTGCTTGTGGACACCGAGACTCGGTGTGAGCTCCAACCACACCGTAGCTCTAGCACAACGGAGGATGACTTCTTTGGAAATGCCTTCTCGACATCATCGCCTACCGAAGATGAGTGACTGTCTCGGTACTTTTGGTACCGCATGACATTGCGATGAGCAGGCTCAATGAAAACATTACACGCATTCACCAGCTCTTCCTGAAAGGGAATACACGAGTACCACATAGCACATCCCTCGAGCTCCTATTTAGCGTAGGTGCAGACGTATTCGCTAAGAAGAGAGTCAAACTGTCTGATGAAAGCTTTGAAATGCAGCTGTTGCTTACATTCAGCAATTTGTAGTTACAATAGGAAGTTGTCCGTCCAATACTTTAGCACTGTTTATAAACTTAGTATTCAAAATTAGTTTTACACAGTCGCAATATTTGCGGTAGTTATACAGGTTAAATTGAAAAAAAAAAATTGTTCATGTGTGCAAATACCTTTTCCCCAGATTTATACAATTTAGCTATTTCTTTATTGCTACAAAATTTGCGCATTTATTTTGTAAGTAAAAGCACGCAGTCATAATCAGTGCATATTTATTCAGCGATGTTTTCTTTGTGGAGAGTGTTGATGATGAAATCGATCACGTTTTCTTTTATGTCCCACTGCGGTAAATGGCTTCCCCATGTGCCACAGATTCAGAAGTCATCATATGTAATTATACAGGCAACTTTAGGCCGCTACAGTACTGCCAAGGTACAGTGCATTTGTGTAAATTATTCTCGTTAAGTCTGTACTTCGGGTAAAATTGTTGTTTGGGCTAGAGCTTTCATGTGAAATATAAATATGAGCTTTATAAAGTTGCTATTGTAGGTTCCCACTGCAAAGATCCACTGATTAAGATTTCTGACCGTGAAGTAACGGAACAAGTATTGTCCGTTACTTTTATTTCGGTAACAGTAACACGTTAACTTTTTTAATGGGTAATGTAGCGCGGTAATGTGTTCCTTTTATTGCAATAGCAGTAATATGGACACTCTCAGCTCGTTTTTGCCGTCGGCGTCGCCATCCGGGCCCGTATATGTATGTATGTGTGTGTATATATATATATATATATATATATATATACAAAAGCTACAAAGAAAAATAATTCAGAAATACGTTCCGATGCGAAGAATCGAACACGCGACCTCTCGCTCCGCAGTGCGCGACGTTAGACGGCTAGGCCACGAAGAGTACAGTCTTTCAGCATGCTTACGGCGAGCTATTCATATATACCATTTACTTCAGCGTGCTTTCTCGCTCACCAGCGAGATGGCGCGAAGTGTGCGAGGGGCGGGCTGTAAAAGTTGTCGCCCCGCTCGTAGTGATGCGCTCACGCCTCTGTGCACTTGGCCCTACAGGGAATGGCCGCCTGCACGCGCGCTTTTCTCGTGGAGTGAGCGTGGGGGGGGGGAGGGTCTGTTTGTATGTCTCATGCTTTCACCGTGATGTTCGCGCTGAAGTTACAGAGCGTACGAAGGTCCCTTTGCTCGCTGCAGTGGCCGCGTTTGTGAAGCGATCGCATTGTTCCAACAGAAATAAGTAACAACTGTGGCAGTTGTTAGTTTGCGCTCGTCCTGTGTATACCTGTGCGTTCGTTTCATGCGTCCTTTATGTTTGAGCAGCGTGCTTTAAGTGTCTAGCTGTGACACGTAATAGTTCGCACTCGTCCTGTGTGTGTTCTTTTCGTGCATCCTTTGCGCTTGAGCGACGTGCCGGAAATTTCGAGCTGCTTTCCATTCTTCGCGTTGCATTCCACTTTGTTGCTATCGCATTCATTGCTTTGCCTTTTTTGTGGTGAAACTGACTTTTTTCTTTAGTGTAATGAGTAATGGTATTTAGTTAATTTTCGGTAACGCATACAACACTGATTTTAAGCCCCTGTAACTCTAAGCAAAGACAACCGATCGGCTCCGTCTTGGTCTTGTTACAAAGCTGCTTGCCTGCATTTGAATTTGATGTGTTTCAAACCATTGTATGCCTGATGCAGGCAACGCAATCAGTGCCTTTTGACAGGTCGCGAGGAGGGCACTAATTGGGCATAGCGTGTGCTTCGCTGCACTGCAGCAATGTACAGCCCTCTGATTGGCCATGATGCACACCTCCTCTCCTGGTCTCCCTGGTGTTGCCAAGCCTCATGGTTTGTGGCATTTGCTATTTCTCTCCCCTCTGTCCTAGACGTGCACGCTCCCTGCTGTCCTAGGCGTGCAGTTTTGCTTCCTTTGTCATCTCGACCTTTTACTCGTTGTTGCAAGTAATGCCGCGAGTTTACTTGCATTAATTATTGTTCAGTCAACCTGTGTTGCAGAATTTACATTGTTTCACATGTTTCGATGGCTTGCAATGCCTGTTTGGAAGTACAGTAATACCTAGTTAACTCGAAGTAGTAAAAACCAGAAAAAAGTTCGAGATAAGCAGATTTTCGAGATAAGGAAATTTTCGCACATTCCATTGAGAAGTCCAATTCTATCTAGAAACGTTATCACTACTGACCATTTTCTCAACAGGAGCACCTAACTGGCTCTTTGTAAAGGTTTTAAAGAAAAATAATGACATACCAGAGCTGTCAACCAGCTGTGTTTTTCTGCACTGCCTTTTTATTTAGTGCAGAAAGGCCGACTAAGGCTGGTCTGCCTCTCAGTGACACTAGCACCTAGAAAAGCTTTCTCGAATTGCTTAACACATCATATGTGCCGATCATCCGCGCCGCTGCACTCAACTTTATTTCGCATCAAGCGAAGCATGTTGCTTGTTTCGGCTGATGTTGTTAGCCCTTGAGTAGCTGCGTCGGCACTGCCACGATCACCGTGCGTTACGCCACGTTGTTTCACTTAAGAAAATGGTCAAACCAGCCGATGTTGCAGGCGAGATCAGTGTAGTCCACCGCTAAGTCCAGAAAATTGGCCTTCTCTGTCAATGTTGTGACTAGAAGGGGCTCCTTACGCACGATGCAACCACACAATCAGCGCCGTTTTGACGTCCGAAAACGTCGAGCCTCGAATTCGCTTCTTCGATTAGGGCTACCTTTCTTTGCAGCATTAGTGACTTGCTTTGCTTTGGCAGCGTTATTCTCACCACATTGCACGGCCGACAAAAAAAATCCGCGCGACGTGCCTTGTGTAAATAAAATGCTGAAATTGCATCTCTGAACGCTTGCTATGTTACTCTGTCTCTGACTGTAAACAAAACGACGTGTACAACACGAGCTATTTTGCAAGGCCTGCCTCTGCACGTCTGTTGTGTCACATGACGTGACACAGGGTTGCTTGACAAAGTTATTATGCCGCTAGGTTTCGACTTCACTTTTGGGGAACAGTGTCCACTTCGAACTTGTTTGGGGCAGCGCTAAGGAACACACGGACGAAGACATATAGTAGACGCCACGGGCGCTGACTTACAACTGAACTTCATTGCCTTTTCCAGTGCATTTATATGTGCCATAGTCGCTCGTTGTGACAGCCACGTTTTCCCAGAACTAACAAGCAGCGATAAACAGCAATCTTAACAATTTGTCTCGCTATATCAGAGGAATTCCACATGGCGCATGCGTGGAAGAAAAAAACAAAAACAACAACAGAGTAAAATAACAACTGGCGGACGCTTCACGTGTAAAAGCATAAAACGATGAAAGATTACATGACAACAAAAGGGAAGCGCAAGTGAGAACCACGCTTAAATAAAACCTTTGAGATAATCAATCTCAGCGTCGGACAAAACGATTGAAGGCCTGCTAACGCAGTTGTCACCTGCCTTATTTATGAAAAAGGCTTCCATGAGTTCGCACTCAGTTTTATCTTTCGCTTTCTTGAGGAACTGTGTACGTTGAAAATCAGGGGTACAACCACAGCGTTTGCAGTGCTCACCCGTGCGTGAGGGGCTCTTCACTGCTGTCGATGCCCATCTGTGATTCATCATAGTGAATTTCATTGTGTCCACTTCGTTGTAACCACGGCAGCCTTGTGAAACGTATGACATTTTGCCACTAGTATTTTGTGAAATGGTTCGGCGGCGAAGTTTTTGTTCCACTCTCAGTTGAGATTTCGAGATAACTGAAAGTGGGCACGGAAATACTTCGAGATAAAGGGCAATAAATACGTTGCACCTATGGGAAATTGTTCGGTACCGCAGAAAATTTAGAGATATACGAGTTTGAGCTAGAGGTATTACTGTAAGCACATGGAGTGCGCAGCGAAAAAGCGACACACTTGGAACCAGAACACTATGTCGCTGAAAATCCTGACTTTGGTGGCACTCCTGGCTGTTTCTTCAGTGGTTGGTGTGGCTGGGCTGTGCGTGACAACATCAAGTTTGGTGCCATTGCAAGCTGGTTTGCTGGAGCTTGATGGAGCTGGGGCAAGTTTGTGTATGGAGCACATTGACGATGTGTTTTACGTGGAGGAGGCATGTGTAGAATGTAAGGAACATCTATAGAACAAGAAGTCTACCTTGGCAGAGATTTTCAGCTACTTCAGGAAAGTTCGACCTGCTACATAGTGAGCGACAATGATGATGACAGTATAGAGTTTGTCATCATCGACATGAAAGTGATGCAAGAATTTTTCGCTCACAGTACCATTCTGAGTGTTGTAGGCAACCAAGAAGGACTTCCCTAAGTATGAATTAAACTGTTTTAGTGCATTGCTCAGTTTTTTTATTGATTCATAAAATACTTTGGTGGCTGAAGACAAGGTAGGCGGGGAGAGGAACATTAATCGATCATGTATACATAAAAATCTACACAAGAATAAACCATGAATGATCAATACAAGAGAAAACGTGCAAGAATAAAAAGTAATACAAAAAAGGAAATATCTGAGAGCACAAAAGAAGCCAATATATAATACAGTAAAAGCTCGTTAATTCGGATTTCTAGGGACCGGAAAAAATGTCCGAATTAACCGAATGTCCGAATTATCGAATGGTCGAAATAAACACAATAAATGCACGAGTTTTTTCAACATACCTTTACTTAACAAAGTAATCGGGGATGCTTGTGTTTTCGAGCAGAAATTCGCGCGGACACAATTTTTCTGAGCCCTTCAAGGTGCTCAGCAGCTCGCATGATGTCTGCATACCGCAAAAGTTTCACCCGTCATCCACGCTTTTCGGTTGGCACGGTAATCCACGGCAAGATTGTTGTTCTTAAAGCAGCGTGGCTTTTGAACCTTTCCGATAACGAGAAGTGGCAAGCGCTCTGTTCCTGTCACGTTGGGGGATAAAAGTACGGTTACTCGTTCCTTGCTTCTTGCCGCCGATTGAAGGATCCCCTTTCATCACTCTTCATCACTTCTTGTCGGGAGAGCCCGTTATTCAGAGCACGCAAAATTTCTACTTTGGTGGTGAAGTCCTTGGCCTCGTACTTGGGCCGCTTCGCCGGCGTTGCCATCGGCGGAGAGTGCGGTCGCACGAGAAGTCGGCACAAAAGCACCAGCAACGATCAAGCTAAAGGAGCCGTACTGAAACTTTCCTCGATAAATCGGCGATCAACGATGCAGCACACCAACGGGAACAAAGCAACAAAACCTACACGCGAAAAAAAGGCGTTCAACCAGTCTCAATCCAAGCCAAGTCGTTAATTGATGTCCATGGCGATGCTGCGTTTGAGCTTCACTTTTGTTCCGAATTTTTCTTTTTTCGTTTTCGAGCCTCGCCAGCGGCCCGAAAGTCGCCGAATTATCCGATTTGCGGTCAAATCTGTCCGAAATAACGAGCGCCCAGTCTCATAGAGTGATGCGTATATTTACAGGGACCAGATGACGTGTCCGAATTAACCGATTTTCCGAATTAACGAGAGTCGAATTAACGAGCTTTTACTGTACAGCTGTATTCAAAAATGACAATCTGAACCAGCAATATTACAAAAAACACAAAATGAAAGCAGCACAGTAAATAGTAGTAGTAGCTGTATAAAAGTTCAGACAATTTTAGCAAAGCATCCTCAATCTTCTGAGCAAACGACATCAGATGGCAATAAATAAACACGTTAGCAAATACTATAGCCATAAATATTTAAAAAAACTAGAGAAAAAGTCTCATCACCAGGAAAAAGTGCCGCATCACTAGGTTGCGCTGGTTTTTACAGCTTCTCGTAAATACAGTCAAACCTATCTAGTTATAACAGATAGGCGTATGCACTAAACATATTTCAGTACATCAATAAATTCGTTAAACCTAAACTCACCTAGCATAACATACTTCAGCGATTGTTTTTGCAGTATAATTTAGCCTGTGGGGACAGTTTTCCTTTTTTTAAACAAGGCCATTCATAGAAAGTAGAAGAGGGATACTGAGGCTTGAAACAATAAGGCTTTATCGAACAAAGAGTGTTGCTGGAGGAAATATGCTATCAAACTTTTATTCAGCACAGCATCTGCTGCCCTTGGCAGTATTTTTATGTGCACCATCAATGGGGAATATGGAGAATAAGCTGGCGCACAGCGAAGGGAAACTCAAGTCAGAGTCCTTAGAGAAAAAAAAGCAAAAAGATCCAGCAGATCCCACACACTGTGGGAATCGATGTAATGCAAAGCAGCCAGCAAAGAGCTGCATACATCGTCTTCAGCAAAAGAGAGAGTTGAACTAGTTGGTTTGCGTTCATATTGAAACAGTCCAAAGATGTAGGACACAGAAAAACTTGACAACACGAGCGCTGTCAAGTTTGTCAAGTTGTCGTATTGTCAAGTTTTTCTGTGTCCTACATCTTTTGCACTGTTTCAATATGAACGCAAACCAACTAGCCCAACTCTCCCTTTAGCATTACCATGAAACATATATTCTGGTATACACAATTCATAACCTGTCATTTATGTTCGACAAACACTCATGTCTGCCAGATCAACCTTGGTACATATCCAGGTAACAAATTGGCCAGAAGGGCAGAAAGGCAGTGTAATGTAAATCATGCCATACATGACATGCATGTCACGATTTTCGTGTTAGGACTTGTCATTTATGTTCGTCATGCAGTCACGTCTCGCAATACCAATTTTGGTGTGCATCAACCTAGCCAACCGGCTGCGAGCGCACCACGAGCGTGACATGCAAGTCATGCCATGTATGACATGCATGTCAAGATTTTCATGTTAGCACCTGTCATATATGTTCGTCATTCAGTCATGTCGTGTAATATCAATGTTTTTCTTTATAAAGCTAGCGAAATGGCCGCGAACCTACCATGAGCACAATAAGTAAGTCATGTCGAACATGATGTGCTGTCATGATTTTCATGTTACCACCTGTCGTTTATGTTTGTCATATTGCCACAAGTGTCTATTTTTGATGTATTTGGGTTTGACCCGCATAGACAGTTAGCAACGTTCGATGCAGACCGTGACAGTGTTTGAGAAGCTTCATGATTGTAGTAGATAGTTAAGATTGTGCATTGGACGTGAATAGTCAAGATTATTCCAGAGCTTGAACGACCACCAGTGATAAGGCTGGAAAGTTCGATACATGATGTATAAAAGACTGTGCATCCCAGCGATGATTAGTTTATCGATGGCCCACGCTCTGTTCACTGCTATCAGTTTACAGAGTGTATTGCTTGTAGTGCGACTTTTCGTTTTCCAGGCACAAGTTCGCCCAAATAAAAAGTTTAGTCTAACACGCCGACTGCTGCCTTTGTCACAACCACGTGACAATACAGATGCCAATATAGATGCGTCACGCAATATCAATCTTGGTGTATATCAAGCTAGCAAACAGGCCGCGAATGCACCATGAGCATGGCAAGTATGTCATGTTGTACATGACATGCATGTCAAGATTTTCATGCTACCACCTCTTATTCATGTTTGTGATACAGAAATGGCTCGTCATACCTATTTTGGTACATATTGATAAATTAAATGGCGGCAAGCGCCCCAAGACCATGTCATGTAAATCATGCTGTACATGACATGCGTGTGATGATTTGCATGTTAGAACCTGTCACTTATGTTCGCCATGCACTCTTGTCATGCCATGCCAATGGTGGTATATACCAAGTTAACGAAGTGACTGCGAGAGCACCAAAATGGTGGCATGTAAATCATGCCGTTCATGACATGCATGTCATAATTTTCATGTTATGACCTCTCTTTTATGCTCGTCATATAGTCATGTCATGCCATGCCAAGTTTGGTATACATCCTACTAATGAAATGACCAGGAGAGCACAAAGTTGTAGGTGGCTAGATAGATAGATACGGTCAAAGTCGCAGAAGTTCACTAAGAAACACTTCGCATTTAAAAAAGAGGAAAACTCTGCAGGGAAAGGAAATGTCGAAGGAGGAGAGGCAAAGAGTGGTTTAGTATTGGTATATGTTCTGCAAAAATGCGCAAGGATGAAATGCTATGCACCAAGAGAGGGAATCTTTTCCCTGGCAGCCACCATTCAGAACACAAATACTTTCTCATCTACGAAGTTGCTTGCCAAACAGCCAGGACATGCTCTCTGAAGCCTCTTGCACCAACCTGCACAAGAAATGTCCTCGCTACTCTACCAAATAGCCATTGCCTGCAGACACAATGAAACCTGTAAATATTATCTCTCAGCTGCATGCAATTGCTGAGGGAGCTTACAAGTATAGAAAATCTTCCATGGTACTTTTTTGTATGCGTAGCAACAAAAGTCTGTGGAGTGTACTGTGCATAAGGTTCAAAGTTGCTGGTCTCCTGCCTGATGCTACGTAATACAGGTTTGACATTTCAAATAAGCCACAGTCAAGCGTGTTGCACAGGTCTTGTGCCTTCTTAGTGCATGTAGTTAGTGCCAGCAACTATAGCTTTTAGCATGTCACACATCATCAGAAGGGGCATTAGTCAATTGAATCGTATATGAAGACTCTGCTTTCATCAGCTTCAACATTCATTACTCTAAGCCAATGATCAGGGTTTCGAACATGAAAAATTTGATTGAAAGAGCGTTTTATTTGAGAGACCTGCTAATGTTGGCCAAGCAGCAAGTCTTGAAAGTCGTCCCTAGTAGGATATCGCTTATTAATTAAATATTTTTCTATGTTGATAACACTGTCTAATATGGAGGCGCCCTTATACGAGAACATTTAAATTGGCATTTGAAAGAGAGTTCCACTTGTAGACATTCAGCATGTCTGCTTTGACCGTCATGAGGCTTACCTTGTTTATTTAATATGGTAAAAACTTGCACTTTATGGTTATGACTTTCTGCCGCCTTGCCTTCTTGCTGCGATTAAACCAAAGGCACCACAACCTCTGTTCTGTCAGAATGCTTGTAACTGTGCGTAGGCCTACTGTAGTTTGATTACTAGGAAATGTGGTTAAGTTTCTGAAGAATACCTCACAAGATGCAAGTCTTTTTTCAGAACGACAGGAAGCTGTGCTAGTTGGTAATTGTTCATCATAAAAGAAGGTAAGGCGCGCACAGACACAAAAGAAAAAAAAACAAACAAGACAACACAACTTACAACTCTTTTGTCCATGTTTGCACGCATCAACCTTTTTATTATGAACAAGTTTTTCTATTAGCTTCTTCACATCACAGTTCGATAATACGTCAGCCAGCCACAGTCTTGGACATTTCATGGTGACTCTTGTCACCATGTGTAAGGGCACTTATGTGTAGTGTCGAGCTTCATAGAGGGTGGTGGCTGAACGCTACTTGTTGCCGCTGGTGTGGCACTACTAGTAGCTGTAGCTCAGAAAATGACCTTGCACCACCTGTGCGGTACGCATGTGTTGTGAAAACGGTCTCACTTAAGTCGCGAGCTGCTAAAATATATGCTCAAAGTAGTGTGTGCCGGTTACAAAAAGCACCTGTGCAACATGTAAAGCATAATGGAATACTATGCTTGGAATTTGTTGAAGCCACTGCATAAGAATTAGCAAAAGTGACCTGATAACATACTATGAACTTTTCAATTTCAATTGAATTTATTGACATTAAACTTCTCATATGGTTAATGTACATAACTTGTGGCTTCAGACGTACATTTACAGAACATGTCTAGCTGAAATGGCTCATTGACGTCATTTTTGTTTAGGTTCACGTTCTCTTCCTCCAGTTTAGAGAATTTTAGAGATAAGTCTTCATTATCAGCTTACTTTACCAATGCTTACATGGGTTGAACCCAAAGCATGCTTGAAATGAGATGATTTTTAAGCTTTTGATCGTGATGCTCAGTGTGATTATTCATCAATCATGTTATTACTAAACATAGGAAGATTTCGCCTACATGCATGTACCCACATTTCTTTATGCGAGCATTAGTTTTGCATGTGATAACCGAAATCTGCAGAAGCCATTGCTTTGAGGTTAACAGGTCTGTCGATGTAGTCTTGCACAGTGTAGGAATGAACTAAGCTTTTTTGAGAGGTAGTAACTGATTACATTTCAATCTAGCTTTCTCATTCACTTTCTTCTGGAAACAGTGTAATACATAGCATATACTCAACAATATGTAAGAATTTGGAAGTATGCAGATTAAAATGTGCAGCTCATTCTAATCTTTAATTATTACTGCTCTGGAAGCTGATACAACAAATCTGTTAAAATGTGCAAACTTTTTGAGTATAGCATACACGATTTCATTTGTCTCATTTCGTAAGAAGGCATAACACAAAAGTATCTCATGACCATCTTGAACTAAAATATTGTAAAGAATATAGTATTCAACGTTTACTTCGTATGTTCTGTCAATAAGCAATCTCCGGACAATTTACCAGTATCTCATGCATGTGTGTTGTCTGAAGTAGTATGAATTGCAATTTATTATTTCATTCTCTTCACAGTGAATAACCCCATTTGAATTATTTTCTAACAAGGTATCTATCTATCTTAAACCATTTGCCAATGAGCCTGCCCATTGCAAATAGGAATAGAAAATCTTTGCTTGTAATTGCTAATATCCTTTGTAGTTTACCTCTTGCCTGTTTTCTGTTCAACCAAGCTTTTAAAATCCTTTGGGCCGATACCATTACGTTTGGCAAAATCAAAGAAGTCTGCCTTGTCCATGTTGTTCAGGAGCCTCTGTTGAGGATACAAGTCGTAATATTCTGTTCGGTGATTAGGATACTTAGTTTGTGGCTTGGTTATTTTGTTGTGCAGGGTATGCATTTGGTACAGACGTACTGATATGCCATTTCACAGCCCCTATCATTGTATCCTCACTTCGTTCACTCTCCGTTGCCTCGATTTTATGGTACGGCCATGAATGCAACTGCGTGTAATCATAATATACTCAGTCTTAAGACTGTGGTCTAAATGAACTTCTGTTAGGCTTATTCATTGCAACTACTCACTTACTCTTCCTGCACCATTCATCAAAGCTTTGGTTAAAGGAGGAATATTATCAAATGAAGCATTGAAATAAACTTTGTTGCACTGCCATGCAGTACATTTCCATTGTTAGTAAGCATAGTTGGGTTGGCACCAGCTTCTATACAAAAATACTGGGCATCAGGGCTGGTAGGCCTGAAGCTGGATGTTAGAGCAGCTTACAGCACCTGTGCTGTACAGATGCAGTGCACCTTTCTTTTTAAGGGCCACAAGCCTCTTTGCCAGGATCACCCTTGATCCACCTGCCATCTTGAGTTGTTTCAGGTCGAAGGCTTTTGCAGACAGAAACCTAATTCACATTGTCATTCCTGACAGCTTCATGCAGTCAGCTGTGGCACCTGCCAAGCAGTCTTTCAACTGCTTCTTGCTAGCCCCATGCTGGAGCTTTCCAAAACTGTCATAAGCGACATTATGAGAGGCACCGGCTTGTCCTTGAAGCTTTCTACCGCAAACAGTAGAAGAAGAAGACTTTGTTTCTGCCTTACAGTTGCCGTCAGGGGTGAAGTGAATCGCAAGGACTTTGCCTTCCTTCTCTGCACCCAGTTCACAGCTTCACTATTGGTGACGCAGTGCCGCAGCCTTCAGTTGCCTCTTCCTTGATTGCACACGATCACTGTATTCACGCTGACGGACAGCCCGTGGCACGCTTCCTCAATGTTTGCCTCTCTTTCCCCCACAAAAGAGCACGCAATGAGAGCATCCTCATGCTCCTGTGAGACCGTCCATATTCTCCTGTCAAAAGTGGTTCTTGCACCTCGACCAGGGATCATCGGCTCAACAGGCAGGCCTCTTCTTGGTGTTTCGCCCTACTTTGTACTCTTGTGCCATGGAAAAATTGGGGAAGGCAGGCTGTCCTAGGTCCACTAAGCTCCGCTTCCCTTGAAGCACACGAGTATAAAGGGTTTTGGCAAGTTGGTTGGTGTAGTGGGTCTGCATGGAAGGTTGAAGTGCTGGTTTTCCAGACAGGAACTGTTGCAGTGGAATGTCCATTTGCTACTTGAGAAGAAAGAACAGTATGCAAACCCAGTGCAGGAAAATTGGCCTCCGAGGTGGTGGGTACGCTCTCCTGCTGAGCTCAGTCACCCACACCATGTTAGTGCTTGGGACTGCCTGTAGGACTGCTGGATGCGTCTCCTCTCGATAAATGGATGGGGTGGAGGCCTCTTGAGGCAGGAAATCTACCAGCACCCTGTTGGCGAAGTGGCTGGGGTGGATACTATCGCTTCTTGGGCATCTGGATCAGTTGTCTACCAAGCCATCTAGGGAGGTGAAGCCAATCTTGTGGCAAAACTGCATCAGGACAAGATCAATCTTCCTGTAGTTATCATTCGAATGGCACAGACCACATAACTATTAAAAAAAAAAACAGCGCTAATTTACATACAGGCAGAGGAAGAACACACGAGGATGGGCGCTGTCCCCTGTCCGTGTGTAAATTAGCGCTGTGTTTTAGACGGATTCACACCAACAAGCTCGCTTCCAAACACTTTTAGGCCACAGAACTAGGTTAGGCCGGGGCGGTATTGATTCTGCCCCCAAAGAAGAATGGCAGGAAAAGGCAATGACGCCGACAATGTCAGCTGCGCTGTTTGTGCGTACGATGCACAAGGACATCAAAACAGCTTGTCAGCAATCGGTTCGCGGCGCCACGACGCCCTGGGAAAAATTGATACTGGCCCACATATTTCACACCGAATCGGCAGTGACAAAAACGTGCGTCATGTTGCCAACATTACAACGCTGAAAAAGAATTACAAGCTACGAATTGATCTAATCGCGGGTATAAGTTATAAACACAGCTGTTATGGCTTGCATCTGATGACACGACCATCCCTCCATCGAAGCGGCGGCCATATTAGGGGACCACCTGTTGCCACGTTTTGCTTTGTTCTGTGCAGCGCCTTTCGCACATTCGTTCTCTTCTTTGTTTTCGTGACTTTCTGGGCCCAATGCCGCGCCCGCTATAACGCTCATTTAATCGGGTCGAATGCGCGACGTTGTTTCCCTCACACGCTGCGACCGGACGCCGACACTTCGACGGACGTCAGTGCTCTGCATTGACGCACGCGTGTGTCAATTCATCGTCAACTACCTCGTCTACTCTTCGAACTTCACCCTGCAGGAGATAAAAGCGTTCAAGTCCCTTGGGAAAGCTACAAACTACGCTCATTTTCCTCCGTGCGGATTCGATCGTCTCTACTCCCATAGCAATTTAATTGTGCCTTTTCATCGTATGTCTGCGTCCGCCGGCCGGGCATTCCTCTCCTACCCAAACTCGCAAGACTGGTGGGCAGAGTGTTATCTCTCTCTCTCTCTCTCTCGTCGGGTCACACCATTTCAGTCATCAAAAAAGGTTTTCGAGCCCTCGCGATACTCGGATATCGGCACGCCCGCGGTGTCGAGATAGGCGCATTTGCTACTTGCCAGCCACAAACTGATTGTGCACGCCACAAATGCGAAGAACGTTTGTACGGATGAACAAAGCGGTCGTGAACAAGTCCACCAAAATCAGGCGATATATGCAGAAAATACGTACTTGGACGGATATAACTACGCTCGTAAATATATATAAAATAGCGCTGCAAAGCAGTTGCTCAAGGCTTGCAGTCACGGAGCAGAAACCAGGCCTGTGGACCGGAGCACTAGCAACGGCAACGAAAAAGCACAATTGCCACTCAAGCGCGGCTTCTGACGGGAGGCGTAAAAGTCAAATCAAAGATCAAACCGCGTGCTAACCCGGAAACTTGTGCGTGATGTGATTTGTGACGTCACGTTTGTGCGCGGGCGTCTCCGTAGTGGCGCCAGAGAACATCGACACGTGTCGTTGCGTCGGTTGCGTGACGCAGCAGAATGATGCAAGGTTTCTCTGGGGCGCGTGCAGCACGCTAAGCCGTGCTCCCGCCGGTATTCGCTAAATTCTTCCTCGATGGTACGCGTCTTTTTTTGTATTTCAGTAAGCATATCAACTAGCTTAACAACAAGTTGTACCAGATAGGACTGCAGAAATAGTTCAGAACAGTAGCTCAAAGAATCACACGTACGGCGACAGGTAAAGACGAAACGAGGTGCGATTCTTTGCTCTACTGTTCTGATTATGCACTGCCAACTCAGGGGCATAGCCAGGGGGGAGGGGGTGGGGGGGTTCAACCCCCCCCCCCGAAATTTTTCAGTTTTGCTTGCGTATATATACACGCGCACATACAAACGCACGCACGAACATACACAAAGTATGATTTAACCCCCCCCCCCCCCCCGAAAAAAATTGCTGGCTACGCCCCTGTACCAACTATCCCATCAGTCTGTGCTTTTGAACTGCAGAAATAGCCTGTTCTACTCACCTTCAACTGTGCTCCCTTATGGGTTGGAGAAATAAGTCTTTCCTTGCCTGGAACCACTATCAAGAATGATGACAGTGGATGACGGGGTGATAATGAAAGATGCT
The DNA here is from genome assembly GCF_013339695.2 of Rhipicephalus sanguineus. NCBI lineage: Eukaryota > Metazoa > Arthropoda > Arachnida > Ixodida > Ixodidae > Rhipicephalus > Rhipicephalus sanguineus. The sequence goes on along the minus strand of NC_051181.1, from coordinate 45,399,923 downwards.
TAGTATTTCTGCAACCCCTAAGCGAGCGCGACGAATTCTTGGGAGGGGGGGGGGGGTGAATTATAAAGAGACTGAAAGATAAGCGGAAATTAGGTGTATCGTTTTGCGCGCGCAGCACGATATATGTAGCCTTTGGCCACGCCCTTAGTCGGGGGGGGGGGGGGGGTCGTGTCGAAATTTTGATTGAGGGGGTGTTTTACCGAAAATACCCAGGTGAAAATATTGCAACTGCAAACAACTGAGACCAGTTCAAGTGGTTTATGGTCAAGTTCCCAGCGGGGACCAGTAGCTGGGTCCCACGTATACCCACTGGGAATTTGACCGTAAACCACTTGAACTGGTCTCAGTTAGTTGGGAGGTAATCATTTCAAGGGATATTGAGCTGCATCACGAAAGGTTATATACTAGCAATTTTAAATTCCATTTGGTGCATTCGCAGTGATATTAACTTAAAAAACCGTCAATACACACTGAACACGTTCGCGAAAACGTTATGAAGCACATCTGCACGAATCGGCTGCAATGCCATGTATTTAGTCGTTTGGTGAGAACAGAATAGCCGCGATAACAGTCCGAGATGGCTGCGAGGAGCAGAGCGTTGATGACAAAGGGTTGTCAGCGCGCGCCATCAGTTTCATGGGGCCACCTTTGATATGATATCGCTGTGAACGTGCGTGCTTGCCTCTGTGCCAACAAATACCTCGCATGGAGGCGAGCTAGAGGCCCCGTTGACTTAAATTTAAGTGCACGTTAAACAATCCCAGGTGATCTAAATTGGGAGCCCTCTGCTACGGCGTCCCTCATTATCATATTCTGGTTTTGGGACGTAAAACGCCCGAAAATTGCCCCTTCTTGTGTAATGGATGAATGCGACATCTACTTTGCCGAAACTAATTCGACAGACCCTCTTGCAAGGTTGCTTTCGTTGTTTCGTTCGTAAGTATACTGCCGACCGAGTTCGACCATGGTCTTATCAGAACAGCGTGCGCCACGGATTTATCTCTTTATCGCCGGTTAAAAGTGTGCAGTACATCTTCAAGACTACCGTGCCGTGATGTTGATACAATCGTACAACAACGTTAATCGCAGTAGCCAAGAACCGCGGCGATAGCCGTGTCAGTTGAAAAGTAAATGCGCTCGTGCGAAATCCTCACGTGGCTACCGGCGCATTCGGCGCCATGCCGGGAGCATCGCCCGAACGCCGCCCGCGTTCCGAAACAACCGGCGTAATTGATTCTACGATCTCGGCACTTTCTCGAAAGGCGAGAAATGCTTTTCAGCGGGGCGTGACGGCAACCACTGTGCGAGTCGTGGCGGCGCACTTGGCTTCTACCCAGCGCAATGTACGGGATCAACGCACGCGCGGTCTGCGCACAGCTGTAAACGTACGTCAAGCGATCGCTGTTCGGAGATTCGTATTCGCCCTAGCTAGATGCGTATTAACAAAAGACCTGTAAGGCTGTACCCCCGCGTAAAATCGTGGCAAAACGCAAATTAAGGCGCCGCGGCCTTTAGGGGTGGCGCTATCGGCCCCTGCGATGGCAGAGGTCCAGGACAGGGGTGCCCTTTAAAAGGAACTGGTTATGTAAGGTCAGCCTTATGGCGTTTAAAAAATAAAAGGGAAATAGAGCTTAAACTATTTTTATTGGTTTAGGGGGAGGGGGCGACGCGACCCCCCCCCCCCCTCTTCCGGTGGCGCCACCCCGGTTTTTTTTTTTTTTGGACATAACCGGTATCTCGAGGCGCACGGCCCACGTGCATGAGTCGGTAGACCAACTTTTGAATATAAAAGGACTCATATTCACTGATGCTGCTCCAGGGATCCCATTTTATGTTGATTCACGCGATTAAACGTAACCGTCGTATCATACCATTGAACCACATGTGGGCATTGCCAATGTTTGAACGGCATTGAGGATTTGGTAATAAGCTGGCAGAATCACTGGAACAGTGTCTTTGAAAAGCAGATCCGATTTTTCAATATTTTTGAGAGGAACAAAATAAATTTCGCTGAAGCTGTGTTGGAACAGGTCTTCCATATGCAAGTCAGGTTCTGGATGCTGAAAAGCCTAGAGTCATATTATTGGAGAGTTACTGATAAGATAACGGTTCTTCTTTTGTTTTTTCTTTGGCAGGTGTCCTTGGTGCACAGCTTGGGAGGGTTGCTGGCACGCCTGCGAGAAGTGCTTCCCTTGTCTGCCGTGGTGCGAGTGGCTGAGCGGTGCCTTGCATGGCTGCCTGCCCGACCGAACCCTCTGTTGGCCCAAGCTCGCCTACATGCAATAGAGCAGACCATCAGTTCACTCCTGTGTGATCCCACCGACCATGCTGGTGAGCACCGACTGGCTCCTATCTACTGTATCTGCAGTGCAGCACGAAATAACACTCAAGTCAGCTTATCAGTGATGGCTGCCCATGCGAATTGAGATAGGCAGGCCATTGTGTGCCTCGTGTTCCTTGAGGCTTCTACTTAGTTGGTGTTGTGCGTAGCTCAATGAAAGAGATTTTTTTTAAAGTGCAAAGTACTTCCTGGTGAACCAAAGGCCCTTTGACCATGCATATCTGTGTGTTGGTCTGTCTGTCTGCCTATGTCTTGGTGCCGGGTCACTTCAATTACTTTGTGTGCACAAAGATTGGCGTGGCACGATATGAGTGTACAACAAACGTGAATGAAATGACTATCATGTTTGTCATGACCCACATGACATGCATGTCATATGTAGGTCATTAAATACATGGCAAGGTGCCATTGTAATTTCATGGTGGTCGACTTGCTATATATGAAAATCTATCACATGACACGTATGTGTGGCAGACTTGAATGAAAAATCACAACCTGAATGTTCATGACATGCAGGGCATTTGTATCATCATAGAAGACACAAATATCATGATTGCATATACCGTAAAGACATCGCGGTCCAGGGGCGTAGCTAGGGGGGTGGGGGTTCAACCCCCCCCCCCGAAATTTTTCAGTTTTGCTTGCGTATATATACATGCACACCAGTGGCGTAGCCAGGAATTTTGTTCGGGGGGGGCTCACGTTGCAGCGCGACCTCCTCATTGAATTTTTAGAACGACTAAGTATATGAATAACATTTATTTATTTATTTATTTATTTATTTATTTGTTTATTTATTTATTTATTTATTATATCCTCAAAGGTCCCATATGGGACTTTACATGAGGGGTGGGCGTCATAAAATGGCGGTATCGATGAAGGTGTATGTTAGGATGTGGTTGAGTCTGCTTCTTGGATGGCATTTTTGAAGCGCGCAAAATCGCGGATGACTGCTGCTTCGTTCGGAAGGTCATTCCAGTCTCGGGTGGTGCGCAAAAAGAAGGGCTGCTGAAATGAGGTGGTGTGGGCACATGGCGGAATCACAGCATTTGGATGACTTGTGCGATGACCTCGATGGACCGGCTGGATGAGGTGGTTGTCACGCGGGGTTGAATAAAAGAATCTGTGAAAAAGGCAGAGACGTGCAATACGACGACGAAGAGCGAGGGTAGAAAGATTTAACTGGGATTTGAGGGCGGAGACGCTCGAGTAGCGGGAATAATCTGAAACAATGAATCTGGTTGCTCGGTTCTGTACTGACTCAAGTATTTCGATATGATTAGTTTGGTGGGGGTCAAAGACAGCAGCTGCATACTCAAGTTTTGGTCTGACAATGGTGTTATAAGCGAGTAGTTTAACGGAAGGTGGTGTCATGGAAATGTTACGGCGTGTGTACCCGAGAGCGCGGTTATCGGAGTGAATTATGTGATTTATATGGTCGCCCCAAGATAGGTTACTCGAAAGATGGACACGCAGGTATTTAATCGAGTCAGTAGCAGCTATATGACAGTTGTTGATTGTGTAAGTAGCCGGCGTGTGGTTTCGGCGACGATGGAAAGAAATTAGTAATGTTTTTTTCGCATTAAGGGACATCAACCAGGTGGTACACCACTGCTGAATGCGTGAGAGGTCATGCTGTAGAGAGGAGACATCGGTGGGGTTATTTATAGGGTGGTAGAGGACACAATCATCAGCAAAAAGACGGATGTTAGATTCAACGGAAAGCGGAATATCGTTAATGTATATTAGGAATAAAAGAGGCCCTAGGACGATACCCTGGGGCACGCTGGACAAGACATGCGAGAGGTCGGAGGAGTGATCATTAACATGCACGAATTGTTTACGGTTTGTTAGGAATGCTTTAATCCAGTTAAAAACATGCCGATGAAGGTTTAGACGCGAGGTTTTTTGAAGGAGACGGGTGTGGGGTACCTTATCGAAGGCTTTTTCAAAATCTAAGAACAGTGTGTCAATTGGGATGTTACGGTCCATATGAAGGTGAATGTCGTGCAGGAATAATGTTAGTTGGGTCTCGCATGAGTGATCTTTACGAAAGCCATGTTGGTTTGGGTGAAAGAAGTTTACGGATGATAAAATGTAGCAACATGAGAAAAGATGACGTGTTCCATGATCTTTGAACAAACACTAGTGAGCGAGATTGGTCGGTAGTAACCTGCAAATGAGCGGTCACCTTTCTTGAAGAACGGAAAGACCTTCCCAACTCTCCAGTCTAATGGGACTTCACCTGTGTCGGGTGACTGCTGAAAAATGACTGACAATATGGAACTACATACATGTTTAGTATTTTTCAGAATTTTGGCGTTTATGCCATCTATACCGCATGACGAAGAGTTCTTTAATTGGTTAATAACTTTTACAATTCCCTCTGAATTGAATGTAATCTTTGGCATTGGCAGAAAAGCAAAATGCGGAAAATCAGGAAGTTCGTTGTTAGGTTCGTTAGTAAAGACTGAACAAAATGCAGAGTTGACGGATGGAACGTCGCAGTCGGCAACGGGGGATCCAGAAGTGTCACAAAGAGAGACTGTGGCTTTGTCGTCCGGTTTCATAATTTTCCAAAAGCGGCGTGGGTATGTACATGTATTACCATGTACATACATTGTCACTGGTATTACCATTAATATGTATTACCAGTGACAATTTGTATTAGATGCTGCAAATCACTTCTTGAATGCTGCCCTCTGTTAAGAACGAGTAAGAAATGTGTTTTTTCGTAAAAATATTATGTTGGCATGCCCGCAAAATCTTTCCAGGAATAACTGTCTTCAATCTTTTCAATATTTGTGTTTGTGTGTGTGTGTAACAGGTACAGCAAATATCACGTAAACTTCGGAACTGCACAGCTTTGAACTGAAGAGGTGCCTGATAACAAAAAAATGAAGTCCACGAAATAACCAGGATTTTAATGCAGATTGCTTACGCAAAATGCTAATCTTTTTGCACAAATGATGCGGCCAGGGAAAAGCAAGAATGGGAAAGTACACCTCGAATACGGGCAAAATATAAGTCACCGGCAACAGTGCGCAGTATGCTTACGCAAAACTTCACAAATGTACATTTAAATATGCAATCAATAAACGGAACTAAGCAATGAACACTATACATAATGGCCAACTGATATGTCCTTGGGCCAAGCTGCTGTCTCGGACGCACCATGTAAACAGAACTATAAAGGAAGAGCGCAGAAATAACGAAAGAAACTACTTCAAAACTGTTTTAAAAGTGCGAACCACTATTGTGCACTCAACTTAAAGGAAGGTTGCCGCTTCTAGTTCAAAAAGCAATGAAGAACAATAACGACAAATGAAAGTAACAAACAATGCTGTTAGTACGGCTTCCCAATAGTTGAATTTGCTTGGTAACGCCGCGTATGCCGACCTCTCAGTGAACAAGGTGAAGCTATCGATTGGCTGGTAATGTCCACCTGATGCCCGTATTCTTATGTTTATATTAGGTCACAGTGTTAACTGCTAAAAGGTACAAAATCCTCACGGCTTTAAAAGGTGGTGAACAATAATATTGCGTCAGAATTACGGGCTCATTGACCTGAACTCTGGAACAGTAGTGTCTTTTCCTTTCGTTTGCGCTGATTTTTGTCCTGCTCGGTATCAAAGGAAAACGTTGACACGGCGAGGAAGCTTAGCGAAGCGGTCAATGACTTCCGACACGCTGATGTCGACATTTCTGTGGGCGTACAGAAGTGCCTGGCCAACCATGCGTTCCTCAGACATCGTGGAGCGTAAGTAGTTGTTAAGTAACCTCATGCTTGAAAACGTTCCCTCTGCGCTGGCAGTGGTCACTGGAAGGGTGACTAGTATCCGGAGTAGCTTGTACACATTCGCACAGAACCTGCTGTCGCAATGAGAGAGGGCATCGGTTCCTGTACCGGGGCTCTGGTTTGCTGCTTTGTTCGCCCACTTTGTCCACCATAGTCGCAGTTCTCCAAAACCAGCCCTCGTTTCGACGTCATGCGCAAAAACGGTCAGGAGATTTTCTGCTCCTTTCTCCCGATCATCTTGCATTGGTGGTATTGCGGATGATACAATTAATGAAAAGTCCTTTAGAAGTGTCCTGTGCTGTTCGAACCGTTGGTTTAACTGGGCTAGTACGTGGTTCATGAACGGAATGAACAGGGTTCTGCGAAAATATTCTTCCGCACTTTCGAATGCATTGCTCCCAAGGTTTTGCTTCCGGACACCGGCTCGACGGCTGGTGATCTCCGCATTCAGTTTTTCTGCCAATGCCTGCATTTGTGCAAATGTTTTTGAGAAAGAAACATTCGTGTTCTTGCGGTCACTTTCAATTGTCTGCTGTATCACTTCTATGTTGTCAATGGCAGCGCTCATGTCGATACTCCTCGTCTGCAGCTTCTTTGACAGTGGCAAAGTCAGTGCTAACACGTGTTCCGTCACATGCAGGCTTACAAGGAACGCTGGTGAAAAGAGTGCCAACATTAGACTGTTTGCCTGCACTGGACTTTCGCCATTTCCGTTAAACTTAGTCTCCTCTAGTGCTGCGATCAACGGCTGGAAGAGGCTCACAAATGAAAGCACTGCATCGTGCTTCTCGGCCCAGCGCGTTTCGCATAGTCCCAAAAGGCGCTGCCTTGTAGGCTCAGGACAGCTCAAACTTATCACTTTTCGCAAAACGTGTGAGCGGCTAGAAGATTTACGGAAAAAGGCTGACGTCGCCTTCAGAGTCCCAAAACAGTTTCTAATGTCTGTGATGGAGCATGCTGCACACACAACTAGATAAAGGGAGTGACACGCGCAGTGAATACATAGAGTGCGGCTGGATATTTCTCACGGACAGCAGCTTGAACACCATTCGTTTTGCCGGCCATCGAACTTGCACCACCGTAGCCTTGACCACGGAGATGCTGCATGTTAATTCCCATTTCTATAAGGAGCCTTATGATGGTGTCGGCCAGGGCCCGGCCATTTGGTCGTGAATTGGCACAAAGCCTAAGAACACTTCTTCGATTCCGTTCGCATCCTTATTAAGGTACCTTGCACAAACAGTAAGCTGCTCGATACCCGCAACATCCGTCGTTTCATCAGCAAGTACGGAGAAGCAGCCTGCAGCGTTTACTTTTGCGACTAGGCTTTCCTTGATGATTGCAGCAGAGATTTCCATAATGTGGTTTTGTACATATAAACTAAAATATGAGGCCTTATTTGGGCAACTTTCCAAATGCTTTTTTTTATCTGTGTCGCCACAATCCGCGCGCATGCGAAGCAGCTCTTTGAAGTTGCCTGCATTTGTAGAGGAGGCTGTGCTTGAATCCATGGGACCACTGTCTCTATGGCCACGGAGAGCCACACCTTGCCACCCGCAAAAGAGAACTGTCTCAACAATAGGCTGTAACTTCCTTCGGATCTCTCTTATTTGAATTTGCCTGCCATGGTCCAGCTGATCAACAACACTGGGCACACATCCTGAGAAGGTTTGAAGAAAACTATCGGCTACCAGATGAGCGTCAGTGTGATATCTAGCGACTTCATGTGCACCGAAGACTTTGAGGGCGTGCTTCCACTTTTGAAATGGATTGGATACGAGGGCCTTAGTGCGCGCATGTTGGCCCTTGCCAATCTCACTTCTGCTAAAAAGGACACACACTCGGCAAAACGCACCCTCTTGAAGCACTGAGAAGCTAAGCCATCGGTACCTGTCCAGCCAAGCCACGTAAACATTCGTTTCTGCTTAAAATCGTTCATAGACTTAAACATATAGCATGGCGGAGGAATCCAAGGAGAAGTTAGCAGTTGATGTTTTGTGTCATCATCCACTTTTGAGCCATCTGTGTAGAGCCCTATATCAAACTTGCTTCTGCTAACATTTTGAGGGTCATAAAACGATAAATAATTAAATAAATGATAATCAGGCTGAAGCCCAATAAATTCCACCACCCGGGTGACGCCGCTGGTTGGTGGTGTATGAGAGCACGAAAAATTTCGGGGGGGGCTGAAGCCCCATAAGCCCCCCCCCCCTGGCTACGCCCCTGATGCACACATACAAACACACGCACTAACATACATAAAGTATGGTTAAACCTCCCCCGAAAAAAATTTCTGGCTACGCCCCTGTCGCGGGTTGTTTCATTAACATGGCATATACCAGAATGTGCATGTGCATTCATGCATGAAAAACATGCAGTAATGAATGGCAACCATGAATTGCATAAATTACAAGGTATCATTGCAGTAATTAATTTAATTAGTTATGATATCTCAACATGCATGACACAACAAATACTATTACGTGACATAATATGCATTCACATTTCATGACATGATTTGTATTCACTCATACAAAACCACCACTGGTAGTCTGATTTTGGCTAGTGTTGTGTTGTTGTGCCCAGTGTTGGCAAACTGTTCACTAGCAGTGGCCGATGTTGCCTGATTGCTCCTTGGCGAGTGTTTGCTAATATTGGCTGGTGGTGACTTACTGTTGGCTAGTGAGTGCTAATCCATGGGGAGGCTTAGCACATGAAAAACAGGACACAGAGAAGAAGACATGAGACAGGCGCTGACTGATAACTGAATAAGTTTTATTGAAAAGGAAATCCGCTCCTTATAGTTGGTAAGAACGTCACAACAAATCATCTATGATATGACATGACGTGTGCATCCATGAACGAAACAAAATCAAACAAACAATTTTAACTTCCATAAAAAAACAGGATTGGAAGTTGTCGTCACCAAAGCTAATATCACCGATGCCACATACCGAAATTATACGGCATACGAAAATACCGAGATATTGCATACCGAAACTATTTTGAACTTATACCGAAATTAGACACGGGACAGGCATACCTTCTGTCCTGTGTCTTCCTCTCTGCGTCCAGTTTTCTACGCGCTAAGCCTCGCCATGAATCCATACCAGTTCGCACACTAAACCACATTACTTAAGTGATGGCTAATCTCAGCTAGTACGTAGTTGTGGCTAACTAGTTACTAATGTTGGCAAGCACTGCATTAGTTGGCTAAATGTTGGTTGGTGTGGGCTAGGGCTCGCTAATGTTGGCTGGTGCTGATTACCACTGGCTAATGTTGGTTAAGGGTTGGCTTATGCTGGAATAATTCTGAGTACTCCTTGTTAGCTGATTGTTGGCTAACTGTCGGTTAGTGGTGGCTTGTGTTGGTTAGAACTGGCTAATGTTTATAATTGGTTAGCATTTGCTAGTGTTCACTAACTGTTAGCAACGCTGCATAACGTTTGCCAACTGTCAGTTAGTATTGGCTACTATGGGGTTATGGTGGCAAACACTGGCTGATGTTTATTTATTCAGCATACCCTCATGGTACAAATGTACGTTGAAGAGGAGAGGGGCACAAGTTATAACATATATATAAAAAACTTTCTTATAGATACGAAATGAACAAATACAGAATAATACAATAACACATTTAACAAATTTCAGTCAATGGCAAAGCCAAAAACATGCTAAGTGAATAATAAAAGCAATAAAATATAGTTAATTGCTCTGGAAGTGTTAGAGAAATAGCTCCTTGAATACACTGCAAACAGAGATATATGACAAACATAATACGCAAGCAAAGTAACAAATTGTAAAACCACAGCATGATAAGCATAAGAGAAATATACATGACATAACTTATGAGGCTTGCTATATAAATAAAAGGAAAAAGAAAGGATAAGAAAGGATAAGTGAAGTCATAACTTGAAACTAAGGCAATAAGACAGGTGTTGTACAAAAAACTGCAAATCACGTTGATTTGCAATGAAACTCTGAGGTGCAATCTTGAAGTTTTTGGTGTTGGTTATGCTTGTAAGTGATGCTGGTAAGGGGGTTATTCTAATCTGTGGTTGTTTGGGTCAGCATTTGGGTTGGTCAGCTGTTGGCTAGTATTAGCTAAAGCGGTTGTGTTGATTATTACTTCCTAATGTTGGTTAAATCGTGGCTTGTGCTCGCTAATGCTGACTGTAGCTTGCTAATGTTGGCTAATGGTGGTGGGCTATTTGCTAATGTTGGCTAGCGTTAGCTTGTGCCTGCTAACTTTTGCTTGTGGTGGCTACTGTTGGCGAGTACTAGCTAATGTGTGCTAACTGTCGGCTAGTGTTCACTATCTGTTAGGAACACTGGATAATATTCACCAAGTGTCAATTAGTGTTTGCTACTGCTCGGTCATCTTGGCAAGCACTGGCTGATGTTGGTTAGCTGTTGGCTAGTGTTAACTAATGCTTGCTTGTGTTGATTATTACTGCCTAATGTTGGTTATATGGTGGCTTGTGCTTACTAATGCTGACTATAGCTTGCTAATGTTGGCTAATGGCGGTGGACTATTTGCTAGTGTTGGCTAGCTGCTGGCTAGTGTTCGTTTGTGCCTGCTAATTTTTGCTTGTAGTGGCTACCATAGGCTAGCACTGGATAATGTTGTAGAAAAACGAAGTGAAGAGGATGTGACAAGGAGCATGTTGACACAGGCATGATTGTCTGGGTGCCGGACCTCTTCAGTTTGGTGAGATTTATGCCAAACTTGGGAGCATGGATTCAAGAAGGGGTGAAAAGAAGTATGACATGCAGCGAAATCGTTTTACATCACACATTGAACAAAAAGGAACAATTTTAAGTGTGTAGTACTTTAGGGGCCTGGCTTGTCCATCCATAAATCTCATATGGCGTGATCACGCTCGCAATCAAGCACTAAATACAGGCCTAAAACAAAGCTCGCTGGCAATGCTCAAAACTGGGTTAAAATTAACAAACGAGGTCTAAAATGATATAATTAACAGAAATAACCAAGAAGTAATTGCAATAATTAACTTAAAATCGCTAAAAACGTTTCGGAAACACGCAGCTGGTGCCGGCACCGTGCAAGAGAGGGTGCCACTGCCTCGCTAAGCAAGCGATTGTTCCTCCCACTGGCTCTTCTATGGCGTTACATCTGAAGGGGGAAGCAACCTGATGGAACTCGCGGCAGACGACAAGTATCTCAACTGTCGTAAAAAGCAGAAAGTTGATAAAGTACATCAAAAAGTAGCGCACATCTCGCACATAATGTTTGCGAATATGCCTAACAAGACTACACTCGTGCCGGGGAAACCCTACATGCTTACCTCAAACATTGATGCCAATGGCAATTTCGTAAACGGAGCAGTGGGAACACCACGAACGGGAATTGCTGGGTGCTTGTGCTACGCACTTCCTCAGGTTTCACAGTAATGGAGCTGCATTTAGTGCAGGGTTCAGAACTACACCAGTCGCTACACATAAACGCCATTTTTTTGCTGGCATAAGTGCAGAGGCATAGGTTGCCCATTTCCCTGAATCTATCATTGTGATCAAAATTTTGATGTTTACTCTAGGTTCATTTGGGCTGCATACAGCGCATTTAAAACAAAATGCAGCTGATAATTCGGCTGGTAAGATGTGCTGTCCAGACACCTCCTCTCTCCTAATTTACATGTTCGGGAGGGGGGGAGGGTGGAGCGAACCCTTTGCCTCCCCGTAACTGACTCCCCTGAATGAGTGTGATTTTGGTGTGTGTGTGTGTGTGCCGTGTTTCAAGATATTTTATTGTAAAATGAACGTCTCAAGTGAAAAACATCACAACAGAATTTTTAAAGGTACCGATGCCAATATTCAATGCTGACTTTACTCTGTCATACAAATCTGTATACAGAGATGGCTCTGAGCTAGTTTGAAGCTCAGGAATTGCCAATAAGATATTTTAACATTAAAGTCAATTTGCGCATTCTGCACCTACATATCAACACTAGCATGATGTCAAGCTACAGTATCAATTCTGGTAACCTCATGCACCAGTGTGGCTAGTTGTGGTGACATCACATGCCAAAACTTACAAAATAGCAAATTGTGTGTTGCCATAGCAGCGAGGTAGTGGAGCAGTCGTGAAAATGTCATGATATTTTGTGCGAGCACATGACAAGAAGCTCATACCGTATTGTGATGTCAGGATACAGTAGAAACTGAAATTAACTTTTAAAAATTTGAAAAACATGTAAATAATTTTTCAGGGCATGCTTACCCTTACAAGTACATTTTTTAGGCTCTTGAGAATTTGGCCTTTCATTGGATGCAATACAACTTAAAATTTTCATGTATTTTAAATTTCATGTATTTTACAGCTACTTAAATTTTAAGTAGCTGTAATTATTTGTTCCTTGTCTTGTATTCTAAAAGATAACATTTTTCTTGCGGAATGTGAAATTTGGGTGAAAAAGAACCTCATCATGGCATGGTCGTTATTGAGTGCCCAGCACTTCAGTTAAGGGGTTAACCTCCTCAAGGGCATAATGCACTGCTTGGTGTCTGTGTTCTTCAATCGCAGTGACAGACGAATGGCGGCTCCGTCTCGTATGTGCGTGTGGAGCGGCAGTTGGGTCCCAGCTGTCTCAGGGTCGGCCAGAGGAGGCCGCCCTGTGTGCCAAGGTGCTGGGTCAGCTGGTGACCGCTGCTGACGTTGGCGCTGCTCCAGCACTGCTGGCACTGGTTCCGCCACTGCTGGAGTCCCTGCAAGCCTTGGAAGATGGGGATCCCCTGTTGGTGAGGAGTTCCCCACGTGCCTGTCATTTATTTGTTCACAATACTGATTTGCCTTGGTGAAGGCCGTAAGCAGGCATGGGGTACAACAAACTCAGACACAAAGGGAAGAGATGTTTCCTCTGGGGAACATTTGTCAGGTTTAATGTTTTCCTCAGAAAGCTTTACGACACTGAACAAAATGAAGCGCTTTGTAAATTACACTACTATATAACTGCACAGTAGTACTCACAAGTAATTCACACACTGGGGGCAAAGACACGTGCTGAAGAGACAGTGTAAAGAAAGGGGGGATGGGGTGTCACGTGACGTGCAGCTGTTCATGTTTACAGCTTACGGTGTCAGTGATGGCAAGAATGGGAAATTATAAATACTCTATTGTAGCAAGTTGTAGGGATTCTTAGCGGGCAAGTTGAAGATTCGAAGGCCGATAATTAGGGGTGTGCGAATATTTGAAATTTCGAATATTACGAGCTGACCAGCTCGTAATAAGTTCACGTGCAATGTGACGCCAACAGGCGGAAAAAGAGTATTCCACACTCGCCCTCATGGCTACTGGCGACCCTGACTGACGCTCCCACGTTAAATACACATATATACCCCATAAAGTGGATGGGGCGATGGCAGCCGCGGTAGCTCAGTTGGTAGAGCATCGGACGCATTATTCCAAGGTTGCAGGTTCGGTCCCTGCCCGCGGCAAGCTATCTTTTTCGTCCACTTTTCTTTCTTCACATTACATTGCATTTACTACTAATAACGTCCCCTATACTTTCCTTGGCATTATTGTCTGTTAGTGCACAATAAGAAGTGACTTAGGTACAAGAGAAGGATACATGCAGTCATGGCTTAATGGTTAGACTAATGGGGTGCTGAGTTGAATGCAATCATGGTCAAGCCTTTCTTTACAGCATTATAGGCAGACCCACTTTGGAAGCGTATAACAAAAAAGAACTTGTGATGACTTCAGCATACACGAACATGGTGTAGTGTGCACTGAATCATGAGAAAGTTGTGATGTATGGAAGTGTCACTTTAATAATTGTTGGGGTTTTACGTCCCAAGAGAGAGAGAGATAATTTATTGGAAGGCAGAAAGGTCAGCAAAACCACAATATGGTTATGAGGAATGCTGTAGTGGAGGGCTCCGGGAATTTCAACCACATGGGGTTATTTAATGTGCACCCAAATCTAAGTACAAGTACATCTTTCAAATCTAAGTTCATCTTTCAGGCTTGGCAGTGTTTGTGCTCCTCAGCATTATTAAACAGGTAGCATGGTAATATTACAAGGCACAAGTCAAGCCAACCTAAGAGAATTGAGAAATCTGGAATGTCAATTGAAAATAATATAAAACAGCAAATAATGCCCAAGTTTGAAAGACTAAAGAAGCACATTAACGCTTAGTTGTTTGAGAAACCTTTGTACTGGGAATATTACAAAAAGAGGCATAAAATGAGTGTGTTAATATATATGTGAGCCTCTGAAATATCTGTGGATAATGAAAAGGACACTTCCATATCTTTCACTTGTGACAATTTAACCATTGTTGCAACAGCATATTTCAAGTTTTTTTGCATGTGTGCTGATTATGTTATACTGTTAGATGGTATCATTGTAGTACTGCTTCCTGGCAGCATAAATGTATGTACCTACGTCCTCGAAAACAGTATATGTTGATGGGTGCCTTCGTATCCTTACCATTTGTTTGTTGTTGTACCTGATTTGTCGGGCATCTGTGTAATCTCTCTGTGACTTTCCTTTCCTAATCCTCTTTCTTCTTTCCTTTTTGGGTGCCTTCCTCCTTCCCTCTCTCGGCTTGGGCTCAAGACTGACCCTCAGCCTCTTCATCTTTTTTCTCTGTCAATAAATGTAAGTGTACCCATTTGCCTTCAGTGTGCTAACCTCATGCAGTCTACTCTTTCTACAACATACAGTTTTTTTGTGTGCGAAGTGCTCTTCCGATGTACCTTGCTTTCATTTCTTCATTCTCGGTTTCCTATAACGCTTTTGTGAGCTCTGTGCAGCTGCTGTATCGGGCACTGTTTTTGTATTGTTACTGTATAGGCACCTCTTTTGGGGAGCCGGAGTTGCACATCTGTTTTGGGGCCACATGCTTCCAAACGTAGCCATGCAGTGGGGAGAAGCGGCCACCAAGGCACGGATAAGCAAAGTTTGTAATAGCAGTGGCACAACGTGCAGTCACTCATGCAGTTCACTGTGTTTGAAATGATGCATTTCCTCAAGGTGTTACAATAATTATGAAACAGGATCGTGGCCCATGCCTCAAGCTACTGATTCCATTATTAGTCAACCATGCATGTTAGTCCCCAAAACTCGAAAGGCATGCAATGTACTACTCATATTTCTGCTGGCATAAATATTTGAGATTTAATCCTGTATGGGCTATCGTCATGAAAATGGAAGGGTTTTTAAATATGAATTTTTTTTTCAAGGCAAATGTACAATTCGTTTTAATTTAGTAAATGTAGTAATCGTAGCTTTTGACTGTGGCATGCCTGACTCACCATGGTAGCTTATTGACTAAGAGCTTAGCTTGAGGAAGCGGCTTCCATTCCAGCCATGGTGGCCATATTTTGATGAGGTTCAGCACATGCTTACTTAGATTTATGTGGCTGTCTAAAAATCCCAGGTAGTCAGAAATAATGTAATATGCATATGAGACTCTGTGGCATGCCTCATAATTGTCGTAATTTTGTCATGTCAAACTTTGTAGTTAATGTCGCAGTGTCTCTCATTGCACCTTGATTGCTTTGGAATGCCTTGGACGCCGACCAATTAACCAGACGTGCCTACAACCTTGTGTAGGGGCCCCTGTCTGCGAGCCTGTTGGGTGTGGTGCGGGCTCTCGGTGAGTCCCACTACGCTCAGCTGTGGGGCGGTGAAGGTGGCCGCGAGGGTGTGGCCTGTGCTCTGTCGGTGCTTCGGCGGCTGCTGCTGGGCCCCACATTCCCCGCCGACTGGGCCGTCATGCGTGCTCTCGCCAACCAGTAAGTGAACGTGCCATAATTATTGTGCTTCAAGGTTGAAGGCTTGTGTTTAGACTAGTTTGAATTGTAATACATTTGTAATTATTACGCATTGCTATGAAGCTAAAACAAAACCATAATCTTGAAATGAGCACTTACAAGTTTGTGCCTGTTTCAGGTTCTCGTGTGTTTTATTTAAGAAGAGAAGTTCAGTGCAAATCAAGATGGACGACAAAGAATAGGATTGCGGTTGTAGCGGATCTTGGTTAGATAACTATGCTTTTACGTATGTAATACGTGACTACGCGTGCGCACGCAAGGATTGTGGTTGTGGCATATATATGCGATGCTGAGAGAAGAATAAAGCAGTTGTTAGTAAGCGCCAGTGCTGGTCTCTTCTGTTCTTTGAGGTCCGTCTTGATTTGCGCTGAACTTCTCTTCTTAAATGCTATGTACCAACTAGGCCCAAGAACAGTTTTACTGAAGTTGTGTGTTTTAACATTGCAGTGCTGTACTATTATAATTACAAGTAGGTAGGTTTCTTGAACTACTTCAAAGCTTTCATTGCCTAGCTGTCAGAGTTTGCGTCTAAGTGATGCATAAGCATTGCATTTTATTGTAGGTAGCGGCCGTCTCCGGAACACCATTTCCGAGCAGCATTGGCATGGCGTCTTTCATCTTCTCTCTAGCATTCGTCAGCATATCAAATGCTGTCCCATGACACGGGCATCCTGCACCCACTGAAATGCATGTTTGGCATCAAAATGTTGCAAATTTTGAATTTTCCTGATATGTACAGTTCTTCCTGTCGGCTTTACATCTTGTCCTGCATAGTGCTTTTATTTCACTTCCACGAAATTCAGTGAAGCTTTCATAGACACACATTCTTGTAGGGTTGCGTAACTTCATACTTTGCAAGCATGGATGCATAGTGTAGTGGTTAAGACACTCGCCTTTGGAGCGTGAGGGCCCAGTTTCAAACCCAAGCACCGGATTGAAAACTTGTTTTATTTTACTCACCTATTTCTTTGTAGCGGAGATTGTCTTATGTGGCAGACAGATGGATGGACGGACCGTTTTCTCGTTGAGTCATCGTAGAAATGCTTATGAAATTAAAAACGCTGAAAAGGAAAGTAATGACATGTCACTTACATTGCTACAGCTGGACACTGTCAATGAGCCTTAGGAATAAAGGAGATAAATCATTGCCACATGTTTCCAGACTTGTTCCTCCGTGTGGCATCAGAAGAACATAAAGCAGATCTTGATCTGAATGACCGAGAAGTGCAAAAGGCTCATGACTGCAAAGGATATTTGTGAGACAGATTTCACGCTCTTGAAGGGGTCTTGAAACACTTTTTCAGGTAATCATTGAATGACCTAAGTATCAGGGTTTAGTGCCTCATGAATCGATCGATGCGAAAATTTCTGAAATCCTTCAAGAACAAGCGGAGTTACAGGGGCTTGTCGCGTGCTTTAAGCACTTTCTCTCTTCTCTCATCACGATGAGCGCGGTGGACGCTACACAGGGAGGGATGGCGCAGGGGAAAGAAATTACATCAGCGTGCATAATGACCTTGAGCGTGCGTGACGAAACGCAGTTGCTGTCTCCTGTTGTGATTCCTGCGCACAAGTGTGGCTCACTGTGTAATGTTAGCAGGCTATGTAACGCAGCGCTGGCACGTGGCGGTACCCCATGGCAAAAATTGCGTCGGATCGAAGCACCGCTCTTGATTTACGCCAGCTATTGGCAATCTATCTGCTAGGTTGAAATAAACAACATCAGATAGCATGCTATCTGCTGTTTGACGTCAAACAGCAGGTGCTGGCAACTCCGAAGAGTGTGAGCACAGGCCTCTGTATGAAAAGAGCCTGCCTGGTAAAATAGCAACTGCACGCTCTGCTTTTAAACTCACCTTGCCATGGACGACTGCAAGATTTGGTCGAGATGTCCATAGCAGTGTCTGCTATCCGCAGGATGTGTTTTCTTACCAAGCCCATGGGGTGGTTCATAACCGTTTTAAAGGGTGCTGTAGCAGCTACATTTAGAGGCTAAGAACTGAAGCTGCGGAATAATTTAAAATAGAGAGTTGGTGGCAGTGTTCATCACCTCACTTCAGAGGCCATGCGTGTGAAACCCATCCATTGATCCATTTCCCTTTTGTCACAGTGTGGCCCTTGGGGCCCTGCAGGAGCTGGCACAGCTGCTGGCATCACGCTTCTTGCGACCACTGGACGTTCCTCTGTGGCTGCAGTACTTGCGGCTTGCCTCGGACTTCCTGGCTCAGCCATCTCTCCAGCTGGAGCACCTCTCGCCCACACAGAGGGCACGCCTCACTGAGCGCTATGGTGACATGCGGCTCCTGGCAGGATTCCAGGTGTGTCGCTGTCATAGTTTTCTCGTCTGGCAACTTGCGGTGGTAGGTTAAGATGTTACACTGCTAATTACTGGGGCTTGGGTTAGATTTCCAGCTATTGTGGCTACATTTTGGTGGGGGCGAGATCAAATATGCCCATATGTTTAAAGATAAAAGTTGAGTGGCACTTTTGCCACAAGGGTGCAGCATTGAATGTGATAGCAGTGAATTAGAATGTTATACATAGTGTCACGTGGTCGTGACGTCGACGAAGACAGCAGTCGGCGTTTGCAGAATGAAACTGTTTATTTGGCCGAACTTGTGGCCGGGAAAATGAGAACTAGAACTACAGCAATACACGCTGTACAATGATAGCGGCGAACAGGGCGTCGTCCGTCGATCAACTGACAGGCGGTCAAGTGCGTCGGTTTTTATACAGGTGCTATCGAACTTTCCAGCGATATCGCTGGTGGCGGCGTTATCTCTCGACAAAGCTGGAACATTCTCGTGCGGCGCGCAAACTTAACAGATTGTTCCAAAACAATCGCGAAGCTTCCTACACATCACGGCAAGGCCTGCGCAGCGCATTGCCCACAGTCTTTGTGGGTGAAGCTTTCACTCATGAAATATAAGACTCGCGGCAATAGTAAGGCTAGCAGCTAACTCCTTTAGGATGTAGTGTTGTGTAGGTCTGCAAAATGCTGGTGTAAGGGAATACGGCCACTCCAGAGAGTGAAGCGGTTTTCGTGCTGTCTGTTGCCTCAATGCGAAGTAAGCAGTTGGAGCACAGCAAGAGCCATCTACTGATGTCCGTCAAGATAGCGCATGCAACTGTGCCCATTTTGATCGAAGTTAGCAGTTGCGGTCCTTGTGGCCCCAGCGATGCAGACAAGAATTTAGGTATAAATGAACCTTTCCTCCTGTATTATAGTGGTTGGTGGTAATGAGCACCGATTGTACAAGGCTGTGCTGGTGTACTATCTGGTGTTGATTTCTGAAATAGTGTTATGCGGCACCTCTGCAAGAGCGTACTGTCAATGCAGCAACACCTTGCTGTGCAAAGGCAAAAAGAAGTGAATGTTATGCAAGATGTCAGCCCTGATTTCACACCGCCCTTACAAAAATCAATTTAGACAGTCTATGTACTGTCTAAACCCATTTCTAGACCTGTCTAAATATACTTTTGTAAAGACAGTCTTGTGTAGATATTGTAATGTGCACGTTCCTATCTTTTGTGCATGCTTGGGATCCCAACAATAGCCAATTAGTTGACAGGACAGTGCTCATGTAATTGAAACGCTGCATTGAAGCTTTAGTATAACGACTGGTATGCGCAACTGCCCGACATAACCGCCTCACGTCGCTGTGAATCTGGCTGCTTGAGGTAGGGTTGGCTCTGGTGTATGTGTTCTAGTCGAAATTATGCCGATATAACACAAACTGGAGATAGTGGAAACGAAAATGCATGCATTACTTGGCTTTAAATTGTTGCGTTTCGATCCATGGGCACCATACAATTCTTATGGCTGATGTTCATCAGAGTAACCAGGTAGACACACATATGGTAGCCATATGGATCACAAGCCCACCTGACCACTGCAGGTGCTGGCCTTGTGGGGGCGCCTGTGGGAGGAGGAAGGGGGCAGGTGCGAGCTAGTTTCGTCCCTGGTGGGGCCCCTGGTGCGCATGACACTGGTGCGGGAAGCCGAACTTCGGAGGGCCATGTTGCCCCTCTTCTACGACCTGATGGACAAGGACCTACCCAAGGTACGTCGCATGTCCACTTAACGTTGGAAATTACCTGTCCTTTATTACTCCGTGAGAGGTAGGTTTAGGATTGCACTGCTTATATTGGCAAGGCCCGTTATCACTAGTAGTTTGGCAAGAAAGCCAGGGCTTACGGTAGAGAACCAGATTCTCGAGTCTGTGCAAGAGTATGTATACCCAGTGTAGTTGCTAACATAGGAGCCCAAACACGCAAAGGAAATTCAACAGAGAATTAAGAATGGCCTGGTATTCCCAAATCATGACCAGCAACTTACCACTGTCCCAAAAGTGAAAAGTGAATGACCATTGCAGTGTACCAGTATTAACATATGCCGCAGAAGCCTGTAAGAAACTCAGGAATAAGTTAAGCACTATGCAGCATGCGATGGGATGGCAAATGATAGGCGTAACATTAAGATGTTGGAAGACAGCAGAATGGATCAACAGGACATACAAGGGCAGGAGCTATTCTAGTTGACACTGAGAGAGAGAGAGAAAAAAAAAAAAAAAACGGAGCTGTGCAAGCCACGTAACGCATAGGACAATAAGCAATGGTCACTAAGAGCAACAGGAATGGATTCCAAGAGATGGGAAATGCAGCCGTGAATGTCCTGTGTGGTGGTGGTGAAATTGAGAAATTTTTAGGGATCGAGTGAAGTCGTGCAAAACAGGGTACTTATTGTTAAGTTAGAAAAATGTATGGATTACTACTGTTACACTTTGAATTTGTTACTGTGAATCAGTTGCACATATGATTACTCCTGCTACTTGAATGTGATACATTAGGTGATACTGTTATGGGCTATTGTTAAAACTGTTTTTCTGAAATATCAAGTGTATTATATCTCTTCTTTGTTACTGATAAAATAAGCAGTTTTCTTTCAGTAACCTTTTCCTTTGAAGAAATGTACATATTTTTTATCATTCTGATTATCGTATTAATTTGCATAATTTTATGATTATGTATAGCTCCAAACATTATTATTGTGATTTCATTTTTGTATTGCATTTGTTGTGAACTAAGGGGGCCAGAGGCCACCGTCATGCGAATGAAGCCTCTGTCTCCTTCAGGCAAGGCGAAATAAACTGAAAGTGAATTGAGTTGAATTAACTGCATCACTGGGAGAAGCCTTTCTCCTGCAAAGGGCATAAAATAGAATAATGATGATGATGACATTCTTGTGTAGGTGTAACTATTATTGTCTTGATGCCCAGGTGGAGTCTGAACTCATGGAGCAGCTAGACGAATTGGTGACTGCCGGCAGTGGTGACGAGCAGTACCAGCAGCTATTTACTTCCATGTGAGTGTGTAAGCACAACAATTTTGAACTGCCACTGCAGCAGTGTACTTTATGGAAAATGTTCAATAATGTAGTGCGCATTATTGAACTATGAGCTAGGGTCCCCGCATACCACCATCAGTCGCATGATCCTCCTCTCTGCTCTTTCTCTCCGCAAGGTGAGGAGAGCATTGAGATGCATCCTGTCCCTGCATTCGCTGCTGGGGAATGCAAGCTGCTCCGCTTTGGCAGCAACTCTCTGTCGCGCGGTATGCAATTTGGAAGATGCATTCACAAAACTGCATACATGTTAATTGTATGACAACTGGCACACTGGACGTTTCAATTTATTGCCTTGGCCCTCTTCTGTGGTAGCAGTTGGGATTTTAAATCACAGATAAGCATGCTTCGTTACATTGAGATGAAAAATACAGTAGACTTTCATTAAACGGAACTTGAAGGGACCAAGGAAATATGTTCCGTTTAGCAAGAGTACATGGTGTTCTATGGACACGAAGTTATAAAAACAGAAATACCTTATTACATTGAACATTTAGTTATATTTAAAGTTGCTATTTTGAGGTTGAACTATAGTCATGTGGTGGATGCCCGGTGTTTGTGGTACAGTAGCTCTGTGTGCTGAAGTTTGAAAGATGTTAGAGAGGGGGGGTGCATGAAGAGGTGTATCTTGGATGACTGATTTGTTTGTGTTCATAGTGGCTACATTGTTTCTTTCAGCCTTCTGGAGGAGGTGCGAAAGCGCAACCCTTGTTGGCATGAAAATGGCTTTCGCTTCATTGAGGCTGTCGGTCACCAGCTTGACCGACTGCTCGACTACAGGTGGGTGTTTAATTAGTCTTGTTCTAGCACCACATCGTAATGGAAGAACAGTCGATTGAACAAACTAGCATTGAGTGATTTGTCGGTGCACAGCTGTTGAACTTCACCATCAAACACTTGCAGTTATTCAATCATTAACACTTTGTGCAGGAGTGTCATGGAAGGAGCCGAAAACCGGGACAAACGCATGAGCTGCACGGTCAATTTGCTGGTGAGTTTTCCCGATGCTGCACTGTTTTCACATGACGTTCATCTCATTAAAGGGACACTAAAGGCAAATAACAATTTATGTCAGAGTGAAAGCCCAATGTATGACAACTTCTAAAACGGCAATATTATCAACAGCAGTGCCCTACTTACCGAGAAATTAAGCTAAATGTATCACATGATGAGCGCCACGAGTGGGACATTTTCGAAGTGATCCCGATGACGTAGGGAAGTCGGCCTACAGTAAATCACTAGTAATCAAACTAGCAGCAGTAAAAAAAGAACATTCCGAGCATCAAAAGACGTAATAAAATGCTGTTTGTTCGTTTCCGCTTGATTCATGGAAAACAAAACCTCCGTGGCGTTGCCATGGGGAACGGCGCGCGTGGTTCAAAGGTTCCGTTTTCGCCGAACTGTGCCTCGCCCGTCTCAGTGGTAGTTTCGGGATCACGTACTGCCGTGCGTGTTTTGCGCGCTCGTGAAAGTCGCTCTGACAGAAAGTTCGACAAAATGCCGCATGCGTGTGATATTGCCGGATGCCCGAATGGTGCACAACGCCAGTGCTGCAGCAAGGAAACTGGTGTGTCTTTTCACTGGGTGCCGCGGAATGAACCCTTACGCTCGAAGTGGCTTAGTGTCATGCCATTGCGCCAGTGTGCTAAACAGACAAAACCTCTGCGTGTGTGCTCGCTGCACCTTCGTACTGAGGATTACGAGACCAACCGCAACTTGGTGACGGCTTTGAATGTGCCCATCCGAGCAAGTCTTTGCCGCAGCGCCCGTTGTTGCTACTGTGGGTCCCACTACTTCCGCTCGGCTGCTACTAGTGTCGGCGGCCGCGCAGTAAAAGCGGGCAACGTTGGGCACGGCAGCAGTGACGTATTAGAGTCGTATTTTCAAGCGGGAGATTTGAAGCGCGCTAACGCGATGCGGACCACTAAAAACGTGATTTTATTTCAAAATAAGCACTTCCTTGGCACAAAAGCAGCGCTACGAGATTTCTGGACCGCTATTTCAACAATCAACGTCGACTTAATATTTGCCTTTAGTGTCCCTTTAAGATGCAGCCCTACTGAGCTGCTTCTGATGTAGTCCAACAAGTTATATATATTTTCTGTACGATTCGTTTGGCCCTTCCATGAAATCTGTACCTGTGCTACAAAAAGTAAATGTGATAGTTTATGGAAAGCATATGAAATTATTGAAGCATGGATGTAAAATTAATGTCATTGCATCAGCTCCATAAAATTACCACATGGTTACACCGTGAGACCAGAGCTTGTTGGTTGCCTCGCTTCTAACCAGTGTTATGTGCAGCTCTTGAATCGAGCTATGCTGCTTCACCAGTTCTTGTACAGTAAAACCTCGTTAATTCAAAGTCACTGGGACTGTGAAAAACTTTCGAATTAAGCGGGTTTTCGAATTAACGAAACATACAAAAAGCGGGATACAAGGAACATTGAATTACTGAAAGTAATCAGAAGTGGTCGTTTGGCCTTCTAGTTTGCGGCTCCAAGGGTTGTTTTCTAGCAATACCCCGTCCCATTTTTGCCGCAAACCCAGGAAAACGGCAGGCCTCGCTCCTGTCAGCGAAAAAAATAAAAAAGTCTGGTGGTCAGCTGAAGTGCGTGCCTGCGGAAAAGAAGGCGTGCTTCACTGCAGCACAGTGGTGACACGCGGGCAGCATGTCACCTGCTCCTCGCAGCCTCAGTGCGTCATGATGCGACCATTCGCCCATTCTTTCTGGTAAAATAAAGGATATGATAATGGCCAGTGTGGCGGAATCGGCAATGTGTTCTGGCTGGAAAACATGATCATTGAAGTTTTCAAACTGAGTTTTCGAAGTAGGCGTTACAGGCAAGAACTCCGCCAACAGTGCAAGTGCGCAAATTGCCGGAGCAACCAATAATCGGAGGTTCGCATACATCACGAATTCCGTCAGACCGTCCTTTATTATCTTTTCTTTTCCCCAAAAGAATGGGTAAATCATGACGCGCTGACGTTGCCAGAAGCATGCGACATGCTGCCCGCGTGTCACCACTGTGTTGCAGTGAAGCACGTCTTCTTTTCCGCAGGCGCACGTTTTAGCTGACCACGAGACCGTGTTTTCTTTTTCTTTTTTTTTTTTGCGCTAGCAGCAGCGAGGCTGGGTCGCTTCAACTGTCACTCAACTGTCACTCAATGCTACACTGCATTGCCCTGTGGCTCCTAAGGGCCGTCGCTTCCGCGGACTTGCGGCGAAATCGGGATCGGGAATTGGCACATGGCACCCAAAGTTTTCGAATTAACCGGGCTGGCGCTGACCGCCGCTTCAAATTATCCACTCAGATTTACATTGCAAAATACGGGACTGCAGAAACCCTTCGAATTAAGCGGGATTTCGAAATAACCGAGTTCGAATTAATGAGGTTTTACTGTATGTTGGCACTAAGAAGCTATTCAAGATTCTTTATAACAGAAATGAAATGCAAGTTACTATTATTTTACCCTTTGTGGGAAATGTGTGTATAAGGTCATATCGACAAACGAGCAAGCGAAGGTTTTTTTAAACATAGGGAATTTCATGCATACACTCAAGAATAAAACAAATAATTGAACTATTGCTCACTACTGCATGTAGAACTATTCGGAACATTATTTTTTACAACGTTTTAAAATTTTCACTGTGTCTTTTAGTAAGAATCATTGCTGTGTTATCTGAAACCAGGGACGAAGCAAAATAAAAATTCGGTAGCTGTACACAAAGGTTTGAAGAAAACGGTGAACCCATGCCTTGATGCCATGACTCAGTCCAGCCCTGATCTGCTTTTCTTGAATCCCTTTGATAGAACCAGATTTTAAGTACTGCTCTAGAGGGCATACGACTAAAACGGCGCTACAAGGGAATGGAATGGCATGTGGATAAAAGTTCAGTTGAGAGTCAGCGCTTGTGTTTTGTGTCCTCTTTCTCGTGTGCATTCGTCTTCCCTTGTGGCGCCGTTTCAGTAGTATGAATTCGTACCAACTCGCCAAGTTGTCAGTCCTTCTAAGCTCTAGAGGGCACCGCGTAGAATCCTTTGGCAGTGACATGGAGGTGGGCATGTGCCTAATTGCAGCGTTTCTACCGGGAGGAAGTGGGTCGCCAGGAGATGTTTGTGCGTTACGTGCACAAGCTGTGCGAGCTGCACGTTCCGGCCGAGCACTTTGCCGAAGCAGCAATCGCGCTGCGCCTGCACGCCGACTTGCTGCCCTGGGAGGAAGGGGAACAGGGGCGGCTCAAGGAGCAGCTCTACCTCAACATGCTTCACTACTTCGACCGTGGGAAGGTGAGTTTTTCAGCATAGCTGTCATGTACGGGAGTCTGCACAGATGCTGTTTCATGTGGACGTGGTCTGCATGCCTCACGTGGAGTCCGTGCTGTTGTCGTCTCAAGCTCAACTCTTGCATTTTTGCACGCATTACCTATCTGGTCTAGTAAGGCAAGGCATAGAAGTCAAAGTAGAAGGAAATCCTTCTTCTTGTTCTTATTATTTCCACATTTACTCGCATAATGATACCACTTTTATATTTTCAAAAGATGGATCCATACTTGGGAGTGTGATCATTACATGGGCGAAGTTTTCAAGAGAAGAATTTTGTAGTACCAAAAATTCAAACATGTTGCATGTTGGAATTCTTATAAAACATTGCGCACATCATTTAGAAGCACTGTGATTTGATTTTAAGCGAATGAAACAGTTATATTTATTTTCTGGAAGTTCGAATACTTTGAATAGTAATATTCTTATCAACACTTTTCGAAACATATTCGAAAGCTCAAGTATTCAAACACCCCTACTTATGATGGCTGCGGTGACCATAAGTGAGCGATCAGTTTGAAAAAAAAAAAGCCTTCCTCTGTAATAAATGCGCTTGTTCATTATTCTCTGTATGAATTGTGCCACATGAATCCCTGTGCTTAAACGTTAAATCGCAAAAATTGCTTTAAAAAGTTACTGGAAACCGCTTGTTTCAACATCTCCAATGCCTAACCCATGCTGTGTCAAAATGATCTAGCTGAAAATGCACTGCGCCTGAAAAAGTAATGTAGTCAGCGCAGTCAACGAGAAAGGAGCCCAAAATTGCACGATAACACTGAACTGCACAGGGTCATCTCCCGTCTTTCCTACTTCCAAGTGCCGTTGTCTTCACATTATTCAGAAACTTTGCTGCGCCTTTCCATTCCGACCCTCCTTGCATACAGTGGCTATTTAGGAAAATGAAAAAAGTAATCATAAATGCCTGATGAAATTTATGATGCACGTATACCTCTGAGTGTGTGTTGCTGTGGTGATTTGCGCAACAACACTACCAGCTCACCTGTAGGGTGCTTTGATCTGCACTTTCTTTGATTGTTGAATAACGTAATGACTGTGGACAGTGGTGAATTGATGCTCCTTTTAAATTGCTCAAAATCAAAACTGTGAACAGAGGGCAACCTTTATATAACCATATGCGATAGAGAGAAGGCATTTCTTGCAAGGCTCAAATGAGCCGGTGATCTATTGGACCAAGAAAGTAGAAAGCATTGTGCATTCCCATACCGTGTCGACAACTAGTGGCAGTAGAGTCCAAAGTCGTGTAGTTGTGTGTTACGTGTGACTGCGTGAATGTTGCACAGGTGTCATTTTAACTAGGAGAGCACAGATGATACACTGGCACTCGTTTGCATAGCTTTCCATGCAGCCAAGGGTTCTTGCTGACTATGCCTTGTTTGTGACATGTTGCATCTCGTGTTGCCATTATAGAAGTGATGCGGGAGAGTGCAAGGCAACCACGTTACCCCTTTGCTGGTGCATATACTTAGTAGCCTTGGCAGATGTCATTCCTGCCAAGATGGCACAAAGCCAGGTCTAAGAACGAGGCACGGTGGCTACTTTCCAGAATGGTGAACATGTGCACATTGTCGCTGCTCTTGCCATGATGATATAAGTTTGGGGTGTGGTCATGAAGCGGGGTAAAACGAAACCAAATTTTGGGGACCGAATGCAGGGGTGCGATTACTATGTGGGTAGCTTTGGTATTATCATTTATTTATTAAGTTTGGTTACTAGTAATGCTTTTTAGCAGCTTCAGAAGGAAAGTGAAATGCAAGGCACATATTTTATGCAAGTACAGGGTATTTCAGTTTAATTAGAGACAACTACTAGACAAGCATTCTTATCAAAAATAGTCTGTTTGCTCTTTGGCAATGAATATTGTGCAAATGCATAATATTCATTGCACATTGCATATATGATATTATGCTAATGTATATTATGCTCATTATGTGGGATATGTGCATGCGATGATGTAGCTCTATTCTGCTGCAGTGCTGGGAGGAGGGCCTACCGCTGTGCAAGGAGCTTGCCAATGTCTACGAGGGTGTGCTGTTCGACTATGAGAAGCTGAGCACCATCCTGGTGAGCTGATAAGTCGGTTGGAAGAGTCCGAAAATAGTTTTCAAGAGAAAAAATAGCACATTGCTTGAAAAGATTTTGTTTGCCGTACATGTCTATTGTATTGAGTCAACAGCTAATGAAGCCAAGAAAAGCATAGGGGCATTATTTTTAGTTTTTAATTGAAGTGTATATGTGGGGTAAGGGCAAATGAACTGTGTGTCGTATTTAATTGTAATGCCATCGCATGCATCAGTTATGTCATAAAGATAGAAACTGTTTCATTAAGCTGAAGTGTTCGACTTACCTGTTATCATCTTTTTATCACTTGCACAGTGAGCTTCCACTTCATATGAACAGCGAGGCTTCTAAGAGTAAATTTTATATTTTTGCTGTCATAGAATAGTGGCATCACATGTGCTACATTCATCAAAGCCTTGCAGTTTAGCTGCAAGGCTTTATTTTGTAAAGTGCATTTGTTGTGCTTACCTCAAGCCATTCTATTTGTTTCTCTCTGTCAGTGATCACATAGTAGCACCTGTGAGCATAGGGTGTGGCACATACATACACAATTGATCAAATACAGAGGGTTGCGGAAATACTCTTGATGCAGAGGACGCACGCCCAGTTTCTGGAGCACATTCTCAGGGAGCTGAGACCCGAGCCTGAGTACTTCCGGGTTGGGTTCTTTGGCCTTGGCTTTCCCTCCTTCTTGCGAGTAAGTGTTCCCCTTGAAAATGATGCTCTCTAGGGGCCTTTGCCAAATGCAAAGCAGCTTCTTGTGGTATGTGAGCGATTGAACAAAGTGCAGAGTTCAGTTCCTTCAACAGCTGCATACAAGTGTGTGACCGACTGTACAATCTATGTCATCTGCAAACACGCAGAGAAGCTGTATATATGACTGTAAGTGTACATGCTTCCTATAGGAGCAGAGTTGTGTGCAAGGGTCAACCATCTTTTACACAAAACCAGTCAGGGTTTTGAGGGAAAGCCACACGCCATGCTTGCAGGAAGCAGTTCGTCTTCACTCGAACAACTGCGATTTGACCTTAGAGATGCTCTGTGTTTTGCTGCTTTATGAGAAAAATTGAGGACCACTTGACTGTAAAATCCTGCATGCAAGCTGTGATAGCATAGGAAAGATAACTGGTGGTCAGTTATACGTACAGTGACTGAGTGGGTACCAAGGGATGGGAACATTAGGTGGGATGATGAAATTAGAAAACATGCAGTCATAAAATGGAATCGGGGTGCGCAAAAAAAGGGTAGACTGATCATCGGGCGACTCTTCGTCCTCTAGTGGACTTAAAATAATATGACGATGACGATGACCTCAATTTCTTCTGAATGAACAGAAGCATGCCACTTGGTACCCTCCAAAGAGGAGCACAGAAGTGGTGTGGGAGAAAACATACTGAACAGGAAAGGGGCCGCAGTCTTTTCTGCACAGTTGAAACATCCTTTTGCATGTGGGCAGCTCTCATAAAGAGATGCTTTACAGTAACTCTGGTAAGAATGTGCCCGCAGCGCCATCTGTTGTTTGGTGCCATAAAGTGTGCATTTTCATTGCCCCCATTGCAATGCTGTTGCTGCTACCAAGTGCACTGTTCAGGCAAACGATATGATCTTGCTTTCAGAACAAGGTGTTTGTGTACCGAGGCCTGGCCTATGAGAAAGTGGGCGCCTTCGGCCAGCGACTGCAGGGACAGTTTCCCGAGGCCCAGCTGCTGACACACAATGCTCCCCTGGATGCTGCTCTGCTTGCTTCCACTGACCAGTGTATGTGGCATGTGCATGTTGTGCAGAGCTCTTAGCTTCTGGCTGACATTAAGGCAAAAGCCTTAGGTGCCTCATCAAACATGAAAATTGACCAGCATCCTGCATCGGTATCCTGTGTCGGTAGCATCAACATGCAAGAAGTCATCATCACATTATGACGTCACGTAATGTGACATCACAGTCACCATGTGACGACGCGTCACATGGTGACTGTGAGGCTCGTACGGGTGGTGTGACGTGCAGTAAATATTTCCTTACACAGTCACCATGCGATGTCACGGGGTACGTGACGTCCCATGGTGATGTTATCACATGATATCATAGCTTGGCCAAAGGTGGGCCGATCCCAGAGGCAGTGCAAAACAAAGTGAGGTGCAGAAAGTTTACAATGCCTCCGATCCTAGCGGCATTGCAAAACCACGTTAGTTGCAGAAAGCTTTTGGAGGGGGACGTAGGAGTTTCGTTACATTGACTTAGAAGGAAAACAAGAGGAAGATGGCTTTCACTTTCGAGTCGGCTGAGGCAGATGCTTAAGGGTCCCTGTGAGTTTTTTTATTGTGCATAATCGGCAAGTTTAGCATGTTGCAGCTGAGCATGCAATGCCTTGAATGCTCGCTTCTGGAACTTGTAAATGCTGTAGAATCATGCTTCTATGATTAAAAAGAAAATTAAGCAAAAGACTTGCTATCCAGAAAAACTTGCTCTTGAAAGCACTCAAAAAATGTCACAGTTAAGCATTGAAGTAGTCATATATGGCACTAAATAAGGCTCGTGTGGGTGGTGTAACTTGCGGTAAACGTTTCCTTACTGACTAAAGAGCACTGTTGCACACCTGGAGACAACACAGAGTTCACAATATGATTTTGAACACTTGCCATCTACACTGTTGTGAGTACAAATGAGTTCTCCAGAGCAAATGTTCTGTGCCTTGCTGCATTTAAACTATGGTGCGTCACCAAAATTGGGCAGATTTCAAGAAAAAAAAATCTATGTGCCTAAGCACCTCGATTGCACACTTGAAGCCCCGGCGACTGCGAGGCGAGAACGAGCACTCGTTTGTGCGCGTGGGTGTGCACGAGGCGGGCAGGCAGCCTGCGCCCCTCGAGTCTGCGTTTTTGCCGCCACGGGTGCATGTGTCGGCGTGCCTTCCCCACTCCTTTCAAACCCCTTTCGTTTAATTTGTGCGTTTCATTTCCGAGTTTTCTTGCTGAAACTGCATATGACGAAAACCTGTTTGTAACCAATTTTTTCGTGAACCTGTCGATTTCGTTATATCCAGGTTTAACTGTACTAGTGCTCAAAGGCTCATAGCTCACCAATCCAAGGTGTAGTGAATGTCGGCTGCTTACGAATCCAATGCGTGGTGACTGTCAGCTGCTCTTGTTTCTGCAAGCAATGCATACTCATCTGGAGACAGCAGTGTGTTTAGATTACCACTTACTAAGAAGCACGCAGCACGTTTCCAAATGCCTCATGCACTGTTGGACAGCCTGGTGAACACGCATGCTCAAATTTGCAGCGAGAGTTTGAATGTGACATCTAGCAATGGAAAAGCAAGTGCACACTAGTGTTTTTACACATCTGTAGGCGTGAGAACCTGGTTGATACATTCCCGCTCAATACGATTTCATAGCTCCCATGCCGATATCACAAAACTAAAAATAACCCAATAGAGCAATGTGTTATACGTTCCGGTTCATAGGTTCCCTGAAATACAATTATTCATCAGCGTTCAGCATTGTGGCAAACTGCAGTCGTATGATACGTTTTGCAGGCAAAAGTTCTCTTTCAGGGGTGCGAAAAGGCCGCTTTCATGTGCTTGTGTAGTGCTAAGGAGCAGACAACCGTCATGCAGCGACTGCGGCTTCTTCGTAGTGCCTAATTTCCTACTCTGTGGCTTCTCTGTTCTGCTCAATTGTCCCCTCCGTGTCCTCTCCGAATTGCTCGATTGCCCCCCTCAGCCATCGCCTCAGGTCTGTCAACCACGCATCGACCCGGAGGTAAACCGGCCACGGTGGACGTCACAAATCTTCAAACAGCTTTAACAAAAAAAGCCTCTTTGAAGGAAAGCGATAAAACTGCGACGAAAAAATGGACGAGGAATTCCTGTCCACCAGCGGCAACATGCTTTTCGCCAAGCTCGTTGCGAAAGACAACAGTGTCTTAACTTTGCGAGCCACAAAGTGTCGCAGAGATTGTAGCGGTGGTAATGGCGACTGAGGAATCTGAAGGCGGTGGTGAGAACAAGGACTTACACTGACTGGCTACCGTCGCCAAAGCCCTTGCTGGACTGAAAGATTTGGAAAGCTCACTTCATGAGACTAAACAATCAAAATGTGGACAAGGATCTTCAACGTGTGCGAAGGAGCTGTTTCTGCGAAGAGTGAGACACACCAGCAGAAAATAATTGTGTTTTGTATAGGCTTGTGCGAATAGTAAATTTTAGGTCGAAGCGAATTCAAAGCGAATAGTGATTTTGGTCGAATAATTTCGAATCGAATTCGAATAGTATATATCACATATTATAAAGAAAAGTGCGCATATTTATCATGACCCAACCAACCTGCACATTTTTTTAAAATTGTAACAAGGCATGTGCACATGTCATTCTTTTTGGTTCAAAGGAAGTGGAAGCAACTTTTAATAGTAGCAGGATTTGGCTTTCGGTAGAATGCAAATGATAATGTATTACGTTTTAAAATTTACTTTACTTGGAGCATATAAGCCGGTATAACAAGTTTTTAAACTCAGAAAATGATGAATCGATGTGAGGGAATATGTTCATTTAACCTTAAAGTGGGGCTTCGCGGCAGTGCGGATTTTTTCTGGAAAGGTGTATTCACTGTACAGCACCCCTCCACTGCAGTGAAACTATCTTTACAGGAGGTTACAAACGGACACCTATTCGTTCATTTCGAATACTTCGAAATCTTCAATAATTTAAATTCGACTTGAAGCGAATTCGAATACTGTATTATTCGTTCGAATATTCGAAGTGCTCGAATATTCGCACAAGCCTAGTTTTGTAGGAAATAAATGTTTTTTGCCCTTGCACCTCAATATGGGCTTGTCAGCCTTCATTTTTTACTGGATTCGGATTGTACGTTTTTCCGGATATTACATCTATTTCTGTATGTTTTTTTTTTCGAAAATGTATGAACGAGGTTCTGCAGGGCAGCTACTGTGGAAGACAGCTACTGTGTTCGATCACATGTGCCCTGTGCATTTTCTTGTTTATGTGAACAGTGGCTGGGAAATGTATCATACAATTGTAGTTTGCCAGTTTACTGAATTTACTGAGAAATATCCCAGTTTACTGTACAATATATCAGATATAAGAATTAACATTTGCTGCACCATGAACTTTTGTTAGGGCTGTGCGAGTATTCAAACACATAATATTCTCGGATTCGCATCGACGCCCATTTGACGAAATATATTTTACCTCGTGTAACCCACTTGAAAAGTTGGTTTCACTGCAGCATGGGGCCGCCATGCCGTGAAACAGTCTATCCAGGGGAAATCGCTCTACCGCAAAGCCACAGTTTATGGTTTAGTGAACATATTGCCTGCACAATGATAAATTGTTTCTTTAAAGTCTAAAAGCAGGTTATACAATTTTATATGAGCAGAGTATGGCAAACTTTAAGATGCGACATATTTTACCACTTATAACTTGCATCATACTACTATTCGAATTTGGTTTAACTTCGCTTTGAACAGAAAAAGATATATTCGGGCAAGCCTAACTTTTGTATTTCTTCTGTCATGAATGAAACCGCTTAGTGTCACGTTCCCGTGACACATTTTTGGTTGCAGCGATTAAGTCTGGCTCTTTTGTGTCTGCTCAGGAATGTCCAGACCGCCAGGATAAAAAAAAAAAATGTGCACTCTCACTGCATCCTCATCACTTAATGATCACTTTTCTGGCCTGCTGTGCATTCCCAAGTTAGTGCCCCTGTCTCCTGCTAATATATGTAATAACAGAAGCTCTAGAAGCTCTGCTTATCTTTCCCCCCCCCCTCCCCCCCACATGATTGTTTTTATCTTCAATGGAACATGGTTATGACAATGGAATTTTCATGGCACTTGAATATTGTAATGAATGGGTTATACTTTACATTTATTTCGTTTGCTAAATATAATTTGGCTGCTATGCTCGAAAGCTGCTCTTTTGATAGATTTTTCTCAATTGTACAGACATACAGGTGTGTGGAGTGCGTCCCCTGGCAGAGCCACGTCCGGATCTGGAAGGACGTCCCGAGTGCGTGCGGGCCTACTTCCGGTGAACCGGGTCCACTCGTTCCAGTTTGACCGTCCCGTCTACAGAGATGGGCCACCGGACAGGGACAATGAGTTCAAGGTATACTCCCCTCTGCCTTCTCTTTTCTCGTGTGGTGTGTTAAGCGCAAGCTCTTTTTTTTTTTCTTTTCATGCAGCATACTGTAGTTGTGAATGCTAGAAGTCTTTCTTCATGCAGGAGCTAAGAATACGCAAACCACAAAAAACTGCAAAACTACACAAAAGCTGTACTTCTGTACTGAGGAAAAAACGAAACAAAAGACAGTGTTTATAAGGATCAAGGTGAACCTAGAGGCCTATCAGACATGGACAAGTTCTGCGTACCAGGGCTATACTGAACTTTGGACAATGTGTCAGCTTACTGATGCTGCTATAATCCCTCATTTTCTCTCTCTAGTAAATAATAGAATGATTACGACTTTCAGCACTCATTTTTGAGGATGTAATTCTAGAAACATGCACTTAGAACTGGACTTATGCTACATGGATGCGACTTGGCCTCAACTCTTCAGCTAAGTCACTTTTTAAAGCAAAATTGAAAGCTAAAGCTGAAGCTTTTTTATTTAGCTAACACGTTGCTGCAATTGTATCATGCAAGTAATGTGAGCCATAAACTGCTATAAATAATGTGCAGGAAGCGCTGTACAGATGTCCAAAGTATTCATACAGTTCTTTTACATGCATACAGACTGAGCAAAGTGAAAAAGCATACAGTGCCGCCCATCGGATGCCTAAACACATGGAACAAGATTCCAGTGGTTTTTGGCTTTGGCACCAGCCGGGCAACATGTTGCATCAGCCCGATTTCATGTTTTTTCATGCATGGCTAACATTCCGGGCACCACAGCCATGATCTGGCATGGGCAGGCTTCAGCTTCGAACATGCGTCGCATTGTTTTTGACAACATTGGCTGATTCTGTATAGTATTTTCAGAAACTTGTTCGTGTGGTTTAGGCTCAATCCACTCGTTAAGGCTTTTCGGCATCTGGTGCACACCATGTGTATATGCTTGCTTGGGAGTGCTGAAGGTGCTTGAGGTGGCGTGCGCTGCAGAAGTCCACTATGTACCACAAGCCAGTCTTATTAACAAGCAGGTGTTCACTGAAACAAAAGTCTCACTCTGTCAACTAAAAGTTCATAAGAAAATGTTGTTAAGGTACATCTCATCTATCTTGTGTCCTTTGTTACACGCCCCGGTGGTCCAGTGGTTATGGTGCTTGACTGCCTGCCCGAAGGTGTGGATTAAATTGCGGCTGTGGTGGCTGCATTTTGATGGAGGTGATATGCTAGAGGCCCGTGTGCTTAGATTTAGGTGCACGTTAAAAGAACACCAGATGGTCAAAATTACCAGAGCCCTCCGCTATGGCGTCTCTCATGATCATATTGTGGTTTTGGGACATAAAACTCCAACAATTACCCATTATTATGTGTCTTCTGCTTAGCCAAGCAGTATCTGCCAAACAAGCGTGAGCGCAATCTCCTCACCCTACAGTCAGCTGTGGTACATCTGCAATGTAGATGTGTGCTTCACGCAGGGCCTGTGGCTAGAGCGGACAACTCTCGAGACGGCGTCTACTCTGCCCGGGCTGCTGCCTTGGGCCGAGGTAGTGGGCCAGCAAGCGGACTGGGTGCCTCCGCTGGTGAATGCATGCGAAGCGGTCGAGGCCATGAGCAATGAGCTGCGCCGTCTCGTGGCGCTGCACTCTCGCGAGCCCCATCGACCCCTGGCACCCCTGAGCATGCGCCTGTCCGGTGCCATTGAAGCAGCCGTCAACGGAGGCCTGGCAAAGTACCATCAGGCATGTCCTTCGTGGGTCTTTGCTAAGCTTGCACGATTATAACTTCTTTTTTTTTGGTTTGAGGCATAGTTGAAGTAAATGGTAATTAGCCTGGAGTTTACTTTTGAATAGTAGCAGGATTTGAGTCGTAGTAGGGTTCAAGCCATAAGCAGTAAAACATGTTAAGTTTTAAATTCTGCAATACTCAGCCCATATAAACCCCATATAACACTTGTAAACTCCATAAACAAATGTTTTGCAGTGCCTTTGCAATTGGGAAAAACAGCAAAATGGAACTTTGCTTATTTGCAATTTTTGAGCACTTGGCCATTTCTTTGGCCTTGTTTGATCTTGGAAAAATTACTTGGTGACTGTATTCGTAACCATTTAAAGAAAGTTGAAGAAAGATTACTTTAAGTAGGGGTGTGTGATATTTGAACTTTCGATATTTTTTGGATGGTGTTTGGTATCGATTCGATTCGCACCGGAATTACTATTCGAACTATCGGAACCTCCAGAAAATAAATATAACGGTTTGTAATAATGGAGAATAAATATAACGGCGATAAATCGGCATGCAGCGTGCTTGTCTTGCGTTTTGTGGCGCCAATGTGCGAAGCTGCTAGCCGCTTCCGCCAGTGCTCTGAGCGGTCGCTGCGCAACCAGCTTGGCCGGGGGTCCACTGTCGATGGCGTCAAGTGCCATCCACGATTCCAAGAAGCCAGTGGGCGATGCGATCGTCGCTTGCGACGAAGCACATTGCAGCTTCTTCGCTTTCGCAGAAAACTGAACAAGGGAGAATTCGGCCTTGTTGGTAAGACATTAGGAAAAAATTCAGCGCAAAATGACAGAAGCACGAGAAGGGAGGACACAACACGTGCGCTATGAAGAAGTCTTTTTGCGAAAAAAGCCGCAACTAGCGCGAGTTAGGCCTAGCCACGACTTTGAGCAGTGAGCTCGGTCCGCGGTGCATGTGGCCGCGGTGTCCGATGTTTCAAAGTGCGTCATGCTCGATTGCGAGTACAAAGAGTCGTCCAGCGATGGTCTTCGTCACTAGGTCCGAAGTGCTGACAAGCAGAACCTCTGACCGCGAGCCCCACGAGTCAGCCCGAGACAGGCGTCTGCGATGTTCGCGATGAGTGCTGTGCACTATTGTAATCTTATGATTGACATTCCGTTTGCCAGCTGCCAAACTAATATTCTAAGTGATTGTCGACTCGTGAACACAGAACGAGCGAACGCGTACTAAGTAGCGCGATTGTCGACAACCGTGACGTCGCGACGCGCAAGCAACAGACGTCGCTCTCCCGGAGCGAGCACCGGACCAATGGCGAGGCATGCTGGTGCAACATCGCGGACACAGCGAATTTGGGACCTCCAAACGAACTTTAATATTTGCTTTTTGTGCGTTTGTTTCTGAATGGAGGACCTAGCTGAGGCAGGAAATTTGAAGACTGAGAAATGCTCTTTCCAACAAGCCCGAAATGGCGGTGCCTGGTTGGGCCATTGCGGAGCTATAATGTTTTTAGAATGTAATTTAGAATATGCTTAGGAATACTGTTCAACTTTCTTTTTCTGTAATTTCGCTTCGACGTGTTAGAAAAATATTCTAAAAATATTCTAAAATTATTCGATTCGATTCGCACTCAAACCTTATGATTCGAGTTCGCTTCGCACTCGAAATTTTGCTATTCGTACAGCTCTACTTTTAAGGGCTTGTGTTTCTTTGTTATACACAATATTAATGAGAAGTAACACACAATAATGCCAAGGAAAGTATAGGGGATGTTATTTGTAGTAATTATTACGTAAATGTGAAGAAAGTGAAGTGGACGGAAAGATAACTTGCCGCTGGCAAGGACCGGCGGCAAGTTACCGTATTTGCACGTAAATAAAGCGACCGCGAATATAACGCGAGGGGGTACTATCGGCCTGGACGAAAAAAAAAAAAAAAGTTTATTACGATTATAACGCGAAGTGATGCAACTGTAAACAGCAGTCAAAAAGTGGTTTCCGACAAGCCGAAATGGCGGTGCCTGGTTGCGCCATTGCGGAGCTATAATGTTTTAGAATGTAATTTAGAATATGCTTAGGAATACTGTTCAACTTTCTTTTTCTGTAATTTCGCTTCGACGTGAAGGCTTTATTTACATTTACATCCGTCGGAAATGCTAGAACCACAAGCTCGCCTGATTACTCTTCCTCGCTGCTCGAGTCCTTGTCGCTGTCGGCAAAAACCGCGTCGTCGTCTGTGCCGTCCAGGCTGTTCGAGAGGCAGCACTTCAGGAATGCCCGTGACACTATTGCCGACGGCAGGGCCCTCCCAAGCATATGAATCCATCGAGCGACCTCGCTCACTGACGCTCGCTTCATGCGACTCGATGGAGTCAGTTGGGTGATTGCTAGCCTCCAGCCACTGCTCGTATCCCATCGTACGAGATCCTTGAAGGGCTTGTTTATGCAGACATCCAGTGGCTGGAGCTGCGAAGTCATTCCTCCGGGAATGACAACAAGGTCGGTGTTAGACTTGCGGAGCGCTTCTTTGACCTCATCGGTCATCATCATCATCATCATCATCATCAGCCTGTCTACGCCCACTGCAGGGCAAAGGCCTCTCCCATGTTCCGCAATCAACCCGGTCCTGTGCTTTCTGTTGCCACGTTATACCTGCAAACTTCTTAATCTCATCTACCCACCTAATTTCTGTCTTCCCCTCCACGCGTTTGCCCTCTCTTGGAATCCAGTCAGTTACCCTTAATGACCACCGGTTATCCTGCCGACGTGCTACGTGGCCGGCCCATATCCATTTCTTCTTCTTAATTTCAACTATGATATCCTTAACCCCCGTTTGTTCCCTGACCCACTCTGCTCTCTTCCTGTCTCTTAAGGTTACACCTATCATTTTCCTTTCCATCGCTCGCTGCGTTGTCCTCAATTTAAGTTGAACCCTCTTTGTAAGTCTCCAGGTTTCTGCTCCGTAGGTAAGTACCAATAAGATGCAGCTGTTATATACCTTCCTCTTGAGGGATAGTGGTAGACTACCATTCATGATTTGATAATGCTTGCCGAATGAGCCCCATCCCATCCTTATTCTTCTAGTTATTTCACTCTCATGGTTCGGCTCCGCGGTTACTACCTGTCCTAAGTAGACGTACTCCTTTACAACTTCCAGCGTCTCGCCACCTATCGCGAAGCGCTGTTCTCTGCCAAGATTGTTCCACATTACTTTAGTTTTATGCATATTAATTTTCAGACCTACTCTTCTACTTTCCGTATCCAGTTCAGTAATCATGAGCTGTATTCGTCTCCCGCGTTACTCATCAATGCAATGTCATCAGCGAAGCGCAGGTTACTGAGATATTCTCCATTAACTCTTATCCCTAACTGTTCCCATTCTAGGCTTCTGAAAACCTCCTGTAAACACGCGGTGAATAGCATTGGAGAGATCGTGTCTCCCTGTCGTACGCCCTTCTTTATTGAGATTCTGTCGCTTTCTTTATGAAGGACTATAGTGGCTGTGGATGCGCTGTAGATGTCTTCCATTATGTTTATATAGGCTTCGTCGATGCCCTGATTCCGCAGTGCTTGCATGACTGCTGATGTCTCCACCGAATCAAACGCCTTCTCGTAATCTATGAAGGCTATGTATAGGGGTTGGTTGTATTCCGCGCATTTCTCTATCACCTGATTGATAGTATGAATATGGTCTATTGTTGAGAATCCTGTACGAAATCCTGCCTGGTCCCTTGGTTGATTGAACTCCAATGTCGTATTAATTCTGTTAGCAATTACTTTTGTGAATAGCTTGTAGACAACGGACAGTAAGCTGATGGGCCTGTAATTTTTCAGGTCCTTGACGTCCCCTTTCTTATGGATCAAGATGATGTTGCATTCTTCCAAGATTCTGGTATCCCTCCTGTCGAGAGACACTTCGTATACAGGTGGCCAGTTTCTCTAACATAATCTCTCCACCGTCTTTCACAGGTCTGATGTACCTGATCCTCACCAGCGGCTTTGCCTCTTGCATTCCCTTTAGGGCTTTCTTTACTTCTCCTGTTAATACTGGTGGGATGTCAGATTCCTCTGGGATATTACTGCTTCTACGTTATCATCCTGACTGTCTCGGCTGCTGTACAGATCTCTGTAGAACTCTTCCGCTATCTCAACTATTCTATCCATATTGGTTGTGACCTTGCCATCCTTGTCCCTTAACGCATACATCTGATTTTTGCCTATGCACAGTTTTGTCTTCGTAGCTTTGAGGCTTCTTCCGTTCTTTAGAGCATGCTCAATTCTCTCCATATTATACTTTCTTATGTCGGCTACCTTACACCTATTGATCAACTTCGAAAGCTCCGCCAGCTCTATTTTGTCTGTTGCATTTGAGGCTTTCATAGCTTGACGTTTCTTAATGAGGTTTTTCGTCTCTTGGGATAGCTTACCAGTGTCCTGTCTAACGACTGTACCCCCGACTTCCACTGCACACTCCCTTAATGATACTAGTCAGATTATCATTCATTGCCGTCAACGCTAAGGTCGGTTTCCTCGGTTAAAGCCGCGTACCTATTCTGAAGTGAAACTCTGAATCCTGTACTTTCCCTCGCAGTGCTAGTTCATTAATCGGCTTCTTGCGTATCAGTTTCTGCCGTTCCTTCCTCACGTCTAGTTGAATTCTAGATCTTACCATTCTATGGTCACTGCATCGATCTTGTTAACTACTTCCACATCCTGTATAATGCCGGGTGGTCGCACATTATGAAGTCTATTTCATTTTTAGTTTCGCCATTAGGACTCCTCCACTCCTCATCGGTCAAGTGGCCTCTAAATGCGTCTAGCGCAAGCATAGCTGGAGTGTTGAGGAGCGCACCCGGACGTCTTCCCCACACAAACACGGATCCACTCTTTCATCATGGTACTGTCCATCCAGCCTTCTCGTTGCACCTGACGTACATCCGGTGCGGGAATGTCTCGTTCTTTGGAGAAGGTCTTTCTTTTAATATGAGAAAGGCGGCAGCTTGCGCCCGTCCGCCATGCACGCCAGCATCACCGTCACCCGAGTCTTCTCATTGCCGGTTGTGCGGACACGTACCTCCTTGGTGCCGAGTTCGTCGATCACGTAGCCAGCCGGAATGTCCAAAAAGATTGGCGTCTCATCCGCGTTTCCGATCTGGCCTACGGGGTACTGCTTCTCCCTCCTCATCTTAATTACATACCGCTGAAACTCAATTAGCTTCTCTTCGTACTCGGCCGGAAGCTTCTGGCAAATCGAAGTCCTTTGGCAAAGCGAGAATCCCGCACGACGCATGAACTTCTGCACCCATGAGCGACTGGCCTTAAAGGTGTCACGGGGCACGCCGGCCTCACGTGCAAGCTCCCTTGCCTTAATCTGGACGAGTTCGGCATTGACA
The DNA here is from genome assembly GCF_013339695.2 of Rhipicephalus sanguineus. Taxonomy (NCBI): domain Eukaryota; kingdom Metazoa; phylum Arthropoda; class Arachnida; order Ixodida; family Ixodidae; genus Rhipicephalus; species Rhipicephalus sanguineus. The sequence goes on along the minus strand of NC_051181.1, from coordinate 45,358,926 downwards.
GGCAGAAAATTGCCGCGACGTTGGCGCACGAATTCTGCCAGGTCCTCTTTGATTTTCGGGAAACGGCCGGTCTTGGGCCCACGGAACGCCTTGCGAGTCGGTGCAGCTTGGAAGATGCGGTCACGGCACTTCCTCCAACCTCGAACGGTTGACTCCGTCATTCCGAGATGCCGCGCCGCACCCGAATTGCCCCTCTCTTCGGTCAGCAGGATCGCCTGTTTCTTAAACGCAGCAGTATATTGATTCCGCTTGTTCATTATGACAGGCAATGCGGAAGAAAGTGCGTTCCGAACACAGCGACGAGCGAGCGCGAGGCGTAAGGAGGCGAAGTTCTTCCGAAATGATTGTTATCCACGTGTTGCCACTGTGGCTCCTATGGCGCTAGCAGCGCTAGCGGCACAATGCGATCGCCGCAGCATACCGTAGTGGCGCGTGCGTCGACTGCGATACGCACGAGGTTTCTGTACTGAGCGGCGGTGTTCCGAGACGCCAGGTAGGCGTCGGCGACACGGTGCCTTCCTGCGCGCGGTCACCGGAGGCGCAAGTAGGAATAAAATGTGCTATATGGTGAGACGAACCCGCCAAGTCCCTGGAACGTGCGGCGCACGCTACAGGGACGAAGATTTTTAAACAAAAAGAAAAAGCTCGAAAAAATTTCGCGCTATATTTGTGTTATTTTTGTCACGAACCCGAATATAACGCGAGGCGCCTTTCTAACTCGCAAATTTTTGGAAAAAAACTCGTGTTATATTCGTGCAAATACGGTATCTTTTCGTCCTCTTTACTCGGCGGCAAGTTATCTTTTCGTCCACTTACTTCACATTTACATCATAATTTCTACAAATAACATACCCTATACTTTCCTTGGCATTTATTGTGCGTTTGTTCTAATTAAAGAAAGGTTGGACCCTTTGTTAACACTCATTCATTTTCACCCTGTGCTGCAGGCCTTTCTCAGTGGTGGTGATGCGTCAAGTGAAGGGCAAGCACGCCTGCGGTCGCTGCTGCTGGAACAGGTGAGTTGCTAGATTTAACAGGCTGGGGGAAATTAGCGGACTCTGTTTCTGTTCACTATGGAGTGTAGACAGTGAATTTGCAGACACATATAGAGTGAACTGCCAATTTTTCGGACGCCCGATTTTCCGGACATGCTCGAAAATTCAGACGCTTTCGCGGCACCATCACCGGCCCCGTAGACATCAATGTATAAGAACGTCCGAAATTTCGGACGCTGAAACTCCTCGGCATCTGATTTTTTGGACTTTCTGCCCGAATTGCAGGTCTAAAAGGCATTAATTGAAGCCCCTCACCTCTGCCGCATCTATCATTTCAGAGGGTCGAATCAGCGCTTTCGCGAGTCGATCTGTTTGCTACAGTGGCAGAGTCCGAATGTCAGCTTTGCCACAATGCCGAAGTGATGTGGGGTGAAGCTCACCAGAAATTTAAAGGGGCCGCTGTCACGGCGCCGTTCGGCAATGTCTTTACGGATAAGCAGTGGAAATGCACGGAGGCGTGATGGTGGAGGTGGCAGGCGCGCTAGTACGGCTTAAATTCTGACAAGGCTTATGATAAGCATCTTCAGTTAACTGCTCGGTAGTGCATGTGGCCTAGTGCAGTTACATGCATGTTGCATGCATTTAATAGGCAAGAACCCAAAACGTGCCACTCCGCCATTCATGATGCCTCTTTGTGCGAGACTGCTAAGCGCGCCGCAAACGCATTGCCTTCATGAACGAAACCCGCCCGCCATTGCCGCGCCCGCGTGTGGTCAGGAATGGAGTGGGCATCACGAACCCTTTCGTGACAAATGTGTGCGTATGGTACAGCAACAGTGCAGGGACGGCGTCAGCTTAGTTGGCGATGTGCTGCACACAATTAGAAACGATCGGCTTATAAGGCAGCAAATGCTGCAAATCGGCAGAGATTCGGTGATGTGTGTGCGCATAGTTTACGTGTGCACACACATCGGGGAAAGCTGGACGAGTCATTCGCTCTTCCGCCTCAGTCTTTGTGTTCTGCATCATCGTTTCCGAACGCTCCATGCGAGAGCACCGTAGTCTATTTTGCGCTTTGCTAGTATCAGCGGCGCTCATCACGAGATGCAAATTTGTAAGTGGTGGTTGGCACGTTGTTAAGCGGGGTTTGTGGCAGGTACCAAATGTATTTGCGAGTCTGGGTGTGCTCCAAAATACCTGGTAAGTGTACAGGGAGTCATTAAGCTATTTCGGACTGGCTGTGGTGATTTGACCGCTTCAGCGCAATAAAAAAGCATGAATTCGTTTTTTCGGACTACCACGATTTTTTGGGATGATTTCGCAGTCCTAGGGAGTCCGAAAATCGGACGTTGACTGTAATTATTCATTGTTCAGCTACCTAAACAGATCTCATTTCTGTTTACATTTTCAACATTTGAAAAGCAGCAAGTTTGCATCAGACATCTTGTCATTGAAGCTCTAATATTATTGTTGGAACTTTCACATTAAGTGGCTAAGTCATTGTTGTCATAAGTTAGTGCAAATATTGTAATTTAGTGCAGCTTCGATGCAGGCAAAATGCAAGAACACCTGTGTACTTACATTTAGGTCCTTGTCAGAAAACTTTGGGTATTCATAATTGATCTGAAGTTCCCAATTACTGTGTGCCTCATTATGATATTTCGGTTTTGTCATGTAAAAACCTGGAATGTTTCAAAATTTTATCATGTAACAGGACTGCTAGGTGTGTGTTGTTATACCGGTCACAGCTGAGTGACAGTGCATTTATTTACTCTTTTTATTGCCAACATTTTTTTTTCTCAGAAAATGAGCATAAGCCGAAATTTTATGACTGTTTCATGTTGAACAGGTTTCATTATTGCAATATCAGTACTTAAAGGGGCCCTGCAACATTTGTGAGCGTATTGACAAAACGCTGCCAATCGGAAGTCAAGGTTATGTAAATGTGTTAGCCAAATATTATTGAACAACACGCAGCAGGGAATGTACAATTCGTGTAAAATGGCTAAAGATCTCTCGCTCTCCCTCAGTGAACTGCGCTGCAGGCAAGACCAGTTTCATGGCAGGCAGGACTGATATGGCCATTGGGTTGTCTCATGATTACAATGAAAAAGACAAGTGAAAAATGCTCATGGAGATGATTGCGCTGATGTAACTTCCCCCTCGCCATCCTCCACCCCCCTCTGTAGCTTCTAGCATGCTTGTTAAGACAAAAGATAAGAGAAAGTGCTTGAAGCCTGTGATAAACGTCCATAGGAGTAACCAAGGGGGGGTTGGGGGGGGCTCAACCCCCCCCCCCCCCGAAATCTTTCAGTTTTGCTTGCGTATATATCACACACACATAAAAATGCACGCACGAACATACATAAAGTATGGATGTACCCCCCCCCCCCCCAAAAAAAAAAAATTTTCTGGCTACGCCCCTGTAAACTGCCTATAACTCCGCTGATACCGGAACAGATTTGAAAAATAGTTATGGCAGGGGTTCGTGGGGCAACCTGGTCTAATAATGAGGTCGTTCTGCTATTGTCTTCTGCCATCAATTATTTTTTTCTCCATATTTGAGTCGCAGATGTGCAATGCCACAGTTTCAGAGATAAACAAAAGCACCTTTTAGGCATGAGATTCTTAAAGATGTATTCTTTGGTGGCACACTCCTGTTGGGCAGTGCCACAGAAGTTGCGTGTATTGCTACAGGAAAGAAGCAGGCACATGAGCATAGACTGATGTATATTTAGAATCGATATCAATAGCACTCAGGGAGGGGCAAGAGTCTTCATCGTCCATCACTTCATGTCACCTTTTTTGTTCATTTCGCCGCAACAATGTCATGCTCTGTATTTCTTGGAACAGAAGCAAAGCATTGCTTTTTTCTATTGTCCCTGTGACGCATTATGGCTGAAGTGTCATCGAAAAGAAATTGCAAAGGCAAGGCATCTGTTTCATGATGCGTTGTGTTTCATAGTTATGTAGGTTGCTAGAGGCTATAATTCTTTCTCATAATCGTTAATGTTGAAGCCAAACACAAGTTGCCAGAACTATCAAGGTATAATTGTTTATTTGACGTGAGTAACGTTTTGTGCTGGGATTCCAGCACAGAATTCACAAATGAAACTTTGACCATGATTTTCTCTTCTAATAAGAAACCTCCGATTGGGAAATTAACTTCAATGAAATTATCAAGGAATAATACTTTATCAGGCTAAACTGATTTAGTGTGTTGCTTTAGCGTCCCTTTAAGTTTGACCAGATCTCTTTGTAAAATGCTTGAACATTTTATTGGATGTAATTCATTGCACAAGCAGTGGCTGCCAGCGTTATCCGCCCCTTCTACACTCCTTGCTTTGAGTGACATTATTTGTGCATATTACTTTATTGCGATAGCAGTTAAATGAACAATCCAGGTGCATTTTTTCCATTGCAGTCACTGTTGCTGTCATGGTTCCTGTAAAGTCCAGATCAGTAACATTCCTCTGTACATCGTATATTGTATGTGCAAATAAAGCGTGCATGGAGAGGTACCGGAGGGAGGGCTGCGTGGCTCTGGCAGAAACGCGTACTTCAATCAGCCGGGCGGGGTCGCCCGTGGTCGCAGGCACTGTATCTTTAGAGGGTATCAGCAGGCTGCTCATACCTTTGTACCTGTTGTGTTCTTATCACTCGGTTTGTGATGAAGTGATGACAGCATGAAGGTGGCTTGGCTTGCTGCCGCAGCCGTGTTTCCATACGCCAGCGTTTTGTTCAGTTACGCCAGGCTGGATGCCAAAGGAGCGAGCTACTAGCCTTTCTTCGTATAACATTCCAGTTTTTTGCTATTGCGTTCACTGCTTCACCCTTGCACCGAAACTGTGACTTTCTTGTCTTGCCCTGCATTGCGTATAATTTTTGAGCTAGATCTACACTTTGTTTAAGCTGCCACCTGTCTCGCGTCCCCTGTCAGGTGCACGTGCTGGAAGGTGGCCTCTCCCTGCACGGGCGGCTGGCTCCACCAGACTTGGGACCCCTGCAGAAACGACTGGTCGAGCGGCTGGGGCAGCTTCAGCAGGCTGTGCGTGGTGCATCTGCCCATGGGTGCGTCTTGTACACTTTCTTTTTTAATATGCAGTACTGATTAATATCAGGGCTACACATCAGGCCCATAAAACTTTCCGTCATGCACTGGAAGGTTTAAAGCAACATCCAGTATATATTCAATCGTTACATTTTAATTTTTTCTAAAGGGGCCCTGCAACACTTTTATGAGCAATCATTGGATTACTTCATTAAAGAAGCTTATTGCTACATGGCTGCCACAAGAATTTTTAGAATCAGTCAAGTACGAGTGGAGTTACAGGGATTTGTTCCATGCTATAAGCACTTTCTCTCTCCTTTTGTACCAGCAGGCACGCTGGAAGCTACGCAGGGTAAGATGACGAGAAGGTAGAAGCTACCTCCATTCGTCAGCACGCGTCATGACTTCTTCGAACACTTTCTTTCCCTTTTTTTTTCTTTGAAAGCGCGGGTTACTTTCTGTGTGATCGCAAGCACGCTGGTGTAATTCTATGCTGTGTGTAATTCTAGCACTATAGAGTGCAGGGCACTTTATGGTGCTAGAATCGCGGTATCCCACGGCAACCGTGGTAACTATGCAGATCATGATGCTCATATCAGCCAATAACCATGGACTTTGCGTTTATTTAGCGCTCATTTTGATAATGGCATTACTTGTCAAGGGAAGAGCGAGCAATTTCTAGCTGACTTTGAAAATTAATTGTAAATTTCATGCCACGTGCTGTGCTATAATGTTCGGCTCACATGTTCTCAAGAGCCTTGACTACCAATCAGCAGTGTTTTCTGATCATGCTCAAAAAGTGTTGCAGGGCCCTATAAAGGGACACTAAAGAGCAAAACAATTTTTCTTGTATTAGTAAACTACTTTTTCACGATACCAAAAGCACCACGCTTGCTGCGAGAAGACGCTTAGTAAGCGACAAATCGCGGAAAAAGAAAATGTGGGTGGCGACACCACCTTGAAGTTTCCACACTATTCGCCGTGATGTCACATATTTTGACGGTGCCTACCAAGGCGTACATTGTTCTTAAATGGTAAAAATGAAGTACACTGTCCTCTGAAAGGGCCATAGAGTTAAGATACCAAGTTTGGGGAAATTTTGTTGAGCCAATGGCGCCAAAATACGATAAACACACTTTCAAATCCGTGACGTCACGCATGGAGTTTTTGGCGCGAAATTTAAAAATGAAACTTTGAACTTCATTTTCTCCTTTATTAATACACCTATGATGGTGAAATTAACGACATTATAGTTCTCAAGGTACAATGTATCAATTTAAACCGATTCATTGTTTCTCTTTAGTGTCCCTTTAAGAGGTCGCAGAGGTAGAAGCAGATGTGTTGCAAAACGATAGTATGTGGTGGTGTGTGACCTTTGTCACAGCAGAGGCTCTCGCCCATTTCCTAGACAAGCATCTATAAATGAGTTTTGCTCTTCTGGTTTCTCTCTTGTCAGAACCAAGAGCGCATAGCGTCTTTTCGCCACAAACCTCTATTCTCACCCCCTTAAATGCGAGTAGCATTTCTCTACCCGGCACAACTGGTTTCGTATGGGCATTCAATCTAGCTTCTGTAAGTGACATCAGGACAGCATATCAGTGCATGTCATCATCATCAGCCTGACTGTGCCCACTGCAGGGCAAAGGCTTCTCCCATGTTCCGCCAATCAACCCGGTCCTGTGCCTGCTGCGGCCATATTATACCCGCAAACTTCTTAACCTCATCTGCCCACCTAACTTTCTGCCTCCCTCTCGAGCGCTTGCCTTCTCTTGGCATCCAGTCAGTTACTCTTATTGACCAGTGGTTATCTTGCCTACATGCTACATGCCCTACTTATGTCCATTTCTTCTTCTTGATTCTGACTAATATGTCCTTAATACCTGTTTGTTCCCTGACCCGCTCTGCTCTCTTCTAGTCCCTTAAGGTGACACCTATCATTTTTCTTTTCGTTGCTCACTGCGTTGTCCTCAGTTTAAGTTGAACCCTTTTTGTAAGCCTCCTGGTTTCTGCCCCGTAGGTAGGTACCAGTAAGATGCAACTGTTATCATATACCTTTCCCTTGAGGGATAGTGGTAAGCTACCATTCATGATCTGAGAATGCCTGCCAGATATGCTCCACCCTATCCTTATTCGTCTGCATTTCCTTTGAAGATGTTATTTCTTTGGGTCCAAACAAGCCTATAGTTGTGTTTAGATTCAATTCAATACGACACAGTGTTTTCATAATTTGCATTAAAAAAAAATGTCACTCTGTGATGTCTCAAAAATTAATTTAATAAATTTAGTAGAGCTGTGCGAATAGCAAAATTTTGGGTGCGAAGCGAATTCGAATATTGAAGTGTGAGTGTGAATCGAATAGAATATTTTTCGAATATTTCTTGAATATTTTCGAATACTTCGAAGCGAAATTGCAGAAAAAAATAAAATGTTAGAGAGGATTCCTAAGCATATTCTTATGAGATAGCAACATGAAAGTGTTTCTTTTCGCTAGGTTGATGAAGCACTGGTGGGGTGGTGTTTCATAGTTGTCTTATCAAGAATGAGGCAATGTAGAGGCCGAATTCTATTTATGTACATGGTTTGGTGCAACCAAAGTGTTGCCGACAACACTTTACACGTGGTAGGCAAAGATGCCATTTCCTCAGCCTCTCCTCCTCTTTCAACTTCTGTGGAAGCCCAACTAATGTGGCAGACAAGGGTGTGCTCCCTTCAAGTCAAGAGTTCCAAATCTGCCTCGTAAAATTCAATATATAAGAAAATCACTTTTGAATGCTAAAAAGCTTCGGCTTCCGATTTTTCGGACTTCCTGCCCAAATTTCAGGTGCAAAACAGCATTAATTGAGCCCCCACCTCTGCCACATCTTTCATCTCCATGTTGGAACCAGCGTTTTCTTTAGTTAATACATTTTTGCCCCGCCACGGTGGTCTAGTGGTTATGGCGCTCGACTGCTGACCCGAAGGTCGCGGGATCGAATCCCGGCCGCGGCGGCTGCATTTTCGGTGGAGGCGAAAATGTTTGAGGCCCTCGCTTAGATTTAGGTGCACGTTAAAGAACCGCAGGTGGTCGAAATTTCCGGAGCCCTCCACTACGGCGTCTCTCATAATCAAATCGTAGTTTTGGGACGTTAAACCCCAGATATTATTATTATTATTAGTTAATACATTTGCGACCGTAACGGAGCTTGAAAGGCAGCTATGCCGCAATACCGGGGTGTGATGAGGTGAAGCATATAGAAAATCTAGGGACCATTTCCAATCGGACGTTGACTGTCTCTTGGCAAAGTTCGGCCGTAACGCAGCTTGAAAGGCAGCTTTGCCGCAATACGAGAGTGTAATGAGGTGAAGCATATTGAAAATCTGAAGGGGTTATTTTTAGTCTGATGTGAACTCTATTTGTTTTTGGGAAGTTCGAATAGTTCGAATAGTAAAATTCCAGTGCGAATCGAATCGAATAGCAAACACTATTCGAAAAATATTCGAAATTTCGAATATTCGCACACCCCTAAAATTTAGTTAAAGCCTTCTGAATATTTTGCAGTGTTACAGAAAGATAGTTTGCACCACAGGGGTTGTAGTGCACATGTACCATTCCTTCAAGAAATTTGTCGGATAAGGGAAATGCAATATGTATTTGCCTGCTACGTTTGTAATTACTTTCTGTGTGGCGACAGACTTCTTAAGGTGACTACCAAAATTAATTAAGGCAGTGGTTATAGATTAACTAAATAAAGGTCGGGCCAAATGGGTGAATCGAAGTCCTGTTTGTTAATACTATTCATACAACTTGCAGTGTTCACACACTGCAGTAAACTCGTTAGCTGTGTTCTTACTGTCTGTTGAATACAGTTTCGTGAAATCTCTGAAAAGTCATCACTTGAATGTACTTTGCCGAAATAAGTAATAAAATGGTTTCATTGAGGTGTGGCCTTTGTCAAAATTATACAGCCTGCATTGGCTGTATAATGATTACACATTGATTATAGGCTGTATTACACTGATTACACTGATTATAGGCTGTGTTTAGTCAAAGTACTCATATCCTGGGAAATGAAAAGCACTGCTGTGCTATAAACTTGCATGAGATGCGTCCTGGGGTGCCACAGCTCTGCGACAAAGACAGTACTTCAATACATCTGGGTACGACTGCGTGGTGACTTAACCCTTTGCGGTCCGTTGTCGGGCAGCGCCCGACAACGCAACACGGCCGTAGCGGTCCGCTGTCGGGCCCCGCCCGACAAGGGTGTTCGTGGTTTAAATTTTGCTGTTTTCTCACCGCGAGTCGCGCGCATTTTTTGTATACATGAAGGGCCATCTCTTGAGGAATAAGTGAGCTTTGTTTGTTGAGGTTTTACTTTTTTGACACTAGGGTGCAGCACTATGATCAGCACGGGGCCTAGAGCGTACCCACTCGCGCGCGCGGTTCGCTGAGAAGCATGGCCACGTTTTCACCGCGTGCGTTTTACGGCGGTGCTTTTAGCGAAAGCGAGGATGACTTTAGTGAGGAAGAGAATTACGTGCCTCCACCAGACAGTGATGACAGTGATTCGACAGAAGTGTGACGAAGACGACGACGGCGGCGGTGGAAACCTGCAGTAATAACCCTGGCCTGCACACAGGGGAATGCTTTGAGCGGTATCATACGTTGCCCAAATATCACTAAAAGAGTTGCCTGCAGAATGCAGGAGCAAAAATAAATATCCTGTGCGTTTCTCTTCCACAGCTTGTGTTTTTATTCGCGGCGCCAGAAACTGGCGAAATAGTTTCGGACCGCTAGAGCCGGAAAGTGGGTAAAGGTTTTGGACCACAAAGGGTTAAAGGCACAGCGTAACCGAGAAACTTTTGTCAAAGACTGTCCGTATTATCAGTTTCCTGCAGTATTTGGCAAGGCTGATGTATGTTGCTGTGAAAGTATGGGGAAAGTAGTCTTTAAGTGCCTTTGTTGTTGCACTGAAAGGATCATTAAGTGTTTCGTTATTACCTCTATTGCTAAGTGACAGTTCTCTTTTTCAGCTCACCACGACCCGGTTCTGCGTGTAGCAGCAGTAGATCGTCCACGTCATCGAGTGGACTTCTGCCTCCAACGCATGTGAGTGTGCAGAAAAGCTGGTTTCTTTTCATGTGGGGTCATAATGTGAGCTTAGGTGACCGAGTCGCTGTGTGCATCCTGCTGCCATACATATGCTCTTGGACTTGATTCTAGCAACACGCACTTATGCTAGCATTTACTCTCTAGCACTTACTGACATACTGACTCACATTCACAAATACTGGGAGTCACTTCTACTGATGCCCTCTCGATGTCACTGTCTCTTTTTGTCCATGCTGACACCAGCATATCCACTCACTCCATTCACACCCTTGATCACTCACTGACGCTGTATATTTCACGTGAGCCTGTGAGACGAGAGTGAAGCGGACATGAGCAGTGTACCTGTGAATAAGCGTGCTAACGTATGATATACAGTGGTGCTATTCTTAGCGCACTTGAACTCTGCAGCTGACCTTGAGGTCGCAGTGTTGTAATCTCGAGCTAACAGTTGACAAGATGAATGCTACGATATGTAGCAATTTGCGCATGTTCGTGTGTGCTCTGTTCTTTTGTCCTTGTGCGCTCGAACAAATGAGGTTTCCAACCATGATAAGTGGGTCGTTAGCTAATCTTTGCAACGGAAAAGCACAAGATGTAAAATTTTTGTTTCAGTACTCCTTTAACTTATGACAGCCACATTGTTATCCTGCGCAGGATGAGCCATGGGATGGAGGAACAAGTAGCAGCTCTTCCAGCACACTGGCTGACCAGCAGCAGGTACGTAGCACCTTGGTAAAAAGTGGGTATGAAAATGTGCCCATTCTTATCTGAAGACCCAGATTTCAGAAAGTACTAGCTGGGGTGTAGAAACACTTTGAAAACATTTAAGAAATCCAGGTTATATGATGCTGCATCACATACGACATCACTGGCACCAGCAGAAGTCAAAAGTTATTGCCTCGGTCTTCCTTGTGGTGGCACTGAAACTTCATTATATTGAAATTGCAGATAAACATGCTTCAATATATTGAAGCTAGGGGTGTGTGAATGTTCGAAATTTCGAGTACGAATTGAATATTTTACTTATTCAACGCATATTTGATAGAATATATGCATGTTTAGATTTTCTGGAATATTTGGTCACGGCCGGATTTGAGGCTAAAAAGGCAAATAATCAGACAAATTAGAATATTCAAACAACTAATGACTTATGAATGCTACACATTCTTAGTTATAAAGCAAAACATCTCTAATACGTACATCTTAGGTTACATTGTACTTCGTCGTTACTGCATATTACCACTCAGTGCATATTTATAATGCATTCCCGGCAATTGGCTGTTTTACTGTAATCACCGAGAAGCACGCATGGTGCATGCGTGACGTTCATGCTCAATTTCAGCATGTCTGACATGTACAGGCAACAGGGGCAGTTTCTTTTTCACCAAGCTTTATTCTGCAGTAGGCTTGTGCGAATGTTTGAGTACCTTGTATATTCAAACGAACATTACAGTGTTCGAATTCGGTTCGACACAAATTTAAATTATTCTAAATTTCAAAGTATTCGAAATGAGCGAATAGACGCATATAAACAGCATGTAACCCCTTGTAAAGGTGGTTTCACTGCAGTGGACAGGTGTTTTACCGTGAATGCAGCTATACAGGTGAAATCCACACTGCCGCAAAGCCACACTTCAAGGTTAAATGAACATACAATAATATCTCGTTATAACGAAGTCAGCGAGACAACGAAAAAATTCGTTATAAGCGGTATTTTGATATAAGCGACGACTCAAGAAAAGCTAGAGCAGTCGAGCTTCAATTGCGCTACAACTGCGAGGAAATCGAAACTCAATGTATTCAGTAAAGCAAAACTTTATTCAGGTGCAAAAAAAGCACTCTGAATAACACAATTGCGTGCCAATCTCACAGCGCAACCCATGGAATGGTATGATGCAAGTCAGCCGCGGTCTTTTGGGCACTTTTCGGCATCCAAGAGACCATGGTTTTCTGGTGTCGCAACCTACAGGAAAACTTCTTTCGTGTAGATTCTATCATGGGAGACACCAGCAATGCGATGCGACTACAACAAAGATTAACAGTTTGAGCGCACTGCACCATGGAATTTGACTGCTCCCGTTCACTCTGCAGCACTGTCGCCGACCGATTTTCCGTACCTGGCGGGGACCGCAAAATAATCCGTAAAGGTTAACACATGAAAATGAAGTTTATTTCAATCCACCTTTTTCACGATGCCCCCATGCATGCGCTCTCCTCTAGCGGAAAAGTCTCTAAACGTCTTATCATCTCAGAGGCTTTGCTCCTGGCAATACCGGTTGTCCCGGTCCCTACCAAACCCCTATCAAAATGGCAGAGGGAAGCACAGAAAAATGAAAAAGCCGGATTAGGCAGCCTAAAAAAATCTCCAATCATGCCCTACTTCATGCTACGCTAGGGGACGAGCAGATATGGTTGTATTTAGGCTGCAGCAACGTCGTTAGCGCACTGGCGATCGCTGCTGTTGACCGTTGCGGGCGGCACAATTGGTGGCTCCATGGCACCAAGAAAACAAAATTTGACGCCTGTCACAAAAAAGTGCATGCAACATCTCGTCAGGTTGGTGGGATTTAACGGTGTGGTCTGAGGTTCTTTAACCTGCACTGACATTGCACAGTATGCGAGCCTCCAGCATATCGCCTCCATCGAAACTGCCACCACAACGGCAGAGAACATGGGATGCGTACACGACTCGAAAACACTTGACTCAACACTATGGTGTACTAAAATAATTCCCTAGTACACTGTATGCAGCATGACAACCGGAAAAACAAACGAACACACACGCACACAAAGAAAACTTCACTGTCGTATTAATGATGGCGATAAGGCTGACGGAAAAAGAAAAGTTGCGTCCGCTAGGGCGTTTTACCAGCCAAGGAAGAGCGGGTGTGGCCTCCGAAACTAGAAAATTGCGCGCGCTTCCAATCTTGGAGGCAACAAAACTGGCCACTGGAAGCCAAACTTGACCAAGCCAGCAGAAAATCCAGCATGGCAGTTTTCAAAATTAAGCAGCATGGCTGAAAGCAAGCAATTTAGTTTAAAAAATCGAACTTTTGGGCATAAATTTGTCGAAAAAATCGGTTGCGTAAATGTATTAGTGCTATGGGAACCTTGGCAGTTCATTTATGAAGTCCGTAATATCCATCGAGACCGAATTTTTGGAGTCCGAGAAATCTGTCGGCGACAGAAAACATCGGGGTGCATTGGGCACACGCTTGGCACCCATTACTAGGCAATCATGGGTCGTGGATTTGGTACTTTTGTGGCCTGTTCTGTGCCTGCATGAGACGTCGGCGGCATTAATTTGACACTGCATGCACAAAGGGTCGCCGCCACTCGGCGACGCCTCCGCTCACCACTTCGTTGTAAGCGGGTCAAACTCTGCGTGCGCCTCGAGTAATGCGGTTTAAGATGCATTCGTTTAGGTCAGGACCGGAAGAAATATCAAATAAAGCAATATTTTGAGTAAAGCGATTTCGTTATCACGAGGGATTACTGTATTACCCTCACATCAATTCATCATTTTTCAAATTTAAGAGCTTGTTATACCGGCTTATATGCTCTAAGTATAGTAAATTTTAAAACTTGGCATATTTTGCAAGTTATCACTTGCATTCTACCGAAAGTCGAATCCTGCAACTATTCAAACTTGCTTCCACTTCCCTTTGAACCGTAAATAATGACATTTGCACATGCCTTGTTTCAACATTAAAAAATATTGTGCAGGTTAGTTGGCTCCTGACAAATATGCTCATTTTTCTTTATAGTATGTGATATATACTATTCGAATTCATTTCGAAGTTATTCGACCAAATCCCTATTCGCTTCGATGTCGCTTCGAACCTAAAGTTTACCATTCACACAAGCCTATTCCACAGGTCTCTTGTACAGCGTACTTTTGCATTGTATAAAAAGATGCAATAAAATAACTATGAAAAATGTAACCTAAACAACGTTTGTATGCTTGGAAAAGGAAATGGCAGTGTGTGAAGCATCAGATTGCAAAAGCGAGAGGGTGTTTTTCAATTTCAGGCGTGCTCTTGTGCTCTTGTTACAGCACTTGAAGAATGCTCACCTTGTAAACATGTCCAGCAGTTAATTTTTCTGTGTAACTTGTAATTTGTGCATTACCTAGAGGATCTTAAAAGTGCTGCAGCCTAATGGCATGCTGTTTCATTAATATGTTTTAAAAGAGTAATGAAAACTATTGTTACTTCTCGTTTTGCAACCTTTTAATGATGGGCAGGAAGCTGAGAATGGGAAAGGGTTAGGTGGAGCAACGAAATTAAGAACTTCGCAGGGATAAAATGGAATCAGCTCACACGAGATAGGGTAAACTGGACATCATTGGTAGAGGCCTTTGTCCTGCAGTGGACATAAGATAGACTGGTGATGATGATGATAACGTATAAGATATTCTATTAGATAGTCGAAGACAGTTTTTTGCCTTATTCATATTCATTTCGTATTCAAAAATTTCAATATTCGCACACCGCTAATTGAGGCTAAAAATGCCTGTTCTTTGCTCATGACATTATAAAAATGTAGATTCTTGTTTAGACTGAGACTTTTGTTGTATTGAGGTTCCTTATAGTAGTGATGTTTAACTGTACATAGGCGTCACTTATTCAAGAGAAGAAGTAGTAGAGAGGGAAAGGGAGGGAGGTTAGCCAGTTTAGGAAAACTGGTTTACTACCCTACACATGGGAACAGGGTGGGGGAGATTTAGAGATGGAGAGGAAAGGAGACAGCACATAACACAGCACACCACACTGTAAGTCACAGTCAGTCACTCCTGCGTGGTATGCGACATCACTGTCACTTATTCAAAGCTAGGTTTTGTGCACTTAGGGAAGAGTTGCAGTTGTAGTGTGAAGAATACACATAGGTGTGCATAACTGAAGTAAGCTTACATCACATCTCATTGTGCACCTATCCACTGCCGTTCTCATGCAGCTGGAAGGATCCATGGTTGAGGGCACGCCACCACCACTTCCACCACGAGGTAAGCAGTTCTGTTCATCATGCTTAGTGTAGGTGCTTTTTGTAGTATTTTTTTGCGGACACTGCTTTCGGCCATCACTACTGATACCATGTGAGGTCAAGGCATCTTGCCTGAACAATTCAACAGATATGCGATAAAGTCAGCCTGGTGCGAATATTCGAGCACTTAGAATATTTGAACGAATATTGCAGCATTCGAATTCGCTTCGGTTCGAATTTAAATTATTCTAAATTTCGAAGTATTCAAAATGAACGAATGGACATATATAAACCTCATGTAACCCCTTGTAAAGATTGTTTCACTGCATTGGAGCGGTGCTATACCGTGAATACACCTATCCAGGGGAAATTTGCTCTGGCGCGAAGCCCCACTTCAAAGTTAAATGAACAAGTTACCCTATGAACAAATTACCCTCACATCGATTCATCATTTTTTAAGTTTGAAAGCTCGTTATACCAGCTTATATGCTCCAAGTATAGTAAATTTTAAAACGTAATGTATTTTGCAGGTTATCACTTGCATTCTACTGAAAGTCAAATCCTGCTACTATTCGAAGTTGCTCCCACTTCCCTTGGAATCAAAAAGAATGACATTTGCACGTGCCTTGTTTCAATTTTAAGAAATATTGTGCAGGTTAGTTGGGTCATGACAAATATGCTCATTTTTCTTTGTAATATGTGATACATACAATTCGAATTCGATTCAAAATTATTCAACCAAATCACTATTCGCTTTGAATTTGCTTCGAACCTAGAATTTACTATTTTCACAAGCCTAAATAAAATGCATCGTGCTTGAAGGCTACTAATATGACAACACAATGTCTTTTTTAACACTTATGCCACATAACTATGTACTAAATTCACCATATAAATTTGTATCTGTTGATGTTTGTCATTGCTACCAACAAACAAAGAACCAAATGAATGCAATGCCATATATGTTGCCTAAGGCAGCCACTTCTAGGATTTCAGTTCCTTTAACCCTAGTGGGAAATATTCTGGCTCTCTCACATGAGCATGCAATAGCACCTGGTGGCAACACCAAGAAGCATCTTGAAATTATGAGAGGGAGCACAGCACCTGGCATCGTGGCAGAGCAGGCGCTCCTCCAGGTTTCCTTGACGTGCGCACACACGCTTTTGCACAGTGAAATGCTGCTGAGTAAAAGCTGGTGCGTCTCCTGTGAAACAAAGTAGCTGCTGCTGCATGGTGCCAATCATGCCACTCACACCTAGCTGTTTGTGTGCAGCATGTTGCCTTTGACTTTCACGTCATTGAACGGGGATGCTTGCTGTACTGCACAGGTGTTTGCGATGGGAGTGTCCGTGCATTGAGCTTTCCTCACGCCCACACAAATCCAGACATTCCACGGGTGCAGCACATATGCTGTTGGGCCAACGTGGTTACAGCGAGCTGCTTTCTTTGTGCAGGCAGTGTAAATGTGAAGCAATCCTGCACAATAAAGCTATAGTGAACGGCAGCATGGCATTCTTGGGCTGTTACCGATTTAAAGCATGCACTGTGTTTGCAAAAGCACTCCACCACGCATGCTGCTGAGCAGATAGTTGAAGATGCTTATCGCGATAGGAGTGTCGGTGATAAATCGGACTGCTGCTTTTGTCAGTAGCTGCGAGGATGTCTCCATGCATTTCCAAGGCTTATCTACATAGGCATTTCTGCACTCGCTGCAACATTCTAATGGTCGGTTGTCCAGTCTTTGCAGCTGAAGAGGTGGAAGGTCTTTTGTGGCACTGTGTGCCATCAGCCACACTGCAGGTTGAGGGGTGCAATTTACTTTTACTCAGCAAAATTTAATCGGGGTGTGCACCAAATAGTAGGCATATCATGAGCCACTGCAATGCAGCATGGTGAGTTGGCCTTCATTGCCACTGTGTTTAAAACAGACTTGTACACTTTACACAAAAAAGTAAGCAGTTCCAATTGCATTTGCTTCATTCAAACAGTTGTGTGGCTACAGTACTGCCTCAGAAATGTCATTGATTAATTATCAGAAGCAATGAATTACATTTAATTTACTTTCCTTTCAGTTTTATATGTTCTGCATTTCTTTGTCTGGCCACACCAGAACCGCCATTTTTGACTCCTATAGAAAGGCTCACAGATAAAATATTGCCCACTTTGGCCTTGCTGCATATCGATGAGGGACCTCACGCCTAGGGATCAAATCTCTTAACTAGTATTATACTATGTGCACGTATCCAGCCCCTTCCATGTCGTGCTGTTGTTCTAAATTCCGGCTTAACATGGCTGGTTTTACTGTAAAATTTTGTAAGAAAAACAAAGCAGACAATCTTCTAAGTGCGTATATATTAAAAATCTGAACCAGTATTTAAAAAACGAAGCTTCATGCGAAGTGGAAAAGGGAAACTTAACAGCAGGTAAATACTAGGCGATAGAAATTAAAAATGAACAGAATTTGATGTTTGCCCACATGTTTTGCTCAAGACAAATCATGGAGACTTCATTAAGGCTGACTTCAGGGCTGAGTAAGCTATAACATTTTTTACAACCTTTGATTGTCTTGAAGAAAATAAGTCATGCAAGCATGGCGTAGAACATACCGTAAAATTCCGAGCAAGTGTCCCCTCCAAGTTGTACATGGGACAGAGGGGTAGGTGTCTTAATGTTCGCTTAAAGTAGTGCGATCGGCCTTTGAAGAAGCCGAATGCGTCGGATCTTGCGTTGCATTGCAATACATGTGGCTGCTCTGGCGTTTTGAGCCAGGGCAGAATTTTGGGGAGAGTTTGAAGGCCAGGGTTATGAAGATACACAAGCAAACCAGATGACTGTTGTTGTGCAGTAGGTTGACACCACAGCAGGTTCAGCTACTTGTAGAGTCTATAATCAGTAGATACCATAGAACAGAAACAGTATAATAATTACAGAATGGCAGTATCTTAACCATCTCGAAACTTACTGCAGTGCCTCCACCTTCAGAGCAGCATGTCACCCGACCGGTGTCTGCAAACCGCAGTTCTCTCAAACCTGGAGATTCTCTTCAGTCTTGCAAGAATGCAGATCCTGTCAAAGAAGAGGCAACTAATGGAAACTGCACCTCTTCCATCGGCAGCTGTCCCTCACAAGTAGACGTGTAATCTATGTCATTTTTCTGTATGTCACTGTGTGTGGTGGGTTCGACGGTGATATTGAGCTGTTGAGATACATTAAAAACATCGTAAGAGATACAGACGAACCTCGTCATAATGAAGTAGCATCAGAACCATAAATTATTTCGTTATATCCTATATATTCGTTGTAACAGTAGAGATGAAAAGTGGCTTTGACAAAGTGGCAATCTGGCTCATGCATAATTCTTAGATGCAAGAATTTATTATTCTAGGCTTTGAACCCACTATAAACGAGACAATCCTTAGCTCTCTCCTTGTGGCATTGCAAACTTCGATTCTTACGGTGCTGCAACCAGTCAAATGCGTATTTTTGTGCTGGATGACCAAAATTCTCCTATCTCCTTCACACTAGTAAGAAGGATGGTTACGAATTGTGTTTCAGTACTTATTTTGTTTTTTATGCAAACTTCCGAGTTTCGAGCTTCGCTTGAACCAAGTATTTCTGCATTACATCCAATATCGTGGCGGCTCTTGCATTTACGGTTTCGTTTTAAAAAGAATAAATGTTGCTGGAATGAAGCATGACCAACCAAAGTTCATATTTAGTTATCTGTAACTGATAATTCGTATATCAGTGTTCATTGTAATGAGGTGCTACTGTACTACTTTTGTTATAACTATAGTGCAAAAAATTAACATGAAGAGTAGAGCAGGTGGTCCTGTCATTCCATGTCTACTCTACTTTTCGTCTTCATCCTTTGTAATGTAGTTATAATAAATCAATAGCAAGCAGCTACCCCCTGTAGTATCTTAGCTTGTAATGTGTCACACGGCTAAGCTCAAGGGCACGGATTTGATGCCTGGCCACAGTGGCCTCATTTCAGTGGAGATGAAACGCAAAGAACACCAATGTGGTTATGTTTAGGTGCCCCTTAAAGGGACCCTGAAACGGATTTTTCACGTTTTCTCAGCATTGAGGCTGTAGCATCACAAGATTATTCGCACCATAAGTTAAACGGCACACCTTGTATCGAGGCAGCTACGGGCAATTATATGTTACCCTCCTTCTCAGCACTGAGTTTCCTCCTTAACTCATTGAACTCGCAGCCGTCGCTGGCGACGGCAGCGCACTTGATGGGTTGAGCTGCGCTACCCTCTCCGCTGCCTCCGCAATACACTGCGGCACTCCGGTGGCAAGCCTTAAGGCAGCGGAGACAAGGCGGATCGCAGAGTGCTTGAAATTTGCTCCGTCAGGTACCTCAACACTACCAGCCATTCCCATTTTATTCTCCTGTATGCCGTCAACCGGCAAATGCCAAGAAGTGTGCGGGCAAGAGAAAAGTATTTGAGAATGATCGCTGATGAGCTTAAACTGGGGCAGTGTGGTTGTGTCTTCAGGGGGGAAGTTACAGCCACAGACACATGGATCCTAGCGCTGATCGATCGATTAGCAAGAGCCCGACACTCACTGCAGCAACGAGCTGAGGCGACTCCGCTTGCCAGTTGCCTTACATGCACTACACGATATTGCAGCTTTACAAGTCATCAATCGCTAGATTTGCAATGCATAACGCAGCTTGGGCTATTTATGGTGTCTGAGAAAAGAAACCTCGAGATAAACACTGTCGCGCAGCTCACGTCAACACGAAGCGCGCTTACACAGACTATGCTCACTGTCCACCGGAAGTGCAGTAACATAGACTGGACATATCCAATAAGATCGGTCGCTGGTGCTATGTATATAATGGAACAACGCTACCGTATTTACACGATTGTAGATCGACCCAGTTTATTTAAATTTGAAATCCGAAGTTGGGAGGGTCGACTTACAATCGAAACCGCAACTAGTATCGGTTGTAAGTCTTAAGGTCGACTTACAACCGAAACGAACGAGAAATCAGGCACGCTGTGGCGTGGTAATGACATTATGTTTACGTTCCGGCTCTACCTGTGAAATATACCGTATTTTCTCGCGTACAACCTGCTCCTTCAACAACGATTCGCGGAAAATTTTGTAAAAATGATCCCCATGTATTGCCGCGAAGCTAGCTTGAGGCACTGCAGTGAAGCACATTTGCACTCAGGAATTAGTTTTTTTTTCCGCGACATCGTAAAATAGATGTCCTTTATGAAACGCGCTTGCGCTTTTTTTTTTTTTGCCCTGCAATTTTACAGGGTCGACCTATATTCGAGTTGAGTTACAATCGTAATACGGTACGTAGAATAGTAGCGGAAGTTGAAAACTCTTTCTGCTGCGATCTGTAGCTGTTCGCATGTTTAATGTCTTCTAATAACGCGCATGATGCAGAGAGCTTAAATCATTCTGTAAATGATCCTTTGAACTTAACTTACCGGCTTAATGTGTTTGTACAAGATCGTCAAAGTCCAAACCGCTTCAGGGTCCCTTTAAAGAAGCCCAGGTGGTCGAAATATAACCGGAGTGCCCCCTTATGCCGTGCCTCATAGTCTATCGTTATAGCATGTAAAACACCGGCAATTATTATTGTTATAACAGCAAGTAGCTCAATTCACCATAATCCTAAATTCAGTTCTAATCAAACCAGACACAATCAGTGAGCAGCTATGGTACCAGGGCACCGTAACTGGTCATTTTCTTTATGCTTTGAAATGAAAGGACTTATTGCTATGTTGCTATGCAATGCAGTCTGAGCGAGTGCTGGTATTGCGAAGACTTATGGCTGTTACATTCACTGATGCTCTGTATTACAGCGTAAGTTTTTGTTTGGCATCTGCCGAGTAATTTACACCTGTTTATTTCATAAATTTTGTGGTGGATTAATATAAAAAATTTACAATGCTACAGACTGTCCTGGTTGTCCAATGTTTTGCCAGAGGAACACTGAGAAGAACCAAGGTAGTAGATAAGTCAAGTGAACTTTTTGGATGCTTTGCACTTGTGCGAGGAAAGGTGGTTCTTAGCAGTTAGAATTAAGGACGAACTTTGCTGTTAATGATTTTTTTTTTGCCCATGTGCCGAGTCATAGTCTGTATGAATTGAGGAATTTTGGAGTTTTTCAGCACATTTTAGCAGTCTTTTTCTTTTGAAACTCTTCGAACTGACCAGACTTGTTTATTATAAACTAGTAATTTCATCCTCGAGCACATGCCACCCAAACACAATGATGTTACGAGGAGCCAGATCAAGAACTCGCCTTTTCCTTTTTTCGTCTCTTTAATGGCATACTGAGATGTAAGGCTAATGTTTCTGGTGTTTTATGAGATTTTTTTAATTACTATGTAAAAAGAAAATATGCCATTTGCGTGCAATGGAATTGCAAGTTTTTGCTGAGTGAAATGTTTGCAGTGAAATCGCAAAGCTGTGTGCCAACCTGAACAGGGCTGGTATGGTCAAGGACTAGAACAAAATGCGTGCAGTATGTCTCGACTCTTCATTTATGTGCTTTGGAGGAAAAACTTGAGAAATGTGAGTCAAATGTGAAAAGCAGGGTCACCTCTGCTTGTCAAACGTATACCTCTTTAGTGCGGGTGTTGCATTTTAATAGCAAGGAAGGAGTGCAGAAATGAACTCATAGTGTCTTTTTTTTTTATATGTTGAAGCATTGTTTGGTTAGATCTCCAGAAAAAAGAGTGTGTAGGGTGTGTGCAGTGTTGTGACAGCCTAACAAAATCAGTTGATGCAAAAAGAAAATAGGCCACTATAGTTGCTGCCGCAAGTGACCATATCGATTATACAGTTGATGCAAGAAGTAAGCGGCGAGCACAGTTGCCGCAGCAAGTAACCATGCCATACTGTTGCCATAGAAACAAAACAATGTTCACAATAAATGTAAATTCACAGCAATATGTAACATTGGTAAAGGTGGCAAAGTTGATGGATACAGGAAAACACTAGAAATGCCAACCGAAAGGATGTGAACAGGGCTTCTGTACGGAAGCCGAAACGCCTTAAAAGTTTTCAAACCTTTTCAGTTTGGTCGACATTTCTTGTGTTTTCTCTTTTTCATTAGTGTCTTCCTGACCAGACGAATTATTGTCGAACCATCGATTTCTTCAGGTAGCAATGCTAAGCTACATAGACTATCACTATGCATTGCATGTTGTGTCCACTTTGCTTAGCCATCGATGCTAGCTTGAGTTTGTTTCCTCACAAAAACAACTATGCACATTTTAGACTCCTTTCTAGTTAGGCAGCAGGTACTTAGACTTACTGTGTGCGATGTAGTTATGCAGCAATGTTCTGTGCAGCATTCTGCATAACCGTTTTGACTGCTTACCAAACTGAAACAGTGACATCTTTTTGATGTTTAACTTTTCTGATAAGCAAGTGTGATTGTGTTGATGCTGGAATCATGACATTGACAGCACTGCTGGCTGTTATTGTTCCTGTGATGAATTTAATCAAATGTGCAACTTGCAACGAATGTAGTCTTCCTTCTAGGTAAAGGTTTTTTTTTTAGAAATCTCATCACGAACCAAGGAGGAGGTTGTGATCTGTCCGTCCACTAACGCACTCTCGTAGATGCAAAATGTCGGCATGTGAGTTGTCGCAATGGTGCTTGTATTTAAACCAAAGAAATACGTGCAGCTGGCCTGGCTATAGGGTACAATATAAATTTTATAGAAGTACGAGTGTGGCCATGATGACATCCATGAATGTTTTTAACGTTGCTTGTAAATGGATGTCAGCCTATGAGCTACATGACTGCTGTTTCTTATTACAGTATTAAATTGTTATCTCCACCCTCTGAATTTGTTGTCTGCTTGTTGGTCTCTTTTCCTGGCCATGGTGGCTTCCTGACACGTGTGCCATCTATGTTGTTCCCTCATTTAATTGGTAGTGTCCTTGTGAAAATCCGATGATTCACGAGGTGCCCATCTTGTGGTGGGCAAAACGTACCGTACTGCGCTGGCGTAAGACTTTCAATAAAATGGGTTTATTTTAGGGGTGTGCGAATATTCGAAAGTTTCGAATATTCGTCGAATATTACATTCCAAATATTCGTATTCGATTCGAAAATCGTGTATTCGAAAAGTTTCGAATATTCGATAACATCGAATATTCGGAAAATTCGAATATGCGATTCGATTATCATGCATAAGATAACTCGTCTTCCACATTTCTGCTGCGTTCGTATCGCTAAAAACGTTGCCGATGGGAGCGATAAACATCCTAAGTACACGGAGGCACGATATCTGCCTGCGACGAGCGCCCCAATACGTATGATTTATTACTGGGGCATCTCCGACGTGCAGCGCTGTTGGCGATTATGTAACCGTACATTTTGAACATTATGCGGCCGTAACGTGCCGCACTACCACTCGTTCACTATGCGGGAACACTTCTGAAGAAAGACAGTGACCCACGTGACTGGTGGCGGACTGTTCAGATACCCCAGTCTGGCAAAGCTTTGCTCCATGTAACTCCCTACACCAGCCACTTCTGTTCCAAGCGAGCGTGCCTTTTCAGTGGAAGGGGGGGGGGGTTTCTCTGTTACAAGGAAGCGCCTGCTGTCTGATCATGTGGAGCAACTCATATTTCTTCATGATAACATGTATTCATTACTTTCATTGTGCCGTGATATTTGCTTGTGTTGTGATGTGCATTGCGCTAGCCTGGACATTGTGTTCTGGAGATAGCAGTGTATGTTGTGTTGCCAGTCAGGCTGTTAATGTTTTTTTTTTTTCAAATAGCTACATGTTAAATAAAATATTGTTACTGTGGAGGCATTTTTCCTTTGATATTCGATATTCGATTCGATATTCGAAGGTGGATATTCGTATTCGATTCGTATTCGAAAAATTTGGTATTCGCACACCCCTAGTTTATTTCCGACGTTTCGGAATCAACTCGATTCTTTTTCAGGGGGAGTGACAGCGGAGGCTACGTATCAACGTCTGGCGGCTGATGGGAACGGCGACGCCGACATATATTTGTGTGCCGTGTTGTTCAGATTGAGGAAATCGGGACGCTCAAAAAAGGTTTGCAGGAAACTAAAGCTCTATATATATGTTGCATTTCCGCGCGGCCGACGAGATCGTACCGTTGCTCCGGCTACTGCTTGCGTACGACAAACGCCGTGTTTACGTTCGATGCGATAGATGCGGTATGCGACAACATCGGCGCTGAGAACAGAACACTCTTTCTTGTCATGCCGGGGCGAGAAATTTTTTGCGCCCCGTGCTTGCAGGCACACAAAAACCGGCTTCGTATACTAGCTTGAACGCTGTATCGCAGCTCCTCGCGCATGCCCGCACTGCTGTTGACGTCATTACTTTGATTATTACATTGCGATAACAATTACATGTTAAGTAGCACGTGTACAGCTGGTAGTGTGCGCGTTACAGGTAGCACGTGCGCATCATCGATTGTCAGCGAACGGACCGATTGTGCTGGAGCGCGTTGTTTGTAGTTTGTTTTGTACTTTAGCAAAGTAGCGTTTGGTGGGATGCGCGCGTATTGCTTCACCATGCATATTTTTCAAGCATTTCATGTGCTGTCACTGGCAAATTCAGAGTTGCGGCCTGGGTGTGCTGGCGCCCCCCCCCCCCCTCACCACCCCTAATTCATTGAGGACATATCAGGTTCTCCCAAAGCTGATCCCACTTGGGAAAAATCCGGTATCTGCCCTTCTGTGCTATGAAATGTTAATAGGTGGTCCAAGTGTGTGGCACTTTTGTATGAAACTAAAAAAAAAAAAATCAGTTTCACCTCAAGAGCGAAGTAATAAATGCTATAGCAACAGATTGTCATGTTATACGAAGTAACAATGACAGCTAACTCCATTGGATCCGATTTCGCGTAACTGCAAAACGCTGGTGTAAGAGAATACGGCCGTCCTAGGGAGAGCTGCCGTTTTCGCAGTCTCATCGCGTTGAGAGCATAGCATGTAGAAGGGTTGACGAGCCGTGCACTGGTTTCGCAAGCGTATCGTGTTATTTACGAGCGCACGTCGGCAGGATATTGCATAAAATACCAGCTAACGGTACGTACTTCTAACACTTTTATTGCAATAACAATTATATGGACAGTCTCTGCTGATTTTTGCCGTCGCCGTTGCCGCCGTCATGCACCGTATATGTATATGTCTATATATGTATATATAAAGGCCACAAAGAAAATTTATGTTCACTCTTCACGCGCGTGAAATTTACGTTTTACATTCAAATCGTACTACAGCACTTCTATACATAACTTACGTCGGTGACTAGAGCAGCGAAACATTTTTTTTATTTTAAAAAATTGGAAACAGGATAACGTTTTATTTACACTTATATAGGCACATTGCATCAGGACGTAGGCTGTCCCTTATGAAATACGCTCTGAAGTGGGTCAACAGCATTTTAAATTCTTATCGTCATCGCTGCTACTAGTCGTGCCGCGCGCTAGGCCTCTTCCCAACCATCCTACACTACACGTGGGGTATTCAAATTGCTAACAACGCTTTATTCGCTACGCCGAAAACTGAGGGGCAAAATTTATAACTTAGCGCTAGCTTCATTCTCAACGACGGCAGCCCTGCATGTGACTCGGTGACAAACTATATACTACCTTCAATCTCGTTGTGAGGCAGTTCTGTACGCGTAATAATTAAGTGTCGACGCATTCGCGAGGAAATGCCGGTAACGTGTACAGGCCCTTACACACTCGTGTGATATTTTTATGCCCCGATTGCTTTATTATCTAATTCAAGGCAAATACGAGCGAGGAGTTATAGCGGCAACAGCAATACGATTCCGACTCAAGCATCCAACAATTGGCGGCGAATCGGTAGCTTTGTCAGACCTCCGTCAGATGGCAGCAATTTTGCATAAGGTCTATAGAGTTTACACGCGTCTAAAAGCCCTCCCAAAATGGAAATGAGTTGACACGTCTAAAAGCACTCCAAAAATGCAGTTTAGATGACACACGTCGGAAAGCACTCCCAAAATGGAATTGAGTTGACACGTCTAAAAACACTTACATGATGGAATTCAGTTTGAACACGTCTAAAAATACTCCTCAAATGGAACTGAGTTCGCACTTCTAAAAGCACTCCCAAAATCGAATTGAGTTTACTCACGTTAAAAGCACTCCGAAAATGGTATTGAGTTGACACACGTCTGTCTAAAAGCACTCCAAAAATGCAGTTTAATGGACACACGTCGGAAAGCGCTCCCAAAATGGAATGGAGTCGACACGTTAAAAACACTCCCAAAATGGAACTGAGTTTACACGTCTAAAAGCACTCCCAAAATGGAATTGAGTTGACACACGTCTAAAAGCACTCCTAAGTGCAACTGAGTTGACACGCCTAAAAGCACTTCCAAAATGGAATTCAGTTGACACACCTCTATAAAAGCACTCCCAAAAGGGAATTGAATTGTCTAAAAGAACTCGCAAAATGTGCTTTCCTCCTTGTCGTCCTCCTGGCCCCGACTTCCCTTTTCCACCCCTGGCTATGTAAGAATGCTATGCTTTACCCTCACCTCACATCACTCCTCACCCTCATTTGCCTTTCCACCCCGTACTATGCTATACTATACACAGGGCGTAAAGTCTCCCTTCATCGTAGGGGGGGGGGTCCTCATAGAGCGGCAACCTATGTATATACGCGTATATATATATATATATATATATATATATATATATATATATATATATATATATATATATATATATTGTGATGACTAAGAGCGGCATCGGGGTTCTAGCGCGCGGGGGGCTGAGAGAGGAAGAGAAAGACGAGAAGAGAATAGAACAGCTTGGCCCAGGAACGGGGGTTGCCTCTATCTCGTCTTTTACAATGGCGCAGCCTACAACGCAAGCCGAACCTTGCAGCTGAAGCCACCTGTCGTCGCGCGTCGTCGGCAGCGCGGGTCTCCCAATCCTAGGAACGCCGTCCACGCTTCCTCGGTTATGGACACCATGGCCCGACCGCTGCTACAGCTACCCATCAAACCATCCCAGGAAAGCGTCCAGGCCTCCTCGGTGGCTCAAGGGCACGCTTACCCCGGCGCCGCCAAGACAGTGCACGGCCTACCGTTGCCCGGGAATGCCGCTCACGCTTCCCGTGGCGACACCCTCTCATTCAGGGCTCCATTCGCACCTGAGCCGCTTTGGGATGCGGTACGAGCTCCTTCGGACCAGCAGCCCGCCGTCGTGGGCTCAACCACCACCGCCTACTGGTCCGACATTACGGGCTCCGCACGCGAACCATCGGAGAGCGCCGCGCACCTGCGGCGTACCATTGCGCGACTTCGCGTCACGGCCAACGCCTTGACAGCGTCGAGCTCTGCGCTGTTTCCTCCAATAATTCCCGCACTGACAGCCATCAACGCCATGTTGGATGTGACCACCTCGCTAGACCTCGAGGCCAGCTCGCCTGAGCAACGCAGAGAGGTCCGGTCTACACTCAGCCAGGTCTCAATCCAACTTGGTGACTTCGCCCACATACTCTACCGTTTCGCGCCTGCCGTATCACCATCACAGGCTACCTTTGTACTACCGGAATTCCGCGGCTTCCAGGACGACGTAGAAAAATGGGTGGCGACCGTCAACGCCCTGGGAGATCGCGAAGCCTGGACGGAGGCGCAGAAATGGTCCACGGCGGTAGACCGCCTTCGGGAAGGTGCCGCGGCGTGGCACAGGTACGACGGCGTGAGGCAGCAATCCTGGGCCGAGTGGAGCACCAGGCTCATAGCTGCCTTTGGACCGATTGACCACCACCTCGCTGCCACCACCCAGTCCAACCTCACCGCTACCGAGGATGGAGCTCTGAAGGGGCACCACCTCGAGGCTGCAACTGCGCGCTGCAGCTCACCAGCAGACTGTGTCTCAACCTGCCCTGGGACAAACACACAACTGAGACCAGGTATACCACCTCAGGTCACGGACTCGGCGTCAGTATCCAACGCCATAACATCTCTGCCAGTTACCGAGATCATTTTCTGTCCACATCTGTCGGAAAAGCCACCCCCGTGCTCGTCATCGCTTGAGCACTTGGAGGCACCGGCACTTGCTGTAATGCACGCTCCGTCATGCAACGAGCCGTACTTGTCTGTCGATTCAAACGAGATCCTCTCGGACCAGACGGAGGCGGATCTGCGTACCTCACATCATGCACTGGCAGAATGTGAGAACGCTTCCAACTTGCTGCGAGACGTCTCTCCAGAAGCCGCCAATGTGTCTGACACGGCGGAGATTGACCTGCCTGTGCAGCACAAGTCTTCTGCTGTTGGAACGGCTTCTTGCGAGGATGCCCCGGCTGCGAGCAGTGCGTCTTCAAGAAAAGCTGGCTTCGGAACGGCGGGGTGGTGCTCCACAGCGACAACGCTGCAAACGCACAAGCGGCGCCGCAGGTCAACGGGGGAACTGAGCTTCCCGTTGCCACATACGTCTAGTAAGACACCTAGACGCCCCTCGAACCACTGCAAAAAGCACAGATGGCCTCGTTCGGTAAAGCAAGTGGCGTTACAGGGCCCACCACGTCCTGCCCGGGTCTCCCAACTGCGACGGGATAAGCGTGCGGACTACATACGACCACATTATATCAACCAGGGTCGCCCCCCGGAGCACGCTGAGGCACCTTCTCAAGCCAAGTCCCCGCGTGGTCTAGACCGACCAGCGCGAGGAAGCCAGTGTCGCCCACCGGAGACGCTTCTCGCAGATCCCCAGTCCACGTTGCAGTGTGGTCAGGGCCGACCACCACGAAGCAGCCAACCCCGCCCACCAGAAACATTGTCCGCAGCTCCACGCGCTCGCAGTCATGGCCGAATGTGATGACTAAGAGCGGCATCGGGGTTCTAGCGCGCGGGGGGCTGAGAGAGGAAGAGAAAGACGAGAAGAGAATAGAACAGCTTGGCCCAGGAACGGGGGTTGCCTCTATCTCGTCTTTGACAACACACACACACACACACACACACACACACACACACACACACACACACACACACACACACACACACACACACACACACACACACACACACACACACACACCACACACACACACACACACACACACACACACACACACACACACACACACACACACACACACACACACACACACACACACACACACACACACACACACACACACACACACACACACACCACACACACACACACACACACACACACACACACACACACACACACACACACACACACACACCACACACACACACACACACACACACACACACACACACACACACACACACACACACACACACACACACACACACACACACACACACACACACACACACACACACACACACACACACACACACACACACACACACACACACACACACACACACACACACACACACACACAGGGTGGCCCAGCTATCCTTAGCCAAGGGTTAAAAAATACAATATTAGAGGCAGGCGATTGAAATCAGTTGCAAATTGCTGACAGCCACCTTGCGCACTACAGACAATTTTTTGTTTTGTAATTAACTAATTTGTTAATTAGGACGATTTAACTAAATTGCTAAATATTGACTTTAGGCGAGAAATGCTGCTTGCAAACTTCGAGAGCGTCTTCAGAAACCCCAATTGCATTATTTGCGATAAAGAAAGTCTCTCGTATACCATTTTTTCTAAGCTGCAAAGAAAGCCCGCGAAATACAAAAAAAAACCACGTGAGTGAGTGAGTGAATAAACGTTTATTTGGTCCAGCAAAACGCGATTAATTGCGCACCCGGCTAATCCCACGACGGGACCGACAGGTCTAGCCTGCCGGCCCGATCACGGGCGCGCTGGACGGCCAGGATTTGGTCCTCATAGACGGGACTTCGTAGGAGCGCGTCCCACTCATCCTTGCAGGGGCGTAGCCAAGGGGGGGGTTGGGGGGGTTCAACCCCCCCCCCGAAATTTTTCAGTTTTGCTTGCGTATATAGGCACGCACACATACAAACGCACGCACGAACATACATAAAGTATGGTAGAACCCCCCCCCCCCCCCGAAAAAAATTTCTGGCTACGCCCCTGCTTCCTTGGTGAACTTCGGGCCCAACGACCCGCACTCCCAGAGCATGTGAGATAGAGTAGCAGCCTCGCCACAGGCTGCGCAAGAACTATTCGAGTAAATTTTCGGATATATGCTATTAAGGGACGCCGGATTTGGGTAGGAGTTAGTTTGCAGGAGTCTGAGCGTGACTGCCTGCGACCTGCTTAGCTTGGAATGAGGCGGCGGGAAGACCCTTCTCTCTAAGTAAAAGAATTTTGTAATTTCATTGTGCATGCTAGGAGCGTCCCTGTGTCCGGGGGGAAAGTCGCCCGATCCGAGGGCAGCGCGGTCGGTAAAGCCACGCGCAGCCTCGTGGGCAGACTCGTTGAGGTTCAGAGGAACCCCTTCGATCGGCCCGACGTGGGCAGGGAACCAAAAGATGGAGTGTGTGGAGCTGTCACTGTTTTTGCAGCCTTTCAGAATTTCAACTACCTGCCGGGCAACCCGACCTTTTTGGAATGCCCTGACGGCCGCTTTCGAATCGCTATACACGTTGTCTCTCCGACCGTCTTGCATGGCGAGTGCAATGGCCACTTGCTCGGCCACCTCGGGGTCCGTCGTTCGAATCGAGGCACAGTTGATGACTTTGCCCAGCGTGTCCACGATGGAAACCGCAAAAGCCTTGCCGTCTCGGTACGCGGCGGCGTCCACGAAGCTTGCTTCAGTCTTGTCATTGGCCATTTGCTTTAGTATCTTTGAAGCTCTTGCCTTGCGACGACCTGCGTTGTGCACAGGATGGACATTGCGGGGCAGCGGAGCGACGACAAGCTTCTCCCTTATTTCTCTGGGGATTTGGGTGTTGCTAGCCAAGTTCTTGGTGGGGGCGAGTCCGGTCTCCTCTAGAATCCGCCTACCGGCCGGCGTGGTGGACAGCCGAGTTAGCTGGGCCCGTTCCTGAGCCTCGGCAATTTCCTCCATGGTGTTGTGTATGCCGAGCCGGAGGAGGTCCTCGGTGTGCGTTCTGACGGGCAGCCCGAGTGCTCGCTTGACGATTTTTCTAATGAGGGCGTTCAGCTTGTCCCGCTCTGCTCTGAGCCAGTTGTGCATGGCCACCGTGTAGGTGAAGTGACACAGCACAAAGGCGTTGATGAGCCGAAGCAGGTTGTCCTCCTTGAGGCCTCGACGTCTGTTCGTGACCCTTCGAACGAGGCGAAAAGCGTTATCGGTTTTTGCGATGATCTTGCGCAACGCAGTGCCGTTACCGCCCCGCGATTCGATGAACATACCCAGGACTCTGATCGTGTCGACCCTGGGTATCGGGTTGCCGCTCCGAGTGAACAGGTGAATGTCACTTTCGGAGACCGGCTTCCAGCCCTTGGGTCTGCCCCCTTTTCTTTTCTGTAAAGCAGCAGCTCGGATTTGGTCGGGGAGCACCTTAGTCCGTGGGTAGCAGGTACTGTTCCGTGACGTCTACGGCCTCTTGCATGGCACTTTCTACTTGCCCTTCACTACCGCTGGTGGACCAGATCGTGATGTCATCGGCGTAGATAGTGTGTTTGATACCTTCGACTTGGGCCAGCTTCCTCGAGAGTCCGACCATGCAGATGTTGAAGAGAGTAGGCGAAACGTCAGAGCCCTGCGGCGTACCCCGTGGGCCCAGGAGCACTTCGTCGGAGACGAAGTCGCCAAATCGCAGCTTCGCTTTCCTTCCGGTCAGGAACGAACGGACGTAGTAATACAGTCTGGGGCCCAGCTCGAGGTCCGCGACAGAAGCCAGGATGTATGCATGGAGAGCGTTGTCAAACGCCTTCTCGAGGTCGAGTCCGAGCAAGGCCCTGGTGTCCCTGGTATTGTGGTCGATGATTTGATGTTTGATCATCTTCATGGCGTCCTGCGTCGACAGGCCGGCTCGGAAGCCAATCATGTTGTGGGTATAGACGTTGTTGTCTTCGAGATATCTGCTTAGTCTGTTGAGGACGACGTGCTCCGCCACTTTCCCGACGCAAGACGTGAGAGAGATGGGCCGGAGGTTATCAACATTCGGAGCCTTGCCTGGTTTAGGGATCAGGACGGTGTTGGCCGTCTTCCATTTTTCTGGGACACTACCGTTTCTCCACGTCTCGTTGATCTTCTCGGTGAGGTATTCGATCGAACGGTCGTCGAGATTCCGCAGCATCTTATTGGTGATGCCGTCGGGACCCGGCGCCGACTTGCTTTTGAGTGCAAAAATGGCTTGCCTGACTTCCGCCACGGTGAAGTCTTCGTCCAGCTCCGGACAGGCCGGGCCGAGGTACTCGGGAAATTGGACCTCCTTATCGCCGTGCTTTACGGGCAGATACTTCTCCATGAGCTTGGCAACCAGCTCGTCCCTGGAACAGGACCTGGTAGCTTCGTGCAGGGCTCTGGCGAGAGTGTGTCTCTGATTGGATCTCGTGCCGCCCTCGTCGAGGAGATGTTTGAGCAAGCCCCAGGCTTTGCCGTTGCGCATCTGGCCGTCGATCGAGTCGCAGACCTCATCCCATTGCTGCT
Organism: Rhipicephalus sanguineus; assembly: GCF_013339695.2. NCBI lineage: Eukaryota > Metazoa > Arthropoda > Arachnida > Ixodida > Ixodidae > Rhipicephalus > Rhipicephalus sanguineus. Next base: position 45,326,242 of record NC_051181.1, on the reverse strand, counting down.
TGCACAGGGTCCGACAGTGATCTTCGATGGTCTTGTTGAGCTCTGAGATCTTTTTCCGCAGTCTGCGGTTGAGCCTTTGTCCCTTCCATCGGAGGAGCAGCGCCTGCTTGGCCTCAATCAGATGGGCTAGCCTACTATCCATCATCTCTACCTCCAGGTCGGTGACGATCTTCTTGGTAGACCTCCGCGTCACTCTTGATTCCCTCGCACCAGTCTTCCAGGTCTCTGGGAGCGGGTGCACTTTCGTTGTCGCGGAGTTTGCGAAAATGATCCCAATCTGTGACGGTGAACTCTCTGGTTTTACTTCGGGCGACGTCGAAGCGAGTCTCTAGCACGTAATGGTCGCTACCAAAATCCATTGCGGTGTTACTCCACTCGGCTCCGTCAAAGTTCTTCACGAACGCCAGATCGGGGGTGGTGTCCCTGGTCACTGAGTTGCCGATTCGGGTCGGGAACGCCTTGTCCGTGATGAGCGTGAGGTCCATTTCGTTGGCGTTCTGCCACAGACCCCGACCCTTGCTCGTGTCATAGACGTAGCCCCATAGTCCGTACGGGGCATTGAAGTCCCCGACGACGACAAGGGGATGGGTGCCGGCCAGGTCGACGGACTTCTTGAGTATCGTCTTGAACTGCTGTCGGGAGTCCCTGGGATTACTGTAAATATTGAGTATAAACAGCTGTTTCTTCGCTGGTTGCGTTGTCGCGTGTTCAGCAGAACTTCCAACATGACATATTCGACCGTGCAACTCGCCAGCTTCAGATCGTGAGACAAGTGCGTATGCTTCTTATCAACTAACGTGCATACTCCCCGACCGCCGGGCCGCCCGGAGACAGCCCGATAACCGGAAAGGGATGCGGCAGAAACGAGGGTTTCCTGTAATGCTATTACCTGTGGTTTGTTAACTAGCGATCTAAAGTATTGCTGCAACGGAGCCCTCTTGTTGGAGTATCCCCTGCAATTCCATTGCCAAATTCTGAATTTTTCTTTGGAACTATCCATGATTAGGCAGATTTTCTGTACTGCCTACTGTAAGCGACGCCGCACGTAAAACGTGCCCCCCACTCTGATGCGCTGATGTGCTCGTAGCCCTGATTCTATTCCCCGACGCGTCCGGAACAACGACCTGCATTGGAGTTGCAAACGTATCACTTGGGATTACGAGACGCTCGAGGGCGTCCATGCGATCGGCCAGCTTACCTAGGCCTCTCTTAGGGTCCCCTAGGGCGACTTGCACTTGTGCTAAACTTTGCTGTAACTGCTGCACACTTGTAGTGAGCGTGCCCAACATGCCCTTTATCTCATTAGTTTGCTAGCCTGATTCTTCCTTACTGGAAAGTGCCCTGCGCTTGGGGGCCCCGACTGAGTCACTAGCCGGAATCGGTACTTCGGTCGTGGTGGGCACCGACGCTTTCCCCGAAGAACTCTGACTGATAACCAATTTCTTAATCTCTATCATTTCGCTAGCCATCTTTTTGATAATTTCCTTTAATTCTGCGTTTTCCTTCTGAAGGCGCATTACCTCGATGTCCCTAGCTTGCTCTGGGAGCGGGTCGCCTGGGCCCCGAGAGGGTCCTGCTTCGCAGCCGCCACGAAGCTTATCGGCCCAGATTAGGTTCGACTTCCTCTTCTGCTGGCCGACGCTGGAACCGGATCGGGTCCTGGAGACGGAGCGGCTCCGGGAGCTGGACTTTCCCCTGGATCCGGATTTGCCCCTGGACTTGGATCTCCTTCTGGGCCTAGAACGGCGTTCGTAAGGCCCGGAGGTAGCCGGCGGAGAGGGACTCCTGGATCTGGAACTTCCGCAGGACGCGGAGCGACCGGCGTGGGTCGGGAACTGTCGGTCGTCCTTGGCGAAGGCCGGAGACTTGCTTCTGTTGTCACGGGATCGCTCTCCGCGTCTGCGTCTGACGAGGTACGGTGTATGGTACCTCTCCTTGCACTCCTTGGCGGCGGTGAGGTGCCGACCGCCGCACGGTCTACACTTGGGGTGACGGCCCGGAGGAGCTCGACCGCAAGATCGTCAACTCGAAGAACCCGCAGGCCCTGGCCCCTGGGGGCCAAACGAATCAAGAACACGAGTACCGTGGTTGTGGTCTTCGACGGCTATAAGGTGCCAAACTACGTCACGTACGGCGGTACGCTTGTCAGGTCAGGTGTACCTTGTATCGAAAGCAAGTAGAGGTATGCTACGCCTGTGGCCGCCTTGGGCATCGAGCAGACGTCTGCCCAGACGAAGCCGTGTGCAGGGGATGCGGCAACCCGGACGAACAACACCACGTGACTAGCGCGCGCGCGCCGCGAGTATGCTGCCCTCAGCCGTGGTTTGAGCGAACGAAATCACCTGCGGCCGCGACTCGCTGTCGCCGTTGCAGCGGTAGGCCGATAAGTTAAAGGTGGTTTCTTGGCCCGCACTTGCTACAACTTGCATCGTCACGCGCGCCAACTGGCTGGCAACGGGCCAAGAAACCACCGCCCACGTATCGGCCTACCGCTGCAACGGAGCCGGCGAGTCGCGGCCGCAGCTGATTTCGTTTGCTCAAACCACGGCTGAGGGCAGCATTCTCGCGGCGCGCGGGCGCGCTAGTCACGTCGTTCTTTTTGTATTTTGCGGGCTTTCTTTGCAGCTTGGAAAAAATGGTATACGTGAGACTTTCTTTATCGCAAATAATGGAATTGGGGTTTCTGAAGACGCTCTCGAAGTTTGCAAGCAGCATTTCTCGCCTAAAGTCAATATTTAGCAATTTTGTTTAATCGTCCTAATTAACAAATTAGTTAATTACAAAACAAAAATTTGTCTGTAGTGCGCAAGGTGGCTGCCAGCAATTTGCAACTGATTTCACTAGCCTGCTTCTAATATAGTATTTTTTAACTCTTGGCTAAAGATAGCTGGGACACCCGGTATATATATATATATGTGTGTGTGTGTGTGTGTGTGTGTGTGTGTGTGTGTGTGTGTGTGTGTGTGTGTGTGTGTGTGTGTGTGTGTGTGTGTGTGTGTGCGCGCGCGCGTGCGCTTGTGTTATTCTGGGCGAAAATCAGTTTCGTCACAATTCTCGCAGGCCCCAGAATTAGGTTGTGTTTGGTACAATCACAGGGCAGTGAAGCCAATAGTCTCTAAAACTGAACGAATGCTTATGAACGTTACACAAGGAAATATATCATTCCGAGTCTATTTCGTGTGTTTGCTCGCTGTGCCGATCCAATCAATCATCAAGAAAGAGGGCATTTCGGAAATAATTTTTCAGAAATAACTTGGGGGTTTCAAAGGACAACGATATGCGAACTCAAACCAAATAAGTCTAGCTGCAAAGCAGAACATTAGTTCGCTCACTGCACTGCGAACCTCAGGCCCGACAATGCTATATTTTATTTTAACACGAAAGTGTTTTATGCCGGAGTCCACCAAGACTTTCATGACGTATTTCCGTCACGGAAATACGTCAGCAAAATCAACGCCACCAGATGGCGAAGAAAAACTACTATAAGAAAAAGTGCGGTTTACAGGAGTCGAACCCATGACCTCTCGGTCCGCGACGATGGCTGGCGGGCGTTTAGCCCACTGAGCTACCGCCAAACACATACAGGAGGCAACATGAACGCGCTTTTTATCTTTCACATTTTCCTCTCACAGTGCTCTAGCATGGATGGATAGATGCTATGAGCGTCCCCTTTATAACGGGTAGCCTCACGCACAAACGTCTCGTGGAAAAGTGTGTTCTGCCAAGAAGATCAGTCGAACATGATGGTGACCCATGGTGTGCAGCGTCCCGGGCAATTGCATCCAGCAGCACGATGAAACCTGTTTCTTTCTTTCTTTTTTTTTTGATGATGCCTCATCAACCGAATAATTGCGATTAAATCATTATTCAAAAGATTTGAGAGCTGTAATTCACCTCCACAAAGCACTACTGCATTAAAAAAAATCAACTCCAGTGCTTGTCAAATGGGTGCCGCAGTGCTACAGTTGACTTGCCGAGGGGGGGGGGGCGAGCCCCTCCTAGAGAACTGGAGGGGGGGGGGGGGCGGCGGGCCCCTCCCGGCTCCCCCCTGACTTTAAGCCCTGACTATGCATGACTGTGCTACGCTTTACCTGTACAGGTTCTGAAACGTCAAAACTGTTCTTTTTGACTTGGTCAGTGACAGTAATTTTCACTGAGGGCTCAAACAACGCGAGAATCTTAAAATACTGCGACAATGTTATTTGATGGCTGGGAAAAAAGAAAAAAAAATGAACCTAGTGGATCGCGCAGCCATCACTGAGCATGTGTACTAAATTATCTGGGAAAAAAGAAAAAAAAAATGAACCTAGTGGATCGCGCAGCCATCACTGAGCATGTGTACTAAATTATCTAGCAAATTTACTAGACATTCGAGTTCGTTGATCCGTTAACTCGTGAGCTCGCAGAGCAAGTAACAAGAAAATCTCCGTATCCCAAATGAGACTAAAACGTCAGGTTGCAAACGAAATAAAAAGTGCGTTATGAGCATGGATATACGGGGTATATAATCCTGACTTCGCAATCCTACCACGTGCCATACGTCACGTTGACAGTTATAGCCGGCCGCTTCCTGTGTATTTTTTTTTACGAATTTAGTGGCGACATCATAAAATGCACGCGATGTCCCCGGATACGTCACAGCCGCCGGTGCAACCTGCGCCAAACGTTGAACCAGCATGCCGCACTCGTTAGTCTGCGGGTACATGTTTCGCAGCAGCAGCTGTTGCACGATGCTTACTTCAAACGAAAATAAACATATACACCTCAGCCGTTTTCCACCATTTGTCACCGGTAACTAAATAACCAAAAAGTGCAGTCTGCTTCACTTTAAATAACAGAATAAAATAACGAAAGCGCGGACCGCTCAATGCACAGAAGTGGATTATGTTTGCGTTGCTGTGCAACAACTCTGCCTGGAGCGGCTAGCATACTAACTTCGTTCGCAAACGGTGAGATGTTCGTACCACATTATACTATGAAGCAACTTTTGCCAATTTAAATAAATGCGGAAAATACCATTCTACAAAACCATGATGATGTGATTATGGGGAACGCCACTGCACGGGACTCCGGATTTTTTTACTACGGTTTGTTCAACGTCTGCCTTTGTCAAAGTACATGCGTGTTTTTGCACTGCGATTCATCGAAATGCAACCGCCTTGATTCGACCGCGCGCTTTCTAGCTTTGCACCATTGTGCCATTGCTCATAAGTCACTTCGGCGAATTCGAATTAAACGTAAAGTGCTAAACTTTTATTGCGATTGTAGTAATATTGATACTCGAGGCGCCGTTTTGCCGCCGGCGTCGCCGTGAGGTTCCGTATGAAGTCCAAATCGAGAACATCTCATGTGTCGTATGTTCTACGTGCGAATGAAAGTGTGCAAAGACTGCCGACGATCGTGGCTCAAGCGGAGAGGAAACGCGCCGGCCATCTTTTTTCGCGCGACCCGCCACAGTGATCTAGTGGTTATGGTGCTCGACTGCTGACCCGAAGGTCGCGGGATCGAATTCCGCCTGTGGCGACCGCATTTTCGATGGAGGCGAATATGGTTGAGGCCCATGTACTTAGGTTTAGGTGCACGTTAAAGAACCTCAGGTGGTCGAAATTTCTGGAGCCCTTCAGTATACGGCGTACCTCATAATCGTATCATGTATTTGGGACGTTAAACCCCAACAATTATTATTTCGTCGCGCGAAAGGCCCATGAGGGGTGGCGGAGGGGAGCCTTTATCAGCCCTTCGATCGGCTTGGAGGAAACTTTGTGCGGCCGGGAGCGGTCGCGCGCATAGGCGTGCGCAGGGTTCCCCATTAGGGGGGGGGGAGGGGCGAAGATTCATCGCAGCGCCCCCACCTACTAAGTTAATGTACAAGGCAGATTTTGCGCCCCCTCCCCCCCCTCTTAGGTGACTAGGGTGGTCAATGTATCGGGCAGATTTTGCGCCCCCTCATAGGTGATTAGGAAGGGCGGCCGCCCCCCTGCCCACCCCTCCTATGCGCACGCCTATAGTCGCGCGTGCCTTATCCTGACAGGGATTAGCAGACGGCTCATACCTTTGTGCGTGCTGTGCTGCTTGCGTTGAAACTATAGACAGCACGAAGATCGCTTCGTTCGCTGCAGTGGCTGTGTTTGCTTGCACCAGCGTTTTGTTGAGTGACGCCAGATCGGATACTAAAAGAGTTAGCTGCTAGCCTTAATTTATATAACACTCCAATTTGTCGCTATCGCACACATTTCTTCGCCCTTGGGGCAGAATTCATACTTTTTTGTTATACAGCAGGTAGACAAAATTTGGCGAGACATGCACGTTGCTGCTGAGCCGAAACGCGCTCTTCCAGCAACTTTATGAAATAAATGTTTTTTATTACGATATTTACTTATTTGAGAGCAGCTGTTGCAGTTCAATGTCTCAGTGAGAAAGAAAGAAGGTGGCGGAAATATAGAAACGAGTAACTTTGCAATAGAAATAGACGTTACCAGTTGTGTGAACTTCACATGGTAGACTATTTCGAGCGAACGAATGCGCAGTATTACCATATAGTCACGGACAAGACCACGTAGGACTATAAGTTGACACTAGAGATCTTTTTATGACGCTGCCCGGACACCTCGTCATTGCCTTCTGCGGCGTGCAACCAATAAAACGCCTAGCATGTAATTGCACCGATCTGTGTCACGGTCGTCGCATTACTTCCCTCCATAAAAACATCGTCTCGAAGCGGAAGTGTCACGCACTGGAGATTGTCACAGGGATGTAATAAAATAAAAAAATAGACAGGTAAATTATGAGCGAGGAGTGAAAGATGTCCGACTCTGGCGTACGCCGGAGACAGCGGAGTGTAGGAGCAAACAATTCACTCTACGCATCAGATGGACCTTCCTCGATTAAAAAGTTGCGACATGTCCTCGACGAACATGACTACGCTTTCATTCGGCTTCTGAAGCGTACTCTGCGCGCCCGTTTCTTTCGGGACTCTTGTAGGTATCGCGTATCTGCTCTTGAAGTACCTGCAAAGTGGTGACAGACGCTTCATGGTTGGCGAACCATATTCGGACAGAGTCCTCCAGGACGAAATACATGTACTTTAACCTCTTTATTTGATCCCAACAATTGACACTGGTACTAACACAATCTAAGTCGTCAAGCCTGTCCTCCACGTCCACAGCAAGTCCACCATGTAAAGGCCGCGGCAAGCGTGGCGTGTGGAGAACCAGCGACGCAGGTACCTGTCCCATACTGCATATCATCTGTGTACGACTTGCGGTTGTGGTCGACATCCTCGGCAGATCCTTCAGGCCGTACTCTGGAAGCAGCCCTCGAAACCATCGGCTTTCGCATGGACTGTCCGTTAGCGAACTTCTAGTTCCATGGATGTCAGAGTACACAGATGTGTACCCACGCCTCCGTCGGTTTATCACGGACCAAAACCACCAAAACACGCAACCCTTTGGGTCGACTCTGCATATCTCATTATTATGTTGTCCTGACAACTCGCCGTTTTCTCTCTCGGCAAGGAACCGACGTGCATTTTCGAAACTTGTTACGCCGTCGTCATTACTTGTTCAATCAGGAACGCGGAGTTACTTTTTCAACGGAACGCAAGTATTCAGCATCCCACTCGCTAGCGCTTGTATCACATATCATGCTCATACTCTGGCCGTGCGCAGTTCACTTATCTCTGACGTTGCAGGTTCGATCAGCACCTCGAAACATGAATCGCGAATAGAATGCACACGCATGCTCCTCGCAAGTCGAAGAATTTGACGTTGCGAATGTTCGTCGAACATCAATGCCGTTCGGACGGTACAGGTAATGTGGCCGTGAAGTTTACACAGTGGCATGAATTGTGGCCGTGACTGTACCTTTCGTCAGATAACCCTTTCGCTTGCGCCGATCGAGCCCCACCTTGTTGGCGGCATGGGGCGCTCCATAATATTCACAATAAGTTGCGCTACGTGCAATGCGTAAGAAACGTTATGCCTTTATTTTGATCTCACTCAACACTATTGTACAATAAATACAATCAAAGTGGCTTACGAGTGTGAAAAAAAAAAAACATCAACGCAGGCGGGGACGGGAAGTGCGACTCGCTCCTCTTTAGTTAGCAGCTGATCTTCATCATCTCTTGTCACGGTAGGTGCTTTCACAGCCTTCTATGTCAAGTGAAAAATCCTCGTCGTCAAGATGGTTGCTTTGAACATCATTGTCAAAAGCAATCTGAAGAATTTCCTCTGCCGAGAGCCTTGGACTTCTCCGCGTCACCATGTTAACAATTAGACAAACGTCTGGGCTCGAAGAACCTTTTGCTCTCAAAACTGCCAATAAAAAAATTGGCCGCGTAACTGCGTGCTATGCTTCGCTGCAAGTGTCGCCGAAAGACGATAGTCGTCTGCCGGCCGTACTACATCAGTGCTGGGCAGTATCGAAGATACATGTATCTTAGATACTATCTTAGATACTCTATGGGTATCTTGTATCTGTATCGCAATACGTCTCGCAAAACGAGTATCTGTATCTGTATTTTGGATACATTCGAAAATGTATCGTGTATCTTAAGATACAAGATACTTCTACCGCGACACAACCGTGTGACACAATAATCACTGGCCAAGCTCCGCTTCTCAAGCTGGTACTGGTGCCACTAAGCCATCTGAATAAGACTAAGGGCAGTGATGTTATTTTATATTTACGCCAGAGTCATCCAGTGAGGGTAGAAGATCAGAAGACAAGCGCGCAGACGTCTACGCCCAGCCCACGTACCTTTTGTTTTCTCGATTTCGTTTCTTCTTAGTTGCGCCAATATCGCGACACTTGCTCTTAGCCACTGTCCTGCGCCGCGTACTCCACTGCGTGCGGCGTCTATCGCGCAAATTCTGATGTTGCTACAGTGTCGTTATTGAAGATTCTCTTGAGTCTTTTTCCGTAACGAAATGTGATGCGTGCAAGAATGCGGTTGCTTTGCGTCGCGTGGATTTTACATATCAGCGATTAGAAGGATCTCGTGCGTGTAAGTTTGACTTGCATGCAATGAATTAACATATATGCACATAAGATTCCAACAACTCTAGCACCACTGGTACTGATGCTAGATCTAATAGAGCAAGCGTTTACCTAACGGAAAATAACTTGGCGTACCATATTTTCACTTCCATCTACATTTATTCAAAGAATTTATGACATCATAATTTGATTATTAGCACAAGTGCTTCCTTAGCTGTCATTTTGCATCCCGTACATTACCTAGGTCTCCGCACTATTTTTCCGGTCTGGTCCCTGCAGTATATGTCTTTTGTAACGCGCTCCCAAAATAAGAGTTCTGCTTTATTCTTCTGTCTGCTTTATTTCTACTACTCTTTACACATTTACACGTTGCCAAGGCGATCTTGAAAGCAATTATATAATTACGTAGGCGTGCCTTTAGTATAGAGTACAAAATATTCTGCTTACCGCTTAAGAAAATAGTGAAATTGAGTTTGCATTATAATAATGGAAATGATTAGGAACCATTTTAAAGATGTTAGGAAGGGGATTCGAGAAACGTTGTTTTACTGAATGCTCCGTTTTACTCATCAGCGTCCCAGCGAGCCGTTTCAGGCCATTTTCTATAGGCACTGACTTTTCTATTGTCTGAACAGGTAAGTTGACGATACTTCATGCTCATAGCTATTAAAGGCGCCGTCTGTATTGTGATTTTGTACTCATGCAATGTGAATGTTTGATACACAACCACCTCTATATTTTGCTTATATTTATTTTCCTGTTTTAGGCCTTAAATATTTTTCGTATTACTAATCGTCACGTAATGAGAGCTATAAGTGGCAATAGCGCGAAAAGCGGCAGTGTCCTGCGACGCTTTGTGCAGCTATGCAATACGTCTGAGACATTGCTGTGTTGCACATGTACTCTCGTTGAAGAAAAATTGCTAAAAGATTGCACGTTAGTGAGTGTATCAACAATGAATCCCTTACGCCAGCAGCTAACTAGAACATGGAAATTCACTGCTGTTTTACGTCATCTACGTGTACACCAGGGGTCTCAAACTCAGCTTATAGCCGGCGGGCCGCAGTCGCGAAATTTAGCTTCAAGGGCCGGGACAGTGAAGATGGTGGGGTCGGAGAGAGTTTGAACAAAATGACGTTGACATTTGAAAGGAAGCCTCTCCCATATCTCATATACAGGTCATTTTAGGAGCTAGCTCGCCAGTTTCTTAAGCTGGGGCAATGTCCCGCGTCGTAAGCGTAACCTTAGTTCCATAGGCGACCGCTACAGGCGCAGCTCGCGCGAAAGAGAAGTCTTCTTCCTCTTGTTCTTCGAGCGCCTTGATGATGATATTAACGCAGGCAAAACCACATTTCCTCGATTTCCTCGACCACACGCTCGGCCACAGCTGCAAGGTCTGCGACCGCTTGTGGTTCGACAACAACCTGACAGTAACCGCTACTATACCAATGTGTGACGTCTTTCTATGACAGTAGAGGAATTGTATGGAGCATTCACGGTTTACCCGATTCATCTCCGAGCCAGCTCCTCAATCATCGTTCACTTCGTGGATATGGCGTGATTTTTTCTGAAGGGGATTTGGAGTCAGGATTCGAGAAACATCGATGCCGATGTATACAACGAGTGAAATCTGGACGCGGATTGAAATATAGAGTTTTTGTTCCATGGTTATGTTTCAGCACATGGTGACCACATATTCCTCACGAAAGAAATGCTTGAGAACAGTCATGTCTGTGTAGCTCACGAACATACTTATTCAGAAAATAAAAACAAATGGGATGGAGACGGTCATGTGTGCCGGCCGGGCCCCTAGCGAACGGTCTCAAACCCCGTATACGCCATGCGCCCCCCCCCCCCCCCCCCAAAAAAAAAGTCTACCAGCGTTGTTGCTGCTGTACACCTGTCCGGATATACGGTATTGTGCAAACAAGGTAAAAGTCCACACCGGTTTTTGCGCCGTCGTGCGAAGGCTTCTTATTGACGTTATTGTGATTATATGGCAACCCGCTAGCTGGTCGGCAAGTTGAGCAGCGACTCCCATCAATTGCAAAAATGACAAGCAAGAACCGCTATCAGCGAAGTGTATAAAGAGTTGTCCTGTGAAGAAGCTAAAACAAGACCCAATAAGTTGTTTTGAAAGGCAACTAATGTACTTCGAGCAAGAAGGACAAAAGTTTTGAGATACTAACAGGCATTTCATTCATGTGAAACAAAATAGGTCGCAGTTAAGAAATTTTCAACAAGACATTTTCGTGTATACGCGTTTGCTGCTACATTATATGGATCTAAAATAACAAATTTGAGAATGTATCGAAGTATCTTAAGATACATTTGCCAAGTATCGTATCGGATACATTTATTGTGGCAGTATCTTGTATCTGTATCTCCAATACTTCTTGCCTGGGTATATTGTATCGTATCGCGATACAATCTCAAAGTATCTTTGCCCAGCCCTGTACTACATGAGTCCTCCTCCTCTATGTTGAATCGCCGCATCTGGCTCATAGCGTCGCATTTGCAACGCAGCCCAAAAAACACTAGCATTTTCCACGCAGACTAAGAAACACTAGGGTCTTTAGAATTACGTATCTATTTATTTTCTAATAAAGGAACACACCAACTAATACTTTTGTATTGATGTTTGGCCTCAGATATGCGTAATATTTGCTTTTTGATCGACTATGTTCACTAGTATGAACGGCGGTACCAGTTCAAGATGGCTGGGCGTTCCACAATTGGTTAAACTTTGGCCGGGTGGCTGAATCAGGTGAGAGACAGACAAACAGATAGACAGACAGACAGACCAAAATTTCTGCGTTTAAGTTCCCAAAGAAAGACTATCGTCTTTAAAAGTACGCTTGGAGTGTGCTGCCACCTACCAACGACGTACAAAAACAAGGGGTGCAGCGCTGGCCATGAAAGCAACACACGCGTAAAGGACCATGTTGAGAGCGTTCGCTCCACGATAGCCGGGGAGCGAACGCAGCCTCGAATGACTGAATGCTTGCTCGTACGATTCATAACAGCGCTTATCTGACAAAGGATAAAGCGCCCTGTTTTAAAGTATCGCCTATATGAGATTCCTCAGTCATAAAAGAGGACACCGCGAGCACGCGCGACTCCCCGCGTATAATGTTATGGGATTCATGGACCACAAAAACACCAACGGATGCTACACACAAGTGAAACAGCGTGGGTTTCGACTGAAAGGTCAGACTATAACATTTAAGTAACCTGCGTGGCAGGGGCGTAGCCAAAAATTTTTTCCGGGGGGGGGGGGGTGGGGGGTTGAACCATACTTTATGTATGTTCGTGCGCGCGTTTGTATGTGTGCGTGTGTATATATGCAAGCAAAACTGAAAAATTTCGGGGGGGGGGGGGGGTCAACCCCCCCAACCCTCCCCCCCCCCTGGCTACGCCCCTGCTGCGTGGCTACAGAAAACCTCGCGAAGCTGAAATGTGTACGCTGTGGGCTCATAGGAAGCGCGACTTGCCGCGTATTTTCACTAAAACTTCGCGTCTAGCAAGAACGAAGCAGATTTATCGGAGGACCCGGTTTGTTCACTGATGTAGGAAACATGCAAAGTCGTTGCCAGCACAGCCGAACAAGGGAGCGGCTGCCAGTCTGTCGTCTGATAACCCTCCTCCAAGGGTTTCTCCTGACATCCACTGGGTGGCGTAATAGTCTACGGGCGTTGCGAGTCGAGAGAAAGGTTTCGAGGTAGTGGAAATAAACAGGGAGGTGCACAGGTGGGGTGGTTTCCAAAGCGACAATTAACTTCGATAAAAGGCTTGGTCATGAGGTGGGCTGGCGGCTGGCAGGACACGCCGTGTCTTTTTTGGGGGGGCACGCGGGCCTTTCGGAATCCGGAGTAGCTAGTAACAAAGAAAACAAACAGAGGGGATCTTTGACAGGTAGCATTGCGAAAAACCAGAAAAAAATAGTAAAAAAGGGAGAAGGCGAGTGTTGCAATTAGTTACATAAACATGCAGGGTGGCAGAAAAAAGGCAAAATGGGTAGAGATTGAGGAAGAGTTAAGCAAAGAACAGATAGGCGTTTATGTGGTTACAGAAACACACATTAGAGACTTGGAAGAGCCGCTAAATATTGGCAATTATGTTTGGGAAGGGTGCAACAGGATCATATCAGAAAGGAAAGGTGCGGGCGTGGGAACGCTAATTCACCGCGGAGCCAAATGGGATGGAGTTAAATGTAGACGTGTTCAGAGCGCCTCTGGGTTTTAGGCACAGTAGGTGGAAAGAAAACGTGGCTAGGGTAGCCTACTTGTGGACGGGGAATAACTGCACAGAAAAGAATCAGGAGATAGTGGATTGCATGAGTGCGGATATGAAGGAATTTGGTAATGGGGCCGATATCATCCTATAGGGGACATGCAATGCCCATATACATGACCTTGACGGTTATTCAGACCCCAATGTGAAGTTACTGCTAGATCTCTGCGACCAACATAGTCTGGAGATAGTTAACACGGGGCCTACATGAGATGGGCAGATCACGTGGGAAGTCGGAAACAAGCAATCGAGTATTGGTTATTGTCTCGTGATTGAAGGAATTTACCACAAACTGAAAGAAATTAGAATAGACGAGGGATGGATTAAACGCTTGGGTAGGGATCATAAACGCATAATATTAGAAATGGGACATAAAACTGCAAATGTGAGCATAGAATCAAGGTATGGTAGCTCGTACTTCAATGACAAACAAATAACAAATATAGCCGCAAGAGTCGAGGAAGAAGTAAGCAAAATACCAGGCAAGGACGGGGGGTATAATGAGCTGTTACATCTAATGAGGTAAGAGATAGGGAGAGAGAAGAAAACTATTTGCTGGAAAGGAAAGAGGAAGCCAAAAAGTTGGTGGAACATTTATATCCCGGAAGCGATCGAGAAGCGACGTGAAGCATCAGGGGAACATAGCAAGGCAAAAATGGAGAAGCGGCCGCAGGACGAAGTCAACAAAATATGGGAAATATATTTAGAGAAAAAATCCATTGTACAGAAATTGGTCGAGGCAAAAATTAAAGGTCAATGTGAACGGTGGGTGATACAGATTCACGAAAAAAAAGAACGCCGCGCCTAAGATATTTTGGAGCCACATAAAGGCGCTAGGTAGGAAGTCTGTCGCAATGCAACAACATATTTTAGATGAAGGAGGAAATCAATTGGAAGGGTAAGAAGCGCTAGGTTACATCCGAAGGGTAACAGCCGATTCGTTTAAAAAGAGCGTCCAGGGGATTTCCCCAGTGAGTAAAAGTATGACGGAGAGCGCAACCGAGGAAGAGGTAGTACTGGAAAATTTCAACTGGAAAAATGCCGAACCAAAAGTTTTAAAGCGCTCGCCCCGGTTTTAGGTGGCGTTCCCGTCACCCTCATCAACGAACTAGGACATAACACTAAGAAAGCACTGTTGAAAGCGGTAGAACAATGTTTACAGGAGAATCAAATACCGGACAGTTGGCGAAAAAGTAGAACGATCTTAATCTATAAAGGCAAAGGAGAAAAGGATGACATTCGCTCGTATAGACCACTAATCATTACACCGATACTATTCTGGTTGGTGATGCAGGTAGTAAAAATAAAAATAGAAGCGCGGGAAGAACATAACGATATTTTGGGAGAACTTCAGAACGGATTTCGAGTCGACAGGCGGTTAGACAATAATCTGTTTGTTCTCACTCACTGTATAGGAATGTCTAAAGCAGAAAATAGGCCCTTGTACGTGGCTTTTCTAGACATAACTGGGGCATACGACAACGTTAATCAGGAAATTTTGTGGGATATATTGAAAGGAATGGGCATAGGCGACGATTGTATACAGTTTTTGAGGGAGATATACCGATAAAATACAGTTTGCATAGAATGGGAAGGAATAAGTAGCAAAGAGAACGTTGAGATCAGCAAGGGGTTGAGACAGGGATGTCCTTTGTCCCCGCTGTTATTCATGCTGTACATGGTGAGTTCGGAAAACCCGCTAGAAGGTAGCAACATTGGTTTTGATCTGTCACACAAACAGGTCGGTGTGATGATTGAGCAGAAGCTTCCAGGTTTATTTTATGCGGACGATATTGTCTTATTTGCGGACAGTCGAGATGATGTACAGCAGCTGGCGGATCTATCCGGAAAGGGAGATGAAGCTCTAGGACTAGTATTTAGTGTAACAAAATGTGGGTTGATGGTATTCAATGATCCCAATGACCAGGCGGTGTCAATACAGGGCCAAGAAATACCGAGGGTGAGCGAATACAAGTACCTCGGTGTATGGGTAAATGAGAGGGATAAATACATGGAGGTACAGGGAAAAGGCTCGGCAGCAAAGGGAATGAGGAATGCTGCAATAATGAAGCACAGAGCGTTGCGGGGATACAATAGGTACGAGGTGCTTTGAGGTCTGTGGAAAGGTGTAATGGTTCCGGGGATTACACTTGGGAAATCAGTGGTGTGCATGAGGTCAGAGGTGCAATCAAGACTGGATGTGGTTCAAAGCACTGTGGGACGCCTCGCGTTGGGCTCTGACGGGAAGACGACAAATGAGGCTTGAAAGGGCAATGTGGGATTGGCAAGTTTCGAGACGAGAGAAGCTCAGAGAAAAATGAAGTTTGAAGAGAGGCTAAGGAATATGAAGGAGAGTACATGGCCATAGAAGGTGCTCCTGTATTTGTATAGGAAGAGCGTGGACACACAGTGGAGAAAAAGGACTAGGAGGCTCACTAGTAAGTATACGGCTGGTAGTGTAAGCAGTATGTCAACAACGAGCGTTAAGCGAAAATCCAGAGAGGCTGAGAGCATTTACTGGACGGCAGCTATGGAGAAAAAACCGGCTTTGAGTAACTACCGAAAGGGAAAAAATGAAACAAGGAGGGAGGCATTTCACGATAATTCAAGGGGAAGCGCTTTACTGTTTCAAGCGAGATCGGGTTGCCTTGGAACGCGTAGTTATAAAGCGAGATTCAGTAAAGAAGAAGACCACTGCACATGCTGCGGGGAAGATGAGGAAACGTTGGAGCATTTGCTATCAAATCTGTGTTGTTTCTATTCCGTAACCTCCCTTCTAAAGTCCTATAACATTTTATAAAACCACTAAATGCCTGGCCAATCCCCCTCAGTGGGATTGAGCTACAGTTGAAGGTGAACAAGAAGAAGAACAAGATGTTCTGATTGGATGTGGAGATATCTACCCAGGTGTACGCTAGGGCACGAGCCCACATGAAGCCTTGGGCTTTAGGGACAACAATGGAAAGCTGAACACGCCCGCGATAGAAATAAGTAAGAGACTGTTAGAGTATTGGTGGCAGAAAACTAGAGAGAAAGGTCCAAATATATGGCTGATCCCTCCGTCATAGGAATCGGTATAACACGAAAGTGAAACGTGTAGTCACAGAAGTAGTTGATTGTTTTAGTGCACTGGTATATCAGAGCTTGTTTAATGTCTATTCTTGTTTGACAGATGTAGCACCGGCTGATGTGGACGAACTCACGTTGACGCCTAGTGACACACCTCCGCACCGACGACTAACGCCCATGATCACGATTTAACTCTTGCGGTAGCTGAAGTCTTAACATGCACGCGGAAACCGCATATGGTGAATCCTAAGCAAAGATAGCAACAAGCACATATTAAACACTGTCACTCGATATGCGCTTCTCCAAAGCTTCGTGAATCGCGAACAGAAACGATACGCGCGTCGTGTCTTACCTCTAGCCTGGCTGTTAATTCTCACAGGGCGAGCAGGGAACGCGGTGCGACAGCCAGGCAAGCGTCGGAGAGCTATTTTTCGATATGGATGGATGCTATGAGTGAGGTTTGGGCTAAAGCAGCCTCCGCGCGGTGTTAAAGCGTTGACGAAATTGCACTTCTATGAGAAACGCGCCAAATGGGATGGTCATAGCAATGGCGCGTTTTCTTTTTTTCGAGCCTGATGACACACATGTCACCGCCCCATTATCAATGGACGCTCATAAGATCCGCCTATTCAAGAGCTGTGTGAAAGGAAAGTGTGAAAGATAAAAGACGCGTTCATGTAGCCTCCGTAATGTGTTTGGCGGTAGCTCAGTGGGATAAACTCCCGCCAGCCATCGTCGCGGACCCCGGGGTGATCGGTTCGACTCCTGTCAACGGAACTTTTTCTAATAGTTTTGTTCTTTGCCATCTGATGGTGTTGATTTTGCTGACGTACTTCCGTGACGGAAATACGTCATGAAAGTCATGGTGGACCCCGGCATATAACACTTTCGTGTTAAAATAAATAGTGGGAAAAAGTAAGGACATTCTGCCGTAAGCGGCAGAGAACTGGACCGTGAACTTGTCTTTTTCTTATAGTAAGATTGATTTAATCGTAGTAGACAAGGCATTACGGCAACTGAAAAAAAAAGCTTTTTTTTTTGGTGAGCCTGGTGGCACACATGTCACCGCCCCGTTAAAAAGGGGACGCTCATAGCACCCATCCACCCATCCATTGCGAATAGGCAGGCAGCCATGGTTAGAGTGACCTAGCCATGAAGGAAGGAAAACTAAGGAGAGGCCCTGAGGCCACATACGTGAAGCCTCCCCATCGCAAACATCCGCATCGCCTCCTGGGGAAGGAGCAGCTAAATATTTGGCGATTTCCGTCGCGTCATTTGCTAGCGCATGCTCGCATCGAGGTAGTCGTGGAAGTTTTGAAGTTTTTTTTTTTCGCCGTGCAAGCGGCGCAGGTGATTCACGCATGCTGCTCCTTCTGTATGTTTTTAAGGAAAGCTACGCAAGGCGCAGCTGTCGCGCATATCCGGTGCAAATCGCGTTCGCTGTGGAAAGTACCGGGTGGTACTTTTCATGTGTACGTACGTTCGCTTCCATGCTGATCACTAATGCATGGTATTTGCATACGAACATCTCTGACCTGCGCTCTGTTGGTTCTTACTCATTGTTTCAACTCGGAACACATGTGAACACATGTGGACTCAGAACACATGTGAACATTTTTTCGGCGTCTGCATGACGCGGCGCATATAACATGCGCCGAAGGGATCGTATCGTGTTTTCAGAGGCTGTGTCGTTCATATGGAAAGGCAATAAAATGTTGTACAGTGGCGTATCAACTCGTTCGCGAGTGGGGGGCTGGCGTCGCTAACTCTGTCCGCCACGGACAGGCAATAAACTTTTGCGCAGTGGCGTATCAACCAGTTCGCGAGTGTGAAGAGAGACAGAGAGAGAGAGAGAGAGAGAGAAGAGAGAGCGAACTACATTTTCTATGAATTTGACGTGATTTTTTGTGTTCATAGAGATGACTACGTGGCTTGCTTTTCAAAACTGTTTGTTTTAAATCAAGCAAGAATTTGAACAAACAAATTGCGCAGCTGGGCCGCCCTATACCGCGACAACACAGCAGTGTTCAAATAACATTTTGGAAATATTACCGTGAAGTTTAAAAAGTGCAGCTACATAAATTTAACCTGTTCTTCATCTGAGCATTCCATCTGCAAACTTCACAGTCTCAGTTTAGCGTTGAAACTACGATGAGTATGAAGAACCTGCTATGACTCTAGATCCTTAAATTCTCACTTATTAAACAAAACATGTCGCTAACGAAGCGAGGTACTTCGCAGAAGTCTTCAGCATAAGCCGAGTGCCAATTTCTTTACTGTTGGAGCCCTATAATATAAAGTCTTTCTAAAGAAGAAGACCAAGTTCAGTAGATTAATACTTAAGCAAACCACATTGAGCTGGTTGTGTATAGTTATAATTATAAGATTATAAATGACTACGAATTTATATACTAGGTTTCGTTTCTTGCCCTCCTACTTTTCCCAGCTTGGGTAGGGGGTGGACGGAAAAGCGGTGAAGTGGCCTTTTACTCCTCCCCTCTGGTTCCTCCAAGTAAATAGCCTACGTAAACTGTAAGCTCAAATTTTCCTTGAAAAAATGTGGCCCATTATAACGTTAAACTACTCCGCATTGTTTCTTTCCCTATAGGTCGTTAGCTGTTTATGATTGGTCGAAATATTTTGGGTCATGCTCACAGCACCTGCTCGTAGCACGACGCAACGAATGACTCGTAAGTGATCCACCGCGTAACTACCACTTACACATGACTGCCTAAAAAGCTATTTTCGATTCGGCGTATTGTTGGTCATTGGTTCTTAGCCATTCGTCAAAAATTTTCGGTGTGTCATAAAATCGCCTCCTTGCTACGCGACGTCGGAAGTCTGTTAAAACTCGCGGTGTTGAAATGAACTGTGCACAATACGCAGTGCATTACTGTGCTGAACAATAATATTTTTTTATCTCGGAATAGCCAGACAGGGTCTCTTTCTGAACGTAATTCAAGAAGGCTGCCCGCCGATCACATGGGCAGCGGCTGCTTATAGCAGCGGGCGATATGGATTCATATGTGTATGATAGATACTTTCAGTTTTAGTACAACGATGTGGAGCTGTTTTTGCGCGTGTACAACTCTCTGTGAGCTCATCGTGGCTTACGGAGAGGTAGAGAGAGAAATGACCATTATGAGGAACAGACACAATCCTTTGCAGTAGTACAGCTTTCTTAGTCCAAAAAACCTTGGACGCTGATCATCTCCCTGGTGAGGTAGATCAAGTTCGGGGGACCAACTTGAAAGTTGGGCTGCTCAATGTGCTCGAGTCCACTTCCTTGTTACAAGCCGCCGCGATCGCTGCAGCCTACCATATGATAAGCCAAGTGAAGCAGGCTAATTGGAGACTAAAGTGGGAATCTTTTTTAGCTTTCCTGGCTAGGCACAACTAAAATACTCGGCACTTCTGCACACTCAACTCACAGCAGCTTGGATATGGAGCAGTGGTGATGCTATTCGTTTTAGAATAAAAAAACTAAATTTCCTAAAAAAGGAGAGCGTTTGGTCAGGCTACAAAACGTTTACTGGCTCACGCCCGTGTCTACGTCGCCGATTACTTAAATTTCAAGCCAGGCAGAACAAAATAAAATCATGACGGATTGCTGTAATAGTATAGAGCCCCTGCTGAGCAATAGCCTCCTCTTCAATGCTCGAGTGCAAGACGTGAAAGCGTGGAATAGGCAGCTCGTACCGCAAGGAGCCTACAGTAAGCGGCCGTGCTACAGTGCATGTTCACGACACACGGAGGACAGTCGTCACAGCAGAATCTTAGGACAAATTTGATAACGTTGTTACGTTATTGCTGCGTTCAAGTAAAACTTTGCCTGACTTGTCAGTTTCCCAGTCTGCAGCCGACAGTGACCACTGTGGAAAGTGGGGGGCTCTACTCTCCTAACATTTACAGGGGGTGGGGCCGAAGGGGGGCGCTAGCCCCTCTTCACCCCCCTCCCCCCACCGCTTGTAAATTTCATTGCAACATTTCACTGCATGCAAACCGCACAATACGCGCCAAGTTTGCACTGGGACTACAAATCTTTGGATAAGCGAACCAGCGCGAAGAGCACGCTGTGGGGCATTTGCTGTTTTGTTTGCCCCATAAATTTGACGTAACTTCCGCCACAATTTTCGCAATGCATTGGAATACGATAGGGCCTCTCCTTGGTTTTGCTCCCTTCATACGCGCAGCCCCCCACCGACACCCTTCCACGTACTTTTCGTGCAAGGGAGACAGCCAGCACGTTTACTCCCCGCATGAGCCGCGATCCCTGGCAGCCGTCGCACGCTTTCACTCGCACATAGAACGCACGAACCACTGGGCGAGCTTACCGATTTGGATTGCGTACGGAACGTCACGGCGTCGCCGACGGCAACAATGCACCTTAATTCTCCGTATAATTGATATGGCAGTAAAAATATGTATTGCCTCGAAAAAGAGAAACACCCACATGACAACAAAAATAGGAAAGATGGAAAATAAACGTGCGTCTAAATATTATGGAACTGCCGATCACTGCAGTGGTTACGACATCTTCTTAGGTAATAGTGACATAAAAAGATAGCTTACGCGTGTGTACCACTCGTGTGCGGTAGGCTTCGTGTTTCGGTAGTACCTGCTTGTGATTGGACTTTCCAAATATAGTACTATTTTTAAGAAAATGGCTCATAGCTACATTCAGCGCAATGTGTTGTCAATCTTCTGCTTGCTTACTGTCCTCATAAGGGTGTGGACACATGATATCATTCACACAACACCCAGCATACCCGACATGCTAACGCGCCCTGAAAGGAAAGCCTTCTTTCTTCCCACATTTCCAGAGCGCGAGGTTCGAAGAGTGAAATACGATGTCGCGGTAGGTGAAGCTCAATGTGGGCATAAATGTAGTACATAGCGTGATGCGGGTTGCTAAAGTAACATGAAAAATGTAGGCAGTAAGTCTTATTTAGGCGTAATAAGTTTCGCATCAAACGTCTATGGTACTGCATTATAAAACGGTGCTGTTAGTTTCACATTTGAATGTCTTGATTTCCGTTTTCTTTTTCAGCAAACGTTCATTGGCCTCTGCCAGAAGCCAGGAGGGAGCCACGCCCTTCTTAGAAGTCACCCGAAATGGTTCAGGCTCTGGAAGTTGCCCTGTTCGGGTTCCTGGTGCTGGCCAATCTCTCTCTTGGTCTCTACTTCTCCTTCCGCAAAAGAAACATTGCTGCCGATAGCTCCGCGACGAGAAACGAGGTGTTCCTAGCGAGTCGGATGCTGAAGACGCTGCCCCTGGCGGCATCTTCCGTGGCGTCACTGTTCTCTTCGACGGGACTGGTCGGGTTCCCTGCCCACAACTACGCCTACGGCTGGCACATTTCATGGGCATACCTGACACCTCTGGTGCTGATTCCTCTGGCTACACACATCTTCGTGCCTGTGCTGTACAGGCTGCGCATCACGTCAATATTTGAGGCAAGTACTGAAACATAATATCTCGTATGCAACTACACTCACAGGAGTGCGCAATAGAAGGGGGGGGGGTGTAGGAAGCCGCCGCCCCCTCTAATTCCTCGTCTTAATTTGCATGGCGTTGTAATCCTAAGAGCCTCAGTAAAACTGCACCCCCCCCCCCAACCCGCTCACCCGCATTGGAGAACACTGCACCCGCCTATGACTGCACTGTTTAAACACAATAAGGATCCTCAGCAGAAGGTACACCGCACTGCCTTTCTCGGTTTACTTGCAATCGCTGTGACTCGAGAGGGAAAGTATACATACATACATGCATGCATATATATATATATATACATACAAGTACACAATATATACCCGGTAAAGGGTGCGGGAGGATGACCGCCGCCGTAACTCAGTGGTAGAGCATCGGACGCGTTATTCCAAGGTCGCAGGTTCGGTCCCTGCCGGCGACAAGTTATCTTCTCGTCCACTTTAGGTTCTTCACATTTATATCCTAATTACCACAAATAACATCCCCTTTACTTTCCTTGGCATTATTGTTTGTTAGTTCTCATTAATATTGTGTCTAACAATGAAAAGCGAGCTCTTAAAAGTCGTCTTCTTTCCTATAAACTAGTTAAGCGTGACAGATTAGTTCAGAGACGGCCAATCATCCAAGGTTTTTATACAGGGTGTTTATTGTGTAGAAAACACACATTTTTGAGGAATACGCTACGACAGTCATGGCACGTATCATCCTCGCAATATAAACGTACGTCGAGGCGGAAGTACTTCACTGCAGCTAAAGTTAGAGTAAGATGACTAATCAACAGTTTTGTTAATTCACTTTTATTGCGATAGAAATTATTTGAACACTCTCCGCTGGATTTTTGCCGTCGTCTACGCCGTCATGTCTCGTATATGTATATGTATGTATATGTACATAAAAGCCACAAATACATATAATTCAGAAACATGGCTGCGGCTTAGCTCGGCTAGGCCCGGTTATGCAAGAGAAAGCTTGTTTGCTTGGATTTTTATGTTTACCCTCGTAGCCGAAGCACAGTTTGCCAACCGAACGATATGGCTAGTAGAACGTTCCGTACTGCGTGCACTCACTACCGTCGTTTAGTCAGTTTCCGAAGCTGTCGCCGCAGTCGAACGCGAGGCGTCCTTTGCCGCCCCTAAAGCTCGTCGCTGCTGTCTTGCTGCATCCTTCTCCCGCTCCCCTAAGTTCTCGTTCTACACTTGTTTCAGCCTGTCACTTTGCACTCTTCAATTGACGTTTCCACTTTAACTCATTAGCAAGCCGAACGACACCCGCAGGACTGTACGACACAGAATGCCGCCATCGCCGCTACGATCACGCAGACAACTTCGGCACAGGTGGGCCAGCGTGCTCGCTCCCATCGTGCGACCATCGCACAACGACTGAACTGAAGCCCGCTGGCCCGGCGTGGCAGAGAGAGCGGTGAGTCACGTGGTTAGTCACGTGGACACGGCTAACGAGGCAGCCGTAATTTTATCTGTGGTCGGAGTAGAGTCGTAGAGTGACCTAGTCGGAGTAGCGGCGGCGGCGGAGGAGTGCGGCTCCTCACGCGGCATCCGTTCTTCGCTCCAAGGCCACGCGGCGATACACAGCGACACTCGCTCGACTAGGCCAGTAAAGCTTTCGTTTTAAAATACTTTCCGAAGCGCCGATTCGAACTGCTGATCCCTCGCTCTGCAGCGCGAGCTGTGTGACGGCTAGGCCGCGGAGCGTACGTTCCTCAACATGCTAACGGCGAGCTATTTATACACACCATTTATCGCTGGCGGTACGCAGATCTCGGGGGCATGTCAGCGTGTTCTCTGCATTACCAGCGAGATAGCGCGAAGGGCGCGCTTTGAAGGTCGTCGCCCCACTCGTTGCGATGGGCGCGCTCTGCTAGCATCTGTACTTTAGTCGTCCGCGAGCGTGCGCTTATCTCGTGATGGGGGCAGTTTGTTCGTTTTGTGCTTTCACCGGAAAGCTTGCGTTGAAGTTAGAGAGAGTGCACGAACGTCACTTCGCTCGCTGCAGCGGCAGCGTTTGCGAAAGGAGCGCACTGCTCAAACATAAAGAAGTAACAATTGTGACAGTTGTTAGACACCAACACGAGTGTCAACACACCAACACGGCACAAACATGAGTGATGCAAAAAATCATTATCACGTTATAACGTCAACGTATGCCGTCATCATGACGTCACAGATGCCAAATGTTCTGACGTCATCATAGCGTCGCTATGACGACACATCACGTGACGTCACGTGATGACGTTGTCACATGACAGCGTCGCTTGGTCAAAGGTGGGCCGGTCACGAAGGCATTGCAAAACCAGGTGAGATGCAGAAAGTTTGCAATGCCGCCGGTCCTGCACGCAGCGCATAAACACGTGAGATGCGGAAAGCTTTCGGTGGGTGGCGGGGTAGGATCAATACATCGACTGAGAGAATAAAGAGATGACGGCTTTCGCGTTAGAGTCGTCTTAGGTGAATGCATAAGGGACCCTGTGATCTTTTAAATAAAATATCTATGTTTTATGTAAACGGACATGGTGAAATGTCAATGACGTTGTATTAGTGTAGGTCTTTGGAAGAAAACGTTACTTTAATTTGGGATTTCTTTCAAATCCGTCAATGCTGTTAGACGCTCTAGTACCTCAATACAAATGTGGGGTGCGTTAAATCTTGGGGCGCGTTAAATTAGCGTTGGTAGGATCTTTCGCAATTATTGCGATAACAATTATATTGCCACGAGCATGGGATGGCATTTGCGCTATGCTACTGTGTGTATGTGCCACTGTAAAACTGACGAGAGGAGAAGGAAGTGGAGAAGACGAAGAAGTGTTTTCCTGTGTCGGTTCAGCTCGACGTCCTGGTGCCCCGACAGACAGAGGTTCTGTACCGCTCGTAATAACGTGACATTTCTGGTGGAGGCGCTGGGTAGTGTTGTATGCACTGTGACCAGCAGGAAGATCCCGGCAGTAGTCACGCCTTGGAAGAACCAGCTGACTTACGGCGTAGTCGGCGGCAACTAGGCCTACCACCTGAATTCGGCCCCCTTCCACAACTCTACAGAAGTATGGCAAGTGCGGGGACACAGACTCAACAGACATCGACTCCGCCTTCACCATGGTTTTTCAACGCCCCGCGAACTCCGAAGCCGTTTCACGGTGACACCTACGAGGACGTCGACGACTGGCTTGACGACTACAACCGTTGCGCCAGCGTCAACGAATGGGACGAACACCGGAAGCTTCGGTATGTCTACTTTTACCTCGAGGACTCGGCGCGCACTTGGTTTGAAAACCATGAAGCTACCATGGCAACCTGGCCAGAGTTTTGCACTCAGCTTCAGAATACCTTCCGAAGTTCTGACCGAAAGGAGCAAGCAGAACGTCTCCTCAATTCCCGGAACCAGCGCCCGAACGAGAGCGTCGCCATGTTCGTTGAGGACATGTCCCGGCTGTGCCGACGAGCTGATCCGTCAATGACAGAAGAGAAGAAGGTGCGCCTACAATATGGACACTTCTGGTGGATTTCTGCCGTCGCCGTGATGTTCCCTATCAAGTCTAAATCGATTACATCGCCCCACATGTCGTGTGTTCTATGTGCGAATAAAAACGTGCAAGGACTGCCGACGATTGGTACTCAAGCAGAGAGGAAACGCGCCGGCTGGCTCTCGTCGCGCGAAAGGCGCATGGCGATATCAGTCGGGAGGGCCGCGTGGCTCCGGCAGTGAGTGCGTGCTTTCACCAAACGGACGTGGTCGTACGCACTCGCGCGCGCCATATGCCGTTTATTTAGATACGATCAGGATCAAGATGCCTCAAATCTTTGTACATTGGAGCAGTGTGGTTCGTTAGGCTGGTTGGTCAAACATTTGTAAAAGAAAAAAAAAACAGCGCAAATAAAGACGAAGCACAGCCAAGGCACATACAGGACTAGTGCTGGGACCAGCGCTCTTCCTGTGTGTACTTTGCGGTGCCTCATCTCTTTTACAGCTGTTTTTCCCTTTAACAAAAACTTTGTACAAATTGTGCTCTCATCACAAAGTGTGCGTTCAAGCCATAGACAGCACGAAGGTCACTGCACTCGTTGCAGCGGATGTGTTTCCTAAAGGACCGAGCTGCTAGCCTTACAGTAGCATTCCGATTTTTCGCTATCACATTCGTTGCTTTGCCCTTGCGGCGAAAGTGACTTTTTTTATCCGTTTGCAACTGTCGTGGCCGCAGTGAGTGCATGTGCAAAGAATGCAGCCGCGTGCCATGAGCAGTGACTGTACGATATTTTTTTTTCGTTTTGTTAAATTATGCTGCACTATACAAAAGGGTACGTTGGCCGCTACCGCTGCCAAAACATTGCAATACAGATATGTGGGATGCAATTACAAGTGAAGGCTATTATTTCATTGTAGTCGAGCATGAAGGGTTTGCACTCAGAGTATTCGTGGCATCAGACGTCTACGCTCAGTGAGGCGTTTTTTTTAGTGCACCTAGCTGGTGCGTACTGCTTACGCGGCTGTAAACTTCACAGCTCCAGCCTTTGTTTCCGTTCTTACTGTGCTCAGTAGAGTTGCATCACGCCTCTACAGACAGGTTGCATTAAAAACTGCTTAGAAAACTATCGATGAAAAAAGAACACTGATGGAGAAGTGAGCGCTCGATGGGGGCCATAGGCGGTGGACTAACATACCTGGGGCGTCAAGAAATGTGCCCGAAAATTCCGAGAAATAAGGGAAAAGATGATGCTTGCTCGCTACCTTTATAATTCCTTTTTCTGTGGCAGCAGGCATCCATCCATCCATCCATCCATCCATCCATCCATCCATCCATCCATCCATCCTTCCATCCGTCCATCCGTCCGTCCGTCCGTCCATCCATCCATCCATCCATCCATCCATCCATCCATCCATCCATCCATCCATCCATCCATCCATCCATCCATCCATCCATCCATCCATCCATCCATCCATCCATCCATCTATCTATCCATCTATCTATCTATCTATCTATCTATCTATCTATCTATCTATCTATCTATCTATCTATCTATCTATCTATCTATCTATCTATCTATCTATCTATCTATCTATCTATCTATCTATCTATCTATCTATCTATCTATCTATCTATCTATCTATCTATCTATCTATCTATCTATCTATCTATCTATCTATCTATCTATCTATCTATCTATCTATCTATCTATCTATCTATCTATCTATCTATCTATCTATCTATCTATCTATCTATCTAATCTATCTATCTATCTATCTATCTATCTATCTATCTATCTATCTATCTATCTATCTATCTATCTATCTATCTATCTATCTATCTATCTATCTATCTTACACTCAAGACCAGAAGATCTGGGTTATACAATATTTATTAGGGGTGTGCGAATGGTGAAATTTCATCTCGAATCGAATACGAATCGAATAGTGCCGAATATTGGCCTAAAATATCGAATATCGAATCAAATATCGAATAGCACGTATATTTACACGAAACGCGTACCGCCAGGTACAACAAGGCAAAGGAAAAATCAGGGACGCTGAGTCTTGGTGGCACCTTTATTACGCGCTTGTTCGGAAGGGTATTCTGCTTTTATGGGCGCGCAAGCATGTTGATAGAAAAGCCGTCACTCCAGTTAGGAGGGGCACTCCTAACCACCTAACGGCTAAAAAAAGGGGTACGGTAGGTAGTTTCTTTCCCCTATGGTCGCGGAATACGGCTTCAATTTTGCTTTATCTCCATGGGTAATCGGGGCCCAAAAATCTTCGGGCGCCAGTTCACAGCAGCGTTCTGAATACGCGCCGGAATGATGGAAGTTTTTGAACGAGTGGTGCGGTGTGCCAGTGACGAATTTTGGAAGGTTTACAACCTTCCAAAATTACCTTGGATTTGTAACTAATAGGTTTGGTAGGTTGCTATGTTAAAATGTGTGTTTAGCTTGACAATGCGCGCAGGTAGTTTTTTTCTGCTTCGTAATATTTATCCCATGCACAAGTGTGCCCATTTTTCTTGGCGGAGCGACAAAGGCATTTTTTTTTTGTTCCAGGCGTTTTAAGGCAGTTGTAAACCATGGTTTTTGCTGGGGGAACGAAAGGTGATTTTCGGAATAAATTTCTCTGTTAGTTCAGCTAGTTTATTTTTGAAGCGCGTCCAATTGCTATCGACAGAATGTTCACATAAGGTTGACTGGAATACGGGAATGAATTCAGTCATGGCTTCGTTAATCTCTTGATAGTTACCTTTGTCGTGAAGACGTATTGTTTTCTCGAAGGTATTTCGCGCTGACGGAGTGAATGAGAAGACGGCGTGGATGGGTTTGCGGTCGCCTGTTTCAGATAAACAGGTAATGGACGAAAGGCTGTCGGGGAAATCGGCTAGTACAAGATCCAGCACGTTACCAACTTGTTGGGTAACCCGGGTAGGTTCCGATACTAGCTGGGAAAGATTGAAGTTTTGGCAAAAATCGACGAAATTCCGCGTCTCAATGTTCCCCGGCGCTGAAGACGATTGTGGGTTACACCAGTCAATGAGTGGAAAATTAAGATCGCCAAAGAGGTGGATCTGCGCGGTTGGGTGTTCTGTCACTAGCTTGCTTACGATGTCGTTAGGCTGATAACTGAAATAAACACCGAGTAAAATGTTTTTGGAGAGGTATGGATTAGTACCCATAATATTTCCAGGCTTGATGAAATGCTTATTGGGGAGCATGGTAGATGCTCGCGCAGAGCTATTAGTACGCCACCGCAACGAGTACCTGCGCGGTCTTTTCGAAAAAGGCAAAAATTTGGCAAGTCTGTTGGAACTTCGCGATCAGTGACATCGCTACTCAGCCACGTTTCAGCCAGTAACAGTATATCGCTGTCGATTGATAAAACTCGGCTTGATACCAAGTCACGCTTCGGAAGGAAACTGCGCACGTTGGCATAGATTATCGAAAGTGACACACAGTTAGCGGAGCAATCAATAATTTTCTGTTTGCCACGGGGTAGCTACTATGTGACTTCCTTGACTCCGTTAGAACCGATGAATAAGGTTTGGAAGCGAAACGAATACGGGACGCCTTTGTTTTTAGCAAACGCTAGAAGATGCTTGCGCGAATTTCGAACTTGCCGCGAGAAATCTTCACCGATACTATAACTAGTGTTCTTAAGCATACGTCCTCTCGAAAGGATATTTGTTTTAGTTTTATGGAACGCAAATTTAACTATAAGAGGGCGACAGCGGTTGGGGGAGTGACGACCAACGCGATGTGCCTGTTCGATTTCTTTTGGGTCGATGTTTACTTGTAACCTCTCGCTGCACAGATCAACAATCAGCATTTCTCTGTCAGCAGTGGTTTCGGGGCTGGAAGACTCGGGAATGCCATAGAAAATTAAGTTATTCCGTCGCGATCGATTATCAGCATTCTCGATACGTGCTTCGAGCTCAGAAATACGATGCGCAGCTTCTTCATTAGCAGTTCGCATCGCCACCATTTCGCTTCGGATAGGCGCAAGCGTGTGGTAGTGACTTTCAAGGGCACTCACTCGTTCACTAAAGTCCGCGATACTTTTGTCGGTACTAATCATCTGCGTTTTTAGGTCCTGAATTTCGGTAATTAGCTGGTTCTGGCCCGTGTTTAGCTTTTCCAATTCGGTTAGTATGTTTTCAGAAGTGTTAAGACCAGGATTTGTTTCCACATCCCCGGCCAGAATCAACGAGTCGCATATTACATGTACACACTCAACGGCAATGGCAACACAGCAGTGTGGGCTCGTCAACTGTACAAAAAGATAGTTGCTAGATTTATTAGCAAACAAAGCGTAAGGTTCATCAACCTGCATTGCAAGAGCGAAAGGTTTAGCACAGTGCGCAAAGGCACAGTCACCGGGCCCACCGAAATAAAGGTGTGCAGAAATAAAGGTGCGCGGCGAAAGCAACTCATGTCGGAGCGATGGAATGTGGCAATAAAATTTGTGAAACAAGGATAGCCTGAAAATTTTGCTGCGCAATGCAGGTGAGGGCAGTTCGAGGACATTTTGTCATGGACGTAACACTACGGTTATAGGTGTTTTAGTATTCAATCTGGCAGCATTATTCCTAATGATTTCAATTACGTTACCACGTTTTCTGTTAAAATACCTCCATATGGAAGCCGCATACTGAAGCTTACTTTTGACAAGAGTTTTGGAGAAGAGTAGTTTGAGAGAAGAAGAGACAAAAGAGAAGTTGCAACAATCATAAGGCTGAACACGGTTAGCATTCTTAACTATACTGGTGATGTGTAATGTCCAGTTACGATCGGACGTAATGTGAACACCCAGTTCGTGGTGAAAAGAAACAGGTTTTAGAGGGATATTATTGAAGGGATAACAGGGCGGCGATAGCGGCAGTTCGTGTTAAGCATACTGCTTCACACTTATTAGGATTTAGTTCATTCAGCCACGAGCTGTATCAATTAGATACAACGTTCAGATCACTTAGCGGTAGCATAGTGTCGTTATCGTCGTCAATTTCACAAAATACAACACAACTGTCTGCAAATAGGACGATGTTAAAAGGAACGCAAAGTGAGAGTTTTGACTCGTTTCAATAACATTGCTTCAACGAACATTAGCTGCGATGGTTCGTTATTGGGCTGCATTGTCACGGGATTCTTTCATCCGCGGACTCTTCAGTGGTTAAAACGTTTGTCTGACAATTTTCGACCAACGGTTCCTAAATAAAGAAACGTTTAATTTCCCAAAGTCTCAATTACGGCCGAGACACATTTGTAAAAACGATAATACTTTCTATGCGTTTATTTTTTTCTGAACAAAAGCAGTTGCTTACAGCTGCAGTCATAAAAGCTCTTTCATGGACGCGTATAATGTTTTTTAAGTTGAGAAGAAAGCTACACCCTGAAGACTGGTGAGGGTATCGGAGAAGTAAATGAGCAGAGTTACTCTTCAGAGCGCTGTTTAACTTTCGCAAAAAGATTCGCATGGAGTGAAATGCACTGTTAACTTTGTACGAAAGGAGAGAGTGAAATGTAATTTATACTCCATCTTTCTCTGAGAGAGTGGAATGCCCATATACTCTTCTGGTATGAGAGAGTAAAACGCAGTTATACTCCTGCTCCTCATATATATTGATGTGTCGGCGTACCGTGAGTGATGAGCACTCATTATTGAGCACACGTATATGCAGCATTTGTTTGTTGTATGTTGTATGTTTGCTGTATTTGTTTGTTGTGGCGCTGGAGACGACTAATAATAAAAAAGTGGCGTTTCCAGCGCCTCCTAGTGCTTTTCAGCGCACTGGAAGGTACTGGAAAGGACTAATTTTCGTTTGTAGCTTCGGATTTGTGTAGTTAAATAAGCGAAACTCAGCTCACAGAGTCGGTCACGATCCAAACTATATTCGAATGGTTGTTAAATTCTCCGTATTTAAATATTCCCAATTTTCGCTACGAAAGTCCCGCACGGAGTATGCTGCCCTAAGCCTAATGGTCCGTACGACTATGGTGAGCTATTACGGCCGTATAGTCGCTGAACGTGAACAATAATAACCGAAAATATGTCCAAAAGGGTGACGAAAACTGAAGTGTTCAGTGTGCAGTTCAGAAGTATGACGTTTTCTACACAGAAATGACTAACCGCTTAGCGAGTCAATGCGAATGCCGCACATGTCTTCGGTTACGCTAATCTTTTTACTGAGAAACATGCCGAATTGACGTTCTCATCCCGGGAAGCACAAACAAACAAATGAACTACCTTTTGTTTGGTTGCTGCATGTACGGAGACTCTGAAATCTGCGTTTATAACAAGAAAATTAAAAGACAGATCACCGACATCAGCTATAACATCAAAGAAAAAGAACGCGTTTGTCGTTTTTCTGTGTGGTATCGCGGTAACGTGGCGTTTTGGGCGTGTTGGTATGTCATGCTGAAGATTATAGCGCACGAAAAAACACGGACAAAGGAAGACGTGACACACACGTAGCGCCTGTGTGTTTCACGTCTTCCTTTGTCCGTGTTTTTTCGTGCGTTATAATCTTCGGTATTGCGGTAGCGTGTCGGACTCGAAATCTAAGTTGCGTGAAGAGGTCGTTGGCTCTAATCTCACTCGCTCGTCTTTTCTTTCTAACGCGTTTTTTTTTGTCGTAATGCTCGTTATTTAGCCATCTATGCGATCTACGCATGAATAAATTGTCAAAAGCAATTTTAAAGCCCAATTTTGGCCCGAGTTCTGCTATTTCTTTCTTGAGGTGTACTACAACTCCTTTCAGAGGGGTCCTGCCACCCTGTTCCTGCAACAGTTGTGTTACCCTGTTGAGGTGGAGTACTAAAGCCCTTTCTGGGGTCATTACTATACTCTGCCTCGAAAAGAGGCCATTTACTCTGTAAAAGAGAGTTAAATAAGGCACAAGAATACGCTCGCCCAAAGAGAGTGCCCGACACTCTCTTGGTTTTTAGAGTGTACTTTCACATTTTGACTTTTATTAAATGCCTGGGAAGCTTCAGGTAACAGCAAATTTCGTGCCGTAGAACCAACGTGGATTATATTTGTTGACATACAGAAAAAGGATGAAGTCTACCAGTCGCTGCATTTTTTAGAAATATTGCTGCACATTGATACACTGACAAACGCAAAACTATATTCTAGAAACACGCGACGCATTCCTAAAACAGTTCAGCTCAAGCTGAGCTTAAGCGGACAAATTTTGTACAATCATTTTTCAGTTTACGTGTAACTGTTAGAATGGAGAGTCGATCCTATTTACCGTTTTTTCCGACTGTGATGTGTTTAACAGACGCCGCTTGCAGAATTGTGATTTATTCTTCTGTTTGCCAAAATTTCGTGTTTTTCGGAAATAAAGGAAATCGAGCATAAATGGCAAAATCGGGATCCAGAGGCGAATGTTACCCGTTTGAAGGGGTGTGGAGGGGGCGGGGGGTCAGGCCGGGCTAACGTTGCATTGAGAGTGAAGTGTACTAAATGAATCTGCCATTGTTGTGATCACAAGCTGGAAGTGTGCTTACGCAAGGTTTACTGGATCATTATCCTACACGTGTAGAACAATACGCAGGAGTTAATTAAATGTGCTATGGTATGCAGCCCGCGGAAGGGGGCGAGCGCCCTTCCTTCCCCCCCCCACCCCTTCCAGTTACTAAGGCCTCTGGTATGACTACGCAGATAAGTTCTTTCAAATATGTGCCTGGTGTTATGAAACTCTATGCAAGTATGAACGAAAGGAAATTTTTAAGGGCGCGTTTTTCTTTGCTAGAGACAACATTAATTAGAGCTACGATACAAGAGAGCCAAGCAAAGTATAGGGGATGTTATTTGTAGTAATTATGATGTAAATGTGAACAAAGTAAAATGAACGAAAAGATAACTTGCCGCCGGCAGAGACCGAACCTGCGACCTTCGAATAACGCTTCCGATGCTCTACCATTGAGATACAGCGGCGGTGATCCCCCCGTCCACTTTCTATATATATATATATATATATATATATATATATATATATATATATATATATATATATATATATATATATATATATATATATATATATATATGCATACAGGGTTGTTCAAAAATGTGTCCAATATTCTCAGAAATCAGGAAAATGTGATGTTTGCTCGCTGTCTTCACAATTGCTTTTTCTGTAGCGGCAGGCATCTTCAGAGGGATTAAGAAAGTTAAGTTCATTAACTTTGTAATTAGGGGAGTTACATGGTTTGTCAAATGGGAGAATTGCACTTCTTCATGCGAAGAATCCATAGCAGCTTTGAGATATAGAAAATGCGGCCTCTAGCAATTGTTGTAACGGAATGAAATTCAATCAAATTCAACGGCGAAACCGAAACCACTGACCTAACCGCTTCACTCCAAAAATTAACGAGTAATTAAACTTTATTATTTACTCTCCCAAATGATGCCTTTAGCCACCCTAAGATGCCTGCGGTTGCAAAAGAAGTGATTCTGGAGGCATCGAACAAATATTGCATTTCCCTGATTTTTGAGGATTCTGGACGCATTCCTTGAAACACCCGGTATATGTACATTTAAAACCTAGGAGTGTTCGCGCCACTAGTAGCCATGACGGCGAGTATGGAACAGTGTTTTTCTGCCTGCTGGCGTCACGAAGCACGTGATCTTTTTACGAGCTGGCAGCTGACCAATAATCCCTCGCATACTACCTGAAGGCATCAAGTCTGCCAGAACGAGACCCTCGCTATGAATGACCGATAAGAAGGGGAATTTGTTTTTATCTAGCAAAGAAAAACGAGCCCTTAAAAATTCCTTTTCTTTCGTTCATTCATAGCGATGATCTCGTCGGCCTGTCGCAAGTTATAGGTAACATCAAAAGCCCACTGATCCTCATCTAAAAATGGAGAAACACCGTTTTTACAGCTTATATCATGGTTTTTATGATGTCATAAAGCATGAAAACATAAAAAAATGTGCCAATCTTCTTTTTTTCCTAGGCACTGCATAATTTGAAAATATTATATTAAACATGTAACTGTGAACCCATTGTGCACGGCTTCGAACATCGCGGCAAAAGTAACGTTAGTTTTAGGTACGCTTAAACACGAAGACGGTTGACATGAAACGGTTGACCGGTTCTCGGAATGTACTGAAAAAATTCCGTGCATTCCGGGAAAGACGTGCGTTCTTGGGATCTGGACGGAAATAATTAGTGAACAAACGGGCGTCGTGCTGGGACAGCACCTGTATTTGTTTTCAGCTTACCTCTCATAACAGGAGTCGATGAGCCGTGAGCATCTATTCACGTGGCAGGGGGGACCCTTTTAAAAATTGGCCGTAGGCACTTACGGTGACGTCAACCAACGGAGCTCATCATTTCCTAGCTGCTAATAGAGCTAGTGTCTCTTTGTAAACGTTGAGACAAAAAAATTATGGCATCTTCGCGCTAGTGGTGCCAAGCCTGAAAGAAGAGCGTAGCTGGTTTACCTTCTTGTTTCTCTTTATTTTTTGTGTTTTCCGTATCTTTTTTTTCATTCACTCTTGTTCTTTTATCTTACATTGTATCTGTTTCTATTTCTTTCTTTTTCTCTCTATTCATTTTTTCTTTCTTTCGCTCCTTCTATCTTAATTTCTCCTTCTTCTCTTTCTTTCTCTCTATCTCTCTCTATTTATTGCTTCCTCTTTCTTTGTATCTCTTTCTCTCTCTCTTGATGTCTTGTTCTCTGTTTCTTCTATCTATTTTTCGTGCCTGCTTCATTCTGTCTCCTTCGATGCTTTTCTCTGTTTTTCTATCGTTTTATGTCATTAGTCCCTTTAATTCTCCCTGTTTTTCTCTTTCGTTATATTGCTTTCTTTCTCTCTCTCTCTATTTTCTCTTTCTCACTATCTCTCTCTCTCTCTTTCATGTGTTTCGCGTGCTCCACTTCGCCGAGCAGAATTTTTGTTTGACGCTCGCACCTGCTGTGATCGGTAGTGGGGCTTGCCCAATTCCTGTGGCGCATACCCACCTTGGAGTTTTGCACGATGGAGCACAAGTTAAAGAATTTCGCTGTTAAAATGCCCACCAGGCTCCCAGGTTAATGAGCTCGAAACCTTGCTCATGCAGTTAGCTGTAGCGTCACCTAACACAACTGCTTACGCTACCGTGCTCTCCGACGTCTTTCTTAGATTGTAATCATTTCTGAGGTGTTATGGATCGTCCTAACAGAGGCTTTATTTATGTGGAAATTTCTGTCATGAATTAGTTCCCATTGCGACGATGCAACTCTGGACCAGCAACTCTGAAGTCCGTCCCGATCCGCGGAAGACAGCCGCCACCTTCTGACAAGAAGGCAGTCCGTCGAGTTCTCGGCCTGGGTACCTATTACAGGCGGTTTGTCAGAAGCTTTGCCCGCATCGCCGAGCCACTTACTAAACTGACCAAGGCCGACGTCGAGTTTAAGTGGGAAACGCCGCAGGAAGAAGCATTCCGCGAGCTGAAACGACGCCTGCAGACGCCTCCGATACTTGCGCATTTCGACGAATAGGCCAACACGGAAATCCACACCGACGCAAGCAGCCTAGAACTCGGCGCCGTCCTTGTGCAGATGACTGATGAACTGGAAAGGGTAATCAGTTATGCTAGCCGGTCGCTATCGAAGACGGAAGCAAACTATTCCACAACAGAAAAGGAATGCCTTGCCATCCTTTGGGCTTCATCAAAGTGTCGCCCCTACCTCTACGGCAGGACCTTCAAAGTTCTGAGCGACCTGTGTTGGCTAGCTAACTTGAAGGACCCTTCAGGTCGCCTCGCATGATGGAGTCTGAGGCTTCAAGAATTTGACATTACCGCCGTTAACAAGTCCGCACGATAGCACTCTGATGCCGACTGCCTGTGTCGCGCCCCCGACGACCCGCCGCTGCCGCAGGAAGACCAGGACGATGACTGCTTCTTGGGAACCATACGTGCCGACGACTTCGCTGAACGACAGCAAGCCGACCGGGAACTCAGGGGCCTTGTGGAGTACATCGAAGGCAGGAACAACATTGTTCCGAAGACATTCAAGCGAGGACTCGCGTCGTTTTTCTTGCGAAACGGCGTTTTCCTAAAGAAGAACTTCTTGCCCCTTCGAGTGAACTACCTTCTCATGGTGCCTTCAGCATTGCGACCAGAAGTTCTCCAGGTCCTGCACGACGACCCGACGGCTACACACCTGGGTGTTTCCCGAGCACTCGCAAGAATACAAGAAAGGTACTACTGACCGCGCCTTGCCGCCGACGTCGCTCGCTACCTAAAGACATGCCGAGACATCCAGCGACGCAAGACACCGCCAAAAAGACCAGCAGGCTTTCTTCAGCCGATCGAACCACCTCGCCGACCGTTCCAACAAATCGAGGTGGACCTACTGGGGCCGTTCCCAACGTCGACTTGCAGTAATAAGTGGATCGTCGTAGCTACCGACTACCTCAACCGTTACGCCGAGACAAGGGCCCTGCTCAAAGGTAGTGCCACCGAGGTAGCCAAGTTCTTGGTTGAGAACATGGTCCTTCGTCATGGCGCCCCAGAGGTCATCATCACCAACAGAGGTACGGCCTTTACTGCCGACCTTACTCAGGCGATCTTGAAATACAGCGAAACAAGCCACCGCCGGACCACCGCCTACCACCCACAGACCAACGGCCTCAACGAGTGCCTAAATAAGACCATCGCCGACATGCTGGCCATGTACGTCGAAGTCGATCACAAGACGTGGGATGCCATCCTTCCGTACGTGACTTTCGCGTACAACACGGCTGTGCAGGAAACCACGCAGATGACGCCATATAAGTTGGTCTGCGGAAGGAACCCGGCAACGACGCGCGAGGCTATGCTACCCAACGGCACTGACGAAGGAAATCCGACGTGACTGTCTACCTTCAGCGCGCCGAAGAAGCCCGGCAACTCGCCCGCCTATGCATCAAGAATCAGCAGACGACCGACAGCTGCCGTTACAATTTTCGACGACGCTTCGTGGAATACCAGCACACTGACTGTGTTTGGGACTGGACGTGGATACGCCGCCGTGGACTTCGTGAAAAACTTCTTCGGCGATTTTTCGGGCCATACAAGGTGCTTCGACGTCTCGGCGCTCTAGACTACGAGGTCATCCTGGACGGTATCACGAGCTTTCAGCGGCGCCGCGCACGACCGGAAGTCGTCCATTTCGTGCGCCTTAAGCCATTTTACACCCGTTAGCGAACCTTAGGACTCTACTGTTTGCTTTATTATTCTCCTTTATTTGTGTATGACGCACGCTAAGTGCGAAAATACCGTGCCGTTGTCTTCGGCACGTAGCGTCTTTTAGTCTGCAAGACCTTTGATAATCTCAAGTTACCGTACGCAGTAAGCAACTCGCGCGGCCAAAGAGAGAGAGAGAGGTAGAGGAAAGGCAGGGAGGTTAACCAGGAGTAACTCCGATTAGCTACCCTGTAGTTGTGAAGTGGTAAGGGGCTGCGAAAGAATGAAATAAGAGAAGAGAGTCTGTAACGACATTACGAAGTCATGACAATACCACTGTCTAAAAGCAACACACCATCATTGTCTGAGATTAGTCATAACTTGTCGTTCTGTCGGGTTCATCCAAGAAACCGCAGCAGCACGCGCCAAAAGGTTTTAAAGGAAGCTGCATGCTGACGACGACGGTACGGTTTTTCCTTATAGTTACCGTATGGTAAACCGGCGCTCCTCAATTACTCTGCATCGCAACGGCCGGCGTCCCGTGAAAGTGAGACATGTGAAACAAAGCTGCGTCAGTGCGTCGCGGTGTCGCTTGATCACCGCGACCACGCAGTCGCTTGCACGTGAAACAGGCTCAAGGAAAGCGCTGTATTCATGGGTTGCTTCGAAGATTGTGTTTTATATTGTCACGTGGTCGTGACGCTGACGAAGGCAGCACTCGGCATGTCCAAAATGAAACTCTTTATTTGGCCGAACTTGTGGCCGTGAAACGGCAAGTCAAACTACAGCAATACACACTGTACACTGAGAGCAGCGAACAGAGCGTCGGCCGTCGAAAAATTGATGATCGCTGGGACGCGCAGTCTTTTATACATCATGCATCGAACTTTCCAGCCTTATCACTGGTGGTCGCGCAAGGTCTGGAATAATCTTGACTATTCGCGTCATGTGCGCAATCTTAACGAAATGATCTACTACAATCGCGAAGCTTCTGGAACACCGCGGCGCGGTCAGCGTCGAGCGTTGCTAGCCGTCCTTGCGGGTTAAGCCCGAATACACCAAAATAAATCAAGAAGCGGCAATTACTCCCTCTGAAAAAGCATCGTCCCGATGCGTAAAGCGAAACATCGAAGTAAAAAGGAATATGCGTGCAACTCGAAAGAACAACAATGGATCAAGCAAAAGCAGAGTCCTCAGGTTCCTCAACGCGCATAAAATGGCTTGAGGCGCACGACGTGAACATTCGACGAAGTTCTTCGTGCACTACGGCCTTTATGGTCTCGCGCATATCGTCGGAGCCGACGGCTTGAACCGCTGCGCTGTCTTGGATCAAGCGGCAGTTGTACTGGCGGGTGCGCATTTGCAGCGTCTTCTCTATCGTTGTTGCCTCCGAGAGAAATTCCCGGACGGTATTCGGTGGATTTGTCATAAGTGCAGCGAAGAGCTCTTCCTTCACTCCTCGCATGAGGAGACGAACCTTCTTCTCTTCGGGAATGTCATGATCTGCGTGGCGGAACAGTTTGGTAATTTCTACTGTGCAGAGTGCCACGTTCTCGTTTGGCAGCTGCACGCGGGGTTCGAGCAGAGCCTCGGCCCTCTTCTTGCGGACGAGGCTCGTGAATGTTGCTAGGAACCTGGTGCGAAAAACGTCTCATGTTGTCAGGGTTCCCTCTTGGTTCTCGAACCATGTCCTAGCCGCGTCCTCCAATGCGAAGTAGACATGCCGTAGCTTGTCTTGACTGTTCCATGCGTTGAAAATGGCCACCCATCGTACGCTTCGAGCCAGCTTTCTGTGTCTTCAAAGGATGATCCTCTAAATGTTGGTGGCTCCCGGGGTTGATGCAGCACGACTGTCGCGGACGGTGGCACAGTGGCTGTCATCGTTGCCGCAGTCGTGGCCATGGCCTTGGTTTTCCGGGTCTTGTCGGGTAGGGGCTCGTGCTCTGGTGATAGGCCTCGCCGCCTGCGGCTAACTCGCTGGTTGGGGTTGACGTCGATGTCTCCTTCGCGATTGGGACTGGGTTCATGGCTTGAAGGGGGCGTACGGAACATGAACGAACAGCGCCTCCACCAGATGTCACGTGGTCGTGACGCTGACGAAGGCAGCAGTCGACGTGTCCAAAATGAAACTAGAGTGTACTAGAACAGGGGAGTGCCCGGAACGAGCTTCCAAAAGTGAAGCCCAAACAGGGTCAATCCGCTTGCAGCGCTGCGATCGGTAGTCTGCAATGTGTCGTCCTTTAAGCGATGCGCGCGGCTCCGCCAAAATGGTGCAGGGGTAGAATGCCCGCTTCCCACTCAAAAGGCCCGGGTTCGAATCGCAGCTGCAAATGGTGGGTTTTTATTCTTAGTGTCACCTTTTGTAACTGTATTGGTTTTCCTTCGTTTCTTAAAACTAGCTTAAATTGCTATGTGTTGGTTGAAAAAGTAACGCAAAATGTAAAGTAAAATAGAAGAAATTTGAGAGCGAGCGCAGTTATTTGCAGCGCCACCGCCCGGGATTGAACAAAAATGTAAAGTATGGCCTCCGAGATTTTCGCGAAGACGAGACTCGAAACAAGATTTCACATTTTATGTTACTTTTTATAGCAATACGTAGCAACAGAAGGTAGTTTTAAGAAGGAAAGTAAAAAACCAACGCAGCTATAAAAGGTGACACTAAGAATAAAAACCCACCATCCAAAGCTGCGATTCGAACCCGGGCCTTTTGAGTGGGAAGCGGGCATTCTACCCCTGCGCCACTTTGCCGGAGCCGCGCGCAACTCTTAAACGACGACACATTGTAGACTACCGATCGCAGCGCTGCAGGTGGATTGACCCTGTTTGGGCTTCACTTTCTGTACATTGGTACTGCGGCCGTTCCGAGCACTCCCCTGTTCTAGTACACTCTAATGAAACTGTTTATTTGGCCGAACTTGTGGCCATGAAAAGGAAAGTCAACCTACAGCAATACACACTGTACACTGATAGCAGCGAACAGAGCGTCGGCCGTTGAAAAACTGATGATCGCTGGGACGCGCCGTCTTTTATACATCGTGCATCGAACTTTCCAGCCTTATCACTGGTGGTCGTGCAAGCTCTGGAATAATCTTGACTATTGGCGTCATGTGCGCAATCTTAACAAAATGATGCACTACAATCGCGAATCTTCTCGAACACTGCGGCGCGGTCAGCGTCGAGCGTTGCTAACCGTCCTTGCGGGTCAAACCCGAATGCATCAAAATAAAAGAAGAATCGGACGTGGCAATAACCGTGTGAGCGAATGATAGACGTTTTGCAGTATTCAATGTTTTTTGTTAGCAATAAAACAAGCGACGTCGTGTTAAGATCCCCAGGGAAAGCAGACGAAACGGCACCAATCGCTTAAACTTACTCAGCAAGCCTGTGAGAGTGTTTGATCGTTTTTTTGTAAGCTTGATTTTGTTATGTGGGTGAGAGCGCACTGAAGTACAGATTTCTTTCATTCCCGCAGTACATTCGTATGCGCTTCAACGGGCACATTTCCCTCACAGCGTGCTTCATCTACATTTTTCTCACGGTAAGACATTTTGAATATACAGAATTGACTGGAATCATCTTGGTGAGGCCACGTAGCAAATAGAGCTTGTGCAAATTATAAATTACGGAAGTAACCTGATTTTATTCATCTAAATATATAATTTTTAAACCAATACACTCACTAGAGAACAGTTGTATTTTAGTTCCACGGAAATATGTGGAAATCTTAATAGCCGTGCTCTTGCACGATGTTCATCTTCATCGCAGGGCTGCGCACATTGTATTTTTTTTTATTCTTTTAGACTACAACTGCTGAAAGGAATTATGAAGCTAAAATTGTGGCGAGACCTAGCCAATGGACATCTTTTTGAGAGAACCTCCTTTATGACAGGCGACTTCAGTTTGCTAATGTGGTAAAGAGGCCATCGAGTAAAATGCAGAACTGAAATAGGTTATTCACCAGGAGCCTGAGGCCAAATGTAGTGCAGCGCTTTCTTTTGAACGTGGTTGAAAATCAGCGCTGAAGACTGACGCCTGCCCCGGTGGTCTAGAGGTCATGGCGCTCGACTGCTGACGCGGAGGTCGCGGTATCGAATTCCGGTCGTGGCGGGCGCATTTTCAATGGGGTCGAAAATGTTTGAGGTCCGCGTACTTAGATTTAGGTGCACGTTAAAGAACTCCAGGTGGTCGAAATTTCCGGAGCCCTGTACTACGGCGTCCCTCATAATCATATCGCGGTTTTGGGACGTTAAACGCCATTAGTTATTATGTTTATGTAGCACAGGCAATTTAACTGCATTCACACGAAGCTGATGTTTAGTCTTTAGGTGGTACTAGAACAGTAGTTGCCTAAGCAGACTGCAATTCATGACGTAATTGATTAGCATAGGTGAGCACTGCTTTTTTATTTAGCTTCAAAGAGCCTGGCTAACGTTACTAAGTTCTCGCATGGTCTCGTATATTCAGCCTAAATTACGAAGTTTCTCTAAATCACTACTCTGCACACAATCCTGGGGAAACAAGAACTATACAGAGGAATTCTCGCTTGTGACAGTCTAGCCCCATCGTTCCAGAATGGGCGCAATAAACCGCTTATCATGTGTTAGAGATCTAGTTGCTCTTACACATAATGCCTGCTTTTTGTTTTTTGTTTTTTTTACAGCAAACTGTGGGCGCAGTCTCAATATTCGCGGCATCGCTCACGCTTGTCACAGGTAAATTACCACGACGTAATATTTTATACTAAAATGTAATATTCGTTTCTTTTCAAAGGCATGCGGCTTATTGTGTTGGTATTTTTCTGCGAATTGCATAAAAGAAGCATACTTCGGGATGATTTTCTCCATTGGTATAACAAGCTAATCATTTTAGAGTACCTGAAGTGTCGATTACGAAGGAGTGACAGACAACTTTACAGTGTAAGTTTTCAGAGTAACCGGCTTTTGTTGTTGGCGCTTCTAGCAGCGTGTGGTGCAGAATAATCTATCAGGCTTGTGTAGATTAAACTAAAGCAAAGGAAGAACACGAGTCAGACCTGTGTTAGGGATGCAGGGGCGGGGCGAGCAAAGGGCGTGGGAGGGCAGTTGACCACCCGAACTTTCCGCCTGCTTGTCCGAACTTGCTTGTCGTGGGTGTCCACCAGTGAAGAAATCCTGGCGCCGCCCCTGTCGTGATTACAGGTCTGACTTTAACAGCCCGCACACCAGACGAGATATAGGTCGGGACGATAGGATGCTGATTTAGCCGGGGAGTAATTCTTCTCCAAGTATTCTGTACTCTGCCGCTGAAGGTGCGCTGGTTACGATGCAAAAGACGGAACTGTTCGTTCTCCACCACCGGCAAGCGACTGCAGCTGTCGAGTTCTTGCTTGCTGCTGTACCACGGCCCACACTACGGGAAACTGAAGAGCGGCTGACTATGAGGAGAATGCAAGATAAATATCAAAGCAGAAATTATAAAGCAGGGCAAAGCCAAAGTAAAAAAAAAAGATAAATTCAGAGTTTCACCGCGAGGACGAAACAATGCGATAGCAACAAATTGCAGTGTTATATGAAGAAAGGTTAGCAGCTCATTCCTTTAGGAAATGCTGCCGCCGCACCGAGCCAAGTGACCTTCGTGCTGTACTTCGGCTTCAGCGCAAGCTTTGCGATGAAAGCACAACACGTACAATGGTATGAGCCATCTGCTGATCCCCTCTACAGATACGCACGCGACCGCGAGCGATCACGCCCAGTCGGTGATAGCACACATTTCCTGTCGGAGGCACGTAGTTCATATATCCGGTTCATAGCTCCATGCGCCTTTCGGGCGACGGATACAGCCGGCTATCGTTAACTCTCCTTAGATATAAATGTGAAATCGGCAAGGCATATAGAAAAAAGAACACAATAGAAAAAGTCACATGGTCCCTTGTGCCTTTGTCTAAGACGACTGGAAGGCGAAAGCATTCTTTTTCTTTTTATCTTCTCACTCGACTGTATTGATCCCCGCCCCCCGAAAGCTTTTTGCACCCATCGTGATGTCCCGCCACGGTAGTATAGTGGTTATGGCGCTCGCCTGCTGACCCGAAGGTCGAGGGATCGAATCCCGGCTGCGGCGTCTGCATTTTCGATGGAGGCGAAAACGTTTGAGGCCAGTGTATTTAGATTTAGGTGCACGTTAAAGAACCCCAGGTGGTCGAAATTTCTGGAGCCCTCCACTACGGCGTCCCTAAATCATATAGTGGTTTCGGGACGTTAAACCACAGATATTATTATATTACCCATCGTGACTTTGTGATGCCTCCGGGATCGGCCCTCCTTTGAAAATGTCATGTGGTGGCGTCATGATGACATAACTAATCCTGGCCACCTGTGACGTTGTAGCGTACTCGCCCCAAGGAGGAGCGAAAAGCAAAGTCCTACACTCCTTGAAGTCTGGGCAAGAACTGGTTTATTTTCCAAGAAAAACAGGCTTCGAAAGCGCCGGCACAAAGGGGGTGTGGCTGCTTATCTCCCGCGGCACGCCGGTGATAACGTGAGGCATGTTGGCCGCGTATGCGCCGTGTGCCGCTGCATACGAATTGGTATGCGCACACAAATAAAAATTATCGCGGTCACCGGCATCAACGCCCGCTACAAGAGCCCCCCCCCCCCCCCCCCCTAGACAGCGGAGCCAGGAAAAAAACTAGCAAATGTTAGCAAAAACGAGTTAGTCCATGAGGTAAGCCGGTTTCACGCGGTCGAG
This sequence comes from Rhipicephalus sanguineus, assembly GCF_013339695.2. Taxonomy (NCBI): domain Eukaryota; kingdom Metazoa; phylum Arthropoda; class Arachnida; order Ixodida; family Ixodidae; genus Rhipicephalus; species Rhipicephalus sanguineus. The sequence continues at coordinate 45,282,017 of NC_051181.1, read as the reverse complement.
AAAAACGACGTCCTCTCTGTCGCGAACACGAATGGTCACAGTTTTGTTCGACCGCGACAGCACACGGAAGGGCCCGTCGTACGCAGGAGTCAACGGCGCTTTCACTGTGTCTCGTCGCACGAACACATGGGTTGCCGTATTCATGTCCGGGAACGAAAACACTCTTTGGTCGCGGCTGACGCGTGGCGCGTTAGGTTGCAGGTGCTCCAACCAGGAATGTAGCCTTTCCATATGTTCTGAAGGTGTCGGTGCAGTGCTTGGTTTCTCACCAAAGAATTCTCCCGGTAGTCGGATTGTAGAGCCGTACAGCATTTCTGCTGCACTGAATCCGAGGTCTTCTTTTAGCGCGGTACGCAGGCCCAGAAGAACGAGAGGGAGCTTCTCCACCCAGTGCTCTCTATCCAATTTGGCCGTTAGGGATGCCTTCAGTTGACGGTGTAGCCGCTCCACCATTCCATTGCTTGCTGGGTGGTAAGCCGTGGTGAACTGGAGCCGTGTTCCCAGAAGCCTTGCCAGCGCAGAGAATAGGTTGCTCTGGAATTGTCGTCTACGTTCGGTTGTTATGCGCAGTGGGCAGCCATAGCGTGAAATCCATGTGGCCACAAACGCCTGTGCGACGGTCCCTGCTGCGATGTCCAGAATCGGCGTCGCCTCAGGCCACCGTGAGTAGCGGTCGACACATGTGAGCAGGTATCTGTAACCCTAGGAAGGAGGAAGAGGTCCTACCAAGTCCAAGTGGACGTGGTCGAAGCGACACTCTGGTGGCCGAAATGCTTGAAGTGCTGTGCGCGTGTGACGAGTCACCTTGACTGCTTGACATGCTCGGCACGTCTTCGCCCAGCGTCGAACGTCGGCATTAATGCCTGGCCACACAAAGCGGTCCGTGACGAGCTTCTGCGTCGCGCGGATTCCTGGGTGGCTGAGTTCGTGAAGGCTGTCAAACACTGCACGCTGAAACTGGACGGGGACGAAGGGTCTTGGAGATTTCTGCGATGTGTCGCATGTGACCATAGTCATCGTGTAGGGTAGTGGGATCTCTGCGAGCACAAGTGACAGTGGATTCTGCCGCATCATGGTTAGCTCTGGGTCTTCCCGCTGGGCGGCGGCTAATGCCTCAAAGTCGACGGACGCTGAAACGGTGTCGATACGGGAGAGTGCGTCGGCTGCTTGATTTTCGATCCCCGCTCTGTAGTGGATGTCCGTCGAAAATTCGGAAATGAAAGAAAGTTGGCGCAGTTCTCTTTCCGAATATGAGGAACTGTTGTTCTTGAACGCATATGTCAGCGGCTTGTGGTCCGTTAAAATGTGGAAAGTGCGACCTTCGTGGAATAAACGGAAATGCTTTACGGAGCAATAAATGGCCAGCATCTCTCTTCCAAAGGTGCTGTAGCGCACTTCCGCCTGTTTCAGCCGTTTCGAAAAGAAACCTATCGGTTTCCAGTCCTTGCCGTCGTATTGTTGCAACACTGCTCCCACTGCCGTCGTTGAAGCGTCAACCATGAGCCGCGTTGGCGAGTCGGAAAGCGGGTGCATCAGAAGTGTTGCGGAGGCAAGCTGAGTTTTGGCGTCCTGGAAGGCTTTTTCGTGCTCCGCTGACCAGTGAAACTCGGGTGTTTTCTTGGTGTCCCAGCGCAGCAAGTCAGTTAGCGGCTGTAGAATGTGTGCACAGGATGGGATGAAGCGCCTGTGGAAGTTGATCAGCCCGAGAAACTCGCGCAAATTGCGGAAAGAGGTAGGCGTGGGAAATTCCCTAACGGCTTGTACCCGTGATTCGAGCGGCAAGATGCCTTGCGGGGTGATTCGATGGCCTAGGAAATCTAGTGCTTCAACACCAAATATGCACTTTTGGGGCTTCAAAACCAGACCGTGCTCGTCAAGACGCTTGAAGAGGAGCCGCAGGTGATTTTCGTGCTCTTCCGGCGTTTTGCTGGCGACCAAGATGTCGTCTAAGTAGACAAAGACAAAGAGCAGTCCGCGAGTGACCTCATTCATGAAACGCTGGAATGTTTGTGCCGCGTTCTTCAGTCCGTACGGCATACGAAGAAATTCAAAGAGGCCGAACGGTGTTGTCACGGCCGTCTTTGGGATGTCGCTTGGTTCTACTGGAATCTGGTGATAAGCGACCATCAGATTCAGCTTAGTGAAGATGGTCGTTCCCGCGAGGCGAGCGCTGAAATCATGGATGTGAGGGAGAGGATATTGGTCTGCCGTTGTCGCAGCATTGAGTGCCCGATAATCACCGCAAGGCCGCCAGTCACCAGGCTCTTGTTTTGGCACCATGTGCAGTGCAGAAGACCAGTTGCTGGAAGAAGGTCGAATAATGCCGAGCTGGAGCATGTGGTCGAACTCACGACGGGCGATTTCGTGTCTTTGTCCAGCGAGCCTTCTAGGTCTAGCGGTGACGGGCGGTCCGGTGGTGACAATGTGATGCGTCACCTTGTGCTTGATTGGGAGTTCGGTGTTCTGAGGTTTGGTGATTTCAGGGAATTCAGCCAGAATCTTTTGAAAGTTTGACTCTGGGTGGAAAGTGCAAATGCCGCATGAGGACAGGTCAGGCTTCAGTCCGACAACAGCGAGCGAAGTGACGTTGTCCTTGAGACGACGATCGCGACGAACGCTAACGTCAAGATTGAAGTGGCTCAGAAAGTCCGCTCCCAGGATGGCCATTCTGACGTCGGCCACAACGAAGAGCCATCAATATGTGCGCCTGAGTCCGATGTCTATCGTCATTGACTGCACTCCATATGATGCAATAGCAGTATTATTGACTGCAATTAGGCTGGAAATGAACTTGCCGCGTCGGCGATGTTGAGCTGTTGCTGGTAGGATAGATAGCTCAGCTCCGGTATCGACAAGGAGGCGTGTGCCGGTGATGCGGTCGACAACGAAGAAGAGGCGGCTTGAGCGCTGGCCCGTGTCGCATTCCGCCGTTAGCGACTTGCCGGCGCGTTTCCCGTCCAGGAGCATGGTTGGGTGCAGCGAGTGGCTTGCTCTTTCAAACGGCGGTGGTACCAGCAGACGCTCTGCTGTGCCTCGCTTGAGTGGCCGCGGCACTGCGGCCTTCAAGCACTGGACGGCCAACGATGCCGTGCAGCCCGGTGTTTGTTGGACAGGGCGAGGTTTTCATCTGGTCCAGCCAGTCGGTCAACTCTGCCCTCTGAGCGCCCTAACAGGTCTGGATGTTCGGACCTTCCCGCTGCAGCCATGGACGTTTTTGATGGCTCGGTGCAGTCGGTGATGCGGTCGGCGAGTTGAGCCAGACGCTCGAGAGCCACGTCGTCCGAGCCAGCGAGTATCATCCGTGTTGACTGTGGCAGTCTCTTCAAAAACAACTTGCGAAGCAATGGCTGTTGACGCACCTCTGACGCTTGTTGGCCCAGCAGCTGACGCATTCGGTGGAGAAGTTGCGAGGGACGCTTGTCACCGAGCTCTTCATGAGACAGGAGTTGTTGCAGCCTGCTCTGTTCGGACACCTCAAGACGTTTCAGGACGGTGCTTTTTAGTTCGTCGTAGGCCTTCTCCGATGGAGGGGAGGCGAACACATCGTCTATGGCGTCAGCGATGTCAGGTGGCAGTGCTGCAACGACGTGGAGGTATTTCGACTCCTGCGATGTGATGCGTCGAAGCTGGAAGCGGGCCTCGACTTGGCTGAACCACACCCTGGGGTTTTCGGGCCAGAAATGAGGAAGCTTTAACTCCGAGGCGTCGGTTGTGGATGAGCTTGAAGTACCTTCCTCGTCTGACATGGCTGCTGTTTTAGGGGCGAAGCTCCTTATAGCGGCACCCGTTCGTCCCTCGTAGCGTAGTATGTAACCAGTCTTACGCTTTGACCTGCAAGGTGGTGCCGGTGGGAGATTTTTCCTGTGCGTTGTTGAACAATAAAAAATTCGCAGCGTTAGCTAAAAGCCGACTTCTTCTGTCTCTCATTCCCATTAGCAGCCATTCTTTACCTCCAAGGTAGTGCCTGGTGAGATTTCTCCTGTGCGTGATTAAACAATAAAAATTTTGTTCAAAACGCCGTTGATTGATGAAATAAACCAACAAAAGACGCCAGATGTTTTGTACAAGCAAAACGAAAGAACCCCAGATGTTTCTAAAGCAAAACGAAAAGACGCCAGCTGCTTAACGAAAGACGCCAGATGTTTTCTAAGCAATGGTTTTCTAAACAATGAAAATTCACAGCGTACGTGTAAAATTAAAGTGCGCTGCAAGTCGTCATAACTCATCGAACCTTTAGTATAAACGCGCCCGATCTCACGTCGGTGATGATGTACTGGGCAGAATTCACGGAAGATTCACGGTGTACCGATGAACCTCCGCAGCTTCGCCCACTCATCATCATTCACTCCGTGGATATGCTGTGATTTTTTTTCCAAACGTTGCGGGTCACCACTTTGTAGCGTACTCGCCCCAAGGAGGAGCGAAAAGCAAAGTCCTACACTCCTTGAAATGTGGGAGAGAACTGGTTTATTTTCCAAGAAAAACAGGCTTCGAAAGCGCCACCACAAAGGGGGCGTGGCTGCTTATCTCCCGCGGCACGCCGGTGATAACGTGAGGCATGTCGGCCGCGTATGCGCCGTGCGCCGCTGCATACGAATTGGTATGCGCACACAAATAAAAATTATCGCGGTCACCGGCATCAACGCCCGCTACAACGTCATGATCATAATTTGTTGCATCACTCTTGTTGACGCCGCCGACAGCGACGGTAACTTTTTGCGTTCGATGAGGCATCTAAGGCTTAAAAACCAGCCGGACTTTCTCTACGCTTATTCATATATCCATTACTATAAAGTAATATTGACTACCATTTTCGTTTACTCAGTTTGCAACAATCGCGCAGTGCATACAATGGGCAGGAGTTCGGCGTTATGAGTGCAGAATCAAGTCCACCTTTTATTGCAGATGCCTCAAAATAACCTAAGCTAGCGGGCTGCAGCCCCGAAATTCAGTCCCACAATGGGCGGGTGGGGTTCCGTAAATGCGCGGCAGGGACAGTGAACAAGGTTGAAAGGGGGGCGGTGGGAGTCGGTTTGAACAAAATGTCATCTAACCCTGCAGTTTGAAAGAAGGCGTTTCCCATATCTCACATATGCATAATTTCTGAAGAGAATTCAGCGTCGGAATTCCTGAAACACATCCATACCTCACAGCTGAGTGGCCTTCCTTGTTTCTCTTTATTGTTTTCATTTTTCTTCTCTTTCTTTTTCTCGCTGTTTCTTGTATCTTTTTTGTGTCAGTTTCTTTCTATTTCCTACTTTCCCTCTCCATCAATTTCTGTCTTTCTCTCTATTTCTTTGTTTCCCTTTATTTCTCTTTTTCTTTCTATTTCTGTCTTGGCCTCTGTTTCTTTCTATCTCTTTCGCTCTCTTTCTATGTCTCTCTATGTTTTTATGCCTTTATTCCATTTATTAACGCGATAGCATTGAAGAGCTCGTTCCGCAGAAATTCCGGTGTCGGCGTCGTTCGTTGTGAGCGAAAAATGATCTCGTATAAAATAAATAATAATAAAAAAATCTTTGGTTCGAGTGAGAACCGAGCCCAGGCCGTCTTCGTGGCAAGCAGGTGTTCTACCACAGAACCACTCCATTGCCTCGAACTGCACTGAAGTTAACTTTAATGCTTCACAAACATACGCGTCCTATGTACAGTTGTCGCAGCATGAGATGTAATATCGCAGTAAAACGGGGTACAAGCGCATATTCCCATCGGGCGTCACACCATATAAATTGCATAACGAGTTGGTGGTTTAAAACCGGCCACCGATTAGAAAAGGTACACACATTACTGCGCGTATTACCTTACGAACACGTAGTGGGTACATCGCAAGTTCGAAAAAGTATCACGCGCCTAATTGCTGTTGGTTTAATGCTTGCCACCCATTACAAAGGGCATACACATTAGTGCTCGCATTCTCTTACACACACGTAATGGGTACTCTGTTGTCATAAAAGTGCGGTTGAAGAATGCGGAAACCATAACCTTTTCTATACGTATGTCGAGTGCGTGTGTGTGTGTGTGTTCGTATGTGTGAGACCAGGCGACTGGACATAATGACAAGCGAAACAGAGCCCGATGAGGATGGGGCCGGATATCGCTATCGCGTTTAACTCGTAAAGGCGAAGCTTAAGCGTCTCCCAATTTTTAAAGATGATAGTCTTTCTTGGGGAACTTAAACACAGAAATTTTGGTCTGTCTTTCTGTCTGTCTGTCTTTCTGTTTGTGGGCACGTCCCTCGATTCAGCCACATCGTGAACGGCTGACTAGGTTCATACTTGTGTACATTGTTCATCAAAAAGCAAACATTACGCATATCTGAGGCGCAACATCACTAGGTAAGTATTAGGTGGTGTGTTCCTTTAATAGAAAATACATAGATACGTAATTCTAGAGACCCTAGTTTCTTAAGCTGCGCTGAAAATGCGACTGCGCCGAAACTTGGCTTCCTCCGTGCCCTCTGCACGAGCTCATTGTTGTGTTTCGGTTTCGGTTCAGTATTGCACTGTACGAACGCCATGGGGCGCCGCTCTGGCATTCCTGCTTTACCCAGGCGACGTGAATATAAAACAGTGTGTGGAGAGTACTCGTTGAGCGCGGACGTTTCTTCTGCTTCGGCGCTTCGCGCCAAACCGCGTGTTCGGGCTGGCTGGCGTCCCCGCCGGTCGCGTTGGTCACCGCCGGTCTTCGCCTGCTGCTGCGCCGGGACTACCAGCCCGCAACACGGCATTCACGTTTCCCGACGTATTGTCAGATGGCGTTCATATCTCACGCAGCGCCTCTTCTATCGTCTTTAGACGACATTTGCAGCGAAGCACGCAGATACGCGGCCAATTTTTTCTCTCTATTTTTCTCTTCCTCTCTCGGTCTATCACTTCCCCTCTCTCTATCTCTTTCTCTCTATTTTCTTTCTCTCTTTCTTTTTCATGTGTTCATTTTTGTTTCACGCTCGCACCTGCTGTACACTGTAGTGGTGCTTCCTCAACTCGCTGGGGAATTTTGAACGTGTGACGTGAACAGCGCGTGAAACACACAAGGACGAATAACCGACGAGGGCTAGCGCTGTTCCGACGAGGACAGCGCTAGTCCTCGTCGGTTACTCGTCCTTGTGCGTTTCAGGCGCTGTTCACGTCACTATGGAATACCAACTAGCCCGGTCATACGCCTTGCTTCAGAGTTTTGAACGATAGAGCACAAGTCACCGATAGCTTAAACGGCTTCACTGTAAAGAGAATGAAGAGAGCGCGTGCCGGTTCATGATGATGATAGTTTTTTACGACGGAGCACAAGTTACCGCCAGTCTAAACAGCTTCGCTGCTAAATGAATAAAGCTTTCGCCTTCGAGTCGTCTTAGGCGATTGCATAAGGGACCCTGTGAGTTTTATTCCTTGTGAAGCCGCGGGCCTCATACGGCGTGCGGGACGCGGGTTTGAGACCTATGCTTTATTGTTCTTAAGCGATTGTTTTAAGGACTGATGTCTTACGTACCTGAGCCATTTAATCGCCCCAGTTTTGTTCAACGAAGCAGAACCTGAGATGTGTGCATGCCAAGAAAATGTGCACGGGGCCTGTCCTTTGTATCCACAGAAAAATGGCTTTCTAAACTAAGCTATCTTTTTGTTTTTCTTTTTCTGCTTGGTTACTATGCGACTAGGGGGAAGCTCTTCATACCACTGCGGCATTTTGCGCCCGTATTGTCGCGTTCGTTTTTCAACACTGAAGAAACCTCTTTATTTTGCAGCGCTGAATGCACCTCTCTTTTGGTGTAACGTCCTTATTGGATTAACCGGGACTCTCTACACGGCACTGGTAAGGATCAATCGCCAGCTTAAGCAGCTGATATTCCGGTCTTTTATCATTGTAGTCCGTGCTAAGCAACAACGTTATCACCAACGCAACTGACGCAGCCTAATTACGTTCCTGAAAAGCAAGAGTTAAAGTGGCCAGTTAGGCTTGTTGGTACGTAATTCTGGCACATTGCAGCGCAAAAGAAAAAAAAAACACACACAGACACACACAACGGACAGAACACAAACGACGACGACGAGCGACTATGCGCCATCGCAAACGAGCGCAAAATGCGGCATCGCCCGCAAAGTTGTAAAGCCCGCGCACCGCTCAGGCAGAAGGTGGCTGTAATGCTTTATGTGCACAAGCTTTCCCTCAACTTGAAAAAGGTGGCCCAGCGGTACGACGGGAAAGCCGTATTCACTTCACCATACAGGCTTTCTAAGCTGCAGAATGACTGACCCGCAGGGAATGATGCAGCAGGTCTGTGGCACAAAGCACGGGCAGCCCTTTGTTGATTGCGCAGAAGTGCGGAGAGTGTACGTCGGCCCAACCGGGAGGCGCGTCGACGATAGGCTAAGGGAGCATGCGAAAAATGTGAACAATGAGCGTGACGGAAAGGAATTTGAAGGTTTCCGAGCCAGCCACTGCATAACCTGTCAGGATTGCTCACCCGACCGAAACAACACGTCCGTCATTAAGAAGAGCAAAACGCGAATCGCCCGAGAAATTATAGAAGCAGAACGCATTTCCTATCTGGGGGAGGGTTGTGTAAGCGTGCCATCCCTACAACTTACTGATAAAGAGATGGCGTACCTACGCATGTGTAGTGGATGGCCTCTATGTCGGACAGCTTAGATATATGGGCAATTTTTTACAACAAAAATCAGCGCTCGTCGTCGTCGTTTGTGTTCCGTCTTGTAAAGAGAGCAATTGCCAGATCACGCTTCCTTGGCGCCCTCCAGAAATCCTGTCCGCACAAAGGTGATGCCAGCTTCACCAACCAGGCGAGCCGCCTTAGGCGCTGGGTATCCGACGAACCTCTTGGTTTCGGTCGCAGAAGGCTTGCAAAAAAAAAAAACAAGTGCTGCCGCAAGCAGGAACCACCGGCGTACGGTGGTGATACCTTATGTGCACACCATTTCGCACAATCTGCGAAAGATAGGCCGGAAAGCCGGTGTCGACGTTGTGTTCTCGGCACCAGTGCGATTGTCGGGCCTGTGCAAAAAGGTGAATGGCGCTAAGACGCGTACGCAATCGTGTGAAATCAAGCACCGCAACCCCAACGTCGCATGCACAGAAGAGGTGATCTACAAGATCCCTCTGACCTGTAACAAGGTGTACATTGGTCAGACGGGCAGGTGCATAAACACACGGCTAACGGAACACAACCGCCACTTTGCAGCAAAAGATTCGGGGCATTTGGCCTTCCATTGTAGGGATTGTGGCTGTGCTCCCACTTTAACAGGTAGGGAGATTGTGCGCAAGGAACGTAAGAAGAAAACCAGAGAGGTAATCGAAGCCATAGAAATTGACAAATGGAAAGATAAGTGTATCAGTTGCCCCTCGGTTGCGTTCTCTGAAAAAGCGCGCCGATACCTTGGTATGTAACCACATACTGTGTGGCAAAAAAATTTTTTTATCAGAACCACGTGTTTTTTTGTTTTTTTTTTGTGGTTTTTTTCTGTTCTTTTTTTTTGTTGTGCCTTTATTTGTGCGGTTTCCTCTGGTTTTTCGGTCCTCATCGTATCCACTGCTGTCAGAGCGCATGTGCGTGTTCACATACATAAGCCGGGTCTTTCGACAATAAATCACCAGTTGCAGTACAGCGCTTGAGCTTGCGTCTTTTTTGTGTACGTGTTCGTTGCCTTTTGTGCGCTGCCTATTCGAGAGTCCGTTGTGTGTTTGTTTGAGCTACAGTGTGCCAGAAGCAAGAGTTATGATGGACAAGACCTGTCATAAGATGAGGCATGATATGTGATAAAGCTGATCGACTCACTGTATTTCACGACCACTCTCAGCTTCTCGTTCAAGACTGGGATAGTGTTATATTTGCGGACGGATGTAGCCTATCAAGTTTACTGGAGTTCATTCGTCAGCAGTTGGTGAGCTGTAAGCTAATACGCAGCTGCTTTTATAACAGGTGTACGGTAATCATGGCACACAATACATTATTCCCAGTCGAAAGCAGCGTTTCAGGTGCTGTGTGAACGATTCATGTTTTATTTTGGGCGAACATACCTACAAAGGAAGGTAGAATTGCAGCAGGTCGGCTGGGACGAATGGCAGGAAATGAGCCGTGATGACATGTGCATAGCAGTTACGGGGTAGAAGTAGCAGATATGTACCGTAGGCAGGCAAGGATCATCGTACCTTTCAAGAGAGTGTGATACCGCTGAGCGCGTCGAGCATGCCTGTTTGATAATAATAATAATAATAATAATAATAATAATAATAATAATAATAATAATAATAATAATAATAATAATAATAATAATAATAATAATAATAAATTTTTGTTCTGGCATGTCTACATTACCATGTTACATGCCACCGATTTGAGGCAAAACGAAAAAGGCTAAGCTGTTTCCTACACATCCCGGTTCGTCAAAAACGGGACAACAGTGAGGTCAGCAAGAAAAAAAAAACATCCGAAAACAGATCAATTTGAATACATCACTATAAGTAAATCATGAAAGACATGTAGCAATTTTATGCAAATTTTCGCCGTAAAAGTAGAAAATTTGACAATTTTATGCTGATATTTCATTTTATTAATATCATCAATGAATATTAGCAGATGATGAGGTAAATACTTCAAGCAAAATAAAGTAAAACTAACGATGTGATTACCGTTATACATGGAATGTACAGAAATACAGTTAAGTAAACGGAAGTAGACATCGCGAATGGTAGGATACAAGTGCAAGTTCGGAAACACGGAAAAAAGAAAAGAAAAAAGGAACGCTTCATCCTGGGTCGAAAAGTAATCTTTCTTTTTAAAATTATATACAGATTTGCTCAATCGTGCAATTATCTCTTTAGGAGAAAACCTATAACATATGTAAACTATTTGATGGTCGAATGGTCGTGTGCCGTAATTTGTTCTCGGTGGGATCGAAAGAAGTAAGGTCGCTCCGAAGTTGTAATAAATGTCACGGCTGAGGTACATATTTCTGAACGAAGGAAAGGCTTGTTTATTACGGTGATAGAGGAGGACCATCATTTTAAACGTGTAGCATTCAGAGAAACGCATTACATGGAAATCAGAGAATAAACGTCTACGGCTCGCTGGCCTTCTTAATGCCTTAAACGTTTTTGTTGCGTGATTATCAGTTTGCATGCTCTCAATCTAACGAGAGCTGTGACAGTGGTAAAACTGAGCTTCAGTGCAAACTAGATGGCCACATCGCTTTCTTACTAGAAAATAACAAATTAATTTTTACATGTGACGTCATTTACTGACATAGCCCACCTCCCCTAACCCCTCTTCCCGCATGATTTCTGAACGGTGAGCGGTGTTGTCGTTGTCCTAGCTTACCGAATTAAGCCGGTTACTGCCAGCCCTGAAAATCACAGAAAATCACTGCCTAATATTGGCTAAACGCTGGCTAATGCTGCCTAGAACGATTGATTGATTACTAATGTCGGCCAGGGTTGCGATATATTGATTGAATGGGGACCAGTATTGGCTGAGCGTTGGTAAGCGTTGGCTAATGTGGGCTAAGGTAAGCCATCCACTCTTATAACTGCAGCATTGGTTTATGAAACGAAAATCCATTTATGCTCTCGTATGCAGCTAGACAACGGCTTTAATCGGACCTGCCCGAGTTTTCTGGCTCCCTAATAAGTGCATCAACTGCGGTATCGCTTCGCGTCCAGTAAAGGTCCAACAACGCGGGGAATGGCTAGCCTACACAATCTGACGACAGAAAATCGCGCTGTATCTATTGAAGCACAAATGCGTATTTCCTGTGAATTCACATTGGACAAGGCCACTCAATGCCCGCCGAAAGCTACTTTTCTTTTAAAAAATAATACTTCACCACAGACAGCGTGACGAGGAAATCGCAGACACCAGTTTCGACACCAGTACCCGCTTTCGTAGGACCTACACTCTACGCCACGAAAGTCATATGTGGAGTGTTTTCATGCCGCCCAACGCTAATCGTCATGGATCTTGTGTGCGTTCCATGCGCAATCGCCTTACCACCACGCTTACGGTATACTTGTTGGTCGCGAAAGCCGTGCGGCTATCAGCGTGCCATAGCGCTCTTCATAGGAAAGTAGAGAGCGAGCATTTTTCCAGTAAGGAAGCGGAAACACATCAGACGACAAATATTGTTGTGCAGCAGAAATACGCCTCAAATACTCCCATTTGACTTAAAGTTGAGCTTCCGCGCTTTCGTGAAGCTTTGACGCACAATGTGCAAGGCAATGTATGTTTTCTTCTCTACAGGGAGGGCTGCGAGGCGTCGTTTGGACGGACTGCATGCAGTTCATTTTCATTTTAGTCGCACCTACTACAGTAGTGTTGAAGATAATCATTGATTCCTCCCGGCCCGATGCAACGTTCCAGCCGTTCAGCAGTGTGGACTTGCAGAGGTACATCGGAAAGTAAGTTGATCGTGGTCTGCTTTAAATGAAAACGAGTGACAGTACAAAATAGAGGAGGGGACTCACTTAAATAATAATAATAATAATAATAATAATAATAATAATAATAATAATAATAATAATAATAATAATAATAATAATAATAATAATAATAATAATAATGCTTTAAAAGAAACGGGCCTTCTCGCTGAGTCGGTTTAACGATCGGTTTACACGGTACCACAGCAATAAAGATCTTCGTGAAACCCTTTTGGAGTGGTCTATATATGTGTAAGGATTGTGAAACTTCCTCATCTCCGTCGTTTTCTGCTGGCCATGGCTTGACCACTGCTTCACCATTCTAAACCATCACTCACGATCGCTTCGATGCCGTGCACACTTGGAAGGTTTGGCGTTCGATTCCCTGTATACTTCGAGAGTCGAGGTTTCGACACCCTAAAACATGGAGGGCTCCGGGTTCGCGTCCCTATGTTTGCGAATCCGCCCTAGCAATCGCCACCTAGCGGGCAGGCCTGAAAGTAGTATCTACGTGCTCAGTCAGGTTCGAAGTGCAACAAGTTATCATATTACGACGTGCGCTGGAACGCTGCTGTATGCTTCTCAAATTGTTGCCATGCCGCCATTGATAAGCATAAAAAAACAAAAGAAAAAGTGACGTCGAGAGAGTTTTCTTGCGTACCGAAATGCGTGTAATCGCGGTGGAGATGCATCGTTAAGTCGTTTCTCCAAAGAAGCGGGCAACGCTCAGCGGGATACAACGAGGATTAGAAGCTTGCTCATTGTGCAGAAAGCGTCTGGCACTACAGTCTAAGGAAAAAATCGTTCTTTTACTATCTTCGGTAATGCATTACAGTCATACTCTCAATGAAGTTCTCTCTTGACGATGGGATGTTAACGTGCCCACGGCGTACTATGAGGCACTGCATGATAAATGGAAGTTGAAGAAACCGGATTTAGTACAGTGTAGCCAGCTTCTTATATTTAAGGTGTAATGCAATATGCTCGACAAGAACACTGCGTTGGAGTAGTCCAGAAAAATGCGCGCTGTTGTTCCTGCTTTCTGCACCTTAAAAATTAGATTGACCATGCTACGAAAATGCCTTTTTCTTTGGGTCGTGCCCGAAGTTGGACCGTTGGTGTTATACTGTGCAGTTCAGAGAGAAATGATTTTACTGGCGAGTGGAGAGGCGTGCGCATTTTACCCTTGTTGACACATTTTAACCAGTGTCTGTAAAATTCTTGGGAGTATGGATTGCTAATGGCAGAGTTATATCCACGGCATCTCTGCACACCTATTTGTATTCACCAGTTCGAAAAGTCTCAACAAAAAGAAAAAAAAAAAAGAAACGCGCGTGCGCAAGAATACTGGGCATCGTAGTAAACCTGTGATTGTTTCGAGCACATCAAGCAAGCGCGCTTCAGGGGTCGATCAATACGTCCGATTTCATATGAAACAACTAAAAGGCTCAATTCTTCTTGAATTTAGATGAAATCTGCTAAATGGTCGCATTTTATTCCACAGCTATAGCATGGACTTGACCAGCGACGAAACCATATGGGCCTGCTTTTTCGGCTCATTAGCCCTGTCAGCGTATCGGACTTGCATGGACCAAGTCGTGACCCAAAGGCTGCTGGCATGTCGCACGACCAAAGACGCTAAAAGGTGATGTCATAGGTGCTCACTTCTTAAGAAATTTAGCGTAATATTAGGAGTGGTAATCGCGATTTTGTATTCGACAAAACAACGAAATTTTCGCATGGCCTACCGTCGAGTGAGCGAAGGCTTGGGAGAGAGCGTCCGATGGACAGGCTTTCTTAAATTAGTCGTACATCGTCACCGAGAGGTACAAGCGTGATTTTGCACTAGCGGTGAACAGCGCGAGAAAAACAAGAGGACGAAAAACAGGCTCACGTTTCAAGGACCTTTGCCATGTGTCCTCTTTTGGTTCCATATTTTCGCGCGCCTTTTACGGTCTGTATAAATCACCAAGCAGCCCAGTCAGCCACCTTACTGACTTTCTAATTCGTTTTGGGTACCGACCCATTCGTGCGTCGTTGACCTCAGAGTCATTTGACTGAACCTCTTAACGAGGCAGAACGTTTTGCGAGGGGACGTTTAAATCAACGACAGGCAGCAACGGAGGCCTCTAAGACGTGAGCGAGAGTTTCAGTTCATCTCTAACTGCTTGCTCTTTGCGTATGGTGTGTTACCGCAGCTGACGTGATATGCAGTGAAGACAAAGCAAAGGGAAACTTCGCGCAACCTTCTGGTAGCACGGCTCGAAATTTTTTTCTTGCTTAAAACAAAAATTACTGCTTTCAGACTTTCTGAATGTACAACCAACAAAATGTACTACACAACGACGTATAAGCCGTAATTTTACTTGGACCGCTCTATTGCGAAAACGAAATCGTAATCAAGCCGCAGACCAGCAATTTGTCGACTTCAGCGAAGCTTCACGTATTTCGCTTCTGCGGTCGTAGGGTAATCGCTAGTCGCCGGGGCGGGGGGCGGGGCAGGGTTATTGTACCTAGCATCTTTACCCAAAACGGTTGCGATGGGATGTGTTTATTTAGAAATGGGTGTGCACACACCCTGGCATCGTGTGGGATGTGGAAGTGCTTGGCAAGGTACCATGTAGGGATCATAGCATGGTAAGGTCTCGAATTAGCCTAGACTTGACGAAAGAACGACAGAAACTGGTACACAAGAAGCCAATGAATAAGTTATCGCTGAGAGGTAAAGTGCGGGAATTCAGGATCTTGCTACGTAACAGATACTCGGCTCTAACGAGAAAACCGACCTTAGCGTTGACGCAATGAACGATAATCTGACAAGTATCATTAAGGAGTGTGCAATAAGGCGGAGGTATGGTATTTAGACGGGACACCGGCAAGCTCTCCCAGGAGATGAAAAACCTCATTAAGAAACGCCAAAGCCGGAAAGCCTCGAAGTCAACGGACAAAATAGAACTGGCAGAGCTTTCGAAGTTTATCACTAGGAGTAAAACAGTCAACATAAGAAGGAGATAATTGAACATGCTCTAAAAACGCACCAAGCCTAAAAGCGGTGAGGAGAAAACTGGACACAGGGAAAAACCAGATGTATGCGCTAAGGGACAAGGAAGGCAACGTCACTACTAATATGGATAACATAGTTAAAGTAGTTGAGGAGTTCTACAGAGATATGTACAGTAGTCGGGACAACCAGGACCGATAATGTAAGAAGTAATAGTAGCCCAGAGAAATCAGACATGCCACCAGTAACGACAGGGGAAGTTAAGAAAGCCTTGGAGGGAATGCAAAGAGGCAGAGACACTGGTTAGGATTAGGTAACATGAGATCTGTTGAAAGGCGGTGGTCAGATAGTGTTAGAAAAAGTGGCCACTCTGTATATAAAGTGTCTCTTGACGGCGAGGAAAGAATGCTAACATCATCTTAATCCTTTAGAAAGGAGATGTCTAGGAATTGAAAAATTACAGGCCGATCAGCTTACTGTCCGTTGTCTACAAGCTGTTTACCAAGGTAATAGCTAATCGAATTAGGGCCACGTTAGAATTCCATCAACGAAGGACCAAGCAGGATTTCGCACAGGCTACTCGACAATAGACTATATTCACACTATCAATCAGGTGATAGAGGAATGCGCGGTATGTAACCAACCCCCTAGATATAACCTTCATAGATTACGAGAAATCATTTTATTCGCTTAAAATCTCATCGGTCATGCGGGCACTGCGGAATCAGGTCGTTGACAAATCATATATAAAAATACTGGAAGAAATATACAGTGGCTTCACATCCACCATAGCTCTCCATAAAGAAAGCGATAAAATTCCAATAAAGAAGGGTGTGAGGCAGGGATACACGACCTCCCCTATGCTATTCATCGCGTGCTTGCAGGAGGTTTTCAGGACCCTAGATGGGGACGAGTTAGGGATATTAGTTAATGGGGAGTACCTTTATAACCTGCTATTTGCTGATGACATTTCCCTGATGAGCAACTCAGGCGACGAATCGCAAATCGTGATTACTGAATTGAAGAAGGAAAGCAGAGAAGTAGGTCTAAAAAAGGTCACAGTTTCGCCGCAAGGGCGAAGCAATGAATGCGATAGCAAGGAACTAATGCTATACGAAGTGAGGCTCGCCAATGGATACTCTCAGTTTGAACAGCGCTTCTGTTGCAAAGGCGGCCGAAGCAGCGAAGGAAACTAGCGTGCTTCAAGTGTCGAGCTGTGACACTTGATAGTTCGCGCTCATCTTCTGTTTGTTCGTTTAGCGGCGTCCCTGAGCTCGAGTGACAATCGTACGCGCCGTAACATGAGCGCGGACATCACGGTGAAAGCGTGAAACATTCCTCTACCCCTCGCCACGAGACAACCGCGCGAGCAGACAGCGGAAGGGCAAGCTTCTCCCACGCGCAAATATAAGAAGAAGTGAGCGAGCTTGCCGACGACTTTTAAATGCGCCCGTCGGGCTCCTAGCGCCATCTCGCTGGTAATGAAGAAACGCTTATTATCGCCTGCTGTCTCTGAGTCCGTCCAGCGCTAAAGGGTGTGTATATAACGCTCGCCGTTAGCTGCGTGGAGGATCTGCGTTTCGTGGCGTAGTGGATAGCGCCACTCGCTGCGGAGCAAGAGGTCCCTGGTTCGATTCCGCGCTTCGGAAGCATTTTTCTGAATTATTTTTCTTTGGGGCCTTTATATATATATATATATATATATATATATATATATATATATATATATATACATACTTATACATATACGGTGCATGACGGCGGCGACGGCGACGGCAAAATCCAGCTGAGACTGTCCATATAATTGCTATCGCAATAAAATTATTACGCAGAGAACTAAAGTAATGTTCAACAGTCTCGGAAGAGAACAGCGCTTTGCGATAGGTAGCGAGGCGCTGGAAGTGGTAAAGGAATACGTCTACTTAGGACAGGTAGTGACCGCAGAGCCGAACAACGAGATGAGGTGAGGGCGTCACGTGATGAGATGTCGGTAGCGCTCCGAGGTCGAAGTTAGAGCTTTTAAGAGCGCTCTGGGTTGGCGCGTGTTCCTCTGAAAGAACCAGCTGAACGTACTGAGAGCGCTGGATTTCGACCAGTCGAATGTATCATGAGATAGCGCGAGCGGTATCATTATATGATCAGAGACCGAGCACACCATGCGGCAAGCCATTTCTGCTCACCGATTACCGTATTGATCCGAGTATAGGCCGATATTTATTTCACGGAAATGTCACCCATAATTACCTATCGACGTATATTCGTGACCAAAGAAATTCGCCTCATAATCGTGATCAAAGCTAAGAGAGGTATCAAGCTAATGGAGTTCCACTGCCGCGCCCACCGTTCTTCAAGCAGAGCCAGCTACAAGGTGGATTACATATGTAAATTTTGAGCAAATGGTCAAACCACAAAAATAAAAAGGAAAATATCATTGAGAACTCTTGTGAAAATGTTAGGAAAGCACCGTGAATGCGACTGACTACAGTTCCTACTCAGCCACCGTAGGTTCACACGTCGGCGAACTCAACCAAGATCTTTTGTCGACGAATGATATGGTGGGCCTTAAAGGAGTAGTGACAAAATTTTGAGGCACCCGAAAAGTGACATTTTTCGTTTACATGGTGTGCCCTATCAACGCTCTCTACACACCGGAGCCAGACAACACGCATAAAATATTTTACTTTGATTTTAAGGTTTTCGTAGCCCAGCATCTGCAAGCCAGGCCCACCGCAATGGACATTTCACGACAAGTCAACACAGTCCACTGGTTTGCAAGATCTGCGTCCTGCATGCGGCCTAAATCGCAGAAATCGCTCTCAGAGTCTCTGGAAGACCATTCACTCGTCGTTGTTTACGTGAACCACGTGCGAATGACAGCAAACTGACAGTTGTTGCTAGTTTGTCGCGAATTACGTCAGACTTGTGTTGACACAATTGAAAAAATTTATAACTGCGCTAAGGACGAGATACCAGAAACGAAGTGGACAGAACGATCGCAGGCTAACAGCTGGTTTATTGAAACACACACCGCCCTTATGAAACAAACTAAGCACATGCGCAATGACATTCATGACCACTTGACAGGTTTCACCACCCCCAATACTCCTATCTACTACAATAAGAAGGACGGCACCCGCATGATGCGAAGAATAGCGAAATATATGAAAGACGCAGGCCATGCACTCATGTTGGCGGACAAGGACGGAAGCTTTGTAGTGATGCCCCAGGGGCTCTTTGGTGACAAGGCCCTAGCGGCTGTGAAGAACTTTCGGATTTCAGATGTGAAACCGCCAAAAGCAAAAAAGGAGGCAGTGGCGTTGCTGGAAGATTTAAAACTCGACCGGATAAGGAGGGAGGTGAAGAACAACAAGGTTCATGCGCTCATCGTATTCTTCAGTGCAAAAAGCCATAAGGTGGATTGTCCCTTCCGAGCCATTGTTACGGAGCGTAGAACATGGCAGGCTACTGTCAGCCGATACCTGCAGAGGCAGCTTACGGGGCTGGCCCCTGAGGACCCGTACAAGATCGCGAGTTCGGACCGACTAGTGGGGCTGCTCCAATATAGTATACCAGGAGCGAACTACGGCTTTTCGATTGACATTGAGGAGCTTTTCTACTCGATTCCCCACGAGGACCTTTTCAAGGCAGTTCGTAATTGTAGTGCAATAAGCCGTGCATATTTCAAACCATGCTGTGCTTTTTTCCAATTTCTCCGACTGTCAAAATACATGGGTCGACCTATAATAGAAGAATTTTTTTCTTGGAGAGCGCCTTAGAGTTTCATCAATAGTAAGAAACTCTATGGAGAGCACGTTATATTGCCACGTGGTCATGACGTTGAAGAAGGTAGCAGTTGGTTGATTCAAGACGAAACTGTTTATTCGGGCGAACTTGTGCCCGGAAAATGAAAAGAGAAGGTACAAGCAATACCCGCTGTAGACTGGTAGCGGCAAAGAGAGCGTCGGCCGTCGGTAATCTGATCGTCGCTGGAACGCGTCGTCTTTTATACGTCAGTCATCTTCCAGCACTATCGCTGGTGCTCGCGTAAGCTCTAGAACAAGCTTGACTGTTCGCGTCCTGTGCGTAATCTTAACAGAATGATGACAAACAATCGCGAAGCTCCCGAACGATGCGGCGTGGTCTGCGCCGAGCGTTGCTAGCAGTTTTTGTGGATGAAATCTGACTACATCAAAATAAAGCAACAAACGCGCGTGGCGATGGCCCCCCGTGAAGAAGCATGGCCCCGATGCTAAGAAAAGAACAAGGAATTGAAAAAAATGCACGGAACGCGAAATAACAGCTATAAAGCAAGCAAAAACATTCCTCAAGTTCGTTAGCGCGCATAGAACGGCTGAAGGTGCACGGCAGGAACGACCTCCGGTCGTGCGCTGCGCTGCTGAGAGTTTGTAATGCCGCCCGGAACGACCTCGTAGCTCAGTGCGCCGAGACGTCGAAGTACCTTGTAAGGACCGAAGTATCGGTCGGCGGAGAAGCTCCTCGCTAAGTCCGCGTCGGCGCATCGGCATCCAGACCCACTCACGGTCACCGGGTTGGTATGCCATGTGGCATCGTCGAAGATTATAGTGACGGCTGCCGACCCTCTGCTGGTTCTTGATGCGCAGGCGAGCGAGCTGTAGAGCTTCTTCAGCGCATTGCAAATAAGCGGCGAGGTCGAGATTTTCGTCGTCGGTGGTAGTTGGTAGCATTGCTTGAAGCGTTCTTGCTGGGCTCATTCCGTACACCAACTTGTACGGCGTCATCTGCGTCGTTTCTTGTACGGCCGTGATATGCGAAGGTCACGTACGGCAGGACGACATCCCACGTCATGAGCTCGACGTCAACGCACATGGCCAGCATGTCGGCGATGGTCCTATTTAGACGCTCGGTGAGGCCATTACCCCTGTCGGTGATGCGGACCTCCGGGGAGCAATGACGCAGGACGATGTTCTCAACGAATAATTTGTCTACCTCGGCGGCAATGGCTTTGGGCAGTGCCCTTGTTTCGGCGTAGCGGGTGAGGTAGTCGGTATCTACTACGATTTATTTGTTTTCTAAAGTCGACGTCGCGAACGGCCTCAGTAAGCCCATGCCGATTTGCTGAAACGGCCGGCGAGGTGTGCCAATAGGCTGCAGGAGTCCAGCTGGTCGAGTCAATGGTGTCTTCTGTCGCTGAGTCTCGGCAAGTCCTTACGTAATGGGCGACGTCGGCAGTGAGGCGAGGCCAGTAGTACTTTTCTTGTATCCTCGCGAGCGTGCAGGAAACTCCAAGGCGTCCAGTCGTTGGGCCGTCATGCAAAGCTTCCATAACCTCTGGGCGTAATTCTGAATGTACTGCGCGGAGCTCGCTGGCTCGAAGTGGCGAAAAGTTCTTCATAGGAAGACCGTTGCGCAAAAAACAAGAAAAAAAAAACGACGCCAGTCCCCACTTGAATACCAGCTGAACAACATCGTTCTCGCCCTCGAGGTACTCCACAAGACTCCTAAGTTCAGGGTCGGCTCGCTGTCGTTCAGCGAAGTCGTCGGCAATGAAGGTTCCCAAGAAGCAGTCATTGTCCTGGTCATTCTGCGGTGGTGGGTCACGGGGTCACGAGACAGGCAGTCGGCATCAGAGTGCTTTCGTCCTGACTTGTAAACGACTGTGATGCAGAATTCCTGAAATCGCAGACTCCACCGTGCTAAGCGACCTGAAGTGTCCTTCAAGTTAGCTAGCCAACACAAGGTGTGGTGGTCGCTTACAACTTTGAACGGCTTGCCTTAAAGGTAGGGGCGAAACATTGACGTAGCCCAGGTGATGGCAAGGCACTCCTTTTCTTTTGCGGAATAGTTGGCTTCCGCCTTGGATAGCGACCGGCTAGCATAACTGATAACCCTTTCTAGTCCGTCAGTTCTCTGCACAAGGACGGCTTCGAGCCTCACACTGCTTGCGTCGGTGTGGATTTCCGTATCGGCGTGTTCGTCGAAATGCGCTAGTATCGGAGGTGTCTGCAGGCATCGTTTCACTTGTTGAAATGCTTCGACTTACACCGTTTCCCACTTGAATTCGACGTTGGTCCTCGTGAGGTGAGTTAGTGGCTCGGCGATCCGTGAAATCGGCGTACGGATGCCGAGAAATCGGCGTACGGCCTTCCTGTCAGTGGGCGGTGAGAAGGTAGGGATTGCAGCTGTTTTCCGCGGGTCGGGCAGAACTCAGACTTGCTAATCACGTGGCCCAGAAACAAGAGCTCTTGGAACGCGAAACGGCACTTTTCTGGCTTCAATTTGAGTCCGGCCGTCTTGATTGCTTGAAGTACACTTTCAAGGCGCCGGAGGTGTTCGTCGAAATTTGAGGCAAACACAGCGACGTCGTCCAAGTCCACGAGGAACGTCTGCCGCTTCAAGTCGGCCAGTACTCTATCCATAACGCCTTAGAATGTCGCAGGCGCCGAGCAAAGACCAAAGGGCAGGACCTTGAATTTGAATAGGCCATATGGTGTTATAAAGGCAGTCTTCTGTCGGTTTCTGTCGTCGACTTTCATTTGGCAATAGCAGGTCTTGAGGTCCATCGATGAAAAATACCCTGTGTTGTGCAGTCGACACCGCGTGTCTTTCTATCCTTCGGAGAGGGTAGCGTCCTTCTTCGTGATTTTGTTCAAACGGCGATAATCGACGCAGAAACGTAGGGTTCCATCCATCTTCTTCACTAACACCACGGGAGACGACCACGGACCCTTTGACGGCTGGGTGATGCAGTCGCGTAGCATTTCGTCGATTTGTTTTTTTACGGTCTCGCGTTCTCGCGTGGAAAGTCGGTACGGACTCTGACGGTGCGGACGGGCATAGTCTTCGGTTATAATGCAATGTTTTGCGACTGGAGTCTGCCGAATTATTGACGACGACCAGAAGCAGTCCTTGCATTGCATGAGCAGGCTTTTGAGCTGTTCTTGCTTATGCTTCGTAAGTCTTGGATTGACGTCGAAGGCTGGTTCGTCGTAGTAGGTTCGTTAGAATCGGTGAGGCCGAAAGGATTGCCGGCAGTGGCGTAGGCAGAATTTTTTTTTTTTTTGGGGGGGGGGGTACCTCCTTGATCCGACGTTGGGTCTGTGCAGAGAAGTGGGGTCGATTGTCATTTTATCCTCTGTGTCCCATGGGGAAAAATTCGGGGGGGGGGGGCACGGGCCCAGTGTGCCTCCCTGGATACGACCCTTATTGCCGGGTTCCAAAATTATTTCGACGTAAGCGTCCGTCGTGCCATTGTTCACGTGCTTGTACTCGTTGCGGAAATTTGTGAGCATCACCGTTGCTTTCCCTCCACGCAGCTCGGCTATTCCTATTGCAACGCACGCAAATTTCGCGTTTGATCAACAGGTTCTGGTAGCCTTCAACTACGCCTTCTAGGTGTGCTGATTTCTGAGTGCCGAGGAAATGACGCTGGAGTGAGGGGGAATGGTCTTGGTCTTCCAGCACATTCCGGTGGTCTTCCGGCGGCGACGGTTCGTCTTCAGGGCGCCGCTTGGCTGGCGGATTCATATTGTGATTCATTGAAGCGTCGTCGTCGTCGGCGGAGGATCTTCGTGTTGCGACGAACAGAAACCGCACTTCCATCGGTTGCTGCCTTTAGTTTTGCGAGTACGGGCTAGGCGACCGGCCCCGAGTGCCAGAGTATGGAAGGCGTTGGGGTGAGACGTAGTGGCCTGGCGAAGGCGATCGGGAAGGTCCTCGGTGGGGGGGTGGTCTACTGCGCTCCTGCGAGACAGTCGGCGATGTCACGTGGCCGTTAGCCTTGTTTTGAACGTGGCGCGTTGATGGAAAATCCACGCTGACCCATCTGGCGGTAGCGGCAGCGGCGGTAAGTGTGGCCGGCTTCCCCGCAGTCGTAGCCGAGCGGGCTGTGCTGAGGGGCACCCCAGACGTCGGTCGTCCACGGAGCACAGCGCTGATCGTCATTCGGGTGGCATGGCGTCGGAATTCAGTCGGTGCAGCGTCCTGACGCGGGCGTCGAGGAGAGTTGCGGCGGACTGCTGCGGCGTAGCTGATCGGTTGTGGCTCAGGCTGCACTTGTTGAGGTGCTCCCAGTGATTGCTGGATTCCCTGGCGTACGACGTCAACAATCGAGTCTACTTGAGGCTGCCAGAATTGCACCAACATGCGCAGCTCCTGCCGCACGATCGCTCTGATGGTCTCGCTCAGGTCATCGGATTGCAGCGCCTGAAGTTCCCCGTATGTCGTCGTGGGCATGCGGCGGTTGTATTGCCTGGTGCGGATTTATAGCGTCTTTTCGATGGTTGTGGCCTCCGAAACAAAATCTCTGACCGTCATAGGCGGTTTGCGCAGAAATCTGGCGAAACGTTATTCCTTAGCTACTTCCATATAGAAGAGATCTTTTTTTTTTTCCTCGGTCATGTCAGCGTCGGCGTGGCTGAAAAACCGCGTCATCTCCTCCTTAAAGAGGTAACGCTTTCGTTCGAGAGCTGCACTCGTGTTGCCAGTAAATCGGCGCTGTCCTTTCGAATGACGCTCGTAAGCGCTGCTAGGAAGCTGGTGCTGGTCCGGACGATGCCCCACGTTGTCATGGTGGACTCCCTGTTCTTGAACCAGGCCCTGGCGCTGTCTTCCAATGCGAAGTACACAAAGCGGAACTCGTCGTTGAGGTCCCAATTGAAGGCTGCAGTCCTCTCGTACGACTCGAGCCACGTTTCTGAATGCTCACATGACGATCCGCAGAAAGTCGGCGGCTCCCTTGGATCGTGGTCGGTGGCACAGTAGCTTTCATCATTGCTGCAGTCGTGGTCATGGCCTTGGCCTTCTGGTTCTTATTGGGTAGAATTGCGCACTCCTGTAGTAGACCTTGTTGCCTGCGCTCGCTGGTCGGGGTTGCGTCTTCTTTGCGACTTGGGCTGGATTCAAGGCCTGATGGAGGCGTCCGGAACGTGAATGAGCAGCACCTCTACCAGATGTCACGTGGTCGTGACGCTGAAGAAGGCAGCAGGTGGTTGGTTCAAGACAAACCTCTTTCGGGTGAATTTGTGCCTAGAAATGAAAAGACAAGGTAGAAGTAATACATGCTGTAGACTGGCAGCGGCGAACAGAGCGTCGGCTGTCGGTAATCTAATAATTGCTCGAACGCGTCGCCTTTTATACGTCAGTCATGGAACCTTCCAGCATCATCGCTGGTGCTCGCGTAAGCTCCAGAACATGGACTCTCAAACTAGGTTTCATGGAACCCAGGGGTTCCGATATAACGTTAATTGCGGTGGGGTGGCTTGTAGATGCTAGGCGAAGAAAACTATGAAACGAAACTAAAATATTTCATAGGTGTTTCTTACTTCTAGTGTATGGAGAGCGGTAAAACTGCATGTCAAGGAAGCGAAAAATGTCCCTTTTGCGATGCTTCAAAGTCGCGTCAGTACTCCTTTAGGACCGTCGCTGCCTAAAGGCAGGGCCCCGGTGCGTATGACTGGACTGAGTAGAGGACGATACGCCCACTCAAGCCCAGTCACATACCCCTGTGGACGTCGTTCCCGCGGGAAGCGTATGTGTATGCGGTACAAGCAAGCTCTATAGACCAGAACACAGCGAATTCCCTGCGCATCGCCATATTTGCATCGCGCGTCGCGCCATCTATCGCACACGCGACGAAACAACATGCGCGGGCTGCCACGCCAGCAGACGCCACACAGAGCAAGCGGGAATCTCCTGAAACTCAGCCCGTCGGAAAGCGTGTTTCGCTTCTTTTCTAGCCTGGACATTTTCGCTGATTTTATTGGAACATCAAGAACATCTTGCTCATGCAAGTCCACAAGGTATACAGTACGTGCTGACTCCTGAGTGGGCTGCGGAAGCAACCTCGTCAGATACGTACGCTGTTACATTTGTAAAAAAGAAAAAAAAAACGTTCTGGTTGTAGTACGCGTCAATCGTAATTGCTGTGCAGCTCGCGAAAGAGTGAAACGATGTTTTGTTGCCCCATATTACAAGTTGTGCACAAAGATTTGTGAAAGCTCATCGTTTCAGCATGCATCGCGTAATAATTAGAGGACGCTTTACGGGTAGTTTCGCGGAACGTAATTTTACAGCGAAAGCTGTTATGAGATCACAACAAGGGCCGTTTTTGGTGCCGTAGTTGTCCGCCGCCGCCGCCGCCGGTGTCCGTAACCACTATCGCTCGAAATAAGAAAAAAAAAACGAAATAAGAAAAAATTTCCAGGATGGAACGAGGTTCGAACCTGGGTCCGCTGCGTGGGAGCCCAGTGTTCTACCACAGAGCCACGCCGGTTTTTTCTTCTTTCATGGTATTTATTACAAATGTGTGTAATTTGCATACATAGCGAACAAAATACTCGAGGCGGCCTCTACCAGCGTACAAGCGTTACACAGAAGTCCTAAAAGGGTATTAAAGCTATACATTTCATGAAGAGTGGATACCAGTCCGGTTGAAACTCTAATTGTTCGTAAAAGTCTTTTAGCTGAAGAGCCATTTGAATGAAATGCAACCGCGATGATACCATGGGTTCCGCATGCCTGTCTAACATGTGAGTTTTCCATAAACTGTGCATACCCATTAGTAATAGCATTTCAACAGGCACAGAATGGCTTTTCGGTGGCATGAGATAACGTATGCTATACGAATTTAAATCGAGTTGTTTTTTAAAAGCCCTTTGTAGAACGTCCCAGAAGAGTATGGCGTCTTTACAGCTGATGAAGCAATGTTCTATAGTTTCCGGAACTTCACAGAGGCGACAGTTAACTGAAGAGATGCCTTTGCTGCTTAACCAGGTCTTCACAGGCAGCGTCTCTGTATGCACTTTGTAGAAGAATGTCTTGGATGTTGGTGAAATAGGCATTTTCTTCACACGCACAAGCACGTCGTGTCCAGGCAATCCAACATATAGTGAGCGGTACAAAGGTGCAGGAAACAACATATCTAATATGACATTATATAGATCTTTTCGTGAACTAGAGAATAAATAGTCGTTAGAGAATCTTACTGTCAAAAACCGCACTGATTCATACACTTCACGCATGAATCCTTGTAAATAGGGAGGCGAGGCACAATTAGCAGATACCACTAAACTTGGTAAAACATCGACGAGATTCGCTTGTAAAAATGTTCGAAGCAGCGGATGATCGCAGTCCCGAAAGTAGAAAAAACGGGATACCAATTGTCTAATAAAGAGATGCACCAACCCAAGACCACCTGCACAAACTGGTCTAAAAACATTGTCACGCCTCATCGGCTCGTAACTTGATGACCAAATAAAGGTAGCAAAGATTCGGTGAAACTTCTGAATGTAAACCCTGGAACAATGTAGTATTTGCAGTACGTAGAATAATTTTGTTGCCAGGAATAGATTGCATGCTTCAGCTCTGCCAAAAATTGAGAGGTTATGGGGAATAAACGTCTGGGCGTAACGCTTTAGGCTGGGTACACGTTCTTTCCAATAATGTGCGCTTGACTTATATGCATCCAATGGAACGCCAAGGTATTTCGGTGGCACACAAGACCATGCAGTGCCCTCGAAATTCGTTGGTTTATAAGCCCACGGGCCAAACCACAGTCCTAAACTTTTAGCAAAGTTCATTCGTGCACCAGAAATGGTTCCGAATTCCCGAATAGTGGACACCACTGTTTTTATACTGGAAATGTCTGTACAAAAGAACGCCAGGTCATCCGCATACGCTAATACTTTCACCTCAATTCCGTAAACACTGAAACCGTGAACATTGCAAGATCGAATCACGCTTAAGCACAGTGGTTCCAAATAGAGAGCAAAAAGCAGTGGCGACAACGGACAGCCTTGCTTCACAGAAGAGTGAATCGACACAGGTTTTGACAGGTGGCCATTAACAATCAAACGTGTTGAACAATCACTGTAGCATAGTTTTATACCTTTGAATATAGTGGAACCAATGTTAGCATGGTCTAGAAGAGAAAATAGAAAGGAATGACGAACCCGATCAAACGCCTTCGCTAAATCTACTTGTAATATTGCCAGTTGGTCATACGAGTGGGAAGAATGTTCCAATACTGTGCCGGCAATGTGTATGTTGGTTTGTATTGAAACTGCGTTGCATAAAGACCCTATACAGGCTTGATGCCGCGAAGGAACCACATTAACACATGTAATGTAGCGTGGTAGAAGAGTAAAATAACAACCAAGCGTCACACAACGCGAATTTTGTAACCAAGCGTCATACAATGCGAATTGCGCAACGAGTGGGTTGTTGAATGCTTCCAACCCATTACAAAGGGCACTCCCATAATTCTTCATCGTCATCAGCCACAGCATCAACAAAGTGCACCTAATGCCTTAAAGGTGTTCAGCGGGTACCACGATTCTCCGCAGAATGAAGAAAAATGAAATAGTGGCTCCGCAGAATTACGAATAATGTCGTGGTGGGTGCTTCCGAACTTCACAAAAATTATGGTTTGTGGCGTAGTGGGTACGTTGCTAGTTTACTTGTATTAGTAGCCACAAGAGAGTTTATAACGGGCTCTAGAAATGCCGCTCTTCCAGCTTTCGCTGTGTCTGTGCAGCGCTTACCGCGCAGGCCTGGCGTTTTTTGTTTCACGAGCGCTCTTACAATAATGCGTCTTCCTCACAAAAGCGTGCTATCAAAGAGTATAACCTGCAGTATTGTTCAGCGATCCCTTTTGGTAGCTACCTGCGCGATTTTATTCTTGTAACAATGGTGCTTTACAAGCGAAACTGTGCTACTCTTAAGCCGGTTAGCTACGCCTGCAACGTAAAGGACACTGGCGCGAGTACTGTTTACTTACGTGCCAATATATGTATTATGTGCAGCTGGATGCCTCGTGTCCAAATAAATTTGTGGACATCAAACACTGAAATGAAAGCACGAAATTCTGGCCAGCTGTTGAGGAGCACCGTGCGATTTATTGCTTTTTGAAGACGAAATCTCGAAGGCGTGGATGCCGTCAAAAACACTAAATACGTTGAAAGTGGCAAAGCATGCTGATTGCTTGTGCTTGAAAGCACTACCTTGCACTAGATTTTCGTCAAAGGAAACGCTCAAAGGTATGAAGTGCACCCTCACACAAAACTCGCGCCTGCCTTCAACCCAGCTGCGTGTCACGCAAATTAGGTTCGCAAAATGAAATAGGTGGGCATCACACTGCAGAATACACGCAGTTAGTGCACTTACACGCGCATTTTCACTCGGCTCCTAGTTTTTTTTTTGCTTGAATCACAGTTATCCACTCGCGGCGAAGCTGAAAACACCGCACCGGCACTATTTCCGTGGCGCGTCGTATTCGTCGCAGACAACACTAATATCCTCTTGTTGCG
This sequence comes from Rhipicephalus sanguineus, assembly GCF_013339695.2. Classification (NCBI taxonomy): domain Eukaryota; kingdom Metazoa; phylum Arthropoda; class Arachnida; order Ixodida; family Ixodidae; genus Rhipicephalus; species Rhipicephalus sanguineus. The sequence continues at coordinate 45,253,310 of NC_051181.1, read as the reverse complement.
CTGCTAGTTTTGGCATCCAAAGACGACGCAGTAGTGCCCAGACAAGCTCTTATACGCTGAAGCGGCGTTAACGGGTACTTTTTCGCCCTTCAAAGCCTCAGAACTGCAGCTTGCCCTGTTTACTTGGTGCAGCCCGCGCGCGCCTTGGCAGCCCACTCAGCCCGGCGTCTGGGTGCGAGAGTATCTGCTCGGCTCGCCAGCAGCCTGGGTGCGAGACAGGCGTGCTCTGGTGTATAGTCGGGTGCAACTTAAGGTGCCCGGAAAGACCCCATCAAAACGACCGAAACGCCGCTGGCGATCGCCTCCGCGGCTCCAAAAAGAGTTCCCATGATGCGCTCGTGAATGTTTCCCGAAGGCGGGGCCACCGGCCGTCCGGCTCAGTGTCGCAGCCAGGAGGGGTTGGGGGGTGGGGGGCGTGTTCCCCCTCCCTTCTCCGATAACCTTTTCTGGCTACGTCCCTGGTCCGGCTCGTGACGTCAGTCTGGAGTCCTCGCCCATTGGTGCAGGCTTGTGTGCGTCTGCCTTCGAGGAGGAAATTCCGCGAATTTTAAAAGTTGTATCTCACTTTAGGTGCTAAAGGTGAACTAACGCTTTTCTTTCTATTTATGTACTGTTTTGCTCTTAGTGATGTATTTCTTTTCACAGAACTGCCGTCCTCGGTGCATTGCTCCTGTTTCTGCTGTACATGACAGGATTGGCTGTGGGTGTTGCACTGACCATTTGGTTTCGCGGATGCGATCCTGGACTGCAGGGAAAAATTTACAGCGTGGATCAAGTGAGGATCACCTGAGACAGGACTGTCTCATATTCGCTTACCATCAACACAATCGGCACATACACCCCAACGTAAACATGATAGTAACTGTAGAAGGGTACGCATTTGGGCTGGTTGGTTCATGATTACGGGTGAAAAACAGCGCTATAAAGACGGGACAAGAAAGGACACGAGACCACGGCGCTGACTAACAACCAAATGTGCCTTTATTCCTTCAGTCAGCATAAATATACTTCACCACTAACGTAATGAAATTACAGAAAACTCAGCCTGCGCAGAGGCAGTCAGGCGATCAACGAGACATGAATTCTATCTCCTTCGGAAGGAGGGAAATCGAGGGGAGGCTTACACATGCCTCGCCGCTATTGTAGATGTGATAAGCTTCTGAAATGAGGCGCGCGCGCTCGTCATGGTATTTTGACAAGAAAGTGGTATCGTTAAAAGATGGATGGCAACCGCAACTGTTACAGTGAAGAGATAACTATCTGTAGCTTGTTTCTGAACCTTGTTCGAATGCTCGCGCATGCGGTCATTAGCGCACCGCCCCGTTTGCCCGACATAGTAACGCCCGCAAAAAAGTGGAATCTTGTATACAACTTCTTGACAACATTCAACAAACTTCTGCCTGTGCTTCTTAGTGCATCTTCTTTTCTTCTCTTCTTCTCGGTTGACTTGCTGGCACAGGCTACCAAGCTTATTTTGGGCAGAAAACAACAGCCTAACGCCTGCCCTGCTGACAACTTTCTTGAGATTGTGCGCTACTTTGTGCACGTACGGGATAACCGCAACAGTTTGCTTCGAGTTTGTCTCGGATTGCACAGCAGCTGAGCGCTTGTTTTTAAAGCCTGCTACGAGGCTTTCGGCAATGTTAGTCAAAAGCGTTGCTGGAAAACCTGCGAGCTTCAGGCGTGCTACTTGTGAAAGAAAACTTGCTTCAACTTGGTGGTCACAGGACCTGTCTAGCGCCGCCTTCATGCAAGCTCTTGCAATTCCGCGTTTAACAATCTTCGAGTGCGCAGAGGAAAAAGGGAGAAGGCTCTTTTGAGATCTGGGCGCATAACTCCAACATAAATGGCTATTTGAGAACGAGAGTTCCAAGTCTAAGAAGCGCAGTTTGCTGTCTGAGGGATGCTCAGTGGTAAGTTCAAAAGAACTTAATTCCGTGAGGAACACGTCAAAAATTGTAGCAGCAGCAGGCTGCGCGTCAGAAGGGTTAGTGCTGTAAAAGATTAAAAAGTCATCCACGTATCGCATCACCTTTACCGTGCTCGTCTTACTTAATTTGCTCTCAAGAACCTGGCAACGAGAAGTGGGAATGTTTCTGCAAAAGTTTTTGTGCCTCCTTGATGTCGACGACCTCTACCTCATAAGGACGCCAGGTACTGTTTCTGCCTTTCTCCGGGATGAGTGTCCAGTGGGCGTGCGTGCCTCTTCCGTGGATATCAAGGACTTATATTATTCGTTGCCTCAGGAAGATGTGTGTACAGAAGTTAGCAACTGTATTGACAAATATGGGGCTCTTAGGTCTCAAAACGCAAGTGGAATCACTGTGGACAGGTTTTTAGAGTTTTTAAAGTTTTATATGCGATCCACCTTTGTCTGCTTGGAAGATAAGCTTTTTATACAGCGGAAAGGTGTGTGCATAGGCTCTTGCATCGCCCCTGTCCTTAGTGACATTTTATTAGCTAGCTATGACCGCAATCTTGAGAGCAAATTAAGTAAGACGAGCACGGTAAAGGTGATGCGATACGTGGATGACTTTTTAATCTTTTACAGCACTAACCCTTCTGACGCGCAGCCTGCTGCTGCTACAATTTTTGACGTGTTCCTCACGGAATTAAGTTCTTTTGAACTTACCACTGAGCATCCCTCAGACAGCAAACTGCGCTTCTTAGACTTGGAACTCTCGTTCTCAAATAGCCATTTATGTTGGAGTTATGCGCCCAGATCTCAAAAGAGCCTTCTCCCTTTTTCCTCTGCGCACTCGAAGATTGTTAAACGCGGAATTGCAAGAGCTTGCATGAAGGCGGCGCTAGACAGGTCCTGTGACCACCAAGTTGAAGCAAGTTTTCTTTCACAAGTAGCACGCCTGAAGCTCGCAGGTTTTCCAGCAACGCTTTTGACTAACATTGCCGAAAGCCTCGTAGCAGGCTTTAAAAACAAGCGCTCAGCTGCTGTGCAATCCGAGACAAACTCGAAGCAAACTGTTGCGGTTATCCCGTACGTGCACAAAGTAGCGCACAATCTCAAGAAAGTTGTCAGCAGGGCAGGCGTTAGGCTGTTGTTTTCTGCCCAAAATAAGCTTGGTAGCCTGTGCCAGCAAGTCAACCGAGAAGAAGAGAAGAAAAGAAGATGCACTAAGAAGCACAGGCAGAAGTTTGTTGAATGTTGTCAAGAAGTTGTATACAAGATTCCACTTTCTTGCGGGCGTTACTATGTCGGGCAAACGGGGCGGTGCGCTAATGACCGCATGGGCGAGCATTCGAACAAGGTTCAGAAACAAGCTACAGATAGTCAGTTATCTCTTCACTGTAACAGGTGCGGTTGCCATCCATCTTTTAACGATACCACTTTCTTGTCAAAATACCATGACGAGCGCGCGCGCCTCATTTCAGAAGCTTATCACATCTACAATAGCGGCGAGGCATGTGTAAGCCTCCCCTCGATTTCCCTCCTTCCGAAGGAGATAGAATTCATGTCTCGTTGATCGCCTTACTGCCTCTGCGCAGGCTGAGTTTTCTGTAATTTCATTACGTTAGTGGTGAAGTATATTTATGCTGACTGAAGGAATAAAGGCACATTTGGTTGTTAGTCAGCGCCGTGGTCTCGTGTCCTTTCTTGTCCCGTCTTTTTAGCGCTGTTTTTCACCCGTAATGATAGTAACGTAGCATGACCAGAATTGTTGCTTTACAAGTCACATAAATATAACAGTGCGTCCCATACATTTCTACCATTGCAACTTTCCTGGTAACGCGACCGTGTCCTTTGACTACCTAAAGAGACTGACAACGAATTTTTATTGTACCTGTTTTCTTTTCTGCAGTGAAAGACCTAGTGGTCACAGCGAATATAATCATAGACTCGTAACGCGAAAAAGCCGTGAAGCATTTTTACACTGGAGCTGTTATACTTTCCGGTATACCGTTACGCGTTCGCATAAACTATCATCATCATGAATGGCCTCTACCTTTCTAGCGCGTGCGACGCAATAACTCGGCCGGCGCGCATTCTCTTCGTCCTCTTCTTCATCTTCTGCTTTGCTCCCCGAACTTATGCTCCCGGCACGCTCTCTCCCACTGCGCCGATTTGTCCGACGTGGGATGCAATAATTCGGATGGGCGAGAGAACGCGTGCGGAGCGAGAGAGAAAAAAAAGAGAGAAAGTGAGACAGAGAAAGAAAGAGAAAGAGAAAACTTCTTGGCGAAAATATTCCTTCACGATGCTGGATTCAGACCTGCGTACCCACGACCCGAAGGCGAGCATTGGGACCCCTCGGCTATCCAAGGCTGTGCTTGCAGAGCAAAACATAGCCTTGCATAGTATAGTATAGCGAGGGGGTGAGAAAGGGACGTGAAGGTTGCCGAGAGTTGCGGCGCAAGCAACGTCACTTCTCAGCGTCCACTCCTTTTACCTCGTAACAAGGAGATAATGAAGAGAGGATGCCTAATAATATGCGGACTGTAATTTTACGCGTGAATTAGTATGCGCATCAGAAACATCAACCTGTACAGCAATCCGAACGACCGCTTCGCGCAGTACCAAGGTTTGTCCACTAGGCAGCGCGACGTAGCGATTTTAAATGCGGAGCACTGTAGGAGCCCGGACTGTCGTCTGCTACCAGTGTCATATCCTGTCATCTCATGTCGTCGCTTGGCGTCACGCAGGCAAGCCGTCTATAGCGTAGCCATGTATAGCATAGCCATGTATAGTATTGTATAGCAAGGGGGCAGGAAAGGGAAGAGAGGATGAGGAGCAGGGGAGGGGGTAAAGTAGCATTGCCACGCATGGCATCACGTGGGCAAAACCATATATAGCATAGCCATGTATACCATAGTAAAGCAATGAGGTCGGGAAGGAAAATGAAGGCGAGGAGGAGAGAAAGGAGGAGTGGAGGGGGTAAAGCATAGGATGACCATCTATCGCGTCGCACATAGAGCACTGCACGGGCCCGGGCCGGCCCGAAAGCCCGGGCCCGGCCCGGCCCGCGGGCCGGGCCGGGCCGTCCGAAGCGTTTTCCAGCGGGCCCGGGCTGGGCTCGGGCTTCAAAGTGCGGGCCCGGGCCGGGCCCGGGCTTGATGCCGCGGGCCTGGGCCGGGCCCGGGCTTGAGGCTGCGGGCCGGGCCGGACTCGGGCCCGCTCATTAAAAGGCGTAAGTCGGGCCTTCGAGCACACGCGAACATTATGCATTGCATGGTCTAAGGTATATTGTGCCAAGCTGAAGTGACACGTATATAAACAGCAGTAACAATGGGCCAGATCACGGTTGTTCCCATGGGAGGCATAAAGATTTCGGTCTTTTATTCGAGGTTGACACATACGATACATTTCATTTATATTCCTTAGTATTACGTGCCAAAACCACGGCATGATTACGAGGCACGCCGTAGTGGCACCGGATCAATTTCGACCACCTCGAGTTCTGTAACGTGCACTTAAAGATAAGTATATACACGGGTGTTCTTCCATTTCGCCCCCACCAAATTGCGGCCGCCGTGGCCGCGGGAATCGCACCCGCGTCCTAGGACTTAACAGCGAAACAGCTTAACCGCTGAGCTACCACCGTGGGCAAAGCAACATTTCTATGCATGTACACACCGGATTTTCCGTCCGATCGCCCGCTACAAAGCGCACGGCATCATTAATAATTATCATCTACAACTAATATCCTCTAGCGGGCCCGGGTCGGGCCTGGTCATGAACAAGCGCGCCCTGGATTAGTTTAGTAATGAACGCCCGGGCCCGGGCCGGGCCCGGGCTTGGAACGACGGGCCCGGGCCGGGCTCGGGCTGGATACGGTCAAGTACGCCCGGGCCCGGGCCGGGCTCGGGCTTGGAACCACGGGCCCGGGCTGGGCTCGGGCTTCATGAAGCGGGCCCGGGCCGGGCCCGGGCCGTAAAATCCGGCCCGTGCAGTGCTCTAGTCGCACAGGGAAATCCACGTATGGCATAGCCATATAGCCGTGTATAATATAGTGTAGCAAGGGGGCGGGAAAGGGAAGTGAAGGCGAGGGTAAGGAGGTGGGAAAGGCGCAGGGCGGAGGGTGAAGTATAGCATAGCCATGTGTAGTATAGTATAGCAGGGGGGGTGGGAAATGGAAGTGAGGGTGCGGAAGAGATGTGAGGGTGGGGAGGAGGGAAAGGAGACGGGGCTAACTCAAAGCATAGCAGTTTATAGTATAATATAGCAAGGGGGTGGGCAAGGGAAGTGAGTGGGAGGAGTAGTGATGTGAGAGTTAGGAACAGGTGCATGTCCATGTAAAAAAGTACCTAAGATTGCCCGGCATAGAGGGTTTGGGATCGATGAGGTTGTACAATGCAGTATAAAAACGTGAGCTGTTCTAATATGCAAAATGTGCAGTGGAATAAGAAAATTCCGGAAGATCCAATGCTCCGTGGAAATCGACGTTATGCGCAGCAGTGAGCAAGGAGTGTGATATGGTGCATCTTGCGACCTTGAGCCAGGTCTTACGGAGCAGTCATTTGACTACTGCTTCGTAAGCAGTAGCGTGACTAACGCAGTAGCGTGACTAACCGGAGCTTAGAAGGTACGTAGACTACATCGTGACACATTAAGGGCATATTGTAGTCATCGGTGACGTCGGAGCTCCCTATCGAGCACGTACGTCAGTTTCATTGAGGAGAAATGCGCGCTACGGTGCGCTCACGTGCATGTCAAGCAGCGTTTCTTGGCGCATTCCTGCGCCATCGAGCAACGCTACACAATAAGTGGCAGTGTCACACACTTCGCGACTGACTCCAAACCTGTCAACGCTAACTCGTAGTTATTCATCAGTTAACGAACATTACGTGGTGCTAGCCATCATTAACAGCGCAAGCCAGCACTTTTCGTTGAATATTTTGACAATATCAATTAATCAATCATTCAATCAATCAATCAATCAATCAATAATAATAATAATAATAATAATAATAATAATAATAATAATAATAATAATATTAATAATAATAATAATAATAATAATAATAATTGCTGGGGTTTCACGTGCCAAAACCACGATACCAGTGGGATGCTCGCAAAAAGGGGGACTTCGGATTAATTTAGACCACCCGGCCCACGACGTGGCGGACAGGTTAGGCCTATCTGTCCCGACGTGGGAGCGGCCCGCTACGTGCTAGTTCACGCCCCGACGGACCTAAATAAAAGTTTTTCCATACCATACCATACCCGGGGTTACAAATCAAATAAATTGCGCGGGATTTGAGATATTTAAAAGCGTCCGTCAACGGCGACAGTGAAGCAGCGCGAGCAGGGCACGCAAGAAAGGCAACCGCTTTTAAAGACGATAGTCTTTCTTGGGATACTTAAACGGAGAAATTTTGGTCTGTCTTTCTGTCTGTCTTTCTGTTTGTCGGCACGTCCCTCGATTCAGCCACTCGGCCAAAGTTGAACCACTTGCCCAAGGGCCAGCCGTCTTGAACTGGTACGGCTGTTCATACTTGTGAACGTTGTCGATCAAAAAGTAAATATCATGCATATCTGAGGTGCAATATCACTAGGTAAGTATTAGGTGGCGTGTTCCTTTAAAGGAGTCCTGACACAAAAACTTTCGCCCCGCGTTTTTTTGTTGCAATGTGTTGCTGGGGGCCTGTTAGTCATAACACGGCACATCGTTTGCTGGAGCGCGCGACAGATAAATAATTACAAGCTCCTCATTACCGACACAGCCTCAGTTTCGGTTTGACAGAGCTCCAAAAACGACAAGCCGCCGGGTGCAACTATCACCACCTAGCGAGTGAAACGCTCGGTCACGTGAGCACACAGAACAGTGACGCATTTCTGCACGGTCTGTCGTCGTCGGGCTCATCGTAGTCTGATGGCGACGATTTTCTTGCGGCGGGGATCGAAGGAATTTTCGACGTGGCGAATCACTTCAGGTTTGACCCTCTGGCGAGGAGCGATTCGTCGGGAAGCGCGTCAAAACAGAAATGGCGGCTATGACGTCATCGTAACTTGTACCGGCTGCAACGGTTACGTAGGGGAAGTAGGGGGGTCACCTCGGGTCACCTCCGAGGGTTTCAATGCACTAGGTGCGGCCTATAATGCTGGATCGCGCTCGCGAACTTCAAAATTCATATAAAATACCTTCCAAGCTTTATTCGCTGTCGATATTTTGCAGATGGTACACGCACGTACACGGGAATCGATCCAGCAGGCTATCTCGGCCGCGAAATTTTGTGTCAGTACCCCTTTAATAGAAAATGCATACATACGTGATTTTAAGGACCCTAGTTTCTTAAGCTGCGCTGAAAATGGGTGAAATTTGCCTTCCACCGTGCCCTTCGCACGAGCTCATTGTTGTGTTTCGGTTTCGGTTCTGTATTGCACTGTACGAATGCCATGGGTTGGTGTTGAAAAACTTTAGTTTTGAGAAGGCCAAGAAGGTGAAAAAAAATATTTAAAGAATGAAAAAGCAGCGTTGTGGGCGGCCTTCAGGCTGCCGGTTGTGGGCGCCGCTCTGGCATTCCTGTTTTACCCAGGCGACGTGTAAATAAAAGAGTGTGTGGAGAGTACTCGTTGAGTGCGGACGTTTCTTCTGCTTCAGCGCTTCGCGCCAAACCGCGTGTTCGGGCTGGCTGGCGTCCCCGCCGGTCGCGTTCGTCACCGCCGGTCTTCGCCTGCTGCTGCGCCGGGACTACTAGCACGCAACACAGCACTCATGTTTCCCGACGTATTGCCAGATGGCGTCCATATCTCACACAGCGCCTCTTCTATCGTCTTTACACGACATTTGCAGCGAAGCACGCAGATACGCGGCCAATTTTTTTACGTAAGACCGGAACTTCCCATGACGATCAACTGACGAACTTTGAATGCAACTACAGTTGCGGCAAGGTATTCCCACCTCGATGCAGATTTCGAGTGCGAAGACGACAGGTGCCTTACTGTCATAGCAATTTTATAGAAAAAAAAAATGGCGAAGCTTGCACTAAGCCGCGCAAGGCCTGAAACACTGAAATTGGACGATTACGAAGACTAATTTGGTTGCTTCTAGGTTTTTTCTAGGCCTTAGCTAGGTGATGCAGGTTGTTTCTAGGTTGCTTCTAAGTCGTTGCTACGCTTTAGCTCGGTGATGCTAGGTTGTTTCTCCGTTGATTCTCAGCGCAGATGGGTTCGGGTTAAACCACAGACAGTCACAGACACGACACGGATCTTCAAACTCCAGAGAGAGAACCTCGCGCTGAAACCAAGCGTTCGCACCTCTCATAGATTTACGGGCACGTCGTCGTTGGTGCAGGCCATCCATCGCTTCGAAATCTTGTCGCAGCCACCGTTGCCTTTCCCGTGCCCTGTTCCCTTGTATTCTCTCCTTGTACGTACTCGGGGTCTTCAGCTCGCCGCCGTCGCTTCGCAGCCATTTGTTGGGCTAACTGTTGCCTTCACCTATAGTGGACCACTGGTGAGCAGTGCGTTTTGCCCAATTTCTGTGGCACGTATCTGTTTATGATGATCGTAGTTTTCTGATAGGCCGCACATTGGTACATACCCGTTTTATGACGATAGTTGTTTTCTTCATTATTAATGAACCAGTGGTGAGTGGCGGGATTTACCCAATTTCTGTGGCACATTCCCGTTTATGGTGATGATATTTCGTGATACGAGATACAAGGAACGATTTGCTAGACAGCTTCGCTGCGTATTATCTGTATCCTTGAAGAAAACACCTTGCATATTTCATTGAGCAAGTACTCACGGAAAATACAATGTAATGTGCACAAATTGGCCACATACATTTGTTTTTTCTTAAAGTTCGAAAGATCCGCCACACTTACGAAAACAACTTACGTTTGTGATGGGTACTAAGTGGTTTCGAAAGTGGATGCGAAAGAAATAGGCTATAGTGATTGAAGTGTGTAGTGGGAGAGTTAGATCTCATAATGTATAATTAGGAGATGCAAATGAACAGTACAGTTGACGTGTCATTCATGTTCTTTTAAAGGGTTAAGCAGCTTCTGAATTTTTTTTTCGGGTAGTTAAATGGTGTATTACGGTATGAAGAGGAAGTGCTAAGTATCAAAACCACCTGGAAAGCGTGAGTCATTTCTGGGCTCACGTTTCATACGTGTGTGTTAATGTTTTGAGGTTGTCGGCTGCATGTTCAGCTCTTACGAAACGGTGGCGGACGGCGGAACACCATTTTGAATAATGCAATTCTTCCTTGCATTGTACGAATAACTGCTGCATTTTTTTTCCTTAGAAAGCTCTGTAGTGAAGTTTTAGACGAAAGTTCGTCTGGGTCAGATAACATGATGATGAAGAAGTTGCGGCCACTGACCAGGTGAAGGCAAAGAACACACGAGATGTTTTAAATGCGAAGCATTTCTTAGCGAACCTCTGGCACTTTGAGCGTTTCTATCTACGTATCTATCTATCTATCTAGCCGCCTACGTCTGGGTGCTCTCATGATCGCCTCCTTAACTTGGTGTAGACCGAAATTTGCATGGGAGGGTAGGAGGATATGACGAATAAGATTGCCGGGTCATGACATGAATAACGTTAAAATCCTGTCGCGTACATCGTCAAACCCTTTCCACCAGACACGTGTGGCACGTACCCGTTTACCACGGGCCGCGATGTACGGGTATGCGCCACAGGTGATTGACAGTATATATCTATCCAGGAACGGCAAGAACAGACATTGGTAACTTAAATGCTAGAGCGTTAAGGAAAACCAACATCGGCAGCGTTGACTCAACTAATGGGAAGAATGAAAATTAGGATCCCAGCAGGAATCGAACCCAAGAATTCTGCGTGGCAATCAGGTATTCTACCACAGAGCCACGCTAGGTCTATAAACTCGTTTGAAAAAAACAGCCTATGCAGGCGTAATATCGGTGCAACGTCAATTGTGGTTGTCGTGCTGGCTATCTAATTTTACAAGAAAGCAATAAACACTACATGATACTCCTACGATGTGTACTCCTACGATACAGGCGTCATATCAGATTAACGTCTGTAGTTCCAGTGTTGGCTCCGCTTTTATAGCAGTCAAATAAACATTACGTTTGTATTCCTATGATTCAGCAAGCTATATTGAAGCATTGCTCGACCCCGGAGGAATACAATAACGAAAGTTACATATGATATCCACATCACCGCACCGTAAAGTGCACTTCGTCCACCAGAACGACGCAGTGTCCTCTTCATTTCTTACGAGGCTGGGCGATGGCCTCATGCTGACCGAGGATGATGCCAGATTTATTGAAAGCCGCTTTGTGGACTAGGCTACGTAGGCCACATGCGCCCAGGTAGTCTACGAATACGACAAACACCAGCCACTGATGTTGGTCTACGTAGCACTATCCAGGTGTACCAGCCTCGACGGCCTATACCTCCCCAACGCGAAGGGTGGCTTTAGGTTTCGACATGTCGCCGGCTCTGTCGACAGACAGTTTGTCGAGGAAATGACCGAGGCATACACGAATTCCAACAGCTCTACATACCACATACGTCACTACACATGGACCCCTCGTCACCACGATCACGACCGGATCCTATGACAAGTCATGACCAACTGCTGGTGCTCAATGATCACGGTGATGATGCCCTTGTTCAAGAACTGTCAAGAACTTCTTGCACACATGCACACGGGTTCGTGAAACGTGCGTGCGTTCTCGGGACACTTATAAGCACTACACATCAGCTTACCGCTTCTGGTGTTGGTAATACCCACGTTGCCATTGGCAGCGTTACCCAACCGTAAACAACTGATTATATAACACATGCGGCTCTTTAACATATATAACTGTGCGTATAAAATTTATAGAAATCTTTAGCGTCATTTTGTAACGTGTCGCTCAGTAAAAAAGTTACGCCACAGTCACCTACTCGCCGCATGCTTCGCATAACATCGACTCCCACGGTACGTGGGATCTGCCGAATTTTTTCACCTTGACTTGGTCAGTGGCCGCAACTCTATCAGACGGAGCTCTGCTGGTTAGTGAGACGCACAGGAGCCCTAAATATATATCATTTTAAGGAAGACACAGCCTTGGCGAACAAAAAGCCGCGGTTGTCTTCTGGTTTTAAGAGCAAATTTAGCATTCCTGCTGAATTTGAACCCAGACATGTTACTGACTCACGAACCAAGTTGCAATGGGTATTGACGGTAAAATTTGCCTACGAGCTCCCCTTGCGGGGGCTGAAATACAGGAGTGATGGGAGGCTGCTTTTGCGCAGCTCGCGTCTGGACGACCAAGTCCAGATCGTGTGCTGAGCCATGGGGGTCGCCAAAGCGCAATAACTTTCGGCCGCCTAGAGCGGCCCGAGGGCCCATCGCCTTCTATGCTTCCATATTGCTAGCGAACACGCACAAAGGACGACATAGAAAGAGACAGGACAACCGCTAGTCTCTTTCTATGTCGTCCTTTGTGCGTGTTCGCTAGCAATATGGAAGCATACAATCAATACCAACTAGCCCAGCTTAATGCATTAACCCATCGTCTTCCTTTCCCCTGAGCACATCCCCCCTCACCTGACCCAATTCATGGTCTCGATAAAGTCGTATCCTCCTCCTCCTCCTCCTCGGTGTAAGCTACATTCATCTTATTTCAGATTCTCCCTTACTACGTTAACACGTATTTGGTTCACGTACCTGGGTTTCTAGGACTATTCCTTGCAGGCGTCGTAAGTGCTGCAACAAGGTATCACATTTTTTTTTCGTCATTGCTTTGTATAGATAGGTTCAGCTCTCATTGGTAGTGAAAAGGGCTTTACGTGAATCTGCTTTGTCACTGAGTTTATATGAACTATAGTTCTATGCTTCACAGTCTCTAATTTTTGTCCATTGCTTTAACGAACTGTGATAATAAACAACAAATTCTATCTGAGGCTGTCTCACCACATTAAAGCTTATATTTCTTTATTGTCTTCGTCGTGAAGAATAAAACGATACCAACCACCTGGCAACAGTGGGCTATTTGTGCCAGCGTAATGAAATATAATTACTAACAAGCGCTGGTTGAAACAGAAGTAGTGCATTAATCTTAAGTCCATACTGACAATTTTTAATGAAATGTCCATAAATGACACATAAAGCGTTTTTGTTCAGAATGTTAGATTGAAGAACAGAAACAATGTTAGCTCTGATACTGGCGGGACGTTACACCCCTTTGGCACCCAACACTTGTTTATTTCCACCACTTGTGCGTAAAGTATTTAATTGCAACTTCTATGTTGTTCTGATTTTGTGTATATATAAGACGAAATAACAAATAATATTGCGACAGCAGTAATATAGACAGTCTCGTCGGGTTTTTTCCGTCACCGTTGATGCAGCCGTCATGTTCTGTATATGTATGAGTATATATATATATATTGTGAGCCCTAACTGTGTAGTTCATTATCTTCACCAGTGCATACAGATCATCGTAATCATCATCATCATCGTTTGTCTTGCCGGGTGTTCCGTCTTTGGCTCGGGCGCCTGTGTTGTCAATACAACCTTACCGTCGCACCTGACGTCGTCTTACATTATATATAAAAACCCACAAAGAAAAATGGCCCTGAAGAAAGTTTCTTCCGAAACGCACGAGCCTTCATTAGCGGCGCGATGTGCTAAACGGCATGGTCACGCGCGTATATAACTTTTATGCGCGAGAGACAACACAGAGAAGAAGGAACCCGAACACAAGAAAGAAGTCAGGACACCACAAACGCCGACTAACAACTGAAGGGACGCACAACGGCGGAAAAGAAAGCAGGCACAAAAACTTATCTGCGCATGCCCATGCAACAGGCGAACCTATTAATCCGGCACGTGTGGGGGTCTACGTGAAAGATAACTGTCAAGGCATTTTATTTCATCTTTATGCAAGTTAATTGACGGTTGGCTCACGCATGCGCTACCACTATTCTCGATATGCCATGCTTCAATCATCAGGCGCGTTTCTTCATTTCTATGCCGGTACAACACTGCGCATTCATCGAATTTTGGCGTGCACTTACAATCTCGACAATGTAAAGAAGAAACGCGCCTGATGATTGACGCATCGCATGTCGAGAATAGTGGTAGCGCATGCGTGAGCCAACCGTCGATTAACTTGCATAAAGAAGAAATAAATTGCCTTAACAGTTATCTTTCACGTGGACCCCCACGCGTGCCGGATTGATAGGTTCGCCTGTTGCATGGGCATGCGCACATAAGCTTTTGTGCCTTCTTTCTTTTCCGCCATTGTGCGTCCCTTCAGTTGTTAGTCGGCGTTTGTGGTGTCCTGACTTCTTTCTTGTGTCCGTGTTTGCACGCCGTGGCTTTTTTAGAATGAATACTTACCAACTAGCTCAGCTCTCTGTTATTCTAAAGGAACCCGAGACACTCGAAGCACTGACGGACAACTGATATTCTATTGAAACCAGCGAGCCTTTTATATCACTGGTGGCCAGAAGACCGCACAAGAAACATGCGCGGACGGAGCATTAGTCATGTGGAAAACAGTACGTGGAACAAACTGCACGATGTTTAAACCAAATATTAAAAGAGCACCACTACAATGTCGCACGCATAGCTACTTGCCAAACACTGCAGAGATTGTCTATCAGAAGAGATTGACGGTGAACCTTGTGAACGAATGTACAAAGATTGCAATGTAATAGGTAAACATCGCGATGCCATAACAAGAGAAATACAGGAAGCACATGCTATAGCAAGATTGCAGGAGATGTGTATAAGCGCACCCTCAGTAGCCCTGTCCCAAAAAGAAATCAAGTAACTGGACTGTGAAGTTTGACGCATGACTGTTTTCTGCCGGCACCTATGTTCCGTCCGCTCATGTTTCTTGTACGTTTCTTCTGGCCCCCAGTGGTATAAAAGGTTCGCTGGTTTCAGTAAAATATCAGTTGCCAGTCAGCGCTTCGTGTGTCGTGTGTGCCTTCTTCTCTGTGGTGTCGTCTCGCGCTGCAAATATGGAAGCTAGAAACCAACTCACCCAACTTTCTGGAATTTATAGACATAAAAATGCTTTAGAGCTGGTGGCACGTACATCTCTGGGCTGCTTGGGCGTCGCAGAGGCTTGTTTACTTATCCGCGAAATGGAGAAAAGCGCCGAAGGGCGCGGAGAAAGGGTGGCGCCCCGTTCGACCTTCATCGCAACGCTAGGAGAGGGGAGCCGGAGGAGGGGCTGCGTGCCTCCGTCAGGAAGTCTTTCGCTTAAAGGGCGTGGTCGTCTGTGGTTGCGTGCTTATATGCAGATGGGATCAACAGATGGCTCATAGCTTTGCACGTGTTGTGCTCTCATCTAAAAGTTTGCGTTGAAGCCATAGGCAGCGGGAGGTCACTTCGCTCGCTGCAGCGGCCGCGTTTCCTAAGGCGTATAGGATTCTATTACATGCATTGCTTCGCCCTTTCGGCGAAACTAAGCCTTGTGTTTTTATAAGAGCTTCTAACCATTTTCCGTGGCTTGCTATTGGTTTCTCCCCCTGTCAGCACAGTATCATCTACAATCAATTCTCAAGCGGCTATCCTATTTGTGGATGTCATTGCTCAGCACTACAAGAAGGCTGAACACCATGTGCTGTGGATTACACGCGGAACAGGTGAGAAGGTGACACGAGGCAAGTGCTCGCTACAACAATGCAAGAGCGAAATAACGCTTAATCTGTGTAGCTTAGGTTGAGGCATGTATCTATGTATACATTTAAAGCGGTTGTAACGCCTACCAGCTTAGGGGTTGCGTTGCACTATTGTAAGAAAGTAATTTCATAATGGACAATTTACTTGTGGTACAATTTCAGCGCAGTAATTGTCCAACAAATTCAAAGCAAAACTTCGAAAAGTTATACGTTATTGTTCCGGCGTACAAAGAAACCAGTGATGAGAGAAGAAAGCGGAGGAAAAACGCGTCACTACTATATCGCACTTGGCTGTTTGGACAGAAAACGCGCTGACCGCAAGCCGCATTCTGCGATCCCCTCAACGCGTCCACGCACGCGGTGCGCTCTCGCGCAAAGCTATATATAAGAGATTCAAATAAAGAGGTCAGCGTTGTTCATTTGCCAACCACCCGATGTGTCGTTTGATTAAGATGCTCGCGTAGACGCCTATATTGCAACTAAGGTCCTCGAAGATGATGAAAAATATCAAAGCTTCAAGATGGTAAAGAGAGAAGTGAAATCGGGAGTCTACAAACATATTGTTACGCTCGAAGGAGACTGAGACGTATACGACTGAAGGGGCCGTTTATTTGGTCGCGAAGGTGAGCGCAGGAGCGGCCAACAGGTTGGATCTCCCAGCGTCGTCGTCTTCTTCCTAGCTGCCTCGGAGCGGCAAGCACGTTCACCGGCCTTCGTTTTCTTTGTCCATATGCGTAACATTCCTCTCCTCGCAGACGACGGCCGCCGGGCGAGTCAGTCGGGTTGTCGCGGCGTGAAAAATTTCAAGCGGGCGACATGGACCACTTGGGTCTTGGCAGCTCGTCTACCACTCGCCGTAAGGCGAGCTATGGTATAGGTGACCTCTGTGAGTCTGGTGATGATAACAAATGGTCCATCGTATGTGGCTAAAAACATTTGACATAAGCCGCGTTTCCGTGTAGGAGTCCACAGCCAGACTAAATCACCGGGTCGATAAGTTACAGGTCGGTGGTGAATGTCGTACCGTGCTTTCGCTCTGTCTTGAGATGCCAAGGTGCGTAATCGAGCTATACGACGCGCATCATCAGCAAGGCAGAGGGTCTCGGCGACTGTGACGTTTTCGTGATTACAGAAAGGGAAAACAGTGTCACTTGTGTGCCGGGGTGGACGAGCGTACAGCAAAAAGAAAGGGCTATAGCCGGTAGTCTCGTGCTTGGCGGTGTTGAATGCATATGTGATGAAAGGTAGCACGTCATCCCAGTTCTCATGGTCGGATGAGACATACATAGACAACATGTTGATAATTGTCCGGTTGGTGTGCTCCGTAAGCCCATTCCTTTGTGGATGGTAGGGTGTCGAGTGACGCAAGCGGGATTCACATAAACGAAGAAGCTTCTCCACGGCATCCGCTGTGAATTGTCGTCCACGGTCGCTGATGATCACGCGAGGTGGGCCATGTCGGAGTATGACGTGTTGCAGCAGGAACAATGAGACGTCACTGGCCGTTGCGGAGGGGACGGCCGCCGTCTCGCAATAGCGTGTCAGGTAATCGACACAGATTATTATCCAACGGTTGCCCTTAGCCGTTTTTGGGAAAGGGCCCAGGAAGTCGATGCCCACTTGTTGGAAAGGTGTGCTTGGAGGTGGCATCGGCTGGAGGAGACCAGCTGGAGCAGTAGATGGACGTTTATGGCGCTGACACTGCATGCAGCTGGCCACATACATCTCAACAGACTTTTGCATTCCAGGCCAATAAAAACGTTCCTTAGTCCGGTGGAGCGTCGGCCCAGAACCTAAATGTCCAGACGTAGGGTCGTCGTGCATGTCACTCATAATGGCTGTGCAAAGGCTCTCCGGCACCATCAGAAGAAAACGTACGCCATTGTCGGAAAGGTTCTTCTTGTACAAGAGTCCATCGCGCATGCAGAAATGGCGCGCATTAGTAGAGGCGGACGTAGTGTTCAAGAGTGGTGCTAATTTTGCGTCCTTTCGCTGCTCTACTTTGAAACTGTCGAGGTCTGGAAAATTAGGCGACACAGGAGCTATAAGGTGGTCAAAGTCATCGGCGTCACAGTCCGTAGTGCTGAGTGGCATACGCGAGAGGCAGTCCGCATCGGCGTGTCGTCGGCCGCTCTTGTAAGAGACGGTGAAGCTGTATTCTTGCAGCCTAAGCGCCCAGCGCGCAAGGCGGCCACAAGGGTCGCGAAGGTTGACAAGCCAACACAACGAGTGGTGGTCGGTGACGACTGTGAATGGTCGCCCATGCAGGTAAGAACGAAACCGCTGGATCGCAAATATTACTGCCAGGCATTCTTGTTCTGTGACAGTGTAATTCTGTTCGGGCCGGCTTAGTGAGCGACTTGCGTATGCAATGACGTCTTCGCGGTCACCATAGCACTGGACTAGGACGGCACCAATACCTACGCCACTGGAATCCATGTGAAGTTCTGTTGGGGCCGACGGATTGAAGTGCTGAAGGACAGGTCGTGACGTCAGCAGAAACTTCAGTTGACGAAAAGAAGACTGGCACTCCAGAGTCCACTCAAAGGGAATGTCCTTTCGTAGCAGGCATGTGAGGGGGTGCGCGACGTAAGCGAATTTGGGAATAAAGCGGCGGAAATAGGAGCAAAGCCCCAGAAAACTGCGGAGCTCCTTGACAGAGCGAGGTGCATTGAACGCTTCAACGGCTGCTGTCTTCTGGGGATCGGGGCGTATGCCATCCTTATCGACGAGATGCCCGAGAACGAGGGTTTGGCGGTCTCCGAAGTGGCACTTCTTCGAGTTTAAAACTAGGCCAGCGTTTCGGATGCAGTTTAGAACTATATCCAGACGCGAGTTGTGCTCACTGAATGTCCGGCCAAAGATGACGACGTCGTCGAAGTAGCACATGCAGATGTTCCACTTCAAGCCGCGTAGAATGGTGTCCATAAATCTCTAGAACGTCGCCGGAGCGTTGCACAGGCCAAATGGCATCACATTAAATTCAAAGATCCCGTCAGGGGTCACGAAGGCACTCTTTTCCTTGTCCTCAGGATGCATCGGAATTTGCCAGTAGCCGGATCGTAAGTCTACTGAGGAAAAGTAAGAGGCCGAATGTAGGCAGTCTACTGCGACATCAATACGTGGGAGTGGGTACACGTCTTTTTTTGTTACGGCACTCAAACGGCGATAGTCCACGCAAAATCTCCAAGATCCATCTTTCTTCTTAACGAGAATCACTGGAGCTGCCCACGGACAGGCTGACTCTTGTATGACTCCCTTTTTCACCATCTCCTGCACTTGATAGTTGATAATTTGGCGCTCTGATGGTGAAACACGATATGGCTTTTGTCGAATCGGATTGGCCGAACCCGTGTTCATGGTATGGCGTGTTCGAGACGCAGGGATTGAGGGTACGTTGTCCATCTGCGCAAAGTCGAATACCGAAACGTGCTTCGAAAGCACACCCACTAATGTTCGCCGTTCGCTTGTGCTAAGGGTCTTATTTATCATTTACAAAAGGGCCGTTTCCGAACTGTGACCTCCAGGTTCTTCCGGCACATCTGTTAGTTCGGCCACCGATAAGGGCGCATGTTCTCTGCTGACCCAGGCCAATTTCAAACCGTCTGGTAACATCACGGGCTCTGAAGAACAGTTTACGGTCCATAAGCCAGTGCGTCCGCTGTTGATAGACACCACACAATGGGGAACCAACACATTCTTCTTCACGCAGTTAACGTGCACCGGCTCTACGCTTGCGTCGAAGCTGTCGCAATCGGCGCCGCTACAGACAACAGGCACACGAACGGTAGATGACGCGGGTATGACAGTATCGCCACAAACACACAGTGTAGTTTCGCCTTCTACAGGGTTTTCCAGGAGCCCTGATGGAAGACCACTCACAAATATCTTCCCTGTGCGGCAGTAGACAGTGGCACCACACTCCCGCAAAAAGTCCATGCCCAGAATAACGTCATGGGTCGACCGGGGAATAATCGCGAATTCCGTCGTAATAACATGACCTCCCAAAGACACGTCAGCACTGCACACACCAATAGGACGCAACGGCTCGCCACTAACTCCGCAGAACTTTGAAGTTTCGTCCCACTTAAAAACAACTTTGCGCCCTCACACGTCTTTAAAAAGAACACTCATTACGGAAATTGTCGCCCCTGTGTCCACCAGGACCATCACAGGCACATCATCCACAAGAACACGCACTTTGTTTTTGAGCATCCACACAGGAGGTATTTCTGGCATTAGCACATCTCCAGCGACCTCACCTCCATCGGCCGCGCTAGCTATTTTTCAGGTGGCGAAGGGGACGTGGTGCGACGCAGCGGTGAGGGAGAACGAGGAGCACGCGGTCGCGGTGGAGGCGTCAAACTCCTGTAAGATGCCGGGGAGTGCGGCAAGCACGTTCACCGGCCTTCGTTTTCTTTGTCCATATGCGTAACAATATCAATCCAGTGCACTTGCTTTGTAAAATATCCGAGGGAGACAAGTGCGAAAATAAGTGGAAAGCTTGACGTGACCGACAATTCAATGACAACTTTTGCTGCGGTCAACATCACCGCAACTTTTTCAACAGCATTTGGTCAATGTATGTCAATAATAACATGCAGACTCCCAACAGAGCTGCAGGTGATCGCGAACAACACGCTGTTGCTTGATTTAACACTTTTATTACAGTCATATACACACATATCGGTTGTCTCACTGTGCTCACGTAGAGCAGCACAAACCATTAATGATTATCTGGCAGAGAGCAAAAGACTTGCGAACTCAATTTCTCATGGCATACCGTGATTTGCGGAGAGATGAAACGACGACATTGCGAAGAGCACTGATGTTTGCAAATGACTGATTAAATGTTAACACTTTGTTTCAGCTTTCATTCTTGGCATTTCTATGACGGTCTACAGCACGCTATGCGTACATATGGGTTCTGTTACTATGGTAAGCACAAACGTTTTTTAGAGCTTTATAAATCATCTTGCCTAATTAGGTATGTATTGTCCAGTAAAATAAGTTAGGCTTGTATGCGGAATGTGTGCTTTGATGTTACTGTAGTCGTGACAACAGAGAGAGAGAGAGAGATAAGATTCTTTAATGAAATGCCCGGAGAGGTTAGCCTGGTTTGTCGCCTGGCTTGCTACTCCAGGTGTCGGGTGATTATGGTATATACAATGATCACATATACACCATATTTTGCGATCTTATACTGAGAACTGGAGAGGCCGTCCAAACTAGCGAATATAAATCCTCAGCAGAATCAGCTTCGGCGGTTGTAACGAAGTTCTCTGCGGTCAGTTCATCAGATCTGGATGACAGCTTCACACCAGAGGAGCTCCAATATGTGCTGTCTTCTGTAAAACGAACAAGTTCACCAGGACCAGATGGAGTCACATACGCTGCACTGGCTAATTTGTGCGAGAAAGGAAAATTGCACCTGTTGGACATTTACAATAAAAGTTGGCAAGAAGAAAAGGTTCCGGAAAGTTGGAAGATATCGAAAGTAGTACCGTTGCTAAAGCCAGGGAAGAGCCCTATGCAGTTGGATTCGTTTAGGCCGGTTAGTTTGACAAGTTGTATTTCGAAAGTGATGGAGAAAATGATCAATGAACGAATTTTATGGTGGCAAGACATGAAGAAACTACTACCAGAAAGCATAGCCGGCTTCAGAAGAGGTAGATGCACAATGGACTGCACTTTGGACTTGGTCACAGATGTGGAAAACCAACGTACGGAAGGAAACATCACTGTCGCTGTATTCCTTGATGTCCAACGAGCATACGACACAGTGAGTCACGTTCACGTTCTGGAAAGCCTGGCCCTGCCGGGATTCAAGGGCAAGATACTGCGTTGGATCGCTGACTTCCTGAGGCACCGGCAAATTTTTGTAGTTACACAGGAGGGCCCGACGTCAGAACACGTCGTCAACCAAGGAGTGCCACAGGGCAGCGTGCTAAGCCCTACTCTCTTCAATGCAGTCATGGCGCAGCTCCCGTATAATCTTCCACCTAACATCAGATGTTCAGTATATGCTGATGATATAAGTATATGGACGTCTGGTCCATCGTTTTTGGATGTCCAACAAACTTTACAAGAAGGATTGGATTATGTAGACCGTTTTCTAAGAAAAAGAGGTATGGCACTGAGTCTGGCTAAAACAGCCATACTACCGTTTACATTGAAAAGACCTGGAGATTTCCAGATTAGTCTGCAAAACCAGCCTATTCAAATGGTAAAAACTCATAGATTCTTGGGAGTGATTTTAGACCGGAGACTAACATGGTCGCCTCATGTCCAGTCCCTTGAACAAAAAGTGAATCAGGCCATTCGAATCCTCCGGCATCTCTGCGGGGCAAAATGGGGCGGTACTACAGAGTCGTTATTAGCCCTACATGTTGCGTGGATACGCCCCATCGTAAGTTATTCACTGCCGCTGCTGCACGGACTTCCAGCCTCCACCGAAAGGAGACTCCACTTGTTATTGGCAAGGAGCTTGAGGGTGTGTCTGGGGTTGCCACGGTCAACTTCCAGTGCTTTAGTGAATGCAGAGGCTCGACAACCACCTTTGGCAGTACTCCGAGCTAAAGAAACATGTCGAAATTTATTTAGAATTTTCACGCAACATGAAAGTCATCCTTTATCTGGTGCACTAACACAAAGGACGGCAACGAGACTACAGGATAGTGTATCATCATTTCAAGCAGTAGTACCAGGATTTAAACGATGGAAACCTTCAAAACCACCTTGGACGCTGCCGCTTCTCAACGTTATCTATGAAATAGATGGCATACGGAAGAAAGCAGACATGGCGCCTCTAGTAGCCGCACAGATGGTACTTCATCATTTTCATATAACGCATAATGACAAAACGAAGATATATACAGATGGATCATGCACTGAAGAAGCGTCAGCCTGTGCGGTTCTTATACCCGAAATAGAGGAAAAGAGAATGTACAAATTATCCCACAAATCTTGTGGGACGACAGCAGAATTGGTGGCTATCTTTGAAGCAGTTAAGCTTATTTGCGAGAATTCTGAGCCACGAAAGTGGGTGATATGCACGGATAGCAAACCTGCCCTTCAGCTAATCAGAAATGCGAGATCACTTTACAAAAATGGTGAAATAGCACAATGTATTGCAGAAACGGTGGAATATGCCTCAGCGCAGGGTCACAACATTGTATTCCAATGGATACCCAGTCACACTGGAATAAAGGGAAATGAAGAGGCTGACAGCCTCGCGAAGAAAGCATTGAACGAAGGACGGGATTGCGCAATCCCTGTGTCTGGGGCGGATATTCGACATTTTATAACGCAAGGAGCTAACCATTGTTTGATGGAGAAGTGGTTTGATAGCCCTAAATCAAAGGAATCAGTACTTTATGAAGTTGATCCACACAGAAAATTTTTCATAGCGACAGATCTCCCACGACACTTGGAGACTTTAATCCACAGACTTCGATTGGAAGTAGCCTACACAAACAGCTTCCTGCACAAGATACATCGATCCAACTCCCCGGAATGCCATTGTGGTCAAGCAGAAGAAAATGTTCGCCATATTCTTTTGGAGTGCGTTAAATACGCGAATGAAAGAGAAAAATTAAAGAAAAAATTAGCAAGTTTGGACAGACGGCCCCTCACATTAAAGAAATTACTTGGACCATGGCCTGAGATGCATCTTCAGAAAAAGGCGAACATCTTCCTGACAGATTTTTTAGTGGAGACCGGACTGGATAAGCGCCTGTGATAAACAGCCAGGGATTGATTTATATGAAAGGTGTTGGTGCATATACTGATAGTAGAAAAGGAAGGTGTGCGGGTGAACAGTTTATGACAGTGTGAACTGCTGCAAGCAAACTGTGTATTGGTATGATTTTTTTTCGGATTGTTCATGTTTAGGTACCGTTCAGTATTATTCTTTTTTTTTTCGCTGCAAAACAGTTTGAACAGAACAGAACAGAACAGAACACCATATACACACAAATAGTACATACAGTCACAAACACACATATATACATAAGAAGAGTCCTTCACAGGCTTTGGTGTTTATTTGCCCATTTGCTATCGCATTATGTCGCTAAGGGTATGTAAACGCACTGTATAGCCAGGGAACTCTTACTACATGAAGGCCCTCTCCTTTGAAGCTTGCTGCTTCTCAGGCGATGTTGTTGCAAAAAGGCGTGCTTTTTCATGATAATTCATGGTTGGCATAGCCAAAGGGACTATAATTTCTTGAACACATTTACGTTGTCTTATGTTATTGAACAGGCTACAGAGCAGCAAGCTGGACGTCTCAGGTTGTGTATTCTTAGTGGCGCGTGCTGTCAATCGGGAAGCAAGGAGGCAGCGCAAACATAGTGATCCAATATCTTCCGGCTTCCGCACAAAACATTATTTATCGAGTTTAATGAAGTTGTCGGCTGGTGCGCCTCACGCTGCGTGGGCGCTCCAGCCTGCTGTCGCATGGTGGCCGCATCAGCCGCATACGCTAGGCAAAGCCCAAGAATTTCTGGCCAATGACTGTATACAATGGCGCCCATGTAAACGAGTGCACAGTGCAGTTTGGTGTAGCTTGGTAGGGTGTGCCTTTGCGAACATGTGCAAGATTGTGGCTAGTGTAATCTCCAACCAATCTGCTTTGCCGGTAGACATATCATGCTGGCATGTACTCTGGACTACGGGCGAACCAGTCATTTTTTTATATATGGAATTGTCTGTATCATACAAAAAATGGGCATGGGCAATGCATGTAGCGAGAAGCCAACGCTGGCCATTAAAGGTAACAGGCTACATTCAAAGAGAAGGCAAGCGTACGAGGAGGGCGGTAGGGGAAAGACACAAAGTTAGGTGGACCGGATGAGTTTAGGTTTGCGGCGATGACGGGGCCGCAGCAGGCCAGGACCGGGTTAAATGGAGGAACACGGAAGAAGTTTTGTGCCCTGCATTGGGCGTAGTCAGGCTGATGATAGCGACGATTATGATGATATCATCGACATGCTGTTGTACAAATTGCCGATAATGACAGCATCTCTGCGGTGCTTTTAATGTATACGGTCGCTTGTGTGCTTTCAATGTAATATACAGTCTTCCTAGTTGTGTGCTATATTGAAATTTTTATGCTGATTTTGCGTTTTTTATTCTATCGCACGTAATCCCCCACGTGGCCCTTTCCACTGTAACGCTTCCAGGCATTGTGCGCATGTAAATAAATAAATAAATAAATAAATAAATAAATAAATAAATAAATAAATAAATAAATAAATAAAACATATATAAATAAATAAATAATTAAATAAATAGCTTCGCTAAAGTGCAGTTGCGCAAAATGTTATCAGACGTGGCACTCTGTCCTAGGCGAGAAATCGAACGCGTAACGCGAGCGTGCGTGAGATGACAACAGTTAAACATTTGCTACAGTGGTGAGATGTGACGGCAACTTCAGGACAGCAAGAGCAATGATATGACAACGATGCCCAACGCAGACACGGTACGCGGCATGAGTAGGACGGCGCGACAGCTTTAATTGTCGTGCTCTGCAGAAAAAACGAAGTTCGGCAGATCCCGGGCACCGCGGGAATCGATGTAATGCGAAGCATGCGGCAGGAAGGTGGCTGTGGCGTAACTTTTACATTGAGCGAGATGTTACGAAAGGACGTTAAAGATAGGCGCAAAGTGTATACACACACATATAAGTTGAAGAGTCGCACATGTACTATACATATAGCAGTAGTTTACAGTTGCGTAACGATGCCAACAGCAACATAGGTATTACCAACACCAGACGCGGTAAGCCGATATGTAGTGCTTTACTTGTCCATTATGATGGAGAATGCACGCACGTTTCACGAACCCGTGTTCATGCGTGGAAGCGGTTCTTGACAGTTCGCACGTAGATGGCGGCGACCGCAACGTCTTCGTTATTGTGAGTGATCTGCGCAACGCAGACCTTGCCGATCCAGCTGCTTCTATGTGTGTGTTCGGTGTCTGGCGAAGTGGTATGCGGCCTACGTTGAAGTTGCGCATGGCAGTGTTCTTATATGTGCCCACATCGCCGCACCGCTTGTTGTGGACCACACATTTGAATCCCGTGATTGAAGTGGGCTCTTCGCTTCCGGTTTCAGAAAATGCTAAAACGGCAATTTCAGTGAGCACAGCGTCTTTTACGAGGTCGTGCATGTGCGCGTGCACAGACGTTGAGAGCGGCGAGTGTGAGGTGATGGTTATGGTTGTGGCACCGGATGAAGGTGGTAGCTCGGTCCAAGGCAATGTCTAGAGGCCTGTTTGCTAGCCGAGTCATGTCGTCGACAGACTGTCGATAGAGCCGGCGACATGTCGGAACCTGAAGTCACCTTTTGCGTTGGTGAGGTCTAGGCCGTCGAGGCTGGTAACCCTGGAAAGTGCTACGTAGACCAACTTTAATGGATGGCGCTTATCGTATCCGAAGACTACCTGGGCGTATGTAGTTATGGCGTTTGCTTGCGCAAGGGGAAACTGTGCCCTCTTAGACGAGATATTTTTCTGCCGTATGTCGTGGTTGTGGTGGTTCGCAGTCCCACAGGGAGTCATTTCCATTCCATTGAGTGATGTGATTCGTCCTGGCTGGCACGATAGTGCCTACCGTGGAAGTTGGAATTTGAAGGCACAGTCGCAATAGTGTTCATCAGGCTCGATGTTACCACAAGGTGTCCAAGTTTTCAATTACGTGGACGTCGCTTACGTCAATGTTGGCCGTGATCACGTACAGCTTGTCGATGCTCATGTGAATTGAGGCCGGCTGGCTAACCATGTCGCTTGCGTGCATGTTCGCCACCTTGGTCAGGGCATCCCGGTGTACCTGCTCGTTCTTATAGCCACTTATGTTATGGCATGCGGGATCACAAAACACAACGTCCGTAGAGTCGAGGCAACACGCATTATAACGGTCGACGTCCGCATTGCTGTTGTATAGCTGTATGCCGTCAGGGCATTTAGCGGCGGCTTCTTCGCGTGTCACAAAGCGGCTCTGAAGCAATCTGACGTCATCCTCGGTCAGAATGAGGCCATCACCCAGCCGCATATGCAATGAAGAGAACGCTGTGTCATACTGGCGGACCGCGTGGACGAGTGGATGGCATTCGAGCGTCTTTCATGGAAGTTCTGCCTTCAGTTTCCTCGTTTGCCTTGTGTTTCAATGTGTATGTTCGGAATTAATGTCTTGATAGAGACTTTGAATGACCTGTGGCACATACCCGCATAATATGAACTGTGGTATGCGCGTATATGCCACACGTGACTAAGAGAAAGGATTTCATGACGTACGTGACAGGCGTTTTGCGTTATTCATGTAATGGCCAGTGAATCATGTTCGCCATACACTGATTCCCTGCTACGCCAATTTTGGTATATTACAAGTTATGGAGACGACTAGGAGAGCGCCCAGACGTAGGCGACTAGATAGATAGATAGATAGATAGATAGATAGATAGATAGATAGATAGATAGATAGATAGATAGATAGATAGATAGATAGAAACGGCCAAAGTGCCTAAAGTTCGCTAAGAAATGGTTCGAATTTAAAATGTTACAACCTGGTTAGTTGCAGTTTCTGCCGAATCCTAACCCCCGTATTCTCAAACAAGCCTCGACTCGAACTTCACCCTTCACATCAACCAGTCGAGCAAAGCGCCGCCGCTCGACTGAAAATGACTCAGCGATTCTCACGAAATGATGCCGGCTATCGCTCATATGCAGTGAACATTCATGCCGAAAGGTGCATCTGCCATCGACATTCTCGAGTCAAGGTGGAGTGCCGATTGAAAGGACGTTCTAGAATACGGGGGTAAGAAACTGCATTGTGAGAACGCTACTCGGAAGACTATCGATCTACCGGGTAGGTGAAAAAAAAAAGTAGACTGTCGTTTTCAGTGATTCGCGAGCACTTTTTTATGAGACGCGATGCACGTGCCAGTACAGGGGCAGCATCAGGCGCCACGAAAAGTCGTAAGTGGTAACGTTGATAATCGATTCCATGCATGCGTCTCTGATCCATTTGGCAGATAATGTAGGCTATGCGCGTCGAAAAAGTGTGCATACACATGATTACGCTCATTTATATCGATGAAGCCAAGGAAGGCTTGTAAAGGCAAATATTTTGCAGTAAAAGAATAATTAATCTGCGGGGTCTGACGTGCCAAAACCGACATATAAGTACACAGTAGGGGGAGGGGGGGGGGCGAATTAATTTTGACCACCAGAGGCTTTCCCAATGTGCACCTAAATTGAGGTACATGAGTGCTCTTGCATTTCACCCTCATCGAAATACGGTCGCAGTGACCGGGAATCGAATCCACGTGTTCGAGATTAGAAGCACAGCACCTTACCTACTAAGCTGCCACGGGAAGTTAATTTTATTTCCAAATGGAGATCCTTAACGAGGCCCTGTTTGTGTTGAAGCGGAAAACCATGTAATGTGTCATCAACCTTTGCACTCAAGTCTGCAGATTAGGCGCTTTTCTTTTGTGTTAGCAAGATGAGCTGACGCGCTGCTGTAGTTGTCCTACAGTGGCCACCCTATATGGGCCAGCCTTGAACAGTCAGCGGTATGTCTTTAGCTGCAAGTTTTTGGTGTAGACTCAAATTTTTTTGCAAGCATTGCTTTGTAGAAGTCTCATTTATGCTTAAACAGGTTACCCCATTAACACGTGGAATTTCCCCCCCCCCTCCACCCCCCATGCTCGACTCGGACATTGCAGATATTTATGATGGTGTACAATGGCGTCACATCAGCATTTGTGGGACTATGCCTGCTTGCCGTGCTGTTCCCATTTGTGCACTCGAAGGCAAGTACGTCTACGAATATCTGATGCAGTGCATGTCGTAGCATGCCAAGTGAGGGATTCGAACACGTCATATTCAAATGTTCCTCATTGAAAGCCTACATGAAATAGCTTGTACTTCTTTTAATGCATGAAGCCTGGAAACTTTAGAAGCGTTTCGTACAGCCCTTCTAAATGGCACAAAATTTTTGTTCTGCAATCAATATTTAGCCGCTAACGAAGCCCAACATTTAAAAATTTGTTATCATTTTAACTAGTCCCCCAATTGATTTAAAGGTAAATTCTGTAAGTAATCTCGTGATTGGTAATAAAGTTTCTGGACACTGTTCAACAAGCGCAGTAATCGCTCGGTGACAAGTGAAACTTCTGGATTGCCAGGCGTTCGGTAAACTTGAAACACGTGTGAAGTGCAGTAGTTTGTATGGAGTTCCCAACATAGAAATGCAACCGCCTCGACCGTGTTCAAACATTACATCTTGAACGCCAATGCCGTAGCTAGTTGTATATGATTAGCTGTTCTTTAGCAAAACTATTGGGCCAAAGGTATCGGCCTGAATTTTCGTACATGTGGAAACAAATCTTCGTTGCATTGTGTTCTGTTAAACACAGTGTGTGAGCAAAATGAAGACAAGTTTCCACACAGAGCTCGCTCCCCATCGCATTCTACCTTTGCGCCAATTTCTTGCTGAGTCTTTGTCTAGCTTATGGCACACTCTAAGAAAAAAAAAAGTCTTTGACTCCTTTTTGTGAGTTCTGCTTTGCCATTTGTATGACTCTCTTCGAAGAGGCACGTGAACTCTATTTGGAGATCATTATATGCGCTTCGGAGAGTCCTGCGACCCAGAAGAGAGTTCACGTGTCTCATTAAAGAGTGTCGTGTACGTGGCAAGCCAGAACTCACCGAAAGGAGTCACACATACTCTTTTCTTAAGGTGCGTAACGCAAATACATTTTCAATGCAGGGAGCCGGTATTGCGACGCTCGCCACGATTGTCTATCAGATCCTGCACGTCAGCCGAGTAATTGGAAGCGGAAGGAAGCCTCCAAGAATGGATGCGAGCCTGGACTTTTGCCCTGGAAACCGAAGCATTGTCGCGGTAACGTTTAATACGAGCAAGGCCACACATGAACCGTAAGTGTAGCTGCGTATCGTGGTTTTGAGTTTTTCGTTCCATTTAATTCCTAATTATGGATACCTATGGTCGAGTTGGAGTTCCATGAAAAAAAAAGACAGATCTTCATTGCAAAATGCAAAAAACAGCGATTAGTACAAGAACACTATACAGAATGGCCTAATTCCAATTGAGTACATCTGTTGATACATAATCAACATCTGTATCTCAAAGGCGAGTACGAGGCGTGAGCGCGCGAGCAAAACTATACAATAGAAGAAGGTGGCAAGCGACCTAAGCGTAGATAGTTTCGTGCATTTACAGGTGGATGGCCCTGTCGCATTTTCACCTCGCAAAATTTTAGAGAGCACGTGCACAGTAGGAAAATGGCCTCGAGCACCTACAGATACTATAATTTATACTCGGACCCGCGTTTAGAGCACTAATGCATCTTATGCACCCGAGTTATCACATGTCGAGGTGGCCAGCACAGGGACTGCGGATTTGGTTGCGTCGCCGCTGATCGCGAGCGAGAACTGGCGGCGACCATGTGACAATAAGAACGGGCCGATGCCTTCGTGGTCGTTCGTTGAGCCTGACCTGCGACCCTCAATGATACATGCTTTGCGCCGACAAGCGATGAAAATTGTCGTCTATGGACAAAAAATACTACGCTACAAAATAGTATTAGCCTCTAATAGACTACAGCCAGTGATAAAAATAGAATACAGTAAAAACGCGAGATAATTTCACCATTTGTGACTTTCGCAAGTGCATCTGAGAACGCCCGTCTCGCGTTAACGTTTCCTTTCTCGCAAGCGACTGCTGTGTGTTAGTTCTCATTCATATTGCATCTTTAGTGGTGCACACGCACGAACTAAACAGATAGATAAACAACGCCTCGCATCGGTCAGGCGATGGGAGGTGATACGGAACCGGATGTCAGCAACAATGTGCTCTCTGTTTGGTTCTTACAATGATTAAGGCGGCGATGGTAGTTAGATGTGCATCTCACTACCCCCCCCCCCTATTTGTACCTAGCTTCACCTTCAAAGATTCTCCTTTTCTATCTCTTGCAGCATATCACAAAACGCTAATTCGATGAAAATGCGTTGGTACGCGCAATAACTCTACAGTGAGCCAAACGAGAGGCGTAAAACTGGGTGTGACACCCTTAAACACACTGAACCAATGATGTAGCGCTCGTGCTGTGACTGTGCTCCGATACCGTCCTGGTATTTTCGTATATATCCTGGTATCAGTTGCTTTATTCATATGTGGAAAGGAAATCTTGTTCCGGAAGTGTTGAAGGCAGTGCAGTTGTCAGTTTATTGCCTGCGAGGGCTCCACGTATTGTGGATGCAAAGTTGACCAGAACGGCGGCTTTGGCGAGTTGCTGATCAAGGATCTTCTACGTACAAGCGAAGAGTCCACAATGACCTGTCTGGGTTTTGTATGCTCTGTGCACAAAACTGGCGTTGGCAAATGCGTGAGCTGTGAGAGCGTCTGCACAGCGTTTGTTAGTAGTGCAGCCGAATTAGGAATTAGCGAAGCTAACACGGCAAAACTATTTCTTTGGCAATATTGGTATGTAACCAGTAACTCACTGTTTCTTTTTTCTGCGCGCCTGTGTCAACAAACCTGCTTATCAACGCGATTGAGAGCCAAATTAAGCGACTTGAACGTAGATGTCAATGTGACTGCGACCTACGTTGTCTTCTTGGGTGACTGTTTAGGTTAAATTAGGTTACTGTTTCTTTTTTCTTCAGGACGGCAGAAAGTTTCATTCTATTCCGTATTTCCTATATGTGGACCAGCTGTTTTGCCATTTTAGCAACTGTCGTCATCGGTGTGCTCGTCAGCTCTCTTACAGGTCAGACCTCTCACAATTATTTTCGTTTTCTTGATTGCCTATTTCTTTTATTTATAGGAACGTTCTTATGGTCGATACAATGACTCTGCCCGAGTGAAACGGATAAATCAAGTGCACACGCACAAAATGATGTATGCATGCGTAGAAATTCCGTTACACACCGCGTCTACGCACATACACGCACGTAGAGTACGTAATGTGGCGTGCGATAGGCGCAGATGCATCGTATTCCCTTTGGCGTGTGATGCTATTAACGAATACCTGGCCTCTAACGGAAATCAATCCATTCGTAGCTGTGATAATTGTGAGACACCCTTAAAAATTGTAGATGTCCTTCGCTGCGCTCGAGGGACGTAGGTAGGTAGGTAGGTAGGTACTGTTTATTTCGTATTGTACATACTGATAACAAACACTTACCGGACCTGTAGCCAAAGGCTAGTTGTAGGTCCGAAAAAAAGAATATATAGGAAATCCTAACACAGCATGGAATAGAATGAAAAAAAGAAACAGCAGTTGTAACATTTGCAATGAACAAAAAATGTCATTGTTGATTTCACAAATCAATTTAGTAAGTAAAAGAACCTATAATTAACATTTATTGCAGTCCCAAACAATAAGGTTGGGGCTACGTACAGATACATTGAAAGTACTGTGACATATACAAAAAAATAAGTGCATATTTATCAAACCTTTATCAGGCAAGATATGTCTGTTAAAGAGCGAAATGCGTACATATTGTGCAAATGAACAAAACGGGAGAAATATGACTTTTTTGTTACATAGAAATACAACACTATCATGTGACAGTAATTGCACGGTATCAGCAGTAAAATTTATAATTCGTTTAGAACTAGCAAGGTATTTATAATTTACTCTATCCTTAACAAAGAAAGAAAATATTGTTTCAGGGCGCTAGGGAAGTTCACAGAGTTAATGATTACCGCTGGGAGCCTGTTCCAGGTCTTAATTCCTGTGAACTGAAGCATGCGTTCACCATACACATTGTTACATGGCGCGAGATTAAAGTGACCTGCTGTTACATTTCTAGTACAGCGCGAGGACGAATTAAATAGGAATGAGCTGAATGGATGGTTGAATCTAACGATCTTATAAACGCACAGTGAAATGCTCAGCTGTCGCAAGTATTCAAATGGTAATATGTGATATTGACAGAATTATGGGGCCGTGTGATCGTTATGCTTAGACGGCAGAAAGGTAGTAATGGTGATAGCTAGGTTGGCTTCTTCTGATGGCAACTCCGTGTGGAATGTACAGTTTCGATAAACGTTGAGGACACATTATGTAACTTATCGATGAGAGAGAGAAAGAGAAACGAAGAGGAAAGGTAGGAAGGTTAACGAAGCTTTGACTCGGTCGGCTACCCTACACGTGAGGTGGCGGAAAGGGGGCATAATAGATAGGATAGAGAATAAAGTCCAACACTTGCGTATAACGTACCCACCAACCGTCACTTTGCTATGTTCACTTATGGCGGACCGATAGGCCCTTTTCTGTGCTTTCGTGAAGGGGGCCCTCTTAATTAGGTTCTAATCAACTATCTACGGGGTTAACTAAATACTTTTCAGTTAGCTTAATTCTCTTTAGTCTGTATATTCCATACAACCGTCAATCAGAACAAGTACTACCTTTTTATCAGTTTCTTTATTTGCCGATACTTTTCTGATTTTCGTTTCACACCTTTCTTTATTTTGTGATCACGAGAGGTGAACCTCTGCACTATGACTTCTTCTCCCTAGAAGCTAGCGCCATAAAATCAAGCCACTGCGAGAGGCAGATAGCAGGCACTATCTACGTGACTCTAGAGTTGCATAAATTATCAAGGCAAAAGCCTTAGATGCTTCATAAAACGCCAAAAGTAACGGTCGGCGTCAACACAAGTGATAAAAAAAATCATTATGTGATGACGTCATAGGTCGTCAAGATTTGTGACGCCGTCATGACACCACATGATGACGTCATCACATGACGCCGTCGCTTGGTCAAAGGTGTGCCGATCCCATGGCAATGTGATCTAAACTACTTTACGTAAATGTATAGATTTGGTGTTGTCTTGTATATCACTTTAGAAATGACTATCTATCTATCTATCTATCTATCTATCTATCTATCTATCTATCTATCTATCTATCTATCTATCTATCTATCTATCTATCTATCTATCTATCTATCTATCTATCTATCTATCTATCTATCTATCTATCTATCTATCTATCTATCTATCTATCTATCTATCTATCTATCTATCTATTTCCACTTAACTATCACAACTGTCTGTACATGAGGTTCCGATACAGTCTCTGACTATAGGACCTTCTTCTGTATACTAAATAACCTCTAATATTACTCAACTTTTAATAATAAAATTATGATTCTGTGCGCTGAAGGCACGGAAGAAAAATTGTATTTATACAACATTAACTAATCATTTACAACAAATGATGTCTCGCATTTTATCCAATGTTGCATCATCAAAATTCCTGGTAATATAAAGTTAACTAACTATTCATGAAAACGAACGAAGTATTTTATAGAACTGATTGATTAGGAAAGTGGTTGCAGTCCTTCATTGTCTCTGGAATAAGCAAACTGTACAGCACGTGTCTTCGCGACGTGCAAAGAAAAATGTACGTCACACAGCTCTCTTAACATTAGTGTCAAGTTTACCTATACTTATAACACCTCACTTAGTACCTTATTGCAGTAATGTAAATCGCTAATGATGTTCCCCCCGTTCCATGCTATGTGTTCCTTTTTTTAGGTGAAATAAGGAATAAGAACACAAAGTTGCATCTCTGCAATGATGGAGCAGTTCGATTATGGCGCTATGCAAGGTTGCTGGATGGTGAAGCAAAAGTGGAGGTGAGGACGGAAAAAAATTCTTGTGCTCACTGGTAAACTGTCTTCAACATAATTGTTTCAGAATGCCAAGAATACGACGACAAAGGAAGGAATGCGTGACGGTAGAAGGGAAGGCGAGAATCTCCTTGCAAGCAAAGACGAAACATGCATTTGAAGATGACTGAAATGAAGAGAAAGAAAATGCGTAAATAAAATATTAAAGTCACAGTATCACGAATGCAATAAAGGAAATCGCAGTTTCTCTTAAAGGGAGAGACAATTGCTCAGAACACGAATTGAGTTGACCCCACCAATGGCTATTGTATTGTCTAAAACGAACCCTGTTTTTCTAGTTAAGCGCGGATTTATATTTTTATTTCTTCACTCAAAATTACTTTTGGCGCCTCTAGCGGCAAGAAAGTGTAGACGCACTTGATGACGATTCCGTGACCTTTTATTGGTGTACGCTAATAATTGTCTCTATACTAGCGTTGAAATGCAGCAAACTTTTTAAAGGCAAAATTCTTAAATCCCTCGTGAAACGCGAAATTTGACCGTCGGCGTCCGACGGCGTCATGCACGAGTCATGAAAAAAATTGTTATGTGAAGAAGTCACCCTATGACGTCATCATGACGTCACAAATCGCGGAAAATTGCGTCGTCATCACGACATCAGACACATTAGCGTAACATCACGTGACGTGACGTCACACGATGCCGTCATCACATGACATTGTAGCTTGATCAAAAGTGGGAAGTTACGAAGGCAGCGCAAAACCAGGTGAGGTGCCTCCGATCCTCGAGGCAATGCAAAACCACACTAGGTGCGCAAAACTTTCGGAGAGTGGCGGGTCAGGCTCAGTACATCGACTGAGAAGATGATGATGGCTTCAGCCTTCGAGTCATCTTAAGTAAATGCATTGGGCACCCTGTGGGTTTTTTATGATAATGTTTTCTAACTTAAAACGTGCAGATATGTCTTCGTTTGTACTGAGCAGAACAGTGGCGCTGCCTTCGCTTGTCGTATGATCCGACGCTCATGAGTGGCAGCATGAACGTCGTTACCTGAGGGCCTACCAGCACCTGCCGATAAGTTGTATAAGTACGAAGAGCGCCTCGCAGCCTCTGTGATTAGCTCCGGCAACGCGTTGCCGACGCTATTCGCGGAGGCCACGAGCGCCTGGCGCGCGAGGAGGTAAAGACACCTCACGTGACGACTAGCGTTCGGAAAAGTTATTCTACCTGCTTTTTTATTCAAGAACGGTTGAAAATGTCAGTATGAAGGTGATTAACGACAGTTTCACTCACTCCTGTCGAAGCAGAACCTTTAGTGTAATGCGAGGAGGGCTATCGGCAATGCTCTACCGCTTCACAGTGATGCTGGAGGACGCCTTCGTCCAATTTAGAGGCTTTTGAGATCGAAAAATACTGCCTATAAAATAACCACGAGCTTTCGGGATCAACCGTTGCAGCTACAAACACTACGAAGGGTGAGATTTCTGTTGCGCCGTAAGAAACTGGGTCGAGAAAAATTGGTTGTCAGTCCCTTTAAGGGCAAAGCAATAAATGCGATAGCAACAAATTGTAATGTTACACTAAGTAAGGTTAGCAGCTAAATACCTTAGATCTGACCTCGCATAACTGTAAAAAACGCTGGTTTAAGGGAATGCGGCTGCTCCAGGGACCGAAGCGGTTCTTGTGCTGTCAGTTTTCCGAATGCGAAGCTAGCGTTGAGAGCACAGCATGTTTATGAGCCGTCTCCTGACGCCTGTTGAGATAGCGCTTTCGAGCGACGCAGCTCCCCCCTCGTTCCATCCCCTGGCGTCCCTTCATGCTCCTTACGAAAGGCCGGCGGGGCGTTTCCTCTCTGCTTGTTGAGCAACCGACGACAGGCCTCTCACGCGGGTTGATGTTACCGCATGCGCCCTCCGTGCGACGGAAACGGCCGGCTCGTTTCATCTCCGCTTCATCCGCGTTCATCGCCAGCGCTCGCAAGCTTTACTCACGTGTAAAACATGTGATGCGTGGGTTGATGTGATCAATTTGATTTTTTATTAGGATGATGACGGCGACGCCAACGAGAAAAACCTGACCAGAGTGTCCACATAATTTCTATCGCAATTATAAGAATGTTATAAGTGTGGCGAAGCCTTGGTACTGTTTAACTCTTTCAGGCCCAGTGATTCCAATTGGAATCATCAATTTTCTAGGTCACTCAGCAAGCACCTGGTAAAGATAAAGCGTTGTTCTTTTTCAAGAGCTCATACCCAGCATCTGCTCTTTGTACGGTGCCAACCTGGTACGTGCAACAAAGCAAGCTCACCTGTGAACAAAGAAACTACAGAAACGGTCATGCTGTTCGCGCATTTTGCTGAGGCAGCTTGTTCTTTTACCATGCAGAGATAGGGCATTTATTTTAGTTTTGCGTGGAAAATTGAAATGTTGGCTATTGGTCATTATGCTATTCCGTCTCAATTATTGTTTGAGTAATGAATTAAGTAAAAATAATGGAATTATTATTAAACACTAATTAATAATTAAATAAATTTCGACATTAATTACTCTTCATTCAAAAGTGTGAGCAAAGTTCTTTTTTCCATTTTTAGTTACCATGATCATGCACATCTCAAAATTTAAAAACCGGTTGCTTACATTTAAAATAAATTAATTTGGGACTGAAAGGGTTAACGGTCGCGCTCTACAGCGGCTTCTAGTGGGTCGTGCTCTTCTGAACGCCGATCTGTGCTTTTGCCTTGACTGTCGCCATTGTGCATTGTCGCTGAGTGGCGTCCAATAAACAGCTTAACAAATTGGTGGAGGTGCTGTGCTCCCATTTGATGCCGCTGGAGCTTCTTTCCCGTACCCTGCCATCTACCATGCCTCAAGAGGCCGCTCAGCAAACGCCGCCTCCCACACCGACCACATGTCCCGGTGTCCCACGCATCCGCGATCCACCTATCTTCACTGGCGCCGATGGCACCGACGTGGACGACTGGCTCGCAATTTATGAGCGCGTGAGCGTACCCAATAAACGGGACGCAGCAGGCAAGTTGAGCAACTTGGTCTTCTACCTCGCGGGAGTAGCAAGCTTGTGGTAGAATAACCACGCGTCCGAGTTAACGATATGGTCGAATTTCAAGACCGCCGTCATCACCGTTTTTGGTCGCCCTGCAGCTTGTAAGCTGCAAGCAGAACAGCGCTTACGCGAACGAGCTCAGTAGGCCGGTGAATCTTTCACATGTTATATCGAAGACGTCCTCGAGAAACAAACGGCACCATGTCCGAGTATCAGAAGATCCTGAACATTATGAAGGGCATTGACGGCGATGCCTTCACCATGTTGCTCGCCAAACACCCTTCCACACTGACCGAGGTCATAACGCTGTGCCAGAGCTACGAGGAGCTCCGCCTGCAACGTTCGATGACCCGTCGCTCTTCATCACATGACGAAGAGCTTGCTGGCTTTGCGGCCATACCTGACCAGGCCGCGTTGCTGGCAGAAGCTAAGTGATTCGTGCGCGAGGAAATTGCACGTCAGTTCTCTCTACTGGCCTTTGCCCACCCACCGCACGTTGAACAGTCGTCGACGAACCTTCTTCCTCCCCTCAGCCGAGAGATTGAGCAGGAAATTGCGGAGGAGATGCCTGAGTACCACCAGCAACCTCCGGCTCCTGCGCCACAGAGTTACGCTCAAGTTGTCGCCAGGACGACCCAGGGAATCCCTGTGGCTGCACCATTGAGCTACGCCGAAGCCGCCACTAGACCTCCGTCCTTTGAAGCGGGCTTGCTGGCTACGTATGCTGCCGTAATACCTAGGCCCCGACTGCAACCTACCATGCAGTCATTTCAGCAGCCGCCCCGTCAATCGCATCCTGCGACATGGGTGGGACCTGCCCCGGCGAACCGATGGCGCACACCCGACAACCGGCCCATCTGTTTTGCATGCGGTTATGTCGGTCACGTGGCACGTTACTGCCATCGCGTGCAGCCGCCTCCAGTCGCGTCACCCGTCACCAGCCAGTCCAGCCGTGCATTCTACGACCCACCTAGGTCACCGACGTCACGTCCAGCTCCACCCATTCACCGCTCTCCGTCTCCATGACGTCGCTCACTGTCACCAAAGCGGCCACGTTCTGTCGCACGAGAGCAGGAAAACTAGTCGCCGCAGTCCACAAGGGAAGGGCTGCGACGCTATCAAACTGTAAAAGCCCTCAGCGAAGTCTGTCGTATGTCATAGACGTGTTTGTGAATGGTGCTCGCGCATCTGCCCTTATCGACAGTGGAGCCGCCGTATTCGTTATGGACGCAAAACTTAGACGCTTACTCAGAAAAGTGACAACGCCACTTTGTGGGATGTCCCTCCGTATCGCCATCTCCCAGAATATTAGGCCTACAGCAGTATGCACTGCTCGCGTCGTCATTCATGACGTTCTGTACGACGTCGAGTTCATCATAATTGCTGCATGCTCCCACGACGTCATCCTGGGATGGGATTTTGTCTCCCGCCACGACGCCGTAATTCACTGCGCACAAGCCGACATCGAACTCTCACCGTTCTCACATCTGACGCCGGCAGACAGTCCATCGGCATTGACCAAGATCCTCGTCAAAGACGATAGCAAAGTGCGTCCAAACTCGTCAACGGTCGTGCCACAGCCTCTGCGACACCATTGAACTCCTTTCGCCATCTGACCGCGTTCGCACTAGGACAGGGTTGCTGGTACCTTTCGCGACCGTACAAGTCACTCATGGTCGCACCGCTATTTTTGTTACCAACCCATCCCCGTATATTGTTACTTTGGTGCGAGGGGAATGTCTCGGCAGAGTGGAGCCCCTCGAAGACGCACAAGTTCTGGACGCACGCGATGACTCACACTATACCAGTTCCCGTACCATCAGTGCTGTTTCCACGTCTGATTCATCACCTGCTGATGTATTTCTTCTTTCCATTGCTGATGACCTTACGTCGGTCCAGAGTTCCCAGCTTTTGTGCCTGTTGAAAGAATTTCGTTCTTCTTTCGATGTCGGGCAAACTTCTCTCAGCCGCACGTCCGCTGTCACGCATGGCATCGACACTGGCGCCCAACCACCACTGCGGCAACGTCCATATTGCACGTCTCCCACAGAACGTCGGGTGATTAATGAGCAAGTCGACGATATGCCTCGACGCGACGTTATTCGACCATCGGACAGCCCACGCGCGTCTCCTATTGTTCTCGTTTCCAAGAAGGACTGTTCTTTGCGGTTCTGTGTGGACTACCGACGGCTCAACAAGATCACCCGGAACGATGATTATCCACTGCCGCGAATCAACGACGCGAATGACAGCCTCCAAGGAGCAGAATACTTTTCAACTCTCGAGTTGCGCTAGGGGTACTTGCATGTACCCATGGCTGATGACGCTCGATCGCAGATAGCCTTTGTCACGCCCGTCGGTTTGTTGGAGCTCAACGTCATATCGTTTGGTCTGTGTAATGCGCCCACGACCTTCGAGCGCATGATTCACACCGTTCTGCGCAACTTGAAATGGCGCCCGTGCTTGTGTTACCTGGACGACGTCGTCGTTTTCGCTCCGGACTTCTCCACGCATCTTCAACGTCTGCGGCATGTTTTGACGCGTTTGAGCAACGCCGGCCTCCAACTAAATCTGAAGAAGGGCCGATTTGCCGCACAGCAGCCTTCCCGATCCGGCCAAGCTTCGGGCCGTGGTCGAATTTTCCCAAACCTACGTCCGTCAAGGAACTGAGCAGTTTCGTAGGACTGTGCTCATATTTTCGACGCTTCATACGCAACATTGCCACCATCATATCGCTGCTGACGAAGTTCCTTGGAAGTAATGGGCCCCTAAATTCGTGGTCGTCCGAGTGCGCCGACGCGTTCGCAAAGCTCTATCGTCTGTTGACGTCTCCTCCAATACTACGCCACTACGCCCTACGGCCCCAACGGAGGTACACACGGACGCCAGCGGTGTAGGCCTCGGCGCTGTTCTTGCGCAGCGAAAACCAGGGTTCCTCGAATATGTCGTCACATAGCAAGTCGTACGCTTATTAGAGCCGAGACTAATTACACCGTCACGCAAAAAGAGTGCCTGGCGCTCATCTGGGCACTTAAAAAATTCGGACCTTATTTGTATGGTCGCCCATTTGATGTCACCGACCATCATGCGCTATGCTGGCTGTCGTCATTGAAGGATCCGTCGGGCGGTATCGCCCGCTGGGCACTTCACCTGCAAGACTACGACATCCACGTGCTGTACCGCAACGGACGCCGGCATGCTGATGCCGACGCCTTCTTGTGCTCCCCTTTACCTGACGACGATACCTCCTGCTCAGTATCTAACATTGGTGTTTCTTTCATCGACGTTCACACCAACGCTACTGAGCAGTGCAAGGGTAAATGGATCGCCTCGCTGATAGACTTGCTCACTGATCCGTCGGAAACACCAACAACTCGCGCGTTGCGTCGTCAAGCCCACCATTTCGCCATTCGTGACGACCTACTTCACCGACGCAATTGCAACGTCGACCGCCGCCAGTGGCTACTTGTGACACCCCGCAGTCTGCGTTCTGAAATATGCGAGTCCTTCCACTCTGATCCACAATGCGCGCACTCTGGGGTATCCAAAACTTACCACCGTATTCGACAACGATACTTCTAGCGAGGGATGTACCGCTACGTGCAGAAGTTCGTCCGCTCCTGCCTCGATTGCCAACGCCGAAAACCTTCAACACAAGTGTCACCAGTCGGTCCACCATGGAGGAAGGAATACTGCGCGAGTCCTGTTTTCCTCGTCTTTGTCTTTGTGTTTTTAGCGCAGTTTTAGTCGTCATAATGAATCTTAACCAACTAGCCCGACTTGGTGCTCTACTTAAGGAATTCTAAGGAGAGACCCTATCGTATTTGAATGCATTGCGAAAAGTGTGGCGGAAGTGACGTCAGATTTATGGGGCAAAGAAACCGGTATGGGGCAAACATAACAGCAGACGCCCCGCGGCGTGCTCTCCGCGGTGGTTAGCTTCTGCGCAGATTTGTAGTCCCGGCGTAAACTTTAACGCGTATTGTGCGGTTCGCACGCAGTAAAATGTTGCAAGCAGACGTTTACGAGGCTGTTCGTGCGTGGCAGGCCCGAGCGCGGTGTGCTGAAATTCTTCGTAGAGCGTTTTTGTGCAACAGTACAGAATACCGGTACGTGCCGTGATCAAAAACGTTCAGCCCCTGCATCACCGTATTCATCCTGCATCATCGTATTCGAACTCACCTAGCAGTCACTTACGCGTTCTGCTGGGCGTTAGGCCTTCGCTTTCTCGTAGCCCGATTTCCCGCTCTGTTGCCGGATTAGCGGTTCTTTGTTCGTGTAATGGAGTGAGCGTAGTAGCTATTCGGCGCAACGCCAACCTATAGTTGACGTAACTTCACGTCGAAAAGAGGACACCGCTGTATTGTATATGCGATCGTGCACGTAAAGTTTATAATTCCAGTACGCGCACAACAACAAGCACGCAGCGAGCGCACACCGCACAATACATACATCACGTAGTCCGATAACAACAACATAAGTTTATTGCCCTTTCGTTGAACGACACAGCCTCTAAAAACGTACGATGCCTTC
Organism: Rhipicephalus sanguineus; assembly: GCF_013339695.2. Lineage (NCBI taxonomy): Eukaryota > Metazoa > Arthropoda > Arachnida > Ixodida > Ixodidae > Rhipicephalus > Rhipicephalus sanguineus. Next base: position 45,211,468 of record NC_051181.1, on the reverse strand, counting down.
GGCGCGTGTTATGTACGGCACGTCAGACGCCAAAAACAAAAGTTCACGTGTGTTCTGAGTTGACACAATGAGTAAGAAGCAACAGAGCGCACATCCGAGAGCTTCGCATGCAAATACCATGCATTAGTGATCAGCAACGAAGTGAACGTGTACGTACACATGAGAAGTGACATCCGGTACTTTCCCCAGTGCACGCGATTTGCACCGGGTATACGCAACCATACGCAACAGCTGGGCATTGCGTAGCTTTCCTAAAGAACGCACACAAGGAGCAGCATGCGTGAATCCCGTCGCGCCGCTTGCACGGCGAAAAAAAAAGGCTCGAATCGCGCATGCGCTTGCAAACGACACAACGGAAATCGCGAAATGTTTCGAGGCTCTTTCGCTAGGAGGCGATGCGGGTCTTTGCGATGTGGAGGCTTCAAGAATGTGACGTCAGGGCCTCTCCTTATTTTTCATTCCTCCATGCTGTCTACAACCATTACCTTGCCCTAACCATCCGTTTGGGCGCGTGGGCATCGATTTGTATGGACCACTTCCTCTGACGTTGGCTGGTAACCGTTGGGCCATCGTCGCCGTTGACCATCTAACGCGATACGCCGAAACCGCTGCCCTCCCAGCGGCTACAGCGCGCGATGTTGCTTCTTTCCTGCTACACCGATTCATGCTGCGTCACGGTCCACCACAGAAGCTTCTCAGCGATCAAGGCCGTGTCTTCTTGTCGGAAGTCGTCGAAGGCATTCTCAAAGAGTGCCATGCTGTTCACCGCAAAACTACTGCTTACCACCCGCAGACGAATGGCCTAACCGAACACTTTAACCGCACGCTCGGCGACATGCTCTCAATGTACGTCCCCGCCGATCACACAAATTGGGATGCCATTCTGCCCTTCGTCACCTACGTCTATATTACCGCCCCTCAGAGCACTACTGGTTTTTCACCCTTCTTCCTGTTGTACGGAAGGCACCCGTCGCACACCATCGACACGGTGCTTCCATACAAGCCGGATCCATCTGATTGTGCGGCTATTTCTGACACAGCCAGGCTTGCTGAAGAGTGTCGCGAGCTTACCAAGATCTTGACAACGCACGAGCAAGAGCGGCGGCAGAAGAGCATTCACGGTGGCACCACCGTGAATGCTCTGTGTGTGTATGTCTCTTCCTTCTGTCCGTGTCCTCGTATGCGCTCAACTCATTCAAGTATGACCAACCAACAAGCCCGCATCGCCACCCTCGTCGGCACCACCACTTCCGAGTCCACGTTCCTCCACGGAGCGCTCGTATGGCTCCCGGTCCATACCACTGCAACTGGCCTCTCTTCAAAACTACTGCCGAAATACGAAGGCCCCTACCAGTTCGTGGAGCGCACATCCCCAGCCAACTACCTGATCGAACCCATCGAACCATCTTCGGACATGCGCCGTCGACGGCTCGACATAGTCAACGTGGAGCGCCTCAAGGCCTCCTATGACCCACTCATTGTGGGTCATAGTAGCGGTCCGGCGACCTAACAGCTATGACCTACTCATAGTGGGCCATAGCTGTTAGGTCGCCGGACGGCTCCCTTTTCGTACCCGGGTTTATTGTGGCGAAGCAATTGGTACTGTTTAACGGTTGCACTCTCCAGCGGCTTCTAATGGGTGGTCCTCTTCCGAACGCCGCTCGCGCTCAGAGTGCGTGCTTTTGCTTTGACTGCCGCCATTGCGCATTGTCGCTGAGTGCCGTCCAGTAAACAGCTTAACATAAGCAAGGCTATAGTACAGCCGCGGCCACATCTGTGTAGAGCGCGCGAGAAGCCGGCTTTTGTAGGGTGCCTTGATGCGCGTTTTGTTGCGCGTTTTGCGCACACATCGAGGCACACTAGGCTTTTGCTCTGCGGGGCGACACCTTGAGGCAGTTTCGGGCTGTGGTGTGGTCAGCCTGACTACTGGGCCGCGCATGCTCCTGACACACCACATCAGAGCTCAAAACTGTCTCAAGGTGTCGCCCCGCAGAGCGAAAACTGGCTGCTCGCGCGTTCTGCACAGACGTGGCCACGGCTGTACATTCGCATACCTCAGTCTGTGCAGGCACTAATGCGCTTTCTGCGTTCAACCGGTCTATCAGAACGGCTCTGATAGGACGTCCTGCAAGTGTGTGCATGTGTGAATTTTTTGTGTTGTTTTATTTATCTCACTCTCTCTCTGTCCTCTATCCGACCCCTATATCCCCACCCCTGTGCACGGTAGCAAACCAGTCACTCGCACCAGGTTAACTTCCCTGCCTCTTCCTTTTCATCCATTTCTCTCTCTCTCAATAACTAAATCGTCGGGGAAGCGATTTTCCTTCGTTCTCGTGAAAATTTCATTGTCGGGAAAAAAATCCGCACACCTATCACTTCGCACAACCAAATTTATTTGATGAGGTTCTTATCTATAGCTAATAACCCACCACGGTGGTGTAGTGGTAATGGTGCTCGATTGCTGACCCGCAGGTCACGGGATCGAGTCCCGGCCGCCGCGGCCGCATTTTCGATGGAGGCAAAAATGCTTGAGGCCCGTGTGCTTAGATTTATGTGCACGTTAAAGAGCGCCAGGTGGTCGAAATTTTTGGAGCCCTCCACGGAAGAGGTTTTGGGATGTTAAACACCAACAATTATTATTAATATCTATAGCTAATACAAGTTAGAAAGTATAGCACTTAGTGGCCGCGAATGGCGCATTTATAAAAACACACAAAAGACCTAGCTTGGAGTACCGACCTACCCTTCGGCCTGCGCTCCTGCACCCCAGAGCAGAAGAGAGAGAATAGATATAGGTACAGTTGAGATAACTAGAGGGTGCGCGATCCCGAGGTGCTGCCTCGGGACTTCGAGACTGCGCCGCGGCCCGCCGCAGCTGGACCCTGACGAAACGACGTAAACAATCGACGGCGACGAAGAACAAGGAATCGCCGTAGGCCGGAGAGCCCAAAACAAATACTCTAAGGCTAAGAGGGTGTGTGGTTCGTCCCTTTCGGGACTAATAGTGGTGCCACAACCATGAATATCTTTAAGAAATAACTGTACCAGGTCTAACAGTTAGTGTCCATGCAGCTAACTGTAGTCCCCACAGATCACCTCAATGGACTAACATCTAGTCCTCACATTTACACCCTGCCGGGCAACCGTTAATCCCTACAGCTGCACCTCGGCGGACGAATGGTCGGTCCACTCAAGCACTCCATTCGGATGCACTTTTTATCATTCAAATGATCCCAGGGATTATTTTCCGCAGTTACTCTCCGCAAAGCTTAGTACTTTTTTTAAGGGTTTTTTCCTCGCGGAAAAGAACCCGTAAAAATATTTAGTCAAGCGTGTATTACTACTTTCGCAGTTAATGCGACTACGAAAGACAAAAAAATGAGACGATGAAACGTTTTATTTTTCCGTATACCTATGAAGTTTCTGCTTTTTTTCATTGAATTAGCTGTGAAATGTTCAGTACAGGTCCAGCCGCGTTGTGATGTCTCGTACAGTCCTTTTTGTGAAGCTGCTCCAACGGAAACGATAGTTGACTGGCATTGCATGCAACAGTGCGCACAACATTTTTCACGTTGTGCACAACGGCTGCATCCCGCAAAGCACAAAAATATTGCAAATAGTTAGTCATGCGTGACAGGGAGGACGAAGACGCACGCACATGGCAAATACGTGCAAGGTGAAGTAAAAACGTACATCTAAAATACAGCATGCTAATACTTTCACCGTGATGTGATACATAATCAAAGATGCATTTCGAGCCACATAGCACAACAGCTTAAGTGTGGCAGCGGCCGCCGCGAACGGGGGTGAGCTGCTTGCGACTGAGCGACAGGGAAGCCAATGGTAATGGCGGCCAGTTTTCACAGAGTTACGAAGTACTGCTAAAGTGGGCTAGCTAAAGCCTCCCGCCAGCTCATGGCGGGACAGGTACGGTAGAATAAAGGATGATCACATACTTGTGAGAGACTCCAGCGCCAATTTCTGCCTAGAGTCAGATTGAAATCATGAATCCGACAGGCCTACTGTCTTCTCGGCCGCCAATCCAAGCCGGTGTCGACGCAGTGCCGTGACTACGGCGGAGATATACAGCGCGGCGTCGCGACGTGTGGAGACCAGCTCCAGACTTCATGGGTGCGGCGAAACGTAAAAGCAACACCACACATACGTGTATATCTAAGGCAGCGCGGAGTAGTTCCTAGATCGTCAAACTCTCCGAGCGCGATACAACCGTTAAGACGCCACCACGAAAACAAGTGGGAAGAATGACCCAAGGGTAAGGAGGACGGTTAGTTCGCGCGACAAGGGTTTGCACACGGAACGTATCTTTGCACACGGCCTGCATCTCCCGCGTGGTTGATCGCTTTGCCGACTAACTGGTTTGCACTCGACACGCGTCCCTCTGCGGTTGCTCCTTCGCAGCCTATCCGTTGATCGCTCGCGCCTCTTGAGCTCAATCACTCCTCTTTCAGGAAATTTGGCCTTAGAGTGTAGCTTAAGAGAACAGTTGTGGCGCAAACAGAACAAGGAAAAAACGACAGGCATCCCCAGGATTTCGGGACATGTACATGTCGCGCCATCTCTCCGCGGCGGCCGGGCACCCCGCCGTAACTGAACAGGAAACACACGAAAACAAGTCATATCTCACGAACAAGAAAACGATATTGAAAACGACTCACGCTTTAAGATACTAGGGAACCACTAGAGCATTTTATGCGAAATTCTAATAACGTGCCACAAAGCGCCTTCCTTCCGAGGTCATTTGAAGGTATTAACACACAGCCTATGAGAGCGGCCTCAATTTAGATCCAATTTGGCCTATTTCAACTTATCTTGCAAAGCTCAGTGAAGACGTTTCAAAAACGACTCCCGGTTTTAGGTTGGCTAAAAATGCTATTTGATTGATATGCTACTTTATCGTGTAGCTAAAGCCGTGCAGCTTCCTCGGTCGTTTTTGTCGGCCTTATAAACCCCTTTAATACTTGTAAAGCTGCCTTTCCTGCCATGCATACTGCGTGGCAGAAAAGAGAGATGATTATGATTAGTGGGTTTTTGTGGCGCAAGGGCCATGAGTGACCAAAGAGCGCCACGCAGGAAAGCCAGCTAACGGACTGTAAACAGCGTGTTGCGCTGTTTGCTTACGCTCTAACGAGGAAAACGCATACCCACCCCAAGTAGGGCCTCGTGTCCACTTCAAGGACGACAGGTGCCGCCATTAGTTGGGTGAATATGCTGTGCAGGGAAGCGAACTTCCGGATGACGAGAGGGTCCATTTGTTGTTTCCAAAGCCCACATCTGCTCCTACATTGTATCGGGGTGTGTTGGAACTGCTCCCGACGCTGACAAAGTTTTAGGGGCGAAGCTCCTTAAGGCGGCACCCGTTCGTCCCTCGTAGTCGTAGTCGTAGTAGTCGTAGTGCGTAACCAGTCTTACGCTTTGACCTCCAAGGTGGTGCCGTTGGGAGATTTTTCCTGTGCGTTGTTGAACAATAAAAAATTCGCAGCGTGCGCGTTAACTAAAAGCCGAATTCTTCTGTCTCTCATTCCCCATTAGCAGCCATTGGCATGTTCCAGTAGGAAACGTTAGTAGAAGTAGAAGTGTAAGTCTTAGCTAAAAGCCGACCTCTTCTGTCTCTCATTCCCATTAGCAGCCATTGTTTACCTCCAAGGTAGTGCCTGGTGAGATTTCTCCTGTGCGTGATTAAACAATAAAAATTTTGTTCAAAACGCCGTTGATTGATGAAATAAACCAACGAAAGATGCCAGATGTTTTGTAAAAGCAAAACGAAAGAACGCCACATATTTCTAAAGCAAAAGGAAAAGACGCCAGCTGCTTAACGAAAGACGCCAGATGTTTTCTAAAGCAATGGTTTTCTAAACAATGAAAATTCACAGCGTACATGTAAAATTAAAGTGAGCTGCAAGTCGTCATAACTCATCGAACCTTTAGTATAAACGCGCCCGATCTCACGTCGGTGATGATGTACTGGGCAGAATTCACGGAAGATTCACAGTTTACCGATGAACCTCCGCAGCTTCGCCCACTCATCATCATTCACTCCGTGGATATGCTGTGATTTTTTTTCAAATGGAAGTCGCGTGTTTCGCGTTTACTTTTGAAAATATTTGTCACGTATCACCCGCATTAAAAAATCACAAGGTTGAAACTATGGTTCGTACACCGCATAGAGGACTAAGGATTGCTGCAGTGAAAATAGAATCGGTCGTGAGTACTAAACAAGCGGTGACACTGTATTGTGCAAGAATATTTTTTATACATGTCCCAAATGGCTTTCTTTTGGTTCATTTCTATTTCCTTGTCGGTGCTGAATACATACGCCGGTAAAAAGATACGATGCCGAGCCCTTGGTAATTATGGCAATTTGTGTGTGTTTGTATGCGCCTCCGCATAAGTGCTCTCATGCTTGCGAGTGTGCAAGCGAGCTTGCCATTGGCGTAGCCATGGGGGGGGGGGGGGGCGGGGGCGGTAAAGGTTGGTGGGGCTCAAACCCCCGAAAATGTCTTCATTGTGCGTGGGTATATATCCACGAAGACATACAAACATACGTACGAACATACAAGTAAGTAAGTATGGTTCAACTCCCCCCCCCCCTCTTCTCTTGCAGAAAAAAAGTTTCTGGTACGCCACATGAGCACTCGCGCAAGTGCGTCCACTTAATTCTGCGGGCGCTCATGCTTAATCATATATTCGAAAGATATACGTGATTTCATTTCTGTGGAGCGATAGCGAAGGCACGCTGACGCAATTAGGTCCACTTCTTCCGTGTGCAAAAGGCTTCAAAAATTTCGCACTGGCGTTATTCTGCGCATCTGCCTATCAGATTGCAATTTTTAAAGGAGCAGTGACAAAAGTTTTGAATGCGGTATAACTTCTGCGATAGATTTTGCACGGACACGCACGCATCATTTACAAAACACTAGCGACTAACGTAGTCTAGAACACATTTAAAATAAATTTTAAAGCGCATGAAACGCATGCGCGCTAAGCGCACGACCTCAGGACATCGACACCGACTTTACGTTTATGATGGCTGCCATGCTCCTCGCATAAGTGGTTGTTTATTGGAAGAAATATTTACAGAAAAAGATTGACGCAGCTTCATTGACTTAACGTTGCGAAGACTGGTCAAACAGTGGAGCTGTGGGCATCACATCGGTACAGAACGCATTAAATTTTCTTCTTTCTTGCGCATTGCCCAACGCTCCCTCCTAAAGCAAACGTTGACATTTTTAGAAATAATATCTCAACCAATCAAAAGATGATCAGGACATGATGACAGTGTAGTTCTTCTCGTGTTTCCGTCTTTTTATGCTGCATTTACTATGAATTGACTTTGCAATAGCGTACACAACTGGGCTAGTTAGTGCTCTTCGTGATAAAAGCAGCACAAAAAGACGGCAAGTCCGAGTGAGTCCGCTTCAGCAAAATGTTGCTTAGTCTGAGCCCCAGTAAGTCCTAAGCAATAAAAATATTTATTGAGTGAGTCTGAGTGAGCTCCAGTTATTTTGCCGACCTGAATAAAAACCTCTCATATCTTTTAATGAAGATATGGCTACAGGACAGCAACTGTTGATAACTCTTATTTGAAGGTACGAAATCAAATGGCGCTACAAAATGCACCGATTATGCGAGATATTAGCATTAAAAAGCATTGGCAACATGACAAAAAGCTAACTTTACGTTAACGCAGCGTAATTTGAAATCTTTATAGCACCACAGCTCTAAACTCTCATGCAATATGTATCGAATACCTCCAAAGCCCACAGCTTTTCTTAGCATTTTTTGTACTGTATTAGGTCGCGGAGTTAATCCTGTTCGCGGCGGCGCAATTTCAAAATTAAAGCTTCAATGTCCAATGAGCCATTAGGAGTGCCTGCCCATGAAACCAGTACTTTTTGGCAATATGATAGTGATTTTTATGCGTCGCGGTGGTTGCAAATTTCATGCTAGCTATGGGATGTGTTTATAAAGTACGCCGTTCACAGACTATGGCAAAGTGGAAAGAGATATTTATGCTAAAGCATGCTACAAAACGACAACGTAATGGTGTGACGGAGACTAGCGTGATCCTTCTCCAGAGAAGAGATGAACGCAGAGCGGAGCACGATACCGAAGACAGTGAAAAAGCGGAATAATTCTCCACCATTCCCTTATTGTGTCTCTAGTCTAATTTACAACGGTGCGAAGTAAGCAAACATGGCAATACGAGGGCATGGAAGCATGCTGTGCAGCGTGTTCTGACACGTGTGCGACACCAGAGCACTTTTTTTACGCGACATTATGATCTACATTGAAATCGATCTGCGGTTATGTACCTGATCAACGGCAAATGAGTAAATTTTCCAGCTCCATCATCCATGTGGCTTCGAAGACGACGAAGCAGCGCGATTTGCGAGCATCGAGTGCCCCTTCGCCCTCCGCTGCATAGAACTGCTCGTGTCCGCAGATGACGCTTCGGTTTTTCTATGAACAACTGCAGCGATGACGTAGACCGTCGACTTTTGTAATGCAATTTGCTGCGTTATTCCAGGTGGCGTAATATAGATTGCCCACCCTCGTACCTTGAAAGATGTCGCGGGCGGATTTCAAGCAGGGAGGGTGTAGAAATGCACCGTTCATGCCTAACGTCGCAACGCTTTACGACTCGGAAGAACAAATTCTTCAAGTTTTATTGGGGTCAAGGAATTCTGTTACCACTCGGCAATCCGAGGAGGTTTTAAACTTCAACGACCTATTAGAATTCTTGACCATTTTAGCAGATATTTCTGCCATGTTCCCAGCACGCCTGCTGTTGAGTCCGTACCGATACAACATAGCAACACACGTTTTTCTATTTTTTCTTTCATATTCAGAAAAACTTTCCTTTCACTGTCAGCTTTGACGCGCAGGAGTACTTTCGGTGTTCCGTTCCCTCGTCAGTGTGCTCGTCCAGCCCACACCATTAAAAGCCTGATGGCACTTGCTTTCTCAGGCTCACGTTTTGCGTATCTAAGTTGTCGTGACCTTTGTACATCTCAAATAAGGCAGCGAAAGTACAAAAAGAAGCAATGCGCTTGACACCCTTGGCTTGGGGCCCGCAACACAAATGGCTGTATTCTTGTCCGAGAAAGGCGAGTTCGAAAATTTTGGAATGACAATGGATATGCACATGCATGGTTGTTTTTCAAGCGAAGCTTGCAGTAGGTCATTTGGGAAGGTGGTTAGGTTCGCTAAAGCCCTCTTCACCCACAGCTGGCGAGCACAAAAATAAAATCTTAGCCAAGGGTCATGGGAAGGCACGGAGGTAGTACAGTAAGAAAAAAAAGGCATTTGCCCAACGAAGCGTAGCTGATGCCATTGCGGCAACCCTGTCCTTACCACCATCTCCACTTCCAGCCGTAAATTCCACCCCCCGTCCCCGTTGTACATTTCGAGAGGGGATGACAGGTGCTTACCAATAGACAGCCTCTGTTCTTGGATCTCATAGCTCTCGGGGGGGGGGGGGGGGGGGCGGAGGCAGCAGGAGTTCAACATAACAGGAAACGGGGGGAAGGTATGCGCTGGTATGAGGACAAAGAGCGGTCTCACAAACAGAGGAGACTCCAACACAGCTCTCACCCCACCGCATTTTTCACGAATGTAGTCTTTGAAGCAAGCAAGAAAGATAAGTGCATGTCCTACCTTCATCTGGTTGCTTTTGTATCCGTTTTAGCACTGCATTTCCATCATTATAATAAGGCGCTTAGCCACGTCCCCTCATGTGAGACAAATCTGCGCATTTTTCTTGTGTTTCATGAATCACTAGATATTATTATGAACCCCGAACAACTTGCCCACGTGTGAAGGAAGGAAGGTGACTTTTTCAAGGGCTCGTTTTTCTTTGTTAGACACAATAATACTGAGAAAAGACAATAATGCCAAAGAACGTATAGGGGATGTTACTTGTAGTAATTAGGATATAAATATGAAGAAAGTAAAGTGGACGAAAAGATAACTTGCCACCGGCAGGGACCGTGTCTGTTATTCTGCAAAGAAAAGCAGTACGTTAAGCATCAGTGCACTGCGAGTATCGCTTGTATTTCGAGGTTTGATTTTCTGGGCCCAAGTTCGCCCAAATGAGGAGCTCCGTATTTCCCAGTCTAGCTGTAGCCTTCTTCACCGTCACAATCGCGTGACAATATAAAGACTGGAACACGCGGGCAAACACTATTGAGATTGTGCAGGAAGCGCAAAGCGTAGGCGGCAATCCAGACAGGACGACACATGTTGAGAAGCGGAGAATGCCAATAAATCACGCACGCTGCTCAAATGGTTCCCCAAGACCGTGCACGAAACGAGAAGCCCACGCGGCAAGCCAAGAAAGACGACGTATGTTGCGGCAAATAGATACATGCTGCTCAAATAGAAAACTTCAAAGGAGCATGCATCAAGTTCTAAAGAACGTTTCGGGGCAGACATTCTGAATTTCGAGTTGCAGGGTGCGTGACGGGCTATGGTTCGATGTTCTGTCGTAAACTAAACACCTTCGCTGGTCATGCACCTTCACAGAGCACAATGGCTCCTCAATTTTTCCGGTGAATTTTCTTTTCATGATTTTCCTGCACCGTTGTTTCACCCAGCTGTTTATAATTCCCTCTCTCTTCTGCAATTTCATAAACAGCCCTCATTTATTAGTTTCTCGGTTTAGGTGCTGAACATTTTTTAACATGAAAGTGTTTTATGCCGGGGTCCACAAGACTTGAGTCACGTATTTCCGTCACGGAAATGACGTCGAAACCATTTACACGATCAGATGGCAAAGAAAAAAGTTCACCAAGAAAAAAAAGTCAACGGGCACCGAACCCGCGACCGCTCGGTCCGCAACAACAGATGCCGGGCACGCTATCTACTGCGCTACGATAACTTTTTCTTGCTTTCATGGTATTTATTATAATGCGTACTTGAAATTATCGCAAACGCTATGACGTAGCGATGCATTCACTTAGCGACAATAATCGCACAAGCACTGCACAAGCATTCAAAGCTTACATGCACATATACTGTGCAAGTCCAGAAAAACAGGAAACTGCGCTACGGTCACGGTCACTTAGAGGCTTTATAAACGCGCCTTTTATACCTGCCACTCTCCCGATCAGCGGGGTGGTGTTGCCCTCTGGGCGTAACCACACATTTTTTAGGGGCGGAGGCACCTCCTTGATCTGAAGTGGGGGTCGGGCAGGCAGATGTGATCGAGTGTCATCTTGAGCTCTGTATGCCATAGCAAAAAAAAAAATTCGGGGGGGGGGGCACGGGCCCGGTGTCCCCCCCTGGCTACGCTGCTGCCTTGGGGAGCTGTAAAATAAAGTAATTCGTCATTACTGTGGTCTCCGCGATTGTGGCTTCCGCCCCAAAAGCTTTTAGTTATGACTGTTGGCGCAGCACGCATATTTTGGAACATTTCAATTTTTATAAATTTTTATATTTTTGATATTTGGCAATTGCATCATATTAAAGTTTTAGTTTACCTAAGCCCTATAAGCCAATACCACAAATATAACTTTTGGGCTAAAACTGTAAAATTTTTTCTCTAAGGTGGTGACCTACCTCAACCTGCTCTTCATGTCAGCATTCCATCTGCAAACTTGACAGTCTCAGCTTGGCGTTGTTAGTACGATGAGTACGAAGAACCTGCTATGACTCTAGCACCTTAATTTCTCACTTATTAAACAAAACATGTGGCTGACAAAGTAAGGTACTTCGCAGTATTCTTCAGGATAAGCCGAGTGCCAATTTCTTTACTGTTAGAACCCTCTAATATAAAGTCTTTCTATAGAAGACCAAGTTCAGTCGAATAATATTCACGGAAACCCCATTGAGCTGGTTGGGTATAGTTATAAGATTATAACCTGCGAATTTATAAACTATACTCCATCTCAGCACTACCGTTCCGCACTACCAAGGCTACTGTGTGTAAGCAAGCCACCCACTTTCGCAACAAAACATAGTTCCAGATATATCTGCCTTACAATTGGAAGGGTTGAGACATTTGAGCTTGTTTGGCACGTGTTACGTCACATTGATGTGTTATATGTTTATTCTTCATCGCATTGATGTCGTGTGCCTTTAAACGCTGCATCAATAACCGCCAACAACTGCGGTTACAAATCAACATGACAGCACCTATGCAGACGCGACCGCCCACTTCGACCCGAACTTGCGCTTGCTGTACGCCCACCACGTTGGAAGTCGCAAATAAATTGTGAAATGAGCCATCGCGTTGTGCCATCTCACGCTGATGACGAAGCATGAGGCACATTTTGCCGTTATTTGCGAGATCAGCTGTTTGTTTAGCCATGCCTGCTAAGGCTAACGCGCCGAGAATTTGATAACGGTTCATGAAATAAGCGCAGTATAGTCGCGAACGCATTGCTGTCGACGCATCAGCACATTCATCTGAAGCAAATACAAGTGCCAGTTCGTCACCATTTACTCGGATCTAGGCCGGCCCCGATTCTAAGCCGACCCCCGAAATTCGCAAGGCCAGAAAAAAAACTTAATCATTTTACTCGAATTTAAGCTGCCCCCCCCCCCCCCCCCCCCCCCCCCTTCGCGCATCATATTTTCGAAAAAAAAAAACGTCGGCTTAGATTCGATTAAATATGGTACTGGTCCCAGAGCGCACGATGACGACTCGATAAATTCGAAGCGGAGGGCACCAGCTCCGGTGGATGCAGCCATCCTTTTTTTTTTCAGCGATGCCGTCTGTTCACTTTACTCGCCCTACGCGTGCGAGCAGATGCCAAGGAGACGCGGAGCAGACGACGCGACGCGGATGAATACATGTGAAGGGGCTAATCGCCCTTAGTTTTGGCTAAGGGGCCCTGTATGCCCTTGACAGTGCTGAAGGGAACTTTCGAGATGGAGTATAGGTGTCGTTTCTTGCCCTCTTACTTTTCCTGGGGGTGGACGGAAAGCGGTTAAGTGGCCCTTTAATCAACCCCTCCAGCTCCTCCAAGTAAACAACCTACTGTAAAATACCCAGCAAGCACCCCCCCTCCCCCTCCTCCCCTACAGCCTCTTTTTTCTCAAGACGAGCATCGCTTGTGTAAAAAGAACCACAAGAATGAGTACACTGAATGCGTATCTAATGTTGTTTATGAAATTCCGTTTTCACGTGGTCAGTCGTATATTGGTCAAACCGGTCGCTGCTTCTATGGTTTGACAATGACGAGGGGGAATAAAAACAGTAAATAAATAAAGCATTTCATTAGAAATATGGGTGGGAATTTTTCATATTTAGCACCTCTCCCGCCGCCATCTTGAATTTCGGTCCGGGATCGAGCAAGCGCCCCCCCCCCTCCAAATCTGCTCGGATTATCCTTCATCGTAAGGGGGGGGGGGAGGGCTTGCTTGGCATTTTACGGTACGTAAACTGTGTAAGCTCAAATTTTCTTTGAAAAAATGTGGGCAATTATAACGGTGAACTACCCCGCATTTTTCCCTTCCTTATAGGTCGTTAGCTGTTAATGATTGGTCGAAATGTTCTGAGTCATGCTCACAACACCTGCTCGTAACACGACACAACAAACAGTGTATCTTTCTGAACGTAATTTAGGAAGGCTGCCCGCCAATCACATTGGCAGCGGCTACTTATACAAGCGGGTGAGATGGATTTATATATGTATAATACATACTTTCAGTTGTAGTATAGACCAGAACACAGAGAATTCCATGCGCATCGCCATATTTGCATCGCGCGTCGCGCCATCTATCGCACACGCGACGAAACAACATGCGCGGGCTGCCACGCCAGCAGACGCTACACAGAGCAAACGTGAAGCTCCCGAAACTCAGCCCGTCGGAGAGCGTGTTTCGCGTCTTTTCTAGCCTGGACATTTTCGCTGATTTTATTGGAGCATCAAGAACATCTTGCTCATGCAAGTCCACAATGTATACAGTACGTGCTGAGTGGGTTGCGGAAGCAACCTCGTCAGATACGTACGCTGTTACATTTGTAAAAAAACGTTCTCGCTGTGGTACGCGTGAATCGTAATTGCAGTGCAGCTCGCGAAAGAGTGAAACGATGTTTTGTTGCGCCATATTACAAGCTGTGCACAAAGTTTTGTGGAATGTGATCATTTCAGCATATCGCGTAATAATTAGAGTACGCTTTACGGGTAGTTTCGCGGAAGGTAATTTTTGTTTCACGAGCGCTCTTTCAAAAATGCGTCTTGCTCACAAAAGCGTGCTATCAGAGAGTATCACCTGCAGTATCGTTCAGCGATTCCATTTGGAAGCTACCTGCGCGATTTTATTCTTGTAACGATGATGCTTTACAAGCGAAAGTGTGCTACGCTTAGTTAAGCCGGTTAGCTACGCCTGCGACGTAAATGACACTAGCGCGAGTACTGTTTACTTACGTACCAATATATGTATTATGTGCAGCTGGATGCCTCGTGTCCAAATAAATTTGGGGAGATCAAACACTGCAATGAAAGCACGAAATTCTGACCAGCTGTTGAGGAGCACCGTGCCATTTATTACCTTTTGAAGACGAAGTCTCGAAGGCGTGGATGCCATCAAATCACTAAAGCTTAATACTACGTTGAAAGTGGCAAAACATGCTGATTGCTTGGGCTTGAAAGCACTACTTTGCACGAGACTTTCGTCAAAGGAAACGCTCAAAGGTATGAAGTGCACCCCCACACAAAGCTCGCGCCTGCCTTCAACCCAGCTGCGTGTCACGCAAATTAGGTTCGCAAAATGAAATAGGTGGGCATCACACTGCAGAATACACGCAGTTAGTGTACTTACTCGCGCATTTTCACTCGGCTCCTAGTTTTTTTGCTTGAATCACAGTTATCCACTCGCGGCGAAGCTGAAAACACCACACCGGCATTATTTCCGTGGCGCGCGTCGTAATCGTCGCAGACAACGCTAACATCCTCTTGTTGCGCTGCTTGTTTTGGCATCCAAAGACAACGCAGACAACGCAGTAGTGCCCAGATGAGCTCTTACACGCTGAAGCGGCGTCAACGGGTACTTTTTCGCACTTTAAAGCCTCAGAACTGCAGCTTGCCCTGTTTACTTGGTGCAGCCCGCGCGCGCCTCGGCAGCCCGGTCAGCCCGGCGTCTGGGTGCGAGAGTATCCGCTCGGCTCGCCAGCAGCCTGGGTGCGAGACAGGCGTGCTCTGGTGTATAAAGATGTTGAGGTGTTTTTACGCGCATACAACTATCTGCGAACTCGTCGTTTCTGACAGAGAGGTAGAGAGAGAAATAAACATCAGGAACCGACACAATCCTTTCCAGGTGGGCAGTCTTCTTAGTCCAGAAAACCGTGGACATTGTCACCTACCTGGTGAGGTAGATCAAGTTACGAGGCAAACTTGAAATATGGGCTTCTCAATCCGCTCGACTCCACAGCCTTGTTACAAGCCGCTGCGACCGCTGCAGGCTACCATATGATAAGCAAAATGAAGCAGGCTAATCGGAGACTAAAGTGGGAATAGTTTTTTAGCTCTCCTGGCTAAGCACAACTGAAATACTCGACACTTCTACACACTCATCAACTCACAGCAGCATGGATGTGGTCCAGTGGCCATGCCATTCATATTCAAAGAAAGAAACTAGATTTCCTGAAAAAGAAGAGCGTTCTATCGGGCTCCAAAACGTTTGCTGGTTCCCGCCCGTATTTGCGTCGCCGATTAGCTAGCTTTCAGGCCAGGCAGAACAAAATAAAATCATGACAGTTTGCTGTAAAGTTATAGAGCCCTAGCTGAGCGATAGCTTCCTCTGTAATGTTCGAGCACAAGACGCAAAAGCGTGGACTAGGCAGCCCGCACCGCAGAGAGCCTACAGTGCGTGGTCATGACACACGGAGGAGAGTTGGCACAGCATAATCGTAGAACCAATTTTATTACATACTTACGTTATTGCTGCGGTCAAGTAAAACTTTGCCTCACTTGTTAATTTCCCAGTCTGCAGCCGACATTGCCCACTGTCGAACCCTGCCCCCCCACCCACATTTCTCGTGGGTGTGGGGGGGGGGTTAGCACCCACCTTGCCCCCCCCCCCCCCGGTAGATACGCCTATGTTAGTATCATTGTAACAACGTCAGTGCCAGGAAGACGAACGACAAAACACGAGTTGCCGTTTTAAGGACGCAGCTTCCCCCCCCCCCCCCCCCCAAATTTCTTTATGGTGATTTCGTCTGAAGCCTCGTAGATGTGTCTATCATCCTCACAAACATCTAGTGCATTATCTTATGCAGGCTGCCTTATTTGTGGGGGCCACGCATACCCGCTATCTCAAGAGAGAGCAGCGTTGTGCGCCGAGGTGTTGCGCGTGGAACACATGTGTGCTGCGAAAGGAGGAGACCCCGCGCTTCCCGGACGCATACTTGCTTTCCGGCGCCGAGCAGGCGTTCTGGCCCTGCAAATCGCACCCCTGCGCTGCCGCCCGTTCGTCTGCCGTCGCCTTGCTCACTTCTGGGAGCTTTTTTTCGTGTGATTTCCCTGCGGTTCGTGAAATAAATTGTGATGTGTTGGTTCTGTGGTGCTCGTTTCTGCCTGCACTGCTTTGAGAACGTAGAGGATGCAACAAGCGCATACCGTCAGCCTTTATTGGCGTATGTGTAAAAAAAACCAAATTGCCAACCTTCACTTTCTTGGGTTCACGTGGGTTCCATCAGAGCCGTGGCGGTCCCATATCGAAAGAGGCGAAACGCTAAAGGCCCTCGTACTGTGCCATATAAATGCACGTTAGAGAGACAGTAAACTGAAATAATGAATCGGTTCAGATTGATAAACTGTACTATCAAAACTACGTCAATTTGACTATCATAGGCTTATTAATACTGGAGAAAATGAAGGTCCAAGTTTCACTAGTAAATTTCGCCCCAAGACCTCCGCGCGTGACGTCACGGATTTCAAAGTGTATTTTTCGTAGCTTGGCGACTTTCGCTCAGCGAAATTTCCTCATAGTTCGTAAGTTAAGTCTCTGCTCGCTCACAGTGCACTCTGCTTCACGTTTACCGATTAGGAACTATGTAGGCCTAAAAGGGTATGGGCTTGAGCTTGTTGGTAAGGCTTCATGGTTTCGAAACAGCGCGTAAAGTACGAGGACACAGAAAGTAAGACAGGACCAGGCGCTATGTAGGCCTAAGTAGACGCCGTCAAAAGCTACGATGTCAGGGTGTTGGTGCTGGAATTTCAAGGTGGTACGGCCACCGGCATTTTCCTTTTGTGCGTTTTCTCTCTTACTAAGCGACTACTCGCGGCCCGCTTGGCAATTTCGGTACTGTGAAAGATTAATTTAGTAGCGCACGAAAAATCGTTTCTTTCTTTAGTGTCCGTTTAAAAAAACTCAAGTGGTCAAATCCATCCACAGCCCTCAACTACGGTGTCTCTGGCCTGAGTCGCTTCGGGACGTTAAACCCCACAGAGCGAAGCCGCCAAAAGTTCAATTTCATCACTTTATTCAAAGCGAAAGCAGACTCGTGAACTTCTGGACTGAGGCATGAGTCTGCCTTTAGTTTGGATTCATTCACTTGCGGTGTCTTCTCTGCCTCCTCCAACACCGCCTCCTAGGGAAGCAGCAGCTTCATTAATCAGCACAGCTGCAAACAATAAAGGAAAATTAATTTTATATCGTCAATTTACACGTCATAGTTATACGGCTGTCACTGCACTAGAAAGTACCAAATTAAAATGGCTTTCTTTGTGGAGTGGAGAGACACTTGGCACTTTTTCTCTGCGATGATATGCCCAAACTTTAAAAGAAGCTCCACTAGTTTAGACAGCGCACGACAAAAATACAATGTAAACCTAGCTTACGCAAGTGTCATACATTGCGAGCTGCACTTTTCACAACAGTTTGAATAAAACAGCCCCCGTTTACACTTTGTTTACATATTTATACCTAGTTTCGCTAATACAACTTGTCAACCGCGTTATAAGCATAACCGCTTTTAGTTATTCCTGTGATGAACTTGTCATTTCTACACCCTTGCTACATGAATATCTTGACGAACGCAATAAAATGATACTTTTTTGCTTTCCTTACACCACGCTTCTTTATGATCAATCAAATAGTATCCAACACCTTAGGTCAAGAAATAGATAGATGATATGATAGATTGTCTTTGTACACAATATTATCAGTAAGAGGCAAAAAAAAATTAACATGCAAATCATAGTTCACCAAAAAAAAAGGGACGAGAGACGTATGAGCATTTTTGAAACGGCAAGCATACGTTTAACGTTATGGAAGCTTGTCACCAGACAGTCTAGTTGTATATACTTTATTCATGTTTAAGACGACAAAAACCTGAAGAAAGTCTTGTATCGTGTCACGGAAGCACGATTATACTAGTTACGATTAGTTCCGTATAGATGACAACGAGATATTTCAACGACCCCATAATATCACCATACTGAGGCTTCTATCGCCTACATAAGCATATGACTGCGTGAGAGCAGAGGCTGTCACAAAGTCGTGTAGATAGGCAGGCATTTTTCCATAAAGCAGATCACCATTCAATCCCTTATTCCTGCATAGACAACAACATGTGCTAATTAACAAAAATATTTCGTGTCCGGTATTCTCGATTACCTAATGCGACGGCCACCCACACAAGGGCGTTGACTCCAGCCAGACCGTTCATGTTGAATAGGCTGCAAAGATACATGGTAAATGACTTCAGTAAAACATCAAAGAGCATTTTCACCTAGGATCTTTCAGTACTGTACTCAGTTGGCTTAGCTTTTTCCACCTTAGTGCTTAGCAGTGGTGAAGCGTTGTAGTTACTTCAGTGAAATTTCATAGCGCTGAGCTTTGTTCGAGAAAGCTTATTTGGTCGCCAGTCTTAGTGCTCCGCAAGGAAGATATTGTAGAGTGATAGACAACTATGAAGTATTTAGACTTATGTACTTAGTATCAATATAAATTGACGTAAACAGAGTGGGCTCTAGCAACTACATATTCTGCCCGGTAAGAAGGGTAAAATTCATTCTAGATGCAGTGCACTGTTAACATGAGAACCAAGATGTTATTTCGAGCCCTTATCACATTCCAAGTGTGGCACCAAGAGAAGCAAATTGAGTTGTGTCCTATGTCTGCCAGAGGTTTGGTTTACTGTGATCTTTGTGCGCGTGTTACTGAATTCCATGGATGCCATCCGAAAAATTTAGCGGAATTTGATATTTATTTCAGACTTAATTTACGAAGTTGTGGTGCAGAGCATCGCTATATCGTTTGTGAATTGTGTTTCACAAGGAATAGGTTCTCGAATCTGTAATAAAGCACCGTCATGTGGGGAGGTGTGCGCAAAAGGTATATTGCCGGAGAAAGTCTAATCACAAGGTGAACACAAGAATGCATGGTACCCATGTTTAAAATTTTTTTTACTGTAGAACACTGCCTGCGTTCAGGAAGCTCTTTTTTATTAAGCTTACTGTGGAATCACCAATTAAGAAAGAGTCCTGTGGGACCATCTGAAGCCGTCGGTATGTGCGCTGCCGCGAATGGCGGCTGGGGCGGAAGTTCGGCGGCAGTTCGTGGGTCATTTAACATTAGTACACATGTTCGACGGTGGAATTTAAATTCTAGGCCATTAGCATCGAATCACTTCGAAGCGCCACACCATGAGCGCATGCCCTCTAGGGTGAAATAGAATGCCTTGTAATATCTCCAAGAGATAACCGACTGTTTCCTGAAAGAATTTTTTGACGATAATTATGTTAAATACTATTAATAGCTCATCTGATGACACTATCACAAATGTCTCTAGCTAAAGTGAAGGTTTTGAATCTCGTAACTCATCCTTGTCTAGAGCATACGTTTCGTGGAGAACCTCCACTATGTCAATGCATACTCACCAGGGTATGTCGTTGAACACCAAATAGATGGTTTCAGTACGATCCTGCCTGTTGCTGCGGCGTTTATATACTCCCCCTAGCCATCGTGGTATGCCATTTGAGGAGGTAATAAGATAATTCAATTGCCGTATTTCTGTAAAAAGCAGCGTGACAGGTAATTTTGTCTCTGGAAATGTTCAGCCGCAGCGCAATCACAAAAGTGCGCGCATTATACAGGACGTGGATATAATTGAAAAATTGAATTATGGTCTTCCGCTAAAGGAGAGGGCATTGCGGCAACATAAAGTGTGTTTTGTCTTTCTATAGATGTATAAAACATTGTGGTCCACTTGAACGATAACCCGATAATCCTAATGTCAAACTACATAATACTGATCTTAGCTTCTATAACGCTATTATCTGGGGACTCTTCTTAAGATGTAGGACATAAATTCGTTCCATTCGAGATGTCCTGGCACATGAACAGCACCTATGCGATACGCCTTTCAATAAAAGAATTTAAATGATATATACGCTGACATAAAGCTTTAGAGCGCACGTAGTCCATTGTATCAAGTTAAAGCCAAAAATAACAATGCCGCGAAATGCAGCAGGATATCGTGCTGATCACGGCAGCCTATTTTGAATGGGATAAGGTGGTGCAAAAGGATAAACGAGGCAAGAAGTGCTACGTCGAAGTCCTGTTAGCATTCACAATGGCTGGATGGTACGGCCCAATCTTTTCAATCAATCAATCAATCAATCAATCATTCAATCAATCAATCAATCAATCAATCAATCAATCAATCAATCAATCAATCAATCAATCAATCAATCAATCAATCAATCAATCAATCAATACAGCAAACTTTATTTTCACCAAAAACAAAAGCACGTTTATGGTAAAAAAAAAGGTGGCTGTGAAAAAAGTTGTGCAGTGACAGCTTGACAATGCCCTGTTGCGACCGTGGTTTTAGATACTTCCCACCGCACCAACCATTTGTTGCGACGTTAGGGTTGCGTCGTACCCGGACTCCATTTGGTAGCGCGACAGAGTCACCGGGTTGAGGAACTGATGCTAGCAAGTTGGGAAAACGAAAACAAACATGTTTAGTGGCATTCTCTGTGCACATAATTACATAATGAAAACGGAAGAGTTCAGCGACGAATGCACTGGATGAGCCTTTAACCCAGGGCTCAGAGCCCTGGGTTAAAGGCTCGTACTAAACTAATAGTAAACTGTATGTGAACACTACAGCTCAAAAATCCATGCTAATTTTTCGACAATATATACCTCGCAAAAATCACATCAATATATGCTTTCTTTTTATAAGTAAGGCAATTGACATTTCACGCTTGCGTAAAACTATGTCAGCATTACACTGCCATGAAACTGCTGTACCACGATGAGATTTTTTGCGCGTTTCACAGTTGGACCTTTCCTCTTAATTGAGGTGGCCAATTTAGGAGCAGTTGTGTTTGGTTTAGCGATTACATCATTTTCCTCAAGGCGAATGACATTATTCACTTGCATGCGTTTTAGCGTGAGTGAAACATCAGACACGGTGATAAAATATGCATCAGACTAGGAAAACTTTTTAACCAGAGAGGATATTTGTGCTCATATTATGAAGGAATATATTCTTGCCACACGTAACCACACCGTTGCACAACCAGTATTCGTACTGGTACCCTCGTTCAGGTTCAATGAAGAGGCCGTCACAACCATCACACCTTCGTTTTTTTTTGTTTTTCCTGCCTCCTAACTGCTGGAGCGTTTCCACAAATCTTTGCTGCTCACTTCATGAAAAAATTGTTGCCAGCCCTAATCCTTGACTTACCTATATATCTGGTTTAGTGCAACTCATTCCCCGGCACTCATATTTTCACGTAACTTAAATGTAAACATTTCGACAGAAACCAGTTACCCCTGAGGAAGGGACCGAATCGGTCCCGAAACGTCGGGCTCTCTTAAACTTGGCTGGAGCCATATTAACCTCCTAAATATTTTCACGTGTATTTGTTAGGTTTACTTAGTGATTCCTAGCACCATGATAACAATAATTGTTGGCGTTTTTGTACTGAAATCACAATTTCATTATGGCAGAGTCTGTAGTGGAGGGCTTCGGAAATTTAAACAAACTGAAGTCCTTTAACGCGCGCCTAGATCTAAGCACACGGGCCTCTAGAATTTTGCCTCCATCTAAATGCGGCCGCCGCGCCCGGGACTTGATCCCCTGACAGTTTGCAGGCAAACACCGTAACGGCTACACGACAACGGCGTTTCTTTTGTGACATTGCTACGCAGATCTCAGAAGCGACGTAGAAGAAAGCGCATGGTTCAGATCTGTTCCGCCAGGTGCCGCAACGATCGCAGCTGCCTTTAAGATAAGCTCTGCTCTTACATTGAACTCATTCATCTAATCTTCAACAATTATCCTAACAGCTATTTGACCCTTATCTTGCGCAAATTTCTGCTCCATTATCATATGTACCCAATTTACGTGTTAAGTTCAAAAAGAATCATCCATTCCGATAATCGGAAGTAAGTGGTCGTCCGGAAGTGCTTGGGAGACAAGCACGAGCGTCCATCTTTTTTCGTTCTAAAGGAATACCAAATATGGCATATTTCTGTCGCCGTGTGCTTCTTCAGAGAGGAAGGGGAACGGCAACAAGCACTTTGCTAATACAAATGTCTTGTTCCACTAAAACAATTTGCCAAATACTTCCTCTCTACTGTATTTCGCGTAGAATAGAGCAACTCCCTGACGTCATTTACCGGCCTAAGATTTTTTCCGCTTTGATAACTGTCCTTTAGACATTGGTGCCAAAAATACGAAGATATATTTGATTCATAGAGAAAGATTGGCACTGAAGGACAATATGGTTACCGGGTCCACCGATCAAGACCGGGTAATAGGCCAGGCCTGAGCCCTGTAGCCCGGAGGTGACGAAGATGGTTTAATTGCAGACCTGGGCAAGTCTACAACTAATGTGCAGCTCTCACATCGCGATTTGTGGTGGAACTGAATTGGCATGATTCTCCTAAGGGGCCGCGGTACTGTTGCGGTAAGGGAGGCGACGGACGCGATGATCGCAACCACGAAACGAAGCCCGCGCCAATGCCATATTGTTAGCATCACTGCAACCCTTCCGGGCTGTAAAGTTCCTGTAAAATTTTCCTTAAATTCTAGTGTGCTTGAAATATTTCACCGATAAGATTAAAACCACCGCGTTCTCTCGTATAATGCTGCTGCTCTAATTGGCCCCATGACTACTTAATAGATGCTGGAAGCTCAAAGAGGAGCAACATATTCAAAATGCCCTCCCTATTTCACAAAATAGCGATCCGCGAGGGGTCGCAGTTCTGCTGTGTTCTGTTCGCAGTGATTGCAGGGGCGGAGAATATCATTTTGTATAAAAAGCAGCGTCTTAACATTTTCTTTCTTCACTTTCGTGCACAATTGACCACTCATGCTACTGTATACCACAATTTGAATTTTCAGTTGAATATAACTGCTCAGCAATCCAGCTCTTATCCTCCCCCTTTCCTTTCCATCACCCCCGGCTCGACTGGATCGACGTCGAAGGGGAATAAGAACAGCGTCGACTGATCCCGCAGGCGGTCGAAATGCTCGGCCTATGAATTTGGTTGAATAAAAGTCTAATACTACTACTACTACTATGTCTTTCATGCTTCGAAATTATAATTTTTTGTCTGGCATGTTACCCAGGCAAGTTCCACGCATCCCCCAACCCGTGCCCCTAAACACTGTACTTATGATCACGTGACTCCTTCCCTGTGCAACATAGTTTGGTCAGTATATTACTTCTTGTCTACTATGAGCAATTTCACCACCTTTTGTTTGTAAACTTTCACTAAACACCCTTACTAAACTCACCATGTCGCTCCGTAAGATACGTTAGAGTGCATAAGTATATATACAAGAACATTATGAAGAAAAATGAGCAGCCCTCGTAGCTCTGCTTATGTATAATTGGATAAGTTCACTATCAGCTCGAGTAAGAAAGGACAATGATCAAAGGTTTGCTGTTCTATATATCCTGTCTAGCGATAATGTATACTACAATACATTAACATATAACATTACCATTACATTATAACATTAACATTATAACATTAACATATAACAATGTAACATATAAGTTAGGTTTTCAGAGGGGTCCATGCACCTATTAAATTTGGCGTTCCTACGCAGATACGACATGTGCTTTTATTGTTCCATCTTCAGAAGGCACAATACGGCATTGCGGATGTAAAAACGCGATTGCCTCTTCCTGCGCTGTAGCATCGGTACATTGGGAAAATCGTTAAAACCCAATTTGTTCTACAGAAGAATATGATAACAATCAGAGTAACACGTCCGTTTCGATGCTCTTATTACAGGATGAGGCAATTACGAAGTCTTTTTTTTTCTAGAATACAACACAGTATAAGTGAGAGGAATCTCACAATCAACCTGAAAGCTCAAAACATCAGACACGGGTTGTGGCTCGGACAATCAACAGTTTTAATGACATCCAATAATGGGCTAGGAAATTCCACCGTTAATGCGATAGGTTCTATTAGGCACACGTCAAACGAACGTCATATGTGGAGTCTATGCCATTACCTCCGTACAATAATAGGGGGTGCAACGTACGACGTGACTAATGTACCAATGTTGAGCACAGGAAACAATGCCTAGGTTTGCTCTGGCGGATGTCGAGGAAACATAAAAAGAAACATGACACGTTGTACAGCGCATGCCACATAGGCAATGCAAGAGATAACAATTTATTAAGCATGTGTAGTGGTAATTGCAATAAAGGTTATTGCTTAGATGAAGCTTCAGAGAAATGTGATATGATAGCGCCGTACAATACTCTGCTGTCACTAGACGCGTTGTTAAGCGGCGTCTTCCTTGTCTCAGCCATGTTTACAGAATATCGAGACATACTTTTCTATACCCTTCTCAAAATTGTCCACTGCTATATATCTTCTCTAACTTCAACGTAAATCTGTGATCTTCAATGACGCTTATAAATGAAGGGGTAACGCTTCTGAGCGTGTCCTCAAACAACTTCTAAGGATGTATGATTATCGCTTTGCTGCAAATGACTCACTATATTTTTCTGGCGCTGCTAAATTATTACCACGATCATCACTTACCTGCCGACGAAATCGCACTGATCTGTTGCTTCTTTAAAGCGTGTTCCCGGTAACATAATCTGTCCTGATATCCTCATTTGCAGTAATCTTTACATTCCTCCTAATATAACGAGACTGCATACATCCTTATATGTGCGCCCGTGCCTCTGTCGAAATTCGACCGCCCACAGACTGCAAAGTGTTTATCAGTATCACTTTCTGATCTGGGTGTTTTTCACACCCACGGTCATTCTTTCACTCCGAGTTTTTCGCTCTTTAATACAGTGCCACATATTGTGCTTATCATTTCTTCCATTGTCTTTCAGATTACCTCGTGCATTGTTGTTTGAGATTTTATGTAAGAGCGTACGTATATATTTCTCGGGTTGTGCTGTAATATCTTCTAGAGAAGGCGCATAAAAATGTATTAGCGAAAGGTTGCGCCCATATATGGATACAGAAGACACAAATAAATAGGGTCATTTGAAACGCGAATCGCGCGTGCAGTGCCTCTTTCAAAGTACAGCGATCACGGTGCGTTCAATGGTTTCGCCTTTACCAGCAGAACGTCACGACCTGGTGTGAGAAGTGAGATCCTGCGAATAAAATTTGTGATCCCAAGACATAAAATTCTACGGCTCCCTGCCGTCAGCGTTTCTCTTCGTTCTCCATCACCGTTTATCTTCGGCGACGCTGGTGAGTGGCCGGCTTGGATTCAACAATTCTATGACTCTCGTTCAGTTCAGGCCTAGCCTCTGCTACCGATGCTGCGAATGTCCGAATGTGATTCGTACTAGGCCAACCGGAGGGGGGGGGGGGGGGCGACGCTGGGATAAAGCTTGGCCCCCGAGAAAAATTACTTACCCATCAAAAGCCCTGCAATAGGCTGTTACCCCGTAACTCCCTTTAGGAGTGTCTAACCTCCCACTAATTTCCAAAGATACTATAACGATCTCTAAAACATAGTTGACATATATCTTTAAAGATGTTCATATATATGTGGAAAGTCAGGGCTAAAGAGCGACAGGTTCCACTTGCCGTCCACACTTTGAGATATTGCTTCGAAAGAGGGGAACAGTGGCGCCATTTTGTGGAACTCTATTGTGAACACCAGCTTTCAACCTTGCGTCACCCCAAGCAAATGTCCTCCAAGCCAACTGAAGCACCTACAATGAGCGAAGTTTCCCATTAGTATAAATGTTTGTTTAGGGTGGGGGGGGGTGGGTGCGGAGAAATGAGGACAGCATTCCCCACTTACTGCATATATCGGAGGCACGGTTTTCAGTGAACTACCAGCGCTGATTATTCAAGATGGAGCGACGTAAAAATAAGCGTGACGAGGAGATACCATGCCTACAGTCGCCTTAAAAGTTTTACAAACACCCCTGCGCTATTGTAGACAGTATTATGGGTGACAAGACCACCGCGTTTAGCAAGGATCATAGAATGCTTCCACGAACCAATAGTACTCAAAATGGATTTGAAGATGGATTTGAGAAGAAGATGGATTTGAAGTTATCTGAAAGCAGAGATGTTACAATTTGTTCCCTGGTGGCGTTCATAGTAGCCCCCGTCTACAGACTAAGGGCCGTTTATCTGGCGAACACCGTCCCTGCATTGTAGGTTACGTCGTAGTGTCTCCAAGCGACCTGGTCCAAGGAGCTGTCAATTCGTTCTACCGTGTTCGTCAAACTAGAGACCTGTCCACATTTCATGACTCCTTAAGGTTGCTGCTAACTTCTCTACGATAACATGCCCAAGACTCGGAGGTACTGCACGCACGCTAGACCCTGGCGAAACGAACAGGTAGTCTGGGTATATATTGTCTATTTGGTCTGTCGGCATTACATCTTTTTTAGGCTAATGAGGACAAATTAAAACACAGGCCGTGTATATGCGATTCGGCACGGGCAATATCTAGTGCGACAGTATTTGAATGAAGTGAACTCAATAAACATTGGTTGAAACCAGGGGTCTCAAACACGCGTCTTGAGGACCTTTTGCTAGTGGCCCGCCGTGGCCCGGTGCTACATCGAAAGGCTACTAGGATCGTGGCCTTGTTCGGGAGTACCTACTTGAGCGAGCACCTGTTCTCCCTTTTGAAAGTAACCAAGTCCGGTTGAGAATTGAATACTTAAGATCGACCGGGAGGATCGTCTCCGCAGAAAAAGTTAATGCATACGTTTCTTCTCTCGTCGCAGCCAAGCGTTTCCAGGCACCAAGTTAGGGTGTTTAGAATTTTAGCCATGATATTCTGCTTCACAGGAAATGAAGTTTTATGAGTGCTAAATGGGTGCCCGCAATATTTTCTCGCCTACAGCAATTAATAACTCGTTAATCGGGTGAGGTACACAAACGTGACAGGTCGCAACCTATCACAGCTTTGCGATATACAGAAAGTGGCCTGAAGTAATTATTGCTGTGTAGTGAAATTCAACCGAATTGAGCGGCGAAATTGAAACCGAAGCAGTGATGAGCGCAACAAACAGACGACCAGAATGACGTCGCTGTTCAAGACAACGATGACAGAGGTGTAATACTCTCAATCATTCTGGACGTCTAAGAATAATATGGCAGTAGTAAACTTCCGCATTTCGGTTTTGGTTTCACGGCCGAGTTCGGGTGAATTTCCTTACTTAGCAAGTATTACTAGATGCCGCTTTTTCGAAATCTCAAAGCTGCAGCAGGTTGTGCACATGAAGGAGTTCAATTCTCCCTTTTGACAAGGCCGCCTGACTCCCCTGAATAGAAACTCAATTTAACTTTCTTAATTACTCTCCCAAGTGATGCCTTTAACCACGATAGCATGCCTGCCGCTACAGAAAAAGCAGTTGTGAAAACTTCGAACAAATATCGCATTTCCCTGATTTTTGAGGATATTGGACACATTTCTTGAAACAACGTGTATAGTACAAAGCGGCCATGGTTTTTTCAAGAACTGCATGCAATGTATCAGTAATCTGTACACATGGTTCAAATGAGCGCAGCCAAAAGCAGACGTGAGCTTAGAGTCGTAATGGCAAGAGTGTCAGCGACTGGAATCGTTTTGATAGCACATGGTTTTCAGCGCAGGTGTAGGTGTACTGTTTGACGAGCAATGAAACAGACTTTACTGGTTATTATGGATTTAGATGAAAGAAGCCCCTGTCAATCGCCGTAGCTTTGTGCTGCTAACATGGAAGTCGCAAGATTACTTTAAAATGGCTTAAACAGCATTTTGTTAGGACGAAATGCAAACCAGACCAAGGTGCTTATATGAAGGCCGAATTTGAAGAACGTCTCAGCGGGCATGTTTGTATTGAAAAGTTATCGGCAGCTGTGTTTCTGCACAGCTCCACTTGGAAGATATATTCTAGAGTGCTATTTATCCGTGATATCCGGCTTCATGGTTTAATTGTGGTTCGTATCATTATGCATGCAATACAGTGTGAGTTCCGCCGCGAACAACCTTGCTGAAGTGACACGCAGTCATTACTTATTATCTCCAGCCAGTACTAAAAGTTGCCATCGCCTTCAACCCGTTGATAGACTAATAGCGGCGCGCAACAAGCGCAGCGGGTGACGGTGGTGCTTGGACCATTTACATAGAACTGGCACAGACTTCCGTGCGTCTACTTCATTTACAACTTGCCGCGTGTTTTTGCCTTAAAGATCGGCATCATTTGCATTATATGTTCGGGTAGTCTGCGGACGCTACTTCCTGGTGACATTTTAAAACATGGTCTCTATATAAAGAGTTGTTTGCCAAAAATAAAAGAAAACAAGCTCCGACATCTCTCCACTGAAAAAAAATGCATGTTTCAAATAGCGGACGCTAGAAGCGCTCCTCGGCAATGTCCCTGGTAGTGACAGGCCGTACCCCCGTACCCTCTATCCGTACTCGTCCCTCCCAACCCCAAAACAAACATTTACACTAAGTGGAAACTTCGCTCCTTGTGGGCGCTCCAGTTTGCTTGGACGACATTTGCTTGGGGTGACGCAAGATTGAAAGCTGGTGTTAACAATAGAGTTCCACAAAATGGCGCCACTGTTCCCCTCTTCCCAAGTAATACATCAAGGGGTGGACGGCAAGTGGAACCTGTCCCTCTTTAGCCCTGACTTTCCACATATATATGAACATCTTTAAAGATATATGTCAACTATGTTTTAGAGATCGTTATAGTATCTTTGGAAATTAGTGGGAGGTTAGACACTCCTAAAGGGAGTTACCTGGTAACAGCCTATTGCAGGGCTTTTGATGGGCTAAGTAATTTTTCTCGGGGGCCAAGTTTTATCCCAGCGTCGCTCCCCCCCCCCCCCCTCCGGTTGGCCTAGTACGAGTTACATTCGGACATTCGTAGCATCGGTAGCAGAGGCTAGGCCTGAACTGAACGAGAGTCACAGAATTGTTGAATCCAAGCCGGCCACTCACCGAAGATAGTCGCCTAAGATAAACGGTGATGGAGAACGAAGAGAAACGCTGACGGCAGGGGAGCCGTAGAATTTTATGTCTTGGGATCAGAAATTTCATTCGTAGGATCTCACTTCTCACACCAGGTCGAGACGTTCTGCTGGTAAAGGCGAAACCATCGAACACACCGTGATCGCTGTACTTTGAAAGAGGCACTGCACGTGCGATTCACGTTCCAAATGACCCTATTTATTTGTGTCTTCTTCTGTATCCATATATGGGCGCAACCTTTCGCTAATACATTTTTACGCGCCTTCTCTAGAAGATATCACAGCACAACCCAAGAAATATAGATGTACGCTCTTATATAAAATCTCAAAAAACAATGCACGAGGTAATCTGAAAGACAATGGAAGAAATGATAAGCACAATATGTGGCACTGTATTAAACAGCGAAAAACTCGGAGTGAAAGAGTGACCGTGGGTGTTAAAAACTCCCAGATCAGAAAGTGAGACTGATAAACACTTTGCAGTCTGTGGGCGGTTGAATTTCGACATAGGAAGGGGCGGACATATAAGGATGCATGCTATCTTGTTATCTTATCCGGGATTTGAAGATCAGCCGAACTGAAGATTTGAGGACAGGTTATGTCACCGGGAACAAGCTTTAAAAAAGTAGCAGATCAGCGCAGTTTCTTCGGCGAAGTAATGATCATGGTAATATCTAGCAGTGCCAGAAAAAGATCCTGAGTCATTTCTAGCGAAGCGATAATCGTACATACTTAAAAGATTTTGAGGACTCGCTCAAAAGTGTTACTCCTTGATTTAGAAGCGTAATTGAAGATCACAGACTTATGTTGATGTTAGGAAAGACATATAGCAGTGGACAATTTTCGGACGGGTATAGAAAAATTGACATAGATATTCTGCAAGCATGGCTGAGAGAAGGAAGACGCTGCTGAGCAACGCGGTTAGTGACAGCAGAATATTGTAAGCCGCTATCATATCACATTTCTCTGAAGCTTCATCGATGCAATAAGCTTTATTGCAATTACCAATACATGTAAGCATTAAATTGTGATCTGTTGCATTGCCTACATGTCATACGCTGTGCAACGTGTCATGTTTCTTTTTATATTTCCTCCGATGTCCGCCAAAGCAAATCTGGGATTTGTTTCCTGTACCTGAAGATCAGTACATTAATCTCGTTGTATGTTCAACCCTTTAATATTCCGCCGAAATAATGGCCTACGCTTGACGTACGACGTTCGTTTCACTTGTGCCTAATAGAACCTGTCGCATTCAAGGTGGAATTTTCTAGCCCATTTCCGGATGTCACTCAAATCTTTGATTGCCGGAGCCGGAACACGTGTCTGATGTTTTGAGCTTTCTGGTAGACTGTGAGATTCGTCTCACGTTTACTGGGTTGTATCTGAAAAAAAAAGACTTCTTAATTGCTTCATCCTGTAATAAGTGCATCGAAAGGGATGTTTTGCTCTGTTTGTTGTCATATTGTTCTCTAGAGCAAATTGCATTGAAACGATTTTGCGAATGTACAAATACTAGATCGCAGGGAGAAGCGTTCGTGCTTTTACAGCGGCAATACCGGAATGTGTGCTCCAAAGATGTAACAATAACAGCGCATAGAAAACATAAATTTAATAGCTTACTGACTCCCAAAACCTAACTAATATGTTAGTTGTAGTATAC
This sequence comes from Rhipicephalus sanguineus, assembly GCF_013339695.2. NCBI lineage: Eukaryota > Metazoa > Arthropoda > Arachnida > Ixodida > Ixodidae > Rhipicephalus > Rhipicephalus sanguineus. The sequence continues at coordinate 45,180,384 of NC_051181.1, read as the reverse complement.
ATTATGAATAGACTAAGTACATTAGACTTAATACATAAAACAGGAAATCTTTGATCGTTGTCCTTTCTTACTCGAGCTGATAGTGAATATATTGTCAAATTATACTTAAGCACAGATACGGGGAATGCTCCTTTTCTGTCTTTAATTATTAAGTTGTTAATATATTTATATAAATTAACATACTTTGCGGAACAAGATGGTGTCTTTAGTAAGGGTGTTTAGTGAAAGTTTGCAAACAAAATGTAGCGAAATTGCTTAAAATAGACAAGAAATAATATACTTAACAAAGCATGTTCCTACAGAGAAGTAGTAACATCATCCTCAATACAGTATTTAGGGGAAGGGAAGGGGGATGGCGGGTGCTCTGCCTGGGTAACATGTTAGACACAAATATAGTTGAAAAACTTCAAAGGCATATGTAGAAATGAAAATTACATTTGTGGTATACAGCAGCATATGCGGTCAATTGTACACGAATGTGAAATGTGCACGAATGTGAAAAAAGGAAATGTTTTGACATTGCTTTTTATACCAAATCACATGCCGCGACACTGCAATCGCTGCGAACTGATCACAGGCGAACTGTGATCCCTGGCTCATAAAAAGTGTATGAAATAGCAAGGGCATTTTGAAAATGTGGCTGCTCCTTCAGCATCCAGTATCTTGGTTTTTTTCAAGTCATTACTTAAATTCGGTGCATGTGACATTGGAGCGTAAATTCGCTCAAGACAAGGGCCAAACAGCTGTCAGGATTATTAATGAAAATTACATGAATGAGTTTATGGAAAGTGCAGACGCTTTTCGTTTCAGCAGGTGGAATCGTTGCGGCACCTGGAAGAACAGGTCTGAACAACGCGCTTGAGCCAACTTGGCTTCTGAGATCTGCATAGCAATGTGACGTAAAACCCGCCGTGATGGTCTGGCGATTACGGCGCCCGACAGCAACCTGTGACGGGATCGAGTCCCGGGTTCGGCGTCGCATTTAGGTGGAGGCGAAATTCTAGAGGCCCGCGTGCTTAGATCTTGCTCCGCGTTAAAGAACCTCAGGCATTCGGAATTGTCAAAACCCTCCACTACACATTCTGTCAGAATGGAGTCGTGGTTTCGGTACACAAAACCCTAATAATTACTCCTATCACGGGGCTGAGAAACACGAAGTAAACCTAAGGAATACACCTGAAAATATTAGCGACGGGGTGCGAGTTGCACTATACCAGACATACCAGTAAGTCAAGGATTAGGGCTGGCAACAATTTTTTCATGAAGTGAGCAGTAATGATTTGTGGAAACGCTCCAGCAATTAGGAGGCAGGAAAAACAAAAAAAAGCGAAGGTGTGATGGTTGTGGCGGTCTCTTCATTGAACCTGAACGAGGGGACCAGTACGAATACTGGTTGTGCAACGGTGTGGTTACGTGTGGCAAGAATATATTCCTTCATATTATGAGCACAAATATTCATATTTGTGCTCATAATATTCCTTCATATATGAGCACAAATAGGCATGAAAAACAAAAAAAAAAGTCGCGAGATCCCACGAATTGTGAGAATCGATGTAATGCGAAGCAGCCAGCAAAGGGCTGGATACATCGTCTTGTCTGTCATTGAGGGAAATGCGTGCCACTCATGTTATTTATGTTCGTTACACAGTAACGTCGCGCAATACGATTTCGGGGTAGACCAAGCTAGGGAAACGGCCGCCAGCGCACCATGAGCGCGGCAGGTAAGTCAGGCTGTACATGAAATGCTTTTCATAATTTTCATGTTAAATCTTGTTATTTATGTTCGCCACACAGTCACGTCGCACAATACCAATTTCGGGGTAGATCAAGCTAGTGAAACGGCCGCGAGCGCACCATGAGCGTGGTATGTATATCATGCTGTACATGACATGCGTGGCATTATTTGCACGTTAGGACCTGTCAGTTATGTTTGTCATACACTCTTGTGACGCCGTATCGATTTTGGTATATATCAAATTAACGAAACGGCCGTAAAAGCACGAAGACTGTGGCATGTATATCATGTCATTCATGACATGCGTGTCATGACATTCATGTTAAGACTCGTCGTTCATGTTCATCATACAGTCATGTTATGCCATACCAATTTTGGTGTACATTCGATTAACGAAACGAGCACGAGAGCACAAAGTCTTAGGCAGCTAGATAGATAGGTAGATACATACGCTCAAAGTCGCAGAAATTGAAAATCAGTTTTGCGGAAACCCGCAAGGTGGCGGAAGGGTTAAGAAAGGGAAAATAGACAACCACCAGTTTGTAGCACGAAGCGACAAGGAAATCCATACGAATTTCTCAGAAATAAAGCCTCTCAGTTGCCGAAAAATTCGTCCTGCTCCGGGGATCGAACCCGGAACCAACGCCTTTCCGGGGCGGTCGCTCTACCAATTGAGCTAACCAGGAAGCTAGCAATTGGCAGCGCGAGGGCGAATTCATCGACAACTCGAAGCAACTGGACACATATTGAAAATCAGTTTTGCGGAAACCCGCAAGGTGGCGGAAGGGTTAAGAAAGGGAAAATAGACAACCACCCGTTTGTAGCACGAAGCCACAAGTAAGTCCATACGGATTTCTCAGAAATAAAGCCTCTCAGTTGCCGAAAAATGCGTCCTGGTCCGGGGATCGAACCCGGGACCAACGCCTTTCCGGGGCGGTCGCTCTACCAATTGAGCTAACCAGGAAGCTAGCAATTGGCAGCGCGAGGGCGAATTCATCGACAACTCGAAGCAACTGGATATTGCTTCTTTGTTTCCCACCATGCTGCTGTGCGACAAGCTTCCTGGAGATATTGTGATCCAGTGCAGTTTGAATTTACTACTCAAATACTGTTTAAATACTATTTAAATATACTGAACAAGCTTTTTTTGAATTTCTGAGGTGAGAGACTGGCGTTTTTATGGGTCTGGTAACAGTATATAGCTTGAGTTTCTCCCTTCGACTTTATCATTGTAATCTGCATATACCATATAGCAAATGCCAGGAATTATATGAAGTGTACATGCACGTCTTATTTGTATTCGATAAGTTTGAATATCCTATCCATGTATCACCATGCCTAAAAGCTACGTAAGCAGTAATGTGTCCTCTGTGTAGCCTTAGGTTTATAATTTCTACCGACAGGCTAGTTTGTAAATAATAAGTAAAATTTAGCTATGGCTATCAGTATTTTCTGAGTATGGCTATCAGTATTCGCATTTAGCTATGGCTATCAGTATTCTCTCCGAGTTTCGTTACCACAAATGGCTGTGCCTGTTGATCCGGAGGTTTTGGATTCATGCGCTGAACAAATGCGCTGAACAAATTCATGGCTGAACAAAAGAAAGCAAATTCACTCCGAATGAAGTGACATACGTGATTTACGTTAATAGAAGCAGACACACTAGAAAGGATGCATCACCTCGAACCACGCCGAGGTTTCATAAGAAACCAAACGACATGTCCTCTGGATTTGCTGCTTGCATGCAAAGAACCAGTCGAGTTGTTTGTGCGGCTGCACTATCCTGACTACATAGTCATTCCGAGGTGTCAGTAGCCGACGTAGCTTTGAGCATATGCCCACCTAGTTCTAGCCGGACCGCATGCAACACCACTTATAGGTGGTGTTCCGTGCGTTCCTGAGCAAAAAAAGACGGAACACCAGAAAATCGCTCTATTTCTGCGTCTCACGTTCTATTCTGTGTTTTTGCGAAGTTTTGCCTCTACTCAAATTTAATTGCCTCGCTGCGACGTCGGCAACACTCGTGGAACTGGTGAAACGCCACAGTTACACCAAGTATCCACTAAACGCGTCATACTGATGATGGTGTCACGACGTGCCGCCACTGTAGGTGAGCACTTACGCTTACTTTAAATTCAAAAGAGCATATGCTCAAAGCTAAGTTGGTCACCAAGTCTCCGGAATGGCTATGTATTCAGGATAGTATAAAACAGCACAAACAATTCGACGGTTATTTGAAAAAAAAACATTGGTAGTAGGGTACCAAGGGTTTTGTTAATGCCTTTAGGCATAGCGAACGTCTTGGTACCCTCCTACCACCACTTTTTGTCTGAAGTTGCTTGGGTTGGCTATTCTGAACATGGTTATCACTAAATAGTCAGGTTGGTGGCGTTTTCAATGGCGTAGCAAGGATTCTTTTTACAGGGAGGCCGTCTATTACTAGGATCTGGAAAAAAATGACCGCGTATCTGTGTGCTCCGCTGCAAATGCCGTATAAAGACGATAGAGTAGGCGCTGCGTGAGATATGGACGCAATCTGGCAATACATCGTGAAACATCAGCTTGTGCAGAGAGTTTCCTTCCTCCGTGGCAGAGGGCGTTCGTCGGCTCGCATAGCGTAGCATTTTCAGCGCAGCCGCATTTTCAGCGCAGCTTAAGAAACTGGGGTCTTTAGAATTACGTATCTGTATAAGTTTTATTAAAGGAACACACCACCTACTACTTACCTAGTGATGTTGCGCCTCAGATATGCGTAATATTTACTTTTTGGTTGACAACGTTCAGAAGTATGAACAGCCGTACTAGTTGAAGATGGGTGGGCTGTAAGCAAGTGGTTCAACATTGTCCAGGTAGCTGAATCGGGTGACAGACAGACAAACAGACAGACAGACAGTCAGACAAAAATTTCTGCGTTTATGTTCTCCAAGAAAGGCTATCGTCTTTAATAATGCGCCCAAGATGTTGACGAAAGCACACTAAACACGAGACATGGACACGCCATATCTGCGAGGTGACGCGAAGCCCCCGCAACCCCATGCGCGCGCAGGCTTCCCACTGCTACGGAGAGGAGTGACCACGCCGCGCGCCCGTCTAGAGGGCCAGCGGCAAGAGAATCACGAGTCCGATCCACGCCACCGGGCTAAAATGACTGACAAAATCAGGTCTAACAACGCTAAGCGCAAATGCATTGCCATCAATATCGGGAAGGTGAAGATTCCCGTGGTAGAGTTGGTTACACCATAGACGACCGCTTCCCGGAAGCCTCTGAATGTTTTCGACGGGAGAGTGTGTAGAATCGATTTGGGTACTTCTCCGACATGCGTGAACGTCTGTGGTTCGCCGGACACCTTTAAACCAGTTTCATACTTGTCCTCAACGGGGTAGAGGGGTAAAACTCACCAGCAATCCGTTCGCCTCGTCGTCTAAGCTGCCAGAAAACCACGTGTCGAGCCCGACTCGAAAAAATTGGTCCGAGACCAATTTTACCGCTACGCGATAGCGGTATGCCCTTCCGCTTCACGAGAACCTGCACTTTGGTTACACTAGCATACAAACCACGTGATGTAAATATCCGGCCGCAAATTGAAAATGGCGGCCAAAAAGTCGGTGGTGGTTCACGTCACCGTTATCGGAAATTACTCGTGCCGTACGACAAAACTCGCAGCCTCAAGAAGGACGCGTTCCTCGAAAGCCCTGTCAGGATTACGATTGCCGAGAAGGCTGGAATTAGCAGAAGGTGCAGCATCAGCGAGTCGGCGTGCCTCAACATATCTCGGTTTTGCGCGCAACCACGGTTTTCCGGCAGCCCTGGCGTTCTCGCTCTCTTCGCAATGTAAAGGCGAATGCGCCTTAAGTACACATTCACACTCTTTAGTGTCCGTTGAAAGAACCCCAGGTGATCGAATCCATCCACAGCCCTCAACTAAGGCGTCTCTCATAGCCTGAGTAGCTTCGGGACGTTAAACACCATAAGGCAAATTCACCAAAAGTTCAATTTCATCAGTTTATTTCAAGCGAAAGTGGATTCGTGAACTTCTGGACTAAGGCATGAGTCTAGGCTTCAGTTTGGATTCATTCACTTGCGGTATCTTCTCTGCCACCTCCAACACCGCCTCCAAGAGAAGCAGCAGCTTCATTAATCAGCACAGCTGCAAACAATAAAGGAAAATTAATTTTATGTCGTCAATTTACACGTCATAGTTATAGGGCTGTCACTGCACTAGAAAGTGCCAAATTAAAATGACTTTTTTTGTGGAGTGGAGAGACACATGGCACTTTTTCTCTGCGATTTATGGCCAAATTTTAAGAAGCTCCACTAGCTTAGACAGCGCACGACAAAAATACAACGTAAATCTTAGCTTACGCAAGTGTCATACGTTGCGAGCTGCACTTTTCACAACACTTTGAATAAAGCAGCGCCCATTTACACTTTGTTTACAGATTTATACCTAGTTTCGCTAATACAACTTGTCAACCGCGTTATAAGCATAACCGCTTTTACTTATTCCTGTAATGAACTTGTCATTTCTACACCCTTGCTACATGAATATCTTGACAAACACAATAAAATGATACTTTTTTTCTTTTCGTACACCACGCTTCATTTTGATCAATCAAACAGTATCCAACACCTTAGGTCAAGAAATAGATAGATGATGTGATAGATTGTTTTTGTACACAATATTCTCAGTGAGAGGCAAAAGAAATTCACATGCAAAGCATAGTTAACCCCCCCCCCCCCCCAAAAAAAAAAGGAAAACGAGAGACATGTCAGCATTTCTGAACCGGCAGTCAAGTTGTTTCAACTCTGTTCATGTTCGAGACGAGCAAAAACCTGAAGAAAGTCTTGTATCGTGTCACGGAAGCACGATTATACTAGTTACGATTAGTTCCGTATAGATGACAACGAGATATTTCAACGACCCCATAATATCACCATACTGAGGCTTCTATCGCCAACATAAGCATATGACTGCGTGAGAGCAGAGGCTGTCACAAAGTCGTGTAGATAGGGAGGCATTTTCCCATAAAGCAGAGCACCATTCAATCCCTTAATCCTGCATAGACAACATGTGCAAAGAAAAATATTGCGTGTCCGGTATTCACGATTACCTAATGCGACGGCCACCCACACAAGGGCGTTGACTCCAGCCAGACCGTTCATGATGAATAGGCTGCAAAGATACATGGTATAATGACTTCAGTAAAACATCAACGAGCATTTTCACCTAGGGTCTTTCAGTACTGTACTCAGTTGGCTTAGCTTTTTTTTCACCTTAGTGCTTAGCAGCGGTGAAGCGTTGTAGTTACTTCAGTGAAATTTCATAGCGCTGAGCTTTGTTCGAGAAAGCTTATTTGGTCGCCAGTCTTAGGTGCTCCGCAAGGAAGATATTGTAGAGTGATAGACAAATATGAAGTATTTAGACTTATGTAGTTAGTATCAATATAAATTGACTGTAGCAACTACATATTCTGCGCGGTAAGAAGGGTAAAACTCATTATAGATGCATTCCACTCTTAAGATGGAAACCAAGATGTTATTTCGAGCCCTTATCGCATTCCAAGTGTGGCACCAAGAGAAGAAAATTGAGTTGTGTCTTATGTCTGCCAGAGGCTTGGTGGACTATGATCTTCGTGCGCGTGTCACTGATTTCAGTGGAAGCCATCCGACAAAATGAGCGGAATTTGAGATTTATTTCACACTTAATTTTCGAAGTTGCGGTGCAGAGCATCGCTATATCTTTTATTAATTGTGTTCCACAAAGAATAGATTCTCGAATCTGTATTCAAGCACTGTCATGTGGGGTGCGCACAAAAGGTATTTTCCCGAATAAAGCCTAATCACAAGGTCAACATAACAATGCATGGTACCCATGTTAAATTTTTTTTTTACTGAAGAGCGCTGCCTGCGTTCCAGAACCTTTTTTTATTAAGCTTACTGTGGAATCGCCAATTAAGAAAGAGTCCTCTGAGACCATCTGAAGCCGTTGGTATGTGCGCTGCCGCGAATGGCGGCTCGGGGTAAAGTTCAGTGGCAGTTCGTGGGTCGTTTAACATTAGTAAACATGTTCGATGGTAGAATTTAAATTCTGGGCCATTAGCTTCGAATCACTTCGAAGCGCCACGCCATGAGCGCATGCCCTATAGGGTGAAATAGAATGCCTTATATTATCTCCAAGAGATAACCAACTCTTTCCTGACAGACTTTTTCTGACGATAATTATGTTAAATAATAATAATAGCTCCGCTGATGACACAATCACAAAGGTCTCTAGCTAACGTGAAGGTTTTGAATCTCGTACGTCATCGTTATCTAAAGCATAAGTTTAGTGCAGAACCTCCACTATGTCGATGCATACTCACCAAGGTATGTCGTTGAAGACCAAATAGATGGTTTCAGTACGATCCTGCCCGTACCTGCGGCGTTTATATACTACCCCTAGACGTCATGATATGTCATTTGTGGAGGCAGTAAGAGAAATAAATTGTCGTATTTTTGTAGAAAGTAGAGTGACAGGTGCTTTTGTCTCCGGAAACGTTTAGCCGCAGCACAATCAGAAATATGGCCGCAGTATAGAGGACGTGGATATGATTGAAAACCCAATTATGCTCTTCCGCTGAAGGAGAGCGTATTACGGCAACATAAAGTGTGTTTTGTCTTTGTATAGATGTAAAAAACATAGTGGACCATTTGAACGATAACCTGATAATCCTAATAGAAGACTGCATAGTACTGATGTTACCTTTTATAACGCTATTATCTGGGGACTCTTCCTAAGATACAGGACATAAATTTGTTCCATTCGAGATCTCCTGGCACTTGCACAGCACCTATGAGATACGCAGTTCAATAAAAGAATCTGAACGATATATACGCTGACATAAAGCTTTAGAGCGTACGTAGTTCATTGTATCAAGCTAAAGCCAAAAATAACAATGCCGCGAAATGCAGCAGGATATCGTGCTAAGCACCTACTAAGCCCTACTCAGCCAATATTCGTCATTCTGCGGAGAAGCGAGGCACCAGCTACACGTCTGTAAGGCTTTATGTGCACTTTGTTGAAGCGACGACTGATGACGATGAAAAATTATGGCTCAGCCCTTTGTAATGGGTTGGAAGCTTTAAACGGCCCACCAGTTATGTAATTGGGTGAAGCCCGGTCGCTATTTCCCTTTCCCGTCATGCTGTATAACAAAACATACGTTGACGTGAGAGAGGGGGGGGACAAGAACTTTATTGACACACCGAGGAAATGGATCATGCGCTTATCGGCTTCCTTGGCAATCAATACAAGTGAACTTGCGAGGAATCCACTACGCTATAAATCATTGTAATTTTTGAGAAGCAAGGAAGCAGGTACTATGCCATTTTTCGTCAGTCTGCTGTTCCTGATGACGATGAAGAATTATGGCGGAACCCTTTGTAATGGGTTGGAAGCATTCGACAACCTACTCGTTGCGCAATTCGCATTGTGTGACGCCTGGTTACAGCATTCGCGTTGTGCGACGCTTGGTGCTTATTTTACTCTTCTACCACGCTACATTGCATATATCAATGCGATTCCTTCCTGACATGAAGCCTGTATAGGACCTTTATGCGAAGCAGTTTCAAGCGCCGGCATGTCTCAGAGGTTGAATAATGGCGTCCCACGCAGAGGGCCCAGGTTCGAACCTCGTTCCGTCCAGGAACTTTTTCATTATTTCGTTTTTTATCTTATTTCGAGCGGCGGCGGCGGCGGCGGACAACTACGGCGGCAGAAACGGCCGCTAAAATGATCTCAACAGCTTTCGTTGTGAAACACATTTATGCTAAAAATTGGCCGCGTATCTGCGTGCTTCGCTGCAAATGTCGTCTAAAGACGATAGAAGAGGTACTGCGTGAGATATGGACGCCATCTGGCAACACTTCGGGAAACATGAGTGCTGTGTTGCGGGCTGGTAGTCCCGACACGGCAGCAGGCGAAGACCGGCGGTGACCAACGCGACCGGCGGGGACGCCAGCCAGCCCGAACACGCGGTTTGGCGCGAAGCGCCGAAGCAGAAGAAACGTCCGCACTCAACGAGTACTCTCCACACACTCTTTTATTTACACGTCGCCTGGGTAAAACAGGAATGCCTAGTGCGGAGCGCCATGGCATTCGTACAGTGCAATACAGAACCGAAACCGAAACACAGCAATGAGCTCGTGCAGAGGGCACAGAGGAAGGCAAGTTTCAACGCAGTCGCATTTTCAGCGCACCTTAAGAAACTAGGGTCTTTAGAATTAGGTATGTATGCATTTTATATTAAAGGAACACACCACCTAATACTTACCTAGTGATGTTGCTCCTCAGATACGCGTAATGTTTGCTTTTTGATCGACAATGTACACAAGTATTAACCTAGTCGGCCGTTCAAGATGGCTGGCCCTTGGGCAAGTGGTTCAACTTTGGCCGAGTGGCTGAATCGAGTGACGTGCCGACAAACAGAAAGACAGACAGACAGACCAATATTTCTCCGTTTAAGTATCCCAAGAAAGGCTATCGTCTTTAAAAAGGTGGTTGTGAAAAAAGCTGTGCAGTGACAGCTTGACAATGCCTTGTTGCGACTGGGGTTTTAGATACTTCCCACCGCTGCAACCATTTGTTGCGACGTTAGAGTTGCGTCGTACGCGGACTCCATTTGGTAGGCGTGACAGAGTCTCCGGGTTGAGGAACTGATGTGATGAAGTTGGGAAAACGAAAACAAACGTCCTTACTGGCTCTTTCTGTGTACATAATTACATAGTGAAAACGTAAGAGTTCAGCGACGAGTGGACTATGAGCCTTTATCCCAGGGCTCAGAGCCCTTTTTCTCACTCAGCACCGTTGTTATAACCCCTCGGGCTGGCTCCTCTTCCTTGGTTGTAACCAATAACACACACGACACCACCCACCATGGCACCAGCCAATAACACTGTCGATAAGGGGCCGTTGCACTCACTGTAACAACAAAGGTCCTGCAGGTCAACGACACGCCGGAGGGGTCAGCCGGGAGAGCAGGTTACTCGGGCAAGTTCATTTGCCTCTCCCCAGGGGGCAGAAAAGGGTTTTCGGCGGCTTAATGACCCCTGTCAAAACATCGGTCGTTACCGCAGTATACCAAACCATGTCAAAGTGGCCCATTGTGAAGACAGCGAAAACTTTGACGTCTCTCTGCTAGTTCATTGTATCTCTGCCGCCCAAAGGAACTCGTTCGAGGCTCTTCCCATTGTCAGTCGCTTCTCGTCACGGGGAGTCCGTTTCTGGGATGGTTGAAGGTGTTCCGGTAGTGTGAGAACGAATCGCCCGTCGATTCTAATAGTCAACGCGTCGCCACCGACGGTCACTCATAACAGCCCCAGCAACTCATCGGTGGTGGCTGGGTAGAGCACTCCATCTGTAGAGTAAAAAGAAGGAAAAAAAAAAACTAAGAATAAAGAGAGTCACAAAATGAATTCATGCGAAGAGTTAGTTAAGAGTTAGACGTTGGTACGTACGTTACATACCGTGAGCTTTCATATCCAATTTGCTGCAATTATATTTGACTAGGCGGCGCAAGTACAAAAAATAATGGCTGATCCCTTCATCATAGAAATCATATAGTAACACGACAGTGAAATTTTTCTGCGCAGACGTAGTGCTTATTGTATTGTGATATATGATAGCTTGTACAATGTATGCTTCCATATAGCTAGCTAAATACACAGCGGAGAAGGAAACATACAGCGCCCACATTTACTTTGTCTTTTAATTAAAGGCTTGGCAACAGGACACGCACATATTTTGTATGTGCGACATCTTTCTACTACTACGAAAACTGCCAGTTCAGAACCGGTCGCTCGGGCGTTGTGGCTTTCACTTCGCTGCTCAAGTGTGAATGTGCCCTTATGGCACATTCACACTGGTGATGCGAACCGACAGCGAAAACGCCAGAGTGGCCGGAAAACCGTGTTTGCACGCAGAACTGAGATATATTGGGGCACGCCAAGTCGCTGCTGCTGCACCTTTTGCTAATTGCAGTCTTTTCGGCAATATTTATCGTAACAGGGCTTTCAGGGAACTCGTTCTTGTCGAGGGTACAAGTTTTGTCGTGCGGCACGGGTAATTTCCGATTGCGGCAATGTGAACAAACGCCAACTCTTTGGCCGCAATTTTGAATTTGCGGTCGGATATTTACGTCACCTAGTTTCTATGCTAGTGTAGCCAAAGTGCAGTTACTCGTGAAGCGGAAAGGCGTTTTGCTGTCGCGTGGCCGAACAACTGGTCTCAGACCAATTTTTTCGAATCGGGCTCGCCGCTTGGTTTTTTTGGCCGCTTAGACGAGGCGAACGAATCGCTGGTGAGTTTTGGCGCTCTACCCCCTTCCAGGACAAGTGTGAACGCTGCTTGAAGGTGTCCGGCTAACCACAGAGGACCAGGCACGCCGTATAAAAACGCAAACGGATTCTCGAGACTCTCCTGTCGAAAACTTTCCGAGGCTCCTGGAAGCGCTCGTATATATATGTAACCAACTCTGACACGGGAATTTACGGTTTCCCACTATTGATCGTAATGCCTTTGCGCTTAGCGTCGTTGGCCTGATCTCTGTCAGTCATTTTAATATATGGCGTGGATCATTGGCGTGGATCATTTAATATGTGGCGTGGATCGGACTCATGTTTGTATTGCCGCTGGCCCTGTAGACGGGTGCGTGATCTCGCCTTCTCTCCGAAGCGGTGCGAAGCCTGCGCGCGCATGGGGCAGCGAGGGATTCGCGCCACCTCGGAGATATGGCGGGACTACGTCCGGTGTTTGGTGTATTTTTGTCGACATCTTGGACGCATAATTTTCGAGATCCTAGTCATGGCTTCGCTGTAAGCATAATAATCGCTACGACAGTGAGAACGCCCCCACCTGACTATGTAGGGTAACCACGTTCAGAATAACCACCCCAAGGACCTTCAGACAAAAAATTGTGGTAGGAGGGTAGCAAGAAGTTCGTGATGCCATAGGCATAGCGAAACTTTTGGTACGCTCCCACCACAATTTTTTGTCCACAGAACCGTCGAGGTGTTTGTGCTGTTACACTATCCTGATTAGATAGCTATTCCGCAGAACTATTGGCCAACGTAGCTTTGGGCGTATGTTATTATGACCTTCATGTAAGCGCAAATGCTCCCTTAAAATGTCGGTATGTCGCGACGCCGTCAACAGTATGACGAGTATGGATGCTTGGTATAGTTGAGGCGTTTCATTAGTTTCACGTGTATTGCCGACGGCGCAGTGAGACAATTAAACTTGAGGAAAGACAAAACGGTGGAAAAACACGGAACACAAGGGAAGACGCAAAAATACAGCGCTTTTGTGGTGTTTCGTTAATTTACGCTGAGGGGCACACGGAACGCCGCCTATCGGTGGTGTTGCGTGCAGCCCGGCTAAGAGTAAAAGGGTAGTATATCCCTAAGTGAGTGAGCATGAACTTTATTGAGGTCCTGGGGAGAAAGAAAGCGCTGCCGAAAGCCCCGCCAATCAATCCAGCGGCCTGGGTATATCCTAAAGCTACGTTGGCCGCTAACACTCCGAAATGGCTATGTAATCGGTATACTGTAACAGCACAAACAACTCGAGGGGGGAGGGAGGTTCTTGGCATGCAAGCAGCAAATCCAGAGGAGATATCGTTAGGTGCCTTGTGATGCCATGTATGGTGAGGAAACCGAGAGATAACACTGATAGCGACAGCTAAATGAGCAAATGCCGGACCACTTATTTACAAAGTAGCCTGTGAGTAGAAATTATAAACCGTTGGCTAAACGGAGGACGCATTAGTGGTTACGTAGGTTTTAGGCATGATGATATATGGATAGGGTATTAGTAGTCACAGAAAACTCACAGTTTCGCCGGAACGGTGAAGCAATGAATGCGATAGCAATAAATTGGAATGTAACGCGAAGAACGAAAAGCGGCTAGAAATTGCCAGCGTGTCGCTCGAGCCCGAAGGACGCACGAAAAGAACGCACACAGGACGAGCGCGAACTAATCCGTCACAGCTCGACACTTGAAGCGCACTGCTCAAACATGAAGCAGGACGCACGAAACGAATGAACAGGTACACACAGGACGAGCGCAAACTAATTGTCACAGTTGTTACTTATTTCTGTTTGAACAGCGCGCTCCTTTCGCAAACGCGGCCGCTGCAGCGAGCAAAGCGAAGCACCCCAGGGCCGCCCCTTCTTTCCTCAAGATAAGCGCACGAAAGCGACCACGTGAAGAGCAACGGCATGCGCAGGAGCGGGGCGACGATCTTTAAAGCGCGCCACACGCGCGCACATCGCGCCATCTATGTGGCAACTAAGAAAGCATGCTGATGTACATGGTGTATAAAAGAGGTCGCAGTTAGCAGGCTGAAAGACGGTGCTGTCGTGGCCTAACGTCTAACGCGGCGGGCTGCAAAGCGAAAGGTCGCCCGGTCGATTCCGCGCGTCGGAAAGTACTTCTGAATTATTTTTCTTTGTGGCTTTTCTATATATATACATACTTATACATATACGGTGAATGACGGCGACGGGGACGGGGACGGACATTTTTCAGCCGACACTGTCCATATAATTCCTATCGCAACAATACAAATAAAATGTGCATGCAGACATCTTCAATTCATACAATGTCTGGTATTTCTTATGGTATATGAGGATTACAACGATATGTTCGAAGGCATAAACGTAAGGTGTATATTGATGCGAGGCACATAAAAACGAAAGTCTTTCACCTCACAACTTCAAAAAAAAAAAGCTTGTTCAGCTTATTTAAATAGCAAATTTAAAGTGGCCGGGATCACAATATCACCAAGAATCCTGTCGCATAGTAGCATGGTGGCAAAAAAGTGGCACAGCAGCAAAGGAGGAATATTCCGAAGAGATCTAGGGACGAAGAAGATATTCTTGTAATGAATGTGCTGAGCATGTTCTTCACCATCTCCGTTCATGTGCTTACACTAAACGGAGATACATACGTTTAAAATATCCCTAGTTGTAACTAAACTGCATGTGAACACTACAGCTCAGTATTCAATGCTAATTTTTTAGTTTTAGTTTATGCTTTCTTTTTATAAGTAAGGCTATTGACATTTCACTCTTGCGTAAAACTATGTCAGCAAATTGCCATGAAACTTCGGTACCACATTGAGATCTTCTGCGTGTTTCACAGTTGGACCTTTGCTCTTAACTGAGGTGGCCAATTTGGAAGCCGTTGTGTTTGGTTTAGCGAATACACCATTTTCCTCCTGGTGAATGACATTATTCACTTGCATGCGTTTTAGCGTGAGTGAAAGATCAGACACGGTAATAAAATACGGACCAGATTAGGAAAAATTTTAACCAGAGAGAATATTTGTGTTCATAATATGAAGGGATATATTCTTGCCACATATAAACACACCGTTGCAAAACCAGTATTCGTACTGGTCACTTCGTTTAGGTGCAATGAAGAGACCGCCACAACCACCACACCTTTGCTTTTATTTTAGGGGCGAAGCTCCTTAAGGCGGCACGCGTTCGTCCCTCGTAGTCGTAGTAGTAGTCGTAGTGCGTAACCATTCTTACGCTTTGACCTCCAAGGTGGTGCCGGTGGGAGATTTTTCCTGTGCGTTGTTGAACAATAAAAAACTCGCAGCGTGCGCGTTAACTAAAAGCCGAATTCTTCTGTCTCTCATTCCCCATTAGCAGCCATTGGCATGTTCCAGTAGGAAACGTTAGTAGAAGTAGAAGTGTAAGTGTTAGCTATAAGCCGACTTCTTCTGTCTCTCATTCCCATTAGCAGCCATTGTTTACCTCCAAGGTAGTGCCTGGTGAGATTTCTCCTGTGCGTCATTAAACAATAAAAATTTTGTTCAAAACGCCGTTGATTGATGAAATAAACCAACGAAAGATGCCAGATCTTTTGTAAAAGCAAAACGAAAGAACGCCAGATGTTTCTAAAGCAAAATGAAAAGACGCCAGCTGCTTAACGAAAGACGCCAGATGTTTTCTAAAGCAATGGTTTTCTAAACAATGAAAATTCACAGCGTACATGTAAAATTAAAGTGAGCTGCAAGTCGTCATAACTCATCGAACCTTTAGTATAAACGCGCCCGATCTCACGTCGGTGATGATGTACTGGGCAGAATTCACGGAAGATTCACGGTTTACCGATGAACCTCCGCAGCTTCGCCCACTCATCATCATTCACTCCGTGGATATGCTGTGATTTTTTTTTTGTTTTTCCTGCGTCCTAACTGCTGGAGCGTTTCCACAAATCATTGCTGCTCACTTCATGAAAAAATTGTTGCCAGCCCTAATCTTTCACTTACCCATATATCTGGTATAGTGCAACTCGTTCCCCGGCGCTCATATTTTCACGTGTATTTGTTAGATTTTCTTTGTGATTCCTAGCACTATGTTAACAATAATTGTTAGCGTTTTGTGAAACGCTAACAATTGACAGATTGCAGGCAAACGTGACAGGTTGCAGCCAAATGCCGTAACGGCTACACGACCACGGCGGTTTTTTTGTGGCATTGGTACGCAGATCTCAGAAACTACGTAGAAGGAAGCGCGTGGTTGACATATGCTCCGCCAGGTGCCGCAACGATCGCAGCTGCCTTCATGATAAGCGTCTGCTCTTACGTTGAACTCATTCATCTAATCTTCGTTATTTATCCTAACAGCTATTTGGCCCTTGGACAAATTTATGCTCCATTATCCTATTTTCCCCTATTTAAGGGCTAACTACAAAAAGAACCATCCATTCCGATAACCGGAAGTAAGTTCTCCACCGGAAGTGCTTGGGAGAGAAGAAAGAGCCTCCCTCTTTTTTCGTTCTCAAGGAGTACCAAATATGGTATATTTCTGTCGCCTTGAGCTTTTTCAGAATGGAAGGGGAACGGGAACAAGCACTTTGCTAACACAAATGTCTTGTTCCACTGAAACAATTTGCCAAGAACTTCCTCTATACTGTATCTCGCCTGTAATAGAGCAATTTCCTGGCCTCGTTTCGCAGCCTAAGGTTTTTTTTACTTCGATAACTTTGCCTTAGGCATTGGTGTCAGAGATACAAAAACAGATTTGATTCGTTAAGAAACTTTAGCAGTGAACGATGGTATGGTAACTGGTCTACCGATCAATACCAGGTGGTCGACCATGCGTGATCCCTGCAGCCCGGAGGTGATGGAGTTGGTTTAATTGTAGACCTGGAGAAATCTACAGCACGTGTGCGGCTGTCACATCGCAATTTGAGGTGGAAATGAATTGGCACGATTCTCCTAAGGGGTCGCGGTAGTGCTGCGCCAGGAGAAGCTACAGACGGGGTGATCGCAACCATGAAACGAAGCCAGTGCCAATGCCATATTTTTAGCACCAGTACGCACCTTCCGAGCTGTAAGAGTTCGTGTACAATTGTGCTCAAATTCTAGTGTGTTTGAAATAATTCACCTATAGATTAAAACTATCGCGTTCGCTCGTATAATGCTGTTGCTATACTTTGGCCCAATGAGTATTTAAATGATGTTATAAGCTAAAAGAGCAGGCAGATTTTCAAAATGCCCTCGCTATTTCACGGACTTGTGATCCTCCAGGGATCGCAGTTCTGCTGTATTCAATTCCTAGTGATTGCAGGGGCGCAGTATGTAATTTTGTATAAAAAGCAGTCTCACAATATTTCCTTGTTTCACATTCGTGCACAATTGACCGCTTATGCTACTGTATACCACAATTAGGATTTTCAGTTGTATATAACTGCTCAGCAATCCAGCTCTTATCCTGCTCCTTTCCTTTCCATTACCACTTGCCTCGACCCGGATCGGCATCGAAGGGGAAGAAGAACCGAGTCGACTGTTCGCGCAGGCGGTCGAAATGATGGGCCTATGAATTTGGTTGAAGAAAAGTCTAATACTACCACTACTTGTACTATGTCTTTCATGCTTCGAAATTATATTTTTTTGCCTGGCATTCTACTCAGGCAAACCCCACGCACCCGGCCCCCCCACCCCTGCTCCTAAATGCTGTACTTATGATCACGTTACTCCTTCCCTGTTGCAACATAGTTTGGTCAGTATATTAGTTCCTGTTTGCTTTAAGCAATTTCGTTACCTTTTGTTTGTCAAATTTCACTAACACCCTTACTAAATTCACCATGTCGCTCCGTAAGGTACGTGAGAGTACATAAGTATATCTACAAGTACATTATGAAGGAAAATGAGCAGCCCTCGTAGCTCTGCTTATGTATAGTTTGATAATAAATTCACTATCAGCTCGAGTAAGAAAGGGCAATGATCAAGGGTTTGCTGTTCAGTATATTCTGTTTATCGATAATGTATACTACAACTAACATATAAGTCAGCTTTTTAGAGGAGGACATCTATTAAATTTGGTGTTCCTACGCATATACGACATGCGCTTTTATTGTTACATCTTTGGAGCGCGCATTCCAGTATTGCGGATATAAAAACACGAACGCCTCTTCCTCTGCTGTAGCACTGGCACATTCGGAAACTCGTTTAAACCCAATTTGCTGTACAGAACAATATCCCAACAATCAGAGTAACACGTCCACTTTGATGCTCTTATTACAGGATGAAGCAATTACGAAGTTTTTCTTTTCTGGAATACAACCCAGTATAAGTGAGATGAATCTCACAATCAACCTGAAAGCTCAAAACATCCGAAACGCGTTGCGGCTCGGGCATTCAACAGTTTTAATGACGTCCAATAATGGGCTAGGAAATTCCACCGTTAATGCGACAGGTTCTATTAGGCACACATCAAACGAACGTTGATGTCGAGTGTATGCCATTACTTCAGTACAATAATTGTGGGTGCAACGTACGACGTGACTAATGTACCAGTGTTGATGCACAGGAAACAATGCCCATGTATGCTCTGGCGGAGGTCGTAGGGAATATTAAAAGAAACATGACACGTTGTACTGCGCATGCCACATAGACAATGCAAGAGAAAACAATTTAATATGCAAATGTAGTGGTAATTGCAATAGAGGTTATTGCTTAGATGAAGCTTCAGAGAAATGTGATATGATAGCGCCTTGCAATATTCTGCTCTCACTAAACGCGTTGCAAAGCGGCTTCCTTCCCTCAACCATGTTTACAGAATATCAACACAAACTTTTCTATACACTTCTCAAAATTCTCCATTGCTATATATATTCCCTAACCTCAACGTAAATCTGTGATCTTCAATGATGCTTATAAATGAAGGGGTGACGCTTTTGAGCGAGTCCTGAAAAAACTTCTAAGCATGTACTATTATCGCTTCGGTACAAATGACTCAGTATATTTTTCAGGCACTGCTAAATTATTACCTTGATCAACGCTTCCCTGCCGACGAAATCACGCTCATCTGCTACTTCTTTTAAAGCTTGTTCCCGGTGACATAACCTGTCCTGAAATCTTCAGTTGAGCTGATCTTCAAGTTCCGCCTAAGACAACAAGATTGCATGCATCCTTATATGTGCACCCGTGCCTCTGCCGAAATTCAACCGCCCACAGACTGCAAAATGTTTATCCATCTCACTTTCTGATCTGAGTGTTTTTCATACCCACGGTCATTCTTTCACTCCGATGTTTTCGCTGATTAACCACAGTACCACATATTGTGCTTATCATTTCTTCGATTGTCTTTCAGCTTAGCTCGTGCATTGCTGCTTGCGATATTATTTAAGAGGGTACATCTATATTTCTCGGGTTGTGCTGTGATATCTTCTAGAGAAGGCGCTTAAAAAATGTATTAGCGAAAGGTTGCGCCCATATATGGATACAGAACAAGAGATCAAAAATAAATAGGCTCATTTCGAACGTGAATCGCGCATGCGGTGCCTCTTTTAGACTACAGCGCTCAAGGGGCGTTCGATGGTTTCGCCTTTACCAGCAGAACGTCTCGACCTCGTGTGAGAAGTGAGATCCTACGAATAAAATGTCTGATGCCTAGACATAAAATTATACGGCTCCCCTGGCGTCAGCGTTTCCCTTCGATCTCCATCACCGTTTACCTTGGGCGACGCTGGTGAGTGGCCGGCTAGATTCAACAGTTCCATGACCCCTCCTTCACTGCAGGCCTAGCCTGTGCTACCGATTCAACGAATGTCCGAATGTGACTCGAACTCGGCCAACCGGAGGGGAGGGGGGCGACGGGATAAAACTTGGCCCCCGGCAAAAATTACTTAGCCCAATAAAAACCCTGCAGTCGCCTATTACAAGGTAACTCCCTTTAGGAATGTCTAGCCTCCCGCTACTTTCGAAAGATACTATAACGATCGCTAAAAGATAGTTAAGGTGTATCTTTAAATATAGTCTTATATATGTGGAAAGTCAGGGACAAAGAGCGATAGGTCCCGCTTGCTGTACAACCCTTGAGGAGTTTCTTCCCCTTGAGGAGTTTCTTGGAAAGAGGGGAGCAGTGGCGCCATTTCGCGGAACCCTATTGTTAACACCAGCTTTCAACCTTGCTTCACCCCAAGTAAATTTCCCCCAAGCTAACTGAAGCACCTAGATTTACCGAAGTTTCCAATTAGATTAAATGTTTGTTTAAGGGGGGTACGGAGAGGTGAAGACAGGATTCCCCACTTGCTGCATCTATTGGAGGCACGGTTTTCAGTGATCTGCCAGCGCAGATTATTCAAGATGGAGCGACGTAAAAATAAGCGTGACGAGGAAATAGCATGCCTACAGTCGCCTTAAAAATTTTACGCACCCCTGCGCTATTGTTGAAAGTATTATGGGTGACAAGACAACCACGGTTATCAAGGATCAATGAATGGTTCGACGAACCAATAGTACTCAAAATAAAAGGGATGTGCAGAAGATGGATTTGAAGTCATCGGAAACCAGAGATGTTACGATTTGTTCCCTGGTAGCATTCATAGTAGCCCCCGTCTAAAGACTAAGCGCAGTTTACCTGGCGAAAACCGTCCCTGCATTGTAGGTCACGTCGTGGTGTCTTCAAGCGACTTGGTCCAAGGAGCTGTCAATTCGTTCTACCCTGTTCGTCGAACTATAGACCTATCAGCATTTCATGACTCCTTAAGGTTGCTGCTGACCTCTCTACAATAAAATGTCCAAGACTCGGAGATACTGCACGTACACTTGACCCTGGCAAAACAAGCAGGTAGTCTGGGTATATACTGTTTATTTGGTCTGTCGGCATTACATCTTTTTAGGCGAATCAGGACAGATGAAACACACAGGCCGTGTATATGCGTTTTGGCACGGGCGATATCTAGTGCGACAGTATTCGATTGAAGTGAACTCAATAAACATTGGTCCAAACAAGGGTTCTCAAACACGCGTCCCGCAGACCTTTTGCTAGTGGCCCGCCGTGGCCCGGCGCTACATCGACAGGCTGCGAGGATCATCGCCTTGTTCGGGAGTACCTACTTGAGCGAGCACCTGTGCTGAGTTTTGAATCTAACCAAGTCCGGTTGTGAATTGAACACTTGCGATCGACCGGGAGGATCGTCTCCGCACAAAAAGTTAATGCATACGTTTCTTCTCTCGTCGCAAGCCAAGCGTGTCCAGGCACCAAGTTAGGGTGTTTAGAATTTTAGCGATGATATTGTTCTTCACAGGAAATGAAGATTTATGACTTTGCTAAATGATGCCCGCAATATTTTTTCGCCTACAGCAATTAATAACTCTTTAATCGGGTGAGGTACACAAACGTGACAGGTCGCAAATTATCACAGTTTTGCGATATAGAGAAAGTGGCCTCTAATAATTATTGCTGTGTAGTGAAATTCAACCGAATTCAGCGGCTAAAATGAAACCAAAGCACTGATGAGCGCAACGAACAGACGACCAGAATGACGTCGCTGTTCAAGACAACGATAACAGAGGGGTAGGACGTTCGGTCGTTCTGGACCTCACAGAATAGTATGGCAGTAGCAAACTTCCGCATTTCGATTTCGGTTTCACCACCGAGTTTAGGTGAATTTCCTTACTTAGCAGGTATTACTAGATGCCACTTTTTTGAAATCTAGAGTCTGCAACGGGTTGTGCACATGAAGGAGTTCAATTCTCCCTTTTGACAAGACCACCTAACTGCACTAAATAGAAACTCAATTTAACTTTCCTAATTACTGCCCCAAACGATGTCTTTATCCATCTTAACACGCCTTCCGCTACAGAAAAAGCAGTTGTGAAGGCTTCGAGCAATTATCGCATTTCCCTGATTTTTTCGCATTTTCGACACCTTTCTTGAAGGAACCTGTATTAGAACAAAGTGGCCATGTTTTCTTTGGAGCAAGGCATGCAATGTATCACTAATCTGTACGCGTGGTTCAAATGAGTGCAGCCAAAAGCAAACGTGAGCTGAGAGTCGTAGTGGCAAGATTATCAACCGACTGGAATTGTTTTGATATCAAATGATTTTCAGCGCAGGTGGGGGTGAACTGATTGATGCGTAGCGAAACAGACTTTATTGGCTAAGATGGGTTAAGATAAGTGAAGCCCCTCTCAATAGCCATAGCGTTATGCTACAAACATGCAAGTCCCAAGATTATATCAACATGGGTTAAATAGCATTTTGTTCGGGCAGAAATGCAAAACAGACCAGCGTGCTTATATGAAGACGGAAGGGGAAGCAGGTCTAAGCGGGTATGTTTGTATTGAAAAGTTATAGCCAGTTGTGTTTCTGCACAGCTCCACTTGGAAAAATTCTTCTAGATTGCCATTCCTCCGCGATATCCGGCTACAGGGTCTAATTGCGGTTCGCATGATTATGCAAGCAATGCAGTCTGAGTTCCGGCGCCAGCAACCTTCCTGAAGTGACAAGCAGTCATCACTTATTATCTCCAGCTAGTACTATAAGCGTAGGCGCTATGATCTTCGCCATCGCCTTCGACCAGTTGATAGACTAAAAGCGGCGCGCAACAAGCGCAGCGTGTGACGGTGGAGCTTGGACCATTTACGTAGAGCTGGCACAGACTTCCGTGCGTCTACTTCTTTTAAAACTTGCCGCGTGTTTTTGCCGTACAGATCGAATAAAGAGAGTCACAAAATGAATTCATGCGAAGAGTTAGTTAAGAGTTAGACGTTGGTACCGTACGTTACATACCGTGAGCTTTCATATCCAATTTGCTGCAATTATATTTGATTAGGTGGCGCAAGTACAAAAAAATGGCTGATCCCTTCATCATAGAAATCATATAGTAACACGACAGTGAAATGTTTCTGCGCAGACGTAGTGCTTATTGTGTTGTGATATATGATAGCTTGTACAATGTATGGTTCCATATAGCTAGCTAAATACACAGCGGAGAAGGAAACATACAGCGCCCACATTTACTTTGTCTTTTAATTAAAGGCTTGGCAACAGGACACGCACGTATTTTGTATGTGCGACGTCTTTCTACTACTACGAAAACTGCCAGTTCAGAACCGGTCACTCGGGCGCTGTGGCTTTCACTTCGCTGCTCAAGTGTGAATGTGCCCTTAAGGCGCATTCACACTGGCGATGCGAACAGACAGCGAAAACGCCAGAGTGGCCGGAAAACCGTGTTTGCACGCAGAACTGAGATATATTGGGGCACGCCAAGTCGCTGCTGCTGCACCTTTTGCTACTTGCAGTCTTTTCGGCAATATTTATCGTAACAGGGCTTTCGGGGAACTCGTTCTTGTCGAGGCTGCAAGTTTTGTCGTGCGGCACGGGTAATTTCCGATTGCGGCAATGTGAACAAACGCCAACTCTTTGGCCGCAATTTTGAATTTGTGGTCGGATATTTACGTCACCTAGTTTCTATGCTAGTGTAGCCAAAGTGCAGTTACTCGTGAAGCGGAAAGGCGTTTTGCTGTCGCGTGGCGGAACAACTTGTCTCAGACCAATTTTTTCGAATCGGGCTCGCCGCTTGGTTTTTTTGGCCGCTTAGACGAGGCGAACGAATCGCTGGTGAGTTTTGGCGCTCTACCCCCTTCCAGGACAAGTGTGAACGCTGCTTGAAGGTGTCCGGCTAACCACAGAGGACCAGGCACGGCGTATAAGTACGCAAACGGATTCTCGAGACTCTCCTGTCGAAAACTTTCCGAGGCTCCCTGGAAGCACTCGTATATATATATGTAACCAACTCTGACACGGGAATTTACGGTTTCCCAATATTGATCGTAATGCCTTTGCGCTTGGCGTCGTTGGCCCGATCTCTGTCATTCATTGAACCCGGCGGCTTGTATCAGACTCATGTTTGTATGGCCGCTGTCCCTCTAGACGGGCGCGCGGCGTGATCTCGCCTTCTCTCCGAAGCGGTACGAAGCGCGTGCGCGCATGGGGTAGCAAGGGATTCGCGCCACCTCCGAGATACGGCGGGACCACGTCCGGTGTTTGGTGTAATTTTGTCGACATCTTGGACGCGTAATTTTCCAGATCCTAGTCATGGCTTCGCTGTAAGAATAATCATCGCTACGCCAGTGAAAACGCCGCCAACCTGACTATGTAGTGATAACCACGATCAGAATAACCACCCCAAGCACCTACAGACAAAAAATTGTGGTAGGAGGGTACCAAGAGGTTCGTGATGGCTATAGGCATAGCGAAACTTTTGGTACCCTCCCACCACAATTTTTTGTCCACAGAACCGTCGAGGTGTTTGTGCTGTACACTATCCTGATTAGATAGTTATTCCGCAGAACTATTGGCCAACGTAGCTTTGGGCGTATGTTATTATGACCTTCATGTAAGCGCAAATGCTCCCCTAAAGTGTCGGTACACTGTAAGCAAAAAAGAGCTAAGATGGAAGTAAATGGACTTGTCCTCTAGAGCACGCCCCGATGGGGGTTTTATATACTCCGTCCAGGGGAGTAAAAAATTTACCCCCCTTAAGGACGGAGGTTTTCGATGGACTGAGGGGAGTATTTGTTTACATCCATGGGAGGCTTTTCCAGGTAAGTATGGGAGTAAATTTTTATAACCATCGAAAAAAAAAATGCTTTTCGCTGTCGCACCATGCGCCTGAGAATCTTTAATTAAATTAGCATCGAAACACGCAAACTCGATCACACGTACACAAACATGCACACAACATTCGCGAAGTAATACAACACTCACATGACTACCGCTCGACACCCGCGCTTCACAACCAAGCTTTGGTGACCGAGTATATATAGGCACCAGATCTTGACCTCCAATGTAGCTCAGATGGGCCACTTCTTTTCCGTGTAATTAAGCAACAAACATTCATGGCGTACGTGTAAATTTGCGGTGGCCTTATAGATACCACTGAGGCACACCTATCTTTTACTATAAACTCGGCTAACATTCAACGCCTTTTTAATTAGCGAATTTTGATTATCAGCTGGCACTTTGTCGCATGAGGTGTATCCGCCTTAGCAGTACTGTGCGTGAGTCTGTAAAATGCACATAATCGTACACGAACCACGAGCGGCCGTGCACGAACGCTTCAGCGGCACACATTCAGGAGCAACACCGACGAAGAACCACCGCGTTGTGACCGACGGCGTCGCTAGGCCTCTCCGAGGAGTACGGCACGGCTATAGGATGAACGACAGCTCGCGATCACAAAATGCTTGCTGCTGTACAGTTTTCGTCGCCGTTATTTTACACGCACACTGGCGCTATCCGAGTCCGCTATCCGCGTTAATCTACGGAGCGATGCACTTACAACGTACGAGACGGCTCGTAGTCGCGGTTCCTGTTGCTCGCAGTGCATCGGCGGTCGCACGGCATGTTGGTTCAATCTGTCTCGTATCGGCGCTCGCCTTCTCGCTAGACGTTTGACAGCGTTGGTTGCATGGCGCAAAAGAGACAATTTAGACTCATTCATTCCAGCAGCTTTTATTTTCTGTGAAACACATTCTTTGCTTCACCGGTGGCCGGTGCGAGCTCTTAGAACTAACCCCGGCGACCGGTGCGGCGGTGCGAGTTCGCTACGCCGCCGGCTTGGTACCGACGACGTAGCGAAGCCTTCTTACCGCTCAGAAGTTGCAGCCGGTGAAACATGGGTTCATGACGCTGAGGCAAAAACCAGTCAAAAAGACGCCGGACAAGGGGAAGAAGTGACACACACAAGGACATCCAGTCCTTGTGTGTGTCACTTCTTCCCCTTGTGCGGCGTCTTTTTGACTGGTTTTTCCCTCAGCGTCATGTACCAACTGACCCAGACTTCGACCTTATTGAAACATGGGTTCGGTGACACTCCGAGAAGCAAGCGTTGCCGGTGGTCGGGGCGAGCGCGTCGCCGGCGCAGCTCTCACACCGGCCGCCGGCCGGCTTGATGCCGACGACGTAGCGAAGCCTACTTCTTTCTGCTTCGAAGTTTTAGCCGGTGAAACTCCAGAAACAACCCGCTGACGATCGAAACAGCTTATACTTTTGTTACCGATGAAATTATTTTTCGCACTTCTTCGTAACTCGGCACGTTGAAGCGAGGTATACGTGGCGTGTGGGAGGCTTGCACTCGTGTGCATGGGCATTGCCGCTTGACGGGAGAATAAACACGCGACAGCCTTGTGTTCGCGATCGAACGCTGGCGCGAGTTGAACTTGTCTCGGCAGGCCGTTGCAAATCCTCGCTGCACTGATAATTTCGTTGTCTGTCGACAATGCTCACACGGCGACCCACACAAGGCACTGGATTTCACACCGGCGTGACAAACAGATGCCCGTACACACACGCACATTCACACACGCACGCACGTCACGACCAAAAATACTTTTTAAACCGCCCATAGGGAGTTTCTAACCACGTGATCTAAAACTCCGTGGGGTGCTTAACAAGGTCATGCCGTTCATAAACTCCCTCATTAAGTAAGGGGCGTTTTACGACGATATGTGCCGACTTCACTACGCTAGCACGGAGTAAATGATTGGGACATGGGGGTTTTAGGAGCTCATATGCTGGAAAAGCTCCCATCTCGGCTAATTTTTGTTTACAGTGTATATCGCGACGCCATCAACAGTATGACGAGTATGGATGCTTGGTATAGTTGAGGCGTTTCATTAGTTCCACGTGTATTTCCGACGGCGCAGTGAGACAATTAAACTTGAGGAAAGACAAAACTGTGGAAAAACAGGGAACACAAGGGAAGACGCAATAATACAGCGCTTTTCTGGTGTTTCGTTAGTTTACGCTGAGGGGCGCACGGAACGCCGCCTATCGGTGGTGTTGCGTGCGGCCCGGCTAAGAGTAAAAGGGTAGTATATCCCTAAGTGAGTGAGCATGAACTTTATTGAGGTCCTGGGGAGAAAGAAAGCGCTGCCGAGAACCCCGCCAATCAATCCAGCGGCCTGGGTATATCCTAAAGCTACGTTGGCCGCTAACACTCCGAAATGGCTATGTAATCGGGATACTGTAACAGCACAAACAACTCGAGGGGGGAGGGAGGTTCTTTGCATGCAAGCAGCAAATCCAGAGGAAATATCGTTAGGTTTCTTATGACGCCATTTAAGCGGAGGAAACCGAGAGATAACACTGATAGCGATAGCTAAATGAGCAAATGCCGGACCACTTATTTACAAAGTAGCCTGTGAGTAGAAATTATAAACCGTTGGCTAAACGGAGGACGCATTAGTGGTTACGTAGGTTTTAGTCATCATGATATATGGATAGGATATTCGTAGTCATAGAAAAGTCACAGTTTAGCCGGAACGGCGAAGCAATGAATGCGATAGCAATAAATTGGAATGTAACGCGAAGAACGAAAAGCCGCTAGAAATTGCCAGCGTGTCGCTCGAGCCCGAAGGACGCACGAAAAGAACGCACACAGGACGAGCGCGAACTAATCCGTCACAGCTCGACACTTGAAGCGCACTGCTCAAACATGAAGCAGGACGCACGAAACGAATGAACAGGTACACACAGGACGAGCGCGAACTAATTGTCACAGTTGTTACTTATTTCTGTTTGAACAGCGCGCTCCTTTGGCAAACGCGGCCGCTGCAGCGAGCAAAGCGAAGCACCCCACGGCCGCCCCTTCTTTCCTCGAGATAAGCACACGAAAGCGACCACGCCCTGTAGGGTGAAGAGCAACGGCATTCGCAGGAGCGGGGCGACGATCTTTAAAGCGCGCCACACGCGCGCACATCGCGCCATCCATGTGGCAACTAAGAAAGCATGCTGATGTACATGGTGTATAAAAGAGCTCGCAGTTAGCAGGATGAAAGACGCTGCTGTCGTGGCCTAACGTCTAACGTGGCGGGCTGCAAAGCGAGAGGTCGCCCGGTCGATTCCGCGCGTCTGAAAGTACTTCTGAATTATTTTTCTTTGTGGCTTTTCTATATATATATATATACACATACTTAAACCTATACGGTGAATGACGGCGACGGGGACGGACATTTTTCAGCCGAGACTGTCCATATAATTCCTATCGCAACAATACAAACAAAACGTGCATGCACACATCTTCAATTCATGCAATGTCTGGTATTTCTTATGGTATATGAGGATTACAACGATATATTCGAAGGCATAAACGTAAGGTGTATATTGATGCGAGGCACATAAAAACGAAAGTCTTTGACCTCACAACTTCAAAAAAAATAGCTTGTTCAGCTTATTTAAATAGCAAATTCAAAGTGGCCGGGATCACAATATCACCAAGAATCCTGTCGCATAGTAGCATGGTGGCAAAGAAGGTGGCACAGCAGCAAAGAAGGAATATTCCGAAGAGATCTAGGGACGAAGAAGATATTCTTGTGCTGAATGTGCTGAGCATGTTCTTCACCATCTCCGTTCATGTGCTTACACTAAACGGAGATACATACGTTTAAAATATCCTTAGTTGTAACTAAACTGCATGTCAACACTACAGCTCAGTATTCAATGCTAATTTTTTAGTTTTAGTTTATGCTTTCTTTTTATAAGTAAGGCTATTGACATTTCACGCTTGCGTAAAACTATGTCAGCATATTGCCATGAAACTTCGGTACCACATTGAGATCTTCTGCGTGTTTCACAGTTGGACCTTTGCTCTTAACTGAGGTGGCCAATTTGGAAGCCGTTGCGTTTGGTTTAGCGAATACACCATTTTCCTCCTGGTGAATGACATTATTCACTTGCATGCGCTTTAGCGTGAGTGAAAGATCAGACACGGTAATAAAATATGGACCAGATTAGGAAAAATTTTAACCAGAGAGAATATTTGTGTTCATAATATGAAGGGAGATACCGTTGAAAAACCAGTATTCGTACTGGTCACCTCGTTTAGGTGCAATGAAGAGACCGCCACAACCACCACACCTTTGCTTTTATTTTTTGTTTTTCCTGCCTCCTAACTGCTGGAGCGTTTCCACAAATCATTGCTGCTCACTTCATGAAAAATTGTTGCCAGCCCTAATCCTTCACTTACCCATATATCTGGTATTGTGCAACTCGTTCGCCGGCGCTCATATTTTCAAGTGTATTGGTTAGATTTACTTTGTGATTCCTAGCACCATGTTAACAATAATTGTTAGCGTTTTGTGAAACGCTTACAATTGACAGGTTGCAGGCAAACGTGACAGGTTGCAGCCAAATGCCGTAACAGCTACAGGACCACGGCGGTTTTTTTGTGGCATTGCTACGCAGATCTCAGAAACCACGTAGAAGGAAGCGCGTGGTTGACATATGCTCCGCGAGGTGCCGCAACGATCGCAGCTGCTTTCATGATAAGCGTCTGCTCTTACGTTGAACTCATTCATCTAATCTTCGTTATTTATCCTAACAGCTATTTGGCCCTTGGGCAAATTTATGCTCCGTTATCCTACTTTCCCCTATTTAAGGGCTAACTACAAAAAGAACCACCCATTCCGATAAGCGGAAGTAAGTTCTCCACCGGAAGTGCTTGGGAGAGAAGAAAGAGCCTCCCTCTTTTTTCGTTCTCAAGGAGTACCAAATATGGTATATTTCTGTCGCCTTGAGCATCTTCAGAAAGGAAGGGGAACGGGAACAAGCACTTTGCTAACACAAATGTCTTGTTCCACTAAAACAATTTGCCAACAACTTCCTCTCTACTGTATCTCGCGTGTAATAGAGCAACTTCCTGGCCTCGGTTCGCAGCCTAAGATTTTTTTTACTTCGATAACTTTTCCTTAGGCATTGGTGTCAGAGATACAAAAACAGATTTGATTCGTTAAGAAACTTAAGCAGTGAACGATGGTATGGTAACTGGTCTACCGATCAATACCAGGTGGTCGACCATGCGTGATCCCTGCAGCCCGGAGGTGATGGAGTTGGTTTAATTGTAGACCTGGAGAAATCTACAGCACGTGTGCGGCTGTCACATCGCAATTTGAGGTGGAAATGAATTGGCACGATTCTCCTAAGGGGTCGCGGTAGTGCTGCGCCAGGAGAAGCTACAGACAGGGTGATCGCAACCATGAAACGAAGCCAGTGCCAATGCCATATTTTTAGCATCAGTACGCACCTTCCGAGCTGTAAGAGTTCGTGTACAATTGTGCTCAAATTCTAGTGTGTTTGAAATAATTCACCTATAGATTAAAACTATCGCGTTCGCTCGTATAATGCTGTTGCTATACTTTGGCCCAATGAGTATTTAAAAGATGTTATAAGCTAAAAGAGCAGCCACATTTTCAAAATGCCCTCGCCATTTCACGGACTTATGATCCGCCAGGGATCACAGTTCTGCTGTATTCAATTCCCAGCGATTGCAGGGGCGCAGCATGTAATTTTGTATAAAAAGCAGTCTCATAATATTTCCTTGTTCACATTCGTGCACGATTGACCGCTTATGCTGCTGTATACCACAATTAGGATTTTCAGTTGTGTATAACTGCTCAGCAATCCAGCTCTTATCCTGCCCCTTTCCTTTCCATTACCACTTGCCTCGACCCGGATCGGCATAGAAGGGGAAGAAGAACCGAGTCGACTGTTCGCGCAGGTGGTCGAAATGATGGGCCTATGAGTTTGGTTGAAGAAAAGTCTAATACTACCACTACTAGTACTATGTCTTTCATGCTTCGAAATTATAATTTTTTGCCTGGCATTCTACCCAGGCAAACCCCACGCACCCGGCTCCCCCCACCCCTGCTCCTAAATACTGTACTTATGATCACATTACTCCTTCCCTGTTGCAACATAGTTTGGTCAGTATATTAGTTCCTGTTTACTGTAAGCAATTTCGTTACTTTTTGTTTGTCAACTTTCACTAAACACCCCTACTAAATTCACCATGTCGCTCCGTAAGGTACGTGAGAGTACATAAGTATATATACAAGTGCATTATGAAGGAAAATGAGCAGCCCTCATAGCTCTGCTTATGTATAATTTGATAATAAATTCACTATCAGCTCGAGTAAGAAAGGGGAATGATCAAGGGTTTGCTGTTCAGTATATTCTGTTTATCGATAATGTATACTACAACTAACATATAAGTCAGCTTTTTAGAGGAGGCCATCTATTAAATTTGGTGTTCCGACGCATATACGACATGCGCTTTTATTGTTACATCTTTGGAGCGCGCATTCCAGTATTGCGGATATAAAAACACGAACGCCTCTTCCTCTGCTGTAGCACTGGCACATTCGGAAAATCGTTTAAACCCAATTTGCTCTACAGAACAATATCACAACAATCAGAGTAACACGTCCGCCTTTGATGCTCTTATTACAGGATGAAGCAATTACGAAGTTTTTGTTTTCTAGAATACAACCCAGTATAAGTGAGATGAATCTCACAATCAACCTGAAAGCTCAAAACATCCGAAACGTGCTGCGGCTCGGGCAATCAACAGTTTACTGACGTCGAATAATGGGCTAGGAAATTCCACCATTAATGCGACAGGTTCTATTAGGCACACATCAAACGAACGTCGTATGTCGAGTGTATGCCATTACTTCAGTACAATAATTGTGGGTGCAACGTACGACGTGACTAATGTACCAGTGTTGAGGCACAGGAAACAATGCCCATGTATGCTCTGGCGGAGGTCGTAGGAAGTATTAAAAGAAACATGACACGTTGTACAGCTCCTGCCACATAGACAATGCAAGAGATAACAATTTAATATGCATATGTAGTGGTAATTGCAATAGAGGTTATTGCTTAGATGAAGCTTCAGAGAAATGTGATATGATAGCGCCTTACAATATTCTGCTGTCACTAAACGCGTTGCAAAGCGGCTTCCTTCCCTCAACCATGTTTACAGAATATAAACACAAACTTTTCTATACATTTCTCAAAATTCTCCACTGCTATATATATTCCCTAACCTCAACGTAAATCTGTGATCTTCAATGATGCTTATAAATGAAGGGGTAACGCTTTTGAGCGAGTCCTGAAAAAACTTCTAAGCATGTACTATGCTTAGAAGTACTAAGCATGTACTATGCAATTTTTTTGCAGACGACCTGCTACAGCTACAACGACTGAAATATTTTTCTTTTGTAGTATGCCGAACAGGGCACCAGTATATAATTCATTTCTACCCTTTGAGTTTGCCTTGTTCCTGGAAAAAATACAAACTTTGCAACTTTATTCAATTTGGCTCGTGCGAAAAGCTCTCAAAGAATTGATATACATGAATAAGTCATTATTTTTACAGTTACAGAACTTCATTAGCTTGCCGGAAATACCATTTTATTGAGTGCATCCTATAAATGTCATTTGAAAAAAATTGTTGTTTGATGCACTTTAGCTCAGTCGGCGCAAAACTACAGACTCTCACAAATGGGCGGGAAAACTTTTGGCAACAGAAATAAACGAGCAGAACGAGTTTCAAACTTCAAGAAAAACGTGGAAAAGTTTTCAGCCATATCTGTGATGGTCGGAAAAACACTGGATGATTTGCATGGAATGACCCGTATGTATTGTATATTTGGTCTGTCGGCATTACATCTTTTTAGGCGAATGAGGACAAATTAAACACACAGGCCGTGTATATGCGATTCGGCACGGGCAATATCTAGTGCGACAGTATTTTATTGAAGTGAACTCAATAAACATTGGTCTAAACCAGGGGTCTCAAACACGCGTCCCGCGGATCATTTGCTAGTGGCCCGCCGTGGCCCGGCGCCACATCGACAGGCTACTAGGATCATCGCCTTGTTCGGGAGTACCTACTTGAGCGAGCACCTGTGCTACGTTTTGAAGCTAACCAAGTCCGGTTGAGAATTGAACACTTGCGATCGACCGGAAGATCGTCTCCGCACAAAAATTTAAAGCATACGTTTCTTCTCTCGTTGCAGCCAAGCGTTTCCACGCACCAAGTTAGGGTGTTTAGAATTTTAGCCATGATATTGTGCTTCACAGAAAATGAAGTTTTATGACTTTGTTAAATGGTGCCCGCAACATTTTGTCGCCTACAGCAATTAATATTTCTTTATTCCGGTGAGGTACACAAACGTGACAGGTCGCAACCTATCACAGCTTTGCGATACAGAGAAAGTGGCCTCTAGTAATTATTGCTGTGTAGTGAAATTCAACCGAATTCAGCGGTGAAATTGAAACCAAAGCACTGATGTGCGCAACAAACAGACGACCAGGATGACGTCGCTGTTTAAGACAACGATGACAGAGGTGTAGGACGCTCACTCATTCTGGACATCTCAGAATAATATGGCAGTAGCAAACTTCTGCATTTAGGTTTCGGTTTCACCGTCGAGTTTGGATGAATTTCCTTACTTAGCAAGTATTACTAGATGCCACTTTTGGAAATCTCAAAGCTGCAACGGGTTGTGCACATGAAGTGTATATTGTCACGTGGTCGTGACGTCGACGAAGAAAGCAGTCGGCGTTTGCAGAATGAAACTGTTTATTTGGCCGAACTTGTGGCCGGGAAAATGAGAACTACAGCAATACACGCTGTCCAATGATAGCGGCGAACAGGGCATCGTCCGTCGATCAACTGACAAGCGATCAAGCGCGTCGGCTTTTATACAGGCGCTATCGAACTTTCCAGCAATATCGCTGGTGGCGGCGTTATCTCTAGACAAAACTGGAACATTCGCGTGCGGGGCGCAATCTTAACAAACCGATCTACTACAATCGCGACGCTTCTAGAACACTACTTCGCGGACAGCGTCGAGCGTTGATAACCGTCCCTGCCGGTCAAACCCGAATACATCAAAACAAGACAAGAAGTGGGCGTGGCATTGCCCCCCCTCTGGAAAAGCATCGTCCCGATGCTTATGAAAGAACATAGAAGAGAAAAAAAACTAAACAAAACAAGTGCATACACAAATAAATTACAATAACGAAGGAAAAAAAATAGAGTCCCCAGGCTCGCTAACGCGCAAAAAACGGCTTAAGGCGCACGACATGGACGACTTCAGGTCGCGCACGGCGCCGCTGAGAGTTCGTAATGCCGTCAGGGACAACCTCATAGTCGAGTGCGCCGAGGCGTCGAAGTACCCTGTACGGTCCGAAGTATCGTCGAAGAAGCTTCTCGCTTAGTCCGCGTCGTCGTATTGGCGTCCAGACCCAGACACGGTCGCCGGGCTGGTACTCGACGAAGCGTCGTCGAAGATTGTAGCGACGGCTGTCGGTGTGCTGCTGGGTCTTGATGCGCAGGCGAGCCAGCTGTCGAGCTTCTTCGGCACGTTGTAAGTAAGCGGCGGCGTCGACATTTTCTTCGTCGGTGACGTTGGGTAGCATGGCGTCGAGCGTCGTCGCCGGGCTCCTTCCGTAGACCAACTTGTACGGCGTCATCTGCGTCGTTTCTTGGACGGCCGTGTTGTAAGCGAAGGTCACGTACGGAAGGACGGCGTCCCACGTCTTGTGCTCAACGTCGACGTACATGGCGAGCATGTCGGCGATGGTCTTATTTAGACGCTCGGTGAGGCCATTGGTCTGCGGGTGGTAGGCGGTGGTGCGGCGGTGGCTCGTCTCGCTGTATTTTAAGATCGCCTGAGTTAGGTCCGCTGTAAAGGCGGTACCTCTGTCTGTGATGAGGACCTCTGGGGCGCCATGACGCAAGACGATGTTCTCCACGAAGAACTTGGCTACCTCCGCGGCACTGCCTTTGGGCAATGCCTTTGTCTCGGCGTAGCGGGTGAGGTAGTCAGTTGCTACGACGATCCACTTGTTGCCGGAAGTCGACGTCGGGAACGGCCCCAGCAGGTCCATCCCGATTTGCTGGAACGGCCGGTGAGGTGGTTCGATTGGCTGCAGAAGTCCCGCTGGCCTAGTCGGCGGTGTCTTCCGTCGCTGGCAATCTCGGCAAGTCTTGACGTAGTGGGCGACGTCGGCAGCAAGGCGTGGCCAGTAGTACTTTTCCTGTATTCTGGCGAGCGTGCGGGAAACACCGAGGTGTCCAGCCGTCGGGTCGTCGTGTAGGGCCTGGAGGACTTCTGGTCGCAATGATGAGGGCACGACAAGAAGATAGTCCGTTCGAAGTGGCGAGAAGTTCTTTTTCAGGAGAACGCCGTTCCGTAAGAAAAACGACGACAGTCCTCGCTTGAATACCTTCGGAACAACGGCGGTCTTGCACTGGAGGTACTCCATAAGGCCCCCCAGTTCCGCGTCGGCTCGTTGCCTTTCGGCGAAGTCGTCGGTACTTATAGTTCCGAGGAAGCAGTCATCGTCGTCGTCCTGCGGCGGCGCGTCGACGGGGGCACGAGAGAGGCAGTCGGCGTCAGAGTGTTTTCGTCCGGACTTGTACACGACGGTAATGTCGAATTCTTGAAGCCTCAGACTCCATCGTGCGAGACGACCTGAAGGGTCCTTCAAGTTAGCTATCCAACATAAGGCGTGATGGTCACTGACAACTTTGAAGGGCCTGCCATAGAGGTAGGGGCGAAACTTTGACGTAGCCCAGATGATGGCGAGGCATTCCCTTTCTGTTGTGGAATAGTTGGCTTCTGCCTTGGATAATGACCGGCTAGCATAACTGATAACCCTTTCAAGCCCGTCCGTTTTTTGCACAAGGACGGCACCGAGTCCTACGCTGCTTGCGTCGGTGTGTATTTCAGTATCGGCGCAATCGTCGAAATGCGCAAGTATGGGTGGCGTCTGCAGGCGTCGTTTAAGTTCCTCAAATGCTTGCACTTGCTCCGGTTCCCACCTGAATTCCACGTTAGTCTTCGTGAGAAGCGTGAGTGGTTCGGCGATGCGTGAAAAGCTTTTGACGAAGCGTCTGTAATAGGCGCATAAGCCGAGAAATCGGCGGACGGCCTTCTTGTCGGTGGGAGGCGCGAAGTCGGCGATGGCCGCTGTTTTCCGCGGGTCTGGGCGCACTCCTGACTTGCTGATCACATGACCGAGAAACAGGAGCTCGTCGTATGCGAATCGGCACTTTTCTGGCTTCAGGGTCAGTCCAGAGGTCTTGATTGCTTGAAGTACTGCCTCAAGCCGCCGAGATGCTCGTCGAAGGGCGAGGAAAACACGACGACGTCGTCCAAATACACAAGGCACGTCTGCCACTTCAATCCAGCCAGTACGGTGTCCATGACGCGCTGGAACGTCGCAGGTGCCGCGCAAAGACCGAAAGGCATGACCTTGAACTCAAAGAGGCCGTCGGGTGTTATAAAAGCGGTCTTTTCTCGGTCTCTTTCATCTACTTCGATCTGCCAATAGCCGGTCTTGAGGTCCATCGACGAAAAGTACGTTGCGTTATGAAGTCGATCCAGGGTGTCGTCTATCCGTGGGAGGGGGTACACGTCCTTCTTCGTGATTTTATTCAGGCGCCGATAATCAACGCAGAAGCGCAGTGTCCCGTCCTTCTTCTTCACTAATACCACGGGTGACGCCCACGGACTCTTTGAAGGCTGGATGATATCGTCGCGTAGCATTTCGTCGACTTGTTTCTTTATGGCCTCATGTTCTCGCGTCGAAACTCTGTAGGGGCTCTGTCGGAGTGGTCGAGAATTTTCTTCTGTTATAATGCGGTGCTTAGCAAGGGGCGTTTGTCGGACCCGCGAGGACGACGAGAAACAGTGCTTGTATTGCAGGAGCAGGGTTTTGAGCTGGTCTTGCTTGACCTTCGGAAGGCTCGGGTTGACGTCAAAATCCGGTTCGGGACCTCTATTCGTCGAAGCAGTTTCGGCAGAATCGAAGAGGGCGAAAGCATCGCTGGCGGCTACACATTCGTCGATGTAGGCAACCGTCGTACCCATGTTGAGGTGCCTATATTCGTGGCTGAAGTTTGTCAGCAGTACCTTTGCTTTACCGTCATGCAGCTCGGCGATACCTCTTGCGACGCAAATTTGACGATTCAGGAGTAGTTGCTGATCGCCATCGATTACGCCTTCAAGGTTTGCAGGTTTTTCAGTGCCGACGGAAATAATGACGCTGGAGCGCGGCGGAACGGTCACCTGCTCTTCTATCACATTCAGTGCATGGTTCCCTGGCGTCGGGTGGGGCGGGAGCGCTTTGTCTGAGGTTAGTGTTATCGACTCAGACCTCAGGTCGATAACGGCGCCGTGGTCACTTAGGAAGTCCATTCCGAGTATCACATCCCTGGAGCAGTTTTGTAGGATTACAAAGCTCGCAGGATAAGTGTGGTTATTGATGGTGACTCTCGCCGTGCAGACACCAATCGGTGTTATCAGGTGGCCTCCAGCTGTCCGGATTTCGGGTCCACTCCAAGCGGTCTTTACTTTCTTCAGCTTGGTGGCGAATGGCCCACTGACGACGGAATAGTCGGCTCCGGTGTCGACGAGAGCTGTGATGCTGTGGCCGTCGATAAGGACATCGAGGTCACTAGTTCGTCGTCTTGCGTTGCGGTTAGGTCGTGGCGTCGGATCACGGCTTCGTCGATTTGTCCCGCTGTTTCTACGTTGCGTCGTCAGGTTTTCTTCGGGCCGCGAAGTTTCGTCGTGAGGGCTCCGTCCGGTTTGCGTCGTGTTCTGAAGGTCTCGTCGCGTTGTCGTCGTCGGCGGCCGCGGAGGATCTTCGGCATTTCGTCGTACAGCAACCGCACCTCCATCGGTTGCTGCCCTTATCCCGGATACGGGCTAGGCGACCGGCCCCGGTTTGGGCCAGTGTACTGCCGGCGGTGCGGTGACATGTAGCGGCCGGGCGACGGCGAGCGGGAAGCTCGTCGTTCTTCCCACTGTGTTCCGGTGAGGTAGTCGTCGATGTCGCGAGGCCGTTCGCCTGGCTGCGGGCGCGGCGCGTTAACGGCGAATCCGCGTAGCCCCATCTGTCGATACTGGCATCGGCGGTATGTGTGGCCGGCTTCCCCGCAGTGATAGCAGAGCGGCCGGTTGTCAGGGGCACGCCAAACGTCGGTCTTTCGGGGGGCGCAGCGTTGTCCTGTCGGCGGGCGGTATGGCGTCGGTGGTGGTGGCGGCGGTGCCTGGCGGCGGAACTGCTGCAGCGACGCGGCGTCTTGACGTGGGCGAGGGGGTGGGGCGTTGCGTCGGGCTGCAGCAGCATAGCTCATTGCTTCCGGCTGAGCCTGCGGTGCTTCGGGAATTCCAAGCGATTGCCGGACTTCCTCGCGGACAACGTCGGCGATTGAACGCACTTGATGCTGCGGCGAAGGTAACAGTTTGCGCAGCTCTTCCCGCACAATCGCTCTGATGGTGTCACGCAGGTCATCAGACTGCAGCGCCTGAACCTCCCCGTAGGTCGTCGTAGGAATGCGGCGGTTGTACTGCCTAGTGCGGATTTCTAGTGCCTTTTCGATTGTGGTGGCCTCTGAAAGGAATTCCGAGACCGTCTTCGGCGGGTTGCGCACAAGTCCGGCGAAGAGTTCTTCCTTCACTCCCCGCATCAGGAAGCGAACTTTCTTTTCTTCGGACATGGCTGGATCGGCATGGCGGAATAGTCGAGTCATTTCTTCGGTGTACAGTCCGACGTTTTCATTGGGGAGTTGTACACGGGTCTCGAGAAGGGTTTCAGCCCTTTCTTTCCGGATGACGCTCGTGAAGGTGTTGAGAAATCCGGTGCGGAAGAGGTCCCATGACGTTAGCGTGGACTCTCGATTCTCGAACCAGGTCCTTGCGCCATCTTGAAGGGCGAAGTAGACATGGCGTAGCTTCTCGTCGCAGTCCCAGTTGTTGAACGTGGAGACTCGGTCGTATGCCTCCAGCCAGCTTTCTGGATCCTCGCATGGTGATCCGCGGAATGTCGGCGGCTCCCTCGGTTGATGCATGACGACCGTTGTAGGCGCCACAGCGGTTGTCATTGTGGCTGTTGTCTTCTTCGTTGTGATCCTGGCCTTGTCCGGTAGGGGTCCGTATTGTGGGGGTAGTCCTTCCAGTCTGCGGCTGGCTCGACTGCCGCTGATGGTGTCGGTGTCTTCTTCGCGACGTGGGCTGGGTTCAAGGCTTGTCGGGGGCGTCCGGAACATGAACGAGCAGCACCTCCACCAGATGTCACGTGGTCGTGACGTCGACGAAGAAAGCAGTCGGCGTTTGCAGAGTGAAACTGTTTATTTGGCCGAACTTGTGGCCGGGAAAATGAGAACTACAGCAATACACGCTGTCCAATGATAGCGGCGAACAGGGCGTCGTCCGTCGATCAACTGACAAGCGATCAAGCGCGTCGGCTTTTATACAGGCGCTATCGAACTTTCCAGCAATATCGCTGGTGGCGGCGTTATCTCTAGACAAAACTGGAACATTCGCGTGCGGGGCGCAATCTTAACAAACCGATCTACTACAATCGCGACGCTTCTAGAACACTACTTCGCGGACAGCGTCGAGCGTTGATAACCGTCCCTGCCGGTCAAACCCGAATACATCAAAACAAGACAAGAAGTGGGCGTGGCAATATTTTTATTTATTTATTTAGTTATCCTAACAAATATGTGGAAAGGGGTAGCCGTCAGCAAGCAATGGCGACAACTCCTTATTTATTTTCTATTTCAGTAAAAAACGGAGTTCAATTCACCCTTTTGACAAGGCCGCATGACTCCCCTAAATAGAAAGTCAATTTAACTTTCTTAATTACTCTCCCAATTGATGTCTTTAGCCATGTTAACTTGCCTGCCGCTACAGAAAAAGCAGTTGTGAAGGCTTCGAACAAATATCGCATTTCCCTTATTTTTGAGGATTTTGGACACATTTCTTGAAGCAACGTGTATAGTACAAAGCGGCCATGGCTTTTTCAAGAACCGCATGAAATGTATCAGTAATCTGTACGCATGGTTCAAATGAGCGCAGCCAAAAGCAAACGTGAGCTTAGAGTCGTAGTGGCAAGAGTGTCAGCGACTGGAATCGTTTTGATAGCACATGGTTTTCAGCGCAGGTGTAGGTGTACTGAATGACGGGCAATGAAACAGACTTTATTGGTTATTATGGATTTAGATGAAAGAAGCCCCTGTCAGTCGCCGTAGCGTTGTGCTGCTAACACGGAAGTCGCAAGATTCTATCAAAATGGCTTAAAGAGCATTTTGTTAGGACAAAATGCAAACCAGACCAACGTGCTTATATGAAGGCGGAATTTAAAGAACGTCTCAGCGGGCATGTTTGTATAGAAAAGTTATCGGCAGCTGTGTTTCTGCACAGCTCCAATTGGAAGAATTCTTCTAGAGTGCTATTTATCCGTGATATCAGGCTTCAGGGTTTAATTGCGGTTCGTATCATTATGCATGCAATACAGTGTGAGTTCCGGCGCGAACAACCTTGCTGAAGTGACATGCATTCATTACTTGCTATCTCCAGCTAGTACTAACAGGGTAGCCGCTATCATGTTTGCCAGCGCCTTCGACGAGTTGATAGACTAAAAGCGGCGCGCAACAAGCGCAGCGGGTGACGCGCAGCTTGGACCACTTACATAGAGCTGGCACAGACTTCCGTGCGTCTACTTCACTTACAACTTGCCGCGTGTTTTCGCCGTAATGATCGGCACCATTTGCATTATATGTTCGGGTTGTCTGCGGACGCTACTTCCTGGTGACATTTAAAACATGGTCTCTATATAAAGAGTTGTTTGCCAAAAATAAAAGAAAACAAACACCGACATCTCTCCACTGAAAAAAAGAAATGCATGTTTCAAATAGCGGACGCTAGAAGCGCTCCTCGACAATGTCCCTGGTAGTGACAGGCCGTACCCGTACCCCCGTACCCTCTATCCGTACCGCCCCCCTCCCACCCCCAAAACAAACATTTACACTAACTGGAAACTTCGCTCCTTGTGGGTGCTCCAGTTGGCTTGGACGACATTTGCTTGGGATGACGCAAGGTTGAAAGCTGGTGTTAACAATTGAGTTACACAAAATGGCACCACTGTTCCCCTCTTTCCAAGCAATACCTCAAGGGGTGGACGGCAAGTGGAACCTGTCGCTCTTTAGCCCTGACTTTGCACATATATATGAACGTCTTTAAAGATATATGTCAACTACGTTTTAGAGATCGTTATAGTATCTTTGGAAAGTAGTGGGAGGTTAGACACTCCTAAAGGGAGTTAGCGGATAACAGCCTATTGCAGGGCTTTTGATGGGCTAAGTAATTTTTCTCGGGGGCCAAGTTTTATCCCAGCGTCGCCCCCCCCCCCCCCTCTGGTTGGTCTAGTACGAGTCACATTCGGACATTCGTAGCATCGGTAGCAGATGCTAGGCCTGAACTGAACGAGGGGTCATAGAATTCTTGAATCTAAGCCGGCCACTCACCAGCGTCGCCGAAGATAAACGGTGATGGAGAACGAAGAGAAACGCTGACGGCAGGGGAGCCGTAGAATTTTATGTCTTGGGATCAGAAATTTTATTCGTAGGATATCACTTCTCACACCAGGTCGAGACGTTCTGCTGGTAAAGGCGAAACCATCGAACGCACCGTGATCGCTGTACTTTGAAAGAGGCACTGCACGCGCGATTCACGTTCCAAATGACCCTATTTATTTGTGTCTTCTTCTGTATCCATATATGGGCGCAACCTTTCGCTAATACATTTTTACGCGCCTTCTCTAGAAGATATCACAGCACAACCCGAGAAATATAGATGTACGCTCTTATATAAAATCTCAAACAACAATGCACGAGGTAATCTGAAAGACAATGGAAGAAATGATAAGCACAATATGTGGCACTGTATTAAACAGCGAAAAACTCGGAGTGAAAGAATGACCGTGGGTGTGAAAAACACCCAAATCAGAAAGTGAGACTGATAAACACTTTGCAGTCTGTGGGCGGTTGAATTTCGACATAGGAAGGGGCGGACATATAAGGATGCATGCTATCTTGTTATCTTATCCGGGATTTGAAGATCAGCCGAACTGAAGATTTCAGGACAGGTTATGTCACTGGGAACAAGCTTTAAAGAAGTAGCAGATCAGCGCAGTTTCGTCGGCAGTGAAGTAATGGTCATGGTAATATCTAGCAGTGCTAGAAAAAGATCCTGAGTCATTTCTAGCGAAGCGATAATCGTACATGCTTGAATGATTTTGAGGACTCGCTCAAAAGTGTTACTCCTTGATTTAGAAGCGTAATTGAAGATCACAGACTTAAGTTGATGTTAGGGAAGACATATAGCAGTGGACAATTTTCAGACGGGTATAGAAAAAATGACATAGATATTCTGCAAGCATCGCTGAGAGAAGGAAGACGCTGCTGAGCAACGCGGTTAGTGACAGCAGAATATTGTAAGCCGCTATCATATCACATTTCTCTGAAGCTTAATCGAAGCAATAAGCTTTATTGCAATTACCAATACATATAAATATTAAATTGTGATCTGTTGCAATGCCTATGTCATACGCTGTGCAACGTGTCATGTTTATTTTTATATTTCCTCCGATGTCCGCCAAAGCAAATCTGGGATTTGTTTCCTGTACCTGAACATCA
This sequence comes from Rhipicephalus sanguineus, assembly GCF_013339695.2. NCBI lineage: Eukaryota > Metazoa > Arthropoda > Arachnida > Ixodida > Ixodidae > Rhipicephalus > Rhipicephalus sanguineus. The sequence continues at coordinate 45,138,015 of NC_051181.1, read as the reverse complement.
GTACATTAATCGCGTTGTATGTTCAACCCTTAATTATTGCACCGAAATAATGGCCTACGCTTGACGTACGACGTTCGTTTCACTTGTGCCTAATAGAACCTGTCGCATTCAAGGTGGAATTTTCTAGCCCATTTCTGGATGTCACTCAAATCCTTGATTGCCGGAGCTCGAACACGTGTCTGATGTTTTGAGCTTTCTGGTAGACTGTGAGATTCGTCTCACTTTTACTGGGTTGTATCTAGAAAAAAAAAGACTTCTTAATTGCTTCATCCCGTAATAAGTGCATCGAAAGGGATGTTTTGCTCTGATTATTGTCATATTGTTCTCTAGAGCAAATTGCATTGAAACGATTTTGCGAATATACCAATACTAGATCGCAGGGAGAAGCGTTCGTGCTTTTACAGCGGCAATACGGGAATGTGTGCTCCAAAGATGTAACAATAACAGCGCATAGAAAACATAAATTTAATAGCTTACTGACTCCTAAAACCTAACTTATATGTTAGTTGTAGTATACATTATTGATAGACTAAATACATTAGACAATACATAAAACAATCGTTGTCCTTTCTTACTCGAGCTGATAGTGAATATATTGTCAAATTATACTTAAGCACAGATACGGGGGATGCTCGTTTTCTGTCTTTCATTATTAAGTTGTTAATATATTTATATAAATTAATATACTTTGCGGAACAAGATGGTGTCTTTAGTAAGGGTGTTTAACGAAAGTTTGCAAACAAAATGTAGCGAAATTGCTTAAAATAGACAAGAAATAATATACTTAACAAAGCATGTTCCAACAGAGAAGTAGTAACATCATCCTCAATACAGTATTTAGGGGAAGGGAGGGGGGATGGCGGGTGCTCTGCCCGGGTAACGTGTTAGACACAAATATAGTTGAAAAACTTCAAAGGCATATGTAGAAATGAAAATTACATTTGTGGTATACAGCAGCATATGCGGTCAATTGTACACGAATGTGAAATGTGCACGAATGTGAAAAAAGGAAACGTTTTGACATTGCTTTCTATACAAAATTGCATGCCGCGAAACTGCAATCACTGCGAACTGAGCACAGCCGAACTGTGATCCCTGGCTCATCGAAAGTGTAGGAAATAGCAAGGGCATTTTGAAAATCTGGCTGCTCCTTCAGCTTCCAGTATCTTGGCCTTTTTTGAAGCTAATACTTAATTTCGGTACATATAATATTGGAGCATAAATGCGGCCAAGATAAGGACCAAATAGCTTTGAGGATAATTAATGAAAATTACATGAATGAGCTCATTGAAAGAGCAGACGCTTTTCTTGTGAGCAGCTGCAATCGTTGCAGCACCTGGCGGAACAGATCTGAACCACTCCGTGGTGGTCTAGCGGTTGCGGCACCCGACAGCAACCTGTGGCGGGATGTAGTACCGGGTTCGGCGTCGCATTTAGGTGGAGGTAAAATTCTAGAGGCCCGTGTGGTTAGATCTTGGTGCGCGTTAAAGAACCTAAGTTATTCGAAATTGTGAAAGCTCTCCACTACACATTCTGTCAGAATGAAGTCGTGGTTTCGGTACACAAAACCCTAATAATTACTCTTATCACGGGGCTGAGAAACACGAAGTAAACCTAAGGAATACACCTGAAAATATCAGCGACGGGTGGGAGCTGCACTCTACCAGACATATCAGTAAGTCAAGGATTAGTGATGACATTTTTGCATGAAGTGAGCAGTAATGCGCTTGTGGAAACGCTCCAGCAGTTTGGAGGCAGGAAAAACAAAAAAAGAAAAGCAAAGGTGTGGTAGTTGTGGTGGTGTCTTCATTGTACCCATATGAGGGGACCAGTTCGAAGACTGCTTGCGCAACGCTGTGGTTACATGTGTCAAGAATGTATACCTTCATATTTTGAACAAAAATACTCACTCTCGATAAAAATTTTGCTAATGTGGTGCATATTTTATCACCGTGTCTGATCTTTCACTCAGGCTAATACGCATACCAGTGCATAACGACATTCATCAAGGGGAAAATGATGCGATAGCTAAATCAACACAACCCCTTCCAAATTCTCCACCTCAGTCAAGAGGAAAGGTCCAACTGTGAAACGCGCAGAAAATATCAATGTGCTACCGAAGTTTTATGGCAGGATAATGCTGACATAGTGCTACGCGAGCGTGAAATGCTCATTGCCTGAATTAAAAGGAGAAAGAAGAAAGCGGCGTGATTTATCTCAGATATATAACGTCGAAAAATCGGTATCAAATACTGAGCAGTTGTGTTCACATGCAGTTTAGTTGCAGTTGAGGAAATTTTAAACGCGTCATGTATTTCTATGGCATTGTAAGCACAGCAACGCGAATGGCAAAGAACGTGCGCAACACATTCAGCATAAGATTGTCTTGTTTGTCTATATATCTCTTTGGAATATTCCTTCTTTGTTTCCCGCCATGCTGCTGTGCGACAAGATTCCTGGTGACATTGTGATCCCGTGCAGTTTGAATTAACTACTCAAATACTGTTTAAATACTATTTCAATAAACTGAACAAGCTTTTTTTGAAGTTCTGAGGTGAGAGACTGCCGTTTTTATGGGTCTGGTATCAATATATAGCTTGCGTGTCTCCCTTCGACCTTATCATTGTAATCTGCATATACCATATAGCAAGTGCCAGGAATTATATGAAGTGTACATGCACGTCCTATTTGTATTCGATGAGTTTGAATATCCTATCCATGTGTCACCATGCCTAAAAGCTACGTAACCACTAATGTGTCCTCTGTGTAGCCTTCGGCTTACAATTTCTACTGACAGGCTAGTTTGTAAATAATAAGTAACATTTAGCTATGCAATCGCGCAGCGCCGTGCGTTGCCAGAGCATGTGGGCATCGTCTCTCATCGCAATGAGGGCAGTGCGGCTTTATGCTGTCAATAAATTTGCTGTACACTAAGGGCGACGGGTAAGTACCCGTTTGCAGCATTCTTAATGTGACTGACTGGGTCCTCGAGAGTTGCGGGTGCGGGAGTGGAAAGCTACGCCTGGCCAATTGATAATGTTTGCAGATCTCATTAAAGGTGAGGAGAGAATCAAGCTGCCGGATGCCATCCCCAAAATTAGATGCCGATTGCCCGTCACGGTGGGACAGTTCACGTGCGCGGGTATGGGCAAGCTCATTGGCATTGGGGATAACAGGGTGGACATCCTTGCCCATGTGGGCAGGAAACCCGGTGATGTTGCCGTCGATTTCTGTGCAATTTGGTCTTTTGGTAAGAATATGGGCCGCCTGCTCACAGATTGACCCGGTCATGAACGCTCGTGCAGCAGCCCGAGAATCAGTGAAAATGTGCGTGCGCATGGGAATCGCCACGGCCAGTGCTATAGCAGCCTGCTCTGCCCTGGCCGGCGTGGTATCTCGAAGAGATGCTGCTGTGAGGAGTTTACCGTGAAGGTCAGTGACCACAGCCACGAAATTGGCTGTGCCGGGATACTGTGCTGCGTCAACGAACGCCACAAGTTCAGGGTTGGCAGAGGCGGAACTGAGGAGCGACCTAGCCCTAGCTGCCCGGCGGCCGACATTATAGAGTGGGTGAACGTTTCTAGGAATTGGTGAGACCGTAATCTGCTCCCTCAATTTGGGTGGAAGTTGTATCTTTTTGTCTGCTACCATAGTTGGTTCGCAGCCCAGAAACTCCAGGATGCGCCTCCCAGCTTTGGAAGAGGACAGTCGTGCAGCTTGTGCTGTTTGTTGCGCTTCTGCAATCTCATTAAATGTATTATGCATACCAAGAGCCTTGAGCCTTTCCTCATTAGTGTTGTTTGGAAGACCCAAAACCTTCTTAATGCACTTTCGAATAATCGCATCCACTTTCCCTTGTTCTTTCCTTTCCCACCTATGCGCTGCGGCAATGTAATTAATGTGACTCATAAGAAAGGCATGGAAAAGCCTCATGAGGTTGGCCTCACAAAGCCCTCCACGCCTGTTAGATACCCGAAGTATAAGCTTGACCATGTTCTCCGCCTTCGCCGCAATACGGGTCAGAGTATGAGAGTTACTTCCGTGCTCCTCCAGGAACATGCCTAATATCCGAATTTTATTGACTCGTGGGATGGCCTGCCCTGACCGTGTGTGAATTTTGATCCTAATCTCTTCCGGCGGAAATGGAATGGTGGTGAACTTGCGTTTCTTTTGCTGTGTGTACAGGAGGAGCTCCTACTTGGCAGTCGACAAGTAAAGCCCCGTCCTATCCAAAACCTCTTCCGTGCACCTGAGGGCCTGCTGGAGCGACTCCTCAACGTCTCCGTCCCTACCCCCAGTGCACCATATAGTAATATCGTCCGCATACAGCGCATGTCCGATGCGGTCGATACGAGCGAGTTCGAGTGAGAGTTTCCTCATCGCGATGTTAAAAATTAATGGCGAAATGACCGATCCCTGAGGGGTTCCCCTAGGTCCAAGGTGAAATTCCTTGGAGCAGAGGTCCCCGAGCCGAATTGTGGCAACGCAATCCCTGAGAAAAGAGCGGACGAACCCGTAAAAGCGGGCCCCCAATGCCAACGCGGAGATCGAATCCAGTATGTGGGCATGTGAGATATTATCAAAAGCTTTCTCCAGATCGAGTGCAAGAATCCCTCGAACATCTGTGGTGTCTATTTCAAGAATCTGATGTTTAATCATTTTCATAACGTCTTGCGTGGAAAGCGCGGGACGAAAGCCAATGAGATTGAAAGGAAAGAGCTCGTAGTGTTCAATGTGATGGGAGATTCGGTTAAGGATTGCATGCTCTGCGAACTTACCCACGCAAGACGTGAGCGAGATCGGTCGGAGCGTGCCGAGTCCGAGAGGTTTACCAGGCTTGGGAATGAGGACGACAGAGGCCGTTCGCCACTCCTCCGGCACCTGCCCCGACTCCCACACCCGGCTGCCCTCGTCAGTTAGAAGTTCAATGGATCTATCGTCCAGATTTTTAAGTAGCCTGTTAGTGATGCCATCCGGCCCGGGAGCCGACTTTCCATTGAGATTGAAAAGGACCGCCCTAATCTCCGCCGTGTCGAAGGGGGAGTCCAGCTCTGCATCCTCCAGGCCGGAAAAATTCGGGTAGTCTGCATCCGTGGTAGCCCCCAGGGGGAGGTACCTATCCGCCAGCTGTTGTAAGATTTGATCATCGGAGAGTCCAGCAGACCTCTCCTTGTGAATGAGCCGATCAACAGTGTGTCTCTGATTAGATTTAGTTTGCTTATCTCCGAGGAGGTGCTTGAGAATGTTCCATTTTGCCCATGACCGCATCTGCCCATCGACAGCGTTACACACCTCATCCCATTGTTGTCTAGCCCGGGTTTGGCTGTACGACTCAATTTCCTGATTTAGTAGAGCAATTTTCCGTCTGAGCCGCCTGTTGAGTCGCTGCGTACGCCATCTGTTAAGTATGGAGTTTTTGGCTTCAAGGAGCCTCGCTAGGCGGCTGTCCATGCGCTCGGTTTTGAGATCCGTCTCCACCACCTTAGTGGCAGCTTTGACATCTGTCTTAAGCCGCTCAAGTAGCTGGCCAAGGTCATCGTACTCATTTTCATCGCTCTTTCTGAGTTCCCGAAAGGCATCCCAATCAACAATTTTGAAAACCCGCGGCCGTGGTGCTTTAATCGCGAGGGAGATAGACGCGATGAAATGGTCGCTCCCCAAGTTCTCACGCAAGTTCTGCCAGAAAGGGCACTCGACGTTCCTGACAAAGGCAAGGTCCGGCGTGGTGTCCCTTGCTACAGAATTACCGAGGCGTGTGGGAAAGGTGTGATCAGTAACTAATAACATGTTAAGATTTGTAGTATGCTGCAGAAGCGCCCGCCCCTTAGCCGTATTATTGATATAGCCCCATGTCTGATGTTGCGCATTGAAGTCGCCAGCAACTGTAAACGGAGCCGAGCCCGCGATTTTGGAGGCTTTGCCGAGAAGCGCATTGAAAGTCTCCCGAGTATCAGATGGTGAGCTATAAACGTTCAGTATGAAAAGGTGCTCCTAAAGCCGAGAGTTTGGGATTAACTCAATGAATACGTGTTCAACCTTAAGGTCTGGGCGTACCTCGCGAACCTCAAAGGAGAACTCTTTGGATATGAGGGTGGCGACCCCGCGTTTTCCTTCCCCCCAGCAGGCCACGGAGCGATAACCCCGAAGGGCCACCTCTCCTTTAAGGGTCTCCTGGAGGAGTATTACGGCTGGCTTATTCGCCTGTGAGCTAACGAACTGCTGCACGACTGCCTTCTTCCGCTGGAAGCTCGCGCAATTCCATTGCCAAATGACAAATTCCTTATTTAGCTTCGCCATGATTGCTACTTAAGTTTTGCTCCACCACCACCACCCTTGCAGAAAGGGACTGGATGATAGAGCTGACACCAGCGATGGCTTCCTTAATTTCACGGACCGCCCCCGTAATTTCCTGTTTAAAGTCACTGAACTCCTTCTCGATATCTACCGGAGGGTCAGCGGCTTTTCGCTTACCGCCTCTGGGTTGTGTCTCGGCCTGCTGCACTTTCACCGCCCCTTCCGGCGTGCGTTCGCGCTGCCTAAGCTCCTCAACTAATGCTTTAATCTCCTGAAGCTCACTCCTCAGAGTTGCATTCTCACGCTCTAGCTGCTGTATTCTAGCCGTAGCTTGCTCTGGCAACTGGCGCTGCACGATAGTGCGAGACTCACGTTTTTGGCCAACTCGTTCAGCCCAGGTAGGTTCCTGTTGAATCCGGACACAGGAGGCAGACCTATCCCTCGAGCGAGAACGGTGACCCGCACCCGACCCAGGAGTATGAAGTCCGCCCCCCTGGTTGACTCCGAGCCCGTCAGCTTGCTGTGGCACGAACTCCCCGCGCTGCTTGTTTGCTTTTCTGCGTCGTCGCCTTCTACGCCGAACGATGTAGGGGACCTGGTACCTGCTTTGGCAGGCCCGATCTGCCGTCGGATGCGCTCCTCCACAGATGGAGCACTTCGGCTGGCACGTGTGATTCTCAGGGGGCGATGAGACCCCACAGTCCGGGCAGGTGATGACCGTAGGGGTAGGACAAACGTCCGAGCGATGTCCCAGTTTTCCGCAGGTTCGACAGGCATCGATTTGTCGTCGGTAGAGAGTGCACCTGATCATGTTCGTCCCATACATGACGTAGTTTGGAACTTTCATACCGTTGAACAGGACGATCACCGTGGGCGTTTGCTTGATGCGCCGTACTCCGAGAACCTTCGGATTTCTCGCGTGCACGAAGAGCTCACCAAGCCGGTCGTCAGACAGCTCAGGGTCAATACCCCGAAGAACTCCTCTGCACGTATCTCCGGGTGGCGTCACGTAAGTAGAGACTTCATGGAGCGTTTCTCCCACGCGAATTTGCTTCACTTTAGCGTAGGCTTCCGCGTTCCTAGCGTGTGGCGTGCTGATCACAAAAATGTTCTGCATTTCATTGGCACAAACAATATCCTCCTCTGCCTGCGGCGGGCCGAGACAAGCAGCCATCACCAAAGCTTGGGTAACCTTGAGTCGACTGACCTTGCGCACATCCATGCCTCCCTTTGGACGCACGACAACCCGGTAGTGATCTTTAGGCAATCGTGGCAGGCGCGACGCGGAGTTGAGCTTGTTGATCGGCCCCTTCGGGTGCGCTGGACGGGCGGAACTATTACCGGCACTGAGGCCAGGGCTGTCGCCGGGCGTAAAATCCTGACGCTGCTTCTTCCGAGAGTGGGCAACAATCCATCCGGAGGCTTCATCCTCCTGCCTGGAGATTTCATCGCCGAAGACCATCTCCTCGAGCGGCATCCTCGAAGCGTCTCGCTCGGCAGGCCGAGCAGAGCGCCAACGTGGCACGGGGTGAAAAACCCCAATAAAAGGTCGAAAACTTGACCTACCCGCAAAAGTCGGGTATCCACTCGATCCTTGAAAGAAACTGGATCAGATGAGTCGAAAAACCGAGGTCGATCGGCAAAGTTGCGGCCAAAAACATTGAAAAAAAAGCAGGAGCCGCTGCGAGCGCGTCCGCCTCGCGTCTAGCAAGCGGCGTTCCCCCCATGTATAATCTGGTGTATGCCATGCGAATGAAACGTACATACAATTCATGACCTGTCATTTACATTCTTCACATGCTCATGTCATGCCACGCAAATTATAATATATATATATATATATATAATGAATGAAATGGCTGCGAGCGCACCATGAGCGAGGCGTGCAAAATGATGTCGTATGCATACCATTCAAGTCACGATTTTCGTGTTTCTTTTGTTTTTATATGAGCTGTCATTTATGTTCGTCATAGATTCTTGCCACGCCGTACAAAATTTCGTATACATGAAGCTGGCGAAACGGCCGCGAGCGCTCCATGAGCGCGGCATGTAAATGCTGGCCAGCGCCGTCTCCCAGGAGGAACGTCAGGGTGATAGAATAGGAAGGTAGCCCGGCGGGTGTGAACATTCCAAGGGGCAGTGACACACTCTGGCTTCGCTCCGCAGCAGGGGCAGTACTGTGAGGGATATCGGTTCGGCGAAAGAGGTGAAGGATAAAAAGACAAGGAAGTGAAGTAGTCTGAAGCTGCCGCCACGCAATAGCTTTCTATTGGTCGAGTGATTTGTGTAGTGTTGTAGAATTTCGGGGTAGTTCAATGGTTCTGCTGGTGCGGCGTCTGAGTTGAACAGCTCTTCCAATGGCGCCTGGCATGTTAGCTCTCGAGCTACCGCAGTAGCACGTTCATTACCATGGGGAGAAGCATGCCCAGGTGTCCACTCGATACGCAGTGTAACAATGTGAGGTGTAACGATGTCAGGAAAACGTGGCCACATTACATGCTTTCGAAAGTAGAACGTGCACGGCCTACGTAAATAATGGCAGCGAACTGCCGATATCACTGCGTTCCACAGTATAATCGACACTACATGGTGGCGTACATAGCGTTCAATATTCGTCACGTTCCACATTTCTTGCAGTCTCTCTAATGGCGCGTTCACACTGAGACATTCGGCGGCGAGAGCGCGGGGAATCCGCTTCGGTGGCAGCGAGATCCGCCGGAAAAGTGCTTTTCGCGCCGATCGGTCGTGGACCGATTTTTTCGACAGCTGCCGCCGGATTCCCTCACCGCTAACCAATCGGAACGCGAGTCGAACATTCGAAAAATCGTGGCGTGCATGTGATATCGTAGTTAGAGTTACTGTATATGCTACCTTTAGGTAGCAGAGTTGCGCATCTGTTTTCCAACGCCGCTAGCAACCATGCATTGCGGAGAAGCTGACGCTCGGGCCAATTTTTGTATTTCTCCACGCCGCCGCTGCAGCTCACTCAATTAACACTAGTCATCGACAGCCAATGTTTATCGCCGGCCTTCGACACGCCAGACATGTTTATCGGCGACGCGGTAGGCATGTCGCCTGCAAAAACGGAGTGCGACTTCACCGCATAGCTGTGGTTGCTAGCCGGACCTATGCGCTACTCTGCTACCTAAAGGTAGCGTATACAGTGACTCTAATCGTAGTCATCGAAGCCCGTTGCGACAACGAAGTCTTTCGTAATCATCCTGTAGTTCTCGACATCTGCCAAGTGTTGTGGCGATTAGCATCTTCGGAATACACCATCGCGATCTCGCAGAACGGGTAGCATTATCTGGGCTGGACCAAGCTTCTCGCGTCTTGCAAATCAGGGCGAACCAACCACAAATGCTTGCGTCGTTTCTTGTTCGGCGAATGCATGTTTCTCCTCGTCAGACATCGCCAGAAAGTTGCTTAACAGCAGGATCAGCAGCTCGACGACCCTGCTCCTGGTTATGCGCTTCGCCATGACGAAACGCGCACAGAACGCAGAGCGCCTCAATACCAGCGTTCCTTCGCGCGAAGAAACGATAACTAGGCGCCTAAATTTCGGCGGTGCGGTTGGTAAGTAGTGTGAACAATGCGGAATTTCGGCGGCACGAGAATTCCGGTCGCTGTGGCCTGCGGATTCCTCAGTGTGAATGAGCCATAAAAGAGGCTTCTGTTGCAGAATGTGAACACAGTTATATTACACGTCGCTTCACGACACTGACTTGTGTAGTGAAGATATTGAGTAACATACTCGCAAAATTAAGTGAGTGAACGTACTTCTCAGCAGGGCACAATTTAGCCTCACGAGCTCACAGGATACGTGTTATTATTTGTCGACCATCGTATTCTTCTACTACAACCTAACTGCAGCAGTGCCTTTATCTGTGTTTCTTCATATGTGTTTAAAGTTCTTTTTAACGCGAGAGTGTTTATGCCGGGGTCCATCAAGACTTCAGTAACGCATTTTCGTCACGGTTATGACGTTGATAATGTGGACGCGAACGGATGAGAAAGAAAAACTCTAAGAAAAAGTTCCGCTGCAGCGAATTGACCCTGCGACCCCTGGGTTGGCGACGACAAGCCCCCTGCACTCTACCAACTAAACTATATAGGCACATGCACAACACTCCAGAAGCGCGTGTTATATCTCTCACACATTCTCTCTTCCACAGTGCTCTCGGTTGGCGGAGCAAGGCGAGGCGGGGCGGTGCCGCCATCTGTTAGCGGTTAAGAGAAATGATGCGTCATGACACTTACTAGCGCCGATAGGGAACAATTCGGCGACGACGTAGTTAAAGCATAGCTTTCGAGGTCGCGCCCAGTCTATTATGGTTAAAGCATCTCGATACCATCGAGGAACAGTGGCCGCACAAGCATTGGAGAGTCACCCATGACGCAGTTACATTCTTTGCCTTTCGATTCGTGTTTGCGTATGACTGCTCGTTGTCGAATAGTGCGTTGTCGGAACAAGCACCAACGGTGTTTCTCCGCCGGCGACTTCTTCGAGTGTGATAGCACCGACTAATAAAACTGCAAGGACCTGCTGCAGTAAGCGCTGCAGGAAGGCAGCGATGTCGACGTTTGAACGTCGTGCCTTGGTAGAGTGAGATAGAGGCGAGCGGGGCGCGGAACTCCAGCGCGTATTTGCGGCGCAAACTTCGAACCTCAGCCTCCCGTGTTGCTGAAGCGCAGTGTGGTAGTGCATGTATGAGCACAGGCGTAGGTTACCTGTTACTCGGGAGCGAACACCCCGCCGTTTCTCTCTGTAATCGACGACGCCTCGAAGAAGCGCATATCGAGTGCCAGTGTTTATGTGCCTGCTGATGACTCTTTTCGTGTTTTTTCTACATTTTTTTCTCCTTTTTACTCTACGCATGAAGTGCTGTACCCTGCCACCCCCGATGGGTTGCTAGGGCATTGTCAAGCTGTCAATGCGCAGGTTTTCCCCACCAACGCTTTTACCGTACATGTGTTTGTTTCTGTTTTCGGTGAAACTAAAGTTTCCTTCAGTGATTGAACCTATTTGGCCGTATCATCGACGCATTGTGAACGCTAACGAGACTTCAAAATAGCACTTCGTGCCACGTCTACGCTTTTACCCCGCCTAATCCCATTCAAAACAGGCTGCAGGGATCTTGCTACCCAGATGTCCACCACGATATGCTGCTGCATTTCGCGGCATCATTATTCTTGGCTTTAACTTGATAGATTTTCTACGCACACGTTAAAGCTTTATGTCTGCGTATATATCATTTAAATTTTTTATTGAACGACGTATCTCATAGGTGCTATTCAAATACCAGGAGATCTCGAATGAAAGCCCGATTTATGTCTTACATCTTAGGTACAGTACCCAGATAATAGCGTTATAAAAGCTACTATCAGTATTAAGCAGTGTGCCAGCAGGATTATCAGGTTATCGTTCAAATGGTCCACAATGTTTTATGAAACTACAGAAACGCAAAGCACATTTAATGTTGCCGCAATGCGCTCCCCTTTAGGAATCGAACATAATTGAATTTTTCAATTATATCCACGTCCTCTATAATGCGCGCACTTTGTGATTGCGCTGCAGCTGAACGTTTCCGGCGACAATATTACCTGTCACTCGGATTTCTACAAAACTACGACAATTTATTTCTCTTATTGCCTCCTCTAATGGCATATCATGATGGCTAGAGGTAGTATATAAGCGCCGCAGGTACGGACAGGATCGTACTGAAACCATCTATTCGGTCCTCAACGACATATCTTGGTGAGTATGTATTGACGCAGTGGTGGTTCCACACGAAATGTATCCTTTAGATAAAAGATAAGTACGAGATTCAAAACCTTTACTTTAGCTAGAGAGCTTTGTCATTGTTCCATCAGCTGAGCTATTTATATTGTATAACATCATTATCGACAGAAAACTTTCAAGAGACAGTCGTTTTTCTCTTGGGGATATTATAAGGCATTTATTTCACTCTATAGGGCATGTGGTCACGGTGTGCTACTTCGAAGTGATTCGATACTGATGGCCTAGAGTTTAAATTCCACCGCCGAACGTGTTTGTTGACGTTAATTTACTCACGAACTGCCGGCGTCATTCTGCCGAGGCCATATTCGCAGCAGCCCACATACGGACGGCTTCAGATGGTCATAGGGGACTCTATTCTTAATCAGCGACTCCACAGGTAGCTAAATAGAAAAAGCTTCCTGAACGCAGGCAGTGTCCTTCAGTAAAAAATAACATTTAAACACTGGTACCATGCATTCTGGTGCAGACCATTTGATCAGGCTTTCTTCGGCAAAATACTTTTTGCGCACTCCTCACCACATGACAGTGCTTGAATACACATTTGGGAACTCATTCTATGTGAAACACAATTTGTAAAAGATATATGAATGCTCTGCACCGCAACATCAAAAATTAAGTGTAAAATATATGTGAAATTCCGCATGATTTGTCGGTGCGTATCAGTTTAAAGCAGTAACACGCAAACAAAGATTGTAGTCAACTAAGCCTCTGGCAGACAAAGGACACAAGTCAATTTGCATTTCGTGGTGACAAATTTGGAATGTGATTAGGGCTCGAAGGAACATCTTGGTTTCCATCTTTACAACAGACTGCATTTAGAATTTTGGCCCCTTTACCACGGAGAAGTAGTTGCTACAGTCCACTCTGTTTACGTCAATTTATATTGATACTAACTATATAAGTCCTAATTGTGTATCAGAATGGTGTTCATAATTGTGGATCAATCGCAATATCTTCCTTGCGGATCACTAACGCTGCAAATGAAATAAGGCTACTCGAACAAAGGTTGGTTCTATGAAATTCAACTGAAATAACTACAACGCTTCACCACTGCTAAGCACTAAGGTGAGAAAAGCTAAGCCAACTTAGTACTGTACTGAAATATCCTAGGTGAAAATACTTTTTGGTGCTTTACTGAAGTCCTTATACCATATATCTTTGCAGCCAATTCACCATGAACGGTCTGGCTGGAGTCAACGCCCTTGTGTGGGTGGCTGTCGGATTAGGTAATTGTGAATATCGTACACAGAATTTTTTTATTTATTCGCACATGTTGCTGTCTATGCATGATTGAGATAATGGTGCTGTCCTCTATAGAGAAAATTCTCCCTATCTACCCAACTTCATGACAGCGTCTGTTCTCACACAGGCATATACATGTTATGTAGGCGATAGAAGCCTCATCGCGGTTATATTATGGGGTCACTGAAATATGTTGGTGCCATCTACATGGGACTAATGGTACCTGGTATATCCGTGTTTCTGCGATATAATACATGGCTTTGTTCAGAAGTTTGCTGTCCTTAAACATAGCGAAAGTATATACAGCTAGATTGGCTGGCAACGTTATGCCCATGCTTGCCTGTTCAGGAAGTCTCACATGTCTCTCGTTTTCCTTTATTTTTTGTAAACTATTCTTTGCATGTGAATATTTCTGCCTCCCACTGTTAATATTGCATACAAAGACAATCTATCATATCATCTTTATAATTCTTGGCCTGACGTGTGGATACTATTTGATTGATAATAAAGGAAGCGTGGCGTGCGAAAATAAAAAAAAGTATAGTTTTATTGCTCTTTGACAGGAAATTCATGTAGCAAGGGCGTAGAAATGGCAAGTGTATCATAGGAATAGCCAAAAGCTGTTATGCTTATAACGCGGAAAAAGAGGTATAAGTGAAATATTGGGAGCTGCTTTATTCAAAGTGTCATGAAAAGTGCAGCTCGCACTGTGTGACACTTGCGTAAGCTAAGATTTACATTGTATTTTTATCATGCATTGTCTAAGCTACAGAATCTTCTTAAAATATGCCCATATCATCGCAAAGAAAGCCATCCTAATTTTGGACTTTCTTCAGCAGTGGCACCCGTGTAACCATGAGGTGTAAACTGACGACATAACATGCATTTTCCTTTATTGTTTGCAGCTGTGCTGATTAATGAAGCCGCTGCTTCTCTAGGAGGCGGTGTTGGAGGTGGCAGAGAAGATACCGCAAGTGAATGAATCCAAACTAAAGCCAGACTCATGCCTCGGTCCAGAAGTTCACGAGTCCGCTTACGCTTTGAATAAAGTGATGAAATTGAACTTTTGGTGGCTTAGCTTTATGGGGTTTAACGTACCGAAGTGACTCACGCTATGAGCGACGCCGTAGTGGTGGGCTTCGCATGGATTCGAGCACCTGGGGTTCTTGAAACGGACACTAAATAAATAAAAACCTTTTATCTCGCACTACAAATTACTCTTTCACAATATCGAAATTGCCATGCTTGCCGCGAGGACTCAGTTGGTAAGCGAGAAAACGCGAGAAAATTAAATTCGGGTGGCCGACACACCGAGACGTCGCAGCATTTGACGGTGTATACTTGGGCCTACATAGATAGTAATCATTAAAAGTGATGTAGACTGTATTCTGAGGGTGCCAGATCCTTAACAATGAACTTTCAGGAAAATTCGTTGAGCGAAATCACCAAAATACGAGAAATACACTTTGAAATCCGTGACGTGTGGTGCCAAATTTCAAAATGATACTTTGAGCTTGATTTCCTCTAATATTATTAAACCTATAATAGTGAAATTAGGGTACAGTTTATGAATCTGAACCAATTCATTGTTTAACTTTCGTGTCCCTTGAACGTGCATTTAAAATGCACAGTACGGGCCTTTCGCATTTTGGCTCACTGAAAATGCGACCGCCGCGACTCGGATTGAACCCATGTGCTTCGCGTCACTATCCGAGCACAGTAACCAATGGGACACTGTTGGGCAGAAAGGGAAGGTTGGCACATTGTATTATTTTACAGGAAAAGCTGTTATCAGATCACAACACGGGCCGCTTTTGGCACCGTAGTTGTCCGGCGCCGCCGCCGGTGTCCGTAACCACAATTCCGCGAAAAAAGAAAAAGAAGCTAATTAAGAAAAAATATCTGGGATTTAACGATGTTCGAACCTAGGCCCTCCGCGTTGGAGCCCAGTATTCTACCTCAGAGCCATGCCGGTGCTTGAAAGTGCGTTGCAAAAAGACGCTATTGGCGGCGAGGAGTTACGGAGTCGCCCTCTATCGGACGCGCCTCGATTGCGTGCTAGGTAGGATACCACCGGCGCGCTCCCCATAGGTTTTGCTGTCGGCGCTCTACAAAAACACCTCGCGGAAGTCCTCTGGGATATTTCTGTAAGTACTTTCGAAAGGAATTGTGTTCTTTACTGTGCACATAATCATTTTCGACGATCTGAAAGCACAAGGTGGTCTACAGTCGCTGTCTCTTCGCAGAAAACCGAGCACCCGCTTCACGTGGTCACCGCGTTGGTGACACCTGAACCGGCTTCTTGCGTCAAAGGTAGTCACTCGCTGAGTGCCAACTATGTGAAATATTTCGTTAGAGTAGATTGCCTATATAACCAAACGGAGCATAACAGAAAGAAGACTCAAGCCAGCAATCGCACGGGTTCGCGATGGCTGACGGTGCCTCTGGATGTATGAGCGTCTGCATGTATGTTCGTACTGATAGTTTCGCTTTCGCTACGAGCGCGTTTTGGCACCACGTTGTGAACTTTAGGCCGCAAAATATGAGAATTTGTGAGCACACAAACAACTACTCTTGCGGGGACGCTATCAGAGCAGTTCAAAAACAATTTCGTTACAACTACGGCTTCTGTGCGCATGGCAACTTTGTGATGTGCCGTCCCGACGATTCAGTGTTTTTTTCGGTCTAAATTCATGTGCGTTTCAATGTCATTTGAGGAGCTGTCTCGCACTTCGTATTGATCGGTCTTTTCAGCGGGCGAATGCCACTGCTTCTGTTTCTTTTTTCAGTGCATTCGTTTCGTTTCGTGCTCACGCAAAATGTGAGCAAATGCGACTCCTTTTTAATGCTCCCTAATTATCACTCCCTTTGCATTCCAGTGAAGTTGCCGCTCTCATCAACAAATTCATAGACCATAGCTTCACCACTTCGAGATTGCTGGTGGAAGTAGAAGCAGTCTGCGAGACCGAGCATGCAGTAGCATGCAATGCCAAGGAAAAGAAAGAAAATACAGTAGCTTTTGCAGGACTTGTTCTGCAAACGTCGGCTGTGAATTAGGACCCACATAAACTTGAAATAGCGGTGAATAAAACAGAAGTTATTGCAGCAACCAGCAGCCGCAAAACAGTATAGTAATTATTTGGCGAGTACCCCAGCAATTTTGGCAGCAGTGTCGTGTCTAACGCCAACAGGGTGACATAACTTTTCCACCAAAAATAAATGAGGCTCCAAGAAAATACATGGGGTTGGAGAGGGCCAACGTGGGTTTGAAAGTGGTACAAATAAGTTTGGGCTTTTTAGCACATAGTGTTTGCGTCAGGGGAACGCAAGCTTGACTGAAAAAATGTTATTGCCAACATAAATGCGGCACACAGCTGCAGCATTTGACTCTTTCGTTATGTACAGCCGTCATTTTTATGAAAGTGAACACGCGAGCGCGTGGCGAATAGCCTCTGTGGTATATAGCGCTGTGGCGAAATCTGAAAACTTAAAGGAGAGAGCGATGCCGTTCCGTGTATCGCCTGCACGCCTGCTTGAAGTTTTCCTTCTTTTTTATCGCTTTATTTTGTTGTGCAAGGCTGATCTGTGCCAAAATTTGTTTTGCTTTTCGTTTCCCCCGAATGCTTCCGAAGCTGTGATAGCAACAATCCTTATCGAAAGCAATCATCGTTCGCTGAAATAGATATCAAGGAGAAAGCGTAAAATAACGACACGTTCGTGACGGGAGTGTAGGCAGTAGTCGGGAATGACACCACTCTCTCCTTTTGTTTTCATATTTCACCACTGCACCACGCCACATAGGCGGCGCGAGGCTATCTGGCACGCGCTCGCGTGTTCCCTTTCATAAAAATGACGGCTGCACGTCCACCAGCAGACGTCGCGTAGGTTATGAAGACGAAAGCCCTAGATGCCTCATCAAACGGAAAGATTGCCCGTCGGCGTCCCACGTCGGCGGCGTCAACACGAGTGATGCAAAAAATAATTGTCACGTGATGGCGTCACCATATGATGTCACAATGACGTCACAAGTCACGAAACATGTAGCGTCGTTATGACCTCACTTAACGTGACGTCACATGATGCCGTATTCACACGTCATGGTCGCTTTGCATTGCCTCCGTGATCGGTCACGGAGGCCGTGCAAAACCGCGTTAGGTGCAGAACGCTTTTGGAGGGGGGCGCGGGAGAATCAATACATCGACTGACAAGAAGAAGACGGCTTTCGCCTTTGAGTCATCTTTGGCGAATGCATAAGGGACCCTGTGAGTTTTTAGGGGCGAAGCTCCTTATGCCGTGGGTCTTCCATACTCCGTTTGTTTGATTGTAGTAGCCACCTCTAGTTCGTGGGAAGCGCGCGTTCTGGTATGCAGTAGAAGAAGAAGACGATGTTGACGAGTGAGACTCTCGTGCGTGTTCGCCTGTGTGGCTTTTAGGGGCGAAGCTCCTTAAGGCGGCACCCGTTCGTCCCTCGTAGTCGTAGTCGTAGTAGTCGTAGTGCGTCACCAGTCTTAAGCTTTGACCTCCAAGGTGGAGCCGGTGGGAGATTTTTCCTGTGCGTAGTTGAACAATAAAAAATTCGCAGCGTGCGCGTCAACTAAAAGCCGAATTCTTCTGTCTCTCATTCCCCATTAGCAGCCATTGGCATGTTCCAGTAGGAAACGTTAGCAGAAGTAGAAGTGTAAGTGTTAGCTAAAAGCCGACTTCTTCTGTATCCCATTCCCATTAGCAGCCATTGTTTACCTCCAAGGTAGTACCTGGTGAGATTTCTCCTGTGCGTGATTAAACAATAAAAATTTTGTTCAAAACGCCGTTGATTGATGAAATAAACCAACGAAAGACGCCAGATGTTTTGTAAAAGCAAAACGAAAGAACGCCAGATGTTTCTAAAGCAAAACGAAAAGACGCCAGCTGCTTAACGAAAGACGCCAGATGTTTTCTAAAGCAATGGTTTTCTAAACAATGAAAATTCACAGCGTACATGTAAAATTAAAGTGAGCTGCAAGTCGTCATAACTCATCGAACCTTCAGTATAAACGCGCCCGATCTCACGTCGGTGATGATGTACTGGGCAGAATTCACGGAAGATTCACGGTTTACCGATGAACCTCCGCAGCTTCGCCCACTCATCATCATTCACTCCGTGGATATGCTGTGATTTTCTTCTTTACTACGTCTCGTATATTCAACGACGCCCGAAGACAACATTTCAGAAGTAACGCGCCATGAGGCTCCCTCTTGGCGCCAAGAGGGAGCCAAGAGTAAGTCTCCCTCTTGGCGGCGGTAACCATGAGGGGATGCGAAGAAGCGCAGGGGTCGACTTAAAGTTCCGTTCATAACGGGCACCTTGCCCGATGTTAACGCGTACTTGCAAGTGGAGCGCACCATGAATTCACTGTAGTTACTGTTGCTGTTACTGGTTTTGAACTCTTCTTGGAGCACGCCACGCGGGTTCATCGCGCGTCTGCAGAATTTTGTTCCCCGACGCCATCACGTGATTGCTGAGAGAGTGTAAAGGGGAGAGGCCACAGCGTCTTACCCAGCCCCTTACACAGGCTACAGCGCGCTAGCATGTGCCAACACAAATGTTTTTTTCTGCGTTACGCCAAGCTAGGACACCATACGGAAGCCCTGGCCCCTAAAGTGCTCTGTACGTATCATCATCAAGGCGGTCGAAGAACAAGAGGAAGAAGACTTCTCCTTGGCGCGAGCGCGCGCTCAGATGGCTATGCTAGGTGTTAGAGAGCGGATGGTCGGCAATGGAACTACGGATACAGCCCAGAGCAAATACTGCTTCGCATCTAAAAAACGCCAGGCCTGCGCTGAAACCGCAGCACAGTCACAGCGAAAGCTGGAAGAGCAGCGTTTCTAGAGCCCGTTAAGCTCTCTTGGGGCTACAAAACAAGTACACTAGAAAGGTACCCACTACGCCATAAATCACAATTTTTGTGAAGTTGGGAAGCACCTACTAAGCCATTATTCGTCATTCTGCGGAGAAGCGAGGCACGGCTACACGTCAGTAAGGCATCATGTGCACTTTGTTGACGCGACGACTGATGACGATGAAGAATTATGGCTCAGCCCTTTGTAATGGGTTGGAATCTTTAAACGGCCCACCAGTTATGTAATTTGCATTGGGTGACGCCCGGTCACTATTTCCCTCTCCCGTCACGCTGTATAACATATGTTGACGTGGGAGAGAGACGGGGGGGGGCGAAGAACTTTACTGAGACCCCGAGGAAATGGATCATGCGCTTATGCGCTTCCTTGGCAACCAATACAAGTGCACTTGCGAGGAACCCACTACGCTATAAATCAGTGTAATTTTACTGAGACCCCGAGGAAGTGGATCATGCGCTTATGGGCTTCCTTGGCAACCAATACAAGTGCACTTGTGAGGAAGCCACTACGCTATAAATCATTGTAATTTTTGAGAAGTAAGGCAGCAGGCACTGTGCCATTTTTCGTCATTCTACGGAGAGCGTTGGTACCTGCTATACGCATGTAAGGCATTATGCGCACTTTGTTGATGCTGTGCCTGATGACGATGAAGAATTATGGCAGAGTCCTATGTAATGGGTTGGAAGCATTCAACAACCTACTCGTTGCGCAATTCGCATTGTGTGACGCCTGGTTACAGAATTCGCGTTGTGCGACGCTTGGTGCTTATTTTACTCTTCTGCCACGCTATATTGCATATGCTAATGTGGTTCCTTTCCGACATGAAGCCTGTATAGGACCTTTTTGCAATGCAGTTTCAAGCACCGGCATGGCTCAGAGGTTGAATACTGGGCTCCCACGCAGAGGGCCCGGGTTCGAACCTCGTTCCATCCTGGAGTTTTTTTCTTATTTCGTTTTTTTTCTTATTTCGAGCGATACTGGTTACGGACACCGGCGGCGGCGGCGGCGGCGGCGGCGGCGGCGGACAACTACGGCGCCAAAAACGGCCGGTGAAATGATCTCATAACAGCTTTAGCTGTAAAACTAAGGCAAACATAGCACTGAACCTTCTGAAAGTATTATCGCATAAGCACTGTGGTTCCGATAGAGTGTGCCTGCTGCGTATTTACCGTTCCGTTGTGCACAGCATTTTTGATTACGGTTGCGTTGTTTATGGCTCAGCACAAAATTCATACATAAGCCGTCTTGATCAAGTACACAATTTTGTTTGAGTTATCTAATGGCGTTTATAAAACATCGCCCGTACAAAGTCTACGAAGACTGCAACGAACGCCATCTGTGTCATCGAAGAGCCTTACTAACCCTGTCCTATGTTTCATCACCTCAACACATTTGCTACGACAGTGCCACAGAGTGTAAGTCACGAGCAGGACTTTGATTTGGGCGAGTTAGTACATGCTTAGCTGGGGAAAAAATTTACAGCATATCCACGGGTGAATGATGAAGAGCATGGGCGAAGCTCCTGAAGCAATCATGGTCTCGGGATCGGCTTCTCGTTGAGCCCGTTTCGCAGCGGCGTCCTTGGCGCGCACCGTCCCGAAATGCGCCTGGCTGCCGCCAAGCGAGCGCCCGCCGCTGCGCATCGTTCATGCTCCACCAACGATCCGACACGTACGGCGACGATCCAGGAGAATGAGAGAGGTGCTCGCTCCCCGCGCATCCCCGCGCAGCAGCCAATCGGAGAGCAGCGGCACTTCTAGCGCCATCTATTGTTGATTCACACAAGCGCCATAATTGCATACAATTCTATTGGACCAACGCCATCTAGGAAATGAGACGAGAAATGGTGATGACGACACGGATTGTGTACAGCGCCATCTAGAATATCGTCCCTGAACTGCAGTTTGTATGTACTTCTATGAGACAGCGCCATCTGCCGTTTACGCCGGACAGAGATGCTGCCGTTGACGCCGGACAACGGAGACCTGACAAGGTTAGACTAAGAGGAGCTACGCCCCTACTAGCGCAAAAAAGGACGAGGACGCCGGAACACAGTACAGTGGACAAGTGCTGGATCAGCGAGCACTGGACGAGCACTGGATCAGCGCTCGTCCAGTTTACTGTGTTCCTGCGTCCTCGTCCTTTTTTGCGCTGTTTCTCCCCAGCTAAGTAAGTCACATTTACACCACCTAAACAAACCAAACTTAATCAAGCCACTTATCTTACGTTTTGAGGAGTGCTGCCGCACATATGTCATCCCTGAAGAGGCAATAAATGTCGCAGAGAAGCCACCTAGACTGCCGCCATGGTTTAGCTTGACGCAGCTCTGCGATTTGCCATTAAACCATCTAAAGAAAAAGAGACGCCGCATGAGAACACGTAATCGAAGAATTTCGTGCACTTCAGCATAAATATAGGGATTACGCCGAATTTTACAGAGATGGCTCGAAAACCAAAAAACCACATGGGTATTCGTGACCGGGAAAAGTGCCCTTAGTGTGAGAGTACCTCACTGTATTTCCATTTTTACAGCTGAAGTTTATGACTTATATGAAGCAGTTCGGAAAATCATCGCTGGTAAACACAAGAATCATATACACCGACTCGTTAAGTGCACTAAAAGCCCTGCATGTTAAATCCGAGTGTGAGCCATTAGTTGGCGACATTTTAAACATGGTGTTTTTAAATAACGAAGTAATTTCTATCCATTTCTGCTGGGTGCCAAGCCATGTTGCGCGGGCAACGAAAAAGCAGATCAATACGCCTCTTTGGCAGCACACAGAGCACTCACAAAAATAAAAATTCCCCTGAAAGAGAGCCAAACAACCATTCGTCAAGCACTGTTAGAAAAATGGCAGAAACAGTGAGGCTTATGCACAAATAATAAGCTCCATGTAATAAAGCCTGTGTGTTGAGGTTTATTGATGCAATGAGGTGGCAACGAAAAGGGCCCGTAGGGTAACAAAATGCAAGGCTGGCAAAGGCGGCACACGCCTCTCGCGCAATCTGAACGCTCGTCGTTTTTCGTCCTCTTTCACAGGCGCACAGTCGTTCGTGCATCTGCTCCACTACAATATCCCCGGGGTGAAGCGTAGCCATCCTGGCGACTAAAGGAGTGCGTAGAATAAGGGAGTCGTAGTAGAGCTTGAGATGGTCGACGTTTACGGTCTCGCGTCCTCGACAGCGCGAATCTGGCGATTGTGTGAGGGGCTCGACGATGTAGTTCACCGGCGAGGTGGCATGAATGATACTGTAGGGAGACCATGGGTCCGCGCCAGAAGTTTAGAGGATAGGCCAGGGACGTGGGGGTGTCCCCAAAGCCAAACAAAGGAGCCAGCAGGAAACGTAGGAGCTGGGTGATGAACGTCGTTGTGTCGCATCTTTTGTCGATCTTGAGCTTGTAGGGTTTTGAGGCTGCAGCCAGCCCTGAACACTTTAGGAATGAGGCCGAGACCCAAAAAGACACATCTTTACGCCTCCCCTCGGAAAGAAGTGAGCTAAAAGTACGCGAACTTCACAACGGTAGCCCGCGCAAGTGTCCTGGCTATCCTTGGCCACGGCGGACTGCGCGTGGCACACAGGACCACCTACCAGCACTGTCCGTCGACAACTCCTTGTAGGACCTCATGGGCCGTCGGATGTCGTAACCGCTGACTTTTGCATGGGTACCAACTCCGCAGCCGCACGAAGACTGAGGCTCACCGGACTCGCTCAGGTTGACATCCACGTTCATCCGCGAGAGCAGGACCGCGAGTGCCCTGTGCAGCACCACACCCACCGAGCTAGCGGGCGCAGGGTAGTCGCGGTAGACCTCCGGGCGCTGACGTTGTTGTTTGGTGCTGGTGCCGTTGTCGTAGATGTTTCGCTGTTTCGCTCGCTGTGTCGTGTTTTTCCGTTGTAGCCGCCAGGACCAGTCACGTCGGGGTGGCGGCCACTCCTCCAGGTGGTAGTCGGCAAATGCTGGTGACCTCCGTTTCTTGAGCTCTTTCTGCCCGTCCGTGTTGTCCCCAGCTTCCGACGCTTTGTCGCCGCTATGTGCATCCTTCTTGTCGGTGTCTTTGTAATTGTCCTGTTCAGTGTCGTCACTTTCACGGTCGGCCTCGCGGGCGTTGGCGTCGTCCTTATCGTCTTCGTTCTTGTCTGTGACCGGTCGCTTCTTCGGCTCCCTCTCCTCGCCTCCATCCTGTTCGTCGTGGTTTCTCTTTTCCTTCCATTTCCGCCGCTTTCGCGTCTTCTCCGCCTTGCCATCCTTTGCTTCTCGCCCTCTAAGATCTTCAGTCGGACCGTCGAGTTCCCTAACGCCATCGTCGTCATCCCGGAAATTGACGAGCACGACACCAGCGCCCACCTTGTGGTCAGTTTGCTGGTCTCCTCCAGCGTCAATCTCCATGTCCGCCTTCGGTGCCGTGTCGTGACACGCTTCCTGAGAAGTGGACGCGCCGTGCGTGTTCTCTTTGACGCCGACCTCGAGGTTTCCGCTGTCGCAATCTCTTTCGCCGTCCTGGGAGTCTTCGACCTCTTTCTCGGTGATCCCCTCGTCCATCGATGCATACGCCTCGGCGATCACGTTCTTTTCGCCGTCGTTGGCGGACGATGCGTCGCCACCGCGTCGCTGGTCGTCCCTCCGTGCCGGCCCGCCGCACTAGCCCGTACAAGCCTCGACGCCGACCTCGTCAGCGCACGCATCATCCCCGCCTTCGTCGTCAGCCCCAGGTGCCGCCTCGGCGCACGAGCGCGCCACGGCCTCCATGGCCTGCACGGGCAGTGGGACGCCGCAGTAAGCACCGAGGTGCTCGAGGGCGATGATGGCACGCCGCTGCTCGTCAGGGGTCATTCTCCCGGAAAGGCAGAGGCGCATGGGTGTCTCCACCGGCTGAAGTAGGAGGACCAGGTCGTAGACGCCGTAGGCGGCCATATCCATGAACGCCCGCTTCAGCGCCCATAGCTCCTCGAAGGCGATATCGCCGTGCAGGGGGCCGAAGTCAGGGGCTGGTGGGAATCGACGTACGTTGATCGGGCAGAACATGTCGGAGCGGGGTCTTTCCCGTTGGGCGCCATATGTAGGGTTTTGCGGCTGCAGCCAACCCTGAACCCTTTAGGGATGAGGCCGATACCAAAGATACACATCTTTACTGGTCCAAGCCTCGGCCGCAACTGCCAGCTGCCTGCAGCTGCCGCGTGACACGAGCGCACACGCGATCGTCGTCGTCTTCTACGCGCTCACAGCCGCCGAGCGCCTCCATAAGCTTCACCTGTCAGGGAACGAGTCAACTAACAAAAGGTAGTACAACGTAACGAACAACAACGTAACAAAAGGTAGTACAGTGTCCCAGTTGGTGTGGTCGGAGGAGGTATACATCCTTGACATGTCACCAAATGTGCGGGTGAACCGTTCAGTGAGACCATTTGTTTGTGGATGGTAGGCCGTGGATTTCCGGTGAATGATGTTGCATTCAGTGAGGAGGGCTTGGATGACCTCCGAAAGGAACACGCGACCCCTATCACTGAGGAGTTCCCGCGGAGCACCATGATGTAGAATGAAGCTGCGAAGAATGAAAAGTCTAACTTGGCGGGCGGTCGCTGCCGGGAGAGCTGCAGTCTCAGCATAGCGCGTCAGATGATCGACGCCGACAATAATGCACCGGTTTCCAGAGCCACTATACGGGAGGGGACCGTGGAGGTCGATACCCACGCGGTGAAATGGGCCAGCCGGGCACAGGAGCGGCGGCAACGTGCCAGTAAGGTGTCGCGGAGGTGTCTAGCTTTGTTGGTATGCAGTGGAAGACTGAACGTATTTCTGCAGAAAACAATACATTCCGCGCCAGTAATATCGCGGACGCAGCCTTTCGTAGGTTTTCAGGACGCCGGTGTGAGCACTTTGGGGATCTGCGTGGAAATTCGAGCAGATGTCACAGCGCATATGACTAGAGACAGCAAAGAGCCACTTCTGACCACCTGGCATGTAGTTACGGCGGTACACAATGTTCTCTCGCACGGAAAAGTGGACTGCTTGACGGCGTAGCGCTCTCGTGGAAGGAAGAGCAGACTGACTGGTAAGGTAGTCGAGCAACAAGGCAAGGTATGGGTCTTTACGCTCCTACAAATGCATGTCAGCGGTGCTGAGTGGTGACAAGGTGGTAAAGAGGGGTGACAGAGAAGCCACATCTGGTGTTATTGGCGAGCGGGAAAGTGCATCAGCATCGGCATGCTTGCGATGGGAACGATATACGACACGGATGTCGTATTCCTGCAATTGAAGGGCTCAACGACCCAGGCGTCCCGACGGGCCTTTCAAGGTGGGAAGCCAATATAAAGCGTGGTGGTCTGTAACCACGTCGAATGGACGGCCGTAAAGATATGAGCGAAACTTCGTCAATGCCCTGATTATTGCCAAGCACTCCTTCCCTGTCACGCAATAGTTTATTTCAGCCTTCTTGAGAGCACGACTTGAATAAGCGACAACGTACTCACCTTGGGTGCCTTTGCGTTGTGCCAAAACTGCACGAAGACCGACGCCACTTGCATCGGTGTGAATTTCTATGGGAGCAGTGGGGTCGTAGTGACGAAGGATAGGTGGTAAGGTCAACAGGCGGCGCAACTGGCGAAATGCTTCATCACATGCAGGTGACCATGCAGATATACCTTTGCTTGTGGCAAGCAGACTCGTCAAGGTGCAATGATGGACGTGAAGGTACGCAAGAAGCGGCGAAAATAGGAGCAGAGGCCGATAAAACATTTCAGGGCCTTCATCGATGTGAGCTTTGGGAATTCGGCGACAGCTCAAACCTTATCGGGATCCGGAAGAACGCCGTCTTCGGAGATGACATGTCCCAAGATAGTTAGCTTGCGTGCTGCGAAGTGGCATTTATTGGTGTTAAGTTGTAGGCCCGCAGAAGTTAGGCACGTGAGAATTTCGTGCAGACGAGCAAGGTGTGTCGGGAAATCTGCTGAAAAGACTACTATGTCATCCAGGTAACACAAGCAAGTCTTCCACCTGTGGCCTCGAAGGATGGTATCGATCATGCGCTCAAATGTTGCAGGTGCGTTGCAGAGCCAAATGGCATGACGTTGAACTCATATAGGCCATCGGGCGTTACAAAGGCTGTTTTAGGGCGATAACACTCAGCCATTGGCACCTGCCAATACCCAGAACGCAGATCCAAGGATGTAGAGTACTCGGCGCCTTGCAAGCAGTCAAGAGCACCGTCTATTCGCAGTAGTGGTTAGATGTCTTTTTTCGTAATCTTGTTTAAGCGGCGATAATCGACGCAAAACCGAATTGTGCCATCTTTCTTCTTGACCAATACCACAGGTGATGACCGAGGACTTTGAAAAGGCTGTATGACTCCACGTTGAAGCATGTCATCCACTTGCTCCGCAATGACACGGCGCTCTTCGGCGGAAACGCGGTAAGACCACTGTCGCAGGGGCGAGTGGAAGCCGGTGTCGATAGTATGACTGATAGTCGTGGTGCGGCCTAACGAAGGTTGTTGAAAGTTGAAAGAAGAGATAAACTTGTCAAGGAGAGCAACAAGATGGCGGCGATGAGAGGGGGAGAGGTTTGCGTCAATGGCTTTGTCGAACGCTGATGAACTTCATGGCTGAGGGGCAGGAGTCATTGTGGCAATGTGACAACATGTGGTGTGATCGGGAAGATCAAGATTTGGGGGAGGTTGCTGAGATCGCAACCTCCCCCAATGAGGTCGCAACGAAAAGGTACCGTACGGTAACACAATGCAAGGCTGGAAAAGGCGGCACAGGCTCTCGCGCAATCAGAACGCGCATCGTTTTAGGGGCGAAGCTCCTTATGCCGTGGGTCTGTCCGTCCTCCGCTTCTTTGTTTGTAGTAGCCACCTCTATTTCGTGAAAAGCGCGCGTTCTGGTATGCTGCAGAAGAGGAAGACGACGATAACGAGTGAGACTCTCGTGCGTGTTCGCCTGTGTGGCGTTCTTTCTCCTTTACTGCGTGCGTTCTGGTATCCAGTAGAAGAAGAAGATCTTACCAATGCTAAAGGCGACCACAGGTTCTACCATAAAGACAAGAACGAGGATAGGGCAATGCTGAACGAATTTGAACGTCTAGACCAACATCGACTAGCCACGTTGACGCAGCGGTACCTCTGAGCCCTGCAAGAAGACGTTGACTCTACCAACGAGTTTACCATTGCCCTCCACAACGTTCGATCTTTGCATGCCCGCGTAGACGATGTGGAACGGGACCCCATACTTACTGTGGTGGAGGTTCTCTGTCTTACCGAGACGTGGAACGCCAAAAGATCGTATATCAAATGATACGTTCCAGTCGTGTGCATCGGTGATGCAGAGCGTCCTGCAGGTGGTGTGGCCGCATACATAAAACAAACAAAAAAGGCACAAGATCTGAAACTACTACCAACGACACAGAGCCACAACGGTGAATATGCTGCCATCGATTTTGATGAGTGCATCATGATGACCATGTACCGTGCACCCAATTTGTCGAGTGGGAACGTGAAGACATTCATTGACATGGCATTGTGTAATTATGACAAGTACAAGAATAGACCATTTATGTTAGTTGGCGACCTGAATGTCGATATTACCGAAAAGAACAATGAATGGTTAATACAACATATGGCAGCCAAATATGCTCTCACGTGCACGTCCTTTGATCATATGAAACCAACGACCATCCGAGGGACGTGTATTTCAACTGTGGTTGAAACTGTGGTTGACCATCCGAGGGACGTGGTTGCAACTGGTATTTTCAAATTTCCAGTTGCAACCCGTACAGGAACCGATATCCCTTCATTTAACGGACCATAAAGCCGTGATAATGAAGGGGCAACGCAAGCCAAGCATAATCTAATTAATAAAAATAAGTTTGATGTTTGTAATATACACACAGTGTTTCTCACTCTTTATATGATGATTGATGGGGCGTTACACAGCAGATTCACGGTTTACCGATGATTCCCTCCGGAGCTTCACCCCACTCATCATCATTCACCACGTATATATGCTGTGAATTTTTTTCGTCCACTTTCACAGGCGCATACGCGTTCGTGCATCTGCTCCATTACACCTGTACTTGCAGAATGGAAAACCTGTCGTGACTAAGAACACTTTGAGGTCATTTTATGCAGACTCTGAATAGGGCACACACACACCTGAACCACAACGTTCTACTCGCAAAAGAAAAGCAACCAACATGTTAAAAATGCCAACATCCGTTAATACTCACACAAATTCAAATCTCATGCGCCGACGTTTAAACGCAGAAAAATACTTCAGCAAACTATTGAAAAAGACACGTGCCTCTACACCCTACTTTGCTTCTAGGTGATCATCCTCTAGTACCGTTGTCTGACGTGCTACTTTCTTACAGAGTGTGGCTTTTTAAGTAAGGTCTAAAACTGCATCATATCAATGCCGATTATTTAACACCCTGTCACTGGCGCAGCATAGCCTCAGCTCCCTTTGCGCCATGACAACGGAATTAACTAAGTTATATTCAATACGCGTCCACTCATAATTTTTACTGAACCGGTGGGAACCCTCGTGTGAAATTTTGTGTGCTATGGCAATGGGGGAAAGATATTGTTCAAATGTATGAACAATGTATGACAACTTGCGATGCAACCTCGAGACTCCCAAAGCTGTGGTTCCTAGAATGCACTACTGCAATAGTCTATAGCGGAGAACAGCTTTAAATATGGTGAGGGGAGGGGGGGGGGTCGCTCATTCAGTGGCGTATATTTGAAGGCTCCCGAAAAGGGGAAGGGTGCGCTTGGTCAGTTAGGGGTGTTTGCTTGGTATTTTACGGTAGCAGTTGCCGAGGAAATCGGTCTTAAGTGCGCCTCAAAATACATGGGAGGTATAGGGCTTACAACCCTGTGCCCTCAAGTTTAAAAGTTTGTTAAATGGGCGAAGTAGTGAAATAATAAACACAAATATTTTACTATGTATAAATTGCAGCCTACTCATATTTAAAGCTTAAATTCTTTATAAGTTCGGTTCAACTTCGTTTCACACCGAGAAAGGGGCATTCCTGATATAACAGCACAAAAGGACACTGTCAAAAGGAGACCATACTACACCAGCGCAAGTGATATTCGCACAAGCCTAGTCCTTGTCCGTAAAATTGTTGTACAAGGTCGTTGGATCATAACAAAAATGCTCGTTTTTCTTCGTAATAATTTATATATTCAATGCTAACTACTTTATTTCAAGTCATTCAATTAGATTGCTTTCCTTAGAACCTCATATTTACTCTTTGCTAATCACTAAACTTGGGAGTTGTTGCTTCGTCTGGCTGAGCTGGACAAGTATGTGAAGTGGCCGAAAATCCCATGCATATTTCTGATCTGTTTCACTTAAATGTTGGATGGGAGAACTGAAGGTTACCCAGCATACAAGCTGTCAAGTTTCATGCATATTGAGAATTCAGTGTTAGCAGAACTGGACATTTCTCAGTGATTTCGTGTGTTCTTAGTGCAGTGAAGCTATTTGTAATATTCTCGTAAAATTGTTAAAGCGAAATACTTTTACTGCGGGTGCTGCCTTGTGACAGGGTCTTCAAAGTCCTTGCATTTTTGGCCTTCAAAAGTTGCATAGCTTTGAAACACTGAATTACTCATAAGCACTAGTTAAGTTAGAACTGAGTTACCTCCAATATACCTCCTCCACCAGAATCTTCTGATGGTCTCGTCAAGTGTCGCCGATGCCCATGGGGTGTGGAAGAAATTAAATATTGCAAACAAAACTAAGTTTTTATGTCATTCGTGTATTCATTCACTTATTTAAAAGCATTAAAATCACCATAGTTGATTTTAATGGCTTTGGTGCAATAATGACATACATGGCAGTAACAACACACTAATAATGCAAATAATTGATCTCTCTTTTTTGCTTGCAAGTGGTGCTTTCATTGCCTATCGAGCCACTTTTGCTGCTTTTAAATGCACAAGCACTGTCAACCATTGCCACACCTCCACATGGCAGTACTCCATGCCTACGCAGCATTAGAAAAATGTGACGCACGTTAAGTGAATACCGTACAGTTGACATGCATCTTCATGTGCAGTGCCCTATAGATGTGCTGTTTGCTGAAAGTGTACCTGATGAAGCTTATTGACAGAAATCTGTGTCACCAAGAGCACAATTCCATTGGCAATGCATAGCGTTGCATGCATTTTTTTCGTGCGGTCCTCTTTTTGGTGTGCTGCTTGTGTGCTTCTCTGTGTTTGTATTCAATTTTATGCCTTCTCTATGACTTGTTTTATTGTGCTGACGCATCTAAGATTCCTGGCTGATTCCATTTCCTCATTTTACGTTGCAAAGCTCTGACAAACTAGAATAAAAGGTCAGTAGAGAGCAAGTTCCGGAACTCGGTACTTAAAAACACTCTGGTGTATCTTCCACTTACAGGCTGACCACCAAAACAGTGCGAATCTGCGTCCTTAAGGAATTTGAACGCCACCAGGTACCAATGCTCTCAATGCTATCGCATTCACTGCTTCGCCGCTGCGGATAAACTTACTTTTTTCATGTCACCGAACCCTTTCCACGTGCAACCTCTGTATTTCGCACACTGCACCGCAATGTCCAACACTGTCAATGGATTTGTATTGTTCTGATAAGCTTCAGCGCGGAACGCGAACAGTAGAGGTTATATTAGAACTGATTACTCAATGACCGACGACTGTTCTCGCTGCCATCTGTGCACAACGTGTATCGCTTTTATTTTGAGCTTTATGTTCTGGGTCCCAATTCTCCCAAATAAAGGAACTCCGCATTTCCCAAACTTGCCGCAGCCTTCTTCACCGTGACAACCACTTTACAATATGAAGAATGAAACACACGGGCACCAAGCACTAATAGAATTCTTTTGCAACGTCAAGAAGGCGTGCCTGACCTGCACTGCCGCGTGTGTGTCCGTCGCCGCCGCGGCTTACTTCCGGAAGCCTCTTCTTTCGCGTTAGATCCATGTCATTCATCAAATAAATTGTCATTTTTCGGTTCTAGGGTAGATCTGCGTGCACAGCTTTGAGAATATACGGGGCGCAGAAAGCGCATACTAACTGACTCAATTTGCGTATGGATATAAAAGACAACGTGGTCAATCTTCACTTTCTTCGCAACATTATCCGAGTGGTTACAGTGCTCGGATACTGTCCCGAAGAACGTGGGTTCCATCGGAGCCGCGTCGGTCGCATATCGAGAGAGACGAAATGCTAAAGGCCCGTGCTGTGTCATATAAATGCGCGTTAAAGAGACACTAAATTTAAACGCTGAATTGGTTCAGATTGATAAACTGCACTAAAAAGCTCTAAGGACTTCAATTTCGCTATTATAGGTTTATTAATAACAGATGAAATCAAGCTCAAAGTTTCATTTTTAAATTTCGGGCCGAACGTCACGGATTCAAAGTGTATTTTTCGTATTTTGGCAATTTGACTGAAGGAAATTTTCAGAAAGATGATTAGTTAAGTTCGTGGCCCCATCAGAGTGCAGTCTATTTCGCTTTTACCAAATTGGAATTATGTTGGCCCAAGTAGACGCCGTAAAAAATTACGACGTCGTGCTGTTTGGTCCAGCAATTTCCAGGTGGTGTGGTCACCGCCATTTTCTGTTTGCGCGTTTTCTCGCTCACCAAGCGACTCCTCGCGGCAAGCTTGGCAATTTCGGTATTGTGAAAAAGTAGTTTAGTAGTACGCGAAAAATAGTTTCTTTTTTCACTGTCCCTTTCAAGAATTCCAGGTAGTCGAATCCATACACAGCCCTCCACTACGGCGTCTCTCATAGCTGGAGTCACACAGGAGCGTAAAACCCTATAAAACAAAGCCACCAAAAGTACAAATTCATCACTTTATTTAAGGCGAAAGCGGATTCGCAAACTTCTGGACTTAGGCATGAGTCTGGCTCTATTTTTGATTCATTCACTTGCGGTATCTTCTCTGCCACCTCCAACACCGCCTCCTAGAGAAGCAGCAGCTTCATTGATCAGCACAGCTGCAAAGAATAAAGAAGAATGAATATTATGTTGTGAATTTACACCTCATAGTTTTATGGCTGCCACTGTGGTAAAAAGTGGCAAGTTTTAATGTCTTTCTTTGTGGAGTGGACAGACACTTGGCATTTCTTCTCTGCGATGATATGGCCAAATTTTAAGAACATCGACTTGCTTAGGCAGTGCGTGATAAAAATACAATGCAAATCTTAGCTTACGCAAGTATGAAACATTGCCAACTGCACTGTTCATAACATTTTGGATAAAGCAGCCCTCCAATATTCACTTCGTTACAGATTTAGACTTATATCCGCTAATACAATTTTGTCAACCGCGTTATCATCATAACAGCTTTTAGTTATGCGTGTGATGTACGTGTGATTTCTACGCCTTCGCGATATAAAATTGGACTGGAGATAATAAAATGATAATTTCTGTCCAATTCGCACCCCACACTTCTATATAACCAATGAAATAGTATGGAGTTCCTGATGTCAAGAAATAGGTGATATAGTAGGTGGTCTTCATACACGATATTAACTGTGAGAGGCAACACATTCGCATGCAAAGCCTAGTTTACCAAAACTAAACGGAAAACGAGATATGACAGCATTTGTGAACCGGCAAGATATGCTTAATGTTATGGCAGCTTGTCACCAGCCAGTCTAGTAGTATATAAATTCTTCGTGTTTGAGACTAGCAAAAATCTGAACAAAGTCTTGTATAATTTCCGGAAACACGAATATACCAGCTACCATTAGTTCCATATAGATGACACCAAATATTTCAATGACCCAATAATATCACCGTGCTGAGGCTTCAATCACCAGCATAACAAGTATATGACCGCATGAGAGTAGACGCTGTAACGAAGGTGGGCAGATACGGAGAATTTTACCATAGAGCACAGCACTATTACCTTAATTCTGCATAGACAACAACATGTGCTAAATAAGAAAAATATTGCGTGGGCGGTATTCACTATTACCTAATGCGACGGCGACCCACACAAGGGCGTTGACTCCAGCCAGACCGTTCATGTTGAATTTGCTGCAAATGTGCATGGAATAATGGCTTCAGTAAAACAGCAAAGCACTTTTTCATCTAGCATCTTTCAGTACGCCACTCAGTTGGCTTAGCTTTACTCCCCTTACTGCTGATCAGTGGTGAAGAGTTGCAGTTAATTCAGTGAAATTTCATGGCGCTAAGCTTTGTTCGTGAAACCTTATTTGCTTACCAGCGTTAATGCTCCGCGAGGAAGATATTGTAGAGTGATAAACCATTACAAAGTATTTATACTTATGTAGGTAGTATCAATATAAATTGACTTAAACAGAGTGTACTGTAGCACCTACATCTTGTCTGCGGTAAGAGTGGCCACATTGAATATAGACGCAGCCCGCTGATAAGAGGAAAACTTAGATGTTCTTTCGAGCCGTTATCACATTGCAAGATTGGCATCAAGGAAAGCAGATTGAGTTGTGTCTTATGTCGGCCACAGGTTTTGTTTACTATGATCACTGTTCACATATTACTGCTTTAAATGGATGCCAACCGACAAATTTTGCGGGATTTGACATTTCGTTCGCACTTATTTTAGAGGTTGCAGTGCAGAGCATCCATATATGTTTTATGAATTGTGTTTCACAAAGAATAAGTTCTCGTATGAGCATTCAAGGACTGTCATGTGGTGAGGAGTGCGCGAAAAATATTTTGCCGAAGAAAGCCTAATCACAAGGTCAAGGCATGGTACCAGGGTCTGAAATGTTATTTTTTACTTAAGAACACTGCTTGCCTTCAGGAAGCTTTTTTAATATTATTAAGCTTGCCGTAGAATAGCCAATGAAGAAAAGAGTTCTATGAGATCATCTAAAACCATCGGTGAGGGCGCTGTTAGGAATGTGGGGTCGGTGGAAAGACCGCTGGCAGTTCGTGAGTAATTTAACATTAATAAACATGTATACGATGGTGGAATTTAAACTCTAGGTCATTAGTATCGATTCACTTCGAAAGGCCCCGCCATGAGAGCATGCCGTATAAGGCGTAATCCAATGCATTGTAATATCCGCGAGAGAAAAACGATAGTCTCTGGAAAGTGTCCTGTCGATATTGATGTTGTACAGTATAAATAACTCAACCGTTGCGACAATGACAAAACTCTCTAGCTACAGTAAAGGTTTTGAAACTCGTACCTCATCCTTATCTAAAGCATACGTTTCTCGCGGAACCGCCAATGCTTCAATGCATACTCACCAAGGTGTGTCGTTGAAGACCAAGTAGATGGTTTCAGTACTATCCTGTGCGTACCTGCGGCGTTTATATACTACGGCTAGCCATCATGACATGCCATTTGAGGAGACAATAGGAGAAATTAATTGTCGTATTTTTGTAGAAAGACGAGTGACAGGTAATTTTGTCGCCGGAAAAGTTCAGCCGCACCGCAATGCGCGTTTCCCGATGCGCGTGAAACTTGGCAACAGACTGAGCAGAAAGCGCTTGACGTGTTATCTACTGCGCTGGGTAGAAAAGTATCGGAATCTGAGATTGAACGTGCACACCGTTTGGGCCGTTTCACACCGTCAAAGTGTCGGCCTGTCATTATAAAATTTTCTTGTTATAAAACCAGAGGAATCGTACTAGCAGCAAGGTCAAACTTCAAAGAGAAGAAGATGTCTGTTGTCGAAGACTTCTCTGTCGCCACTCGCCTTGCTAGAAGAAAGCTTGCTGAATTCGCCAAAAGCTTGCCTGGTTCACCGAACTTCCAACTACGGTACAACAAGCTCATTGTTAACAATATGCGCTACAAGTATGACGGTAACAGTGTTATAGAACTAAACTCGTCTACTTCAAGCGAACCGTTCGAAAGTACACTTCGACCTGCCGCACCTCATTCGAGTGACGAAACATTAACATAGGTGAACGCGAGGGGATGTGGTGGTTTGTTACAAAATTCTAGTGTGTGTATACTTTTGGCAAATGTCAGAAGCGTAGTTAACAAGCGTGATTCACTTGATTCAGTAATCGATACGTGCAATTCCTCCGTAATTGCACTAACCGAAACGTGGCTTCACCCAGGCATTGCTGACAATGAAATATTTCAAGACGCACACAGCTTTTCCATTTATCGCTGCGATCGTGAGTCACGTGTTGGAGGTGGTGTCATGTTGGCTATCTCGAAAAGTATTCCGTCTTATCATCTCCCAGTTAAAACGGTCCTTGAGGTGGTATGGGCGCATGCTTATATCTGTCACAAAAGCTTTGTATTTGGGGTCTGCTATCGTCCACCCAATAACTCGCCGAGCTTTGTTGCCGATTTACACGATGCCATCGATGCCATCACTTCACGTCATCCTAACGCTTTCATTCTTTTGCTGGGAGACTTCAACTTTCCCAACATTTCCTGGTCTTCTGATCCTCCGGTATCAAAACCATTTTCTTCGGAAAGTTTTAGTTTCATTAACCTTTGCTCAGTATTTTCTCTCCATCAGATTGTTTCGCAGCCTACTAGGTTAGCAAACAATGCTGCAAACACACTAGACCTTGTACTA
Source organism: Rhipicephalus sanguineus (assembly GCF_013339695.2). Taxonomy (NCBI): domain Eukaryota; kingdom Metazoa; phylum Arthropoda; class Arachnida; order Ixodida; family Ixodidae; genus Rhipicephalus; species Rhipicephalus sanguineus. The sequence goes on along the minus strand of NC_051181.1, from coordinate 45,102,239 downwards.
ACGAACTGTCCGGATATGGTCTCGGATTTATCGTACCTACCTGGTCTGAGTGACCATTTAGCCCTCGCCTTTGAATTAAAGTATTACCAGCCTCCAAAACGCAAAGTCAAAAAGAGCCTCCGTAATTACAACAAAGCCAACTTTGAGGCTATTAATAATGAGCTGTCTAGCTTTTTAGACGTTTTCTTAGAAGGTTTTGAAAGTCGAACAACAGAATCTAACTGGAACATGTTTTCATCAAAAATTCATGACCTCATTGACAGACACATTCCTATGCGCACTATTTCCTCCCATTCCAAAGCACCTTGGTATAACTCGCATATAAAACGACTTTCTAACAGAAAAAAACGACTCTTCCGTTCGGCCAAGCACTCTCCCTCCGAAATGCGGTGGGACGCATATAAGAAGGCGAGCAATGCTTACGTTTCTGCGCTAAAGACAGCCCGCAATAATTTTCTACAAGTCACTTTGCCTACTTTGCTCTGTAATGACCCAAAAAAGTTCTGGCGTACGATAAACCCCGATCGAGACACCGAAATCGTATTACAAGATTCTTCTGGGGTAACGATTCCGGTTGCCGCCTGTCCTACTGTGTTAAACGAAGTATTTTGTCGCAACTTTGTTACGTCATCGTGTGCGACATTTCCCGAGGTGCACTGTTTTAATTCTTTGACTATGGATCCAATCCTCATTGAACCCTGTGGCGTAGAAAAAATTATTGAATCTCTGAAAGTGTCTTCAAGCCCCGGAATTGATCTTATCAGTGCTAAATTTTTAAAGAGTACCAAAGTATATTCCAGTGTTATTCTATCAAAAATATTCCAACAATCCCTCGATGAATCCACACTACCATCTGATTGGAAAATCGGAAAGGTGGTTCCTGTGCATAAATCTGGAAGTAAAAATTCTCCTCTCAACTACCGACCAATTTCATTGACCAGTATTCCGTGTAAAATTCTTGAACATGTCCTTTACACTAACATTGTAAAATTTCTTGATGCGAACTCTTTTTTTTCAACTGCTCAGCATGGCTTCCGCAAATCCCTGTCTTGTGAAACACAGCTAGCTTTATTTACCCATAAACTACACACTATCCTTGATCGTCGTTCCACTGCCGATTGTATTTTTCTTGATTTTGCAAAAGCTTTTGAAAAAGTTTGCCACAATTTGCTTCTCGTTAAATTAAGGAAATTAAACATAGACGCCAAACTACTATCTTGGATTGAACATTTTCTTAACGGTCGCTCGCAATATGTGTCTGCTAATAACTTTAATTCCCAGTTGAGTCCCGTCCATTCTGGCGTACCCCAAGGTTCAGTACTTGGCCCCCTCCTTTTTCTCATTTATATTAATGACTTGCCTGAATGCGTTACATCTAACATACACTTATTTGCCGACGATTGTGTAGTATATCGAGAAATTAGTGACCCAAATGACGTAACAATTCTTCAGAATGACCTTAAATCTTTATCTAACTGGTGTAAAGCCTGGCTAATGGAACTGAACACTAGTAAATGTAAAGTATTACGTGTTTCCCGTACATCTTCCTGCTCCGCTACTTATTTGCTTGATAACGCTGCCCTTGAACCCGTAACGTCCTATCGCTACCTCGGTGTACACATAACAAGCACTCTTACCTGGTCTCTTCACATTAACAAAATAATTAGCAATGCTAACCGTTCGTTAGGTTACCTCCGACGCAACTTTTCTTCTGCCCCTGTCGCTTTAAAACTTCTCCTTTACAAGACTTTAATACGAAGTAAGCTGGAATATGCCGCATCCATTTGGGACCCGTCCACTATCGCACTAACCACTGCTCTTGAGCTAGTCCAAAATAACTCTGTCCGCTTTATCCTTGGAAACTATAGTCGTACCGCAAGCATCACTTTAATGAAAGACTCCTTAGAGCTTCCGTCTCTCGCTTGTCGCCGCAAATTCTCCCGCATATGTCTCTTTCACAAAATATACTACAGTCCCACTCTGCATAACGACCTTATTCTCCCTCCATCATACATCTCCTCTCGTTGTGATCATCCCCAAAAGGTGGGAATCATACAATGCTCAACGCACACATGTAATAAGTCATTCATTCCGCGAACCTCACATGACTGGAACAATCTTCCAGGATCAATTACGTCCATTGTTCATCATTCTCATTTTCATAACGTTTTAAGCTCAAGTGTCCTGTTGTGCAACCAACCAATTATGTAATTGTGTTTTCTTTTTCGGCAAACTGTCTCATTCTTGCTTTTTTGGTTACGACTTGTTATGTTACTTATATCTTTTAGCTAACATTGTATTTGTAGAACAACGTTTGTATTATGTTTTTTTTTTTTTTTTTTTTTTTCTCATGTACCACTCCCCTCTGTAATGCCTCTGGCCCTGAGGGTAATTCTAATAAATAAAAATAAATAAAAATAATCACAAAAGTGCGCGCATTATAGAGGACGTGGCTATAATTTTAAAAAGTCAATTATGGGCTCTTACTAAAGGAGAGATAATTTCGGCGACATAAAATGCGCTTTCTCTTTCTGTAGTTGTGTAAAATAGTGTGGACCATTTGAACGATAACCTGATAGTCCTACTACAACCCTGCTTAATACTGATATCAGCTTTTTTGACGCTATTATCTGGAGACACTTCCTAAGATGTAGGAGATAAATCAGGCTTCTATTCGAGATCCCCTCGCATTTCAACAGCACCTAAGAGAGACGCCTTTCAATGAAGGCATTTAAAGAATATATACGCAGAATTAAAGCTTTAGTGCGTGCGAAGTGAAATGTATCAAGTTGAAGCCATCAATAACAATGCCATAAAGTGAAGCAGCATATCATGGTAGACATCTGGGAAGCAAGATCACTGCAGCGTTTTTTTGAATGGAATAAGGCGGTGGAAAAAGATAGACGAGGCAAGAAGGGCTATTTCGAAGTCCTGCTCGCGTTCCCAATGCGTCGATGATACGGCCCAATCTTTTCAAGAATTCAATCAATCAATCAATTTAGTAATCAATCAATCAATAAAGGAAATCTTATTTTCACCAAAAAGAAAAGTAAAACACATTTACGGGAAAAAAGGGTGGCTGAGAAAAAAGCTGTGCAATTAGAGCTTGACAATACCACAGCAACCTATCGGTCGTAGCACGGTACAGCACATCATCTGAAGAGTTAAGAGAAGAAAAAAAAACTAACACAAAAATACTAAAAGAGTCACAAAATGAATTCATGCGAACAGTAATTTACCCGTCACACGTTGGCACGGTACATTACATGCCGTTAGTTTCCATATCCAGTTTGCGGGAATTATATTTTATTAGCCACAGCAATTATTAACAAAACACAAGGGCGATCGCTACGTCATAAGAATCGGTATAACACGAAAGTCAAACGTTTCTTCGCAGACCTAGTACTTATTGCGTAGTGATATATGACAGCTTGTATAAGGTCTGTTGTAGTTTAGCAGCTATAGCACCGTTTGACGTGGATGCACCAACGTTGACGCCTAGTGACGCATGTCCATCGCGACGACTAACGCCCGTGATCATGATTTAAACGTTCCGGTAGCTGAAGTTAACATGTATCTGGAGACAGCATATGGTAAATCCTGCGCCAAGATGACATCAGCAAGCGCACCATCAACACTGGTACTCGACATGCACTTCTTCAAAGCGTCGTCGATTAAGGAGAGAAACGGCATGGTGTGCGCTGCTGAGTAATAGGGTAACCTACACCTGTGCTAATTCATACACTACGACACTGCGCTTCAGCAACACAGGAGGCATAGTTTCGTAGCTTGAGCCGCGAACGCGCGCAGGCCTTCCACGCCCCACTAGCCTCTGTCTCGCTCCGCCAAGACACGACTTTCGAACGTCGACATCGTTGCCTTCCTACAGCGCCTATTGCAGCAGTTTTTTGAAGTTTTATTAGTCGCTGCTATCGCAAACGAAGCGTTCGCCGGTGGAGAAACACCGTTGGTGTATGTGGAAGCTGCGCTACACCGACAACGAGCCCTGACACGCAAACGCGAGTCGAAAGGCAAAGAACGTAACTGCGTCAAGGGTGACTCCCCAATGCCAGCACGACCAGTGTTTCTCGCTGGTATGAAGAAGCTTTACCGATGAGAGATTGCACGCAACCTCGGAAGCTATACTTCATCTGCGTCGTCACTGAATCATCCTTTATCTGCGCCAGTAAATTTCATGACGAATCAACGCATCACTGCACTTCACCGCTCACAGATGGCGGCACCACCCCGCGTCGCCTAGAGTCACTGGAAAAATTTCAGACTATCGCATCTGTTTTCCGCGCGCCGCCGCCGACGCGATTGGCTTACTCGCATCACGTGACCTCTCGCTGCCATATCCCTTCCAAGCGCTTTGGGTGCAGGGGCGTTCAATGCAGAGTGTGGCCGGACATTTAGCAGTACCACGGTCCCCAGAAGTACTTCGTCGCTTTTTTAAACGCGTCATGCAGACAGGGGCGTAAGCAGACATTGTTTTTTTTTTTGGGGGGGGGGGGGCACGGGCCCGGTGTGCCACCCCCTGGCTACGCCACTGCATGCAGATGCCAGAAGAGAGTAGCTCAGCATCAATCGAACGTTACTGGTGAGCTACTCTGGGAATCTCGTTTGCCGTGTGGGAAAAATTAATGTCAAAGAGCGCCGTTCTACGTGGCTGCATAGTTGGCCTGATCGAATTCGCCCCCTTCGAATAACACTCCTTCCTGCAGTGAACTACGCTAACTTTGCTGGAAAAGATCTTATGCGAGAGGATACTTCACCTTTTCGGTTTGCTATGGTCAGCGATATTGAAAGCTACATACCTTTCTATTTGCTCGGCAGTTTATATCTCGATCTGTTGAACAGATTACGCATGCTATCCGAGTTATAAGCGTGTCACGCACGACAGCGAAATCGAAGATTTATTAAAATAACAACTGTTTACTGTTATACCTTGAAGACAATTGTGGCATGATCTTTGGCATTGCACAAAATAGAAGCGTGGAACTCTGTTGATAAACTTGGTATAAGTCAATGTTATCAAGCGTATTTTCAAGTTTGTTGCAAAAAATGCTGCTAATGCTGCATTGCACGGAGCGTATCCTTAAAATACTGTATAGTTCGGGAGAAACGGTCACAGCAAAAAAAAAAAAAAAAAAGCAGGTCCCACGCATTGCGGGAGTCGATTTTATGCGAGCCCTAGGTCTGTATATATACATACTGTGTTGCAGTAGCACGCGCTTTAAAAATTCCAGGGTGTGCTATTTCTGATCAAAAGAACATAAAGCACCGTGCCGAGAAAGTTTTAATAGGAGTGCATTATGAAAAAAAAAGTGCAGCAGCGCGGAAACCGAACCCCACCTGTTTACGCGCTGACAACGCCAAAAAAAGAACTGTTTGTCGGAACACAGCAAAATATTTGCAAAGTCATTGCAACGTTGGGAATATTGAGGAGACAAGAAATAGGACATGAAACAATAGGGTAGTGATGTCAATCATTTTTGATGGCCTATTTTCTACGTATCGTAAGATAAGATGCACCTTACCTACCGCACGCCGATTCGCCCGTGCGTTCGGCTGCTGGCGTTCCGAATCAAGACGTCGCGCACAGCTTCCAATTACCGTACACACACAACTTCTATTACACATATCAACTAGTTGAACAGCAAGCACGGTGCGCAAGCAAGCTATGCGTCAGCGATCAGTCGAAGGACGCAATGTTGAATGTTCTCGATGTTGTTCGATAACGTTCTCGAGTGCAGTGAACCTGAACACCGACTGCAAAGCTAGCGCAAACAGTCAAGATTCAGCAAATGTCGAAGTAAATGGCATCTCGCACGATGTCACTGCGCTAATGCAACTATGTTTACAGATCCGGACCTAGCGAACACGCCCGGGCGTGACACGAAAAGAGACCGATGAAGCCATGAAGAGAGTTCGCGAGCACATGGCAACATTCGCTGTACGTTTCATTAGTTACACCGCTAACCGCGCAGTCGATCCATACCTGTCGATGGCTCGAAATCACTTGTAATATCCTCTTGAAGAAACACACACACATAATGCCGTTCTGCCGAGCGTAACACGGCACTGAGGCTAAAAGATCGGTCACTTCTCAACACACGCTAGCAACGCGCCGGACGGTCTGGAAGGGACATGGCCGCCGCCACCCAATCTTGCCCGCGTGCAGCCTACCTTTGCGGTACTCTGATTTTCCAGTGACTCTAGCGTCGCCTTGCCCCGCCAACAGAGAGCACTGTGCCAGAGAGAATGAGTGAGAGTACAACGCGCGCTTTTCGAGTGCCGTGCGTGCGCCTCGGTAGTTTAGTCGGTAGCGAGCAGTGGGCTTCTCGTCGCCGACCAGGGGTTCAGGGTCGACTCCCGGCAGAGGAACTTTTTCTTACAGTTTTTCTTTCTCATCCATTAGCGTCCATTTTATCAACGTCATATCTGTGACGGAAATATGTCACTGAAGTTTTGGTGGAACCTGGAATAAAGCACTTTCGTGGTAAAAAAAACATTAAAAACCTATGAAGAAACACGCATACAGGCACTGCCGCAATTATGTCGCAGAAGAAGAATAAGATCGTGGACGAATGATTACACGTATCCCGTGCGCTCGTGAGGCTAAATTGCGCTCTGCTAATAGGCACGTTCGCTCACTGAATTCTGTGAGAATTTTACTCGTAAATCATCACTAAAGTCACTGTCGTGATTCGACATGTCATGTAACTGTGTTCACATTCTCTAATAGAATCCTCTTTTAGAGAGACTCCAATATGTTTGGAACATGCCAAATATTAAACGCTATGTACGCCACCATTTAGTGTCAAATGTACTATAGAACACAGTGATATCGGCAGTTCCCTGTCATTATTTATATAACCTATGCACGCTATACTTTTGAAAGCATGTAAAGTGGCCGTGCTTTCCTGAAGTCAATACGCCCACATTGCTACACAGGGTGCGTAGCGCCCGGACACCTGCGCACGCCTCTCTTCATGGTAATAAACGCTCCACTGCGGTAGCTCGAGCGCTCACAAACCAGGCGCCATTGGAAGAGCTGTCCAACTCAGACGACGCACGAACAAAGGCATTGAACTACACCAAAATGCTACAACATTACAGGCAAAGCCAAATGTACTTCCAATCACTACGTAAATCACTCAACCGTGAGAAAGCTATTTCTTGGCGGCAATATCAGACTAATTCATGCTCCTGTCTTTTCGTCCTTCACATCTTTCACCGAAGCCAATATCCCCCACAGTAATGCCCCTACTGTGCACCGAAGCCACGGTGTATGAATGCCCCTTGGAATGTTCACACCCACGGGGCTACCTTCCTAATTCTTCGCCCTCAAGGCACGTCCGCGCCGAACGCGGCGCACGCAAGCGGGGAAGCAGATTTTCAACGTGGAGAGGCAGGGAGGGTGCGCGGCTGTTCAGACCGACCACGTTGTCTTCTGCCCGCTCCGCCGCGGGGGTGGAGCGGGCAGAAGGCAGGAAAGTCTCCGCAAGAAGGTCTCCATCTTGCGAGACTACGCGATACTGCGCGCGCGCGTCCCGGGCCCTGATTGGCTACGGCCAAAGAGGCCAAAATCGGTCCGGGTGCGATCCGGACAAGCGGCCGCGGGTTTTCCGCTTTTCCGGATAATCCGCCTCCGCTTTCCGGATCTGCGCCCGGTGTGAACGTGCCTTCACATTCCTCCTGGCAGACGGCGTTGACCAGCATTTACATGCGGCGCTAATGGAGCGCTCGCGGCCGTTTCGCTGTCTTGATATATACCGAAATTTGTATGACGTGGAAAGGATGAATGATCACCATAAATCACAGGCCATGTCATGCAGATCATAAGAGGTATATAACTGACGACATGATTTGTATGTCATGTTCTACCGGCGCTCGCAGCCGTTTCAATAAATGAACATGTAACAAAATTGGTAATGCGCGACACTTCTGTATGACGAACATAATGACAGGGGGAACAAGAAAATCATGACTTGAATTTCGTGTATAAGACATCGTTTATATGCCCCGCTCATGGGGCCCTCGCAGCATCTTTATTATATATATATATATATATATATATATATATATATATATATATATATATATATATATATATATATATATATATATATATGTACATATATATTAACAGTAGTGTGGTATGACATGAGTGTGTGAAGAACGTAAATGACAAATCGCGAATTGTATGTACGTTTTATTACTCTGGTATATACCCGATTATACATGCATGCATGCATGCATGGATGCCAAACATGCAATTGTGATTATGTCATGACAGAATACCGTGATTTGCTTGAAAGGCAAACACTACAGTGTATGCAGCGCCGCGCTGAATGCTTCACAATACATCGATTCCCACAATGCGTGGCATGTGGCGACTTTTGTTCTCTCTCCTTCCACAACTAGTGTTCGATTGTAAGCAAAGAAATATTTTTCGCGCCGCAAAGGAGCTTCTTTAGTTTTCTACAAGCAAGTGCTTGGATCACTATAAAAATCGCGGTCAGTGCACAATTTTCGTGTCGTCAAACTAAATATATAGCGGATAAGAGAACATACAGCACCTACATTACTTTTTCTTTTATTTAAAGGTGGGGCAGCAGGACACGTATATATCTTGTATGTGTGACACCTGTCTACTAAGACGAATTCTTCCTGTCCAGTACCGGCCGCTCGGGCGTTGTCGCTTTCACTTCGCTGCTCAAGTGCTCAAGTGTGAATGTGCCCTCGTGCGAAAAGACATCGAAAACGCCAGAGCGGCCGGAATACCGTCTTCGCACGCAGAACTGGGATATGTTGAAGCAAGACGACTCGCTGCTGCTGCACCTTCTGCTAATTCCAGTCTTCTTGGCAATCTTTGTTATAACAGGGCTTTCGAGGAACGCGTCCTTCTCGAGGTTGCCATATAGTCGTTCCGCACGGGAAATTTCCGATTGCGGCGATGCGGCTGCACTAGCATACAAACCACGTGATGTGGTACAAACCACATCACGTAGTCTGTATGCTAGTGTAGCCAAAGTGCAGTTTCTAGTGAAGCGGAAAGGCGTTCCGCGATCACTTAACGAAAAAATTGGTCTCGGTCCGCTTTTTTTTCGTATCGGGCTCGCCGCGTGGTTTTCTGGCCGCCATGACGACAAGGCAAACGAACTGCTGGTGAGTTTTGCTGCTCTACCCCTTGTGATGACAAGTGTGAACGCTTCTTGAAGATGTCCAGCGAACAATAGACGATCACGCACGGCGCATAAGTGCACAAATGGATTCTCGACACCCTCCTGTCGTAAACATTCAGAGGCTCCCGGGAAGCGCTCGTCTATAATGTAACCAACTCTGGCACGGGAATTTTGGGCTTCCCTATATTGATGGTAATGCCTTTGCGCTTAGCGTCGTTTGCCGGATCTTCTTCATCCTTTTGACCCGATGGCGTGGATTACACTCGTCCTTCTGTTGCCGCTGGCACTCTAGATGGGCGCGCGGCGTGATCTCGCCTTCTCTCCGTAGCGGTGGGAAGCCTGTGTGCGCATGGTGCAGCTACTGCATGCCATTATTTCAGTACGGTACTTAGGCATGCAACGTACGACGTGGCTAATGTACTAATGTTGAGGCGCAAGAAACAATGCCCCGGTTTTGCTCTGGCAGAGACCGGAGAAAATATTAAAACAAACATTTCGCGTCGCGAAGCGCATACCACATAGACGATGCAACAGATTACAATTTATTATGCATACGTTGTGCTAATTCCAATCAAGCTTATTGCTTAGATGAAGCTTCAGAGAAATGTGATATGAATGCGCCTTAGAATGTTCTGCTGTCACTAAACGCGTTGCTAAGCGGCGTCTTCCTTCTTTCAGCTTTGTTTGCGGAATATCAAGACAAATTTTTCTATACCCGTCTGAAAATTGTGCACTGCTGTATATCTTTCCTAACTTCAACATAAGTCCTTGATCTTCAATGAGGCTTGTAAATCAATGCGTAACACTTTTGGGCAAGTCCTGAAAACACTTTTAAGCATGTACGATTATCGCTGAGCTAGAATTGACTCAGGATCTTTCTCTGGCAGTGCTACATTATTACCATAATAATCACTTCACTGCCGACGAAATCGCGCTGATGTGCTACTTCTTTTAAAGCTGGTTCCCTGTAACATAATCTGTCCGGAACTGTTCTGTTGTACTAATTTTCAAATTGCGCTTAAGATAAAGAGACAGCATGGATCCTTTTATGTACGCACCTGCCTCTGCCAACATCCAACCGCCCGCAGACTACAAAGTCTTTATTGATCTCACTTTCTGATCTTGGTGTGTTTTGTAACACACGGTCATTGTTTTATTCCGAGTTTTGCGATGTTTAACAGAGTGCCGTATATTGTGCTTATCATTTCTTTCACTGCCTTTCAGCTTACCTTGTGCATAATTGTTTGCGATTTCATTTACCAGTGTACATCTACATTTCTCGAATTGTGCTGTTCTATCTGTTATAGAAGGCGCGTGAAAAATGTATTAGCGAAAGGTTGCGCCCATATATGGCTACAGAAGAAGTGTTCGGAAAGAAATAGGGTCGTGCCTCTTTCAGAGTACTGAGCGTTGCCTTCACCAGCAGAGTGTCTGGACATGGTTTGAAAAGTGAGATCCTGCGACTAAGCTTGACCGAACCCCTGTACGACTTACGCTTGATGGTCGTGTTCTCACGGAGACGTCTGAAATCCGCGTCCTTGGGGTAGAATTTTCTGCGTCTGGATCGGCCTCAGTCTGGCTTCGGTCCGCACGCAGAACCGCCTCCAGCATGCTTCATCTTTTTCGTCGCATCGCTCAGCGCAGTGGCGGAGCGCGAACCCGTATCGCACGGCAACTGGTATGCTCCGTACTCCAGCCTCGATTAAAGTACCAAGCACAGTTTCAGCACTTCACCAAAGCAGAATGGGCGCGATTGGAAACTCTTAATCGTGAAGCCATGCGTGTGATCACAGGCCTTCCAAGGTTCACACCGATTCCGACACTCCAGGCAGAAGCACAGCGCAATACGCTAGATGAGCTCATTCACCAAAGACGCAAGGCAAGGATGATAAAACACAGCAATGTTCCTGCGGCTGCTGCCTTGGCGAACTAGATGAACCCTAAAGCCCCTTTGGTTGACGAACCTACGCTGTCAGTACCACCGTGGGATCATTGCCAAGTGACCAACAATAAGCCACTTGGATGTATTCGTCACGAAGTGAATGTAAACTCTACTTCAAGGTGCACACCGCTCGGCCCTTTATCTTTGGCACCTCAGGCACTTGAACTAAGAGCATATGTGGACGCCGGGTTGACATATTCTATACTGCACACTTCCTTAGTGTGCCCATCTCACCCACATGCCAACCAGACCTGCTCTTATGCATTGACACCCCCATTACATCCGTACTAGCTCAGTTAGTTGCCATCTGCGATGGTCTTGCCGCACTTCAACCGCTCGTCGAGATGCAACACCCATCAAGTGTGATCCTTTACACGGACTCGACGCAAGCGGTGCGCGCACTCCGTCGCGTAGACCTTTCTGTGGGTGTAGCAGTGCAATTTCATCGTTGTGCTGCAGCTTATCCATGCTCTGTTCGAGTATGTTGGATTCGCCGGTCTAGTGTTCTGGCTCATGCCGCGGCAGATGCCGCATGCCATCCTGTAACCATCATGTACCCCTTACCTCTGCTCCGGCTGCCACCTTCTGACACTGTGGACATTCACAAAGAAAATCTTCGGCGCACCACGCGAGCTCTCATACCTCCGCGTGGTCATGACCTGCTGAGTGGGCTTACTCGTCAAGAGGAGGTATCGCTCCGAAGAGTTCGCTTGAGTGCGGCTGTGACACCTTCGATGCGCGCTAAGTGGGGCTACACCGAAACAACTTCAAGCTGCCCATTTTGTCCTGCGCCGGTGCGGGACGCAGACCTGAACCACCTCTTATGGCGGTGCCCTGGGCTACAAGCGGCTCGTCGACGCCACGTGCGGCGTGCAGGACTTCAACACACCAGGCCACCGGACCTGCAGCGCTGGATATAAGTTCCGAATCATAGGTCCCTCCTGGACTTCATGGAGGAAACACAGCTGCACCATTTTGTGTAATGTGTATTGATGCCGCAGGGCAAACTAACGCGAATAAAAAAAATGTCTGATCCCAAGACATAAGATGATACGGCTCCCCTTGGCGCCAGCCTTCCCTTCGCTCTCCACCATCGTTTATCCTTGGCGACGCTGCTCAGTGGCCGGCATAGATTCAACGGTTCTATGACCTCTCGTTCACTTTAGGCCTAGCCTCTGCTGCCGATGCAACGAGGGTCCCAATGTCAGTCGGATTCGGACAACTGGAGTAGGGTGGAAGGGGCGATGGGGGCTGCGTAGGGGCGATGCGATGAAACTTGGGCACCCTCGATGGCGGACCCTGCGAACAACTACGTATACAGTAACTCTCCTTCGGAGAATCCAGCGCCGCACTACTTTGCCAAGATATTACAACAATCTCCAAAATATAGTTGACGTGTATCTATAAAGACAGTCATATAAGTGAAAAATCAGGGCTCAACGGAAAGAGCAACAGGTAATCTTTCTTTTCTTAGGGCGTAGCACATAACATTGCCGTGACAAGCAAGAAAATGAGGACTACTCAGTTTGCACGTCTGCGACAGGTCAGGACCTGATGGAAGTCATTCATCTTTCAAGAATCGGTTAATGGCCTGCCACTACCAGGGACATCGCCAAGGAACGCCTCTAGCGTCCGCCATTTGAAACATGCGTTGTTGTTTTTTGTTTTTTTGCAGTTGAGAGATGTTGGTGTTTGTTTTGTTTTTGGCAAGCAAATCTATATATAGACACCTTGATTTAAAATGTCACCAGGAAGTACCGTCCGCAGACTACCCGGAGCTATCATGGAAATGGTGCCTATATTTACGGCAAAAACACGCGGAAAGTTGCAAATGAACACAGATGGAGGGATGTCTGTGCTGCTTTTATGGGAATGCTCCAAGCTCCACCAGCACCCGCTGCACTTGTTGAGTGCCGCCTTTATTCTGACAACGGGTCGAAGGCGTAGGCAAAGGTGATAACGACATAGCCATTTACTACTAGCTGTAGATAACAAGGGAATGACTTCGCGTCACCTCAGAAAGGTCCTTCGCGCAGGAACTAACACTGCCTTGCATACATAATCATGCGAACCGCAATTAAACCCTGAAGCCGGATATCACGGAGCAATGGCACTTTAGAAGAACTTTGCCAAGTGGCGCTGTGCAGAAACACAAATGCCCGTAACTTTTCAATGCAAACACGCCCGCTTAGACGTTCTTCACCTTGCGCCTTCATATACGTACGCTGGTCTGTTTTGCATTTCGCCCCTAACAAAATGCTTTGCAACCCATATTGATATAGTCTTGCGACTTCTATGGTAGAAGCAAAACGCTACGGTCCTTCAGAGGGGCTTCGCTTACTCTAATCCATCTTAACCAATCAGACCTGCTTCATTGTGTATCAAACAGTACACCGCCACCTGCCCTGAAAACCATGTGATATCAAAACGATTCCAGTCAGTTGACACACTTGCCGCTACGACTCTCAAATCAGGTTTGCTTCTGGCTACGCTCACTTGAATCATGCGTACTGATTACTGATACATTTCATGCGGTTCTCCAAAGCAAACATGGCCGCTTTGTACCATACAGGTTGCTTCCAGAAATGTGTCCAAAATCCTCAAAAAATAAGGAAATGCGATATTTCTTCGAAGCTTTCACAGTTGCTTTTTTCTGTAGCGGCAGGTATGTTAAGATGGCTAAACAATCACTTCGGGCAGTGTTTAGGAAAATAAATTATTTACTATCTAATTAGTGGAGTTAGGCGGTCATGCCAAATGGGAGAATTCAAGTCCTTCATGCGAACAACCCGTTGCAGCTCTGACATTTCGAAAAAGCGCCCTCTAGTAATACTTGCGAAGTAATGAATTCAGTGGAACTCAGCGGTGAAGCCGAAACCAAAATGCCGAAGTGCGACTGCCATATTCTTCTGAGGCGTCCAGAATGAGTGAGCGCCCTACACCTCTGTCATCGTTGTCTTGAACAGCGACGGCATTCTGGTCGTCTGCTTGTTGCGCTCATCAGTGCTTCGGTTTCGACTTCGCCGCTGAAATCGGTTGAATTTCACTACACAGCAATAATTAGTAGAGGCCACTTTTTCTAAATCGCAAAGCTGTGGTGGGTTGCTACCTGTCACGTCTGTGTACCTTACCCGATTAAAGAGTTACTAATTGCAGTAGGCGAGCATATATTGCGGGCACACTTTAGCAAAATGGTAAAACATCATTTACTGTGAAGCACAATATTACGGCTGAAATTCTAAACACCCGATCTTGGTGCCTGGAAATGCTTGGCTGTGACGAGAGAAGCGTCCACATTAAATTTTCGTGCGGAGACGATCCTCACGGTCGATCGCAAGTGTCCATCATCAACCGGACTTGGTTACTTTCAAAAGGGAGAAGGTGTGTTCGCTCAAGCAGCTACTTCCGAACATGGCGATGATCCTAGTGGCCTGTTGACGTAGCGCCGGGCTGCGGCGGGCCACTAGCAATAGGTCCGCGAGACGCGTGTTTGAGACCCCTGGTTTAGACAAATTTTTATTGAGTTAATTTCAGTCAAATACTGTTTGACTAGATACCGCCCGCGGCGAATTGCATATACACGACCTGCTTGGTTAATTTGTCCTCATTCGCCTGAAAAAAATGTCAAGCCTACATGCCAAACAAAACAATACATACCCGGACTACCTGTTCGTTTCGCTAGGGTCGAGCGTACGTACAGTACGTCCTAGTCTTGGGCATGTTATCGTGGAGAAGTCGCCAGCAACCTTTAGGAGTCGGGAAATGCGGACAGGTCTCTAGTTAGACGAACACGGTAGAACGAATTGACAGCTCGTTTGACAAGGTCGCCTGGAGACACTACAACGTGCCCTACAATGCGTCTTGTAAATGACGCTTAGTCTGTGGACGGGGGCTGCTATGAACGCCACCAGGGAACAATAACGTCTCTGGTTTCAGAGAACTTCAAATCCATGTTCTACACATCCTTCTTATTTTCAGAAGAAGAAGAAGAAGAAGAAACATTTATTTACGTCATGCCTTGGAGTGGTTAGGGTGGGTGGTGCCCCTCTTCCAGGGCCCCACTGGCTACAGCGGCTCGCCGGGCCTGGTCAAGGGTCGCCAGCTGGCTTCCCATTTCCAGTTCCGCGAGCCGCGCCTCCCACGACCAATTCAGGGAATCGTTACACAGAGGCGAGATGGCAGCCTCCGGACGTTGTGTACACTGATATGTTATGTGTTCCAATGTCGGTGTTGCACCGCACCACGGACATTTGTTGCTGTGTCTGTGAGGGTACATTCTGTGTAATCTGTGTAAATGTGGGTACGTGTTTGTTTGGAGGCGACGCCAGTCCCGTGCTTGTCTCCTGTTTAGGTTGGGATGAGGTGGAGCTTTAGTTCGCCTACCTAGTCTTTGAAATTCGAGGATTTCTCTTGGCGCGCCAGGTGTCGAAGTGTCCTCCCGGGTGATGTGGTCCGCGGCTCGGCCTGTCATGCCTCGAGCCAAACGGTCCACCCGTTTGTTCCCCTCAACTCCTGAGTGCGCCGGGCACCAAGTCACACCATGATCCATTGTGAGAGCCGTCCCCAGTATGCGTAATACGCAGTCCGGTAAGACCCCGCCAAGGAAAAGACGGCAGGCGTCCTGAGAGTTTCTTATTTTCAGTATTATAGGTTGGTTGCACCATTCTATGATTTTTGTTGAACGTGGTGGTCTTCTTACCCATACTTTGTTTTGACAACAATCGCGCAGCCGCGCTTCTTTGCAAAAATTTTTAAGGCAACTGTAGACATGGTATGTTTGTTGTCACGGTTATTTTAACGTGGCTCAATTCTCAATAACGTGGCCTGGTAGTTATTTTAAAATCGTGCCTAAATATGCGGTAACTGGGGAATAGTCACATCTCCCTCCCTTTCCAAACACACATATAATCTAATTGGAAACTTCGTACTTCACATAAAAAAACAGCGCTAAAAACGGCGGACAAGAGAAAGAAGGACACAGACGGCGGCGATGACTTACAACAAGATTTATTTGTTAGCACCGCGCAATATATAGTTGTACAGTATCTGACAAATATATGAAGAGCAATAAAAAGATAAAAACAGTGAAAACCTATGGAACATAATCATCGTGATAGCACGCTCTGAGCCTCACGTGTGCAAGCGTTCTGAAGAAAATCAATTTCTTTTTGTGATAAGGCAATTGAAGGCCTGCTGACACACGCATCGCCCAGCCTAGCCATTTCCGCAGCCTCGTGAATTTCGCGTATCATCTGTTCCCGGTGTCGCTTGACCACTGCACAATGCTGGTGCACAATGCGCAAAGCGGTGCTATGCACAATGCGGTGCTAGCAAATAAATCTTGTTGTAAGTCAGCGCCTCCGTCTGTGTCCTTCTTTCTCTTGTCCGCCGTTTTTAGCGCTGTTTTTTATATGAAGTATGTCGTACTAACTCGCCCAAGCAACCACTATAGAAACTTCGCTCATTTTAGGTGTTTGAGTTGTCTTGGCGGGATTTGGTGTGGGTGAAGCAAGGTTGAACGCTGGTGTTTACAACAGGGTTACACAAAATGGCGCCATTGTTCTCCTATTTCCAAGAAACACCTCAAGGGGTGGACAGCAAGTGGTACATGTGGCTGTTTAGCCCTGATTTCTACATTTATGTGACTATCTTTAAAGATACACGTCAACTATCCTTTAGAGATCGTTATAGTATCTTTGGAAAGTAGCGGGAGGTTAGACACTACTAAAAGGAGTTACCGGGTATTAGCCAATTGCAGGGCTTTCATTGGGCTAAGCAATTTCTGTCGGGGGCCATGTTTTATCCCAGCGTCCCTACACACCCCCCCTCCCCTCTCCGGTTGGCCGAGTACGATTCACATTCGGACATTCGTGGCGTCGGTAGCAGGGGCTAGGCCTTCAGTGAACGAGGGGTCATAGGACTGTTGTATCCAAGCCGGTCACTCACCAGCGTCGCCGAAGATAAACGGTGATGGAGAGCGAAGGAAAACGCTGACGCCAAGGGAGCCGTAGAATTTTATGTTTTGGGATCAGACATTTTATTGTTAGGATTACACCTCTCACACCAGGTCGACATATTCTGCTGCTAAAGGCGAAACCATCGAAAACACTTTGGGCGGTGTACTCTGAATGGGGCACTGCACGCGTCATTCCCGTTCCAAATGAACCTATTTATTTCTGACCTCTTCTTCTGTATCCATATATGGCCGCAACCTTTCGCTAATATATTTTTACGCGACTTATCTGGAAGATACAACAGCACAAGCCGAGAAATATAGATTTGCACCCTTAAATAATATCGGAAACAACAATGCACGAGGTAAGCTGAAAGACAATGGAAGAAATGATAAGCACAATATGTGGCACTGTGTTGAACAGCGAAAAAATAGGAGTGAAAGAATGACCGCGGGTATGAAAACCAACCAGATCAGAAAGTGAGATTGATGAACACATTGCAGTCTGTGGGCGGTTGAATTTTGGCAGAGGCAGGGGCGCACATATAAGAATGTATGCAATCTCGTTATCTTAGGGGGAATTTGAAGATTACTACAACTGAGGGTTTCAGGACAGATTATGTTACCGGAACAAGCTTTAAATGAAGTAGCAGATCAGCGCGATTTCGTCGGCGGTGGATTGATGATCATGGAAATAATTCAACAGTGCCAGAAAAATATACTGAGTCATTTGTACGGAAGCGATGATCGTACATGCTTAGAAGTTTTTTCAGGACTCACTCAAAAGCGTTATCCCTTCATTTATAAGCGTCACTGAAGTTCACAGATTTATGTTGAAGTTAGGAAAGATATATAGCAGTGGACAATTTTCAGACGGATATAGAAAAGTTTGTCTTGATATTCTGTAAAAATGGCTGAGAGAAGGAAGACGCCGCTTAGCAACGCGTTTAGTGACAGCAGAATATTGTAAGACGCTATCATATCACATTTCTCTGAAGCTTCATCTAAGCAAAAAGCGTTATTGAAATTACCAATATATGTCCATAATAAATTGTTATCTCTTGCATTGTCTATGTGGGATACGCTGTACAACGTGTCATGTTTCTTTTTTATACTTCCTACAATCTCCGGCAGAGCAAACCTGGGCATTGTTTCCTGTGCCTCGACATTGGTACATTAGTCACGTCGTACGTTGCACCCCTAATTATTGTACTGAAATAACGGCATACACTCGACATACCACGTTCGTTTGACGTGCGCCTAATAGAACCTGTCGCATTAACGGTGGAATTTCCTAGCCCATTTTTAGATGTCATTAAAACTGTTGATTGCCCGAGCCGCAACACGTGTCTGATGGTTTGAGCTTTCTGGTTGATTGTGAGATTCCTCTCACTTATACTGGGTTGTATTCTAGAAAAAAAAAAAGCTTCGTAATTGCTTCGTCCTGTAATATAAACATCGAAACGGACGTGCTGTTCTGATTGTTGTCATATTGTTCTGTAGAGCAAATTGGGTTTAAACGATGTTCCGAATGTACCATTGCTACATCGCAGGAACAGGCCTTCGCGTTTTTATATCCGCAATACTGGAATGTGTGCTCCAGAGATGTAACAATAAAAGCGCATGTCGTATCTGCGTGAGAACACCAAATTTAATAGGTGGCCTCGTCTAAAATCCTAACTTACATGTTAGTTGTAATATGCATTACCGATAGACAGAATATATAGAACAGCAAACATTGATCGTTGTCCTGTCTTTCTAGAGCTGATAGTGAATTCATTATCAAATTATTCATAAGCAGAGCTACGAGGGCTACTCATTTTCCTTCATAATGTACTTGTATATATACTTATATACTCTAACGTACCTTACGGATTGACATGGTGCGTTTAGTAAGGGTGTTTAGTGAAAGTTTACCAACAAAAGGTAGCGAAGCAGCTTAAAGTAGACAAGAAATATTATACTAACCAAAACTATGTTTGAGATAGATTTACCAGCGCAAAAAAAGACAGGACAAAGCAGCCGTTTTAGCAAACTATGTTGCAACAGAGCAGGAGTAGCGTGATCATAAATACAGCATTTAGGGGCAGGGGTGGGGGGCGGCGTGGGATTTGCCTGAGTTACATGCCAGACAAAAAAATATAATTGGAAAGCACCAAAGGCATATGTACACATGAAAATTGAAATTGTGGCATACGGTAGCATGAGTGGTCAACTGTGCCCGAATGTGAAAAAAGAAATGTTATGACACTGCTTTTTATACAAAATTATGTCCCTGCAATCCCTGCGAACTGAGCACAGCAGAACTGCGACCCCTCGCGGATCACAAATGTGTGAAAAAAGTCACAGTTTCGCCGCAAGGGCGAAGCAATGAATGCGATAGCAAGAAATTAATGCTATACGAAGTGAGGCTCGCCAATCGATACTCTCAGTTTGAACAGCATTCCTGTTGCAAAGGCGGCCGAAGCAGCGAAGGAAACTAGCGTGCTTCAACTGTCGAGCTGTGACACTTGATAGTTCGCGCTCATCTTCTGTTTGTTCGTTTAGCGGCGTCCCTTCAGCTCGAGTGACTTTCGTACGCTCGGTAACATGAGCGCGGACATCACGGTGAAAGCGTGAAACATTCCTCTTCCCCTCACCGCGAGAAAACCGCGCGAGCAGACAACGGAAGGGCAATGTTCTCGCTGCGCAAATATAAGAAGCGAGCGAGCTCGACGACGACTTTTAAATGCGCCCGTCGCGCTGCTAGCGCCATCTCGATGGTAATGAAGAAAGCTTATTATCGCCTGCCGTCTGTGAGTCCGTCCAGCGGTAAAGGGTATGTATATAATGCTCGCCGTTAGCTACGTGGAGGATCTGCGTTTCGTGGCGTAGTGGATATCGCCACGCGCTGCGGAACAAGAGGTCCCTGGTTCGATTCCGCGCTCCGGAAGCATTTTTCTGAATTATTTTTCTTTGGGGCTTATATATATATATATACATACTTATACATATACGGTGCATGACGGCGACGGCAAAATCCAGCCGAGACTGTCCATATAATTCCTATCGCAATAATAGGGAGGGCATTTCGAACATGTCGCTCCTCTTTCAGCTTCCAGCATCTATTAAATAGTTATTGGGCCCAATTCGAGAAACGACATAATAAGGTTGAACGCGGTAGTTTTAATCATATAGATGAATTATTTCAAGCACACAAGAGCGTAAGCAAAATTCTGCAAAACTCTGACAGCTTGAAAATGTCGCAGTGATGCTAACAATATGGCATTGGCAGTGGCCTCGTTTTGTGGTTGCGATCACCCCGTCAATGGCCTCTCTTACCGTAACAGTACCGCGGACCCTTAGGAGAATCATGCCAATTCTGTTCCACCCCAAATCGCGATTTGAGAGTAGCACATTGAGAGTAGCACACACCTCCGGGCTACAGGGTTCAGGCCTGACCTACCACCCAGTCTTGTTCAGTGGACCCGGTTACCATATCATCGTTCAGTGCTAAACTTCAGAACCTTAGGTTGTGGAAATTTCCGAAGCCCTCCACTACACATTCTGCCATAATGAAATCGCGATTTCGGTACACAATACACTAATAATTACTGTTATGATGCTAGGAATCACACAGTAAACCTAACAAATACACGTGAACATATGAGCGTCGGGGTACGAGTTGCACCATGTTAGACATATAAGTCAAGTATTAGGGCTGGCAACAATTTTTTTTATGAAGTCAGCAGCAATGCTTTGTGGAAAAGCTCCAGCATGTGTATGCAGGAAAAACCCCAAAGAAAAGCAAAGGTGTGGTCGTTGTGGTGGTCTCTTCATTGCACCCAAATTAGTTGACCAGTACGAAGACTGGCGGCCCAACGGTGTGGTTACATGTGGCAAGTACATATCCCTTAATATTGTGAACAGAAATATTCTCTCTCGTTAAGACGTTTCGTAAACTGGTGCATAGTTTATCACCGTGCCTGATTTTTGACTCAGGCTAATACGCATACCAGTGAATAATGGCATTCATCAGGGGGAAAATGATGCGATCGCTAAAACAATCTCAGCTGCTTCCAAATTCACCACCTCAAATAAGAGAAAAAGTCCAATTGTGAAAAACGCAGAAAATGTGAATGTTGTACCGAAGTCTTGTGGCAGGATCAGTGCTGGGCAGTATCGAAGATACATATATCTTCGATACTATCTTAGATACTCTTTGGGTATCTTGTATCTGTATCGCGATACGTCTTGCAAAACGAGAATCTGTATCTGTATTTCCAATACATTCAATAATGTATCGTGTATCTTAAGATACAAGATACTGCTATAGAAACACCACCGTGCGAAACAATAAACGTTGAACGGAATTCCGGTTCTCAAGGTGATATTTCTGCCACTAAGCCACCTGAATAAAACTAACGACAGTAACATTCTTGCATATTTCCGCCAGAGTGCTCCAGCGACCACAGGCGACGATGTTTAAGCATCCCTATTGGTGGAGCAAGTCACGTGATGGCGCTCGAGCCATCGCGACAAAAACAAACGTGCGAACGTCTACGCGCAGCCTACCTTTTTTTCTAGATGTTTTCTTCCTTTTTAGTTGTGTTGATGTCATGACACATGTTGATAGACCCTGCGCTCTGCTGTGTACTCCAATGCGTTTGGCGTCTTCCGCACAAATTCTGATGCCGCTATACTGTCACTATCGAAGTTTGCCTTGTGTGATGCTTCGTTGCAATGTCTCAAGAATGCAAGAATGGGGCTGCTTTGCGTCTCACGCCTTTCACACATCAGTGATTTGAAAGATCTTGTGGATGCAAGCTTGACTTACATAGTACGATGAGATTGACTTACATGCAAAGGAGATTCTAACAACCGTCCCAATATCTTTGCTGACGTTAGATGCAATAGAACAAGCATTTCGTAGCAGGAAATATTTTGACGTACTGTGTCTTTGTTCTTCCTGCTAAATTATTCGAAAAGTTCTTTTAATGATAACTTGATTGTTAGCATAAGTACTTCCCTTGCTTTCTTCCGTTTGCATCCCATACATGACCTAGTCATCTGCATAGTTTTTCGGCCATCTGTTTATTGTAATATGTCTATTGTAACCTGCTGCTAAAATACGTTCTCTGCTTTATTCTTATCTTTTAACTGTCTGCGAACGTGGTTTTATTTCATATTTAGCGGGCTTTCTCTAAAAGCCCGAAAACGTTCACCACGCAGCATGTACGCCGCCAAAAAAAATTGGGTCGGTCGTTTTTAAATTCGCCCTACGATGTGTCGAAGCGCAGTTGGCCCTAAAGTGAATATTGAAAATGTCGTCATGTCGCATAATTGACCTTATTTAATTAACCAGTTAAGCTTACAACAAAACGTACCATAACGAGTGCCACATGACGGCAAACCAAATACCTTTGGTTTCATTCAACGGTGGTTAACCACTTGTTTTTTTAATATTGGGTTCTACTTACGTGAAACACCCTGTATACTTATTCACTTTGATTGTTTAATACGGAGCCACCTTGCTATTTGACTTAAATATATACTTTTTCCTTTTTTTTAGGTCACCTTAAAGTATTCTTATTGTTACAAATCCGCAGGTAAACAGAGCTAGAAGTGGCAATAGTGTGAATAGCAGCGATAACCTGCGGCGTTTTCTGCCGCTAGATATACGTCTGAGACGTTTCCTGGCGGCTCAGGTTCCCTCGAACAACAAATGGTAAAAGATTGCACGTTAGTGAATATGTTCCCTGCGAACGCTTTACGCCAGCAGATAAGTAAAATATGAAAAATCACTGCAGTTTTATGTCCTCAATTAACTGTGAGCGCCGACTATGTAGTTCATCATCTTTACACGATGCGTCACAAACAATACATCTACCAACGTTATTGCTGCTGTACCCCTGTCGGTGGATGCGGTATTACGAAAACAATACGCTTGCAGACAAGGTAGGACTGCACAGAGGTATTTGCTCCATCGTGCGAAGGCACTTGCAAGTAGATGGTAACCAGCTAGCTGATCACCAAGTAGAGCAGCGACACCAATAAACTACAGAAGTGTAAAGCAAAATCAACTAACAGCGCAGCAGTTAAAGAGCTGCCATGTTAAGCAGCCAAACAAATCCCAATAAGTCGTTTAGAAATGAAACTAATACAGGTATTTCGTTAAAATTAAACCAAGCTGGTCGCAGTTACGAAATTTTCAAGTAAACACATTTCTACATAGGCCTTTGCAATTGCTGCTTCATTATATAGATATATAACAGCAAATTTGCAAATGTATCGAAGTATCTTAAGATACAATTGGGAAGTATCGTATCGGATACAATTATTCCGCGAGTATCTTGTATCTGTATCTCAAATACTTCTTGCCCGAGTATCTTGTATCGTATCGCGATACAATTTCAAAGTATCTTTGCCCAGCCCTGGGCAGCATAATGCGGACATAGTTCTACGCAAGTGCGAAATGTGCATTGTCTAACTTAAAAAGAGAAACGATAAATTGGTATCATTTTTCTGAGGTATAAAGCGTCAAAACATCAACATCGAATACTGAGCTGTAGTGTTCACATGCAGTCTAGTTACAACTAAGGATCATTTAAACGCATGTATCTCCGTTTTAATGTAAGCACATCAACGGAAATGACGAAGAACGTGCGCAGCACATTCAGCATAAGAATATCTTCTTTGCCTTAAATCTCTTCGGAATATTCCTTCTTTGATGCTGTGCCACCTTCTTTGCCATCATGCTGCTATGCGACAGGATTCTTGGTGATATAGTGATCCCGTACAGTTTGAATTTGCTACTTAAAGAAACCCAACAAGCCCTTTTTTTTGAAGTTCTGAGCTGAAAGGCTTTCGTTTTTGTGTGCCTGGTATCAATATACAGCTTACGTTCCTGCCTTCGAACTTACCGTTGTAATCTGCATATACCATAAAAATACCAGATATTCTATGATTTTAAGATGTGTGCATGTACCTTTTATTTGTATCCTATAACTACGAATACCCTATTCATATATCATCATCACTAAAACCTACGTAACTACTAATTTGTCCTTCGTTTAGCCCCTGATTTATAACTTGTGCTCACAGGCTAGTTTGTAAATAAGTGGTCCGGCATTTGCTCATTTAGCTATCGCTATCAGTGTTATCTCTCGGTTGCCTCACCATAAATGGCGTCATAAGAAACCAAGCGATATCTCCTCTAGATTTGCTGCTTGCATGTAAAGACCCCCCTCCCCCCCCCCCCTCCAGCTGTTTGTGCTGTTACAGTATCTCGATTACACAGCCATTTCGGAGTGTTAGCGGCCAACATAGCTTTGGGCATATACCCTCCGAATTTTAGCCGGGCCGAACGCAACACCACCGACAGGTGGTGTTCCGCGCGCCCCTCAGTGTTAAAAGACGGAACACCAGAGAAGCGCTGTATTTTTGCGTCTTACCTTTTGTTCCGTGTTAATGCGTCGTTTTGTCTCTCCTCAAATTTATTTGTCTCGCTGCGACATCGGCAATACACGCGGAACTAATGAAACGTCACCACTATACCAAGCATCCATACTCGTCATACTCTTGATGGCTTCGCGGCATACCGACACTTTAGGGGAGCATTTGCGCTTACATTAAGGTCATAATAACATACGTCCAAAGCAACGTCGGCCATTAATTCTCCAGAATGGCTATGTAATCAGGATAGTGTTACAGCACAAACAACTCGACGGTTCTGTGGATAAAAAATTATGGTGGGAGGGTACCAAGACATTCGTTATACCTATAGGCATAGCGAACCTCTTGGTGCCCTCCTACCACAATTTTTTGTCTGAACGTGCTTGGGGCGGTTATTTTGAGCGTGGCTATCACTTCATAATCAGGTTGGTAGCGTGTTCACTGGCGTAGCGATTATTATTTTTACGGTGAAGCCGCCTATCACTAGTCTCTGGAAAATTATGCGTCAAAGATGTCGACAAAAATACACAAAACCCCGTAGATAGTCCCGCCATATATCTGAGGCGGCCCGAATCCCTCACTGGCCCAAGCGCGCGCGGGCTTCGCACCGCTTCGGAGAAAAGGCGAGATCACGACGCGCGCCCGTCTACAGGGCCAGCAGCCACAAAAACACGAGCCCGATCCACCCCGCCGGGTTAAAATGACTGACAGAGATCGGGCCAACGACGCTAAGCGCGAAGTGTCAGAGTCGGTTACAATATACACGAGCGCTTCCCGGAAGCCTCGGACAGTTTTCGACAGGAGAGTCCTGAGAATCCATTTGCGTACTTATGCGGCGTGCGTGGTCGTCTGTGGTTCGACGGACACATTTAGGCAGTGTTCATACTTGCCCTCGAAGGGGGTAGCGCGGCAAAACTCACCAGCAATCCGCTCGCCTCGTCTATGCGGCCAAAAACACGCGACAAGCCCGATTCGAAAAAATCGGTCTGAGACACTTTTTCCGCCACGCGATAGGGGAACGCGTTTCCGCTTCACGAGTAACTGCACTTTGGCTGCACTAGCATTCAAACTACATGACGTACATATCTGAGCGCAAAGTCAAAATCACGGCCAAAGAGTCGGTCTTTGTTCACATCGCCGCAATCGGAAATTACCTGTGCCGTGTTCCTGGAAGGCCCTGTTAGATTTAAAGGAGGACTGACATCAAATTTACGCATATCAACATTTTTGCATCCACGAGTAGTTATCGACCCCCTAGTAATTATCTGTTTTAACGATAATTATCTATTTTAACGATTTCGATGACTGGTATCTAGCACGATTCAAAACGGCCGGCAAGTCCGCCATTTTATAGCGCTGGCAGCGCCACCTCCAGACCACGCCCCAGCTCACCACTTACCTACAGGAAGGAGTGACGTGAGGCTCAGCTGCTCAGCCAACATTTCGTCTGCTTGGCGCACACGTTCAGTTATGCCTTGTCACCAGCATCGCCGTCAAGAATGTCGACTAGCATTTGTGGGAACCACGCACACCAGCTATCGCGGGATAGCGCCACGTGCTGCGCAGAGGCGGTGCGCGTGACCCAGCTGCGCGGCTTAAAAGGGCAGCCTGCGCGCTGCCCAGAGGAGAGGCGCCTTGGCTGCCAGGAAAGACGGATGCTGCCACCAGCGCTGGCCGATTGCTGCTGCCGCCGATCATGGTCGCCGCCGCCTCGTCGTCTCGTGTCCCTGGACCGACCCCGCCGTATGCAACGTAGAGTTAAATAAATTATTGTTGTTTGTTGTGAGTTGAAGCCTCCGTCGTCCTTGCTTTAACTACGGACGGGACGCAGCAAGACCAGTACCCACACATTGAAGACGGCGTT
This sequence comes from Rhipicephalus sanguineus, assembly GCF_013339695.2. Lineage (NCBI taxonomy): Eukaryota > Metazoa > Arthropoda > Arachnida > Ixodida > Ixodidae > Rhipicephalus > Rhipicephalus sanguineus. The sequence goes on along the minus strand of NC_051181.1, from coordinate 45,075,855 downwards.
CTGGAACTTGGAATTGCCGTGATTCGCGATGTCGCGAATTATTTTCGCTCTACCCTTTGCAAAACAGCGATTCAAAAATGGACGTCCAAGCAGCAACGAGGAGGTGCCCGGGGTTGCACGCCTGGGCCGTGCCCGCTGGTGTGTCTCAGTTAGCTATATTAAAGAATTTTAGCGCGCACGACATTCCGGTATGTGCAAGGGGGTGTATGGAATATCAGTATAGCGAATGCACACCAGCGGAGAAATAGAATACGTTAGGTTTCTACAATAGCAATTCTGTGCTTGCAAAGTTCTTCTTTGCGCCACCAGATGGCCCCACCTATGCGGCCTCTCACGGTTACGGAAGCAGTAACCCGGTATTATGCTAGCGCAACGAAGTCTACGGACGAACTAAAATTCACTATTAACGCTACCTGCGTGTTACTTGTTAGCGATGATATTTGTCTATACGCTACTCCACTTTGATAGCTTGTCGTCGTGTACCTCACGTGTAATGAAACGACAGACTCATTCCGCTTTTTCCGCGCTTCCAACAACACGATTCCCCGACAGGCTGACTGATGAACATACGGCGAATCATGCTCTTTCGTTTCGCCTGTATTTTCTGGGTGGTTTGCGTCTTGTAATTTCATGAAGTCATTCAAAGCGGTGCGACGGAGATCAGGCATGAAGAGTGAGAACATTTCCAGGCATCGGCGTCACGACAAAAACACTCGAATAATCCACGTCATCGCTACTAGTGCACCGTCACTCAGGATGGTATGCGCCACACCGAACACGTCCCAGTAGTGTCGATGTCGCAGGATGATGAAAGCCCCTTTGAGCTTTCGTACGCGCTTTGCCCTCGAAATAAAATAACTTCCAGGTTACGGACGCCATTCAAACTTGGTCAAAAATACTTATGCATAGCGAACAATCGAATCAAGGACACATCTTGAGCTTGAAAGTTTATGTCAGTGCCCCTTTAAGATTGCCGAGAAGACTGGAATCGGCAGAAGATGCACTAGCAGCGAGCCGGCGTGCCTCAACATATCTCACTTCTGCGCGTGAACACGGTTTTCCTGCTGCTATGGCGTTTTCGCTTCGCATCGCCATTGTGAATGCGCCATAAGGGCGCATTCACACTTGAGCAGCGAAGTGAAAGCGACAACGCCCGAACGACTTGTTCTGGACTGGAAGTTCTTCGTAGTAGTAGAAAGATATCGCACATACAAAATATGCGCGTCCTGTTGCCAAGCCTTGAAGTAAAAGACTAAGTAAATGTAGGCGCTGTATGTTTTCTTTTCGCTGTGTATTTAGCTTGCCGACACCTAAATCTTGAACTGACCGCGATTTGCACATAAATCTTGCACTGATCGCGATCCATACACTTGCTTGTAGAAATTAAAGTAGTTTATTTGCGGGGCGTAAAAAATGTTTTGTTGCTTCTAATGAAACACTCTCTGTAGAAAGAGAGAGAACAAAATCCGGCAGGTGCCACGCACTGTGGGAATCGATGTGATGTGAAGCAGTAAGCGCGGAGCTGCATACACTATGGTCTTTTTCGTTAAAGCAAATCAAGGTATTCCATCACGCCATACTCACTATTGTATGTTTGCCATGCATGCATGCCTGTCTAATCTGGTATATGCTAGGCTAATGTAACCTACATACAATTCATGACGTGGCACTTACGCCTTCACACACTCATGTCATGCCACACAAGTTTATATATATATATATATATATATATATATATATATATATATATATATATATATATATATATATATATATATATATATATATATATATAATGCGGGGCATGCCAATCATGTCGGATACATGACACTGAAGTCATGATTTTTGTGTTGCTTTCGTGTTTTCTGTTTCATTAGGTTCGTCATACAGAAATGTCCCGTATTACCAATACTGTTACATATCCACATAATGAAACGGCCTTGAGCGCCTCAAGACCATGTCATGCAAATAATGCCACTAATTATATGCATATTAGGATTTGCATGCAATGAGATGTCATTTATGTTCGTCATACATACTTGCCAAGCTCTACCGATTTTCGCACATACCAAGCTAGCGAAACGGCCGCGAGCGCACCATCAGCGCGGCATGTAAATACTGGTCAGCGCAGACTCATAGGAAGAACGTGAGGGTGAAGGAATGGGAAGGTAGCCTAGTGGGCGTGAACATTCCAAAGGGCAGTGATACGCTGTCGGCTTCGCTCCACTGTAGGGACATTAAAAGGGATATTGGCTTCGGTGAAAGAGGTGAAGGGCGAAAATACAGGGGAATGAATTAGTTTGAAGTTGCTGCCACGCAACAGCTTCCCCTCGGTTGAGTGATTTATGTAGTGATCGGAATCACATTTGGCTTTGCCAGGAATGTTCATTAAGTTTGAGAGCTGGGCTAGTTGGTGACCGATCATTATACCTATATGGTTAAGTAGCGCACATTGCACGGGGACAAAATGAATAGGAAGGATACAACACTCGCTACACTCGCAACTGAATTTAATTCTGGAAATATACTTCAATATATATGCACCTAAGCACCCCCGAGCGACAGAGAAATGAATCAACCCTAAAAATAAACTAATCAAAGACAAATTTTGTTCCTACTCTAGTGATAGGATGACCGATGCACGAGTAAAGATGAACCAGCAGTCCATGTATTTTTATTCAGGACCAAGATTTCTGCGCACACTCAAGCGATACAAAAAACAAAACTTAACGAAAGACGTGCAGCCCATAAACTTTTAAAAAATGATGTACAACCTAGAGTTATTGCAAGATGTTCCACTAGAAATTGACACTCGCTTAAAACGGAAATCGAGACAAGAACGAGGGCGTAACAGAAGCAATAGGGTTGGTCACCCTATTACTCGGGAGCGCACACCCTGCCGTTTCTCTCCTTAATTGACGACGCTTTGAATGAGTGCATATCGAGTACCAGTGTTTTGTTTTGTGCTTGTTGATGTCATCTTTGCGCGGGATTCCCGATACGCTGTGTCCAGGCATATCTTAACAAGTTCAGCTAGCACAACATTTAAATCATGATCATGGGCGTTAGGTATCGCGGTGGACATGTGCCACTAGCGTCAACGATGGTGCATCCCCGTCAAACGGCACTATAGCTGCCAAACATCAATATACCTTGTACAAGCTGTCATATGTCACTACACCATAAGCACTAGGCCTTTGGTGTTATATTTTCATATTATACCGATTCCAATGACGGATCAGCAATGTGTTTTTAGATAATTGCGCTGCCTAATCAAATATATTTGAAGAAAATTGGATATGGAAAGTCACGGTATGTGATATACGGTACCATCGTGTATCTGTGAAGCAACTGTTTGCATGAGTTCATTTTGTGACTCTTTTAGTGCTTTCTTTAGTTCTTTGTTTTCACTCTTCAGATGAAGTGCTGTACACTGTCACAACCGATGGGTTGCTGGGGCATTGTCTAGCTGGCAAAACCCAGCTTTTTCTCCAGCCATCTTTTTTTACCGTAAATGTGTTTTAGTTTTCGTTTTTGGCGAAAATGAAGTTTCCCTGATTGATTGATTGATTGATTGATTGATTGATTGAGTGAAAACATTGGGCCGTATCATTGACGCACTGTGCATATCGATGGTATTCCTAGAAAAATAGGTACAGTATACCACTGCCGAACTAACGTTCATCGTGCCCAGTATATCGGCTCACCGTGGAAACAGTTGAGCCTGTTTCCACGGTGAGCCATTCCCTTTTTACAACCAAGTACCGTAGGGTAAAGTATACTTGCTAGCAGGGGCGTAGGCAGAATTTTTTACGGGGGGGGGGGGGGCATCTCCATGAGATGACTTGGAGGCAGGATGGCAGATGCGGTCTACTGTGGTTTTGTGCTGGGCATCCCATCGCAAAAAAAACTCTTCGGGGGGGGGGGGGGGGGAGGCACGGGCCTGGCGTGCCCCACCTCGCTACGCCACTGCTTGCTAGGGAAGCATGCGCCAAGCATGAGTAGATATTTGCCACTTAAAATGCCTTGCGGTCGATTCTATGTTCGGGCAACACAACCTATTGGCTCGGGCCCCTGTTGGGCCCGATCTGTGGTCGGGCCGGGCCGGGCCATGGAAGCAAAATATTTTCTTGGGTTCGGGCTGGGCCCGGGTCTCGCTTTGAGTCGGCGAGCGGGGCTCGGTCGGGTAAATCTGAACGAGTCCCGATGCCGGGCAGGGCCCAAGCCGAGAATCACGGCCCGTGCAGTGCTCTAGCATCCCCGTCAAACAGCGCTATACCTGCCAATTACCAATAGACATTGTACAAGCTGACATATGTCACTACACAATAAGCACTAGGTCTTTCGTGTCATACTTTCGTATTATACCGATTCCTATGACAGAGGAATCAACCATGTTTTCTTTAATAATTGCCCTGCCTAGTGAAATATAATTGCAGCAGATTGGATATGCAAGCTCGCGGTAGTAATGTACGGTACCATCGTTTAACGGTTAAGCAACTGTTTGCATGAATTCATTTTGCGACTTTTTCCGTGCGTTTTTTGTTTCTTCTTACTCTACAGATGAAGTGCTATACCCTGTCACCACCGATGGGTTGCTGAGGCATCGCCTAGCTGTCATTGCACAGCTTTTTTTCCAGCCACCTTTTTTTACCGTAAATGTGTTTCTGTTTTTGGCGAAAATGAAGTCTCCTTGATTGATTGATTGATTGATTGAAATATTTGGCCGTGTCATCGACGCACTGTGAATAATAACAGATCTTCGAAATAGCACTTGTTGCCTCGTCTATCCTTTTGCACCGCCTCATCCCATTCTAAACAGGCTGCACTGATCTTGCTTCCCAGATGTCTACCAAGCTATGCTGCTTCCTTCATTGCATTGTTATTGCTGGCTTTAACTTGATACATTTCCCTACACACACACTGAAGCTTTATGGCAAAGTATATGTCAATTAAATTCCTTTATTGAAAGGCGTATCTCTTAAGTGCTCTTCTAATACCAGGAGATATCGAATAGAAGGCTGATTTATGTCCTACGCTTTAGGAAAGTCCCCACATAATAGCGGTAAAAAAGCTAATATCAGTATTAAGCAGTGGTGTAGTAGGACTATCCGGTTGTCGATCAAATGGTCCACAATATTTTATACTATCATAGAAGGAGAAAACAGTTTCCGCAATGTGCTCTCCGTTAGTAGGAGACCATAATTGGCTTTTTAAAATTATATCCACGTCCTCTATATTGCGCGCACTTAATTGATTGTGTTGCGGTTGAACGTTTCCGGCGACAAAATTACCTACCACTCTGCTTTCTACAAAATACGACAATTTATTTCTCTTGTTTCCTCCTCAAGTGGCATACCGCGATGGCTAGGGGTAGTATATAAACACCGCAGGTACGGACAGGATTGCACTGAAACCATCTCTTTGGTCTTGAACAACATACCTTGGTGAGTAAGCATTGGCAGAGTGGTGGTTCTGCATGAAATATATACTTTAGATAAGGATGAGGTACGCGAATCAAAACCGTCACTTTAGCTAGAGAGCCTTGTGATTGCCTGAGCTATTTCTCATTTTTTAACACCACTCTCGACAGAAAGATTCTTTCAGGATACAATCGATTATCAGTTGGGGATGTTCTAAGGCAGTCTATTTCACCTGATAGGGCATGCGTTCATGGCGTGGTGTTTCTAAGTGATTGAATAATAATGGACTTGAGTTTAAGTTCTACCGTTGAACATGTTTATTAATGTTAGTTTTTCCACGAAATGCCACTACACTTTCCGCCGAGCTGCCATTTAGCGCACAAACCGACGGTATCAGGCGGTCTCAGAGGACTCTTTGCTTAATTGGCGATTCTACAGTTAACTTAATAAAAAAGCTTGCTGAACGCAGGCAGTGCTCTTCAGTAAAAAAATAATCGCATTTTAAGCACTGGTACCATGCATTCCCGTGTTGAACTTTTCATTAGGCTTTCTTTCGCAAAATACTTTTTTGCGCACTCCTCACCAATTGACAGTGTTTGAATACACATTCGAGAACCTATTCTTTGTGAAATACGGGTTATAAAGCTACATGGATGCTCTTCAACGCAACCTCCAAAAATAAGTGCGAAAGAAATTTCAAATTCCGCAAAATTAGTCGGTTGGCGTTTACTTAAAGCACTAACATTTGAACAGAGTTCATAGTGAACGAAGGCTCTGGCAGACATATAACAGAACTCAATTTGTTTTTCTTGGTGCCATACATAGAATGTGATAAGGGCCTCGAAAGACATCTTAGTAGCGCTCTTTCCTGTCTCCCTCCTCCTTTGCTGCTGGTTGCGCCGCAGGTCGAGTTAGTTTCCCTCTCATCGGCGCACTGCATGTACACTGAATGTGGCGCCTCTTACCGCGGGCAAGAGGAGGGTCTACAGAACACTCTGTTTACGTCAATTTATATTGATACTAAATGCTGAAGCATAAATACTTTTTAGTGGTGCATCACTCCGCGATATCTTCCTTGCGGAGCACTAAGGCCGGAAACCAAGTAAGGTTTCTCGAAGAAAGCTTAGTGCTATAAAATTTCACTAAGGTAGCTGCAACGCTTCACCACTGCTAAGCACTAAGGGGAGAAAAGCTAAGCCAACTGAGAAGTGCACTGAAAAATCCTAAATGAAAAAGTGCTTTGCTGTTTTACTGAAGTCATTTTTTCATGTATATTTGCAGCCAATTCAAGATGAACGGTCTGGCTGGAGTCAACGCCCTTGTCTGGGTCGCAGTCGCATTAGGTAATTGCGTCTGCAGTCACATATTTCTCATGTTAACGATACATTCCTCAGTACAGTGATACTGTGGGGTCATTGAGATGTGTTGGTGGCATCTATATTGAACTAACGGTAACTGGTATTTGTGTGTTTCTGTGAAATGATACAAGGTTTTCTTCAGATTTTTTTCTCGTCTTAAACATGAGGAAAGTATATACAAGTAGACTGACTGGTGACAAGTTTCCATAACGTTAAACGTATGCTTGCCGGTTCCCAAATGCTCACATGTCCCTCGTTTTCCCTTTATTTTTGGTAAACTATGCTTTGCATGGGATTTTTTTTTTGCCTCTCACTGTTAATACTGTGTACAAAGACAATCCTTCATATCATCCATCTATTTCTTGACCTGAGCTGTTCGATACTATTTGATTGATCATAAAGAAGCGTGGGGTGAGAATTGAAAAGAAAAGTATTATTTCATTATGTCAGGTCCAAATTTATATCGTAAAGGCGTTGAAATCACAAGTACATCACACGAATAACGAAAAACTGTAATGCTTAAAACGCGGTTGACAAGTTGTATCAGCGAAAATAGGTATAAATCTGTAAAGAAAGTGAATATTGGGGGCTACTTTATACAAAGTGTTATGAAAAATGCAGCTGGCGACCTTTGACACTTGCGTAAGCTAAGAACCACATTGTATTTTTATCACACAATCTCTAAGCTAGTGTATCTTCCCAAATTTTGGCCATATCGTCGCAAAAAAATGCCAAATGTCTCTCCACTCCACAAAGAAAGCTATTTTATTTAGGCTGTTACTACTGCAGTGGCAGCCGTATAACTATGACATGCAAATTGGGCGACATAAAATTAATTTTCCTTTATTGCTTGCAGCTGTGCTGATTAATGAAGCTGCTGCTTCTCTAGGAGGCGGTGTTGGAGGAGGCAGAGAAGATACCGCAAGTGAATGAATCTAAAATAGAGCCAGACTCATGCCGAAGTCCAGAAGTTGACGAATTCGCTTTCTCTTTGAATAAAGTGATGAAATTGAACTTTAGGTGACTTTGCTTTATGGGGTTTAACGTCCCGAAGCGACTCAGGCTATGAGAGACGCCGTACAGGAGGGCTGTGGATGGATTCGACCACATGGGCTTCATTCAACGGACACTAAAGAAAAAAAATCCACAGCATATTCACGGGGTGAATGATGAAGAGTGGGGCGAAGCTTGGGAGGGAATCATAGGTAAACCGTGAATACTCCGAGCGAAAGTGAAAGCGCACCAACAGCGAGCGGATTTTATTACAATGGTCCCCGTAGCATACGTCGCTGCACTAAATCGAATGATTGCCTTCCACCAATGACACGCCTCATATGTGAATCTTCCGTGAACTCTGCCCGGTGCATCATCAATGACGTAAGATAGGGCGTGTTTACACTAAAGGGTCGATGAGAGTCATGACGGCTTGCAGCTCGCTTTAGTTTTACATGTACGCTGTGAATTTTTCTTGTTTAATCACGCACAAGAGAAATCTCACACAGGCACTACCTTGGAGGTCGAAAATCACACCATCTCCCGCTAGAGGGGACCATGGGGCGATGCGAAGCAGCGTTTCGGCATGTAGAGCCCGCGTTTCAGAGGGGAGGGGAGAGAGGCAAAGGGAGAGGGGAGGGGAAATGGGAAGTGGAGAGGAGGAGTGCAGAGAGAGAGGTGTGTGGAGAGGGCTTTCGCATGCGCAGTAAGGGTTGTCACGCCACACACCACCACCGGATTCAACTCCGCTATGAGATGCTTCACATCTAAGAACGCCATCTAGCGTGCATTCACACAACCGCCATATTGAACACATCTCTATGGGACAGCGCCATCTAGTATATCGTCACCCAACTGCAGTTTGCATGCATCTCTATGGGGCAGCGCCCTCTATTGAATGATATGGGAGACGCCACGGCGGGCGAACGGAGGATAGAGCGACGACCGACCAGGTGATGCTATAAGGAGCTTCGCCCCTAAAAAAACGATTCTTCGCGTACTACTAAATTACTCTTTCACAATACCAAGGTTGCCAAGCTTGCCACGAGGAGAGAACGCGCGAGAAAATGAGCTAAAAGGTAAGGCTTGTGGCGACACCACCTTGAATTCCACGCGTCAAACACCCAGACCTCGTAGCTTTTGACGGCGTCTACTTGGCCCTACATGTTCCTAATCAGAAAAACCGAATTTGACTGTACTCTGAGGTGGCCAGATACTTAAGAAATTAACTTTCAGAAATTTTCGTTGAGCCAAATCATCAAAAAACGAAAAACACACTTTGAAACCTGTGACGTTCGATGCGAAATTTAAAAATGACACTTTGATCTTGATTTTCTTTGATAATAATAAGCCTATTATAGCGAAATTAAAGTCATTAGAGCTTTTTTAGTAAAGTTTATCAATCTGAACTGATTCATTGTTTAACATTAGTGTCCCTTAAAAGTGCATTTTAATGGCACAGCACACGAGCCTTTAGCATTTCGTCTCTCTCGATATGAAATCGCCCGGCTCGGATATAACCCACGTTCTTCGGGTCGCTATCCGGCAATGTAACCACTATGGCACTGTTGCGAAAAAGGCGAAGATTTACCACTTTGTTTTTATTATACATGAGCAAATAAAGACCGTGGGTATGCTCTTTCTGCGCGCTGTATGTTCTCAAAGCAGTGTACGATGATCAATCACAGAACCAACAAATCAAAATTTATTTGACGAACAGCATGGAAATAACGCGAAAAAAAAATCCAGCAGATCCCACGCACTGTGGCAATCGATGTAATGCGAAGCAGCCAGCAAAGAGCTGCATATATCACCTTGCTTGTCTTTGAGCCAAATGAAATTATTCATGCCATGGCATCTAGTTCACCATATATTGCGTGTTTGCCATACGCATGCATGCACAATCTGGTTTATACCATGCTCATGAAACGTATATTCTGGTATATAAAATGCATGACCTGTCATTTATGTTCACGCACTCGTGTCATGCCAGACACTTTTTCGGTTTATATCCAGTTGAGAAAGGGCCGGACGCGCACCGTGACAGTGTCATGTAAATCATACCATACATGACATGCATATATCATGATTCGCATGTGAGGGCCTGTCATTTATGTTCGTCATACAGTCACATCGCGCAATACCAATTTTTGGTGAATACCTAGCGTATATCAAACGAGAGGAACGGCCGCGAATGCACCATGAGCGTGGCATGTAAATCATGACATACATATGACATAAATGACATGTTGTCATGGTTTTCATGTTACCACACCTCTCATTTACGTTCGTCGTACAGTCGTGTTGCGCATTACCAATTTCGGTGTACATCAAGCTAGCGAAACGGCCGCAAATGCACCATGAGCGTGGCATGTAAATCATGACATGCATGTCATGGTTTTCATGTTACCAACTGTTATTCTTGTTCTTCATACAGTCATATCGCGCAATACCAGTTTTGTTGTATATCAACCTAGCGAAACGGCCGCGAGTGCTCCCTGAGCGTGGCATGTAAATCATGTCGTACATGACATGCATGTCCCGATTTTCATGTTACCACCTCTCATTTACGTTCGTTATACAGTCGCGTCGCGCATTACCAATTATGGTGTATATCAATCTAGCGAAACGGCCGCGAATGCACCAAGAGCGTGGCATGTAAATCATGTCGTACATGACATGCATGTTATGATTTTCATGTTACCACGTGTCAGTTATGTTCTTCATACAGAAACGTCTCGTCATACCTGTTTTCGTATATCTCCATTAACTTAAACGGCCGCTAACGCCCCGAGACGATCTCATGTAAATCACGCTGCACATGACATGGGTGTCACGATTTGCACGTTAGGACTTGTCATTATGTTCGTCATGAGCTCTTGTCACGCCATACCAACTTTGGTATATATGAAGTTAAAGGAAAGGCCGCAAGAGACCCGAGACCGTTTAATGTAAATCATGCTGTTCATGACATGCGTGTCATAATTTTCATGTTCTGACATGTCATTTATGTTCGTAATACGGTCATGTTATGCCATCCCAATTTTGGTATACAGCCGATTAACGAAACGGCCAGGAGAGCACACAGTCGTAGGCGGCTAGATAGATAGATAGACAGATAGATACGCCCAAAGTCGCAGAAGATCGCTAAGAAATGCCTCGCATTTAGAAGCTCCCGAATGTGAGCCACGTCGGCGCGGGCGAACGGGCGGCAGCGCCGGTGGGTGCTTCGCAGGCCAGGCACGCCTTCTTGGCGTGGAGAAGCATGCGCCCGGGAAGCGCGGAGTCTCCTACTTTTGCTGCAAATAAGTCTTCCACGCGCACCATAGAGTTTCCTACAATACTTACTAGAGGGAATTGGGGCGCTAGTGTCTATGGGAGCTGCACGCATCACGCTTCAGCCAGCATGGGAATGATGAGTTGTACACAAATTTGTCTAAATTCGTTCTTTCGGCTCCGTTTGGCTGCGCGTCGCCTGCATCCGCTTTGTTGCAAAACAAAGTTAAGCAAATTCAGCAGTTCTACTTCACCACTTTCACTTTTTTAGGCTCACCAAATCAAACCTGGTCACGAAGTTCAAAACGGTCTATTCTTTTATCCGAAGCGAACGCCAAAACACAGCAATAAACAAAGCCACTAGTACGCTTGAAGCCGCAAGCACGAAGACTAGCAAAATTTGTGTACTACACATCATTCCCATGGTAGCTGAACGATCGCAGCGCCAGAGTCCCCTCTAGTTAATTTTAGGAAACTCTATGACACGCACCACCACTCCGCATAACGCTGCTCTGTCTTGAGATGGCCGGTACGGGTGGCCCTCACAAATAAGGTAGCTTGCGTAAGATGTTGCACTAGAAGTTTGTGAGGATGAGAGACACTTCTACGAGGCTTCAGACATAATCACCATAAGAAAATTTGGTGGGGGAGTCTGCATTCTTAAAACAGTAACTCGTGTTTTGTGGCTCTTCTTACCAGCACTGAAGTTGCTCCAATGATACCAATTAACTTTTTAAACAACCAGCCCATAGAATGTGTGTATGACTATGCAGATACCTAGGGCAATCAGCATATGCGTAGCAAAATTATGAATAGAAAATTGAGTGGTTAACTTGAGGAGCCAATGTACTTTGTGAAGGTGCATGAGCAGCAAAGCTGTTTATTGTACAACAGAGCTGGCAGAGAGCATCGAACCATAGCCGATCACACACCCTGCAACTTGGAACTCGAAATTCTGAATGTCTTCCTAGGAACGTTCTTTTGAATTTTGTGTGTGCTCCTTTGATGTTTTCTATATGGGCAGCATTTGTCTTTTTTGCGCAACATACATTCTCGCTTCTGGCACGATCTTGGGGAACCATTTGAGCAGGGCGTGTGCTTTTTCGCATTCTCCGCTTGTCGATAGTGGCGTCCTGTCTCGCTTGCCGCGTACGCTTGGTGCTCCATGCACAATCTTCATAGTGTTTGATGCCCATGCGTTCCATTCTTCATTTGTCAGGTGGTTGGCACGGTGAAGAAGGCTGCATCAAGACTGGGAAATAGGGAAACTGTATTTGGGGGAACTTGGGCCCAGGAAATCAAAGCTCAAAATAAAGGCGATACACGCTGTGCCGGTAGTCGGTCATCGAGTAATCAGTTCCAGAGTAAACTCTACTGTTCGCGTTGCGCGTAGAAGCTTATCAGAAAAATACAAAACCATCGTTAATGCTCTACACTGTGGTGGAGCGTGCGCAATACAGTGGTTGCACGTGCAAAGGGTCCGGTCACATTAAAAACAGATAAAGGAGCGCATGTGGCAATAACTGTGGACCAGTGGTAAGTAGCGGGGTTCGCCAACTTTCGTTGGCACATCTGTTTTTGCCCGTGAGCAGCCTTACTTTTAGTGGACCAGTGGTCAGTAGCGGCTGAAGGAAAGACTTGCTGCTCATACGAACGAAACAAAAATCTAAAACACAAAGGCTAAGACATCTTAACCTTTCTTCTCTCGCTTTATTTCTTGTTCTGTTTGCGCCACAACTCTTCGGTTAAGCTACGCGGTAACTCGCCCAACTACACTTTGCTAAAGATGAGGGGTAGTAAATGCGTTTGCGCTGGCGGCTGAGAAACGACGCATAAAATAAAACGTTTGAGATAATCAAGCTCAGCGTCTGACAATACTGTGGTGTCATGGGAAGCCTGTGTGATGTCATGCTGATAGCGCGGCGCTCATCGCCATATAAGCGCTGTCAATCGGGCGCTCCGTGTCAGTTCTGGCTTAGTCCTCACGCACTAATAAACCGCTTTCATTGATCGCCACTCATTACCTCTCTGGCTCTGCCTCGTCCCGCGCGGCTACAACAAACTGGCGACGAGATGGGACGAGCGATTTACCTTGTGACAGAGAAACACAAGTATCGCAAATAAGCTTGGAGTTAGACCACAAAAAAGCCTGGATTTCTTGCTCAGTGCGGTGCAAGGGACCATCAGCGCTATTCACCCCAAACCATATAGACGGAAACGCCCACCGGGTTTGAGAGAAGAAAATTCTGCGATGCCTGTGTGTACAATGGCGGCGGAATCACTGCACTGTTTCCGATGCGACGCAAGGCATGAAGCATCTATCTGCAAATTTCGCAACTATCGTTGTCGGTTGTGGAAACTTGTTCGACACTTGGTGAAAATGTGCAGGGACAGAAAAAGAGACAGAAGCATAGATGAGGACAGTGACGCAGGTGAAAATCGGCAGAGACAGAGAGTCAGAAGTATAGATGGAGGACAAGGACGCAAGTGAACTTGGGACAGTGACGCAGGCGAAAATGTGCCAGGACAGAAGTAGAGTCAGCACTATAGATGGAGGACAGTGACGCAGGCGAAAGTGTGCAGGGAGAGAAGTAGAGGCAGAAGTATAGATGAGGACAGTGACGCAGGCGAAAATGTGCCGGGACAGAAGTAGAGTCAGAAGTATAAATGGAGGACAGTGACGCAGGCGAAAATGTGCCGGGACAGAAGTAGAGTCAGAAGTATAGATGGAGGACAGTGACGCAGGCGAAAATGTGCAGGGACAGAAGTAGAGACAGAAGTATGGATGTGGACAGTGATGCAGGTGAAAATGGGCAGGAACAGAAGTCGAGTCGAAGTATCGATGGAAGACAAGGACGCAAGTGAACTTGGGACAGTGACGCAGGCGAAAATGTGCCGCGACAGAAGTAGAGACAGAAGTACAGATGAGGACAGTGATGCAGGTGAAAATGGGCAGGGACAGAAGTAGATTCAGAAGTATATATGGAGGACATGGACGCAAGTGGACTTGGGACGGTGACGCAGGCGACAACGTGCCGGGACAGAATTAGAGTCAGAAGTACAGATGGAGGACAGTGACGCAGGCGAAAGTGTGCAGGGACAGAAGTAGAGACATAAGTATAGATAAAGACAGTGATGTAGTTTAAAATGGGCAGGGACAGAAGTAGAGTCAGAAGTATAAATGGAAGACAAGGACACAAGTGAACTTGGGACAGTGACGCAGGCGAAATTGTGCCGGGACAGAATAGAGTCAGATGTATATATGAAGGTCAGTGACGCAGGCGAAAATGTGCAGGGACAAAAGTAGAGACAGAAGTATAGATGAGGACAGCGATGCAGGTGAAAATGGGCAGGGACAGAAGTAGAGTCAGAAGTATAGATGGAGGGCAAAGACGCAAGTGAACTTGGGACAGTGACGCAGGCGAAAACGTGCGGGGACAGAAGTAGAGTGAGAAGTATAGATGGAGGACAGTGACGCAGGCGAAAGTGTGCAGGGAGAGAAGTAGAGACAGAAGTATAGATAAGGACAGTGATGCGGGTGAAAATAGGCAGGGACAGGAGTAGAGTGAAAAGTATAGATGGATGACAAGGACGCAAGTGAGTGACGCAGGCGAAAATGTGCCAGGCCAGAAGTAGTCAGAAGTATAGATGGAGGACAGTGACGCAGACGAAAATGTGCAGGGAGAGAAGTAGAGACAGAAGTATAGATGAGGGCAGTGATGCGGGTGAAAATAGGCAGGGACAGAAGTAGAGTGAAAAGTATAGATGGATGACAAGGACGTAAGTGAGTGACGCAGGCGAAAATGTGCCAGGACAGAAGTAGAGTCAGAAGTATAGATGGAGGACAGTGACGCAGGCGAAAATGTGCAGGGACAGAAGTAGAGACAAAAATTTAGATGAGGACAGTGACGTAGGTGAAAATTGGCAGGGACAGAAGTAGAGTCAGAAGTATAGATGGAAGACAAGGACGCAAGTGAACTTGGCACAGAGATGCAGGCGAAAATGTGCCAGGACAGAAGTAGAGTCAGAAGTATAGATGGGGGACAGTGATGCAGGTGAAAATGTGCCGGGACAGAAGTGGAGTCAGAAGTATAGATGGAGGACAGTGACACAGGCGAAAATGTGCAGGGACAGAAGCGGAGACAGAAGTATAGACGAGCACAGTTATGCAAGTGAAAATGTGCAGGGACAGAAGTAGATACCGAAGTATAAATGAGGACAATGACGCAGCTGAACTTGGGACAGTCATGCAGGTGAAAATGTACAGAGAGAGAAGTAGAGAGAGAAGTATAGATGAGGACAGTGACGCAGGTGAACTTGGGACAGTGACGCAGGTGGAAATATGCAGCGACAGAAGTAGAGATAGAAGTATAGATGAGGACAGTGACGAAGGTGCAAATGTGCAGGGACGAAGTAGAGACAGATGTATAGATGGGGACAGTGACGCAGCTGAACCTATGACAGTGACGCAGGCGACAATGCGCAGGGACAGAAGCAGAGACAAAAGTATAGATGAGGACAGTGACGGAAGGTGAACTTGGTGAACTTTGAATGATTTTTTTAGGTAATTCTTAAAAATTTCGTTTTTTTTCTGACAATCTTGTTGCTCACCTGAGGGTGCTCGAGCCAGCACGTTGGCTTAAATACGCTGTTCATTTCGCTCTTTGCACAGTGTGCTTGTTACGGACCGCACCATGCGCGTCGTCTGGGTCAACGTGCCCCGTGCAGAGCTCGGTGTCCGGTGAGAACGCAAACGTCACTATGTAGCCGTATTACAAGGATGTTTTTTTCTCCTTTAATTAGTAATTTCTGATTCTGTCGTGATCACTCGCAAGCTGGCAGCAGTTACAGGGCTTATGTGCTCAGTTTGCCTTTGCCTTCTTTCCTTGCAATCTTGGCATCTCTGTGTAACAGAATGCCTTGACTGGCAATTAGTGTACTTAGGGCTCAATAATAAGGTAAATAATAGGTTTTATTAAGGTTCAAACTTGCAATTCCCAGTCTAAGGTATCGTCCTTTCTTTAAACTTTGTCCTTGGGTAGGGGGCGGCGCCGACCTGCGTTGTTTGGCCCTTGTTTGTTGTTTCGAGCCTTCCATGCAGGCGATCCGCCCCTCTTGCCCCATTTGATTTGCGCGCGCTTTTCTCTCAGACAGCGCAGCCTACGCTACCTTGGTGTCCTGGTAGTGACAACTGGCGCAATTTCCGGAAAAACTGGCGCAATTTCCACTACTGTAGCTGCACTGGTTTCGAGATATTGCAGATCAAAGGAGTCTACAGTTTAGCGCTTTTAGGACGCCGGCTACTCCCGCCACGAGAGTCACTGGCTCGAACCCCGCCGACGATCCTTTTTTTTCTCTCCTACGAGCTCTCTGTTTCCGAGTATCTGCACGGGGCTTCGTGCCTACGACTTATTGTCCACTCTTAATACTCTGATTGTCTCCCCTTTTTTGTTCTCTCCTTTGCCTTTTTTTCAAGGAAGGATGGCTTCGAATGTACATGTTCTAATATATCCTCTTGCCCCGGCTGATTGCCACATCTGTAGCCACATTGAGCGCACATACAGTGCTTTGCAGCGCCAATAAGGACAAGCACGATTTGTGCATCGAGTGGCGCTGCTGCTGTTGCGATCTTGTGTCGGCAAGTGCTCAGAAACTGGTGGCTCATCACTGGAGATGCGCGCGCAACAAAGAGGCCAACGCGCCATTGAGAACCTAGCTTCTACATCATATTCGGACCAGGAGTCCTCAAAATCAGAATCCCCAAAACCTTCGCAGGTGTCGCGTCCAGTCGGCCAAAGGGACAGTGATGTCCTCGTGGACTACCCGCCCAGTAAGAATGTCTGTGCGACGTGCGGTGCTGCCCTCTCCTCGCGCGTCTTACTCAAGGACCACTATAAAAGCAAACATAGGCTGCAGGTCTATTGGCGTTGCTCGTGCTGCCTGACAGCGCTTTACAAAACTTCACACTCAGCATCGGCACACTTTGCCAAATGCCGCAAGAGGCAGAGCACGTCAGGCCGCGGTCCCGTTTTGTCAGTAGACGGCCTAAATCCCGCACCGTCAGAAAACAGAGGCACAACGCACCTCAAGCCACGTCGGCCAACTCGCAAGACACGTCATGACACTGAATCCTCTTTCCGTAATGATGGAAAGAGGATTCAGTACAGATGGTCGGAGGAGGAGATGCGACGTGTCGCAGCCGTCAGGTACAGACTGGGGGACCTCGCCTCCAATTACCAAACAAGTTTCCATGTACGTGGTCGCACTTGCCAGGAGGTCGCGGCGCTCGTGTCAACGACGCGTTCCTGGAGATCGAGGCCAGCTACAGGCGAGAGCGGGCGGCTCATGTCGGCGGGTGGCACGGCGGTCACCTCTTCGGTACCCCGAAGTTCGCCAGAACTTGTACGGGACGGATGGCTAGCCAGTCTGACGTTCAGCACTTGGCTAATGTAGTTAACAGGGCCAGCCTGGCAGAGATCCTCGAGACGTCTTCGTCCTCCTCCTCGTCTTCCCCATCAGGCGGAGCAGTGCCGGCTACCGAACCTGGGCAGGCGTCCTCTCTTGACGCCACTGAGGCAATTAATGTCATGCAAGCGCCCTTCGCCGGGTCGACCGCTTTGCCACCGAAGGGTATTGCACTCATTGGGGCACCTGATGCTTCTGCGCCTACGTGCGCTGCCCAGGTGTCCAATCGTTCTCTTATGGAGACCGATCAGAATGCCGGCCAGGGGTCGCTACAAGAGGTTCGTGCAGTACAACGACGCTTGTCCCCCTTTGCCAGGAGGGATACTATTGACAGCGACTCACGAACCCTTCGGACACCCGCGCTCGCCTCACCAGAACCCCACCCGGTATCAGGGGGGAAGGTGCTAATGTGGCTGATGGGTCGAACAGGGACGGAAGCCCTGACAGAGGAATCCCCTCGTGCGTGCTTGGCCGTTTGCCCCTCCCTACATCGCTCCCTGACGAGGACCGGGCTGTTCCCGCACCTCTGGGCAACTGGGGATCCGGCCGCGGTGTCTCCTGTACGCCCCCCCCCCCCCGCAAAGCTCTGAACTCGCCTATATCAATCCCCTCTCCCATCGTGCCGTTGACATGCGGCGCCGGTTCGCCGACCGCGGGTGACCCTGGCGACGCGGCCACAAAAAGGTTTAGGTCGTCAGCTGTACCTACGGACAGTGATTATATGCCATGGACCGACGAACAAATCTGTATTCTGGCACAGGCAGAGGCTAGCCTGCCCATTGGGACCCGCCTTATAAACGTGGCACTGGCGGCGGTGTACCCATCTCCATCACTTGATGCCATAAAGGGCCTTCGTAGGCAGCCCCGCTACAGGGTCATGCTGGCCCAGCAGTCTGCCTAATTATCTCCGTCGTCGCATGCGCCTTCGACGAACACGCTCGCCCCTCGGGGCGGAAAGCGAGGAGAGCGAGGATGCCGTTGATGCATCAATGGGGCCGCCGGCCCACGAGCTTTTGTATTCATTTGGCCTACACGATAGCGGACTCGCTACGAACTTGACGGAGGTCCCGCTTACAATGTCCGTCCTTGCTACCATATACAATCACTTTGGTATCCGACCTAGAGGTGTGCACGGGCTCCGGGTTACCCGAAAGCCCGAGCCCGGCCCGGCCCGCGGGCCGGGCTCGGGCGGGCTGACGTACTTTCAGCTCGGGCCCGGGCCGGGCTCGGGCTACTTGGAGTTTTATCGGGCCGGGCTCGGCCCGGCGCAAAGCCCGACTCAAGCCCGAAATATATAGAATGAGCGGGGATTGTTTTCCACCACGCATACAGCGCCTTTTCCGCGACCGCCCTTTACCGCTTTTCTTTTCCATTCGCTACTTTAAACAAAAGGGGAATAGGTAAAGCACTGCCTCTGTTTCACTCCGACAAACAGAGAAGTAACACCACCTGAGCTAGTGACGGCGCCACGCGACTGTTCGCGTTAGATTTAAGGCCAAATCCCATCCCATATGAGTGAAAATACACGCGACAGCGACGAGCGACTCGACGTAGATCGCCTTCGTGCTAGCTGACGCTTGCATGGGCATACCCCATACATATGACGGCTTTGGCGAGCGAACTCCATTGTTGCTGGCATGAGGCCGTCTACTTGAATACCAAAAGTGCCGCGCTGTCGCAGGTATGCGATGCAAATAAAATTCCCAAGCTTGCCAGGCTGGCAATAAAGATATTAGCAATTCCGGCGACGATTGCAAGCAGCGAACGTAACTTCAGTTCGGCGGCCTACATTATGCAAAAGCGCCGCACTTCGTCGAAGCCGGAATCGTTGGACTCCTCGCTGTTTTTGCACGAGAATTTGTAATCTGTGTAATAGAGACTGTTCGTCGTGTGTAGTTTGATGATATTTGATATGCTCAATAAAATACCAAATTACCGGAAAAGAGTGTTTTGTTTTCGCAGCGAACCTTCAAAAAGGCGGGGCGGGCCGGGCCGGGCCGGGCCCGTGATTGTGTTTTCGTACGTCGGGCCGGGCCGGGCGGGCTCACAGCCCGTTGCTGTCGGGCTCGGGCGGGCCTTCGACAAAGGCAGCGGGCCCGGGCCGGGCTCGGGCTCGGAAATACGGCCCGTGCACAGCTCTAATCCGACCACGCAAGCCCAAACCCAAAAGCCAGGCGGCTAAACCTGTCCTCGAGAGGCAGCCCGGGGAACGCTCAAGGGCCTTTAAGCGACGCAGATACAGGGAGCACCAGCGGTTGTACCGCCTTGGGCCGGGTATCCAGGAATTAACCGCCAACTCGACCGGCGCATGCGCAATATCTTTACAGGACATGCATGATACTTTCGACCGCATATTCTGTGATGAGTCGCCACCAGTTGAAACTGTGTGCATCATCAATGGTTCACTTCCCAAAAAATGTCCACTGACCACTGCAAATTAGGTTAAGCAAGCCCTCAACAACATGGCATTGGGCAGCTCCGGGTCCCGATGGCCTCACTACCCGGGATCTAAGAAAAATTCCAGTCGCCGTTTTGGCACTACTCGTAAATAACTGGCTCAGGCATCATCACCTTCCAGATGACCTCAGAGTATCCCGGACTGTGTTTATTCCTAAATGTCCTAATGCCTCATCACCCTCGGAGCTGCGCCCAATTACCATTTCTTCTGTTCTAGTAAGGCTATTTTCCAGAGTCTTATTAGCACGACTTCAGTCTCACTATTTCTTTCACCCCCTTCAGAGTGGATTTTCTGCTGACAGGGCGGCGCAGTCAAACCTTTTACTGCTCCAAGGTCTAATGAAGCACGCCGGCCGACACAATCGCAACTTTTTTTCTGCTTCGCTTGACCTTCGGAAAGCATTTGATAGTGTAAGCCATGCCGCCCTCCTCACGTCTTTACGAGAGGGTGGGGCGCATGAAGGCTATGTAACTGCCATCACCGATATGTATTGTTCTCAATCCACTGTATACAGTTACAGGGGCCAGTCCGACGGCGTTCGGGTCTATGTGCAGCGCGGTATTAAACAGGGAGACCTCTTGTCACCCTCCCTGTTTAATCTGACTCTAGACCCGCTGCTGCATAGCCTGAACTGGTCGGGCTTCGGCTATCAGATTCAAGGAACTACTGTGTCCGCTCTTGCTTACGCTGATGATATCATTCTGGTGGCATCCACTCAAGAAGAACTGTCAATGAACTTGGAAGTAGCCCAGCACCATTTTAGCAAGATTGGATTGGCATTAAACCCTCGTAAAACCCAGCACTTTGGCTGGAGGTACGAGGCCCACCGGCTCAAGTGGTTCGATTACGATGTCCCTCCACTTTGGTTGGGGGACTCCGTGCTCCAACCTAAGAGCCGGAATGAACCCAATTGGTATCTCGGCCTCGACCTTTTCGTAAACAAACATCCGAAGGCTTCAGTTGATTTAATTCAAAAAGAATTGGATCTCATACATTCGGCCCAACTGAAGCCTTTCCAAAAACTCCGCTACATCTCTACCGTTTTGGTTCCGAAATTGCTCTATGCTGCTTCTGCTTCGCTGACGGTTCTTCAAGTAACCTCTGCCTTAGACAGATGCATCAGGCAGCAGATTAAAAGGTTACTCCATTTCCCTGCATCCTTTCCTGACTTCATGGTTCATGCCCCCCATCGAGCAGGTGGCCTAGGCGTCCTGGAGCTCTCCCGTGTCTCTGGCGAGGTACAAGTTCAGTGCTACGCGCGGCTCCAACGCCTGGGTTCACCAATTGTGGATGCTGTGCTGGAGGGCGCCTTGGATGGCTTCCGGCGGGAAATTGAGGAGAAGATGGGTGTCCCGTCTGGGATCGTCGAGGCATCAGCCCTAAACAAAGCACTTCGAGAGGCCCGTCTAACATATTTGGAGGACTCTAGACAAAATACACTAATAAGAGCCTCTTTGCTTTGGAGGATGATCCTGTCGGGAGCAGGTGGCTCTGGCCTAATGCCAGGTTCATGAGTGACGGTGACCGCATCAAAGCCTTACGGCTGCGCACCAACCTCTTCCCTTTGAAATCGGCACAGTAAGGACGATTCGGCCCGGCTATGCAGACTGTGCGATAAGGCATCAGAAACACCCTATCATATCCTCCAGACATGTGAGGCCGTCCACGAGCCGCGTTGCTCACGGCATAACTTCATTTGCAAGGCCACCACTAACAAAATTCACTCAATTCATCCCGATACTGGTATCTCAACCGACCGCCTTCTTGTGACCGGCGACGGTACCAGGCTTCGTCCTGATATCGTCGTCTAGCTCAAGAAAAAAACATTCATATTGGATGTGGCGATCGCTTGGGATGCCAGGACAGAGACCTTGGAGGCCATGTGTGCTCACAAAAAAGAAAAATACACACCTCTGGTCCCTGTGCTCCGCCAACGCAGACCGCAGTGCGATGTTTCTGTTTCAGGTCTGGCGTTCGGGGCACGCGGTCTCATATGTCCAAGCACGAAACGGGCAGCAAAAGAAATTGGTCTTAAAGAGAGGGATCTTGCCTGGTTAGGCGCTAGAACACTGGTTGGCAGCTTGGTCTGCCTCAATCGTTTTTCTGAAAAAGTTGCTTAACAGGGGTAACTTGCTGTCCATTTCTTGCCTGCGTCCGTCCGCTCCCCCCTTTTTTTTCCTCTCTCGTTCATAGTCACCTCACTTTTTTCTCCTGACAATCACCTCACTCTTTCCTTTCTTTCTTTTTTTAATATATCTATGTAAGCACGGTGCTTTTGTACAAATTTCTGTATATGTTCCTGCGTTTCTGCAGGATCTCTGCACTCAATTTCTGTATTTATTTTGCAGTACAACATTGTCTACACTTTTTCAAGGTCTATATAAGGCCTCAACCGGAGAAAACCATGACATGTGTTACTTGTCGGTCGTCAGCCAAAATGTGCGTGACGGTCCACCCCGGCTACAAAGCCAAGTTCTCCATATCTTTTTAGTTGATTTTATTGCATGTATTATTTTTTTGTGTCTTCTCGTGTTATCACTTTTTATCTTTTTTTTTATTCGCGGAACGAGGCTTTTATCAGCGGCTGCCCGGTACGACAAACACCAGGGCCATTCAACTATTAGGGATCCTACCTGGATTCCCCTTAAAGGGCCCCTCACCAGGCCACATAGCAAATTTTAGCTAGACGCTGGAAGTTGTGCCGCAAGATTTTTTCAAATCGGTTCATTACGAGCTGAGAAAAACAATAATTTGTAGCGGAGCGAGACCATGATGCGAGGAGACGAGTTTCAAACCCTTGCCACTCGCTCCGTCTAGCCTTAGCAAGCCAAATGCCTTCCCTGCCCTCTTCACTTGACACATACGCATGAACACATCATGCGCATGTATGGTCACGTGCGCATGACGTGCCCGAGCCAGCCCGGGCACGCAAGCGTCGTTGCACGGCCGCTACCTTTTTTTTTTTTTCAAGTAGCGGACGTAGGCGTGGTGTCGGCGTTCTCTGTGGTGTACTGCCCGTTTCTGCGGGACGGGCATGAAAGTTGAGACATTTGTACGGGAACGAGAGTGGCGGTATCATGAGCCAGTGCCGCATTAACGTTTACTTGGACGCGGTAGAATAAATGAGCATAATGAGGGCTCGGACGCGCCAGAACATTACTTTCGTTTCCAGGGCTGGCGTCTGCTCGATGCACTAACCGCGGGGACACGAACGCATGGGAGAGAGAGGCACATTAGCCCCGCATCTCGCTGCAAATCACGAAAAAAAAATTGAAAAAGACACACACATTCCCTTTGTGTGTCTCATCATTTTTCTCAAGTTTTATTAATCTATTCAAGCAACAAATTACACAAGCTACACATGTCGTGTCAAATAATTATTGCAGTGTCACATGCTACTGTTGGCGACGTCAGAGCACAGTCGTCTACGTAGAGGAGCGACGTCACAGCACTACCATCTACGTAGGGCCATTTTCTCATGAACGCCATCCCCTCACTCTCTAAAGCGCGAGCCCGTGAGAGGAAGGGCAAGCAGCGTTCACCTTGAAATTTCACCCATTTCCGCGGCGCGTAGCGTTGCAAAGTTTGGCAGACGTGATCGTGAACGCCCAGCGTTGCATTGCTCTCGTTAGTTCAAAATTGTCAAACCTGGTGAGGGGCCCTTTAAACAGAAGTGACCCCAGGAAGAACGTGGGCTCTTTCACCTGGCGTCGGCGTCGGCTACGCATCTGTTTGCCGGACAGCCGCTCAACCCCTGCTGAAAAAAAATCCGGCAGATCCCACGCACTGTGGGAATCGATGTAATGCGAAGCAGCCAGCAAAGAGCTGCATACATCGCTTTGTTTATTTTTGAGCCCAATGAAATCATTCATGCCATGTCATCTAGTTCACCATATATCGCATGTTTGCCATGCACGCGTGCATGCGCAATATGGTATATACCATGCCAATGAAACGCATATTCTGGTATATACACCGCATGACCGGTGATTTATGTTCATCACGCACTCTTGTCATGCAATACCAATTTAGGTATATATCTAGTTATCTAAACGGCCGGAAGCGCACCATAACAGTGTCATGTAAATCATACCGTACCTGACATGCATAACATAATTCGCATGTTAGGACCTCTCATTTATATTCGTCATACAGTCACATTGCACAATACCAATGTTAGTGTATATCAAACGAGCGAAATGGCCGCGAGTCCACCATACGTGTGGCATGTAAATCATGCCATACATGACATGCATGCTATGGGTTTCATGTTACCACCTCTAATTTACGTTCGTCATACAGTCGCGTCGTGCAATAACAATTTTGGTGTATATCGAGCCCGCGAAAGTCCGCGAATGCACCATGAGCGTGGCATCTAAATCATGACATGCATGTCATAGTTTTCATGTTACCACCTGTTATTCAGGTTCTTGATACAGTCACATCGCGCAATACTAATTTTGGTGCATATCAACCTAGCGAAAAGGCCGCGACTGCGTCATGAGCGTGGCATGTAAATCATGACATACATGACATGCATATCATGGTTTTCATGTTACCACCTCTAATATACGTTCGTCATACAGTCGCGTCGTGCAATACCAATTTTGGTGTATATCAAGCCCGCGAAACGGCCGCGAATGCACCACGAGCGTGGCATGTAAATCATAACATATGTCATGCATGTCATGGTTTTCATGTTACCACCTGTTATTCATGTTCTTCATATAGTCACATCGCGCAATACCAATTTTGGTGTATATCAACCTAGCGAAACGGCCGCGAGTGCGTCATGAGCGTGGCATGTAAATCGTGACGTGCATGACACGCGTGTAATGATTTTCATGTTACCACGTGTCAGTTATGTTCGTCATGTCTAAATGTCCCGTCATACCAGTTTTCGTATATATCCATTCATTTTAACGGCCGCGAGCTCCCCGAGACCATGTCATGTAAATCATGCCGCACATGACATGCGTGTCATGATTTGCACGTTAGGACCTGTCATTATGTTCGCCATGAACTGTTGTCACGTCATACCAGTTTTGGTACATATGAAATTAACGGAATGGCCGCAAGAGCCCCAAGGCCGTGGAATATAAATTATGCTGTTCATGACATGCATGTCATGATTTTCATGTTATGACCTGTCATTTATGTTCGTAATACGGTCATGTTATTCCTTACCAGTTTTGGTATACATCCGATTAATGAAACGGCCAGGAGAGCACAAAGTCGTAGGCGGCTAGATAGATAGATAGATAGATAGATAGATAGATAGATAGATAGATAGATAGATAGATAGATAGATAGATAGATAGATAGATAGATAGATAGATAGATAGATAGATAGATACGCTCAAACTCGCAGAAGTTCGCTAAGAAATGCTTCGCATTTAAAATCTATTCAGCTGTAAATGGGGAAAAATAAAAGTGTATATAGATGAGGGCAATGACGCAGCTGAACTTGGGACAGTCATGCAGGTGAAAATGTACAGGGAGAGAAGTAGAGAGAGAAGTATAGATGAGGACAGTGACGCAGGTGAACTTGGGACAGTGACGCAGGTGGAAATATGCAGCGACAGAAGTAGAGATAGAAGTATAGATGAGGACAGTGACGCAGGTGCAAATGTGCAGGGACGAAGTAGAGACAGATGTATAGATGGGGACAGTGACGCAGCTGAACCTATGACAGTGACGCAGGCGACAATGCGCAGGGACAGAAGCAGAGACAAAAGTATAGATGAGGACAGTGATGCGGGTGAAAATAGGCAGGGACAGAAGTAGAGTGAAAAGTATAGATGGATGACAAGGACGTAAGTGAGTGACGCAGGCGAAAATGTGCCAGGACAGAAGTAGAGTCAGAAGTATAGATGGAGGACAGTGACGCAGGCGAAAATGTGCAGGGACAGAAGTAGAGACAAAAATTTAGATGAGGACAGTGACGTAGGTGAAAATTGGCAGGGACAGAAGTAGAGTCAGAAGTATAGATGGAAGACAAGGACGCAAGTGAACTTGGCACAGAGATGCAGGCGAAAATGTGCCAGGACAGAAGTAGAGTCAGAAGTATAGATGGGGGACAGTGATGCAGGTGAAAATGTCCGGGACAGAAGTGGAGTCAGAAGTATAGATGGAGGACAGTGACACAGGCGAAAATGTGCAGGGACAGAAGTGGAGACAGAAGTATAGACGAGCACAGTTATGCAAGTGAAAATGTGCAGGGACAGAAGTAGATCATCATCATCATCATCATCATCAGCCTGTCTACGCCCACTGCAGGGCAAAGGCCTCTCCCATGTTCCGCCAATCAACCCGGTCCTGTGCTTTCTGTTGCCACGTTATACCTGCAAACTTCTTAATCTCATCTACCCACCTAATTTTCTGTCTTCCCCTCACGCGTTTGCCCTCTCTTGGAATCCAGTCAGTTACCCTTAATGACCACCGGTTATCCTGCCGACGTGCTACGTGGCCGGCCCATATCCATTTCTTCTTCTTAATTTCAACTATGATATCCTTAACCCCCGTTTGTTCCCTGACCCACTCTGCTCTCTTCCTGTCTCTTAAGGTTACACCTATCATCTTCCTTTCCATCGCTCTCTGCGTCGTCCTCAATTTAAGTTGAACCCTCTTTGTAAGTCTCCAGGTTTCTGCTCCGTAGGTAAGTACCGGTAAGATGCAGCTGTTATATACCTTCCTCTTGAGAGATAGTGGTAGACTACTATTCATGATTTGATAATGCTTGCCGAATGAGCCCCATCCCATCCTTATTCTTCTAGTTATTTCACTCTCATGGTTCGGCTCCGCGGTTACTAGCTGTCCTAAGTAGACGTACTCCTTTACAACTTCCAGCGTCTCGCCACCTATCGCGAAGCGCTGTTCTCTGCCAAGATTGTTCCACATTACTTTAGTTTTATGCATATTAATTTTCAGACCGCATTTTCAGCTTCGCATGCAAGAGGTCCGTGGTTCGAATCCCGGTGCCGGACAATTCCCAACCGGATTAAAAAAAAAAAAAAAATCCGCGTGATGATGGAATTGTGTAAAAAGGCCTGGGGTGCAGCCTCACTGGCGACCACAGCCAGCAATGCACTCCCTCACCAGAGCAGGATTGGCCACCCTGGTGTAGTACTTGGCCACTACCTCCCACATGAATACACCAGAAGTAGATACCGAAGTATAAATGAGGACAATGACGCAGCTGAACTTGGGACAGTCATGCAGGTGAAAATGTACAGAGAGAGAAGTAGAGAGAGAAGTATAGATGAGGACAGTGACGCAGGTGAACTTGGGACAGTGACGCAGGTGGAAATATGCAGCGACAGAAGTAGAGATAGAAGTATAGATGAGGACAGTCACGCAGGTGCAAATGTGCAGGGCCGAAGTAGAGAGAAATGTATAGATGAGGACAGTGACGCAGGTGAAAATGTGGAGAGATAGAAGTAGAGACAGAAGTATAGTTGGGGACAGTGACGCACCTGAACCTATGACAGTGACGCAGGTGAAAATGCGCAGGGACAGAAGTAGAGACAAAAGTATAGATGAGGACAGTTACGCAGGTGAACTTGGGAAAGTGACGCAGGGGAAAATGTGTAGGGACGAAGTAGACAGAAGTATTGATGACGACAGTGAGGCAGGTGAACTTGGGACAGTGACGCAGGTGAAAGTGTGCAGGCACAGAAGTGGAGACAGAAGTAGAGTTGTGGACAGTGACACAAGTGAACTTGGGACAGTGACGCAGGTGAAAGTGTGCAGGGACAGAAGTAGAACAGCAGTAGAGATGAGGGCAGTGACGCAGGTGAACTTGCGCTGCAGAATATCCATTCCTGTGAGGGGCGCACCGGACTTTGCGAAACTTGCCTGAAGCTAGAGCAGAAAAGTTTCCCTATGCAGGTTGACACAGGAGCGTCTTATCAAGTGTACCAGAGCCACTGTACAAGAAATACTGGCCCAGCCTAGCCAAAGAGCCGTGCAGTCTTAGGCTACAGACTTACAGAGGTACTCCGCTGACGGTAACGGAGAAGCTAACTGTTTCGGTAGAGCACAATGGTCAGCACAAGCAACTGCCGCTAATTCTTGTGAAAACAAACAAAGCTAACAATGCTATGCTGTTGGGAATTAAGTCAGACTGGGCTTGTGTGCACGGGGTTTGTTTGGGCCAAGTGGCGTTGTTGCTTGCAAAATATGCTAAGATTTTCGAGCCTACCTTGGGCCTAATCAAGAACGCTGCTATTAAATTAGTGCCTAAAGAGGGTAGCCCATCCGTATTTTGTAAAGTGCGGTCGGTGCCGTTTTCGGTTAAGGAAGCAGTGTCTTCGAAACTGCAGAATCTCGCGAAAACAGAAGTGTTAGTCGCAGTTCAGCAGAGTGAATGGGCGACGCCACTTGTAGTTGGGCCTAAACCGAACAAGCAAGTCAGGTTGTGCGGGGATTTCAAGGTGACGCTTGATCCATGCCTCAGAACTTATCCCTACGCCCTTCCCGCGACGGAGGATCTGTTTGTAAAAAATGAGCTGTTACAAATATTGCAATATATTGGATTTGTGTGCTGCCTACCAGCAGTTGGAAATGCATCCGCAGGCGCAGTCGCCAGTCGTCATCAACACATATTCGCGGTTATTGAAATACACACGCTTACTTTGTGGCATTGCGAGTGCACGCTCGATTTTTCAGGCAGTTACATGTGCAGTGTTGAAAGTACTTGATCGGGTAGCGTGCTATCTCGACGACTTGCTGATAGCAGGAGCTACATTTGGGGAATGTTTCCGTCAAGTGGAAAATTTTCTGTCCCTGTTTCAGAAAAGAGACATGAAGAAAGAAAAATGTAAGTTATTTCAAACGTCTGTCTTGAAATTGGGGCACGTTCTGGACGAAAACGGCATACGCCCGTCATATTAGAAAGTAAAAACTGTAACTGGGGCCCCTGCACCAAAGAGCGAGGCACACTTGAGAGCTTACCTGGAGTTGATAAACTTTTATGGAAAGTTTGTTCTCAAGCTTACCGCAAGCCTCAGGCCATTGTATGACGTCTCAAACCAAGAAAAAGGGTTTGAGTGGACGCGTCAGGTAGAGCAAGTGTTTCATCAATGTAAAACGTGGCTAATGGAAGAAAAGGTTTTGATATACTAAGCATGTGTGATGTCACGCTGATAGCGCCATGCTCATCGACATATAAGCGCTCTTAGCCGGGTGCTCCGTGATTTCTGGCTCAGCGCTGACGCAATAATAAAGCGCTTACATTGTACGCCACTCATCAATACTCTGGCTCTGCCTCGTCTCTCGCGGCTACAACACAAAAAGATGGAAGACCTGCTAAAGCACTTGTCCCCTGCTTCATGGATACCAAAAGCTTCCACAATTTCGCGCTGAACTTTATCTTTCCCCTTCTTAAGCAACTCCGTGCGTTGATAATCAGGCTGCAGCCACAGCGCTCGCAGTGCTCACCAAGAAATCCGCCAGCTTGATTGCGCAAGTCGAAATTATGTTCTTTAGACCTCTGAATAAAACATCGGCTGGTCTAACCAAGAAGATTAAGAAGTTTGTAGGTATAACGTGGTAGCAGAAAGCACAGGACCGGGTTGATTGGCGGAATATTGGAGAGGCCTTTGCCCTGCAGTGGGCGTAGACAGGCTGATAATGATGATGATGGTCTAACTAATGTAATGGTGACCACAACTCAGGGGAATGCTGTAAACAACTTTAAAAACGCACGCTGTAAGGATGTTCTGGTGTTGCGTGACGCAAACACGGCGCTTCTCATTGTTAGTTAAAGCACACAACTTCGGCAGTTTGCATGGCGCGGAAAATACAACTTGCGTGTTGTGCTTTTAATTGCGAAGCATTTCATAGCGGACGCCACGCAATTTTAGCGTTTCTATCTATCTATCTATCTATCTATCTATCTATCTATCTATCTATCTATCTATCTATCTATCTATCTATCTATCTATCTATCTATCTATCTATCTATCTATCTATCTATCTATCTATCTATCTATCTATCTATCTATCTATCTATCTAGCCGCCTACATCGGGTGCTCGCGTGGTCGTCTCCTTAATTTGGTGTAGACCAAAATTGGCACGCGAGGGTATGAGGGTTTCACGTATATGACTGTCTGGTCATCACATGAATAACAATCCTGTCACGTACGTCGTCAAACCTTTTACTCAGACACGTGTGGCACATACCGGTATACCACGGGCTACGGAATGCAGGTATGCGCCACAGGTGATTGACAGTTCGTATCTACTGAGGAAAGGCGAGAACAGACATCGGTAATTTAAACGCGAGAGCGTTCAGATAAACCGAGATCGGCAGCATTGACCCTACGAAGCGAATAGAAGTGAGGATCGGCGCGGGAATGGAACCAAAGCATTCTACGTGGTAGTCGGGTATTCTACAACAGAACCATGCCCGCTCTTGAAACTGCTTTGAAAAAGCATGCACAATGTCGATGCAACGTCGATTGTGGTTGCAATGCTGGTTATCTAATTTCATAACAAAGCAATAAACATTACATATGTTCTCCAATAACTTTAGGCACATACTTTCATGTTTTTTAAACCCGTAATCTGATACAATTACACTGTTATTTCATGTACTATTCTTTTGTAACGGCATTTATACCACTTGTTCTGCTTGTTGCAATGTCTTTGCTTCGCTTTTGAAATTGTAATCATGTATGCTGTATTTTGCAAACATTTTTTTCTTTTTTAGCATTTCATAATAATGAAGTTACGCATGATATTCACATTATCGCACGTAAAGTACACTTCCTTTCGATAATACTGGCGTCAGTGCTCTAACGTGAGTGCTGACGTTACTTCATACTATAAGTTACCGTTTAAACGCCAGAGAAGTTGACAAGCCCGGTAAGCCCACGATGTGCACACAACTACTACACTTATAAAAACACTTCGCGCCACCCCGTAACGCTTGGATCAAAGCCAACAAATGCAGCATATAAAAGTAGTCGCTGCCTGCTTCACATGAAACTGATTTCCACAAGGCTCGGGGGCTGCTGAATTTTCTTGCTACTCGCCTAATATTGTGCGAAAACTGATTTATATAAGGGATAACTTTTGCTGGCATGTCAGCTCTCATAGGGTCTTAGTTTGCTCTGTAGGATGCACTATATTTTGTAAGAGAACTCTCACATACGACAGTTATAAATTCTGGGGGTAAGCCGCACGCTTTAGTCTGAGAACGCGGCCCCAAAATCTTTAGGAAAGAGCATGACAGCAAGTTTTATTGAGGGCTGAGTTCAAGGAGTTCATTGCGATACTACGCTGCACAGGTTTCGAGTGAGCGCTGCTGTACGGTATTAAGGTTTTGTTCAATCTTTGGCTGTGTAACTAATGATATGATTAACTAATGATATGATATGGCTTGAGGCGAAGATTCAACTTCAGGAGTTTTGTGGTTTTTAAGTAGATCATCGATGAAATAGACTATACTGACACCAGCTATGGTATCGTACCCAAGGAGAGGGTTATCAGTTCATGCATAACCCATAAATTATGTAGTATCGAGCGAGCACGCCAAGTCAATATTGCAGAGGCCGTACTGATTCGGCTGAGTCTGCAGCATCCTGGTCCGGCAAGTTGCTGACCTCTTAATTGGTGTAGGGAGACTTGGTATCCCTCGAATGTTATAGCATATAGGTAGTCTATTGACTTCAACCCTCACGTAATGACCAAGTTCCTGGGACGAGGTTTCTGCGCGCAGCTGAATATCAGATTAAAGCAGTGTCCTCATTTATGGCATAGGTTGAATGTAGCTTTCATTGCAGGAAATCTTGGCGAGAGTGAGCCGAGCAACCAAAGAGGTAGCACAAGTGTTGTTGAGACGCCAGCCTAGTGGGCCTCGGTATGAGAGCAGCGTAGCGGCGCCTAAGCTGCGGCATAGTCACCTAGGTAAAAGAATGTAGTTGGCTGTGGCTTCGGACTACTGGATTGTTTCTACGCGCGAGCGTCAGTGTTGAACGCATTTGCTTCAGAGCTCCGAGGCATCTTTTCTTTGTCGGCGCCTTCGTGCTGGTGAGCTACAGTGAGCGCATCTTAAAGATTGACGCTCGAGACTTGTCAGAGATACTACGAAAGCTGCAAATCCAGAATACCGAAGAGAAAATCATGGCGTACACAATGATCTTCCACCGTAGCAGAACAGTTGGAAATCTTCACCTTGTTCTTCAGCACGGTATAGACCTGATGTACTGTTTTGCCACGCAGGTGATTGAGTTTGTGGGACAGGCTGAACTGATAAACCTCAGGAACGAGATGAACATAGTAGCCATTGGGCACTTCATTAATTGTTTCGTCTGAGGCATAAGCTTCTGCTTGCGTGCGGTATAGCAAGGTACGGACCTTCGTTGCATTGGCAGCAGAGTCTAGGCCTCAAGTGAACGAGCGATCGTATAACTGTTGAATTCATGACGGCCGCTGACCAACGTCGCCGAAAATGAATGGTGATGAAGAGCGAAGAGAAACGCTGGCGCGAAGGGAAGCCATAGAATTTTATTTCTTGGCATTTCAGAAATTTTAGTCGCTGGATAACACTTCTGACATCTTGTTGAGCCACTCTCTTGATAAAAGCAATGCCATCGAAGGCGCCCTCAGCGCAGTACTCCGAAAGAGGCACCGCACGCGTGATTCACGTCCTAAATGACCCCATTTATTTCTGACCTCTTCTTTTGTAGCGGCATGGGCGCAACCTGTCGCTAATACTTTTTAAAGCGCCTTCTATAAAAGATACAAGAGCACAACCCCAGGTATATAGATGTACACTGGTAGATACAAT
This sequence comes from Rhipicephalus sanguineus, assembly GCF_013339695.2. NCBI lineage: Eukaryota > Metazoa > Arthropoda > Arachnida > Ixodida > Ixodidae > Rhipicephalus > Rhipicephalus sanguineus. Next base: position 45,043,085 of record NC_051181.1, on the reverse strand, counting down.
TGCAAAAACAATGAGCAAGGTAAGCTACAAGAATGTGGTAGAAATGATAAGCACAATATATGGCACTAGATTAAAGAGCGCTACGTTGGAGTAAAACAATGGCCGTGAGTTATCGACAACATCAAAACCAGAAAGTGAAATTTATAAAGACTTGGTATTGTGTTGGCGGCTTAGTGCTGGCAGTGATAGGTGGGTACATGAAGGATGTAGGCTCTATCGTTATGTTAGGCGGAAATTGAAAATTAGTACAACTTAGGATTTCAGGACAGGTTATCATACTGCGAACAAGCTTGAAAATAAGTAGCAGACCAGAGCAATTTCGTCGGTAGGAAAGTGATGATAATGACAGTAATCTGGCGGTGCTAGAAAATGATCCAGAGTAATTTCTAGCGAAGCGATAATCGTGCGTGCTTAGGAGTTTTTCAGGACTCCTTCAGCAGCGTTACTCCTTGGTTTAGAAGTGTCATTCCAGATCACAAACTTATGCTGAAGTTAGGGAAGACATTTAACAGCGGACAATTTGCGGACGGATATAGAAAATTGGAATAATCTTGATATTCTGCAAGCATCGCTCAGACATTGAAGACCACGCTTAGCAGCACGTGTACTGTCAGCGGAAAAATGCAAGGCGCTGTAATCTGACATGTCTTTGACGTTTCATCTAAGCGATAACGCCTATGTCAATTCAAACAATATATGCATAATAAACGGTTATCTATTGCGTTGTCTATATAGCATGAATTGTAAAACGCGTGATGTTTCTTTTTATATTCCTCCGACCTCTGCCAGAGCAATACCTCGGCATTTTTTCGGTGCCTCAACAATAGTAGTTTAGTGACGTCGTATGTTGCACCCCCAATTATCGTACTGAAATAACAGCATACACACGACACACGACGTTGGTTTGACGTGTGCCTAATAGAACCTTTCGCATTAACGTTGGAATTTCCTAGCCCATTTCAGGATATCATTAAAACTGTTGATTGCCCCTGCCGCAGCCCGTGTTTGATGTTTTGAGCTTTCCGGTAGATTGTGAGATTCGCCTCACATATATGGGTTGTAATATTAAAAAAATACTTTGTAATTGCGACATCCAGTAATAAGAGCACGGAAAGGGACGTTTTACTCTGATTGTTGTCATAGTGTTATGAAGAATAAATGGGGTTTAAACGATTTTCCGAATGTTCCAAACTGCAGTGCAGGAAGAGGCGTTCGTGTTTTTACATCGGCAATACCGGAATGTGTGCTCCAAAGATGTAACGATGAAAGCGCAGGTCGTATGTGCGTAGGAACACTAAATTTATAGCGTGACTTCCTATAAAGACACTAATTATATGTTAGTAGTAGTATACATTTTCGATAGACAGAATTCATTGAACAGGAAACCTTTCATCGCTGTCCTTCTTACTCGAGCTGATAGTGAAGTTATTCTCAAATTATACTTAGGCAGGAGGTAGGGGCTGCGCATTTTCATACATTATTTTTACTTGTTTATATATCTATTTTTCACGTACCTTACGAAGGAAATTCGTGCGTTTAGTAAGCGCGCTTAGAGAAAGTTTACAAGCACAAGGTAGCAAAATGGATTAAAATTGACAAGAAGTAATATACTAACCAAGCCATGTTGCAACAGAGAAAGAGTAACATGATCCTATGTACAATATTTATTGGGAGGGCGGAGTGCATGGTATTTTCCTGCATAATACGTTATACAAAAAATATAGTTGAAAAGCTACAAAGGCATATATACAGATGAATATCACTGGTATACAGTAGCATACGCGGCCAACTGTGCACGAATGTCAAAAAAGGAACTGTTCTTACATTGGTTTTTATACAAAATTGCAGGCCGCGCCACTGCAAACACAGCGAACTGAACACAGCCGGACTGTGATCCCTTGCACATCGCTAGTGTATGAAATAGCCAGGGTGTTTTGAGAATGTGACTGCGCCTCTTTTAATCTTGTCCCTGAGGACTCCAATAAAGTTCTTTGTATGTATATACATTCAGCTTGCAGCATCTTTTAAGGAGCCATTGAGCCGAATTAGAGCAAGATCATTGTAATAATACACGCTTGGCTATGATATAAAAAATACGCGGTAGTTTTAAACGTATTGGCGATTTATTTAAAGCACACTAGAATTTAACCAAAATTCTACACAAACTATTAGAGCTGGAAAGGGTCGCAGTGGTGCTAAAAATATGGCATTGGCGTTATCTTTGTTGCGGGGCTGCGATCAAGTCTTCGGGGTTGTCTTCAAATCTGTGACCTGTCTTGCCGTGACACTACCCTCTGGAGGGTAGTGTCTCTCTTGCCGTGACACTACCCTGACACTACCCTTTGGAGAATCATGCCAATTCTGTTCCACCACAAACCGTGATGTGACAGTGGCACACATGCTGTAGACTCGCCCAGGTCTACAATTAAAACAGCTTCACAGCTTCATCTCCTCCGAGCTACAGTGCTCAGGCCTGGCCGACCACGCGGTCTTGATCGCTGGACCCAGTGACCATATCTTAGATTAGACTATTGGGCGAGTTGGTAATTCATGATGAATGAAAATAGCGCGAAAGACGACACGAAGAAGGCTACAGCACAAGTGCATACAAAGAAATGAACATTTATTAGAAAGGCGAAAATATATAGGAAGCCCAAACCACATGTTCACCACGAGCACAACCAAATAGCTCAGATGTGCGCATCCAGGTACCTTATCACTGCCTTATTTAACGCAAGGGAAGGCTTTGCCACACAGTCATCTCCAGCGTTAAAAATGAAAAAAAACTTCAACGTGGTCACGTGCCGTCTGATCCTTATGACGTGCAAGCATTTTAACATCAGACAAGAAAGGAGTAAACCTCACTCATGGTGGTGCAGGGCGAAACTTGACACGAAGGCTGACCATTCAAAGATCGACAGTGAACTTGCAGGCGCGCATTCAGACAGCGGCCTGTCTGTCCTATATAGCATTTACCGCACGTGAAAGGCACCTGATACACAACTCCCTTGCCAGAAATCGAAGTGTTCACTGCTAAAGTTTCTCTACAAATCAGATATATCTTTGTATCTCTAACACGAATGCCGAAGGGAAATGTATCGAAGTAAAAAAAAATCTTAGACCGGAAAGCGAGGCTAGAGAGTTGCTGCATTATACGCGAAATACAGTAGAGACGAAGTGAGTGATTAGCAGGCGGACCACTATCCTAGCCCCGCGAGGGGAGGGTCATCACCTCGGCGCGACGTCCTCTACTCGGCGAGCAGCCCTCGATACTCCCGCCTTCTTCTGGCACCCGCGCCTGCCGCTGTGCTGGGGTGGTTGCGAGCACCTGGCGCTTTCGCCTGGGTAGCATGTTAGGCACAAATGTAGTTAAAAAGCTTCAAAGGCATATACAAATGATAATTAAAGTTGTGGTATACAGTAGCACACGCGGTCAATTGTGCACCAAAGTGAAATGTGCACGAATGAAAGAAAAGGACATGTTAATAAATTGCTTTTATACCTAATTTCATGCCACGCCAGTGCAATCACTGGGAAATGAAAACAGCCGAACTGTGACCCCTGGCGCGTCGCAAGTGTATTAAATAGCGAGGGCACTTGAAAATGTGGCTACTCCTTCAGCTTCCAGCATCTTGGTTTTTTCAAGCTAATATTTAACTTCGGTACATATGATATTGGAGCATATATGCTCCCAAGATAAGGGCCAAATAGCTGTCAGGATAATAATGAAAATTACATGAATGAGTTCATTGAAATAGCAGACGCTTTTCCTGTGAGCAGCTGCAATCGTGGCGGCACCTGGCGGAGCAGGTCTGAACCACGCCGAGGTGTCCTAAGAAACCAAGCGACAGGTCCTCTTGATTTGCTGCTTGCATGCAAAGAAACAGTCGAGTTGTTGGTGCGGTTACACTATCCCGATTACATAGCCACTCCGAAGTGTTAGTGGCCGACGTTGGTTTGGGCATATACCCTCCTTCTTTTAGCCGGGCTGCACGCAACACCACTTACAGGGTTTGTTCCGTGCGCCCCCCAGCGCAAGAAGACGGAGCACCAAGAAAGCGCTCTATTTCTGCGTCTTCAATTCTGTTCTGTGTTTTGGCGAAATTTTGCCTCTCCTCAAATTTAATTGCCTCGCTGCGACGTCGGCATTACTTGTGGAACTGGTCAAACACCACAGTTACACCAAGCATCCACTAAAAGCCTCGTATTGATGATGGCTTTGCGACGCGCCGCCACTTTAGGTGAGCACTTGCGCTTACTTTAGGATCATATTAGCATATGCCCAAAACTACGTTGGCCACTTTGTCTCCGGAATGGCTATGTAATCAGGATAGTGTAAAACATCACAAACAACCCGATAGTTATTGCAATTATATGGAAAGTCTCGACGGGTTTTTGCCGTCGCCTTTGCCGTTATGTCCCCTGCGAAGTCCAAATTGATAAGATCCACCCGCGCATCATATGTTCTACGGCGGGTAAAAGCGCGCGAGCGGGGGGACGAACGCGGTCGAAGCAGAGATCAAACGAGCCAGCCTATTTTCGTCGCTCTGAGGGTGCCTGCGATAATATCGGCCCGCTCGGGAGGCCTGCATTAGAAGCAAGTAGGAAACGCCCCACCCTTCATTAACGAGCATGAGAAGACGCGAAGGGAGGGAGGGGGGGGGTGGCATCGCGCGAGCAGCAACTTTGAACTTTGAATCTAAGAGCGCAGTCGCGATCGCTGGCGAGTGCGCTACCTCGATAGCCATCACAGCGGGCGGTTCGTATACCCTTCTACGTGCTGCGCTCTCAATGCGAATTGACTATGTGGCCGTAGCGCATAGTCACTTCATGGAGCGGCCGTATTCGCTGACACCAGCGTTTTGTAGTGACGCGATATCGAATACAAAAGAGTTAGCTGCCAGTTTCACTTCGTATAACACTACAATTTCTTGCTACACATTCATTGCTCGCTCTTGCGGCTAAACTGCGACTTTTTGGACAAACAATTTTCGTAGGAGGGTACCAAGGGTTCGGTAAAGCCTATAGGCATAGGGAACCTCTTGGTGCCCTCCTACCACAATTTTTTGTCCGAAGGTGCTTGGGGTGGCTATTCTGAACGCGGCCTTCACTACACAGTCAGGTTGGTGGCGTTTTCATTGACCTTGCAAGGATTATTTTTACAGCTAAACCGTCTATGACTAGGATCTGGAAAATGATCCGCCCAAGATGTAGACGAAAACACACCAAACACGCGACGTGCTCCCGCCTTATCTCCGAGTTGGCACGTAACTTCCCTGTACAATGTGCGCGCGTGCTTCACACCGCTTCTGAGAGAAGGCGTGAGCACGCCGCGCGCCCGTATAGAGGGCCAGCGGCAACAGAAACACAAGTCCAATCTACGCCACCACTTTTAACTGACTGACGAAAATCTGGCCAATGACGCTAAGCGCAAAGGCATTACCATCAATACCGGGAAGCCGAAAGTTCCCATGGCAGAGTGGGTTAGAATACAGGTGATCGCTTCCCGGTCACCTCGGAAAGTTTTCGACGGGAGAGTGCTGAGAATCCACGTGGGTGAATATGCGGCATGGCTGATCGTCTGTGGTTCTCCGGACACCTTTAAAGCGGTTTCATACTTGTCCTCAACGGGGTAGAGCGGCAAAACCCACCCGCAATTCGTTCGCCTCGTCGTCTAAGTGGCCAGAAAACCACGCGGCTAGCCCTATTAAAAAAATCGGTCCAAGACCAATTTTTTCGCCACGCGATAGCGGAACAACTTTCCGCTGCACGAGAAACTGCACTTTGGCCATAGTAGCATACAAACCACGTGATGTAAGTATCTGACCGTAAATATAATATGGCGGCCAAATAGTCGGCGGTCTTTCAGATCGCCGCACTCGGAAATTACAACGTGCCGCACGACAAAACTCGCATCTTCCAGAAAGACGCGTTCCTGGAAACCCCTGTGAGGATTAAGATTGCCGAGAAGGCTGGAATTAGCAGAAGGTGCAGCAGGAGCGAGTCGGCTTGCCTTAACATATCTCAGGTTCGCGCGCGAAGACCGTTTTCCGGCCGCTATGGCGTTTTCGTTGTCTCTTCGCGTCGCAAGTGCTAATGCACCGAAAGGGTACATTCACATATGAGCAGCTAACTCAAAGCAACAACGCCCGAGCAGCCGGTACTGGAGAGGAAGTTTTCGTGTTAGCAGACAGGTGTAACACATTCAAAATATATGCGTGTCCTGCTGCCACACCTTTAATTAAAAGAAAAGAGCAAGCGTAGGTGCTGTATGTTTTGTTATCAGCTGTATACTTAGTTTCCCGACACAGAAATCTTGCACTGACCGCGATTTATATAGCCATCCACACAACTGCTTGTAGTAAATAGCGTAAGCTGCTTTGCGGCGCTACAAATATTTGCTGATATTACAACAATCGTTGTGGGAAGAGAGGGAACAAAATTCGGCAGATGTCAAACATTGCGGGAACGGATGTAACGTGAAGCACTCAGTGCGGAGCTGCATACACTGTAGTGTTTGTGTTTCAAGCAAATCAAGGCATTCTCTCATGACATATTCACTATTGCATGTTTGCCATGTATGCATGCTTGTATAGTGTGGTATATACCATGCTAATGAAACGTACATACAATTCATGACCTGTCATTTACATTTTTCACACACTCATATCATGCCACACAATTTTTAATTGATATATAGTGAATTAAACGGCTGCGAACGCACCATGAGAGAGACGTGCAAGACAATGTCGTATACATGACATTCAAGTCACGAGTTTCGTGTTTTTCCAGTTCTATATATTCCTCATACAGAGATGTCCCGCATTACCAATTTTCTTATATCCATTTAATGAAACGGCCGCGAGCGCCTGAAGACCGTGTCAGAAAAATCATGGCGTTAATTATATACCTATTATGATCTGCATGTCATGACCTGTCATTTATGTTCGTCATACATTCTTTCCACGCGGGGGCTCCATGTAAGTGCTGTCCAGCGCCGTCTCCCAGGAGGAATTTGAGGGTGAAGGAATAGAAAAGTAGCCCGGCGGGTGTGAACATTTCAAGGGGAAGTGACAGACTGTGGGCTTCGCTCCACAGCAGGGGCAGTACTATGAGGGATATTGGGTTCGGTGAAAGAAGTGAAGGATGAAAAGAAAGGCGAATGAATGAGTCTGAAGCTGCCGCCACGCAATAACTTCATCTCGGTTGAGTGATTTGTCTAGTTAGAGGAAGTACATCCGACGTTGCCTGCATTGTATAATTTCGGGGTAGTCCAATGGTTCTGTTGGTGCGTCGTCTGAGTCGGACAGCTCTTCCAATGGAGCCTGGTCTGTGAGCTCTCGAGCTACCACAGTAGCACGTTCATTACCATGGAGAGAGGCGTGCCCAGGTGTCCAGTCGATACGCAGTGTAGCAATGTGGGGTGTAATGATGTCAGGAATGCACGGCCACTTTACATGCTTGAGAAAGTAGAGCGTGCACGGCTTATGTAAATATTGTCAGCGAACTGCCAATATCACTGTGTTCCACAGTACATTCGACACTAAATGGTGGCGCACATACCGTTCAATATTTGGCAAGTTCCACATTTTTTGCTGTCTCTCTAAAAGAGGATTCTGTTGGAGAATGTGAACACAAATATATTACACGTCGCTTCACGACACTGACTTGTGTAGTGAAGATTTACTAAGATAGCCCCAAAATTGAGTGAGTGAACGCGCTTCTTAGCAGGGCAAAATTAGCGTCACGAGCGCACAGGATTTGTCGACCATGTTATTCTTCTCCTATGATCTAATTGCACCAGTGCATGAATATGTGTTTCTTCATATGTGTTTAAAGTTGTTTTTAACACGAAAGTGTTTCATGCCGGGGTCCTTCAAGACTTCAGTGACATATAGCCATCACGCATATCACGTTCTTAAAGTTGACGCTAACGGATGACAAAGAGTAACTCGAAGACAAAGTTCCGCTTCCGCGAATAGACCCTGTAACCCCTCGGTCGGCGACTACAAGCCCTCTGCGCGCTACCGACAAAACTACCTAGGAACATGCACGATACTCGACAAACCCGCGTCCTATCTCCCACACATTCTCTCTCCCATAGTGCTCTCGATTGGCGGAGCAAGGCGAAGCGGGGCGGAACCGCTCTCTGTTAGCGGTGAAGAGCAATGATGCGTCATGGCACTTACTAGCGCCGATAAGGAACGATTCGGCGACGACGTAGTTAAAGCATAGCTTTTAGGTTGCACGTAGTCTCTCATGGTTAAAGCATCTCAATACCAGAGAGGAACAGTGGTCGCGCTAGCATTGGGGAGTCACCCATAGCGCGCTGACGTTCTGTGCCTTTCGATTCGTGTGTGCGTGCGACGGCTCGTTGTCGGAGTAGTGCAGCTTCCACATGCACCAACGGTGTTTCTCTGCCGGGGACTTCTTCGAGTGTGATAGCACCGACTAATAAAACTGCAAAAAACTGCTGCAGTAAGCGCTGCAGGAAGGCAACTATGGCAACGCCGTGCCTTGGTAGAGCGAGACAGAGGCCAGCGGGACGCCAGCGCGCGTTCGCGGCTCAAACTTCGAACCTCAGCCTCCCGTGTTGCTGAACCGCAGTGTGGTAGTGCATGCATGAGCGCAGGCGTAGGTTACCCTGTTATTCGGGAGCGCACACCCAGCCGTTCCTCTCCGTAATCGACGACGCCTTGAATAAGCGCACATCGAGTACCAGTGTTCAATATGTGCGTGCTGATGACATTTATCGTGTTTTTTCTTCGTTTTTTTTCTTCTTGTTATTCTTCGCACGAAGTGCTGTACCCTGCCACCACCGATAGGTTGCTGGGGCATTGTCCAGCTGCCACTGCACAGCTTTTTCCCCATCAACGTTTTTGCCGCACATATGTTTGGTTTTTGTTTTCGGAGAAAATAATGTCCCCTTGATTGATTGAAAATATTTGGCCGTATCATCGACGCATTCTGAATGCTAAGAAGACTTCGAAATAGCGCTTTTTGCCTCGTCTATCCTTTTTCCCCACCTAATTCCATTCAAAACAGGCTGCAGGGATCTTGCTACTCAGATGTCCACCACGGTATGCTGCTGCATTTCGCGGCATTGTTATTCTTGGCTTTAACTTGATACATTTGTCTACGCACACGTTAAAGCGTTATGCCAGCGCATATATCATTCAAATTTGTTATTGACAGACGTATCTCATAGGTGCTGTTCCAATACCAGGAGATCTCGAATGGAAGCACGATTTATGCCCTACATCTTGGGAAGAGTACCCAGATAGTGGCGTTATAAATGCCAATATGAGTATTAAGCACTGTGCCAGTAGGATTATCATGTTATCGTTCAAATGGTGCACAATGTTTTATGAAACTATAGAAACACAGCACATTTGATGTTGCCGCAACGCGCTCTCCTTTTGGAGGCGAACATAATTGAATTTTTCAATTATATCCACGTCCTCTATAATGCGCGCACTTTTGTGGTTGCTCTGCGGCTGAACGTTTCCGGCGACAATATTACCTGTCACTCGGCTTTCTACAAAAATAGAATTTATTTCTCTTATTGCCTCCTCAAATGGCACATCATGACGGCTAGGGGTAGTATATAAATGCCACAGGTACGGACAGGATCGTACTGAAACCATCTATTTGGTCTTCAACAACATACCTACCTTGGTGAGTATGCATTGGTACAGTGGTGGCTCCACACGAAACTTCTGCTTTAGATAAGGATGAAGTACGAGATTCAAAAGCTTCACTTAAGCTAGAGAGCTTTGTCATTGTCTCATCAGTTGAGCTATTTATGTTGTATAACATCATTATCGACAGAAATCTTCTTTAAAGAAACAGTTGATTATCTTTTGGAGATATTATAAGGTATTCATTTCACCTTATAGGGCGTGTGTTCGCGGTGTGCTGCTTCGAAGTGATTCGATACTGATGGCCTAGAGTATAAATTGCACTACCAAACGTGTTTGTTCATGTCAATTTACTCACGAACTGCGAGCGTCATTCCGCCGAGCCCATATTCGGAGCAGCGCACACAACGCCGGCTTCAGATGGTCTTAGGGGACTCTTTTTTGAATTTTTTATTTTCTTAAATAAAGAAAAGCTTCACGGACGCATGCAGTGTTCTTCGGTAAAAGATATTATTTGAAACACTGGTACCATGCATTGTGGTGCTGACCTTGTGACTGGGCTTTCTTCGGCGAAATACCTTTTGCGCACTCCTCACCACATGACAGTGCTTGAATACACATTTGAGAACTCATTCGATGTGAAACTCGGTTTATAAAAATTATATGAATGCTCTGCTTCGCAACATCGAAAATTAAGTGTGAAATACATGTGAAATTCCGCAAGATTTGTCGGTTGGTATCCATTTAAAGCAGTAACACGCGAACGAAGAGTACAGTCAACCAAGCCCCTTGCAGGCAAAGGACGCAACTCAATTTGCGTTTCACAGGGCCAGATTTCGAATGCGAAAAGGCCTCGAAAAAACATCTTGGATTCCATCTTAACAGCGGACTGCATCTAGATCGAATCTTGCCCCTTTTTCCACGGAGATGTAGTTGCTACAGTCCACTCTGTTTATGTCAATTTATATTGATGCTAACTACATAAGTCATAATGGTGTATCATATGGTGTTCATAATGGTGTATCAATCTACAATATCTTCCTTGCGGAGCGCTGACGCTCGCAACCAAATAAGGCTTCTCGAAGAAAGGTTAGCGCTACGAAATTTAACTGAAGTAGCTACAACGCTTCACAACTGCTAAGCACTAAAGTGAAAAAAGCTAAGCCAACTGAGTACTGCACTGAACGAGCGTAGGTGAAAATGCTCTTCGATGTTTTACTGAAGTCATGCCATGTATCTTTGCAGCCAATTCAACATGAACGGTCTGGCTGGAGTCAACGCCCTCGTGTGGGTGGCTGTCGGATTAGGTAATCGTCAATATCGTACACAGAATGTTTTTGTTTATTAGCACAAGTTGCTGAATATGCAGGATTGAGATAATGGCGCTGTCCTCTATAGAGAAAATTCTCCCTATCTACCCAACTTCGTGACAGCGTCTGTTCTCACGCACGCATATACTTGTTATGTTGGCGATAGAAGCCTCATCACGGTTATATTATGGGGTCATTGAAATATGTTGGTGTAATCTACATGGAACTAATGGTAACTGGTATGTCCGTGTTTCTGCGATATGATACATGGCTTTGTTCAGAATTTTGCAGTCCCTAAACATAGAGAAAGTATATACATCTAGACTGGCTGGCAACTTGAAGCCTATGCGTGCCGGTTCAGAAATGCACACATGTCTCTCGTTTTCCCTTTGTTTTTGGAAACAATGCTTTTCATGTGATTTTTTTTCTCTGACTGTTACTATTGTGTACAAAGAAAATCTATCATATCATTTTTATACTTCCTGGCCTGACGTGTTGGATTCTATTTGATTAATCATGAAGATGTGTGGTGTGCGAACACAAAAAATATCATTTTATTGCTCTTTGGCAAGCACCTCATGTAGCAAGGGCATAGAAATGACAAGTTCATCACAGGAATAACTAGAAGCGTTGTGCTTATAACGCGGTTGACAAGTTGTATTAGCGAAAATAGGTATAAACCCGTGAAGAAAGTGAAATATTGGGGGTTGCTTTATTCAAAGTGCTATGAAAAGCGCAGGTCGCAATGTTTGACAGTTGTGTAAGCTAAGAACTCACATTGTATTTTTATCATGGACTGTGAAAGCTAGTAGATCTTCTTAAAATTTGTCCATATCATCGCAAAGAAAGCCATCTTAATTTGGCACTTTCTACAGCGCTGGCAACCGTATAACTATGAGGTGTAGATTGACGACATAATATTCATTTTCCTTTATTCTTTGCAGCTGTGCTGATTAATGAAGCCGCTGCTTCTCTAGGAGGCGGTGTTGGAGGTGGCAGAGAAGATAGCGCAAGTGAATGAATCCAAACTAAAGCCAGACTCATGCCTCCGTCCAGAAGGTCACGAGTCCGCTTTCGCTTTGAATAAAGTGATGAAACTGAACTTTTTGTGGCTTTGCTTTATGGGGTTTAATGTCCCGAAGACAGGGGGAGGGTGCTCGAGCCGACGTTTCGACAAGTGGACATGTCTTCTTCAAGGCTGGAAGAAGACAAGGCTGGAATAGGACTTGTGTTCAAGAAGACAAGTCCACTTGTCGAAACGTCGGCTGGAGCACCCACCCCCTGTTTACGGATTTTGTCATCGTAAACTTTGCTGAATTAACGGCCCGAAGTGACGCACGCTATGAGCGACGCCGTAGCGGAGGGCTTCGGATGGATTCGACCAGCAGGGGTTGATGAAACAGGCAATAAATTAAAAAAACGATTTATATCGTATTACAACTTACCGTTTCACAATATCAAAATTGCCAAGCTTGCCGCGGGGAGTCACTTCGTAAGCGAGAAAGCGCGCAAAAAGTAAATACCGGTGGCCACAACAGCTGGAAATTTGCCTGCCAAACACCGAGACGTCGTAGCTTTTGACGGCGTCTACTTTGGCCTACATAGATCGTAATCGGTAATAATGAAGTAGGCTGTATTCTGAAGGAGCCCGATACTTAAAAATCAACTTTCAGGAAATTTCGTTGAGTCAATTCGTCAGATTACGAAAAATACGCTTTGAAATCCGTGTCGTTTGGCGCGACATTTAAGAATAATACTTTGAACTTTGTTTTCTCTAGTATTATTCAACCCATGATAGTGGAATTACGTCATTGGAGCCTTTTTAGTACAGTTTATTAATCTGAACCGATTCACTGTTTAAGTTTTGTGTCCCTTTAACGTGCGTTTATATTACACAGTACGGGCCTTTAGCATTATGTCTCTCTCGATATGCGACCGCCGCGGCTGGGATCGAGCCCACGTCTTTTGCGTCACTATCCGAGCACAGTAACGAATGGGACACTGCTGGGAAGGAAGTGAAGATTGGTCACCTGATTTTTTTATTCCATACGCAAATAAAGGCAGTGGGTATGCGCTTTCTGCGCCTTTTAGGTCCTCAAAGCAGTGCGCGCAGATCCACCACAGAACCAACAAATCGCAATTTATTTGACGAAGTGCATCCCACTCACGCGAAAAAAAGCTCCAGGAGTGAGCCGCGGCGACGGCTGACGAACGGGCGGCACCGCAGGCGGGTGGTTTGCACGGCCCACACGCATTCTTGGCGTGAAAAAAGAAGTATTGCGCCCTGGAAGCACGGATCTTAATTCTCAAAATATTCTTTCCCTTGGGGCGGCTTCTCTTGGCTTCAACAACAGGAACGTCTTCTCAGCCTTATGCGAATTTCTCGGTGACACACTACGAATTCCTTGTTAACTTACTCTTGAACAAAATTTAGTATTCCAGAATTCCCTTCATTCGTTCATTGTTTCTCATATTGTTGTATTATTCTTCTCCTTATTCCATATCGACAAGTCATTCTTAAATTTTCGTTTATTCTTTCGGCAATTGATTTATCCCTCATTCTTCATTTAAAAAATTAACCGCCGGTTTCATGGCCGATCCCCCTTAGTGGGTACGAGCCAACAAAAGGGGACAAGGAAGCAAGCAAGCCTTCTTTTGCAGCACACAAGTGTTCCACGCACAACACCGCTGCGCATAACGCTGGTCTGTCTTCACATAGCCGGTACACGTGGCACCCACACAGTAATGCAGCCTACATAAGAGATTGGACTAACAGTTTTTGAGGATGGTAAGGATTTCTACGAGGCTTGAGACAAAATCACCATAATAAAATTTGGTGGGGAAGGAGCGTGTTTTGAAGAGTAACTCGTGTTTTGTGGTTCTTGTTCCTGGCACTAAAGTTGTTACAATGATACTGATTGACCTTACTACAAGAAGATGAAATTCAATTATGAGGCTTTCATACATTACAAAAAAGAATAGTTCGTAGATTTTTTTAATATCGTATGAATCAATTATGTGGGTTTGACAGCTGTCTGGCCGCTCCCCAATAAAAGAAGAACAAAAAAATTGCGATCATCAAAAGGGTCAGGCATGGTGATCCAGTCCTTCTCATGTTGTTTTCCGCATGCTTAGAAGTACTAATGACTCGATATTGACGATATAGGACTAAAGATTAACGGAGATTATTCGAAACACGGTTTGCAGATGACGCTGTGCTCTGCAGCAACGAGGGCGACGAATTAAAAAAAAATTCAGCATAGAGACCGAGAAAATAATGACGGCCGTACATGAAATTGCAGAAGAGAAAGGAATTATCAACACCTGGGCTAAAAAATGGCGGAGCAAAATTTTGAGAAGGAAATTGACCGGAACAATTGAGGAGCCCTTCTACTCTGTGAAGGTGCATGACCAGCGAAGGTGTTTAGCGTACGACAGAGCTGGCACAGAGCATCGAACCATAGCCGATCGCACACCCTGCAACTCTAAATCCGAAATTCAGAATGTCTGCCAAGAAACGTTCTTTCGCACTTGGTGTATACTCTTTTGAAGCTGTCCACTTCAGCAGGATGTGTCTTTTTGCCGCAACGTACATCGTCTTCTGTTGCTTCCCGCATTCTCCGCTTCTCGAGAAAGGCGTCATCTCGCGCTCACCGCGTACACTTGGAGCTTCCTGCACAATCTTAATACTGTTTGGGGCCCGTGTGTTCTATTCTTCATAATTCACGTGGTTGCCATTGTGAAGAAGGGTGCAGCAAGACTGGGAAATACGGAACTCTTTATTTGGTCGAACTTTGGTCCAGAAAATGAAAGCTCAGAATACAACCTGATCAGCGCTAAGGCGCATATCGGCATTTATACATGCGGCATGGAGGATTCCAGGCTTATCGTTGGCGGCCGCGTTAGTTCCTGAATAAACCCTTCTGTTCGCGTCGCGCGCTGCAGCTTATCAGAACAGTGCAAAACAATCGGGAATGTTCGACACTACGGTGCAGTGTGTACAGCACAGTGGTTACACGTGCAACGGCTCCGGTCACATGAAAAATGGAAAATGAAGCGCGCATCGCAATACTTAGTGGAGCATTGGTAAGTAGCGGGTTTACCCACTTTCGGTGGCACATCCGTTTACGCCCGTGGACAAGTTAACTTTTAGTGGACCAGTGGTGAGTTGTGAATGGACTAAATACTTGCTGCTCAAACGAAACAAGAAAAAAGAGTACAAAACGAAGGATAAGACACCTCATTCTTTCTTCTCTTCTTTTTTCCTTGTTTTGTTTGCGCCACAACTCTGCCGTTATGCTATGCGCCAGCTCGCGCAACGTTACACCCGGCTAAAGGCGAGTGGCGGTACATGCGTTTTTGCCGGCGGACGAAGGACACTGCCTAGCCATATACGGTTTCACTCTAATAATTATGTCTGGGATGGAGCACATACGGCAAAAATTCGTAAATCCTGACAGGGAGTTTCCCTGTCCATAGTCATTGCATTCTACTAGTTTTAAGATACGGGCAGATATTCAGAGGGTAGCAAATGTGCTCTCGCAGAAATCAGTGATAACGCAGTGCACGAATGAACGAAAAATTATAGCCGTAACAATGAGAAATGAGAAGCTTAATAATATTTGTTCGGTTTTCACGTCCCAAAACCACAATATGATAACGAAGGACGCCGTAGTGGAGGGATCCAGAAATTTTGAACAGCTGACGTTAATTAACGTACAGTTAAATCACGGGCCTCTAGCATTTCGCCTCTATCGAAATGCGGTCTCCGCGGCCGGGACTCGATCCCATGACCTTCGGGTCAGCAGTCTTGCACCATAACGACGAGGCCACCCATGGCGGGTGGCCTCGTCGGAAGCTAGAAGAGTGGATCGGACAACAAACAGGGGTAGCTGGAATCCTCGTTGACAGTAGAAGAAAAAGAACAGGGCATGGGTGAATCACGTATTGCGTAGGGTAGACACAGATGCTCATTGTGAATGAGGGAATAAGTTCCATTTGATAGGAAGCGCAGTCGAGTCCGGCATAATGGGAGGTGTAGTGAGGAAATTAAGAAATTCGAAGAAATATTATGAAATGAAATCTCACGAGCCAGGATTAATCGGACATCTTTGGGAGAAGCCTGCCTCCCGCGGTGGACATACTAAAGGCTGATGGGAATAATTATGCACGAGCCCTTGCAAAGTATTGTTGGATACAGCGCGGAACTGTGGCAGCCCGTGTAAGGTAGAAAGAGTACGACGAAACTTTGCAGAAAAATTCATATCATATGACAGCTTCCAAGGAGACAAGTTGAATATTAGTTCGCGGAGCGAAAGCTTGTCTTTGACTTGTTTGGCAATATCGAATGTAAGAAAATAGTTTTTTAGTGCATCGAAAATCGAATCAACATCACAAGTGGAACAGTAGGGTTCCCTTGCAAGGCTGTTCCCCAGATAAATTGAGTAAGATGGGCAACAGAAGTGCTATGTGGCATTCTCCCTGGCGCTTGTAAACTGCTTAAAGAAGGTGTACGTGGATGTTCGCATGGTGCCTTCCTTGGGCACGTGCGCTTCAATGAGCTTTAGAAGGCTCCCTGTTGCCTGTTTTCTGGTGTTATGCCGCAGGCAATGTCCGAGAATAAGCATCATGCTCTCACCGAATGGTAACGCGTGATCCAGGGTAGGGCTGTTGATCCTGCAAAATTGGCATACAAGCTGCTAGCTATCAGTCAGGCTTCTCACAGCTCCCGGTTTCTAAACGTTTTCAAGGTTTGTGTCGACTTGCCTTCCTGTGAAAGTGCGTGAGGAATTTATGACCACTTCTGGCGTCTACTGAGAAGACGAACAGTCATTCACGGCAAGCCGTGCCGTCATCAGACTCGTCCTTCTCGGACCACTGGCAAGTAGGCCTAAGTCGGCGTCTGCGTCCAGAACTGCCCATCGCTACCACGCTACCCGCAACGGTGACGGCGTCTGATGCCACGGTATCAACGGTCACCATGGATACAGACGCTTCGGCCCAAGCTGCTGCATTGAAAGCCCCTGGTAAGCGTCTACCTTCGCAAACTGCCATGGACTTGCACAGTGAGCACGATTCGGTCCCGAATGCCAAGCGTGCGTGTACGACCCCTTCCCTCCGATCGGAAAAACAGACGCCGACTCCATACAAGGCTGTCATCAAAGCGCGCGCTTGCGTCGACTCTACCATCGAAGTGCGTTCAAGCTGCTCTAGACGCATGTCTCCAAACAACGGGATTTCGAGGATTCAGCATCCATCGACAGACAAACACAGTGTCAGTGTGGCTACCGTCACTAGACGCCGTTCGTCGCCTCCAGCAGCTTAAGCAGATTGCTCCCTCAGTCGGCCAACCTGTTCCTGTCCAGGCCTATCTAGCGTCGGGCGTTGACCTTCGGCGGTATGTGGTGGCTGGCGTCGACCCTAGAGAAGACCAAGATACCCTGCGCAGAGAGCTCTTCTGCCCTCAACATACCATTGTTGCCGCACGTCACATGGGAAAGAGCGGTACTTGTCTCGTCACTGTTCAAGGTCCCTTGGCCGCTCCGGAGACGATGTACACTACGGCTGCGTACTCCGCCCCCGACCTTTCAAGCCTGCTGTCATATTTTGCTATGGATGCTATAGAAAAGGACACATGAAGGCATCTTGCCCTAACACACAGTCGGATGCTGACATGGACGCAACAGCCGGCTCCAATTTTCGCTGTGGACTTTGCAAGTGCGATGACCACGACATAACATCACCTCAATGTCCGACTAAACGAAACGCCACTCGAGAGCTTCGACATAAGCGTCAACAATCAAGTCATTTAGGCGGCGCCAGCGTTCTCCATTTGAATAATAGTTTCGAGATCTTGGCGGACTTAGAACCGGACGACTCTCACATCACCGAGGCTACGTCTTTCGCCGAAAAGAAAAGTTATAGTGCCGCGGTCAAAGAGCCGCGCAAGAAGCTCTCCCCGACAAACTCTGCTCTTCCTGCTTCGCAAATGGAAACACCAGATGACCTTGTATCACTGGATACAAGATTGGCCCGACTCCAACAGGAGATAGATAACCTTCGGCGCCGTCGAGAACTTCTAGCAAAACGAGCAGCATCGTCGTCCACACCGCAGCATGACACAAACGTCCAGCCTATCCAACAGCCCCGGTCTTCGTCGGCGGACCTGACACCCATGGAACTTCTACAATTCGTGGCTAAACAGCTGATGTCACTGACGCAAGTTCTGGCTTCAAATCTTCTTCAATAATGTCGTCGCAACACTCCCGGCCACAAAACGTCCTGCAATGGAACTGTCGTGGCCTACCAGGCAAGTTAAGTGAACTTCGCAAAAGGGTTCACCTCGGATGTCATGCTTGTTTGGCAGTACTCCTACAAGAACCAAATTCCCAGTTAAGTATCCCGTCATTCACATTATACGCTAATCCCAATATGCCAGATCGACGTTACGTCTCTAGTAATGTCCTTCCAGGTAAAGCCACAATATATGTGCTCACAAGGCTGCCTCAAAGGGGCATCGATCTGTCAAAATGGTGCTCGCAATCACAGGAAGTCGTCGCGGTTAAAGTCCGCCTTCAGAAAACTGACGTAATTCTGGTATCGTTTTATGCCAAGCCGCACACTGGCTCATCTACCAGATTAAGATTGGGATGGATTCACTTCCTTCGAACTCAGCACTCAGGGTGCCCTATATTAGTCGGTGGCGACTTTAATGCTCCGCACGTGGCATGGGGGTATCCCACATCATCAGCTCGTGGGAATCATGTCTGGGACACATTTATGGATGCACACTTCCAGCTGCTGAACGATGTTACAATCCCAACGCGCCGTGCTGACCAACCGCACGCTTCATCGTACTCGCCCGATTTGTCATGGTGGTTAGGATCCGGCGCAATTGGATGGCAACGTGAACCGGACTGCTGGGGAAGTGACCATTACCCCATCTTTCTCGAATTTCCCACCCACGGACACTCCCGACTTCGCCGCTGTTGTCGAGTTGTTCACTGGGACGCCTTTCGAGAGGCAGCACTCATACCACAGGACCAGTCGCCGCAAGATCTTCAAGATTTTCTTCGAAAGGCACTGGATTCGGCAACTAAAACGTCCTGGGTAGATGAAAGCCGCCCGGCCCCAGACTTGCAGCTGTTGCGCATTTGGGCGGCCCGGCGCCGGGCTGAACTTGCTGCGGTGCGCGATCCTACGTCGATAGAAGCAAAAATTCAAATGCGGAGTATCGCGGCACAAGCTCGTCGGCATGAGCGAAGACTGGACAGAGGACGATGGCTCGATTGGTGCGCGTCTCTCGGACCCTCGTCACGCACAGCCTCTGTCTGGCGTACGTTTCGTGCAATGGAGAAGGGCCAACGTCAGCCCGACCCAACGGCTTCGGTGCTTCTAGCCATTGCGGATACCCCGTTGCATGCTGCACAACAAATCGCCCGGACGTTGTTCCCACACTATGATGTACTTCCTTCCCCTATAAATGACCATGTGACCCTGCCTTCGACGATAGGCCAACAACCTAATTCAGAGGCAGTTACTGGAAGCACCATTCACAATGGCCGAGTTGATAGCAGCTATCGACGCGTCTAAACCACGGACGACTCCTGGACCGGACGGATTACCTTACGAGTTGTTCAAAAACCTGAATGAGACATCCTTGGCCTCGCTTCTGGATAACATCAACCACGTGTGGGCTGAAGGCGATATTCCTGCTTCTTCGACGCACGCGGAAATCATACCGATACCGAAACCAGGAAAAGACCCTACTAATATACGCAACCTGCGCCCTATCGCCTTAACAGCGACTGTCTGCAAATTAACGGAGAAAATGCTCTCTACGCGAATAACCTGGTGGCTTGAACAATTCAAATGGTACCATCCTGCACAAATTGGATTTCGCACGCACTTGGGCACAGAAGATGGACTTGGAGCACTTACTGGCATGGTCTTGGCAGGCAATAGGACACGCCGGGTGCGAACAATATTAGCCATGGATGTGCACAAGGCATATGATGAAGTTAGCCACAGTGCCATACTTGCCATTATGCGTTGCGTGGGACTACCCGAGCGCGTGTGCACCTTCGTACACAGGTTCTTGACTCAACGAACGTTTGCTATTCGTGTGGCGGGAAACGCAACCAGCATCTTTAACTCAAAACGGGGAGTGCCACAGGAATGAGTACTTGTACCATTGCTCTTTAACCTGGCAATGCTACCCCTCGGATGGGCTCTGGCAGCGATCTCGGACGTGTATTACATCATATACGCCGACGATATCACAGTGTGGAGTGTTCACAACGACCTTCAACGACAGGAATCGGCGTTACAAGAAGCTCTTAACACAGCCGACGAGTGGTGCAGATGCATAGGATTGACCCTCTCAACAGACAAGACTCTCTACATGTCGGTTGCTAACAGCTGGGGCCGGCGACGACTTGTAAACACGCCTATTCAGCTGACATTATCTGGACGTCCTCTTACGCCAGCTCTCCAGCTACGCATATTAGGCGTTGTCATTACGGCAAGTGGATCTGCAAAAGCTTGGATTCGCGAAATTAAGCAACAAACGCACCAGGTGCTCCATCTGATACGACGAATCAGCTCCAAGGCTGGAGGTGCCCGCACGAAGATTGCCCGTTTACTTGTTCGAGCAGTGCTGCAGCCTCGCCTTATTTATTCGGCTCAATTTCAGCACCTTACAGTGAGGGATTGGGCCCGTTTAGAATGCATCAACAGAGAAGCGATGCGCGTCGTTACCGGGCTTCCACGATGCACACCTATCCCGATACTTCAGGAAGAGGCGCAACTAAACACCATCGACGAGTTGATTTATCAACGCCGACAAGCAAGGGAACTCAAGCCGTCATTTCTACCACCTGCTGCTGACTTAGCGGCATATATGGGCAATCCAGTGTCTGTCTCGCCACCTTCAATAGTAAGCCTTCCACCGTGGGATCACCGGCAACTAACGGATAACAAACCTATTGGCCGCCTCCGAAATCCAGTCCCTCGTCCAACGACTACCTTCCGGCGCCACATTGAAGAAGCAGATGCCGCACTCCCGACAGGATCACTGGTGGCCTATACTGATGCGAGCTGCACGGACACGCAGGTGGTTACGTCAATCGTGGTGCCGGGGCACCAATACCTGTGTGTCAATCGATTGTACCTCCTGAGAGCTCCGGTTCCATCGGTCAGTGCTGAACTTCTGGCAATACGAGACGCAACAAAGTTGGTGAGCGCGGCTTCCGCATCGTCGTCATCCTTTACTATAATACGCACAGACTCTACATCAGCCATAAAGGAGCTCCGCAAGGTATATAACGCGCACACGTTCGCAGGTGATATACAGCGTATAACTGCACAGATGCCTGGCCAGATAAGGATACAGTGGATACCACGGGACACCATTTCTGCTCACATACAAGCTGACACCGCCACCCACAGTGAGCTGCCACGTACTCTAGAAGCGCCTTTCCCGAGTGATCCCCGGGGTGAGTTCCTCCACCGCAAGGAGATTCTCCGCCGCACCACACGAGATTTAATTCCACCGTGTGGTTCAAACCTCCCAGGTGGGCTTACCCGCCAGGAGGAGGTGGTGTTGCGGAGACTTCGTGTGGGGGCGGCACTTACTCCGTCGGTCACATATGCCTGGCCACAACATCTGCATGGACCATTTGGGGATACTTGCCCATTCTGTACCACCGAAGCGTCCGCGGTTACAATCAAGCACCTGTTGTGGACATGCCCTGGCCTGAATCAGATACGGCGGCGCTACCTGAGAACAGTGGGCCTTCATCCGACAAGACAACCAGATTATGATTTGTGGCTCTATGGGCCCCACCATAGAGCATTGTTGATGTATATAGCGGAAGCCGGCCTCTACCTGTATATTTAACTGTGTATGCCGTTGGGCAAACTCTCGAAATTAAAAAAAAAATACTGAACCATGACACATTACCTCAGTAGCATACAGGATCACAATACACAAAATTGGCAGGTTGGTGTGTACACAACCTGCTAATGTCTTCTCATAATTTGTCAGTAACATGGAATACAGAGGGCGTCCATATTTACGAGTCATCAGGGCACAGCATCTGGACGCTGCTCCTACAAATAAATGAATTACCCCAGAAAGTGAGTATATGGCACATGCTCCTAGCTGGGTTGTGGTTTGGACCCACAAAACCCAAAATGAATTCTTTCCTGAAACCATTTGTCGAACAAATGAACAGTTTCCAACAGTGGTTTCCAGTACAATGGCCTCAAAGGAAATGTTCAGAAAGTGAGAATTTTTCCAGGACCTTGTTGCTTTGACACGGTGGCCATAGCCATGACATTGAATATGAGTCAATTCAATTGGTCATATGGACGCGCGTGGTGCACGCATCAGGGAGTTGTTCGTAAAGGCAGTGGTCATGTCCGTGTGTACCCTCTGGTATCTCCTCGAACAGTGCCCAGACCACACGAGATATTTTTGAAAAATGCTGCTACGGCAGCATTTCTAAAAATGCAACCAGGATGTGGTGTGAAGGGCTACAGTGTACTGCTTGATTTAGCATATTTTTAATTTGCAACAGGTTTCGTTGTAGACTACATGCATTTGTGTGCGCTGGCTTTGTGAAGCACATAACATGCATGTGGTTTGACTCCTCCATTTTGTTACTATACAATATTGGAGGCAGAATAGAGGAAGTTGACCAGCGGCTGCATGTTTTGAAACCTATTTGTGAAATTTCCAGGCTGTCGCGCTCGCTAAAAGTACGAATGTACTGGAAGGCTTCTGAGGGGCGCAACTGGTTGTTGCTTTATTCTCCTGCAGTGATTTATAAGACTCTGCCAAGACCATTCTAGAAGAATTGGTAGAAATTTGTCGGGCTGAGGCACTTTCTGTTGGCTGATACAGTTCCTGCAGAAAAGCTAAGAGAAGCTGGCAGGACAATGCGCATGTTTGTTAAAGAGTACCAAGACCTCTATGAAATGGTCCACGTGACATACAATGCACACCTTCTGCTGCACCTTGTTCAATCTGTAGAAGTCTGAGGCCCATTGTGGAATTGCTCATCTGATTCGTTTGAGAATATGAATGGGCAGCTTGTTAAGCTTATAAATGGTATACGCTATGCTGGCTGGCAAGTCGTTGAGAAGTTTTATTTTTGTCAAACCTTCCCCTTATTAGGGAAAAGTGTTCTGATTTTGAGGATGCCCATTCTACATTATTGCTAATGAAGTACTTTTTGAAGGGGTACCATCTGCGAAAGCATCTGTGAAAGCACTTCTGGGGTTTTTTTCGGAAAGAGAGAGACTTGCAACCGTGGCATCTTGTACAAAAAAGTGCTAATTGATGGTTTTCTGTGCTCCACAAAGGGTCTCGACATGTCGCGCCCCTGTAACTCATTTGTGTGCATTAATAGTGGGTTTTGCCAAATCGACAGTATTTCGGCATCTAGTGGAGACGGACATTGTTCATGTTCATGTGTTCGGCATGTTGTGTTTCATTTAAGCAAACTTCATGTTCTAAGAACATTTGTTGCTGATAACTCCAGTGGAGTAGTCATGCATGAGGTTTGCACGACATCAGATGTAGTGGAGATAGTTTTTGATAACCCACAGAAATGCATGTTATTGCAGTCGTCATGAAAGAAATTTATGTGCTGTGTGGCCAGAAACTACATTTTTGAAGCAATATAAAGCGTCCTTGCATGAGGGAGCAATAAGTATTGAAAATTTTACACTGAGGTTCTAAGAAATAAAATGCCAGAATAACTTACTTGGAGCACACACTTCACTGTTGCTAGCATCATATGGCAATGCAACATCCTTCTGTAAACTTAAACTATAGAATTTCAGAGCAGCTGTGAACAAGTAAAGAAATGGTACCAGTGCAGTGTGTCCTGGGGAGAATAGGTACTTTGAAACTTACTCAGTTTTAAGAAGGATTGGAATAGGCGTTTTAAAAAAATTTGCATTACTTTGTGATACCATTGCTCAGCCTGTGGCTGTATGCCTTTATATATCTAATGAAAATTACGGTCGCTGGCAAAGAAAAAAAGGAACAGTTTTGGCGTTTGGGAACCTGTGCAGGTTCGTTGTTCGTAATCTTTCTTGTTCATTAGGTGCAATATGTAGCTGACCAGAGAAGCTTTCGTAGAATTCCTGACTAGTTTTCTGTTTTTGCTCCTTGTACATGGCGCGCAGAGTTGCCTGTGTTGTTTTTTCTGTGTTAGCTGAAACCTTTGTTTTTGTCATTTCATTTTTCATTTTATTATACCCCTCAGGGCCAGAGGCATTACAAAGGGGGAGTGGTAGCACACTTTCACACAAAAAACAAAGGAACAAAAAATAAAAAAGGCAAGCACAAGAAAAAGCACATGAAACAAGGGAGCAAAATACAAACTTTATGGTGTGTTTAGAAAGCGCCTGAGTATGCAATATTAGCTACGGAATTACAGATTTGTTCATGATAATTATTGTTCACAACATCCGCGGGAAGGCCATTGCTATCGCGAGAGGTTTGTGGTAGAAGTGAATGATAAAAGTGCGCAGTATTACATGAAGCGGATCCGACTTTGTGACGATGGTCTGTGCGTTGCGATACATAAGATGGCTCTGGGATGAGGCGATTGCATAGTGCAGGATGATGATACGTTTTATGAAACAAGGCAATGCGTGACACTTTTCTGCGCGATGTGAATGACAGGAGGGAAAGGTCTGATTTCATGGAAGTTATATTGGCGGTGCGGCTGTAATTAGAGTGAATGAAACGTGCCGAGTTACTCTGGACCATTTCTAGAGCAGACATTAAGTTTTCTTGGATGGGATCCCACACCGGTGCAGCATACTCCAATTTTGATTGAATTAGTGTTTTATAAAGGAGGAGTTTCATGGAAGGAGGAACATGATAAAAATTTCGACGAAGGTAACCTAACATGCGATTAGCTTTGTTAATTAAGTGCTCGACATGAGAAGACCAGTTCAGGTTTGCTGTAATGTACACGCCGAGGTATTTATATGAAGTGAGCGATTCTAAATCAATGTTATCAGTGCAGTATGGTGGTGGGCAGGAAGAGTTTCTACTAAACGCGCATGACTTTACATTTATTAATATTTAGCTGCATTAACCATTCGTGACACCAATTAGCAACTGCCAAAGGATCAGATTGGAGTGAGGAAGAATCTTTAGTATTCGTTATCTCTCTGAAAATGGCAGTTGTCTGCGAATAGAAGAATGTTAGAGTTTAAAACGGAAGGAAGATTATTAGTATAGATTAGAAATGCGTGTGTTTGATATATACTTGTATAGGTACTTGCCAATATAATATAAGGGTTCGTACAGGCCCAGAAACGTTGAAAACCCTTGAATTTGAAAAGTACACTTTCAAGGCCCTTGAAGGTCTTAGAAGTGTATTCTGTCCTTGAAAACCCTTGAATTTCGGGACCAGTGCAGTCTAGATTCCACAGTGCGACCTGCTTTCTGTTGTGGGTTAGCGCCGATGCAGCAAACTTTGCATTTCAGAAACAATCCACCGCCTGAATTTGCCTTGTATTCTGTCTGTTCGTGCTTATTTCTATTGTTCATTTCACTCCTCACCCATCAATGCATCTTGGCTCACTTTCTCTCCGCCTCTCTCTGCTTATCTCTGCTTATCCCGACTTTATGCACTCTAGTTCCCAACCTAAGGAAGAAATTGCATTCCCCGGCAGCTACTCTTAGATTCAACATTGTCAGCTGGAATTAACAAAACTAACTTGGAATCAAAGTTAGCGAAGTTTTTTTTAATCAATTAGTAAAAAGGAGCACTAATTTCTACTTTTTACGCGGATGACTCTTTTCTTCAAGCGCTGACACTAATGCTATTGCGTTAAAACATCTGTCACCCATAGTCACGAGGCTGGTTTATTTTGACAAGGCTAAACGAAACCCACATGCACGGTACAGTGGACTCAACAGTTGTACTGTCACGTTCTAGATGGTGCTACAGATGGGAGTGGTTCATGGTTCTTGTCAATGCTCCAACAGGAACACTACAGTGTCCTTTTGTTATTTCATGGTTTACGCGACAGATGACACTGATCGTCTCCTGGCAACGTTCTTGCTCGCCCTGCTCACATAATCAGTGCATTCGTTCTCGCAATATTTGCATGTCGGCTGCATGTCATATTTCGCGAGGCTGTCTACCTCGAGTACATCGCCCGGACCACATACGCGAGGCTCAACGTTTGGGACGCCTGAACAGACTTTTCACAAGAGCACGCCTGGGCTAGCAGCAAATAAAATGCCGTGGTACAGTTTGGCTTCTCTCTGTTACAGTTCTATGTTTCAAATGGCTGAAAAACTGTTTTCTTGATTTTACAAACTTCCTGATTTAAAAACTAATTTGAGCGTAGTGATGACTTCGTTCAATCGAGTTTCAACTGTATATGTGTAAATGCGAGAAATTTAATCGGAATATGAAATATTCTTAGAGTTTAAAAAATCGTTTTCGATGCCGCTTTTTAGCCCTTGAAAAATGCGAAAAGCCTTGACATTTTTTTAATATTCTTGAATTTTCTCTTTTGAAACCTGTACGAACTCTTATATATACATTTTATAGGCCTGTAATTCAGTGCAACAGCTTCATGCTTTTGTTTGTCGGTCATACAGTAGAGCCGATACACATGTCATCAGAGTACATTATTTTTGTTTTCATGTATATTCCTAATGTAATCTCTATTTCATTGACTCGACATGCTCTGAAAAGCACTAGTCAAGTGCCCTCATACGAATGACTTGTACGCTCTTTTTTTAGAGCCTTAATCCTTTCTAGTACAAAGAGAGCAAATTGTCCCATCTGATCACTGTCATTTAGCCATAAAAGACTTCTGTTCGTTAATGCTGCTGAAATGTTAACTTCTTAAAATTTCCCATAGCAGCAATACGTGAATTAGCGTGTGAATATACATTTATGGTTATCTAACAATTCTTACATATGACAATGTGTAATACCGTCGTTACACGGGCACGCTAGTCTCAGCTACGACAAACCGCAGTTGCAGCCAACCGCGGTTAAATCCAGTTAGACGGAAAGCCTAACTGCAGTTATGCCACTAACCATGGTTGCCGCAAACTGAGGTCGACAAACTCACTTACCGATCGGTATCCATGTCGGCGGTCCTAAGCAGCCTGGTTCTAAAGGAGGCCAAAACTTCGTCCCCAGAGGCGCGTCAACTGAGCTGTCTCAACGCTTAAGTTGCTGATAAATGAAACAGTACGGCAAAACAAATAACGCGCCGCGCACGGATAGACACGTTGATAGTAAACATACCGGGCAACGGATTGTCTTGGCTTTCGCTCCGACCGCAAGGTGATTTCGCCCATAGTTACGAGCACCAGTCTAAACTTCTGCCAAGCATTGTGAAAACACGTGATGCAATAAGTTCGGGGACTGCAGGTGTAAACAGGAAGTATTTATCTTAAAAGAAATACATTTTATTTGCCAGTATATTTACGAAACGCAGCTAAATTTTTATATTTCATTCGTGTAGCACTGTGTCACGTGACTTGCTCAGCAGCCGGAAACCATCGAGAGCTTTTCCCGTGTAACAGGTGGCAATTGCAGTTGGCGGTAACTCTAGTTTACTGCGGTTAACTGAGGTTCGTCGTAACTGAGGCTAGTGTGCCCATGTAACTAGGGTATACCATGGCCACTCATTCTGTATTTAGTTGACTTGCGCTTGTATGTAAATCTGATTTCAGTGTTCCCGCTATGTCTTATGCGTCTGGTGGAAAATCGATGTGCTGAAATTGAAATCTTTAATTACCTGAAGACAGTACCTAGTGCTGCATTTTATATATACCTCCCTCTTCAGGAATGTATCGCGAATGACAAAGTGCTTGAAGAGGACCCCAGCTATATGTGATGTTTGCCTCTATATCTGTCTTCATTGATATTTAGAAGGATAAAAACCTTGTCAAGCTGCAAACTAGCAGCCTTTAGTTGTCCGACCTTTTGTTTTCTAAATAAATATATCAAATAAAGGTTGATCTATATGTAGCTACTGCATGAATTGCCGATGTTGCGAGTATCATGTATGTTATTGCAGGCCTGTGCCGCCTGTATACTGTTCTGGTCAGTCTTTCTGTAAGCTTGTTGGAATATAAGCTGCATGGCTTATGCAGATAATATCTTTTGCTTTTAGATGTGTCATGAGCTATGTGTCTTAAATTTGCTCCTGATGCAACGAGATTTCTTAGGAATGATCACTCCAGCTTTACAATCTATCGGGTTCAACACTAGTTAAACTCGGAGTTCTAGTATAACTGAACAAGATATGGTAGGCACAAGCATAGTTTTGTAGCGCCCTCGTTCGGGCGGCGCGCAAACAGGAGAGCGCGCGATGGCGAGAGAAGAAAATAAAGAAGGCGCTAGGCTGTGGCACGTGAAGCCACGGCTCACGTTCCTTGCTGGCATCGATTATTGTTCAGGCGTGTCTTTCCTTCGCTTCCGTGGCATAAGCCTAGAAGTGGTCACCTAGGACGAAGACAGTGACTGACTCGAGTGCACCTTCAACTGAACAAGCATCACGTCTGGAGGACGTCTCGGCCGTGCAACTGCGTCTTCCATCTTTCTGGCCACAGGACCCGCAAGTTTGGTTTCACCAGGTCGAGGCGCAATTCTCCCTGTACCGCATTGCCTCGGAAACGACACGCTACTACCACGTAGCATCAGTCCTTCCCGCTGATGTAGCCAGCGAGCTCTCCGACGTCCTCTCCAGCCCCTCGCACACTACGCCATATCAGCACCTTAAAACCAAGGTGCTGGAGCGATTCATGCCTTCGGAACGCATCCGCCTACAGCAGCTCCTTGCAGAGGGGGACCTTGGCGACAGGCACCCCTCCCAACTACTGCGCCGAATGCGACAGCTTCTTGGGGAACACGACGTCTCTGCCCACTCAGCGTTGCTTCGCGAGCTCTTTCTCCAACGCCTTTCTCAGCCAATCCGCCTCCACCTCGCAGCGGCCGGCGACGTCAACCTCCACCGCCTGGCGGAACTCGGCGATCAGGTTCATGAAGCGACCTCCCCATCTGTCAACGCTGTCTTAACACCAGAAAACACAGCGATTTCGCGCCTTGAGGCCCGCATCAACGAACTCGCCGCCTCCATTGCCGCACTTCGGAGCCCCCTTCGGAACGAGGAGACTCGTTCGACTCGTTCAGGTCGTCGAGCTCTTCCACGCACACGAGATGCTCGGAGTCCCAGCCCCCCACCTCTCTGCTGGTACCACCGGCGTTTCCGGCACCGAGCCATTCGTGGCAGGGAAACGCCTGCCGGGATCGCTGGCGGCGGCGTGTGATCTCACTTCTCGTGTCAGCCGCCTTTTGATGGTCACAGACTAGCTATCGGGCGCCAGGTTCCTTATAGGTACGGGCGCGGAATTTAGCGTTGTGCCTCCGACTAAGGCTGATCGTTCTAAGTAACAGGGGCAAGTGCTTCGTGCTGCCAACGCCTCGTCTATAGCGGCGTACGGACTCCGATCGCTCACCCTCGACTTCGGCCTCCACCGCATTTTCCGGAGGGTTTTTGTCATCACAGACGTGGTTCAGTAGATCATCGGCTCGGACTTCCTCTCATACTTCGATTTGGACGTCAGCGTGCGGCGGCGCCGCCTCACAGACGGTTAGACTCGGGAGTCCTGTCCGACATCGCTCCAATGGCCATCCACATGCTGATACCTTCCTCACCGTTCGAAAAAATCTTAGCGAGTTTCCCGGAGTTAACAAAACCGTGCAACCTCACTCAGCTGCCTAAGCATACGGTGACATACCACAGCGTCACCCGGGGTCCACCGGCAGCCGCTCGACCACGCCGCCTGTTTGGAGACCGCCTAGCTATTGCTCAACGGGAGTTCGACCACATGCTGCAGCTCGGGATTATACGCCCGTCGTCAAGCGCTTGGGCTTCCCCGCTGCGTTGGTGCCAAAGCGTGATCCTGGTGACAGGCACCCTTGTGGGGACTATCGAGCGTTGAACGCCAAGACTGTCCACGACAGCTATCCCCTACCTCACATCCAGGATTTTACAGCGTGCCTCGATGGCTGCGCAATTTTCAGCAAATTGCACCTTGTTAAGGCGTACCACCAGCTTCCTGTCGAGCCCGCCGACATACCTAAGACCGCCATCACGACGCCCTTGGAGTTCTAAAAGGACAGTCTTTTGGGCTAGTTGATTTGTTACGTTCATTGAAGCCATAGCGCTGGTAAGACAGGGACCACAGAAAGAGCACAGGACGTGTGTCCTGTCCTCTTTCTGTGGTCCCTGTCTTACCAGCGCTATGGCTTCAATGAACGCCCTTTGGGTTGTTTGAATACGTGCGGATGCCTTTTGGAATCCGAAATTCGGCTCAAACTTTCCCGCGGTTCATTTCTGAGGTCACGCGGGGCCTCTTTGCTGTGTTCGCGTACCTTGACGATGTCCTCATCGCCAGTCGCACGCCTGAAGATCATGAGCACCATCTTTGCGCTCTGTTCCAACGTCTACAGCAGTACAGCCTCGTTGTGAACGCCTCGAAGTGTACTTTCGGCGCATCTGAGCTCGAGTTCTTTTGCCATCACATATCATCTAAAGGGATACGCCCTCTCCGGTCCCACGTTAAAGCAATCCAGGATTATCCTCAGCCAACAAAACTGCGCCAATTACGCCAATTCCTGGGGCTTGTGAATTTTTTCAGGTGCTTCATACCACACTGCGCCGAACTGCTACGACCGCTCACCGACCTTCTTCGGTCAACCGCCGGCCAGTCCTCCGCCATTCCTTGGTCGCCAGAGGCCCAGGCTGCCTTTACTGCTGCCAAGCAAGCGGTGGCTAACGCCGTGCTTCTTATTCATCCGCGCAGCAACGCCCCTACTCGGTTGATGGTGGACGCATCCAGCGTGGCCGTCGGAGCCGTCTTACAGCAGTGCATTAACTCCGAGTGGAGACCCTTGTCGTTTTCCTCTCGGAAGCTACTTCCTGCTGAGATCCGCTACAGCGTCTTCGGTCGGGAATTACTAGCCATCTACGCTGCGATACAACACTTTCGGCATTTTCTGGAAGGATGCTCGTTTTACGTGCTGACTGACCATAAGCCACTGGCGTATGTTTTCCGCCATCCAAGTACGCGCCCTGTGAACTCCGCCATCTTGCTTATATATCGGAGCTCACGACGGATATCTGACACGTGAAAGGAGCTGACAAAATCGCCGCAGATGCCCTTTCTCGTATAGCCGCGGTTGACTCTCCATCTCCAACCATCGACTGGGCCTCATTCTCTTCCGCACAGCAGGATGATAGAGAGCTTGCCGCTATTCGGGAGAACCCCCGTTCTCTGCGACTATGCCTGGTGCCTCATTTATAATCATCTGAGCCCTTGTGGTGCGATGTCTCAGCTGACCTTCTCCGCCCTTTCGTTCCCGCTCCATTACGACGCACCGTTTTCCACTCCTTACACGATACCTGTCACCCGGCATTCGGGCTACTCAGCGTCTTCTCCCCCAGCGCTATGTCTGGCCCGGAATCAACGGTGATGTGCGTGCCTGGACGCGCCTGTGCCTGCCCTGCCAAATGACAAAGGTCTCCCGTCATACTAAGACGCCTCCCCAACCTTTCCTTCCACCCGGCCGTCGCTGTCGTCCCTCTACCAGTGTCTCAGTGGTACCGTTATATACTGACCATGGTCTATCGTTTGACACGCTGGCCAAAGGCTGTTCCAGTTCAATATATCACCGCCGAGACAGTTGCCCGCGCTTTCATTTCTACGTGAGTATCCCGTTTTGCCTGTCCTGGCACCGTGACAACAAACCGTGGACGTCAGTTTGAGTCCTCGCTGTTTACTTGCCTTAATGGCATCCTCAGAGCCAGACATTGCCGTAGCACGGCGTATCATCCCTGCACCAACGGCATGATGGAACGCCTTCATCGACAACTGAAAACCGCCTTGACTACCCGCCACAATAGAGTGACCTGGGTTGATGCCTTGCCACTGATGTTCTTAAGCTTACGAGCTGTCATCCGGGGAGACCTGCAGTGCTCAACAGCAGAGCTGGTGTATGGCACTTCTCTACGGCTTCCGGGAGACTTCTTCACGTCAACGAAGCTACCAGACCAGCCACAACAATTCCTACAACGCCTCCTCGACTACGTTCAAGACAACTGGCCCACTTCACCCAGCCCTTCCGAACACAAGACCATATTCGCCCACCCTGATTGGCCACTGCAACACATGTTTTCGTGCGCCACGACGCGGTCAGACCACATTTGACACCAGCCTACGAAGGACCATTCCGCGTCCTTAACCGCACCACCAAAACTGCCACTCTTCTTCAGAACGTCCGTGAAGAGACAGTCAGCTTGGACTGACTTAATCCGGCGTACCTGGAGACCGCCATAGAAAGCCTCTCATCTACGCCTGACCTTCCGTTGGACTACCACAAACGGCATGTTACATTCCGACTTCCAGACTACACAGGGGGCCCTGTAGCGCCCTCGTTCGGTCGGCGCGCAAACAGGAGAGCGCGTGATGGCGAGAGAAGAAAATAGAGAAGGCGCTAGGCTGTGGCACGTGAGGCCGCGGCTCACGTTCCTTGATGGCATCGATTATGGTTCAGGCGTGTCTTTCCTTCGCCCGCGTGGCATAAGCCTACAGTTTGAAGTCACAGCATTTGGCATAAGATTGAGTGTGTCACCAAGTACAGGTACTTGAAACCTCGCTGTAAATCAAAGCCTAGTACAACTGCTGCACTTGATGGAGTTTATATAGTAACTGATTAATTTCAGTTAATAAGTGCTTTGCCACTACCATTTTCAGATTGTGTAGCAATCATTGTCAAGATCTCAAAATGGCAATACTAAGCATAATAATCGAATGTGTCATCGTCCAGAATATATAAATATATACATATATATTATATACATTCACACACACACACTCTTGGGGCACACCTTATTGGAAGAGCCTATTTGGTGTCTGCAGACAGTCTGCGTGGGGGTGACTGGTGGGTGACTGAAAGGTGAAACCCATTTAATCATTATTATCAAATGTGTCATGGCCCAAAGCTTAGCTGGGCCTATGATATAAAAGGAAGCCATGCAGAAGAAGTTTGACTTGAAAGCTGAAGTAACTTCAAATGTACTGCTCATGTCATTTGTTGCACTGCAGATGTCAATGTAGCATATATTAGGAGAAAAGTGGAAATGTAAAGGGATACTTAACAAAATTTTTGCCGCCAAGGCTTTCCGCCAAATTTAAACACTGGGTGCTGAAATCGATATACAGAACCTTCATTTCAGGGAGAAAATAGACGCAACTTTTCTAAATTAGGCACATAAATTAGGCGTACTATCGCTGCGCTGACAGGCGTACTGTTGCCGCGTTTTCTTTTTGTGCGTTTTCTCGCTTAGCACGCGACTTCTCGAGGCAAGCTTGGCAATTTTGATATTGTTAAACGGCAATTTGCAGTGCCAGAAAAATCGTTTTTTTCCTTTAGTGTCCGTTTCAAGAACCCCAGGTGGTCGGATCGATCCACATCCCTCTACTACGCTCTCTCTCATAGCCCGAGTCGCTTCGGGACGTTAAACCCCATAAAGGAAAGCAGCCAAAGTACAATTTCATAAATTTATTCAAAGCGAAAGGGGATTCATGACCTTTGGGACTTAGGCATGAGCTTGGCTCTACTTTGTGTTCATTCACTTGCGGTATCTTCTCTGCCACCTCCAACACCGCCTCCAAGAGAAGCAGCAGCTTCATTAATCAGCACGGCTGCAAAAAATAAAGGAAAATTAATTTTAAATCGTCAATATACACATCCTAGTTATACGGCTGCGACTGCACAAGAAAGCGCCAAATTAAAAGGGCTTTCGTTGTTGAGTGCAGACACACTTGGAATTTTTTCCGTGCGATGATGTGGCCAAATTTTAAGAAGATCCACCAGCACAGACAGTGCATGATTCAATTACAATGTGAATCTTAGCTTAGGCAAGTGTCAAACATTGTCAGCTCCACTTTTCAGAACACTTTGAACAAAGCAGCCCCCTATATTCACTTTCTTCACAGATTTATACTTATTGTAACTAATACAACTTCTTAACCGAGTTGTATACATAACAGCTTTTGGTTATTCGTGTGATAGACTCGTGATTTCTACGCCTTTGCGATATAAATTGGGACCAGATATAATAAGCTGATACTTTCTTTTTCTTTTCGCACACCACGCTTCTTTATAATCAATCGCATAGTATCCAACACCTCCGGTCAAGAAATAAATAAATGATATCATAGATCGTCTTTGTACACAATATTACGCAAAGTAATATTGTGATATTAGCACAAGTAATATTACGCACGCAAAGCATAGTTTCCCAAAACTAAAGGGAAAACAAGAGACATGAGGGTATTTTAGAACTGACAAGCATAGGCTTAACCTTATGGGAGCTTGTCACCAGCTATCCTAGTTGTACATACTTTCTTCATGCTTCAGGCAAGCGAAAATCTGAACAAAGTCTTGTGTCATTTCACAGAACCACGAATATACCAGTGACCATTCGTTCCATAGAGAACACACTAACATATTTGAATTGCCCCACAATATCGTCGTACTGAGGCTTCTATCGCCAACATAACAAGTATTTGCCTGCGCGAGAACAGACGCTGTCGCGAAGTTGGGTCCATAGGGAGAATTTTCCCAATAGTGGACAGCACCATTATCTCAGTCTTGCGTAGACAGCAACTTGTGCTAATAAACAAAAACATTCTGTGTACGATATTCACGATTACCTAATCGGACAGCCACCCACACAAGGGCGTTGACTCCAGCCAGACCGTTCATATTGAAGTGTCTGCAAAGATACATGGTTTAATCACTTCAGTAAAACACCAACGAGCATTTTTACTTCGGATCTATCAGTATAGTACTCAGTTGGCTTAGCTTTCTTCACCTTAGTGCTTAGGAGTAGTGAAGCGTTGCGTTTACTACAGTGAAATTTCATAGCGCTAAGCTTTGTTTGAGAGACCTAATTTAGTTGCCGGCGTTAGTGCTCCGCAAGGGAGATATTGTAGAGTGATACAGCACTATAATGTATCCAGACTATGTAGTTAGTATCAATGTCAGTTGACATGAAAAGAGTGGATGTAGCACCTTCATCTTCTCGGCTGCGGTGTCACCAGTCGACGGAAGAGGGGCCACATTCAATCTAAATGCAGTCCGTTGATAAGAGGGAAAGCAAGATGTTATTTCGAGCCCTTATTACATTCCACGTTTTGCACAAAAAAGAAGAAAATTTAGCCGTGTCATATGTCTGCCCATACTTGGTTGACTATGATCTCTTCCTACTGCTTTCAATGAATGCCAACAGGCAAATCTTGCGGAATTTGACAATTAGTTCACACTTAATATTGCAAGTATAGGTGCAGAGCATCCATATATCTTTTATGAATTGTGTTTCACAAAGAATAAGTTCTCGCATGTGTATTCAAGGACTGCCGTGTGGGGAGGAGTGCGCAAAACGTATTTTGCCTAAGAAAGCCTAATCACAAGGTCTACGGGAAAATCCTTGGTACTAGTGTTTAAGATGTTATTTTTTACTGAAAAACCCTGCCTGCGCTGAGGAAGCTTTATTTTTATTAAGTTGGCTGTAGAATAACCAATTCAGGAAGGAGTTCTCTGAGGCCATCTCAACCCGTCGGTGTGTGGGCTGCCGCCAATGGCGGCTCAGCGGAAGGTGAGGTCGCAGTTCGTGGGTAAATTAACATAATAATCATCTTTGACGATGGAATTTAAGCTTTAGGCCATTAGGCATGCTCTATTAGGCATGCCCTATAGGGTGAAATAGAATGTCTTAGATTATCCCTAAGAGATAATCGACTGTTTCCTGAATGAAGCTTTCTGTCGATAATGACGTTATAAAATATGGATAGCCTCAGACAATATGACAAATCTCTATTGCTAAAGTGAAGGTTTTGAATCTCGTACCTAATCTTTATCTAAAGCATAAGTTTTCTTGCGGAACAACCACTCTGCCAATGCATACTCACCAAGGTAGGTATGTTGTTGAAGACCAACTAGATGGTTTCAGTACAATTATATCCCTAACTGCGGCGTTTACATACCACCCCGAGCCTTCGTGGTATGCCACTTGAGGAGGTAATAAGAGAAATAAATTATCCCATTTTTGTAGAAAGCAGAGGGACAGGTAATTTTGTCGCCGTGACAGGTAATTTTGACAGGTAAACATTCAGCCGCACCGCAATCACCACAGTCGGCCCATTATAGAAGACATCGATATAATTTAAAAACTCAATTATGTTCTCCAAATAAAGGAGAGCGCATTGTGGCAACATAAAATGTGCTTTGTCTTTCTTCAGTCGTATAAAACATTGTGAACCATTTGAACGATAACCTGATAATCCTACTGGCATACTTCTCTATACTGATATTTGCTTTTGTAACGCTATTATCTAGCGACTCTTCTTAAGATGTAAGACATAAATCAGGATTCTATTCAATATCTCCTGGCATTTCAACAGCACCTATGAGATACGCATATCAATAAAAGAATTGAAATGGTATATACGCTGACATAAAGCTTTAGTGCGTGCGTAGTCAAATATATCAAAAGTATGTCAAGAACAACAATGCCGCGAAAGCTGCAGTATATCGTTGTAGATATCTGGGAAACAAGATCTCTGCAGCCGGTTTTGAAAGGGCTAAGGTGGTGTAAAAAATAGACGAGACGAGAAGTGCTATTTCGAAGTCCTGTTAGCATTCACAATTTGTCGATGATACGACCCAATATTTTCAATCAATCAATCAATCAATCAATCAATCAATCAATCAATCAATCAATCAATCAATCAATCAATCAATCAATCAATCAATCAATCAATGAATGAAACTTCATTTTCACCAAAAATATAAACAGAAACACATTTATGGTAAAAGAACGCCAGAGCTGCGCGGAAAGCGCAGCACAGTCACAGCGAAAGCTGGAAGAGTGGTATTTCTAGAGCCTGATAGAAACATTTTGCGGTTACTAATACAAGTACACTAGCAATATACCCACTGAGCCACAAATTATAATTTTTGTTATGTGGGGAAGCACCCACTACGCCATTATCTATCATTCTGGAGAGAAGCGAGGTTTCATCTGTAAGGCGTTATGTGCACTTTCTCAATGCGACGGACCCCTCTTTCCGACCCCTATATCCCCACCCCTGTGCAGGGTACCAAACCGGTCGCTCGCACCAGGTTAACCTCCCTGCCTCTTCTTTTCATCTATTTCTCTCTCTCTCTCTTCTCATTGCGACGGCTGATGATGATTAGGTATAATGGCGGAGGCCTTTGTAATGGGTTGGATGCTTTAACCGACCCACTAGTTACGTATTTCGCATTGTGTGACGCCGGGTCGTTATTTAAATATCACCCCTGTCGACAAATCGCTTATGACACGTATGACACATATCCAATAATCTCGTATGATTATACGAAAACACATATGATAGATATGTGTTCATACGAGATATCGGACACGAGGCATATGTGTCATATGAGAATTTTCTACAGGGCCACAATGCTATATAACATACGTTAACGTGAGAAAGAGAGAGAGGGAAATAACTTTATCGAGAGCCTGATGAAATGGACCATAGGAGCCTTATGGGCTTTCTAGGCAACCAATCGAAGTGTACTTGCGAATAACCCACTACACTAAAAATATTAATTTTTGTGAAGTAGCGAAGGAGCCAATATGCAGTTTTCGTCATTGTGCGGAAAATTCGGGTACCCGCTACATACCTGTAAGGCATTATGTGCACGTTGTTGATGATGTGTCTGATGACGATGAAGAATTGTGGCAGAGCTATTTGTAATGGGTTGGAAGCACGCAACAGCGCACTCGTTGCGCAATTCGCATTGTGTGACGCCTGTTTACAGAATTCGCCTTGTGTGACACCTGGTTGTCTTCAAAGAAAGCACTTTTTTTAAAATTGACTGAGTTGAGAAGTACTGAAAGCTCGAAGAACTTTTGAAAGATGACCCCGGTGCTCCTCGTTTGTCTTTGCATACACGATGATGTCATCAATGTAGACGTTTCACAATACACCCAAATAAGTTTTCAAAATATCAGTCATAGTTTTCTGGAACCATGCCGGAGAATTTTCCCAACCAAATAGTGGGCGGTTGTGCTCAAATAAATCCAAAGGGGTTTTAAATGCGGTATACTTTTTAGTTCCTTCCGTGAGTGGGATTTGCCAATGTCCCTTGCAAAGGTCTATTCTTGAAAAACAATGGCAACCACCAGTCTTGTCAATGATATCGTCGATCCTCGGCATTGGATAAGGTATCAACTCTGGTGTTTAAGAGCACGGTAATCTGTGCAGAGTCTCCACGTTTCATCTTCTTTGGGCCCAATAATTTTGGGAGAAGCAAATGGAGAAACAGAAGGGCGGATAATACACACCGCCAACATTTCTTGCAACTCCTTATTCAGCCACACCTGCTTATCTCTAGACATGCTAAAGGAACTCTGCGCACAACTCTTTGGTCAATATGTTCGAAAGGAACGACGTGAGATTTCATCGCCGGAGGGTAGCTGCCCATGCACGTAAGTTATGGGTACTTTCGTTTAATATCCTCCTGGTCGAAAGTCATTCTTGTTTTGTTAGGCGCCCCATGGAGATCCTCTCGTCCGACGTTGGCCCCACCCATTAGTCTGTCATCCCAATAGATACTTATCTTAAGCTTCTTCATGTCTGGACGGGACGAAAGGAAGTCGTAGCTAGGTCAGGAATGGCCAATACGTCAGTAGTAATTGATTGTCCTTGAATGTGAATGGTTAGGGTAATTCATTCGTTATGCGTGCTCACGGTCCCATCGTAGGCTTGCACGCGCAATGCTCTACCAGTATGCAGGCGACCGCCATCCACTCAACTCTTATTGATGATAGAGACAGAAGCCCCACTATTAACAAGGGCCTTCATTTCAGTGCCCTCCACGCTAATAGGGGCGTAAAGTAAGGTTGAAGATATTAAGTAAACTTTCTCGGTGTAGGTTTTTGCTTGAGGCTTGTTCTCGAACGTAATTAGCTCACGTGGAAGCTCTGCCTCGCTTAACGCTGAAAATCGCCCCAAGGGGAGGTTACTCCGTGTACCTCCCATAGGACGCCTTAATTCATGAAGTCAGCGCTAGCAGCGCCAAACGTCCCTTTAGTTACTATCGTGGCGGCTGGGATTCAGAAACTCAAACTGCAGAATGGCGGCGCACACGGTATGCGTCGTCATGGCAACACAAACACCAGCCGCGCCTCCTCTCCTACCTCTCGTGCGCGCGCCGTTTTTTTTATTCTTTTTGTTTTGTTTGCGTGCGTGGCCTCCCTCTCCCATTCCTTTTTTTTATGACCCCCTCGGCCGCGTGCTGCGCCGTGCCGCGCGCCGGGCGCTTCTTTTCTTTTTTTTTTTGCATCCGCTACGCCTGCTGCGCCGCGCGTTCGTTGCGCGTTTGAATGTACGCTATTTGCAATCAGGCATTCTGCAAACACTGCAGTCGTGCAGCATATGCCAGAACGCAAAAGAATGAATTGCACTCACAATACAAAATATCTTTGGTCTCGTTTTATTGTCCTCGTTTCCGAAAATCAACATTTTCATCAAACGTGGTGCAATACAGGCTCAGGAGATTAACAGAAGTGACCAACAAGAGATTAACATACACGTGTTCATGATCACTAAACAACACGAAAGTTCTCGGCAAAGTTAAGAACTTAAAGAACAGTGGAATAAAAAACAGAACATAACACTAGGGCACATATTAAAAAACACAGTTTTTATACTGACAGAAGCGGAGAAGAGCTTCTGATATATGCGCACGATATTGCACAAAATTATCAAACCTAACAAAATTGAACATTCACTGCAATGCAAAAACAATGAAAGCAGTTGAAATACCTAAAAATAGAATAATAATGTAAAGATCATTTTAAACATGTCAAAATGAACTCCACATATAACACAACTAATATTGGCCGCACTTTTTCGACTACATTTCCAAACACGTTGATTTTCATATAACTAGTGATGATAAACGTGGAGAAAATGAACGGATGATATCGGAGGATTCATGGCATCTATTCTTGAAATGCGCCGATTCTGCAATTCTTCAGCTTTTCTCTGGGCGCACCGATCAGCTGTATGGCGTTCCGGAATACTTTAAAAACGCTTCCACCCTGAAGAAAAGGGACAAGTTCCAATCAGATAAAGCGCGCCGTCGACTCGTACAAAAATGAACTCGTTTGTTCGTCTCAGAGCAGCACAAGTTTTCATACATCTACCTAATGTAAATCTACCTAATGTCTTACAAACGTGGTTATAGGCGATGGCGGGTAATTACCGGAGACAAATGGGAAGCACACACTCAAATACGCGGTTCTGTGAGAGTCGTAAACCTGTAACTATAGTTACGTCGCATGGACTTCATGTCCGCTACTTGTTCGTATAACTATTTAAACGAAGCATCGTGCCCTTTTCAAATCAGTCATTTTTGAAAACATTAACTGTAGCTCCACTGCAGAGAACAGCTACTCGGTTATGGACGTGAATTCAAATTGACACAATGAAAACCGCACCTCAAAGGGCACGCTCACCTGTCGTTCTTTTGGGGGCCGGCACATATATCCCGGGACTTGCTCTGGAAGTATTCGAGCAAGAAAGCACTATGCACAAACAGCGCGAGTCGTAAAACATCGCGTCGCACAAGCACACAGCGAGCGATCACCATGAAACGGACGAGCGACGACGGCTAACGCACTCCTTACCAACGCCAGACACGAAACTTTCTAACGGTTTTCAAAGTCGACGGCGCCAACAAGACGGCGGAAAGCGCGCCTCCCGTAGGAGAGGGAGTTGATCCCGCCAGAGAGGGGGTTGAAAAGAGTTGGGAAAAAAGAGACGGAACGCAGATTTCAACTCTGATACCAGTCCATGGATGGCGCGTCAATTTACAATACCACTCACATGGGTTTCTGTCATTGGCCTGATCGCCCCTCTTCATTGTTCCGCTGGTGAACACACCCGCGATACTTGTAATTAGGCTCAGATGAGAGAATGAACGCTTCATTGTAACTATGGTTGAAAAGATCAAGGGCTTGTTTACCGCCTTGCTGTTATCGCGAAGAAAATGTGTTCACTGAGGCCTGTATGCATCGCAGAAGTTCATCAAATGATCGTGGGTGACTTATTTTAATTGACTGCGGATGTTGACGAAAAAACCTCGCGTTACAAAAGCTACAACTGCAGACGACGGGAGCTTTGGTTCTGCAGAATCCAGTAGGCGGCGTTTCTCAAGACAGCACACCAGCAAAGAGCCAGACGTGTATGTGAAGTGTAGTGCCGCATCCCATATTTCTACAGCATTGGGTTGAAAAGACGCCAAAAAGTTCCTCTTCCACCTTTCCGAACATCGTACCAATGTACCGCTTTCTTGCGATGGCACCCAAATAACGGCGCATGTTTACAATGTTCGTGTCGTCACTTTTCCACATATTCTTTTTGCATGCAACTCAAAAAAGCACATCCAATGACCTGCATTTTACGAGCCTCCTTCAAAAAGGTCTGGTTCTACAATTAGTCGTTGTGGTTTTTCCTGGCTAAGCGACTTGACCAATGATCGCATTATTTCAGCTTGTTGCAGCATGCACCATTGTTGTCGCTCAATAGCAGACAAAACGCTGCTCACATCATCGGAAGCAGTTTCCAGCACGAAGGTGCCACGGCGAATGGGTTCCAGAATGAGTTCGCTCAGTATCTGGAGCCGCATAATCACTTGCACCGATACTGTATGCACGAGGGCTTGACGACTCATCGAAGCTTCTCGCAGTACCGTGTCGATCAGTCCGGTCGAGCTAACTCCGCGAGGAATGCCCATCGCTGGCTCACCGTAGACTTGGTACCGTGTGAAAACAAGAGGCTCCGATGACTCCTCGTCGATGAGAAAGGTAACCCACAATTGCGGTCTTCACAAGCTGACGTTTGCGCCAAAATGTAGCGTGCCTTCTAAGAACTAACACGTAAAAGACATTGCTTCAGTCGGGCGGGTATCGTCCGCCATTTTATTCAAACTTCTCTCTTCACTTCTACCCCTATTAAACTTCATCTTCCTCCGTGCGTTTATTGCAGACCGCTTCATGATTCCCTCCCGACTTTGCAAAGCAGTTTCAATCACCGGCATGGCTTTGAGGTAGAATACTGGGTTCCCACGCAGAGGGCCCTAGTACGGACCCCGTTCCAGCCTGGAAATTGTTTCTTATTTGGTTATTT
This sequence comes from Rhipicephalus sanguineus, assembly GCF_013339695.2. Lineage (NCBI taxonomy): Eukaryota > Metazoa > Arthropoda > Arachnida > Ixodida > Ixodidae > Rhipicephalus > Rhipicephalus sanguineus. The sequence continues at coordinate 45,000,813 of NC_051181.1, read as the reverse complement.
TTTTCTTATTTCGCGCGATAGTGGTTACGGACACCGGCGGCAGTGTCGGCGGAAAACCACGGCGCCATGGCCCTTGTGATCTCATAGCAGCTTTCGCTGTAAAATCTGTGCAATGATAGCTAAATAATGCCCCAGCAACCCACCTTCATCTGAACACTTCATCTGAAGAGTAGTACAACACTTCATCTGAAGAGTAGAAAGAGGGAAAAAAAAACACGAAAATAGTGTAATATAACCGTACATCAGGGTTACACTGCCGACAGAAAAAAAGAAATGGTCACAACAGAGATACATGTAACATAACATACGCATGTTTCTGTCCGTAATCTGACCCGCTGTTATATTACAGCGAAAGCTGTTATGAGATCATTTCAGCGGCCGTTTTTGGCGCCGTAGTTGTCCGCTGCCGCCGCCGCCGGTGTCCGTGACCAGTATCGCTAGAAATAATAAAAAAATCGAAACAAGAAAAAAATTCCTGGATAGAACGAGGTTCGAACCTGGGCGCTCTGCGTGGGAGCCCAGTATTCAACCTCTGAGCCATACCGGTGCTTGAAACTGCCTTGCAAAAAGGTCCCATACAGGCTTCATGTCGGGAAGGAACCGCATTATCAAATGCAATATAGCGTGGTAGAAGAGTAAAATAAACACCAAGCGTCGCACAACGCGAATTCTGTAACCAGGCGTCACACAATGCGAATTGCGCCACGAGTAGGTTGTTGAATGCTTCCAACCCATTACAAAGGGTTCTGCCATAATTCTTCATCGTCATCAGGCACAGCATCAATAAAGTGCGCATAATGCCTTACATGCGTTTAGCAGGTACCAACGCTCTCCGTAGAATGACGAAAAATGGCACAGTGCCTCCTGCCCTAATTCTCACAAATTACAATGATTTATAGCATAGTAATTTATAGCATTATAGCATTATAGCATAGTGGGTTCCTCGCAAGTGCACTTGTATTGGTTGCCAAGGAAGCCCACAAGCGCATGATCCATTTCCGCGGGGCCTCAGTAATGTTCTTCACCCCCCCCCCCCCGTCTCTCTCCCAGGTCAGCGTATGTTATACAGCATGACGGGAGAGGTAAATAGCGACTGGGCGTCACCCATTGCAAATGACATAACTGGTGGGCCGAAAGCTTCCAACCCATTACAAAGAGCTCAGCCATAATTCTTCATCGTCATTAGTCGTCGCGTCAACAAAGTTCACATAATGCCTTACAGACGTGTAGCTGGTGCCTCGCTTCTCCGCAGAATGACAAATAATGGCTTAGAAGGTGCTTCCCAACTTCACAAAAATTGTGATTTATGGCGTAATGGGCACCTTTCTAGTGTACTTGTATTGTGGCCCCATGAGAGCTTACAACGGGCTCTAGCAACGCCGCTCTTCCAGCTTTCGCTGTGACTGTGCTGGGGTTTCAGCGCAGGCCTGGCGTTTTTTTTACGATGAACATTCAAGAACTAGCCTAACTCGCGATTATGCTCCGTTCTAGGCCCTTCCTTTGGGTGCATTGAAGAGACCACCACCGCCACCACCACACCCTTGCTTTTCTTCTTGGTTTTTCCTGCATCCACGTGCTGGAGCGGTTTCCAAAAGCATTGCTGCTCACTTCATGAAAAAATTGTTGTCAGCCCTAATCGTGGACGTACTGATATGTCTGGTAGTGCTACTCGCACACCGGCGCTCATATTTTCACCTGTATTCGTTAGTTTACATTGTGATTTCTAGCACCATGACGACAGTAATTTTTAGGGTTTCGTGTACCGTAACCACGATTTAATCATGGCAGAATCTGTAGGGTATAGCTGGTCGAGTATACAGCAAGTGCTCCGCTGTCACATCGCGATTTGTGGTAGAACTGAGTTGGCATGATTCTCCTAAGGGGCCGCGGTACTGTTGCAGCAAGAGAGGCGACAGACGGGGTGATCGCAACCATGAAACGAAGCCAATGCGAATGCCATATCGTTACCATCAGTACGACCCTACCGAGCGGTAGGAGTTCGTGCTTAAATTCTAGTGTGCTTGAAGTAATTCACCTATGTCAATAAAACGACCGTGTTCTCTCGTATAATGCTGTTGCTCTAATTTCGCCCAATGACTATTTAAGAGAAGTTGGAAGCTCAAAGAGGAGCCACATTTTCAAAATGCGCTCGCTATTTCACGCACGTGTGATCCACCAGAGATCACCGTTATGCTGTGTTGTGCTTCCAGTGATTGCAGGGGCGCAGCATATAATTTTGTACAAAAAGCAGTGTCATAATATTTTCTTTTTTCAGATTCGTGCACAATTGACCACGTATGCAGCTGTTTTCATTTGGATATATGCCTTTGATGCTTTTAAACAATAATTTTTTTTTGTCTGCCATGTTACCCAGGCAAATCCCACGCCCCCACCCTCCCCCTAAATACGGTGTTTAGGATCATGTCACTCCTTCTTTGTTGCAACATGCTCTGGCTTGTATACTACTTCTTGTCTACTTTAAGCAATTTCTCTGCCTTTTGTTTCTAAGCTTTCTCTAAACAACCTTAACGCATCATGTTGCTCCGTAAGGTACGTTAAATTATATAAATATATAAACAAGTAAATAATTAATGAAATAAAATGCACCGCGCCTAGCTCTGCTTAAGTATAGCTTCATAATAAATTCAATATCAGTTCGAGTAAGAAAGGACATAGGTCAGAAGTTTGCTGTTCTATGTATTTTGTCAATCGATAATGTATACCACAACTAATATATATATTAGGTTTTTAGGTAAGTAAGCTAATAAGTTTGCTGCGTCTATGCACGTACGACATGCGCGTTTATTGTTACATATTTGGAGCACACATTCCGGTATTGCCGATGTAAAAGCACGAACGCCTCTTCCTGCGCTGTACATTCGGAAAATTGTTTAAACCGAATTTGCTCTTCAGAACAATATGACAACAATCAGAGTAAACATCCCTTTGGATGCCATTATTACAGGATGAGGCAATTAGGAAGTCTCTTTTTTTTTAGAATACACCCAATCATAAGTGAGACGAATCACACAATCTGCCGGAAAGCTCAAAACATCAGACACATGTTTCGGCTCCGGTAATAAATGATTTGAGTGACAACCAGAAATTGGCTAGCAAATTCCGCGGTGAATGCGGCAGGTTCTATTGGGCACACGTGAAAATATCGTCGTATGTCGAGTGCATGCCATTGTTTCAGTACAGTAATTAGGTGTGCAACGGATGACGAGACTAATGTACTAATGTTGAGGCACAAGAAACAGTGTCGAGGTATTGCTTTGGCAAAGATCAGAAGAAATATGAAAAGAAACATGACACGTTGCACAGCGTATGCCATAGAGACCATGCAACAGATAACAATTTATTATGTATATGTAGTGGTAATTGCAGTGAAGCTCATTGTTTGGATGAATCTTCAGATAAATGTCATATGATAACGCCTCGCAATTTTCTGCTTTCAATAAACGTGTTGCTAAGCGGCGTCTTCCTTCTGTCAGCTCTGTTTGCAGAATATCTATATAAAATTTTCTATACCCGTCCGAGAATTGTCCGCTGCTATATGTCTTCAATAACTTCAAGATAAGTTTGTGATCTTCAATGACGCTTCTTTTGAGCGAGTCCTGAAAACACTTCTACTCATGTACTATTATCGCTTCGCTAGAAATGGCTGAGGATCTTTTTCGGGCTTTGCTAGAATATTACCATGATCATCACTTCACTGCCGACGAAATTGCACTGACCTGCTACTTATTTTAAAACTTGTTCCCGGTGTCATAACCTGTCCTGAAATGCTCAGTTGTAGTAATCTTCGCATTCCTCCTAAGATAACGAGATAGCATGGATCTCTTTAGTACCCACTTGCCTCTTTCAACATTCAACCGCCCACATACTGCAAAGTCTTTACCAATCTCACTTTCTGATCTGGGCGTCTTTCATGACCCGCGGTCATTGCTTGACTCGGGGATTTGCGCTGTTTAACACAGTGCCGCATACTGTGCTTATCATTTCTTCCATTGTCTTTTAGCTTTCCTCGTGCGTTGTTGCTTGCGATTTTATTTACCAGTGTACATCTATATTTCTCGAGTTGTGCTGTTATGTCTTGTATTGAAGGCGCGTAAAAAATGTATTAGCTAAAAGTTGCCCCGTATATAGATACAGAACAAGAGGTCAGAAATAAATAGGGTCATTTGGAACGTGTATCACGCGTGCGCTGACTCTCAGAAGACAGCGTCCACGGTGCGTTTGATGGTTTTGTCTTTACGAGAAGAGTGTCGTGACGTGGTGTGAGAAGTGAAATCCTAGGACTAAAATGTCTGATCCCAGGACATAAAATGCTACGGCTACCCTGGAGTCAGCGTTTCCCTTCGCTTTCCACCACCATTCATCTTCGGCGACGCTAGTGAGTGGCCGGCATGAACTCAACAGTTCTATGACCTCTCGTTCACTTAAGGGCTAACCTCTGCTGCCCGTGCAACCAAAGTCGTATTGTGAATCGTATTCCGCCAACCAGAGGGGGAAGGGGGTGCGTAGGGGCACTGCGATGAAACATGGCCCCCGCTTCTTGGAGAACCCTGCAATCACCTATTACATAGTAACTCCCTTTAGGAGTGTGCAACCTCCCACTTCTTTCTGAACATACTATAACGACCTTCAAAAGATAGTTTACGTGTATCTTTAAAGATAGTCATATATGTGGAAAGTCAGGGCTCAACCGAAAGTGACTGCTCTCAGTTGCTGTACAGCCCTTGAGGTGTTTCTTGGAATGAAGTGAACAAGGGTCCCATTTTATGGAATCCCATTGTTAACACCAGCCTTCAATCTTGCTTCACTCCAACTAAAAATCCCGCAACTCAACTGAAGCAGCTACCATGAGCGAAGTTTCCTATTAGCTTAAATGTTTGTTTAGGGAGGAGGGGGAAGAGGTGAGGGTTCCCTGCATTGTACGTCTGGTCGTAGTGTCTCGAAGCGGCCTGTTCCAACGAGCTGTCAATTCGTTCTACCGTGTTCGTCGAACTAGAGACCTGTCCGGATTTCCCGACTCCTTAAGGTTGCTGGTCGGCTTGACATTTTTTCAGGGGAATGAGCACAAATTAAACAAGCCAGTCGTGTATATGCGATTCGAGACGGGTGGTATGTAGTTCAGCAGTATTAAACGCGATGGATTTCTTAGCGAACCTTTGGCACTTTGAGCGTTTCTATCTATCTATCTATCTATCTATCTATCTATCTATCTATCTATCTATCTATCTATCTATCTATCTATCTATCTATCTATCTATCTATCTATCTATCTATCTATCTATCTATCTATCTATCTATCTATCTATCTAGCCGCCTACGTCTGGGTGCTCTCATTATCGCCTCCTTAACTTGGTGTAGAACAAAATCGGCATGGGAGGGTAAGAGCATTCGACGAATATGACTGTCAGGACATGACATGAATAACGTGAAAATCCTGTCGCGTACGTCGTCAAACCCTTTCATCCAGACACGTGTGGCACATACCCGTTTGCCAAGGGCCGCGGTGTACGGGTATGCGCCACAGGTGATTGACAGTTTGTATGGACTCAGGAACGGCGAGAGCAGACATTGGTAACTTAAATGCAAGAACATTAAGAAAAACCGGCACCGGCAGCGGTGAGCCGATGAATGTGAAGAACGAAATTTGGATCGCAGAAGCAATCGAACCCAAGCATTCTGCGTGGCAATCAGGTATTCTACCACAGTACCACGCCACGTCTATAGACTAGTTTGGAGAAACAGCCTACGCAGGCGTAATGGCGGTGCAAAGTCAATTCTGGCTGTGGTGCCTACTATCTAATTTTGCATGAAAGCAATAAACACTACAATCCATGACACTTGTATCGTGGGAATACTCCCACGATACAGGCGTCATACCAGACTAACGGCTGTGGTTCCAGTGTTGGCTCCGCTTTTATAGCAGTCTAATAAACATTACATTTGTATTCGTGGGTTTCGGCAAGCTATATTGAAGCAGTGCTTGACCCCGGAGGAATACATCAACGATAGCTACGTATGATATTGACATCAGCGTACGTAAAATGCACTTAGTCCGCCAGAATGACGCAGTGTCATCTTCATTTCTTACGAGGCTGGGTGATGGCCTCATGCTGACAGAGGATGATGTCAGATTGACTGACAGCCGCTCTGTAGACTAAGCTACGTAGGCCCCATACGCCCAGACAGTCTACGAATACGACAAGCGCCATCCACTGATGTTGGTCTACCTAGCACTATCCAGGCCTACCAGCCTCATAGGCCTATACCTCACCAACGCGAACGGTGACTTCAGGTTCCGACATGTCACCGGCTCTATCGCCATACAATTTGCCGACGAAATGACCAAGGCATCCTCGATTTCCAACAGATGTACAATACCTCATACTTCACTACAAATGGACCCATCATCACCGTGATCACGACCGAAACCAATAACAAGTCTTGACCAGCTGCTGGTGCTCACTGACCACGGTGATGATGACGTTGTTCAAGAACTGTCCAGAACTTCTTTCACACATGCACACTTGTTCGAGAAACGTGTGTGCGTTCTCCATCATAACGCACAAGTATAAGCACTATATATCAGCTTACCGTTCCATGTTCGTAGCTTTGCGCTACCAACATGGAAGTCGCAAGTTTATATCAATATGGGTTAAACAGCATTTTGTCAGGGACGAAATTCAAAACAGACCAGCATACTTAAAGGCAGACGGAAGGTGAAGAACGTCTAAGCGGGTATGTTGTATTGAAAAGTTATCACCAGCTGTGTTTCTGCGCAGCTCCCCTTGGAAGAATTCTTCTATGTTGCCATTACTCCGTGATTTCCGGCTTGAGAGTTTAATTGCGGTTGGCATGAATATGCATGCAATGCAGTGTGAGTTCCGGCGGGAACAACCTTCCTGATGTGACGCACTGTCATTACTTGGTATCTCCAGTTAGTACTGAAAGGGAAGTCGCTATCATCTTTGCCTTCGCCTTCGACCCGTTGTCAGAATAAAAGCGGTCTGCAACTAGCTCAGCGGGTGACGGTGGAGCTTGGAGCACTCATATGGCATAGACTTCCGTGCGTCTGCTTCATTTACAACTTGCCACGTGTTTTGCCGTCAATATAGGCACCATTTCCATGATATGTCCGGGGTAGTCTGCGGGCGCTACTTCCTGGTGACATTTTAAAACATGGTCTCTATATAAAGAGTTGTTTGCCAAAAAGAAAACAAGAGAAACACCGACATCTCCCTACTGCAAAAAAAAAAAAAAACAGCGCATGTTTCAAATGGCGGACGCTAGACGGGCTCCTCGGCGATGTCCCTGGTAGTGACAGGCCATTAATCGATTATTGAAAAGTCAATGACTACCACCAGGTCCTGACCTGGCGCATATGTGCAAACTGAGTAGTGCTCGTTTGCCAGTTTGTCACGGCAATGTCATGTTCGACGCCTTAGGAAAAGAACGATTACCTGTCGATCTTTCCACTAAACCGTGACTTTACATTAAAGCTACACGCCAACTATCTCATGGAGATCGTTATAGTATCTTGGGGAAGTAGTGTAAGGCTGGACTCTACGAAAGAGTTACCGTATACGTAGTTGTTCGCAGGCTTCGCCATCGAGGGTGCCCAAGTTTCATCACTCCGCCCCTTCGCGGTCCGCAACTAGCTGCGACATCTCCCTACTGCAAAAAAAAAAAAAAAACAGCGCATGTTTCAAATGGCGGACGCTAGACGGGCTCCTCGGCGATGTCCCTGGTAGTGACAGGCCATTAACCGATTATTGAAAAGTCAATGACTACCACCAGGTCCTGACCTGGCGCATATGTGCAAACTGAGTAGTGCTCGTTTGCCAGTTTGTCACGGCAATGAATTGTTCGACGCCTTAGGAAAAGAACGATTACCTGTCGCTCTTTCCACTAAACCGTGACTTTACATTAAAGCTACACGCCAACTATCTCATGGAGATCGTTATAGTATCTTGGGGAAGTAGTGTAAGGCTGGACTCTACGGAAGAGTTACCGTATACGTAGTTGTTCGCAGGCTTCGCCATCGAGGGTGCCCAAGTTTCATCACTCCGCCCCTTCGCACCTCCCTCGCCCCCCCCCCCCTTTCCCGGTTGATCGAGTCCGATTGACATTGGGACCTTCGGTGCTTCGGCAGCAGAGGCTAGGCCTGAAGTGTGCGAGACGCCATGGAACCGTGGAATCCATGTCGGCCACTGACCAGCGTCGTCGAAGATAAACGGTGATAGAGAGCGAAGGGGATCCGTATAACTTTATGTCTTGGAATCAAACATTGTAGTCGCGGGATCTTACTTCTCAAACCATGTCAAGACACTCTGCTGGTAAAGGCAACGTTATCGAACGCACTCTCAGCTCAGTACTCTGAAAAAGGCACGACCCTATTTAATTCCGACCCCCTGTTCTGTAGCCATACATGGGTGCAACGTTTCGCTAATACACTTTTTTACGCGCCTTCTATAAAAAATACAGCAACACAATACGAAAAATATAGATGCACACTGGTAAATAAGATCGTAAACAAAAATGCGCGAGGTAAGCTCAAAGACAAAGGAAGAAACGATAAGCACAATATGTGACACTGTGTTAAACAGCGCAAACCCCCGAGTGAAGCAATGACCGTGGGTTATGAAAAACACCTAGATCAGAAAGTGAGATTGATAAAGACGTTGTATTCTGTGGGCGGTTGAATGTTGGCATAGGCAGCGGCGCACATAAAAGGATCTATGCTAACCTAATTTAGAAGTGTCATTCCATATCACAGACTTAATTATGTTGAAGTTAGATAAGATATATAGCAGTGGACAACTTGCTGACGGATATAGAAAAATTGACGTATCTTCATATTCTGCAAACATAGCCCAGAGAAGGAAAACCCCGCCTAGCAACACGTTAGTGTGAGAAGAAAAATTTAGCGGGGTAGCATATCACATTTCTCTGGAGCTTTATTGCCATTACCACTACACATGAATAATAAATAGTTTTCTTTTGCGTTGTCCATATGGCATGTGCTGTGCGACGCGTGATGTTTATTTTTATATTTTCTACGGTCTCTGCCAAAGCAAAACCGGGGCATTGTTGACGTCGTACGCTGCACCCCTAATTACTGCGCTGAAATAATGTCATGCACTTGGCATACGACGCTCTTTTCACTTGTACCTAATAGAACCTGTCGCACCCACCGTGGAATTTGCTAGCTCATTTCCGGATGTCACTCAAATCGTTGATTGCTGGAGCCCCAACACGTGTCTGATGTTTTGAGCTTTCTGGTAGATTGTAAGCTTCGTCTCACCTATAATTGGTTGTATTTAAAAAAAAGACTTAGTAATTGCTGCATCCCCGTAATAAGAACATCTAAACGGACGTTTTGCTGTGATTGTTGTCATGTTGTTATGTAGTGCAAACGGGCTTTAAATGATTTGCTGAAGGTACCAATACTATAGCGCAGGACGAGGCGTTCGTGTTTTTAGATCGGCAATACCATGCTGTGTGCTTCAAAGATGTAACAATAAAAGCGCATTTCATATGTGAGTAGGAACACTAAATTTAGTGCCTGGCTTCCTCTAAAAACCAAACTTATACGTCAGTAGTAGTATACATTATCAACAGACTAAATACACGTAATAGCAAACCTTTGATCGTTGTCCTTTCTTACGCCAGCTGATAGTGAATTTATTATCAAATTCAGAGCTACGGGATCCGCGCCTTCTCTTGATTACTTTTTACTTGTTTATATATTTATATATATGAAACGTACCTTACAGAGAAAAATTGTGCGTCTAGTAAGGGTGTTTAGAGAAAGTTTATCAACAAAATGTAGCCAAATTGCTTAAAATAGACAAGAAATAGACAAGGGACCTGTGTAGCGGGCCAGAAACTTTTGATACAAGCCACGCTTGCGGCATGGAGTCCACAGCCACACCATATCATCTTCACTGTACGAACCTCCTTCACTGTACGGGCCTTCGAACGGTCTTGGGATGCGAAAGTTCGGAGACGTGCGATGCGCCTTGCCTCCTCTGCGTGACAGAGGGTCTCTGCAAGAGGCGGCTTTTCCTGATCCGAAAACGGGAGAATGGTGTCAAGGCTAGTGCGTGGCGGGCGGATGTAGAGAAGGTAAAACGAGCTAAAGCCGGTGGTCTCATGCAGCGCAGTGTTGTAAGCGTAAGTCATAAAAGGTAAAATAGCGTCCCAGTTCTTGTGCTTGGAGTCAACGTACATAGCAAGCATGTTAACGAGCGTCCTGTTGACGCGCTCAGTCAGTCCGTTGGTCTGAGGATGGTACGAAGTGGCGTGACGAAACTGGGAAGCAGACCGGCGGAGGAGCTCTTCTACGACGTCGGCTACGAACTGACGGCCACGGTCACTGACAATCACGCGAGGCGTCCCATGCCGGAGGATGATGTAGCGTAGCATGAAGTCCGAAACGATATACTTACGAACCATGTTGCAATAGAGGAGGCGTAACATTGTCCTAAATGCAGTATTCAGGGCAGGGGGGCGGGCGGCAGCTCTTCCTGGGTAACATGTTACACAAAACTTATAGTTGACAAGCTTAAAAGGCATATATACAAACGAAAATTAAAATTGTGTTTTACATCAGCATACGCGGCCAGTTGTACACGAATGCGAAATGCGCACGAATGTGAAAACAAGAAATGTTTTGAAATTGCTTTTTATACCAAATTACATACCGCGCCACTGCAATCACTGGGAACTCAACGCAGCCGAACTGCGATCCCTGGCGCATCGCAAGTGAATGAAATACCAAGGGCATTTATAAAATATGGCTGCACCTTCGGCATACACTATCCTGTTTTTTTTTTTTTCAAGCAAATACTTAAATTCGGTGCATATGATATTGGAGCATAAATTCGGCCAAGACAAGGGCAAAATAGCTTTAAGGATAATAATGAAAATTACGTGAATGAGTTCATTCAAAGAGCAGACTCTTTTCTTGTGAGCTGCTGCAATCGTTGCGGCACCTGGCGGAAGAGATCTGAACCATGGGCTATATTCAACTTGGCTTCTGAGATCTACATAGTAATGTCACGAAAAACCCGCCGTGGTGGTCTAGCGGTTACGCCGCTCGACTGCAACCTGTGACGGGATCGATTCCCAGGTTCGGCGTCGCATTTAGATGGAAGCAAAATTCTAGAGGCCCGTGTGCTTAGATCTAGGTGCGCAATAAAGAACCTCAGGTATTCGAAATTGCCAAAGCCCTCCACTACACATTCTGTCAGAATGGAGTCGTGGTTTCGGTACACAATACCCTAGCAATTACTCTCATCACAGGGCTAAGAAACACGAAGTAAACCTAAGGAATACACGTGAAAATATGAGCGCTGGGGTGCCAGTGGCACTATACCAGACATATCAGTAAGTCAAGGATTAGGGCTGACAATAATTTTTTCATGAAGTGAGCAACAACGATTTGTGGAAACGCTCCAGAAATTAGCAAGAAGGACAAACCAAAAAGAAAAGCAAAGGTGTGGGGCTTGTATTTGTCTCTTCATTGCACCCAAAATAGATGACCAGTACGAAGACTGGTAGCGCAACCGTGTGGTTACATGTAGCAAGAATATATCCTTTCACATTATGAAGAGAAATAATCTCTGTCTTTAAAATATTTCCTAATCTGGTGCACATTTATCACCGTGTCTCATCTCGAACACTAGCTAAAACGCATACCAGTGAATAACGGCATTCATCAAGGGGAAAATGATGCAATTGCTAAAATAAAACCTAACTCCTTCCAAATTCGCCACTTCACTTGAGAGGAAAGGCCCAACTTTGAAACGCGCAGAAAATAGCAATGTGCTACCGAAGTTTTGTGGCAGAATAATGCTGAAATAGTGCCACGCAAGCGTGAAATGTTGATTGCCTGAATTAAAATGAGAAAAAAGAAATTGGTGTGAATTAGCTAAGGTATACAACGTCGAAAAATCAGCATCAAATACTGAGTTGTTGCGTTCATATGCAGTTTACTTGCAGCTAAAGAAATTTTAAACCCTCATGTACCTCTGTGGTATTGTAAGCACATCAACGCGGATGGCAAGAGCGTGCGCAACACATTCAGCATAAGAATGTCTTCTTTCTCCCTAGAACTCTTTGGAACATTGCTTCTTTGTTTCCCACCATGCCGCTGTGCGACAAGCTTCCTGGTAGTATTGTGACACCGTGCAGTTTGAATATACTACACAAATAAACTGAACAAGTTTTTTTGAAGTGCTGAGGTGAGAGGGTGTCGTTTTTATGGGTCTGGTATCAATATATAGCTTGCGTTTCTTCCTTCGACCTTATCATTGTAATCTGCATATACCATAGCAAATCACAATTTCTTTGTCGAAAGGCATCGAGTGACGCGGGAAAAAAAGCTCACAAATCTAAGCCACGGCGACGGCTGACAAACGGGCTGTTTGGAGCAACTCGGGCTCTTTTCTTCACTCACTGAGAGAAGAACAGAGCGTTATTGGCAAACCCTGTTTCAAATAATCTCCGTTATTCTTCATTCCTATTTCACCCATATCGTGTCTTTAGTACTTCTGAGCATGGGAAAAACATGAGATAGAGTGGATCACTATGCCTGACCCCTTAAATGAACGCATTTTTTTATTGTTTTATTTTAAGCGGCAGGGCACCTCTTGAGTCCGCGTAATTGATGGTTACGGTGTTCAAAAACGTCTTATTGTTTTTATGCACTCTTTCAACAGCCACATAACTGGATTTCATTTACATTTTTTCAGATGAGTTATTGTTCTAACAACTTCAGTACCAGCAAGAACCACAAAACACGAATTACTGTTTATAGCAGGCAGAGACCCTACCCTCCCCCCCCTCCCCCCCCCCCCCCCCGAAAAAAAATTACGGTGCTTTTCTCTGCAAAAACTTCTGGCGCAATGTCTTATCCAGGCTGCTTTACATTCTGGAGGCCACGCCCACCAGCTATCTCAAGGCAGCGACGCGTTCTGCGCAGCGGTGGTGCGCGTGCCACGCTTGTGTGCTACAAAGGGAGCAGTCTCAGCGCTTTTCGGGAGCATACTTTGTTGCCGACGCCAAGAACGCGTGCCGGCCCTGCAAATCGCCCGCCTGCGCTGCGGCTCGTTTGTCAGCCGTTGCCGTCGCTAACTTTTCTTAGCTTTTTTTTTTTTCGCGTGAGTTCCATGCCATTCGTGAATTAAATTGCGATTTGTTAGTTCTGTGACGCATCAGCCTGCACTCCTCTGAGAACATACGGCGCGAAAATACGGCACTCCTCTGAGAACATACATACAGCTTGTGTTTCTGCATGGGAATTTGCAAGCCCTTTATTCATGCTCATCAAAAGGACAATATTACGTATTCGCTTCCGAAATCATACAGGCATTCGATCTCACAAAACGGAAAGGTCACTCTGTCATCTTCCAATGGGTACCTGGACGCTGTGGCTTGGCAGCCACCGTGCTAGCTGATGCTACAGCAAAAGCCGCCGTGAATAGCATTGCCGTTCTCCTAAAAACTCCGTAATCGCGTAGTGACGTGAACTATTTCTTAGGATCGCTTACGCGAGAGTTCCCAGCAACGTACTGGTCTAACCCAGACCATCGGCATAGGCGTCTGCGGGGAACAGACGCTCACATGACCTCTCGACTCCCGGCCTAAATAAAGCGACACCACGCCCGTCTGTTGCACCGGATTTAAATAGGCGTCGCCATTACTGAAGCTACGCGCACTTTATCGGCCGTGCGGACAGCCCGAACTGTGAGCGCTGCCAAGTAGATGAAACTTTAACCCATATATTGTGCGACTGCCCTCTGTATGTGTCCTAACGGAAGACGCTGGCTTCAACGTTGGCCGGCATCGGTGTAAACACTCTAAGGGAAAGTAATCTATTGTCGGCAATGTCTGACCAGAAGGCATCAGCGACTGGTACAAGGGCATTTATAAATTTTCTCAAGAGTACTGGACTGGACAAAAAACTTTAGGAAGACCACTGTTTTACGTAATTATTGTGCGTGTGCAGCACTTCTTCTTCTCCCCATCATCACCTTCATTACTTATTTTCCCCCTTCCCCTTTTTTTCTGTGCAGAGTAGAAGGCTAAAGCGCTAAAGCTCAGGGCGACCTCTGTGCCTTCTAATAAATTCGCCCTATCTATGTAGTCTTTCGGTAGCAGTCCATGACCACGTTATGCGCTCGGGGGCATGAGCAGGTTTGGTTTCTTCGTTCTATCTTTCAATTTTGAAAAAAAGTTGTTTGATTTCAATATTCAATTGGATAGTCGATATTTTTGGTCAATATTCAGCACTATTCGATTCGAGTTCGATTCGAGATGAAATTTCGCTATTCGCACACTCCCAGGAGCTCCAAACCGCCCGACTGCGCTGCCGCCCGTTTGTCAGTCGTCGCTGTGGCTAACTGTTGTGAGCTTGTTTTCCCGCGTAAGTCGATGCCTTTCGACAAATAAATTGTGATTTCTTTGTCCTGTTATGCATCTGCCTGATCTCCTTTCAGGAAATGCTGGGCGCAGCAAACGCGTACCACAAAGCCTTTATTTGCGTATGTATAAAAAAAAACATGCCTGATCCCTCAGTCATAGGATCCATCTGTCATACGAAAGTTTAACATGTCTTCACAGACGTAGTTCAACGTTTGTTGTGCATTATTTCGCCGAAAGGGCGAAGGAATGGATGCTATAGCTAGAAATTGCAATGTTATGCGATGAACGGCAAGCAGCTCGAAACTTGCAACGCTCTGCTCAAGCAGAAGGGACGCATGGAACGAACATACAAAGGATGAGCGTGAACTAACTGTCACAGTTGTAACTTATCTCTGTGGTAGCAGCGGGCTCCTTTCACAAAAGCGGCCGCCGCAGTGAGCGAAGTCGCCTTCGTGCTCTCAACGCAAACTTGCAGTGAGAGCACAAGGCGTACAAACCACCGCCATCACGCGATAAGCGCGCGCGCACGAACGTCCACGCCCTGTAGAGGCGGGCATTCATCGCAACGCGTGGCGCGACGACCTTTAAAGCGCGCCCTTCTAGAGTCACTGGAAAAATGTCAGAGTATCGCATCGGTGTTCCGCGCGCCGCCACCGACACGATTGGCTTACTCGCATCACCTGACATCTCGCCGCCATATCCCTTCCAAGCGCTTTGGGTGCAGGCGCGTTCAATGCAGAACGTGGCCGGACATTTAGCAGTACCACGGTCCGTAGAAGTACTCCGTCGCATTTGTAAGCACGCCTTGCAGACAGAGGCGTAAGAAAAGGGGGCGGGGGTGGCACTTCCTTGATCTGAAGTGGGGGCCTAGCAGGCAGATATGGTCGAGTGGCATTTCGTGCTATGTATGCCACGGGAAAAAAATTGGGGGGGGGGGTGGTGTCGGTGTGCCACCCCTTGGCTACGCCACTGCACGCAGGTTCCAGAGAGTAGCTCACCAGCAATCGAACGTTACTGATGAGCTACTCTGAGAATCTTGTTAATTTTTGCATGCCATGTGAGAAAAATTAATGCCAAAGAGCGCCGTTCTACGTGGCTGCATATAGTTCGTCGGAATGAATTCGCCCCCTTCGAAGCACACACCATCCTACAGTGAACTACACAAACTTTGCTGGAAAAGATCTCATGCGACAGGAGACAGGATACTTCACCTTTTCGGTTCGCTATGGTCAGCGATATTGAAAGCAATACATACTTTTCTATTTGCTCGGCTGTTTATATCTCGATCTGTTGAACAGATTACGTATGCTATTCGAGTTATAAGCGTGTCACGCACGAGAGTGAAATTTAAGATTTGTTAAAATAATAACTGTTTACTGGTATACCTTGAAGGCAATTGTGGCATGATCATTTGCCATTGCGCAAAACAGAAGCGTTGAACTTTGTTGATAAACTTGGTATAAGGCAATGTTATTAATTGTATTTTTAAATTAGTTGCCAAAAAATGTTGCTAATGCTGCATTGCGCCAAGCGTACCCCATAAAATACTGGTTAGTGGGTGAGAAATGGTCACAGCAAAAAAAAAAAAAAAAAAACAGATCCCACGCATTGCGGGAGTCGATTTTATGCGAGTCCTATGTCTATATACGTATTGTGTTGCAGAAGCTTTAAAAATTTCCCGGATGTTCTATTTCTGATGAAAAGAACATAAAGCACCGTGCCGATGAAGTTTTAATAGGAGTGCATTATGAAAATAAAAGTGCAACAGTGCAGAAACCGAACCCCAGCTGTTTACGCGCTGGCAACGCAAAAAGAAAACTGTTTGTCGGAATACAGCAAAATATTTGCAAATGCACTGCAATGTTGGGAATATTATGGAGAAAAGAAATAGTAAATGAAACAATTAAGTAGTGATGTCAATCATTATCGATGGCCTATTTTCTCGTATCGCAAGATAAGACGCACCTTACCTACCGCACGCCATTTCGCCCATGCGTTTGGCTGCTGGCGTTCCGAATCAAGACATAAATACGCCAGGCACAACTTCCAATTACCGTACACACACAACTTATATTACACATAACAACCAGTTCAACAGCAAGCATGGTGCGCAAGCAAGGTATGCGTCAGCGATCAGTCGAAGGACGGAATGTTCAATGTTCTCGATGTTGTTCGATAACGTTCTCGAGTGCAGTGAACCTGAACACCGACTGCAAAGCTAGCGCAAACAGTCAAGGTTCACCAAATGCCGAAGTAAATGGCATCTCGCACAATGTCATCACTGCGCTAATGCAAATATGTTTTCAGCTCCGGACCTAGCAAACACACCCGGGCGTGACACGAAAGAGACCGATGAAGCCATGAAGCGA
Source organism: Rhipicephalus sanguineus (assembly GCF_013339695.2). Lineage (NCBI taxonomy): Eukaryota > Metazoa > Arthropoda > Arachnida > Ixodida > Ixodidae > Rhipicephalus > Rhipicephalus sanguineus. The sequence continues at coordinate 44,983,999 of NC_051181.1, read as the reverse complement.
GTTCGCGAGCACATGGCAGCGTTCGCCGCACGTTTCATTAGTTACACCGCTAACCGCGCAGTCGATCAATAACTGTCGATGACTCAAACTCACTTCTAATATCCTCTTGAATAAACACACACACATAACGCCGTTCCGCCGATAGTAACACGGCACCGAGGCAAAAAGATCGGTCACTTCTCAAGACGCGCTAGCAACGCGCCGGACGGTCTGGAAGGGAAATGGCCGCCGCCGCCCATTGTTGCCAAAGTACAGCCTACCTTTGCGGTACTCTGATTTTCCAGTGACTCTAGGCCCTTCGAGCCCTTCGCGCCATCTCGCTATTGATAACGAAAACAGGCTCACGTACCACCGATCTCTGAGTACCACCGTCGGCAAATGGTGTATATATATAGCTAGCCGTTAGTATAGCGGAGAACGTGCCGTCTGTGGCAGAATCACTCCGCGCCGCGCGCTGCTGAACGAGGAGTCGTAAGTTCGATTCCCGGTGACAGAACGTTTTCTTATCGTTTTTTTTCTGTGCCATCTGTTAGTCTGTATTTTACAAAGTCATTTACGGGACGTAAATACGTTGGTGGAGCCGTGGTTGTCCCCGCCATAAAACCGTTTTGTGTTTGAAACAAAAGCGCCAATCTTCCTTTCTCCGCAATAGTGTCCCAGTAGTTAGTGGGCTAAGAATGTGACCCGAAGGACGTGGGTTCAATCTGAGCCGTGGCGGTCCGTTATCGATACAGACGAATTGCTAGAGGCTCGTGCACTCTGCCATTTAAACGCCCCTTAATGGGACACTAAAGAGCGAAACAATGAATCGGTTCATATTGATAAAGTGTACTATCAGAACTCTAATGAAGGTAAATTCACAATCATCGGCTTGTTAGTACTAGAGGAAATCAAGCTCAAAGTATCATTTTTAAATTTCGCGCCCTACGTCACGGGTTCCAAAGAGCATTTTTCGTATTTCGGCAATTGGGCTCAACAAAAGTTTCTGAAAGTTGGTTTGTGAAATATCTGGCACCTCACAGTACAGTCTACTTCACTTTGACCGATTAGGAAGTATGCAGCCCCAAGCAGACGCCGTCAAAACTACGACGTCTCGGAGTTTGGTGCGGGAATTCCAAGGTGGTGTGGCCACGCGCATTTTCATTATGCGCGTTTTCTAGCAAATTCTAGCAAATTCTCGCGGCAACCTTGGCAATTTCGGTATTGAGGAATAGTAATTTAGAGGTACGAAAAAAATCCTTTTTTTTTCTTTAGTCTCCGGTTCAAGAAACCCAGATGGTTGAATCCATCAACAGCTCTCCCCTACGGTGTCTCTCAAAGCCTGAGTTGCGTCGGGACTTTAAACCCCTATAAGCAAAGCCACCGAAAATTCAACTGATCACTTTATTCAAAGCGAAAGCGGATTCGCCAACTTCTTGACTTAGGCATAGGTCTGGCTTGATTTTGGATTCATTCACTTGCGGTCTCTTCTCTGCCCCATCCAACACCGCCTCCTAGAGAAGCGGCAGCTTCATTAATCAGCACAGCTGCAAAGAATAAATGAAAATTAATTGTATGTGGTCAATTTACACATCATAGTTATACGGGTGCGACTGCAGTAGATAGCGCCATATTAAACTTTTTTGTGGCGTGGAGAGACGCTTAGCTTAGACATCCACAAAGCTTAGACAGTGCATCATAAAAGCACAATATAAATCTTAGCTTACGCAAATGTCATACATTGGCAGCTCCACTTCTCAAAACACTTCGAAGAAAGCAGCCGCCAATAGTCACTTTCTTTACCGATTTATGCCTATTTTCGCCAGTTAACTTGTCAACGAGGTTATAAGCATAACAACTTTTTCTTACTCCTGTGATGTACTTGTAATTTCTACGCCTTTTCGATATGAATTTGGTAGCGCACGCAATAAAATGATACTTTTTTTTTCTTTTCGCACACCCCCTTCTTTACGAATAATCAAAGAGTACGCAACACCTGAGGTAAAGAAGGAGATAGATGACATCGTAGATTGTCTTTTTGCAAAATATTAAAAGTGAGAGGTAAAAAAAATCACATGCAAAGCATAGTTTTCCAAAACTAAAGGAAAAATGAAAGACATGAAAGCATTTCTTAACCGCCAAGCATAAGCTCAACGTTATGGGAGCTTGTCACCAGCAAGTCTAGCTGCATATACTTTCTTCATGTTTGAAACAAACAAAAATATGTACAAAGGCTCGTACCAATTCCCACTAACGCGAATACACTAGTTCTCATTAGTTCCAAGGAGACGACAGCAACATAGTTCGATGACCCCATAATATGAGCGTGACGATGATTATATCGCCAACAAAACAAGCATATGACTTCGTGAGTGCAGAAGCTGTCACGAAGTTGGGTAGATAGTGAGGATTTTTACCATAGAGCACTGCACCCGCATATTCATCCTGCATAGACGTCAATCATGCACTACTTAAAATATTGTTTGTGCAGTATTCACGGTTACCTAATGCTACGGCGACCCACACAAGGGCATTGACTCCAGCCAGACCATTCATGTTGAATTGGCTGCAAAGATACATGGTATAATGACTTCAGTAAAACGGCAAAGAAATTGTCACCTTCGACCTCTCACTACAACAATCAGTTGGCTTAGCTTTTCTCCTGTTAAAGGTGTACTGACACAAAAATTTTGGCCTCGCGTTTTTTTGCTGCAATGTGTTGCTGGGGGCCTGTTAGTCATAACACGGCACATCGTTTGCTGCAGCGCGCGACAGATAATTAATTACAGGCTCCGCATTACCGACCAGTGTCAGCTTCGGTTTCAAAAACGACAAGCCTCCGGGTGCAACTATCACCACCTAGCGGCTGCAGCGCTCGATCACGTCAGCACACAGAAGTGTGACGCACTTCCGCGCTGTTCGCGTCGTCTCCTCGCATTCACACGCTTGCCGCACGTGCTGCGCGATGACGTCGCCATCATCGTCCTCGTTGTCGTCATCTTCCTCATCGTCGTCTGTTGGCGACGATTTCCTTGAGACACCAACAGCGCAGCGGCGAGCGCGTCAAAACAAAAATGGCGGCTACGACGTCATCACAACTTGTTGTACCGGCTACAACGGTTACGTAGGGGAAGTAGGGGGGTCACCTCAGGTCACCTCCGAGGGTGTCAATGCGATAGGTGCGCCCTATAATGCTGGATCGCGCACGCGATCTTCAATATTCATATAAAATACCTTCCAAGCTTTATTCGCTGTCGATATTTCGCAGATGGTACACGTACGTACACGGAAATCGATCCAGCAGGCTATCTCGGCCGCGAAATTTTGTGTCAGTACCCCTTTAATGTTTAGCAGTCGTGAAGCGTTGTAGTTACTTCAGTCAAAGTACATAGCGCTAAGCTTTGTGTGAGAAGCCTTATTTGGTTGCCAGCATTAGTGCTTGGTAAGTCCTCCGTCAAGAGGGAATCCATGATGTTATTTCGATCCTTTATCTCGTTTCAAGGTCGGCAGCAAGAGAAGCAAAGTGAACAGTGTCTTATGTGCGCCAGAGGCTTGGTTGACTACCTCTGTTCACATGTTGCTGCTTTAAATGAATGCCAAGGGAAAAATCTGGCGGAACTGGACAATTATTTCACACTTAGTTTTGTAACTTGCAATGCAGAGCATCCAGATTTATTTTATGAATTGTGGTTCACAAAGAATAGACTCTGGAATGTCTATTCAAGAACTGTCATTTGGTGACGAGTGGGCAAGAAGTATTTTGCCGGAGAAATATTCATCTCAAAGTGAGCGCGATAATGCATGGTACCGTGGTTAAAATGGTATTATTATTTCCTAAAGAACGCTGTATGCCATCAGGAAGCTTTTCTTTATTAATCGGCCACGGAAACGCCTAATTAAAAAAATGTCCCTTGAGACAATCTGAAGCCGTCGCTGTGTGCACTGCTGCGAATGGGGGCTAGGCGGAGAAAGAGGCGGCAGTTCGTGAGCAAGTTAACATTAATAAATATGTTCGACGGTGGAATTTAAACGCTAGGTCATTAGTAGCGAATCACTTCGTAGCACCATGCCATGAGCGTATGCCTTATCAGCTGAATGGAGATGGCTCCGGCGGGGCGGCGACCTTCCGGGGTTCCTTGGAAAGGGGGCGGGTCGGAAGCGTAGGCCATTCCTCTGGAGGAAGATGCTTATTTCCTTCCTTCGTGGAAGTGGTGCGCCCTTTCGCGTCGCGACTGGGTGGTGCCGCGATTGAGTGGACACTATCATTTCGAGCATGCGCGTTTTTAGAGGACGTACGATGATGTCGACGCCGACGCTTGACTACTTCGGCTGCCTCCCTGTGGGTCGAGTTGTCTCGGACCATTTGCTGGAGAATCGCACGCTCCTTCTTGATGGATGATATACCTAAAACAGATCGTCAAGTCATTTCGGTGCTGCGTTCCCTCTTAAACGCCATCCCAGCGATATTATTGGACATGGGGACAACGTAAGCTCGAAGCGCACTTAAAGTGCTGGACGCATTAAGCCCAGTGCTTGAATCTCTCGAATAGAAAGATGGATACCCATACCTCATCCTTCCGTAAAGATGTCAAATCAGCGTCCGTCATCCAATGGAACGCCAGAGGGCTAAAATCACACCTTTCAGATTTTCATCAGCTTGTGTATACTAACGTGTTTCCACTGATCATCATTTGCGAGCCCAATTCGCCGAAACCGACCAGACTGTCAGGGTACGAAGCTCTGTGGTCTTCAACAAACGGTGCGTGCAGCAAAATCGTCGTTTTTGTTCGTCGTGAACTCACCTATGTTGTGCCACCAATTGCACCTCACGATGACAAGCAATATGTTTGCATCACCGTTAAAAAGAACAAACTCATGTTTGCTCTCATAGGCGTGTATATATCACCTTCAAGCAATTTCGATTCACGAAGATTAGCGGATATCTTGAGTGTTTGTCCTGCACCATGGGTTATCATAGGAGATTTCAATGCGCACCACCCTGCATGGGGAAGTCGAAGGACAAATGCAAGAGGGCGAATATTAGCAAGCGCCGCCTACAACTATGGTCTTACTCTCCAGAACGATGGTTGCCCCACTTTTCTTCGAGGCGTGACATACGGCAGCTGCCTCGACCTTGCTTTCGTCAACTCTCTCGCCAGATGTATCAAGTCGTTTCCAGATGTTGAGACATACGGGGGTGATCACATTCCCATCTACCTGAGCATCAAAGGCTTGTCTAGATCTGGTCCACGGAAGACCATTCGAGCGACTCAATGGACCAGCTTCAAATCTGACATGGAAGAAGCTTGCAGCGAGAGCCTACGATGTGGATTACAGCAAACAATTAAGCGTACGATGCAAAACGCCACTCGCACATTGACAATCTCTTCCACGCGAAACGATCTCGACATAGAGTTGGAACGCCTTCGAGCACTGCGACGCCGGGCGGAGCGTCGATATCGGCGCACAAAATATTTCACGACCTTAGGGCAGCCAGGACGATGCAAAAGGAGATTCAGCGTCGCATGGATAGATTAGCGTCGGAACGTTGGGCAAGGTTTTGCCAGACGCTAGACCCCCGCAAGCCACTTTCTCACATTTGGAAAACTGTGCAAGGTCTGCGTTGCCTTCCGGAACAACGTTTCCCATTCAAAGCGCTCGCTCTTTTTTAAGGGAGGCAAGACATCGATGTCGCAGAAGATTTTTGTGCGCGGATCGCCAACCATAAGCCTGGTCCAGATTCTCCAGCCGAGGTGACGTCCCTCATTCCCGTTACTGCCGCATGGACTTTCCTTTCACAATGGAGGAGCTCGAGGCGGCACTAGCTCTCTGCAGGTGTTCTACCTCTCCGGTTCCAGATAGTATACCATATCGAGTGTTGTGAAACCTGGGAGAAGCCGCAAGGAGAGAATTGCTGAGCCTCTACAACTCCTCATGGCAGGATGGCAATGTTCCCGACGACTGGAAAGTAAGTCGCTTGGTGCCCCTCTTGAAGCAGGGCAAATCACCACTCGAACTCGCCTTGTACCACCCAATTGCTCTAGCCAGCTGCAAAGGAAAGATGATGGAAAGAATGGTCCTTGGCCGCCTGGAGTGGTATCTTGAACACTACTAGATTTATCCGAACGACATGGCTGGTTTCCGACGTGACCACTCTTCCATCGACAATGTAGTTGATCTTGTTTCGTATGTTCAGCACGAAAAGTCCCGTAAGCGACTATCTGCAGCTTTGTTCTTAGATGTGAAAGGTGCATACGATAACGTATTACATGAGGCCATTCTCGATGCACTTACGGCGGTGGGCCTCGGTGGTCGAATTTTTTCTTGGATTGCAAGTTACTTGGCTGCAAGGTCATTCTTTGTGTTAACAGACGATGGCCCAACTACAGGACGCTATACCTCCAGGGGCGTTCCTCAAGGCGGAGTTCTCAGCCCGACGCTATTCAACCTCGCACTTATTGCGCTTGCTGACTACTTGCCAACTACCCTCAGGGTTTCAATATACGCAGACGACATCTTTGTCTAAACTTCGGCAGTCACACGTCCTCAGATACGTGCGCGGTTTCAAAGAGCAGCAACATTGACAGCTAGCTACTTGTGTAAACTAGGTCTCAGCATATCGCCAGAAAAATGGGAACTGGTGGCATTCACTCGGAAACTAATGAAAACTTATCTCATCTCAATCAACGGGCGGCCCATTTCCTATGCCACGACTCACATGTTTCTTGGCGTCATCATTGACAGGGACCTCTGACAGGGCCTACCTGAAGCAGCGCCTGAGAGCAACTTCCCAGTTATTCAAGTTCTTTGCAGGAAAGACGTGGGGGATGTCAGTAGACGCAATGCTTAAACTCTACAGAGCGCTGTTTCTCGGTTTTCTTAGATATAGCCTGCCCGTGCTGAGCAATACTTGTAAGACTAATATTCGTGTTCTGCAGGCAGTGCAAGCTCAAGCACGCAGCGCGTGCCTTGGTTTGCCCAGATATAAGTCAACAGAGGCAACTATTGCGATTGCTCGTGACCATCCAATGCAAATTCACATTATGGTGGAAGTCCTGAGAACGCACGTCAGCCATTGTGCACGTGCTCCCTGTCATCACCTTGCAACACTGCCTTCAGAGAGGCCCCAAGCATCATTCTCTCAAACTATTGTCAAGTACGACGACAAACATTCCTCGGGCTTCAGCGCTGCACCTAAACCACCGATGCCCCCTTGGCGTTTTATTCGACCCACAGTTCAACTCAGTGTACCAGGGATCCGGAAAAAATCTGAAGTGTCTTCACCTGTGCTGAAACAACTATCTCTGCTTCTTTCACACGAGAAGTATGCGGACAGTGTACATATATATACAGATGGTTCCACAAACATCCAGTGTTCGTCCGGTGCGGTGTTTGTCCCAGTAAGAGCTATTACCATCAGCTTTACGATTGACCACTCCACGAAGTCGACAGCTGCGGAACTAGCTGCTCTGCGCGCTGCACTTTGTTTGGTCAATCGGGTACCACCTCAACATTGGTCTATCTTCAGCGATTAAAAGGCAGCCCTACAATCTGTGCTATGTGCTCTGCGTCGTGGGCCATACGAACAGCTCGTATCTGAAATTCGATGTCTTCTCCATACTTCACACGAGAAAGGGCACCACGCGACGTTTCAGTAGCTGCCAAGTCACTGCGGCGTCATAGGGAACGAACACGCCGATAATGCCGCTCGGGCAGCTCACGAATGCACACAGCAAGATATCATACCACTTTCAAGGTCTGACGCTGCCAGCAGTCTTCGCGGGCTCGCACATGAGATAACGCTTGCTCTATGGTGCCCAACAAGCAGCCGAACCAACCGGACCAATCGTCAACGCCACCTGTCCTCTTTCATGCATCTCTCTATGCCAACTGGACTCCGCCGAAGAGAGGTCACACTGCTTTATCGCTTATGGCTGGGGGTGGTATTTACGAAGTCCTATTCCTTTCGGATTAGAATGGCCGACAACGCTCTTTGTGATGCCTGTCGTTGCGAAGAGACGCTACACCACGTCCTGTGCGACTGTCCTGTATATAGTGTTCACAGACAGTCAATGGCGTCCGTTCCAGCACGCCTTGACAGTAGACAAATGTCTGTTGAAACAGTTCTTGCATGTCGTCAACAGAAGGCATCACAGCTGAAGGAGAGGAAGGCACTGCTGAGGTTAAGAGAGCCGAACTTGGACAAGCGGCTGTGACAGAAATGTCGCGTACCACGCAAGAGTGACCTGCTAATTCTGCGTGTGCAATGTCATGTGCTATTTTTCTATCTTTCTCTCTCTCTTTCCTCTCCTTCTTTAAATACCCCCCCCCCCTTTCCCCATGTGTAGGGAAGCAAACCGGTTGGCCTATACTGGTTAAGCTTCCTGCCTTTCCTTCTCTATTATTTCTTCTCTCTCTATCAGGTGAAATGGAATGCCTTAGAACATCCCCAAGAGATAATAGACAGTTTCTTGAAAGAATTTGTCTGTCAAACGTGACGTTACACAATATAAATGGCTCAGTAGACGAGAAAAAGACAAAGCCCTCTAGCTAAATTTAAGGTTTCGATTATCGTGCGTTATCCTCATATAAACATACATTTCGTTAGGAGCTACCATTATGACAATGCGTACTCACCAAGGTATGTTGCTGAAGACCAAATAGTTGGTTTCTGTACAATCCTGTCGGTACCTGCGGCGTTTATATACTACCTCTAACGATCGTGACATGTCATATGAGGAGGCATTGAGGGAAGGAAATTTTCATATTTTTGTAGAAAGCAGAGTGACAGGTAATTATATCGCCGTAAATGTTCATCTGCAGCCCAATCACAAAAGTGGATGAATTATAGAGGACGCGGATTTAATTTAAAAAACCATTATGGTCTTCTAGTAAAGGAGAGCGCACTGAAGCGCCATAAAATGGGCTTTGTCTTTCTTGTTATAAAAAATACTGTGGACCATTCGAGCGATAACCTCGTAATCCTACTAGCACACTGTTCAATACTAATAATTGTAGGGGTGTGCGAATATTCGAGTTTCGAATGCGAATCGAATAGTTACTCATCGAATATTTCGATTCGACTTTCGAATAGCTAGTATTCGAAGTTTCGAATAATTCGACAGGACGAATATCTAAAACGCGACAAAGGTCAATGGTGCAACTTGGTTTGGGTAGGGTGGCTAAAACTAATGCTAACGTCGCCGTTCGTTAAACTTTTACCGACATCCTGGTTCGAAATCGAGCGCGTGTTGATCCTAAAGGAGATTATGTCATTTCCGCACGTGGAAAAACCCATGAAAATACCGTCCAGTCCTTCAAAACTTCGCTCCCGAAACGAAGGCACGGACTTCTTGCGTAGTTCGGTCGCATGTGCCGCAAGCGCTGATTATGACCTGACTTTGGCCTGTGAAACCCTCGGTGATTGGCTTTGAATGTAAAGATTTGATCACGCTGGGCAGTCGTCACTGCCGCACCGCACCACTAGTTCAGAAACTCGCTACTAGACTGACCTCCCTGCCTCTTCCTTTTCATCTATTTCTCTCTAGCTCTCTCTCCCATCGTTCCGGCGCGCAGGTATACCGCTGCTCTGAACGGGCGTTCGAAGACTTTTGGGCCCGGCGCACCCATGGCGATGAAGCACAACATTACCGTTGTCAGATGAGCCATGTTACGCGACCATGGGCGAAAAGAAAGACTAGCTACCGTACACCCCTCTGTTAGGAGCTTAGGAGTGGCGCCGCTGACTGGAATGGCGGCTCTTCTATCAACATGCCTTTGCGCCCATAAAAGCTGAAACAAAAGCCACTCCCGAACAAGTGCTCAATGAAGCTGTCAGCATGCGGTAGCGTCCCCGATTTTTCGTTTGTCTTGCCGTACGTAACTGGCGGTACATATTTCGTGTAAATATACTATTCGATATTCGATTCCATATTCGATATTTTTGGCCACTATTCGGCACTATTCGATTCGAATTCGATTCGAGATTAAATTTCACTATTCGCACAACCCTAAATAATTGTTTTTACAACGCGATTATATGGGGACTCTTTCTAAGATTTCTAAGATTTTCTTTAAGGCGCGAAGGAACACAATCGCAGGAAAGGAGACGTGGCGGAGCACCTCCCGTGTTCTTTATTGTGATTGTGTTCCTTCGCTCCTTAAAAGCAAATATTAACGTGCACCAGCTCGCGCAACAAATGTTTCTAAAAAAATACTGCTCACTGGTATGATACGGATGTGTGCTTGTTCTCGGGCAAGTTGGTGCGCCAACTTGCCGTACGTGAAGGAGTTGGTACGCCGCTGAGTGTCCATGTCCCCAGACGATACGCAGCCTGTGTACCAATAAATGGTGTAATGATGCCAGGAAAGCACGGCCACTTTTCATGCTTTCTAAAGTAGAGCGTGCACGGGTTATATAAATAATGGCAGGGAACTGCCGGTATCGCTGTGTTCTACAGTAAATTCGACAACATATGGTGGCATAAATAGCGTTTTATATTCGGCTTTTTCCAGGCATGGTGCAGTCTCTGTAAAAGACGATTCTCTCAGAGAATGTGAACATAGCTACATTACAGGTCTCTTCATGACATTGACTTGTGTAGTGAAGATTTACGATTGATATATTCGCAAAACTGAGTGACCCAACGTCGTTCTTTGCAGGGCACTACCTAACCTCACGAGCACACAGGATACGTGTTACTATTCGTTACATGTTTTTGCCAGGCACCTTCTTTAACCCAAATGTTTTTGTTTTAGTGTTTGGTGATAATAACCTTTCCATATTTATTTGATTGATTGATTGATTGATTGATCGATCGATCGATCGATCGATCTAGAATATTGGGCCACACCATTGTGGCACATTGAATGTTAAGGGGCCCCTAATCCCCCCCCCCCCCGCCCCGTGTTTAAAGACGAGAGAGTGGTTTTTTTCTCACCTTCACTACCCTTCCGACAGGCGATATCTCCTCCTCGCCATTTATTCCTTCACAAAGCAGGTGTAGAATGTCAGCACGCTTTGAGCAAGTGTTGAGCCTATCAGGATTTCTCTCTTTTCGGCATAAGGCTGTCATCTGCGCTTGCGCAGTTGAAAGCGCAGAAAAGGAAGTGACATCGGTTTATCGCGAACGATAGTCATGCGACACAAGGAATAACAGGCCTGCGAGTGCACCACGGAATTGCTTAGGAGACAGCTAACAGCTGATATACCTCGCATATCGGCCAATCGAAAGCTTTTTTTCTCATGACGTCATGTGAAAAAAATTCATGGCTTCACGAATTGTGCATACAAGACGGAAGACGCCAGGAGAGAATAACGCGCTGATTCTTTGTATATTGAGAGGTTGTTTAGGGGCCTTCAGAGAAGCTCGAAGTAGCTCTTGTTGCCTCGTCTATCCCTCTGCAACTCCTTATCCCGTTGAAGACAGGCTGCAGTGATCTTGCTGCCCGGATGTCGACCAAGAGATGCTGTTTCACATTATGGCATTGTTATTTTTCGCTTTAACTTGATACATTTGACTACGCAAACGTTAAAGCTTTATGTAATCGTATGTATAATTTAAATTCTATTCTTCATAGCCGTATTTCATAGGTGCTGTTCAAGCGCCAGGAGATCCCGAATGGAAGCCTGATTTATGTCCTAGATCTAGCTTAGAAAGAGTCCCCATATAATAGCGTTCTAAAAACAAATATTAGCATTAAGGAGTGTGCAAGTAGGATTCTGAGGTTATCGCTCGAGCGGTCCGCAGTATTTCTTATAACAAGAAATACAAAGCATATGTCGCTTTAATGGGCTCTCCTTTATTAGCAGATCATAATTGGTTTTTTTAATTATATCCACGTCCTCTATAATGCGCCCACTTTTGTGACTGGGCTGCCGATGAACGTTTGCAGAGATAAAATTACCTGTCACTCTGCTGTCTACAAAAATATGGAGATTTTCTTCCCCCACTACCTCCACAAATGACATATCACGATCGTTAGAGGTAGTATATAAACGCCGATAGCACCGATAGGATTGTACAGAAACCAACCATTTGGTCTTCAGCAACATACCTTGGTGAGTATGCATTGGCATAATGGTAGCTCCTAACGAAATGTATCTTTTATATAAGGATGACGTATGATATTCGAACCCCTAAATTTAGCTAGAGGGCTTTGTCATTTTCTCGTCTACAGAGCCCTTTATATTGTGTAACGTCACGTTTGATGGAAAAATTCTTTCAAGAAACTTCTATTATCCCTTGGCGTTATTCTAAGGCATTCCATTTCAGCTTATAGGTCATGCGCTCAAGGCCTCAAGCTACAAAGTGATTCGATACTAATGGCCTAGCATGTAAATTCCACCGTCGAACATATTTATTAATGTTAACTTACTCACGAACTGCCGCCGCTTTTTCCGCCGATCGCCCATTCGCAGCAGTGCACACACTAACGGCTTCAGATTGTTTCAGGAGACTCTTTTCTTAATCGGCGTTTCCATAGCTAGGTTAATTAAAAATTTCTTCCCGATCGCCTACAGTGTTCTTTAGGAAAAGAATAATAACTTTTCAACCAAGGTACCGTGCATTCTCGCGTTAAATTTAGGTGAATATTTATCCGGCAGAATACTTCTTGCCCACTCGTCACCTAATGACAGTCCTTGAATAGACATTCCAGAGTCTATTCTTCTTGAACGACAATTCATAAAATAAATCTGGATGCTCTGCATCACAATTTACAAAACTAAGTGTGAAATAACTGTCCAGTTCCGCCAGATTTGTTCATTTTGGCATCCATTTAAAGAGCAACATGTGAACAGAGATAGTCAAACAAGCCTCTGACACACATAAGACACTGTTCAATTTGCTTCTCTTGGTCCCGAACTTGAAATGAGACAAAGGCTCGAAAGAACATCTTGGATTCCCTCTTGAGAAAGGACTTACCAAGCACTAATGCTGGCAACCAAATAAGGTTTCCCGCACAACGCTTAGCGCAATGTACTTTCACTGAAGTAACTACAACGCTTCACCACTGCTAAACACTAATTAAGAGGAGAAAAGCTAAGCCAACTGATTGTTGTACAGAGAGATCGTAGGTGAAAAATTTCTGCGCCGTTTTACTGATGTCATTATACTATGTATTTTTGCAGCCAATTCAACATGAACAGTCTGGCTCGAGTCAACGCCTTCGTAGGGTCGCCGTAGCACTTGGTAATCGTTAATACTGCACACGAAATATTTTTGTTAACGAGCTCCGGATGATGTCAATGCAGGATTAATATAAGGCTGCGGTGCTCTATGGCAAAAATCCTCACAATCTACCCAACTTCCTCAGAGCCTCTGCACTCACGCAGTCATATGTTTGTTATGTTGGTGATATAATCCTCAGCACGGTAATATTATGGGGTGACTGAAATGTGTTGCTGTCGTCTACACGGAACCTATGATAACTAGCATATTCGCGTTTGTGGGAATTGGTACAAGCCCTTGTTCAGATTTTTGTTTGTTTCAAACATGAAGAAAGTATATGCAGCTAGACTTGCTGGTGACAAGCTCCCATAACGTTGAGCTTATGCTTGCCGGTTCAGAAATGCTTTCATGTCTTTCGTTTTTCCTTTAGTTTTGGTAAACTATGCTTTGCATGTGATTTTTTTTACCTCTCACTTTTAATATTTTGTAAAAACACAATCTTCGATGTCATCAATCTATTTCTTCACCTGGGTTGTTGCGTACCATTTGAATTGATTATAAAGAAGGTGGTGTGCGAAAAGAAAAAAAAGAATCATTTTAATGCGTGCGCTACCAAATTCATATCGCAAAGGCGTCGAAAGGACAAGTAAATCACAGGAATAAGTAAAAGTTGTTCTGCTTATAACGGTGTTGACGAGTCACATTGGCGAAAACAGGTATAGATCGGGAAAGAAAGTAAATTAAGGGTTGCGTAAACTAAGATTTACATTGTGTTTTTATGATGCACTGTCTATGCTTTGTGGATGTTGTTAAAATTTGGCCATGCGATGAGCATGAATTTTGCGATGACGCAAAGCAAAAATGCTAAGCGTCTCTCCACGCCACAAAAAAAAATTAATTTCAAGCTTTCTACTCCAGTTGCAGCCGTATATCTATGATGTGTAAATTGACAACATAAAATTAATTTTCGTTTATTCTTTGCAGCTGTGCTGATTAATGAAGCTGCCGCTTCTCTAGGAGGCGGTGTTGGATGGGGCAGAGAAGAGACCGCAAGAGAATGAATTCAAAATCAAGACACACTCCTGCCTAAGTCCAGAAGTTGGCGAATCCGCTTTCGCTTTGAATAAAGTGATGAAATTGAACTTTTGATGGCTTCGCTTAGTGAGGTGTAACGTCCCGGATGCACTCAGGCTTTGAGATACGCCGTAGTGGAGAGCTGTGGATGGATTCGACCACCTGAGGTTCTTGAACAGCAGAATGAAGAAAAACGATTTTTCCCGTACTACTAAATTACTCTTTCTCAATACCAAAATTACCAAGGATGCCGCGAGAATTCGCTCGGTAAGCGAGTAAACGCGCATAAGGAAATGTGGGTGGCCATACCACGATGGAATTCCCCCACCGAACTCCGAGACGACGTAGATTTTGACGGTGTGTGTTTGGCCCGGCATCTTTCCTTACCTGTAAAAGTGAAGCAGACTGCACTCTGAGGGGCCAGGCACTTAATAAACCGACTTTCAGGAAATTTCGTTGAGCCAAATCGCCGAAATACGAAAAGTACGCTTTGAAATTCGTGACGTAGGGCGCGAAATTCAAAGAGGAAACTTTGAGCTTCATTCCCTCTTGTATTAATAAACCTATGATAGTGAAAAGACCTTCATTAGAGTTCTGATAGTACACTTCATCAATCTGAACAGATTCATTGTTCGCTCTTTAGTGTTCCTTTAACGGGCATTTAAATGGCAGAGTACACGAGCCTCTAGCAGTTGGTCTGTATCGATAACGGAACGCCACGGCTCAGATTGAACCCACGTCCTTCGGGTCACTATCTGAGCCCACTAACTACTGGGACACTATTGCGAAGAAAGTGAAGATTGGCTGTATTTTACAGCGAAAGCTGTTATGAGATCATTTCACCGGCCGTTTTTGGCGCCGTAGTTGTCCGCCGCCGCCGCCGCCGCCGGTGTCCGTAACCAGTATCGATCGAAATAGGAAAAAAACTAAATAAGAAAAAAAACTCCAGGATGGAACGAGGTTCGAACCTGGGCCCTCTGCGTGGGAGCCCAGTATTCAACCTCTGAGCCATGCCGGTGCTTGAAACTGCTTTGCAAAAGGGTCCTATACAGGCTTCATGTCGGGAAGGAACCACATTAGCATATGCAATATAGCGTGGTAGAAGAGTAAAATAAGCACCATGCGTCGCACAACACGAATTCTGTAACGAGGCGTCACACAATGCGAATTGCGCAACGAGTAGGTTGTGAAATGCTTCCAACCCATTACAAAGATCTCTGCCATAATTCTTCGTCGTCATCAAGCACAGCATCAACAAAGTGCGCACAATGCCTTACATGCGTTTAGCAGGTACCACGGATCTCCGTAAAATGAAGAAAAATGGCACAGTGCCTGCTGCCCTACTTCTCAAAAATTAGAATGATTTAGAGCATAGTGGGTTCCTCGCAAGTGCACTTGTATCGGTTGCCAAGGAAGCCTATAAGCGCAGATCCATTTCCTCGGGGTCTCAGTAAAATTACAATGCTTTATAGCGTAGTGGGTTCCTCGCAAGTGCACTTGGATTGGTTGCCAAGGAAGCCCATGAGCGCATGATCCATTTCCTCGGGGTCTCAGTAAGTTCTTCCCCCCCCCCGTCTCTCTCCCACGTCAACGTATAATATACAGCATGACGGGAGAGGGAAATAGCGAGCGGGCGTCACCCAATGCAAATTACATAACTGGTGGGCCGTTTAAAGCTCCCAATCCATTACAAATGGCTGAGCCATAATTCTTCATCGTCATCAGTCGTCGCGTCAACAAAGTGCACATATTGCCCTACACACGTGTAGCTGGTGCCTCGCTTCTCCGAAGAATGACGAATAATGGCTTAGTAGGTGCTTCCCAACTTCACAAAAATTGTGATTTATGGCGTAGTGGGTACCTTTCTAGTCTACTTGTATTGTAGCCCCAAGATAGCTTACAACGGGCTCTAGAAACGCCGCTCTTTCAGCTTTCGCTGTGACTGTGCTGCGGTTTCATCGCAGGCCTGGCGTTTTTTTTTATACATACGCAAATAAAGGCTTTGTGGTATGCGCTTGCTGCGCCCCGTATTTCCTGAAAGGAGATCAGGCAGATGCATAGCAGAACCAACAAATGACAATTTATTTGTCGAAAGGCATCGACTGACGCGGGAGAAAAAGGACACAAATCTTAGCCACGGCGACGGCTGACAAACGGGCTGTTTGGAGCAACTAGGGCTGTTTTCTTCACTTACTGAGGGAAGAACAGAGCGTTATTTACAAACCGTGTTTCAAGTAACCTCCGTTATTCTTTATTTCTATTTCTTCCCTATCGTGTCCTTAGTACATCTGAGCATGCGAAAAACAACATGAGATAGAGTGGATCACCGTGCCTGACCGCTTAAATGATCCCAATGTTCTTCATTGTTTTATTTTGAAGCGGCAGGGCAGCTGGTGAATCCATTGATGGTTACGGTATTCGAAAATCTCTTATTCTTTTTTATGTACTCTTTGAACAGCCACACAACTGGATTTCATTTACGTTTAATTAGGTTAGTTATTGTTCTGACAACTTGAGTACCAGGATGAAGAACCACAAAACACGAATGGCTGTTTCAAGCATGCAGAGACCCCTCCCCCCCCCCCCCCCCCCGCGATAAAAAATGTTTACGGTGCTTTTCTCTGCACAAACTTCTCGCGAAATATCTTATCCAGACTGCTTTACATTGTGGGGGCCACGTCCACCGGCATTGCGCTGTTTTTCACTCGTTATCTTTTTCCCGCTTCCCCTTTTTCTGTGCGCAGAGTGGAAGGCTAGAGCTCTCAAGCTCAGGCCGAACTCTCTGCCTTCTATTAAATTCGCCCTATCTATGTAGCCTATCGGTAGCACTCACTCCCCCCGTTACGTGCTCGAGGAGATCAGCAGGTTTCATTTCTTCGTTCTATCTTGAAATTTTGAAAAGAAGTAGATTGATTTCGATTTTCGATTGGATAGTCGATATTATTGGTCGCTATTCGGTACTATTCGATTCGAGATGAAATTTCGCTATTCACGCACTGCTAATTGCTCCAAACCGCCCGCCGGCGCTGCCGCCCGTTTGTCAGTCGTCCCCGTGGTTAACTTTTGTGAGCTTTTCTTTCCGCGTCAGTCGATGCCTTTCGACAAATAAATTGTGATTTGTTTGTTCTGTTATGCATCTGCCTGATCTCCTTTCAGGAAATACTGGGCGCAGCAAGCGCGTACCAGAAAGCCTTTATTTGCGTGTGTATCAAAAAAACATGGCTGATCCCTCTGTCATACCATCCCTCTGTCATACGAACGTGAAACATGTCTTCACAAACATAGTTCAACGTTTGTTGTGCATTATTTCGCCCCAAGGGCGAAGGAATGGATACTATATCTACAAATTGTAATGTCATGCGAAGAACGGCAAGTAGCTCGAAACTTGCAACGCGCTGCTCAAGCAGAAGGGACGCACGGAACGAACATACGAAGGATGAGCGTGAACTAACTGTCACAGTTGTAACTTATCTCTGTGTGAGCAGCGCGCTCCTTTCACAAAAGGGACCGCTGCAGTAAGTGAAGTGACCTTCGTGCTGTCAACGCAAACTTGCGGGGAGAGCACAAGACGTGCAAACCACCGCCATCACGAAATACGTGTGCGCGCACGAACAGCCACGCCCTGTAGAGGCGGGCATTCATCACAACGCGTGGGGCGACGACCTTTAAAGCGCGCTCTTCCAGCCCTTCGCGCCATCTTCCTAGTGATAAGGAAAACACGCTCATGTACCACCGATCTGAGAGTACCGCCACCGGCAAATGTTGTATACAAATAGCTCGCCCTTAGTATAGCGTAGAGCGTGCCGTCTGTGGCCGAATCGCTTCGCCCAGTGCGCTGCGAACGACCGCTGGGAGAACTTTTTCTTCTCGTTTTTATTCTTCGCCATCTCTTAGCCTATATTTCACAACGTCATATACGTGACGGAAATACGTCAGGGAGCCATGGTGGACCCCGCCATTAAGCGGTTTTGTGTTTGAAACAAAAGCGCCAATCTTCCTTTCTTCCCAATAGTGTCCCAGTAGTTAGTGGGCTCAGACAGTGACCCGACGGACGTGGGTTCAATCTGAGGCGTGGGGGTCTGTTATCGATACAGACCAGTTGTTGAGGCTCGTGTACTGTGCCATTTAAATGCACGTTAAATGGACACTAAAGAGCGAAACAATGAATCGGTTCGGATGGTTAAACTGCACAATCAGAACTCTAATGAAGGTAATTTCACTATCACGGGCTTGTTAGTACTAGAAGATATAGAGCTCAAAGTATCATTTTTAAATATTGCGCCCTAGGTCACGGATTTCAAAGCGTATGTTTCGTAATTTGGCGATTTTGCTCAACGAAATTTCCTTAAAGTAGGTTTGATAAGTATACGGCCCCCTCAGAGTGCAGTCTGCTTCACTTTTACCGATTAGGAAGTATGCAGGCCGAAGCAGACACCGTCAAAGGCTACGACGTCTCGGAGTTTGGGGCGGGAATTCAAAAGTGGTGTGGCCATTCACATTTTGTTTTGCGCGTTTTGTCGCATAACAAGCGAAATCTCGCAGCAACCTTGGATATTTTGGTGTTGAGAAAGAGTAATTTAATAGTACGGGAAAAATCCTGTTTTTTTCTTTAGTCTGCCGTTCAAGAAGCCTGGGTGGTTGAATCCATCAACAGCTCTCCCCTACGGCGTCTCTCAAAGCCTGAGTGGCTTCGGGACGTTAAACCCCTATAAGGAAAGCCACCGAAAGTTCAACTGATCACTTTATTCAAAGCGAAAGCGGATTCGCCTACTTCTTGACTTAGGCATGGGTCTGGCTTGATTTTGGATTCATTCACTTACGGTCTCTTCTCTGCCCCATCCAACACCGCCTCCTAGAGAAGCGGCAGCTTCATTAATCAGCACAGCTGCAAAGAATAAATGAAAATTAATTGTATGTGGTCAATTTACACATCATAGTTATACGGGTGCGACTGCAGTAGATAGCGCCATATAAAACTTTTTTGTGGCGTGGAGAGACGCTTAGCTTAGACATCCACAAAGCTTAGACAGTGCATCATAAAAGCACAATATAAATCTTAGCTTACGCAAATGTCATACATTGGCAGCTCCACTTCTCAAAACACTTCGAAGAAAGCAGCCGCCAATCGCCACTTTCTTTACCGATTTATGCCTATTTTACGCCAATTTGACTTGTCAACGAGGTTATAAGCATAACAACTTTTTCTTATTCCTGTGATGTATTTGTAATTTCTACGCCTTTTCGATATGAATTTGGTAGCGCACGCAATAAAATGATACTTTTTTTTTCTTTTCGCACACCCCCTTCTTTACGAACAATCAAAGAGTACACAACACCTGAGGTAAAGAAGGAGATAGATGACATCGTAGATTGTCTTTTTGCAAAATATTAAAAGTGAGAGGTAAAAAAAAATCACATGCAAAGCATAGTTTTCCAAAACTAAAGGAAAAATGAAAGACATGAAAGCATTTCTTAACCGCCAAGCATAAGCTCAACGTTATGGGAGCTTGTCACCAGCAAGTCTAGCTGCATATACTTTCTTCATGTTTGAAACAAACAAAAATATGTACAAAGGCTTGTACCAATTCCCAGAAACGCGAATATACTAGTTTAAATTAGTTCCATGTAGACGACAGCAACATATTTCTAGGACCCCATAATACGACCATGCTGATCATTCTATCGCCAACAAAACAAGCATATGACTGTGTGAGTGCAGAAGCGGTCACGAAGTTGGGTAGATAGTGAGGATTTTTATCATAGAGCACTGCACCCATATATTCATTCTGCATAGACGTCAATCATGCACTACCTAAATATTGTTTGTGCAGTATTCACGGTTACCTAATGCTACGGCGACCCACACAAGGGCGTTGACTCCAGCCAGACCGTTCATGTTGAATTGGCTGCAAAGATACATGGTATAATGACTTCGGTAAAACGGCAAAGAAATTTTCACCTTCGATCTCTCATTACAACAATCAGTTGGCTTAGCTTTTCTCGTGTTAGTGTTTAGCAGTCGTGAAGCGTTGTAGTTAGTTCAGTCAAAGTACATAGCGTTAAGCTTTGTGCGAGAAGCCTTATTTGCAGAGCAAGCCTGTAATGCAGGGCATCCAGATTTATTTTATGAAATGTGGTTCACAAAGAATAGACTCTGGAATGTCTGTTCAAGGACTGTCATCTGGTGACGAGTGGGCAAGAAATATTTTGCCGGAGAAATATTCATCTCAGGGTGAACGCGAGTATGCATAGTACCGTGGTTAAATTGTTATTATTATTTCCTAAAGAACACTGCATGCCACTAGGAAGCTTTTCTTTATTATTCGGCCATGGAAACGCCTAATTGAAAAAGAGTCCCTTGAGACAGTCTGAAGCCGTTGGTGTGTGCACTGCTGCGAATGGGGGCTCGGCGGAGAAAGAGGCGGCGGTTCGTGAGTAAGTTAACATTAATAAATATGTTCGAAGGTGGAATTTAAACGCTAGGTCATTAGTAGCGAATCACTTCGTAGCACTACGCCATGAGCGCATGCCCTATCAGCTGACTGGAGATGGCTCCGGTGGGGCGGCGACCTTCCGAGGTTGCTTGGAAAGGGGGCGGGTCGGAAGCGTAGGTCATTCCTCTGGAGGAAGATGCTTATCCGCTTCCTTCGTGGACGTGGTGGGCCCTTTCGCGTCGCGACTGGGTGGTGCCACCATTGAGCGGGCACTATCACTTCGAGCATGCGCGTTCTTACAAGACGTACGATGATGTCGACGTCGACGCCGACGCTTGACTACTTCGGCGGCCTCCCTGTGGGTCGAGTTGTCTCGGACCATTTGCTTGTTAACCGCACGCTCCTTCTTGATGGATGGTATACATAAAAACAGATCGTCGAGTCATTTCGGTGCTGCGTTCCCTCTAGGGAGCCATCACACCGATATTAGTGGACATGGGGACAACGTCAGCTCGAAGCGCACTTAAAGTGCTGGACGCATTAAGCCCAGTGCTTGAATATCTCGAATAGAAAGATGGATACCCATACCTCATCCTTCCGTAACCAAGTCAAATCAGCGTCCGTCATCCAATGGAACGCCTCAGGGCTAAAATCACGCCTTTCAGATTTTCGTCAGTTTGTGTATAGTAACGTGTTTCCACTGATCATCATTTGCGAGCCCAATTTGACGAAACCGACCGGACTGTCATGGTACGAAGCTGTGATGTCTTCAACAAACGGTGCGTGCAGCAAAATCGTCGTTTTTGTTCGTCGTGAACTCATCTATGTTGTGCCACCAATTGCGCCTCACGATGACAATCAATATGTATGCATCACCGTTAAAAAGAACAAATTCATGTTTACTCTCATAGGCGTGTATATATCACCTTCAAGCAATTTCGATTCACGAAGATTAGCGGATATCTTGAGTGTTTGTCCTGCACCATGGGTTATCATAGGAGATTTCAATGCGCACCACCCTGCATGGTGAAGTCGAAGGACAAATGCAAGAGGGCGAATATTAGCAAGCGCCGCCTACAACTATGGCCTTACTCTCCTGAACGATGGTTGCCCCACTTTTCTTCGAGGCGTGACATACGGCAGCTGCCTCGACCTTACTTTCGTCTCCAACTCTCTCGCCATATGTATCAAGTCGTTTCCAGATGTTGAGACACACGGGAGTGATCACATTCCCATCTACCTTAGCATCAAAGGCTTGTCTAGATCTGGTCCACGGAAGACAATTCGAGCGACTCAATGGACCGCCTTCAAATCTGACATAGAAGAAGCTTGCAGCGAGGGCCTACGATGTGGATTACAGCAAACAATTAAGCGTACGATGCAAAACGCCACTCGCACGTTGACAATCTCTTCCACGCGAAACGATCTGGACATAGAGTTGGAACGCCTTCGAGCACTGCGACGTCGGGCGGAACATAGATATCGGCGCACAAAATCAATTCACGACCTTAGGGCAGCCAGGAGGATGGAAAAGAAGATTCAGCGTCGCATGGATAGATTAGCGTCGGAACGTTGGGCAAGGTTTTGCCAGACGCTAGACCCCTGTAAGCCACTTTCTCACATTTGGAAAACTGTGCAAGGTCTGCGCTGCCTTCCGGAACAACATTTTCCATTCAAAGCGCTCGCTCTCTTTGAAGGGAGGCAAAACATCGTTGTCGCAGAAGATTTTTGTGCGCGGATTGCCAACCAAACGACTCGTCCAGATTCTCCAGCCCGAGGAGACGTCCCCCATTCCCGTGACTGCCGCATGGACCTCCCTTTCACAATGGAGGAGCTCGATGTGGCACTAGCTCTCTGCAGCTGTTCTACCTCTCCGGTTCCAGATGGTATACCACATCGAGCCTTGTGCAACCTGGGAGAAGCCGCAAGTTGAGAATTGCTGAGCCTCTACAACTCCTCATGGCAGGATGGCAATGTTCCCGACGACTGGAAAGTAAGCCGCTTGGTGCCCCTCTTTAAGCAGGGCAAATCGCCACTTGAACTGACCTCGTACCACCCAATTTCTCTAGCCAGCTGCAAAGAAAAGATGATGGAAATAATGATCCTTGGCCGCCTGGAGCGGTATCTTGAACACTACAAAATTTATCAGAACTCCATGGCTGGTTTCCGGCGTGACCGCTCTTCCGTCGACAATGTAGTTGATCTCGTTTTGTATCTTCAGCATGAAAAGACCCGTAAGCGACTATCTGCAGGTTTGTTCTTATATGTGAAAGGTGCGTACGATAACGTATTACATGAGGCCATTCTCGATGCACTTGCGGCGGTCGGCCTCGGTGGTCGAATTCCTTCTTGGATTGCGAGTTACCTGGCTGCAATGTCATTCTTTGTGTTAACAGACGATGGCCCAACTACACGATGCTATACCTCCTGGGGCGTTGCTCATGGCGGAGTTCTCAGCCCCACGCTATTCAACCTCGCACTTATTTGGCTGGCTGACTACTTGCCAACTACCGTCAGGGTTTCAATATACCCAGACGACAGCAACACTGACAGCAACATGAGCAGCAACATTGACAGCTAGCTACCTGTGTAAACTAGGTCTCAGCATATCGCCAAAAAATGCGCACTGGTGGCATTCACTCGGAAACTAATGAAACCTTATCTCATCTCAATCAACGGGCGGCCCATTTCTTATGCCAGGACTCACAGATTTCTTGGCGTCATCATTCAGACTGGGCCTTCCTGAAGCAGCACCTGACAGCAATTTCCCTCTTATTCAAGTTCTTGGCAGGAAAGACGTGGGGGATGTCAGTAGACGCAATGCTGGAACTCTACAGAGCGCTCTTTCTCGGTTTTCTTAGATATAGCCTGCCCGTGCTGAGTAATACTTGTAAGACTAATATTCGTGTTCTGCAGGCAGTACAAGCTCAAGCACTCAGAGCATGCCTTGGTTTGCCCAGATGTACGTTGCACAGAGGCAACTATTGCAATTGCTCGTGACCATCCAATGCAAATTCACATTACGGTGGAAGTCCTGAGAACGCACGTCAGACATCTTGCACGTGCTCCCTGTCATCACCTTGCAGCACTGCCTTCAGAGAGGCCCCAAGCATCATTCTCTAAATCTATTGTCAAGTACGACGGCAAACCTCCCTCGGGCTTCACCACTGCATCTAAACCACCGATGCCCCCTTGGTGTTTTATTCGACCCGTAGTTCAACTCAGTGTACCAGGGATCCGGAAAAAAATCTGAGCTGTCGTCGCCTGTGCTGAAACAACTGTCTCTGCTTCTTTTGGACGAGAAGTATGCGGACAGTGTACATATATATATAGATGGTTCCACAAACATCCAGTGTTCGTCCGGTGCGGTGTTTGTCCCAGCAAGAGCTATTACAATCAGCTTTACGATTGACCACTCCACGACGTCGACAGCTGCAGTACTAGCTGCTCTGCGCGCTGCACTTTATTTGGTCAATCGGGAACCACCTCAACATTGGTCTATCTTCAGCGATTCAAAGGCAGCCCTACAATCTGTGCTATCTGCTCTGCGTCCCGGGCCATACGAACAGCTCATATCTGAAATTTGACGTGTTCTCTATACTTCACATGAGAGAGGGCACCACGCGACGTTTCAGTGGCTGCCAAGTCACGGCGGCGTCATAGGGAACGAACACGCCGATAATGCCGCTCGGGCAGCTCACGAATGCACACAGCAAGATACCATACCACTTTCAAGGTCTGACGCTGCCAGCAGTCTTCGAGGGCTTGCACATGAGATAACGCAGCTCTATGGTGCCCCCCAAGCAGCCGAACCAACCGGACCAATCGTCAACGCCACCTGTCCTCTTTCATGCGTCTCTCTATGCCAACTGGACTCCGTCGAAAAGAGGCCACACTGCTTTATCGCTTATGGCTAGGGCTGGCATTTACGCAGTCCTATTCCTTTCGGATTGGAATGGCCGACAACGCTCTTTGTGATGCCTGTCGCTGCGAAGAGACGCTACACCACGTCCTGTACGACTGTCCGGTATATAATGTTCAAAGACAGTCGTCACTTCCTTCCGTTCTAGCACGCCTTGACAGTAGACAAATGTCTGTTGAAACAGTTCTTGCATGTCGTCAACAGAAGGCATCACAGCTGAAGGCAACGAAGGCACTGCTGAGGTTAAGAGAGCCGAACTTGGACAAGCGGCTGTGACAGAAATGTCGCGTACCACGCAAGAGTGACCTACTAATTCTGTGTGTGCAGTGTCATGGGCTATCTTTCTATCTTTCTCTCTCTCTTTCCTCTCCTTTAAATACCCCCCCTTTACGCATATGTAGGGTAGCAAACCAGTTGACTTTACTGGTTAACCTTCCTGCCCTTCCTTCTCTATTATTTCTTCTCTCTCTCTCAGCTGAAATGGAATGCCTTGGAATATACCCAAGAGATAACAGACAGTTTCTTGAAAGAATTTTTCTGTCAATCGTGAGGTTACACAATATCAATGGCTCAGTAGACGACAAAATGACAAAGCCCTCCAGCTAAATTTAAGGTTTCGAATATCGTATGTTATCCTTATATATAGCATACATTTCGTTAGGAGCTGCCATTATGACAATGCATACTCACCAAGGTATGTTGCTGAAGACCAAATACTTGGTTTCTGTACAATCCTGTCGGTACCTGCGGCGTTTATATACTACCTCTAACGATCTTGACATGTCATATGAGGGGGCATAGGGGGAAGGAAATTTTCATATTTTTGTAGAAAGCAGAGTGACAGGTAATTCCATCGCCGTAAATGTTCATCTGCAGCCCAATCAGAAAAGTGAATGAATTAAAGAGGACGCGAATTTAATTTAAAAAAACCCATTATGGTCTGCTGGTAAAGGACAGTGCATTAAAGCGACATAAAATGGGATTTGTCTTTCTTGTTATAAAAAATACTGCGGACCATTCGAGCGATAACCTCATAGTCCTACTAGCACACTGCTTATTACTAATATTTGTTTTTACAACGCGATTATATGGGGACTCTTTCTCAGATTTCTTTAAGACTGTTTCTAAGATTTCTAAGATTTTATTTAAGGCGCGAAGGAACACAATCGCAAGAAAGGAGACGGGGCAGAGCGCCTCCCGTGTTCTTTCTTGTGATTGTGTGCCTTCGCACCTTAAAAGCAAATCCCTATAGGAAAAAACCGCGTTCCCAGTGCCTCCCAGTGTCTTTCAGCGCACTGGGTGGCACTGGAAACACTGTACAGTGTGTCCCAGTGTACTACAGCGCGCTGGGAGGCACTGGGACAAACTGTACAGCGTGGCCAGTGCCGCCCAGTGCGCTGGAAGACGCTGGGAATACTGTACAGTGTGGCCCAGTGTCTTACAGCGCACTGGGAGGCACTGGCCACGCTGTACAGTGTCTGCCCGCGCACTGGGAACACTGGCAGCACATATGAAAAAACTGGGCGCGCTGGTTGGAATTCATATAAGATGTGGTATTGGGTCACGAGAAGCCGAAAGAATAATTTATCGAATATCTTGAAAATATTATTCTATTCTGTGTCCTACACATCTCCAGCTTTACTTTTAGTTAAGCGACGGACGTACGTATACGCTAAAGCAATCATCTGTCGAGCGCGCGCGCGCGCGCTTTCTCAGAAGTGTGTGATCGAGTGTCGTAAATGTAGCTCATATAACTGCATCGAAAGAACTTATCATTCGCAACACAATATCACATTAGTATCAGTCTGATAATTCCATAAACCTACTCTAGCAGCCAGTACTTCCATATGGGCGCGTACCGCTGAAAGCCGCACGTCACCGGCAACAGTGAGCCAATGTAACGCCGAATCTCGGCATTTTCAGCTTCTGATTCATATAATCGAAGGTGTAAATAAGGCCTCGCATGAGTGAGGTATGATCGAAATTACATTTGAACGGTTATTAGATTCTTCGTAATTGAATATCCACGTTGTTCACAGCGATCGTGGCGCACGGAGTACAGCTCTAAGCCTAACGGTCGGTTCGGCTAGGATAAAGTGCTGCGGATGTATAGTACGCGGAACGTAAACAAAAAGGACAGAAAATATGTTCAAACGGGTGACGAAAACTAAAGTGTTCAGTGTGCAGGTCAGTTGCACATTGTTTTTTACATAGGTATGGCTAACTGCTTAGCGAGTCACTGCGATTGCCGCAACACATCTGCGGTTACGCTAATATTTTTTGCGGCAAAACGTGCCAGATAGACGTTCTAAATATAGGCAGCACATAAAAAACAAATTAAGTACCTTCGCTTAGGTTCTCGCGAGCACGAAGAGACTGAAATCTGCGTTTCTAAACGAGAAAAATGAGAATACTGGCTACCACACGTAGTTAAAACGTGAGCTAAAAAGACGCCATCCCTCGTCTTCCAGGTGAGCTAAAAAGACGCCATCCCTCGTCTTCCAGGTGTGGTGCAGCGGTAACGTGTCAGATTCAGAATACATGGTGCGTCAAGGTGGTGGGTTCGACTCCCGCTCGCTCTTGTTCTTTTTTAGGTTTTTTTTTCGTCGCAGTGCGCGCGTATCAGCCCTAATTACGGTCTGGGTATGACCACAGTTTTTAAAAACAATTTAAAAGCCCTATTTCGGCCCGTAACGGGTGGCCCAGTGTGCAGCGTGCAGTGCGTCAGCGTCCAGCGTGCCTCGCGCAGCGTGCCAGCGTCCCAGTACCCAGCGCCACACTGGTCCAATAATCAGGTATGGCACTGGGACAGTGCCACTGGGTTTTCCGATAGGGATATGAACGTACACCAACTCGCGCAACAAAAGGTTCTAAAAAAATACTGCTCACTGGTATGATACGGATGTGTGATTGTTCTGGGGCAAGTTGGTACGCCAACTTGCCGTACGTGAAGAAGTCGGTACGCCGCTGACTGTCCATGTCCCCAGACGATACGCAGCCTGCGTACCAATAATTGGTGTAATGATGCCAGGAAAGCACGGCCACTTTTCATGCTTTCCAAAGTAGAGCGTGCACGGGGTTATATAACTAATGGCAGGTAACTGCCGATATCTCTGTGTTCTACAGTACATTCGACAATATATGGTGGCGTAGAGAACGTTTTATATTCGGCTTTTTCCAGGCATGTTGCAGTCTCTGTAAAAGACGATTCTCTCAGAGAATGTGAACATAGTTATATTACAGGTCTCTTCATGACATTGACTTGTGTAGTGAAAATATACGATTAACATATGCGCAAAACTGAGTGACCCAACGTCGTTCTTTGAAAGGCACTATCTAGCCTCACGAGCACACAGGATACGTGTTACTATTCGTTACATGTTTTTTGCCAGGCACCTTCTTTACCCCAAATGTTTTTTTGTTTTAGTGTTTGGTGAAAATAAAGTTTCAATATTTATTTGATTGATTGAGTGATTGATCGAAAATATGGGGCCACACCATTGTGGCACTTTGGATGTTAAAGGGCCCCTAAACCTTCCCCCCCCCCCCGTGTTTAAAGACGAGAGAGTGGTTTTTTTCTCACCTTCACTACCCTTCCGACAGGCGATATCTCCTCCTCGCCACTTATTCCTACACAAAGCAGGTGTACAATATCAGCACGCGTTGAGCAAGCGTTGAGCCTATCAGGATTTCTCTCTTTTCGGCTTAAGGCTGTCTACCGCACTTACGCAGTTGAAAGCGCAGAAAAGGAAGTGACATCGGTTGATCGCCAACGATAATCATGCGACACAAGAAATACGAGGGCGGTCCGATAAGTACTTAGCCACACAGCGAGAGCGCGACTCTATCGCATGAGACATATACTTACGTTAAGTACGCTCTTAGAGGGACACATGCGAAGGTCCAGTCGAATCGGTCTCGCGGTTTTGTTTTGGCTGCTTGAGGAAGCAGGTAATGTTCGTGTGTCCGTTCAAAATGGAAAAACAGCAGTATCGGTCGGTGATTCGATTCTTGTTTTTGGAAGGGAAATCGCGCAGCGATATCAAAGAGTGACTGGATGCCGTGTACGGTGAGTCTTCTCCTTCGATGGCAACCGTAAAAAATGGTTCAACGAGGTTAAACGTGGTCGCACGTCGGTTTTTGATGAGCGTCGCCCAGGGGCCCCGCAAACGGCTACCACGGCCGATAACGTGGCAAAAATCCACGACCTCGTATTGGCAGGCCGCCGACTGAAGGGGCACGAGATAGCTGAGTCAGTAGGCTTCTCAAAAGACCGCGTGGGTCATATCCTGCATAAAATTTTGGGCATGAGAAAGCTGTCGGCGTGATGGGTGCCGCGTTTGCTCATTCCGGACAACAAGCGCATCCGTGAGACCACTTCAGAGCAGTGTTTGAAGCTGTTTAGGCGTAATCCGAAGGAGTTCCTGCGTTGTTTTGTGACCGTCGACGAAACATGGATCCACTGGTACACACCAGAGACCAACGAACAGTCGAAACAGTGGACTGCACCCGGAGAACCTGCTCCCAAGAAGGCGAAGACTGTCGCATGGGCCGGAAAGGTGATGGCCACGATTTTCTGGGATTATCAAGGTGTGATCTTCGTCAACTACCTTGAGAAGGGCAAGACGGTGACAGGACCCTACTACACTGAATTACTGGGCCGATTTGACGCCGAATTGCGACAAAAAACGGCCACATTTGGCGAAGAAAAAGGTGCGCTTCCACTATGACAACGCGCCAGCTCACACCTGCACCGTCGCTACGGCCAAGTTGGTCGAACTGGGTTACGAAGTGGTGCCCCATCCAGCGTATTCTCCAGATTTGGCCCCGAGTGATTTCGTCTTGTTTCCCAACTTGAAAAAGTCACTCGCCGGACAAAATTTTGAGTCGAATGAAGAAGTTATCGCCGCCACAGAAGCCTACTTTGCAGGTCAGGAGAAAACGTATTTTTCTGACGGGATCAAGAAGTTGGAGGATCGCTGCGTCATGTGTACAGAGTTGAAACGGGACTATGTTGAGAAATAAATCGACACCATTCCAAAATGTTCGTTTTTCTTTTGAAGGCTAAGTATTTATCGGACCGCCCTCGTAACGGACGTGCGAGTGCACCACAAAATTGTTTAGGAGACAGTTGAGAGCTGATATCCCTCTCATATGGGCCAATCGAAAGCTTATTTTCTCATGACGTCATGTGAAAAAATTTATGGCTTCACGAATTGTGCATAAAAGACGGGAGACGTTAGGAGAGAATAACGCGCTTATTCTTTGTATATTGAGAGGTTGTTTTGGGGCCTTAAGACAAGCTCGAATTATCACTTGTTGCCTCGTCTATCCCTTTACAACGCCTTATCCCGTTGAACACACGTTGCAGTGATCTTGCAGCCCTGATGTCTACCAAGACATGCTGCTTCACATTATGGCATTGTTATTTTTCGCCTCAACTTGATACATTTGACTACCCACAGATTGAAGCTTTATGTAACCGTATATATAATTTAAACTCTTTTCTTCATAGCCGTATCTCATAGGTGCTGTTCAAACGCCCGGAGATCCCGAATGGAAGCCTGATTTATGTCCTAGATCTTAAAAAGAGTCCCCATATGATAGCGTTGTAAAAACAAATATTAGTATTAAGCAGCGGGCTAGTAGGATTATGAGGTTATCGCTCGAATGGTCCGCAGTAATTTTTCTAACAAGAAAGACAAAGCCCATTTTATGTCGCTGTAATGCGCTCTACTCTACTAGCAGATCATATTTGGTTTTTTTTAATTATATCCACGTCCACTATAATGCGCCCACCTTTGTGACTGGGCTGGCGATGAACCCTTGCAGCGATAGAATTACCCGTCACTCTGCTTTCTACAAAAATATGAAAATTTACTTCCCCTTATGCCTCCTCATATGACATGTCAAGATCGTTAGAGGTAGTATATAAACGCCGATAGCACCGATAGGATTGTACAGAAACCAACCATTTGGTCTTCAGCAACATACCTTGGTGAGTATGCATTGTTATAATGGTAGCTTCTAACGAAGTGTATGCTTTATTAAGCATAACGTACAATAATCAAAACCTTTTATTTAGCTAGAGAGCTTTGTCATTTTCTCGTCTACTGAGCCATATATACTGTGTAACGTCACATTTGACAAAAAAATTATTTCAAGGAACTTCTATTATCTCTTGGCGATATTCTAAGGCATTCCATTTCTGCTTATAGGGCATGTGCTCATGGCTTGCTGCTACAAAGTGATTCGATACTAATGGCCTAGCGTGTAAATTCCACCGGCGAACATATTTATTAATGTTACTTACGAACTGCCGCCGCTTCTTCCGCCGAGCCCCCATTCGCAGCAGTTCACACACCAACGGCTTCAGATTGTCTCAGGAGACTCTTTTCTTAATAGACGTTTCCATAGCTAGGTTAATAAAAAATGCATCCTGATCGCATACAGTGTTCTTACAGTGTTCTTACAGATCGCATACAGTGGTACCGTGTATTCTCGCGTTCACTTTGAGGTGAATATTTCTCCGGCAAAATACTTTTTGCTAACTCATCACCAAATGACAATGCTTGAACAGACATTCCAGAATCTATTCTTTGTGAAGCACAATTCATAAAAGATACCTGGATGCTGTGCGTCACAAGTTCAAACATTTGGTGTGAAAAACTGTCCGCCAGGTTTGTCCTTTGGCATCCATTTAAAGCAGCAACATGTCAACAGAGATAGTCAACCAGACCTCTGGCACATATATGACACTGTTCACTTTGCTTTCCCCCGGCGTAGGGTAGCCAACCGGACTGCTGTCTGGTTAACCTCCCTGCCTTCTCCCTTTTTGTGTTCCTTCCTTCCTTGCTTTTCTTGGTGCCGAACTTGAAATGGGATAAAGGCTCAAAAGAACATCTTGGATTCCCTCTTGACAGAGGACTTACCAAGCACTAATGCTGGCAACCAAAGAAGGTTCCCGCACAACGCTTAGCGCTATGCACTCTCACTGAAGTAACTACAACGCTTCACCACTGCTAAACAGTAATTAAGAGGAGAAAAGCTAAGCCAACGGATTGTTGTACAGAGAGATCATAGGTGAAAAATTTCTTTGCCGTTTTAGTGAGGTCATTATACTATGTATCTTTGCAGCCAATTCAACATGAACGGTCTGGCTGGAGTCAACGCCCTCGTGTCGGTCGCCGTAGCATTAGGTAATCGTGAACACTGCACAAGCAATATTTTTGTTAAGTAGATCATGATGATGTCTATGCAAGATTATTATAAGGGTGCGGTGCTCTATGGCAAAAATCCTCAGTATCTACCCAACTTCCTGAGAGCCTCTGCACTCACGCAGTCATATATTTGTTATGTTAGCGATATAATCCTCACCGCGCTCATATTATGGGGTCATTGAAATATGTTGCTGTCGACTACATGGAACCTATGGTAACTAGCATATTCGCGTTTGTGGGAATTTGTACAAGCTCTTGTTCAGATTTTTGATTTTTTCAAGCATGAAAAAGTATATCTAGCTAGACTTGCTGGTGACAAGCTCCCATAACGTTGAGCTTATGCTTGCCGGTTCATAAATGCTTTTCATGTGTTTCGTTTTTCCATTAGTTTTGGTAAACTCTGCTTTGCATGTGATTTTTTTTTACCTCTCACTTTTAATATTTTGTAAAAAGACAATCTGCGATGTCGTCTATCTATTTCTTTACCTGTGTTGTTGCGTACCATTTGATTAATCATAAAGAAGGTGGTGTGCGAAAAGAAAAAAAAAAGAATCATTTTAATGCGTGCGCTACCAAATTCATATCGCAAAGGCGTAGAAAGGACAAGTCCATCACAGGAATAAGTAAAACTTGTTATGCTTATAACGTTGTTGACAAGTCACGTTGGCGAAAATAGCTATAGATCGGGAAAGAAAGTAAACTAAGGTTTGCGTAAACTAAGATTTACATTGTGTTTTTATGATACACTGTCTATGCTTTGTGGATGTTGATAAAATTTGGCCATGCGATGGGATGAATTTTGCGATGACGCAAAGCAAAAATGCTAAGCGTCTCTCCACGCCACAAACAAAAAAACATTTTAATTTCAAGCTTTCTACTCCAGTCGCATTCTTATAACTATGATTTGTAAATTGACAACAGCAAATTAATTTTCCTTTATTGTTTGCAGCTGTGCTGATTAATGAAGCTGCCGCTTCTCTTGGAGGCGGTGTTGGATGGGGCAGAGAAGAGACCGCAAAAGAATGATTCCAAAATCAAGACAGACTCATGCCTAAGTCCAGAAGTTGGCGAATCCGCTTTCGCTTTGAATAAAGTGATGAAATTGAACTTTTGGTGACTTTGCTTAATGGGGTTTAACGTCCCGAAGCCACCCAGGCTTTGAGAGACGCCGTAGTGGAGACCTGTGAATGGATTCGACCACCTGGGGTTCTTGAACAAGAGACTGAAGAAAAAAAAGCATTTTTCCTGTACTATAATAATAATATCTGGGGTTTAACGTCCCAAAACCACCATATGATTATGAGAGACGCCGTAGTGGAGGGCTCCGGAAATTTCGACCACATGGGGTTCTTTAACGTGCACCTAAATCTAAGCACACGGGCCTCAAACATTTTCGCCTCCACCGAAAATGCAGCCGCCGCGGCCGGGATTTGATCCCGCGACCTTCGGGTCAGCAGTCGAGTGCCATAACCACTAGACCACCGCGGCGGGGCTTTTCCCGTACTACTACATTACTCTTTCTCAATACCAAAATTGCCAAGGTTGCCGCGAGAATTGGCTCGGTAAGCGAGAAAACGCGCATAAAGAAAATGCGGGTGGCCACACCACATTACAATTCCCCCGCCGAACTCCGAGACGACGTAGCTTTTGACGGTGTCTGATTAGACCAGCATATTTCCTAAGCGGTAAAAGTGAAGCAGACTGCACTCTGAATGGCCAGATACTTAACAAATCAACTTTCAGGAAATTTCGTTGAGCGAAGTCGCCGAAATACGAAAAATACGTATTGGAATCCGTGACGTAGGGCGCTGAACTTAAAGATGAAATATAGAGCTACATTTCCTCTTGTATTATTGAGCCTATGGTAGTGAAATTACCTTCATTAGACTTCTGATAGTACACTTTATCAATATGAACCGATCCAACGTTTCGCTCTTTAGTGTCCCTTTAGCGGGCACTTAAATGGCACAGTACACGAGCCTCTAGCAATTAGTCTGTATCGATAAGGGTCCGCCACGGCTCAGATTGAACCCACGTCCTTCGGGTCACTATCTGAGCCCACTAACTACTGGGACACTATTGCGGTGAATGTGAAGATTGGCCGTTTCGTTTTTTTTATACATACGCAAATAAAGGCTTTGTGGTATGCGCTTGCTGCGCCCAGTATTTCCTGAAAGGAGATCAGGCAGATGCATAGCAGAACCAACAAATGACAATTTATGTGTCGAAAGGCATCGACTGACGCGGGAATAAAGGCTCACAAATGTTAGCCACGGCGACGGCTGACAAACGGGCTGTTTGGAGCAACTAGGGCTCTGTTATTCACTCACTGAGGGAAGAACAGAGCGTTATTTGCAAACCGTGCTTCTTAATCTTCTCCGTTGTTCTTCATTTCTTTTTCATCCCTATCGGGTCCTTAGTACATCTGAGCATGGGAAAAACAACATGAGATAGAGTGGATCAGCATGCCTGACCCCTTAAATGATCGCAATTTTTTTCATTGTTTTATATTGAAGCGGAAGGGCAGCTGTAGAATCCACGAAATTGATGGTTACGGTATTCAAAAATCTCTTATTCTTTTTGTGTACTCTTTGAACAGCCACACCACTGGATTTCATTTACGTGTAATTAGGTTAGTTATTGTTCTAACAACATCAGTACCATCAAGAAGAACCACAAAACACGAATGACTGTTTCAAGCACGCAGAGACCCCTACCCCCCCCCCCCCCAAAAAAAAAAAAAAAAGGTTTACGGTGCTTTTCTCTGCACAAACTTTTTGAGCAATATCTTATGCAGGCTGCTTTACATTGTGGAGGCCACGCCCACCAGCTATCTGAAGGTAGCGACGCGTTCTGCGCAGCAGTGGTGCGCGTGCCACGCTTGTGTGCTACAAGAGGAGCAGTCTCCGCGCTTTCCGGGCGCGTACTTTTTTGCCGACGCCAAGAAGGCGTGCCGGCCCTGCAAATCGCCCGCCTGCGCTGCAGCCCGTTTGTCAGCCGTTGCCGTGGCTAACTTTTATGTGTTTTTTTTTCGCGTGAGTTCGATGCCATTCGTCGAATAAATTGTGATTTCTTTGTTCTGTGACGTATCAACCTGCATTCTTTTGAGAACATGCGGCGCGAACATACGGCACTCCTCTCAGAACATACATACAGCTTGTGTTTCTGCATGAGAATTTGCAAGCCCCTCATTCATGCTCAAGAAAAGGACAATATTACGTATTGACTTCCGAAATGAAAAAGGCATTCGATCTCACTAAACGGAAAGCTCACTCTGTCATCTTCCAATGGGTACCTGGGCGCTGTGGCTTGGTAGGCACCGGGCTAGCTGATGCTACAGCAAAAGCCGCAGGGAATAATATCACCGTTCTCCTAAAAATTCTGTATTCGCGCAGTGACGTGAACTCTTTGTTAAGATCGCTTACGCGAGAGTTCACAACAACGTACTGGTCTAAACCAGACCATCGGCATAGGCGTCTGAGGGAAACGGACCCTCACATGACCTTTCGTCTCCCGGCTAAAATAAAGCGACACCAAGCCGGTCTGTTGCACCGGATTCGAGTACGCGTCGCCTTTACGGACGCTACGGGCACTTTATCGACCGTGCGGACAACCCGAACTGTGAACGCTGCCAAGTAGATGAAACTTTACCCATATATTGTGCGACTGCCCTCTGTACGTGTCCTAACGGAAGACGCTGGCTTCAACGTTGGCCGGCATCGGTGTAAACACTCTAAGGGAAAGTAATCTATTGTCGGCAATGTCTGGCCAGAAGGCATCAACGACTGCTACGAGGGCATTCTTAGATTTTATCAACAGTACTGGACTTCACAATACACTTTAAGAAGACCACTGTGTTACGTGTTTATTGTGCGTGCCCATCACTTCTTCCTGTCCCCATCATCACCTTCATTACTCTTTTTCCCCGTTCTCCTTTTTCCGTGTCCAGAGTAGTAGGCGAGAGCGCTCAAGCTCAGGCCGACCTCTCTGCCTTCTAATAAATTCGTTCTATCTATGTGGTCTTTCGGTAGCAGTCACTGACCGCGTTATGCGCTCGAGGACATGAGCAGGTTTCATTTCTTCGTTATATACTTCCATTTTGAAAAAAAAAAGTCGTTTTATTTCGATATTCAATTGGATAGTCGATATTTTTAGTAACTATTCGGCACTACTCGATTCGAATTCGATTCGAGATGAAATTTCGCTATTTGCACACTCTTAGTTGCTCGAAACCGCCCGCCTGCGCTGCCGCCCGTTTGTCAATCGTCGCCGCGGCTAACGTTTGTGAGCTTTTTTTCCCGCGGTAGTCGATGCCTTTCGACAAATAAATTGTGATTTGTTGGTTCTG
Source organism: Rhipicephalus sanguineus (assembly GCF_013339695.2). Classification (NCBI taxonomy): domain Eukaryota; kingdom Metazoa; phylum Arthropoda; class Arachnida; order Ixodida; family Ixodidae; genus Rhipicephalus; species Rhipicephalus sanguineus. The sequence continues at coordinate 44,947,850 of NC_051181.1, read as the reverse complement.
TTATGCATCTGCCTGATCTCCGTTCAGGCAATACGGGGCGCAGCAAGAGCGTGCCACACAACCTTTATTTGTGTGTATAAAAAAAACATGGCTGATCCCTCTGTCATAAAAAAGTGAAACATGTCTTCCGGACGTAATTGAGCGTTTATTGCGCATTATTTCGCCCCAGGGGAGAAGGAATGAATGCTATAGCTACAAATTATAATTTTATGCGGAGAACGGCAAGCAGCTCGAAACTTGCAACGCGCTGCTCAAGCAGAAGAGACGCACGGAACGAACATACAGAGGATGAGCGTGAAGTAACTGTCACAGTTGTAACCTATTTCTGTGTGAGGAGCGCACTCCTTTCACAAAAGCGTCCGCTGCAGTGAGCGAACTGATCTTCGCGACCTCAACGCAGACTTGCGGTATGAGCACGAGACGTACAAACCACCGCCATCACGAGATAAGCGCGCGCGCACGAACGACCACGCCCTCTAGAGGCGGGCATTCATCGCAACGCGTGGGGCGACGACCTTTTAAGCGCGCCCTTCGAGCCCGTCGCGCCATCTCCCTGGTGATAAGAAAAGAAAAAAAAACGCCAGGCCTCCGCTGAAATCGCAGCACAGTATAAGCGAAAGCTGGAAGAGCGGCGTTTCTAGAGCTCGTTGTAAGCTCTCTTGCGGCTACAATAGAAGTACACTAGAATGGTACCCACTACGCCATAAATCACAATTTTTTTGAAGTTTGGAAGCACCTACTAAGCCATTCTTCGTCATTCAGCGGAGAAGCGAGGCACCAGCTACACGTCTGTAAGGCATTATGTGCACTTTGTTGACGCGACAACTGATGACGATGAAGAATTATGGCTCAGCCCTTTGTAATGGGTTGGAAGCAGTAAACGGCCCACCAGTTATGCAATTTGCATTGGGTGACTCCCGGTCGCTATTTCCCTCTCCCATCATGCTGTATAACATACGTTGACGTGGGAGAGAGAGGGGGGGGGGGGCGGAGAACTTTACTGAGACCCCGAGGAAATGGATCATGCGCTTATGGGCTTCCTTGGCAACCAATACAAGTGCATTAGCGAGGAACCCACTACGCTCTAAATCATTGTAATTTTACTGAGACTCCGAGGAAATGGATCAGGCGCTTATGGGCTTCCTTGGAAGCGAATACAAGTGCACCTGCGAGGAACCCACTACGCTATAAATCATTGTAGTTTTTGAGAAGTAGGGCAGCAGGCACTCTGCCATTTTTCGTCCTTCTACGGAGAGCCGTGGTACCTGCTAAACACATGTAAGGCATTATGCGCACTTTGTTGATGCTGTACCTGATGACGACAAGGAATTGTGCCGGAGCCCTTTGTAATGGGTTGGAAGCATTCAACAACCTACTCGTTGCGCAATTAGCATTGTGTGATGCCTGGTTACAGAATTCGCGTTGTGCAACGCTTTGTGCTTATTTTACTCTTCTACCGCGCTATATTGCATATGCTAATGTGGTTCCTTCCGGACAAGAAGCCTGTATAGGACCTTTATTGCAAAGCAGTTTCAAGCACCGGCATGGCTCAGAGGTTGAATACTGGGCTCCCACGCAGAGGGCCCAGGTTCGAACCTCGTTCCATCCTGGAATTTTTTTCTTATTTCGTTTTTTTTTCTTATTTCGAGCGATACTGGTTACGGACACCGGCGGCGGCGGCGGCGGCGGACAACTACGGCGCCAAAAACGGCCGGTGAAATGATCTCATAACAGCTTTCGCTGTAAAACACGCTCATGTACCACCGATCTCAGAGTACCGCCACCGGCAAATGGTGCATATGAATAGCTCGCCGTTAGTACAGCGGAGAACGTGCCGTCTGTGGCCGAACGGCTCTAACGGCAGCTTTTGGCGCGCGAAACATTTTGTGACTGTGTGTACCAAGGAGGTTAAAAAAAAAAGCCGTTTGTTGGCGAATCTCTTCGCGCCGCGCTCTGCGGAACGGAACTCCCTGGGAGAGAACTTTTTCTTCTCGTTTTTTTTTCTTTGCCATCTATTAGTCTATATTTTACAACGTCATATTCGTGACGGTAATACGTCAGTGGAGCCGTGGTGGAGCCCGTCATAAAACAGTTTCGTGTTAAAAACAAGACAGCCAATCTTCACTTTCTTCGCAATAGTGTCCCAGTAGTTAGTGGGCTCAGATAGTGACCCGAAGGACGTGGGTTCAATGTGAGCCGCGGCGGTCCGTTATCGATACAGACCAATTGCTAGCGGCTCCTGTACTGTGCCATTTAAGTGCACGTTAATGGGACACTAAAGAACGAAACAATGAATCGATTCCGATGGATAAACTGCACTATCAGAACTCTAATGAAGGTAATTTCACTATCATGGTCTTGTTAGTACTAGAGGAAATGAAGCTCTAAGTGTCATTTTTAAATTTCGCGCCCTACGTCAAGGATTTGAAAGCGTATATTTCATATTTTGGCGATTTGCCTCAACGAAATTTCATGAAAGCGTATATTTCATATTTTGGCGATTTGGCTCAACGAAATTTCATGAAAGCTGGTTTGTTAAATATCTGACCCTTCAAAGTGCAGTCTGCTTCGCTTTTACTGATTAGGAAGCATGCAGGCCCAAGCAGACGCCGTCAAAAGCTACGAGTTGGTGCGGCAAGTTCAAGATTGCGTGGCCACCCGCATTCTCATTTAGCGCGTTTTCTAGCTTACCAAGCGAATTCTCGTGGCAACCTTGGTAATATTGGTATTCAGAAAGAGCAACTTAGTAGTACGGGAAAAATCCTTTTTTTTTCTTTAGTGTCCGGTTCAAGAACCCCAGGTGGTCGAATCCATCCACAGCTGTCCACTACGGCGTGTCTCAAAGCCTGAGTGGCTTCGGGACGTTAAACCCCATTAAGCGAAGCCACCAAAAGTTCAAATTCATCACTTTATTCAAAGCGAAAGGGGAGTCGCCAACTTCTGGGCTTAGGCATGAGTCTGGCTTGATCTTGGAATCATTCACTTGCGGTCTCTTCTCTGCCCCATCCAACACCGCCTCCTAGAGAAGCGGCAGCTTCATCGATCAGCACAGCTGCAAAGAATAAACGAAAATAATTTGATGTAGTCAATAAACACATCATATTTATACGGCGGCGACTGCAGTAGAAAGCGCCAAATTAAACTGCTTTTGCTGGGGCGTGTAGAGACGCTTAGCTTAGACAACCACAAAGCTCAGACAGTGCATCATAAAAGCACAATATAAATCTTAGCTTACGCAAATGTCATACATTGGCCGCTCCACTTTTCCAAACACTTCGATGAAAGCAGCCGCCAATAGTAACTTTCTTTACCGATTTATACCTATTTTCGCCAGTTTGACTGTCAACCACGTTTTAAGCATAACAACTTTTGCTTATTCCTGTGATGTACTAGTCATTTTTACGCCTTTGCGATATGAATTTGGTACCGCACGCATTATAATGATATTTTTTTTTTTGCACACTACCTTCCATATGGTTAATCAAATAGTGCGCAACAACTCAGGTAAAGAAACTGATAGATGACATCGCAGATTGTCTTCTTACAAAATATTAAAAGTCAGAGGTTAAAGAATTCACATGCAAAGCATAGTTTACCAAAACTAAAGGAAAAAGTAAAGACATGAAAGGATTTCTGAACCGGCAAGCATAGCTCAACGTTATGGGAGCTTGTCACCAGCAAGTCTAGCTGCATATACTTTCTTCATGTTTGAAACAAACATAAATATGAACAAACGCTTGCACCAATTCCCACAAACGCGAATATACTAGTTACCATTAGTTCCATGTAGACATGAGGAACATATTTGAATGACCCCATAATATGACCGTGCTGAGGATTCTATCACCAACGTAACAAGCACATGACTGCGTGAGTGGAGAAGCTGTCACGAAGTTGAGTAGATAGTGAGGACTTTTACCATAGAGCACCGCACGCTTATATTATTCCTGCATAGACATCAATCATGCCCTACTTAACAAAAGTATTGCGTGTATAGTATTCACGATTACCTAATGCTACGGCGACCCCAACAAGGGCGTTGACTCCAGCCAGACCGTTCATGTTGAATTGGCTGCAAAGATACATGAAATAATGACTTCAGTAAAACAACATAGAAATTTTTCACCTAGGATCTCTGAGTACAACAATCAGCTGGCTTAGCTTTTCTCCTCTTAATTAGTGTTTAGCAGTGGTGAAGCGTTGTAGTTACTTCAGTGAAAGTACATAACGCTAAGCTTTGTGCCAGAAACCTTATTTGGTTGCCAGCATTAGTGCTAGGTAAGTCCTCGACCAAGAGGGAATCCAAGATGCCCTTTCGAGCCTTTATCCCATTTCAAGTTCGGCACCAAGAGAAGCAAAGTGAACAGTGTCTTACGTTGCCAGAGGCTTGGTTGACTATCTCTGTTCACATGTTGCTGCTTTAAATGGAAGACAATTGACAAATCTGGCGGAATTGTATAGTTGCTTCACACTTAATTTGTTAAGTTGTGATGCAGAGCATCCAGATTTCTTTTATGAATTGTGGTTCACAAAGAATAGATTCTGGAATGTCTATTCAAGCACTGTCATTTGGTGACGAGTGGGCAAGAAGTATTTTGCCGGAGTAATATTCATCTGAAAGTGAACGCGAGAATGTATGGTACCGTGGTTAAAATGTTATTATTTCTTCCCTAAATAATTCTGTATGCCATCAGGAAGCTTTTTTTTTACTAACCTAGCCATGGAAATGCCTAATGAAAAAATGAATCCCCTTTTACAACCTGAAGCCGTTGGTGTGTGCGCTGCTGCGAATGGGGGCTCGGCGGAAATAGCGGTGGCAGTTCGTGAGTAAGTTAACATTAATAAATATGTTCGACGGTGCAATTTACTCTCTGGGCAATTTGTATCGAATCACTTCGTAGCACCACGCCATGAGCGCATGCCCTATGAGCTGCAATGGAATGCCATAGAATATCCCCAAGAGATAATAGACAGTTTCTTGAAAGAATTTTTTTGTCAAACGTGACGTTACACAATATAAATGGCTGAGTAGACAAGAAAATGACAAAGCTTTCCAGCTAAATTTAAGGTTTTGAATATAGTACGTTATCCTTATATAAAGGATACATTTTGTTAGAAGCTACCATTATAACAATGCATACTGACCAAGGTAGGTTGCTGAAGACCAAATAGTTGAATTCTGTACAATGCTGTCGGTAACTGCGGCGTTTATATACTGCCTCTAACGATCGTGACATATAATTTGAGGAGGCAGTGAGGGAAGGAAATTTTCATATTTTTTTAGAAATCAGAGTGACAGGTAATTTTTGTCGCCGCAAATGTTCTTCTGCAGCCCAATCACAAAAGTGGGTGAATTATAAAGGAAGTGGATATAATTAAAAAATTCAATTATGGTTTGCTAATGAAGGAGAGCGCAAGCTGTAACGAATAGTAACACGTATCCTAGAACGTATAGACTAAATTATGCCCTCATAAGAATGACGTTGGGTCACTCAGTTTGGCGAATACGTTAACTGTAAATCTTCACTACACAAGTCAGTGTCATGAAGAGACCTGTAACATAGCTATGTTCACATTCTCTAAGACAGTCGTCTTTTACAGAGACTGCAACACGCATGGAAAAAAGCCGAATATAAAACGCTATTAACGCCACCATATCTTGTCGAATTTACTGTAGAACACAGTGATATCAGCAGTTCGCTGCCATTGTTTATATAACCCGAGCACGCTCTACTTTGGAAAGAATGAAAAGTGGCCGTGCTTTGCTGGCATAATTACACCATTCATCGGTACACAGGCTGCGTATCGTCTGGGGACATGGACACGCAGTGGCGTACCAACTTGTTCAAGGGTGGGTGCCCTCGAAGCCCATACATACACACATACACACAAACACACATACATATATATAGGTGTTATCGGAAGTATCACACAGGCCCTGGTACTGTAGGAAGGTATTTCAGACACGATGAACGGAGCACAGTTTATTTCGACGTTCCGGCCGTGGGACCGGCCTTCCAGACGAAGTCCACTCCCACGGCGCCGAAACGTCGAAATAAACATTGCTCCGTACGTCGTGTCTATAATACCTCTCTCTCTATATATATATATATATATATATATATATGAAGAAGCTTTTACAATGGGTGAAAGAGAAGAGACACAACTAAGCGGTTAGCTTAATTTTTGTGCCAACGATTTCGACCGGTGGACCGCTCTTCTTGCTCATAAGCCCTGACGAAGACCGGTACACTGCTCGAAACCCTTGGCAAATGAAGTTAAGATAGCCCCTTAGTTGGGTCTCTTCTCTCTCTCTCTCTTTATATATATATATATATATATATATATATATATATATATATATATATATATATATATATATATATATATATATATACACATATATATATATATTTATATGCAGATAAATAATATATATACATATATATATATATTTATGTGCGTGCGTGTGTGTGTGTGTGTGTGTGTGTGTGTGTTTGTAGCACCATGAAAAAAAACAGTGCATTTTGCATACCATGCCCCAGAAAAAGCACACATCCGTATCATAGAAGTGAGCAGTATTTCAGGGGCGAAGCTCCTTATAATATCGCCTGGTCGGTCGTTGCTCCATCCGGCGTTCCCCCGCGGTTGCTTCTCCCGTATCATTCAATAGATGCCGCTGAACCATAGCGATGCATGCAAACTACAGTTTGGCGACGATATAATAGATGGCGCTGTCCCATAGAGATGTGTGCAATATGTCGGTTGAGTGAATGCACCCTAGATGGCGTTATAGGTGCCGCTGCTCTCAGATTGGCTGCTGCACCCGTTATTTCTCATTCTCCTTGATTGCCGCCGTACGTGGAGGAGTGCGCTTGCCGGAGCGTGCTGCTTGGCGGACCATGGACGACAAGGAGCGCCGGGTGCGGAAGGCCGCTGCGTCTCGTGCTCGTCGGCAGGATACCGAAGTGCGAGCTCGAGAGGCTGCCGCCAAGCGAGCGCAGCAGTAATCGAAGCGACGTATCGCTTTGATTAATGCTGGGCGAAACCACTGAACAATGCACGGTGTAACCATGATTGCTTCAGGAGCTTAGCCCAAGCTCTTCATCATTCACCCGTGCATGTGCTGTAATTTTTTTAGAGAAGTTTTTGTTGGGCGAGTTTGTGTAGGTTCATATTTGCTTTTAAGGCGCGAAGGAGCACAACCACAAGAAAGGACACGGGAGGCGCTCTGCCCGGTCTCCTTTCTCGCGATTGTGCTCCTTTGCGCCTCAAAAGCACATATAAGCATTATTTGCAGCCATGACCGCTTATACATTCAATATTCGGAATTTTCTAAGAGCGTTAAATACATGGACAGCGGCACAGGAAAAGAATAGCACGGGAGATGAGGCAAGAAGTGCACTTGACCATGTTGCGTCTATTCTCGTCCTTGCCTTTTGAGGCACCGCTTTCCTAGAACTTATCCATGGACGAACTAGCCCAGCAACGCATTTTAAAGAAGTGACTTAAAGAATGATTATTGATGAGCATATGTTATTTGTGCCGCTCCCAGCAGTAGATTTCGTAGATCAACTAGTAACATTCCTTTTATATCGATGAGATGTTACCCTTGGTTGTGTTTATTAACAGTGGTACCGTATTTATTCGAATCTGAGCCGATGTTTTTTCGAAAAAACGATGTGGGAATGCGTGGGGGGGGGGGTGGGGGGGTGTCGGCTTAGATTCGAGTACAATGATCAGGTTTTTATTTCTGGCCTTGGGAATTTCGGGGATCGGCTTGGAATCGGGGCCGCCCTAAGTTCGAGTAAATACGGTAGTCAAAACTGAAGCATAGGTTTTCCTAAGTTAGTACTGACATACTTTACTTTACAGTCTAGATGTTTGCCTGTACATTTTGCTTTGTTTGCTGTTAGTGCTGCGACTGATTCTGCCACATTACAATTAGTGTTAACATATTCAGTATTATGATCAACTAGCCCAACATTGCATTTTATGGCACTTGGTCAGTGTATATGGAATTAACCTAAATAGTGCCGCGTTTCTTAAAAGAGGCAACTGAAAAAGGCAGGACACATTTCATATTACATAAACTATGCGGTCTTGAAATGGCGCCGTTTGGTAACATTTTTATTGGTGGTTATTGCTCGAAGGAGCAATGCGAAATATTTATTTTGCAAAAACGCGCCTCGCACAGAAGCGTGCCGCCAAATGTAGGGTACACAAATGTAATGTTTGCGTATAATACGAATCGTTTTACAGAGTTTACTCAATATACGCTCGTTACGTGTTGAATACATATATTGTGCACATCAGGGTAGATTTGTACTAGTTTCGGTCTGTTAACACCTAATACTAGCTCTTCACCTTAAGTTCGCAGGAAAGATAAAGTCGCGCCATCTGCACAGATTGTAAACTTAACTTTGCTATCATTCTTTGGGATATGGTAAATAGAGAGTACACTCTTAACTTTGTAACTTTTACTATCCGTGCACAATATGATGTTTATGCGTTACTTTGTAACGGAAAACTTAGAAAGATACATTATAACTGACACATATATAAGGTACATTGTAACAAATACAGATATCAGTTACATCATCTGTGCAAGGGGAGGGCCACGTACACATGGACGTTCACAAGAGAGAAAGTGCAAGTACATTAACTTTTTTGTTGTGTGGGAGACCTGTCACTGGTAAACTGGGGAGGTTGTCCTTGACATTGGGGCACGCGTTAGGCATTCGCTTTAACGCGGTGGCGTGATGCTGACCAATAAAAGGTAATTAGTAAGAAATGTAGGTATCCGAGTATGAAAGCAATACTGAATATGCGTTATAGAGGATCACAGAATGCCGCGCTGAAGCCTGCATTGCGAATAAGCGCTAATTGGGGAAATAGATAAGCGTACAGCTGCTCAGAAGGTACTGCTGCCCCTGCGTGCAGCTCGTGGCATTACGCGCGCCTTAAACGCACTTTATGTAGGCGCGTTACAATGTCCTTGTAACTCTGGAATTTTCTGCGTGTGTAATTTTCATAGGCGAACGCAGGTGGTCTTCGAACAGCTGAGAACACGCTGCCGCCTCAAGACGCGTTCAGCTCGCGGCAGCAGAAATAGCGAGATTCGCTCTACAGCATGCGGGTATGGAATGCGCATACGTTCGGTCATCTGAAGATACCTTTGTCGCCCTGTTTTCAACACCATGTGCTGTCAACGACAGGGATGAGCCCTTTGTCATCTACCACGCAGCCCCTGCGAGAGAAACCAACTGTCCAGCCGCCCGCTGGCCCTTGTTCGTCGCAGCGGGGCAAGGAACAGTGCTCGTCCACCGAGATATCCCCTTCTATGGCGGACACCACCGCCCGTGTGAGTGGTCCCACTGCAAGTTCTTCCGACGTCCCGTCCACCCTGGGCCGGGCCTCCCAACGACGCAGGGGACGTTCTACAGCCACCCCGGCACCAACTGCTACCGTCGACGCCGCCACCACTCTGGGAGCCCCTACTACGACAGCGTTTGATCCTACTGCTTAGCAAAGGTACCCACTTCGAAAAAAATACTCTGATGCTGCAGAAGGCAATTCGGACATCTGACTAGTTTCAGCGCACAACAGTGATAACTGTGCCTCGATCGTCTGTTCTTAGGGATTTAAATAAGAAAGAAAGTCGGAAAACGTGTTCGTTCTAAACTGCACGCTTCCACTTTAGAAGCTTACCTAGCTGCTTCTATTGCACCTAAAGTTCTCAATCTTTCCCTACGCCCTGCCACATGTAATCTGTCAAACAATCACGCAAAAAGGTGGCAAGTGACCTTACGAAGGCCTCACTAGAACTAGTACGCATTATTACCAAGCACTCCCGCTCATGTTTGAGGTCCCTAATGAACGAAGAGAAGCAGCTCTGCAATCGATTCGAGCTTACTGCCCTAGAGGTGAACTCGCTGTCGACATTCTAGGAAAGGAAACGTAATGAAATATGTGCTGTCAAATGTAAGAAGTTACGCCGGGACGGCGTGATGTCTCATTGCACACCCGTTCAACTCCTGAAAAATTTCAGTAGGGCGCCCTCCCATTTCCAAAGTACGGCGTGTTCCAGTGATGTTTCGAACGTTGTTAACATATCGAGATGTGTTCTGTTCAATGATGAAGTGACTGTATTATCGCGCGGTTTAAATGTTTGCCCTGCAACTAGACACTGCGATGAATTCCAGCTACTTACCGACTTGGACAATTTTGCGCGCAATCTAAGGTTGAGGGAGTTTTTTCATGATAGAACTGCTACTTGTGACAGTTCCTTGGCACTGCCGTCATATAAACGCTGGACACCACCCCCGCAACGTGACAAATATCTTGACTTATATATTGACGCTATTCAGCGCGATGTCATTCAAGCATACAAGCAGAAAACTTCGTTCCATCGCAATATGCGACAAGAAGAACTGAAGGCTGTCGAAACATTAAGGAAGCGTGCCGACATCACTATCAAGCCAGCTGATAAGGGTGGTGCCATCGTGGTTATGAACACAGCGGACTATATTGAGGCGGCTCTAAGGCAGCCTAATTATCGTACATTTTGTAGGCGACTTGATGCAGACCTCACAAAGGACTTTAAAAGAATTTTAAAAGAAAAGATTACCGTACTCTTCAAAGAGCAAAAAATATGTGATATGGCAGTCACAGCACTGGTCCCTCTAAGTTCATCTGCAGGCCGATTTTATATGCTGCCAAAAATTCATAAGCCAAACAATCCCGGCCGCCCCATTGTTTCAGCTAACTGAACGGTGACAGAATACCTGTCTTGTTATGTTGACTCGCTAATTCGTAACAGTCCAGCAAGATTTCAGTTTTTCGTGAGGGACACGAACCACTTTTTGTCGGCAATTAATGACATTACCATGCCTAATGGTTCCTTCTTTGTAACAATGGACGTATCGTCCCTGTACACAAACATCCCTCATTCAGACGGCATCTTGGTGGTTGTCGAGGTGTGCGACAAATTTTCCGGTGATAAGCCAGTAGACAGCCCTACCCTAGAGACACGACTTGAAATGATTCTCCAGCTGAACAATTTCGTGTTTAATGAAGTCCACTACCTACAGGGTAGCGGCACTTCTATGGGAACTAAGATTGGACCGAACTATGCAAACATATTTACAGGTAGGGTTGAAGAGCAATTTTTACGCAGTTGCCGTTTAAAACCGCTATGGTACAAAAGGTTCATTGAAGACATCTTTTTTATTTGGCCACATGGTGAATCGCAACTTCGTGCATGTATATCCGATTTAAATAACGTTCACCCATCCATATCCTTTACGCACACCTACTCGGCGGAAACTATAACCTTCCTTGACGTCACTGTGAGCCTGCGGAACGGGAATATATTGACCAAGCTTGATCAGAACCCTACTGATCGACAGCAATATATTTCAACAGCAGTCACCTTAAACATTGTAAATCAAGCATCCCATATAGTCAAGCAGTCCGTTTTAAATGCGTTTGCTCAGAGCAGGCAGACATCAGTGCCAGCTGCGATAAAATACGCGTTTCCCTTCTAAAACAGAAGAACCCCGCTCAGATTATTGATGACGCCGTGGCACGCGCAGTCAAGCTTGACCGTAAAACGCTTATCAACGCAGAGAGATGTCCCCGTAGCCTCAGTAGCGCTAACCTTGTACTCACGCAAAGCGCGTCAGCGCCCAATGTAGCAGCGATTCTGAGGAAACATTACAACATGTTGACTCAAAGCGAGCATTTAAAGAAAGTTTCTCCCGAGCCACCGCGCGCCGTGTATCGACGTTGCAGGAATCTGCAGGATATCCTCACCTCCTCCAAAAATCGAAATAACTACATTCCACACGTTGGTTGCCATCCATGTCACAAACCTTGATGCAAAGTACGTACTCAGATGACGACCACCACTGTGGCTAAAAGCACTGCCAATGGATTTAACTTGAAAATTCATGGCGATTTTACGTGTGAAACAGATAATGCGGTCTATTTGCTTGAGTGCTCCATCTGCAAGTCGCAGTATATCGGTCAAACCGAAAATGCATTTCGCTACCGTTTCAACAACCACAAGGCACATGTGCACTCCATGCTTCATTTTCCAGTATCTAGACACGTGGTCAGCACCGCGCACACCTTTGAATCATTTACGGCGACTATATTGGACTCAGGACTTACGTCACATTATAAGCGCGAAATGCGCAAGTCATTTTTAATTCACAAGTTGAACACGGTTTCTTGTAGCTTAAAGGGACACTAAAGGCAAATATTAAGTCGACGTTGATTGTTGAAATAGCGGTCCAGAAACCTCGTAGGGCTGCTTTTGTGCCAAGGAAGTGCTTATTTTGAAATAAAATTACGTTTTTAGTGGTCCGCATCGCGTTAGCGCGCTTCACATCTCCCGCCTGAAAATACGACTTTCATACGTCACTGCTGCCATGCCCAGCGTTGCCCGCTTTTACTGCGCCGCCGCCGACACTAGTAGCAGCCGAGCTGAAGTAGCGGGACCCACAGTAGCAACAACGGCGCTGCGGCAAAGACTTGCTCGGATGGGCACATTCAAAGCCTTCACCAAGTTGCGGTTGGTCTCGTAATCCTCAGTACGAAAGTGCAGCGAGCACACACGCAGAAGTTTTGAGTGTTTAGCACACTGGCGCAATGGCATGACACTAAGCCACTTCGAGCGTAAGGGTTCATTCCGCGGCACCCAGTGAAAAGACACACCGGTTTCATTGCTGCAGCACTGGCGTTGTGCACCATTCGGGCATCCGGCAATATCACACGCATGCGGCATTTTGTCGAACTTTCTGTCAGAGCGACTTTCACGAGCGCGCAAAACACGCACGGCAGTACGCGATCCCGAAACTACCACTGAGACGGGAGAGGCGCAGTTCGGCGAAAACAGAACCTTTGAACCACGCGCGCCACGGAGGTTTTGTTTTCCATGAATCAAGCGGAAACGAACAAACAGCATTTTATTACGTCTTTTGATGCTCGGAATGTTCTTTTTTTACTGCTGCTAGTTTGATTACTAGTGATTTATTGTAGGCCGACTTGCATACGTCATCGGGATCACTTCGAAAATGTCCCACTCGTGGCGCTCATTATGTGATACATTTAGCTTAATTTCTCGGTAAGTAGGACACTGCTGTTGATAATATTGCCGTTTTAGAAGTTGTCATACATTGGGCTTTCACTCTGACATAAATTATTTGACTTTAGTTTCCCTTTAAACGAGAACGTGGGTAGGTTGGCTAGCGTACTTGCCTAGTGTACAGTGCACACTCATTGCTGGCGCAAACTCGCCTATATTCCTATTCCTCTTACCTATCAACAGTATATTTTTCACCATGCGCTGTCCACTTCTTGTTCTCGATGCGCAGCACATTCCTATTGTTATTCGCAGCGTTGTTTTCACCATGCGCGCATCACTTGTTGTTCTCGATGCGCAACACACTGCAATTGTTATTCACAGTATTGTGCTCACCATGCGCCCATCACTTGTTCTCGATGCGCAGCACGTTACTATTGTTATTCACAGTGTCGTGTTCAACATGCGCCCCTGACTTGTTGTTCTCGATGCGCAGCGTGTTCCTATTGTTATTCACAGGATTGTGTGCAGCATGCACCCATCACTTGTTGTTCTCGATGCGCAGCACGTTCCTATTGTTATTCACAGTGTTGTGTTCAGCATGCACCCATTACTTGCTGTTCTCGATGCGCAGCACGTTCTATTGTTATCCACAGGGTTGTGTGCAGCATGCACCCATCACTTGTTGCTCTCGATGCGGAGCATGTTCCTATTGTTATTCACAGGGTTGTGTTCAGCATGCACCCATCACCGGTTGTTCTCGATGCGCAGCATGTTCCTATTGTTATTCACAGGGCTGTGTTCAGCATGCACCCATCACTTGTAGTTCTCGATGCGCAGCACGTTCCTATTGTTAGTCACAGTGTCGTGCGCCCATCACCTGTCTGTTGCTCTCGATGCGTAGCAGGTTTGATTGTGTTGTACCTGCTGGTCTCGATGCGCAGCACGTTTGATTGTGTTGCACTGCGCCACGGTGTGTAGCTACACACTTATAGTGTCTGTCACGGGCAGTACATTCATTCTGACGAAGGCGGGCCCCCCAGCCGAAAGTTAATAAAACTACATTTCGTGCGTGAGTTCTTCACCCATTATCGTACCGGACCCATTATATATATATATATATATATATATATATATATATATATATATATATATATAGTGTGTGGGGGTTGTTCGAGGGCCCCCCACACATGAACAAGTTGGTACGCCACTGCGTCTCCATGTGCCCAGACGATACGCAGCCTGTGTACCAATGAATGGAGTAATGATGCCAGCTAAGCACGGCCTCTTTTCATTCTTTCCAAAGTAGAGCGGGCACGGGTTATAAAACAATGGCAGCGAACTGCCGATATCACTGTGTTCTACAGTAAATTCGACAAGATATGGTGGCGCAAATAGCATTTTATATTCGGCTTTTTCCAGGCATGTTGCAGTCTTTCTAAAAGACTATTCTCTTAGAGAATGTGAACATAGCTATATTACAGGTCTCTTCATGACACTGACTTGTGTAGTCAAGATTTACGATTAACGTATTCGCCAAACTGAGTGACCCAACATGGTTCTGAGCAGGGCGCAATTTAGCCTCGCGAGCACACAAGATAAATGTTATTACCCGTTTCAGCTTTTTTTTCAGGCACCTTCTTTACCGCAGATGTTTTTTGTTTTAGTGTTTGGTGAAAATAAAGTATCAATGATTGATTGATTGATTGATTGATTGATTCATTGATTGATCGAAAATATTGGACCACACTATTGACGCACTTTCAATGCTAAATGGCCTCTAAACCGCCCCATCCCCAGAGTTTAAAAACGAGAGAGTGGCTTTTTTCTCGCCTACACTACCCTTGCTACAGGCGATATCTCCTCCTCGCCCCTTATTCCTTCATAAAGCAGGTGTAAAATGTCGGCAGTAAGCATTGAGCCTCTCAGTGTTTCTCTCTTTTCGGCTTAAGGCTGTCATCCGCGCTAGCGCTGTTGAAAGCGCCCAAAAGGAAGTGACATCGGCTGATCGCGAACGATAGTCATGCGACACAAGAAATAACGGGCGTGCGAGTGCACCTCAAAATTGCTTAGGAGACAGTTCACAGCCGATATCCCTTGCATATGGGCCAATCGAATGCTTATTTTCTCATGACGTCATGTGAAAAAATTCATGGCTTCCCGAATTGTGCAGACAAGACGGGAGACGCCAGGAGGGAATAACGCGCTCATTCTTTGTATTTTGAGAGGTTGTTTAGGAGCCCTTTAACAGAAGCTCGAAATAGCACTTGTTGCCTCGTCTATTCCTTTGCACCGCCTTATCCTGTTGAAGACAGGCTGCAGTGATCTTGCTTCCTGGATGTCTACCAAGGCATGCTGCTTCACATTGTGGCATTGTTATTTTTCGCTTTAACTTTAACATTAGACTACGCACACATTATTAAAGCTTTATCTAAGCGCATATATAATTTCATTTCCTTTTTTCATAGGCGTATCTCATAGGTGCTTTTCAAAGGCCTGGAGATCCCGAATGGAAGCCTAATTTATGTCCTAGATCTTAGAGAGAGTCCCCATATAATAGCGTTGTAAAAACAAATATTAGTACTAAGCAGTGTGCTAGTATGATTATGAGGTTATCGCTCGAATGGTCCGCAGTATTTTTTATAACAGGAAAGACAAAGCCCATTTTCTGTCGCTTCAATGCGCTCTCCTTCATTAGCAAATCATAATTGGGTTTTTCAATTATATCCACTCCCTCAATAATTCACCCACTTTTGTGATTGGGCTGCGGATGAACATTTGCGGCGATAAAATTACCTATCACTCTGCTTTCTACAAATATATAGAAATATCCTTCCCCTCACGATCGTTAGAGACAGTATATAAACGCAGCAGTTACCGACAGAATTGTACAGAAATCAACTATTTGGTCTTCAGCAACATACCTTGATGAGAATGCATTGACATAATGGTAGCTCCTAACGAAATGTATGCTTTATATGAGGATAACGTACGATATTCAAAACTTTAAATTTAGCTAGAGAGCTTTGTCACTTTCTCGTCTACGGAGCCATTTATATTGTGTAACGTCACGTTGGACAGGAAAATTCTTACAAAAAACAGTCTATCTCTTGGGCATATTCAAAGGCATTCCATTTCAGCTGATAGGGTGTGCGCTCATGGCGTGGTGCTACGAAGTGATTCGATACTAATGGCCTAGCGTTTAAATTCCACCGTCGAACATATTCAATATTGTTAACTTACTCACGAACTGCCGCCGCTTTTTCCACCGAGCCCGCATTCGCAGCAGTGCACCAACGGCTTCAGATTGTCTCAGGGGACTCTTTTTTTATTAGCATTTTCATAGCTACATTAATAAAAAAAAGCTTCCCGATCGCATACAGTGTTCTTTAGGAAAAAAATAATGACATTTTAACCACGCTACTGTGCATTCTGATGTTCATTTTGAGATGAATTTTTCTCCGGCAATGTACTTCTTGCCCACTCGTCGCCAAATGACAGTGCGTGAATAAACATTCCAGAATCTAGTCTTTGTGTATCACAATTCATAAA
The DNA here is from genome assembly GCF_013339695.2 of Rhipicephalus sanguineus. Lineage (NCBI taxonomy): Eukaryota > Metazoa > Arthropoda > Arachnida > Ixodida > Ixodidae > Rhipicephalus > Rhipicephalus sanguineus. The sequence goes on along the minus strand of NC_051181.1, from coordinate 44,931,208 downwards.
AGGTATCTGGTTGCTCTGCATCACATGTTAAAAAATTTGGTGTGAAATAAATATCCAATTCCGCCAGATTTGTCTATTGCCTTGCATTTAAAGCAGCAACATGTGAACAGAGATTGTCAACCAAGCCTCTGGCACACGTAAGACACTGTTCACATTGCTTCTCTTGGTGCCGAACATCATTGATGCCCTCTTCACAGAGGACTTACCTAGCACCAATGCTAGCAACCAAATAAGGTTTCTCGCGCAACGTTTAGCGCAATGTACTTTCACTGAAGTAACTACAACGCTTCACCACTGCTAATTACTAATTAAGAGGAGAAAACTAAGCGAACTGATTGTTTTACTGAGAGATTTTAGGTGAAAAGTTTCTTCGGCGTTTTACTGAAGCCATTATACCATGTATCTTTGCAGCCAATTCAACATGAATGGTCGGGCTGGAGTCAACGCCCTTGTCTGGGTGGCCGTCGCATTAGGTAATCGTGAATACTGCACACACAATATTTTTAAATGCGAAGCATTTCTTAGCGAACCTCAGGCACTTTGGGCGTTTCTATCTATCTATCTATCTATCTATCTATCTATCTATCTATCTATCTATCTATCTATCTATCTATCTATCTATCTATCTATCTATCTATCTATCTATCTATCTATCTAGCCGCCTACGTCCGCGCGCTCTCCCGGTCGTCTCCATAGGTCGTGATATACCAAAATTCCCATAGCATAGGATGAGTGTATGATGAACACGATTCACTGACGATGACATGAATAATCCAAAATACCTGTCGCGTACGTCATGAAACCCTTTCCCTCAGTTGTGTGTGGCACACACCCACATACCAGAGATTATGGTACGCGGGTATGTGCCACAGGTGACAACAGTCTCACTCAACGCAGTAACCGCGAACATACACATTGACACGGAAGGAAAGTGATAATAATAGCATTTGTTGGGGCTTTACGTTCCAAAACCACGATATGATTATGACAGACGCTGTAGTGAAGGGCTCCGGAAATTTTTACCATCTGGTATTCTTTCACGCGCACTGATATCGCACAGTACACGGGCCTGTAGCATTTCGCCTAAACTGAAATGCGACCACCGCGGCTGGGATCGAACCCGCGACCTTCGGGTCAGTACCGAGCACCGTAACCACTGCACCACAGCGGCCGACGTATGGAAAGTTAGCGAGCTGACGACAGAGCACCCCAGGGAGACGAGACGCTTGGCTACCATCCACTCGTCCACGTGGTCCGTAACGTCGACCACGTGGATTAAGCAAAAACTGGGGTCAGTGCTTCCTGCAATAACTCTGCCAAGAGGGCCACGTCCTTCACGATTACCGGTGACTTCAGCATTGATTTATCAAAACCCAACAACGCCTGGTTCTTAGACGGCTTGGATGTGGGCAGGGCATCCCAAGGCCTCGGTACCACGTGCAGTACAGGAGGCACCATAGATCATTTCATCGTAAAAGCCATCCGCGGTTTCCACCAGCTCTACTACACCTCGCACATCACTACACTTAGACCGTTCGTAGCCGCGATCACGAACGGATCCGATAACAAGTCCTGTCCAGCTGCTGGTGCTCACTAATCACGGTGATGATGACCTTATTCAAGAACTGCCAAGAACATCTTCCACACATGCACACGAGTTCGTGAAACGTACGTGCGTTCTCCGTCGTAACGGATAAGTATAAGCATAACAACTGTAACGCAACTCTAACAACTGTAACTGTGACTGTAACGTACGTGCAGTGCGCCTGCGCGTGCCATCCGGCTGTGTATGTGTCTATGGAAAATTTCCTGAATGAAGCTTAGTTGCCAGTGGCGCCTGTCCTGTGCATCTGTGTTCCTTCGTTGTCCTATTCGAATTCGCGCTATCCAGTATTGAAGAATGTAAGCACTACATATCGGCTTACTGCGTCTGGTGTTTATAACACCTATGTTGCTGTTGGCATCGCTAAGCAACTGCAAACAACAGGTTAGATAACACATGCGCGACTGTTCAAAATATGTATGTGCGTATACCATTTGCACATTTCTCTAGTGTCATTCCGTAACATTTCGCGCAATGTGAAAAACTGCGACACAGTCACCTTCCTGCGCATGCTTCGCATACCATCGATTCCCACGGTACGTGGGATCTGCCGAATTTTTTCATGTATCTTTGCAGCCAATTCAACATGAACGGTCTGGCTGGAGTCAACGCCCTTGTGTGTGTCGCCGTGGCATTTGGTAATCGTGAATACTGCACACGCAATATTTTTGTGAAGTAGGGCATGATTGATGTCTATGCAGGAATAATATAAGCGTGTGGTGCTCTATGATAAAAGTCCTCACTATCTACCCAACTTCGTGACAGCTTCTGCACTCACGCAGTCATGTGCTTGTTATGTTGGTGATAGAATCCTCAGCACGGTCATATTATGGGGTCATTCAAATATGTTGCTCATGTCTACAAGGAACTAATGGTAAGTAGTATATTCGCGTTTGTGGGAATTGGTGCAAGCCTTTGTACAGATTTATGTTTGTTTCAAACATGAAGAAAGTATATGCAGCTAGGCTTGCTGGTGACAAGCTCCCATAACGTTGAGCTATGCTTGCCGGTTCAGAAATCCTTTCATGTCCTTACTTTTTCCTTTAGTTTTGGTAGACTATGCTTTCCATGTGAATTTTTTTACCTCTGACTTTTAATATTTTGTAAGAAGACAATCTGCGATGTCGCCTATCTATTTCTTTACCTGAGTTGTTGCCTACTATTTGATTATTCATAAAGAAGGTGGTGTGCGAAAAGAAAAAAAAATCATTTTAATGCGTGCGCTACTAAATTCATATCGCAAAGGCGTAAAAATGACTAGTACATCACAGGAATAAGCAAAAGTTGTTATGCTTAAAACGTGGTTGACAGTCAAACTGGAGAAAATAGGTATAAATCGGTAAAGAAAGTGACTATTGGCGGCTACTTTCTTCGAAGTGTTTTGAAAAGTGGAGCGGCCAATGCGTAAGCTAAGATTTACATTGTCTTTTTATGATGCACTGTCTAAGCTTTGTGGATGTCTAAGCTAAGCGTCTCTCCACGCCACACACACAAAAAAAACTTTAATTTGGCGCTTTCTACTGCAGTCGCCGCCGTATAACTATGATGTGTAAATTGACGACATAAAATTAATTTTCCTTTATTCTTTGCAGCTGTGTTGATTAATGAAGCTGCCGCTTCCCTAGGAGGCGGTGTTGGATGGGGCAGAGAAGAGACCGCAAGTGAATGAATCCAAAATCAAGCCAGACTCATGCCTAAGTCCAGAAGTTCGGTAATCCTCTTTCGCTTTGAATAAACTGATGAAATTGAACTTTTGATGGCTTCGCTTAATGGGGTTTAACGTCCCGAAGCCACTCCGGCTTTGAGAGACGCCGTAGTGGACACCTGTGGATGGATTCGACCACCTGGGGTTCATGAACCGGACACTAAAGAAAACGAAAACGATTTTTTCCGTACTATTATATTACTCTTTCTCAATGACGAAATTGCCAAGGTTGCCCCGAGAATTCGCTTGGTGAGCTAGAAAACGCGCAAGAAGAGAATGCGGGGACCACGCAACCTTGAACTTGCCGCACCAAACTCTTCGTAGCTTTTGAGGGTGTCTGCTTGGGCCTGCATACTTCCTAATCGGTAAAAGCGAAGCAGCCTGCACTCTGAGGGGTCAGATACTTAACAAACCAACTTTCAGGAAATTTCGTTGAGCCAAATCGCCGAAATACAAAATATACGCTTTGAAATCCGCGACGTAGGGCGCGAAATTTAAAAATGATACTTTGAGCTTCATTTCCTCTAGTACTAACAAGACCATGATAGTGAAATGGCATTCATTAGACTTCTGATAGTACAGTTTATCCATCTGAACCGATTCATTGTTTCGTTCTTTAATGTTCATTTAACGTGAATTTAAATGGTACAGTACACGAGCCTCTAGTAATTGGTCTCTATCGATAACAAACCGCCACGGCTGATTGAATCCACGTCCTTCGGGTCGCTATCTCAGCCCACTAACTACTGGGACACTATTGCGAAGAAATGAAGATTGGCCGTTTTATTTCTAACACAAAACCGTTTTATGGCGGGGTCCACCACGGCTCGACTGGCGTATTACCGTCACGTATATGACATTGTGAGATATAGACTAACAGATGGCAAAGAAAAAAAACGAGAAGAAAAAATTCTGTCACCGGGAGTCGAACTTACGACCCCTCGTTCAGCAGCGCGCGGCGCGAAACTATTCGGCCAGAGACAGCACGTTCTTCGGTATGCTAACGGCGAGCTATTTATATGCATCATTTGCCGCTGCCGGTACTTAGAGATCAGTGGTACATGAGCGTGTTGTTCTTATGACTAGGGAGATGGCGCGAAGGGCTCGAAGGGTGCGCTTTAAAGGTCGTCGCCGCACGCGTTGCGATGAATGCCGGCCTCTACAAAGCGTGGTCGTTCGTGCGCGCGCGCTTATCTCGCGATGGCGGTGGTTTGTACGTCTTGTGCTCTCACCGCAAGTATGCGTTGAGAGTACAAAGGTCACTTCGCTCACTGCAGCGGCCGCTTTTGTGGAAGGAGCGAGCTGCTCACACAGAAATAAGTTACAACTGTGATAGTTCACGCTCATCCTATGTATGTTCGTTCCGTTCGACCCTTCTGCTTGAGCAGCGCGTCGCAAGTTTCGAGCTGCTTGCCGTTCTTCGCGTAACATTACACTTTGTAACTATAGCATTCATTCCTTCGCCCCTGGGGCGAAATAATGCACAAAAAACGCTCAATTACGTCTGTGAAGACATGTTTCACTTTCGTGTTATACCGATTCGTGTGACGGAGGGATCAGCCATATTTTTTTATACATATGCAAATAAAGGCTTTGGTGCACGCTCTTGCTGCGCCCCGTATTTCCTGAAAAAAGATAAGGCAGATGCATAACAGAACGAAGAAATCACCATTTATTTTTCAAAAAGCATCGAGTCACGAGAAAAAAAAAAGCTCACGAAATTGAGCAATGGCGACGACTGACAAACGGGCGGCAGCGCAGCCGGGCGGTTTGGAGCAACTAGGAGCGTGTGAATAGCCAAATTTCATCTCGAATCGAATTCCAATCGAATAGTGCCGAATAGTGACCAAAAATATCGACTATGCAATTGAATATCGAAATCAAACGACCTTTTTTGAAAATTGAAAGATAGTACGAAGAAATGAAACCTGCTCATGTCCTCGAGCACATAACGCGGTGAGTGAGTGCTACCGAAAGACTACATAGATAGAGCGAATTTATTAGGAGGCAGAGTGGTCGGCCTGAGCTTGAGCGCTCTAGCGTTCTACTCTGCACACGGAAAAAGGAGAAGTGGGAAAAAGAGTAATGAAGGTGATGATGGGGACAGGAGGAAGTAATGCGCACGCACAATAACCACGTAATACAGTGGTCTTCTTAAAGTGTATTGTCAAGTCCAGTACTCTTGAGAAAATCTATGAATGCCCTCGTAGCAATCGTTGATGCCTTCTGGTCAGACAATGCGGACAATAGATTAGATTCACTTAGAGTGTTCACACCGATGCTGGCGAAGGTTCAAACCAGCGCCTTCCGTTAGGACGCGTACACAGGGCAGTCGCAAATATATGGGTTACAGTTTCATCTACTTGGCAGCGCTCACACTTCGGGCTGTCCGCACGGCCGATAAAGAGAACGTAGCGTCAGTAAAGGCGACGCCAATTCGAAATCAGTGCAACAGATGGGTGTCGTGTCGCTTTTGTCTAGCCGGTAGTCGACAGGTCATGTGAGGGTCTGTTTCCCTCAGACGCCTATGTCGATAGTCTGGGTTAGACCGGTACGTTCTTGTGAACTCTCGCGTAGGCGATATTAACAAAGAGTTCACGTCACTACGCGAATACGGAATTTTAGGGGCGAAGCTCCTTAAGGCGGCACCCGTTCGTCCCTCGTAGTCGTAGTAGTCGTAGTGCGTAACCAGTCGTAACGCTAGTACCAGATCTTGACCTCCAAGGTGGTGCGGGTGGGAGATTTTTCCTGTGCGTTGTTGAACAATAAAAAATTCGCAGCGTGCGCTTTAACTAAAAGCCGAATTCTTCTGTCTCTCATTCCCCATTAGCAGCCATTGGCATGTTCCAGTAGGAAACGTTAGTAGAAGTAGAAGTGTAAGTGTTAGCTAAAAGCCGACTTCTTCTCTCTCTCATTCCCATTAGCAGCCATTGTTTACCTCCAAGGTAGTGCCTGGTGAGATTTCTCCTGTGCGTGATTAAACAATAAAAATTTTGTTCAAAACGCCGTTGATTTATGAAATAAACCAACGAAAGACGCCAGATGTTTTGTAAAAGCAAAACGAAAGAACGCCAGATGTTTCTAAAGCAAAACGAAAAGACGCCAGCTGCTTAACGAAAGACGCCAGATGTTTTCTAAAGCAATGGTTTTCTAAACAATGAAAATTCACAGCGTACATGTAAAATTAAAGTGAGCTGCAAGTCGTCATAACTCATCGAACCTTTAGTACAAACGCGCCCGATCTCACGTCGGTGATGATGTACTGGGCAGAATTCACGGAAGATTCACGGTTTACCGGTGAACCTCCGCAGCTTCGCCCACATATCATCATTCACTCCGTGGATATGCTGTGATTTTTTTAGGAGAAAGCCGATCTTATTCACTGAGGCTTTTGCTGTAGCATCATCTAGCACGTTGCCTACCAAGTCACAGCGTCCAGGTATCTACTGGAAGATGACAGAGTGACCATTTTGTTTTGTGAGATCGAATACCTGTATGATTTCGGAAGCCAAAACGTAATATTGTCCTTTTCTCGAGCATGATGAAGGGCTTGCAAATTCTCATGCAGAAACACAAGCTGTATTTATGTTCTCAGAGGAGTGCCGTATGTTCGCGCCGTATGTTCTCAAAGGAGTGCAGGCTCATGCGTCACAGAACCGACAAATCACAATTTATTTGACTTATGGCGTCGAACAATCGCGAAAAAAAAATGCTCACAAAAGTTAGCCACGGCGACGGCTGACAAACGGGCTGCAGCGCAGGCGGGCGATTTGCAGGGCCGGCATGCCTTCTTGACGTGGGCAAAAAGTACGCGCCTGGAAAGCATGGAGACTGCTCCTTTTCTAGAACAAGCGTGGCACGTGCACCACCGCTGCGCACAACGCGTCGCTGCTTTATGATAGCCGGTGGACGTGGCCCCCACAATGTAAAGCAGATTGCATAAGACGTAGCGCGAGAAATTTTTGCAGAGAAAAACACCGTAAACTTTTTTTTTTTTGGGGGGGGGGGGCTCTGCGTGCTTGAAACAGTAATTCGTGTTTTGTGGTTCTTTCTGGTACTGATGTTGTTAGAACAATAACTAACCTAATTACACGTAAATTAGATTCAGTTGTGTGGCTGTTAAAAGAATACATAAAAAGAATAAGAGATTTTGTAATACCGTAACCATCAATTACGTATATTCAACAGCTGCCCTGCCGCTTCAAAATAAAGCAATGAAAAAAAATTGCGATCATTTAAGGGGTCAGGCATGGCGATCCACTCTATCTCATGTTGTTTTTCGCATGCTCAGATGTACAAGGGACCCGATAGGGATGAAATATGAATGAAGAATAACGCAGATTATTTTAAACACGGTTTGCAAATAACGCTCAGTTCTCCTCTCAGTGAGTGAAGAACAGAGCCCTAGTTGCTCCAAACCGCGCGTCTGCGCTACCGCCCGTTTGTCAGCCGTCGCCGTGGCTAACATTTCTGAGCTTTTTTTTCCGCGTAAGTCGATGCCTTTCGAGAAATAAATTGTGATTTGTGGTTCTGTTATGCATCTGTCTGACCTCTTTTCAGGAAATACAGGGCGCAGCAAGCGCATACCACAAAGCCTTTATTTGCATATGTAGAAAAAACAGAACGGTCAATCTTCACTTTCTTCGTAATAATGTCCCAGTAGTTAGTGGGCTCAGATAGTGACCAGAAGGACGCGGGTTCAATCTGAGCCGCGGCGGTCCTGTTATTGATACAGATCAATTGTTAGAGGCTGGTTTACTGTGCCATTTAAATGCCCGTTAAACGGGCACTAAAGAGCGAAACAAAGAATCGGTTCAAAGTGATAAAGTGTAATACAGAACTCTAATGAAGGTGATTTCACTATCATAGGCTTATAATACAAGATGAAATGAAGCTCAAAATTTCATCTTTAAAGTTCGCGCCCTGCGTCACGGATTTCAATGCGTATTTGTTCGTATTTCGGCGATTTGGCTGAACGAAATTTCCTGAAAGTTAGTTTGGTAAGTATGCTTCACTTTTACCGATTAGGAAGTATGCAGGTCCAAGCAGACGCCGTCGAAAGGTACGTCGTCTCGGAGTTTGGTGGGGGAATTTCAAGGTGGTGTGGTCACCCGCATTCTCTTTCTGCGCGTTTTCTAGCTTACCAAGCGAAATCTCGCGGCAACCTTGGCAATTTCGGTATTGAGAAAGAGTAATTTAGTAATACGGCAAAAATCGTTTTTTTTTTCTTGAGTGTCCGGTTCAAGAACCCCACTTAGTCGAATCCATCCACAGCTCTCCACTGCGGCGTCTCTCAAAGCCTGAGAGGCTTCGGGAAGTTAAACCCCATTAAGCAAAGCCATCAAAAGTTCAATTTCATCGCTTTATTCAAAGCGAAAGCGACTTCGCCAACTTGTGGACTTAGGCATGAGTCTGTCTTGATCTTGGATTCATTCACTTGCGGTCTCTTCTCTGCCCCATCCAACACCGCCTCCTAGAGAAGCGGCAGCTTCATTAATGAGCACAGCTGCAAAGAATAAAGGAAAATTAATTTTACGTGGTCAATTTACACATCACAGTTATACGGCCGCGACTGGAGTAGCAAGCTTGAAATTAAAAGGATTTTTTTTTTGTGGCGTGGAGAGATGCTTGTATTTTTGCTTTGCATCATCGCAAAATTCATCCTCATCGCATGGCCAAATTTTATCAACATTCACAAAGCTTAGACAGTGCATGATAAAAACGCAATGTAAATCTTAGATTATGCAATCTTAGTTTACTTTCTTTCCCGATCTATACCTATTTTCGCCAATGTGACTTGTCAACAGGGTTATAAGCATAACAACTTTTACTTATTCCTGTGACGTACTTGTCCTTTATACGCCTTTGCGATATGAATTTGGTAGCGCACGCATTAAAATAATTCTTTTTTTTCTTTTCGCACACTACCTTCTTTATGATTAATCAAATAGTAGGCAACAACTCAGGTAAAGAAATAGATAGATGACATCGCAGATTGTCTTCTTACAAAATATTAAATTCTCAAAAATTCTCATGCAAAGCATAGTTTACAAAAAACTAAAGGAAAAAGTAAAGACATGAAAGGATTTCTGAACCGGCAAGCATAGCTCAACGTTATGGGAGCTTGTCACCAGCAAGCCTAGCTGCATATGCTTTCTTCATGTTGAAACAAACATATATCTGAACAAAGGGTTGCACCAATTCCCACAAACGCGAACATCCTAGTTACCATTAGTTCCATGCAGATGACTGCAACATATTTCAATGACCCCATAATGTGACCGTGCTGAGGATTCTATCGCCAACAACACAAGCACATGACTGCGTGAGTGCAGAAGCTGTCACGAAGTTGAGTAGATAGTGAGGATTTTTTCCATAGAGCACCGCACCCTGATATTATTCCTGCATAGACATCATCACGGGCTACTTGAAAAAATTCGGCAGATCCCACGTACCGTGGGAATCGATGGTATGCGAAGCATGCGCAGGAAGGTGACTGTGTCGCAGTTTTTCACATTGCGCGAAATGTTACGGAATGACACTAGAGAAATGTGCAAATGGAATACGCACATACATATTTTGAACAGTCACGCATGTGTTATCTAACCAGTTGTTTGCAGTTGCTTAACGATGCCAACAGCAACATAGGTGTTATAAACACCAGACGCAGTAAGCCGATATGTAGTGCTTACATTCTTCAATACTGGATAGCGCGAATTCGAATAGGACGACGAAGGAACACAGATGCACAGGACAGGCGCCACTGGCAACTAAGCTTCATTCAGGAAATTTTCCATTTGGCAACTAAGCTTCATTCAGGAAATTTTCCATAGACACATACACAGCCGGATGGCACGCGCAGGCGCACTGCACGTACGTTACAGTCACAGTTGCAGTTGTTAGAGTTGCGTTACAGTTGTCATGCTTATACTTATCCGTTACGACGGAGAACGCACGTACGTTTCACGAACTCGTGTGCATGTGTGGAAGATGTTCTTGGCAGTTCTTGAATAAGGTCATCATCACCGTGATTAGTGAGCACCAGCAGCTGGACAGGACTTGTTATCGGATCCGTTCGTGATCGCGGCTACGAATGGTCTAAGTGCAGTGATGTGCGAGGTGTAGTAGAGCTGGTGGAAACCGCGGATGGCTTTTACGATGAAATGATCTATGGTGCGTCCTGTCCTGCACGTGGTACCGAGGTCTTGGGATGCCCTGCCCACATCCAAGCCGTCTTTCATGCCGTCTAAGAACCAGGCGTTGTTGGGTTTTGATAAATCAATGCTGAAGTCACCGGTAATCGTGAAGGACGTGGTCCTCTTGGCAGAGTTATTGCAGGAAGCACTGACCCCAGTTTTTGCTTAATCCACGTGGTCGACGTTGCGGACCACGTGGACGAGTGGATGGTAGCCAAGCGTCTCGTCTACCTGGGGTGCTCTGTCGTCAGCTCGCTAACTTTCCATACGTCGGCCGCTGTGGTGCAGTGGTTACGGTGCTCGGCTGCTGACCCGAAGGTCGCGGGTTCGATCCCAGCCGCGGTGGTCGCATTTCAGTGGAGGCGAAATGCTAGAGGCCCGTGTACTGTGCGATATCAGTGCGCGTGAAAGAATACCAGATGGTAAAAACTTCCGGAGCCCTTCACTACAGCGTCTGTCATAATCATATCGTGGTTTTGGAACGTAAAGCCCCAACAAATGCTACTATTATCACTTTCCTTCCGTGTCAATGTGTATGTTCGCGGTTACTGCGTTGAGTGAGACTGTTTTCACCTGTGGCACATACCCGCATACCATAATCTCTGGTATGTGGGTGTGTGCCACACACAACTGAGGGAAAGGGTTTCATGACGTACGCGACAGGCATTTAGGATTATTCATGTCATCATCAGTGAATCGTGTTCATCATGCACTCATCCTATGCTATGCGAATTTTGGTATATCACGACCTATGGAGACGACCGGGAGAGCGCGCGGACGTAGGCGGCTAGATAGATAGATAGATAGATACGTAGATAGAAACGCCCAAAGTGCCTGAGGTTCGCTAAGAAATGCTTCGCATTTAATAATGACTTCAGTAAAACAACAAAGAAATACCTAGGATCTCTGAGTACAACAATCAGCTGGCTTATCTTTTCTCCTCTTAATTAGTGTTTAGCAGTGGTGAAGCGTTGTAGTTACTTCAGTGAAAGTATATAACGCTAAGCTTTGTGCCAGAAACCTTATTTGGTTGCCAGCATTAGTGCTAGGTAAGTCCTCTGCCAAGAGGGAATCCAAGATGCTCTTTCGAGCCTTTATCCCATTTCAAGTTCGGCACCAAGAGAAGCAAAGTGAACAGTGTCTTACGTGTGCCAGAGGCTTGGTTGACTATCTCTGTTCACATGTTGCTGCTTTAAATAGAAGGCAATAGACGAATCTGGTGGAATTGGATAGTCATTTTACACTTAATTTGTTAAGTTGTGATACAGAGCATCCAGATTTCTTTTATGAATTGTGGTTCACAAACGATAGATTCTGGAATGTGTATTCAAGCACTGTCATTTGGTGACGAGTGGGCAAGAAGTATTTTGCCGGAGTAATATTCATCTCAAAGTGAACGCGAGAAAGCATAGTACCGTGGTTAAAATGTCATAATTTTTTTCCCTAAAGAGCACTGTATGCCATCGGGAAGCTTTTTTTATTAACCTAGCGATGGAAACACCTAATAAAAAAAGAGTCCCCTGAGACAATCTGAAGCCGTTGGTGTGTGCACTGCTGCGAATGGGGGCTCGGCGAAAATAGCGGCGGCAGTTCGTGAGTAAGTTAACATTAAAAAATATGTTCGACGGTGCAATTTAAACTCTGGGCAATTTGTATCGAATCACTTCGTAGCACCACGCCATGAGCGCATGCCCTATGAGCTGCAATGGAATGCCATAGAATATCCCCAAGAGATAATAGACAGTTTCTTGAAAGAATTTTTTTGTCAAACGTGACGTTACACAATATAAATGGCTGAGTAGACAAGAAAATGACAAAGCTTTCTAGCTAAATTTAAGGTTTTCAATATCGTACGTTATCCTCATATAAAGCATACATTTCGTCAGGAGCTACCATTATGTCAATGCATACTCACCAAGGTATGTTGCTGAAGGCCAAATAGTTGGTTTATATACAATCCTGTCGGTAAATGCGGCGTTTATATACTGCCTCTAACGATCATGACATGTAATTTGAGGAAGCAGAGGGGGAAGGAAATTTCCATATTTTTGTAGAAAGCAGAGTGACACGTAATTTTGTCGCCGCAATGTTCATCTGCAGCCCAATCACAAAAGTGGGTGATTATAAAGGAAGTGGATATAATTAAAAAAACCCAATTATGGTTTGCTAATGAAGGAGAGCGCATTGAAGCGACAGAAAATGGGCTTTGTCTTTCTTGTTATGAAAAATACTGCGGACAATTCGAGCGATAACCTCATAATCATACTAGCACACTGCTTAATACTAATATTTGTTCTTACGACGCTATTATAAGGGGAATCTCTCTAAGATCTAGGACATGCATCAGGCTTCCATTCGGGATCTCCTGGCCTTTGAAAAGCACCTATAGATACGCCTATGAATAAAATAACTGAAAATATATATGCGCTTGCATAAAGCGCTAGTGTGTGGGTAGTCAGATGTATCAAGTTAAAGCGAAAAATAACAATGCCGTACTGTGAAGCAGCATGTCTTGGTAGACATCAGGGAACCAAGATCACTGCAGCCTGTCATCAATGGGATAAGGCGGTGCAAAGGAATAGACGAGGCAAAAATTGCTATTTCGAGCTTCTCTTAAAGGGCCCCTAAACAAACTCTCAAAATACAAAGAATGAGCCCGTTATTCTCTCCTGGCGTCTCCCGTCTTGTCTGCACAATTCGTGAATCCATGAATTTTTTCACGTGACGTCATGAGAAAAATTTCACCATCTCCCACTAAAGAGAACCATGTGGGTAGGCAAAGGAGCGCATGGGTCGATTTAAAGTTGCGTTCATCTAGGGCAACTTGGCCGATGTTGAGGCATCCTTGAATGTGGAGCACATCATGAAATCACTGTAGTTGCTGTTTCTGTTACTCGTCCCGAACTCTTCTTGGAGCACGCCACGCGGGTTCATCGCGTCAGAGTGCGTCAATGGTGTGGTCCAATATTTTCGATCAATCAATAAATCAATAAATCAATCAGTTAATCAATCTATTAATGAAACTTTATTTTCAACAAACACTAAAACAAAAAAATGCCAGGCCTGCGCAGAAAGCGCAGCACAGTCACAGCGAAAGCTGGAAGATCGGCATTTCTAGAGCCCGTTGTAAGCTTTCTTGGGGCTATTAAGACGAGTACACTAGCAAGGTACCCACTACGCTACAAATCACAATATTTGTGAAGTTGGGAGGCACCTTCAACGCCATTATTCGTCATTGTGCGCAGAAGAGAGATTCCCGCTACACTTATATGTAAGGCATTACCTGCACTTTGTTTACGTGACGACTGACGACGAAGACGAATTGTGGCTCAGCCCTTTGTAATGGGTTGGAAGCTTTAAACGGCTCACCAGATACGTAATTCGCTTTCTGTGACGCCCGGTCGCTATTTCACTCTCCCACGATGCAATATAACATACGTTGACGTGAGAAAGAGAGTCAGAGAGAGGGGTGAAGAACTTTATTGAGACCCCGAGGAAATCGATGATGGGCTTAGGTGCTTCCTTAGCAACAAATGCAAGTGCACTTGCGAGGAACCCACTACACTATAAACCACCATAATTTCTGTGAAGTAGGGAAGCAGCACTATGCCATTTTTCGTCATTCAACGGAGAGCTGTGGTACCCACTAAAAACATGTAAGGCATTATGCGCACTTTGTTGGTGTTGTGCCTGATGACGATGAAGATTTATCGCAGAGCCCCTTGTAATGGGTTGGAAGCATCCAACAGCCCACTCTTTGCGCAATTCGCATTGTGTGACGCCTGGTTACAGAATTTGCGTTGTGTGGTGCGTGGTTGTTATTTCACTCTTCTACCACACTAAATTACACATGTCAATGTGGTTTCTTCCGGACATGAAGCCTGTATAGCGTCTTTTTGCACGGCAGTTTCAAGCACCGGCATGGCTCTGAGGTACATGACTGGGCTCCCACGCAGAGGACCCAGGTTCAAACCCCGTTCCATCCTGGAAATTTTTCCTATTTTGTTTTCTTTTCTTATTTCGAGCGATAGTGGTTAGGGACACCGGCGGCGGCGGCGGCAGCGGCGGCGGCGGCGGCGGACAACTACGGCACCAAAAACGACCGTTGAAATGATCTCATAACAGCTTTCGCTGTAAGAACATTTGCGGTAAAGAAGGTGGCTGGGAAAATGGCTGTAACGAATATTAACACGTATCAAGCACGTATAGGCTAAATTGTGCCCTGCTTAGAACGACGTTGGGTCACTCAGTTTGGCGAATATGTTCATCGTAAATCTTCACTACACAAGTCAGTGTGATGAAGAGGCCTGTAATATAGCTATGTTCACATTCTCTAAGAGAATCGTCTTTTACAGAGACTGCAGCAAGCCTGGAAATAGCCCAAGATAAAACTCTATTTGCGCCACCATATACTGTCGAATTTACTGTAGAACACAGTGATATCGGCAGTTCGCTTCCATTATATATATAGCCCGTGCACGCTCTACTTGGGAAATCATGAAAAGTTGCCGTGCTTTCCTGGCATCATTACACCATTCATTGGTACACAGGCTGCGTATTGTCTGGACACATGGACACGCGGTGGCGTACCAACTTGTTCACGAGTGGGTGCCCTCGAAGCCACACACACACACACACACACACACACACACACACACACACACACACACACACACACACACACACACACACACACACACACACACACACACATATATATATATAAGGAAGAAGAGAACAGAGACAGCACCCTTGCTGCGGGCCGGCTGGTCTTATTCTCCTCCCTCGTCTTCCTTCTCGTAGCCCTAGCCGAGCATGCGCCTATGCCAGAGCGCCGCTGTCTTCATTACACTCGGCCACGCTGCGACCACGGTGTCCTGCCAAAAAATGACCCTTCACTGGCGGTGGTTGCTGGTGAAACCATTTAGAGGTCCGGGGCCCTGAACAATCATAGAGACGCCGATGCTTCTGGCGGGCGGCAATGGCTGCCTCGCAGAGGCCGCTCACGGCCACGCTGCGACACTGCCTGGAGAGAAACTAACTCTGGCGGTCAGCTTTGACTGTGCCGCGGAGGTGGGTCCTGTGTAAGCCGCGACTTCTCGTGCGAAAATGCCGCACATTCTGCGGGGCCAGACTCGCTGTGTCCGGGTAGTCTTTGAAGGCCTCGGTCGTGCTGTGGCCTAACGTGGTGAGTGGCAGAAGACGACGCTAGCAGCTGGCACTTTTTCTGCAACCTGGGGACAAGCTTCCGCACTGCCGCTTCATCAATGCCAACTACTTTAGCGCTATACGCATGTGGATGCTGGGTGTGCGACAAAGCTTCACGTTCTTTGGTCGTACGATAGTGACACTTCGATCAAGGCGGTATGTCACCGATGTCCGCTGCCGTGTTGGTGTCTCCGGCCTCCATCACAGAGACATCGTTGACTGAGGCGGGTACGTCTCTGCAATCGCTTGCCGGTGCGCGCTTTCGATATACTGGAAGCGTCGACTGCGGAGTCATGGATGTGGCGGCAGCGTTGCGGAAGCCACCGGTCAAGCCATCGGCGCACGTGGGCTGTACTCTAAGGTCGCTTGTACCAGCCGTTCGGTTCTTGCTACGCGCAAGGAGATCATCTGTGCTTTTGGCCAATGACTGCACTGATCTTCGCGTGTGTAGCTCCGGTGGGTCAGAGAGCACATCAACAATGATTGCTGGCATGGACTCGTTCGGCTTGTGAACCGTGTTGACGGTTAGGGGAGCCGGCGTTTCCACGTGCAAAGGTAGTGATGAGCTTCCGGTCTGCGTCATCGACTTCTGCGGCATGGAAGCGATCTTGGTCTCGGCTAAGGAAGGTCGTGAAGTGGGTCGCGACGCGAAGTTTGAGTCATCCTGTCGACTGCGCCATTTTAAGGAAGAGAACAGAGACAGCACCCTTGCTGCAGGCCGGCTGGTCTTATTCTCCTCCCTCGTCTTCCTTCTCGTCGCCCTAGCCGAGCATGCGCCTATGCCAGAGCGCCGCTGTCTTCATTACAATATATATATATATATATATATATATATATATATATATATATATATATATATATATATATTGCCAAGACGTTTATTAGCGGGCACTCGACGACGGCGACAGTCAAAGCGGGGCCGACTCTGCACGAGGGGCGTGCTCTCAGGGAAGAGGACGACCCACTAGAAGGCGCTCAGAGGACGACCCATTACTGAGTAGGAACGCTTCGCTACAATATGAAGAAGCTTTTACATTGGGCGAAACGTACTTGGAAAGACAAGAGACACTACTAAGCGGTTATCTTAATTTTTTGCCAACGATTTCGTGCGGTGGGCCGGTCTTCTTGCTCATAAGCCCTGACGAAGACCGGTCCATCGGTCGAAACAGTTTGAAAATAAAATTAAGATAATCCCTTAATTGTGTCTCTCCTCTCTCGCTCTATCTCTATGTGTGTGTGTGTGTGTGTGTGTGTGTGTGTGTGTGTGTGTGCGTGTGTGTGTGTGTGCGTGTGCACGTGTGCGCGCGTGTGCACGTGTGCGCGCGCGCGCGTGTGTGTGTGTGTGTGTGTGTGTGTGTGTGTGTGTGTGTGTGTGTGTGTGTGTGTGTGTGTGTGTGTGTGTGTGTAGAGACTCCAGCAGCATGATAAAAATACAGTCCATTTTACGTACCATGCCCAGAAGAAGCACACATCCGTATCATACAAGGGAGCAGTATTTTTTAGGGAAGCTTTTGTTGGGCGAGTTGGTGTACGTTCATGTTTGCTTTTAAGGCGCGATGGAACACAGCCTCAAGGACACAGGAGGCGCTCTGCCCCGTCTCCTTTCTCGCGATTTCGTTCTTTCGCGCCTCAAAAGCAAATATAAGCAGTATTTGCAGCCACGACCGCTTATACATTAAATATTAGGAATTTTCTAAGAGCGTTAAATACACGGAGAGCGGCGCAGGAAAAGAATAGCACGGGAGATGAGGCAAGGGGTGCACTTGACCATGTTGCGTCTACTCTCGTCCTTGCCTTTTGAGGCGCCGCTTTCCTAGAACTTATCCATGGACCAACTAGCCCAGCAACGCATTTTAAAGAAGTGGCTTAAAGAATGATTATTGATGAGCATACGTAATTTGTGTCGCTCCCCGCAGTACATTTCGTAGATCAACTATTTGTCATGTATGCGATAGCGCCACGTGTTGTTGATAAGAGCGGCCCCCAGTAATCATGTGACTCGACGGCGATAACTATAAAGCTGGCATGTCTCGGCTGCCTCGCCCCTCACTTTTCACTTCCTTTTGGTACCGTAGTACTTGCGGCACGATGTAGCAATAAGGTGCTTGCTACTGTTCTACGTTTGTCTCCGGGCTTTGGACGTAACATCTGGCGACAAGTTGCTTCACACCTGCAGCGGCGCTGGCATAACGGAAGAAAGGTTCTACCCTCTATGAAGTTCCTGGGGCTGTCGCCGCCACATTGCGAGCTACCGGAACAGCGGGGATGGCAGATCCAGTGACGCAAGTCGTGGGAAGAATTGGCCACATGGAGACTTTTGACGACTCCGCAAGCGACTGGACTTCATACGACGAGCGGTTGGCATCTTTTCTCATCTTCAACAAAGTACCGGAGGTAGACAAGGTTCACGCGTTCCTGAGCCTAATAGGGGCGAAGACGTACGCCCTACTCAGGTCACTTACCGCCCCTGACCTTACGTCAAGCAAGTCTTACGACACCCTCAGGAAATTGCTTGGCGACCATCTGGCCCCGAAGCCTTCAGTAATTGGTGAGAGAGCAAAGTTTTATCGGCGGTCTGAGCAAGAGACTGAATCCATTGCCGAATTTGTCGCGGAACTACGTTCGCTCTCGAGTTCGTGCGAGTTCGATAATTTTTTAGACGAGGCACTGAGGGACAGGTTCGTTTGCGGGTTACGAAGATAAGATATTCAGCGAGTGCTATTTGCTGAAGACAAGAAGTTACCATTTCAGAAGGCAGTTGAAAAAGCTTTAGCGATGGATTCTGCAACAAAAAGTGCAGCAGAAGTACATGGTTCAACGAGCATCTCTAATGTAAATCATGTAACTGCAGAAAAGCAAGGGCAGAAAGCAGTTTCAGTAAAAGATTGCCAGCGAAAAGAAAGCATCAAAAATGTGTTGGCGGTGGGCTCTTTTAAGCACGTGAGCAAAAACTGCATACATGCGTCGGCGGCGTGTTTCGGCTGTGGCAAGAAAGGGCATATTCAGCGTATATGTCAGTCTGATAAGAACGCTAAGTTGTCTCACGCACGAGCACACAACATGAAAATTCTTGAATGTGCCACAGAAGTGATGCTAAACGGCATGACTGGCTCGGCAAAAGATGCCATAATCGTACGCCTGCTGATAAACAAGACTCCGCTTGAAATGGAATTGGATACAGGAGCGGCGGTATCCGTAATTTCTCGCAGGCAACAGCAACAGTTGTTCCCCTTTTTGAAGTTGCACATGGCAAATTTGCGCCTACGCACTTACACAGGTGCATTAGACGAACCAGCAGGAGTGGCTGAAGTTGTTGAACATAATGGCCAAAGTGTTCTGTTACCCTTGTATGTCACTGAGCAGGGAGGACCGCCACTTCTGGGCCCAGAGTGGTTACAGCCCGTGCGGCTCGACTGGAACGCTGTATTTTCCTGCAACAAGCTGTGCTCGGCACGGGAGCCGACGAACACGGAAGCAAAAGTAGAGGTGAGCAAGCTTTTACAAAAATACAGCAACCTTTTCAAAGAAGAATTGGGATGTATCAGAGAAGAGAGGGCAGAACTCTTTCTCAAAGCGGACGCTCGTCCAAAGTTTTTGTAGGCGCGCAGTGTGCCTTTCGCACTGGTTCCAGCAGTTGAAAAAGAGCTTGACAAAATGCAGTCAATTAGTGTGATCACACCCGTAGCCACGTGCGAGTATGCCACGCCGGTAGTGCCGGTGGTAAAGAAAGACGGAAACATCCGCCTGTGTGGCGACTATAAGACAACTGTGAACCCTGTGCTAGACACCGATCGCTATCTTTTACCACGTGTTGAAGAAATTTTTGCTGCACTCAGTGGAGGACAAGAATTTTCTAAAATTGACTTGAACAGGGCCTATCAACAGGTAGTGCTAGCGGAACCGGCGCGTCGTCTTCTGACAATCAACACGACGAAAGGACTGTTCGCAGTAAACCGGCTACCTTTCGGCGTGTCTTCAGCGCCTGGTATTTTTCAGCGAATAATGGACACCATGCTCAAAGATCTCAAAGGTGTCGCATGCTATTTGGACGATATTCTAGTGACCGGAAGGACTAGAGCCGAACACCTGCAGAACTTGGAAGTAGTTCTAACCCGTTTGGAAAACCGGGGAGTTCGACTAAGAGCTGAGAAATTCACTTTTTTTAGAAGGAATTGACCTACCTGGGGCACAAGTTGAGTGCCGATGGCATACATCCCACGACGGACAAGACTGATGCCATTGTAGCCGCACCAGCGCCACAGAACAAGCAGCAGCTTCGTTCTTTGCTCGGAGCCGTAAACTACTACGGAAAATTTCTACCTCAACTGGCAACGCTGGCCCAGCCCCTGTACAACTGCTGCGTGACGACCAAGCATGTGCGTGGACCAGCGAGTGTCAAACGGCCTTTGACGACATTAAGGCTGCGTTGGCGTCTACAGAAGTTCTGGCTCACTATGATCCGCAAAGACCACTTGAAATAGCTTGCGATGCATTTCCATACGGGGTAGGTGCTGTACTTTCTCATATTTTTGCTGATGGCACCATTCGCCCTGTTGCTTACGCTTCACGGACGCTGTCCGATGCTGAGCAGAAGTATAGCCAGATCGAGAAAGAAGCGCTAGCTACCATCTTCGGCGTTAAGAAGTTTCACAACTACATTTACGGGCGCCCGTTCACACTGATAACGGACCATAAACCACTGCAGATTATTTTAGGCCCAAAGTCTGGCATACCAACTTTGGCAGCAGCAAGACTTCAACGTTGGGCAGTGACGTTGTCTGCCTACACGTACTCCTTGAAGTTTCGACCGGCAAATGAAAATCTAGAGGCTGACTGCTTGTCGCGCTTGCCAGTTCGTCATGAGTCCGCTAATGACGCAGAAGAAACGTTCTACTCGTTGCGCTTGCAATCAATGCCGGTCACACACAAAGATATCGCACGTGAAACCTCACATGACCAACTTCTTTGCAGAGTACTCGAGCTCACAAGTACGGGGTGGCCTAACTTTACGGACGACGTGGAGCTCAAGCCTTTGTTTGACAGCCGAGCACAGCTGACCACACACCAAGGCTGCCTCCTGTGGGGAATGCGTGTTGTGGTGCCTGCAAATCTGAGGACTATGGTTCTACAAGAACTTCACGACGGTCAACCAGGTATTGTGCGATCCAAAGAGTTGGCCCGGAGCTATGTTTGGTGGCCTTCAATTGACGCGGATCTTGAGTCTCACGTCAAAGAATGCAAACCTTGCCAGGAGCAGCGTAGTGCCCCTAACAGTGCTCCTTTGCACCCATGGTCGTGGCCAACATCCCCCTGGAAGCGAGTACACATCGCTTTCGCTGGGCCCTTCCGGCAGCACATGTTCTTAGTTGTGTTTGATGCGCATTCTAAATGGCCAGAGGTGTGTATCATAAAAAACACAACTAGCACGACAACCATTGATCGTCTTCGCGAAATGTTTAGCCGCTTTGGTTATCCGGCAACAATCGTGTCTGACAACGGGCCACAATTTAAGTCTGCTGAGTTTCAGACGTTTGTTCGGGAGATAGGAGCGCGCCACGTCACAACAGCGCCTTATCACCCAAGTTCGAATGGCTTGGCAGAACGTTTCATTCAGTCCCTAAAGACTGCCATGAAGAAAGATTTCAGCACTGGAAACCTCCAGGCCAGCCTTAACAGCTTCTTACTTGCTTATCGGAATACACCCCACGCTACGACAAAAGAAGCGCCGGCTAACCTTATGTTCGGTCGCTGTCTTCTTTCCAAGCTGGACATTCTCAAGCCAGATGTAGAGGAATTAGTTCGCCACCAACAATTTATTCAGTCCAGCCAAGGCAGCTTCAAAGCTCGACAGTTTGCTGTAGGCGACTGTGTTCTTGTTCGAAATTACAGGGGACCACCCAGATGGCTTCCGGGTACTGTGGTACGGCAGAAAGGACCCGTTTCGTATGCCGTCAAGGTACACACGCCAAGGTGACCAAGGGGATCTTGGTGACGATGCCGTGTGGCATCGTCACCAAGATCAGCTTCTCCTGGGTGCAGCTGACGTCTCCAAGGGTGAGGAGAGCAAGGACACCTTCTGGGAGTTCTCGGACGCCACTGCGGAGACACCGACGTCAGCGCCCGCAGCCTCCGAGGCAGCACCACCAGTACGAAGATATCCCGTGCGCAATCGACGAGCGCCAGATCGCTACGCGCCATCTTAATTTTGTGTAATGGTAGCTCGCCACAATTTAAGCGGGAGGAAATGTCATGTATGCGATAGCGCCACGTGTTGTTGATAACAGCGGCAGCTAAGCTGCCCAGTAATCATTTGACCCGACGGCGATAACTATGAAGCTGGCATGTCTCGGCTGCCTCGCCCCTCACTTTTAACTTCCTTTTGGTGCCGTCGTACTTGCGGCACGATGTAGCAATAAAGTGCTTGCTACTGTTCGACGTTTGTCTCCGGGCTTTGGACGTAACACTAGTAACATTTCTCTTGTATCGATAATATGTTACCCTTGATTGTGTTTATTAACAGTGGTACCGTATTTATTCGAATCTAAGCCGACGTTCTTTCGAAAAAACGATGTGCGAATGGGGGGGGGGGTCGGCTTAGATTCGACTACAATGATTAAGTTCTTTTTTTCTGGCCTTGCGAATTTCGGGGATCGACTTAGCATCGGGGACGGCCTAAA
The DNA here is from genome assembly GCF_013339695.2 of Rhipicephalus sanguineus. NCBI lineage: Eukaryota > Metazoa > Arthropoda > Arachnida > Ixodida > Ixodidae > Rhipicephalus > Rhipicephalus sanguineus. The sequence continues at coordinate 44,908,819 of NC_051181.1, read as the reverse complement.
TAAGGGCAAATACGGTAGTCGAAACTGAAGGATAGGTTTTCCCCAGTTAGTACTGACATACCTTACTTCCCAGTCTAGATGTTTGCCTGTATATTTTGTTTTGTTTGCTGTTAGTGCAGCTAGTGATTCTGCCGCATTATAATTATTGTTAACATATACAGTAATATGATCAACTAGCCCAACATTGTATTTTATGGAACATGGTCAGTGTATATGGTATTAACCTAAATAGTGCCGCATTTATTAAAAGAGGCAACTGATAAAGGTACGACACATTTCATATTACATAAACTATGCGGTCTTGAAACTGCCCCAATAGGTAATATTTTTATTGCTGGTTATTGCATTTTATTAATTTGCGAAAACCTGCGTCGTACAGAAGCGTGCCGACAGATGTAGAGTACACAAATGAAAATTTTGCATATAATACGAATCGTTTTACAGAGTTTAGTCATCATACACTCGGTACGTGTTGATCACATATCATGTGCTCGTAAGGGTAGATTTGTACCAGTTTCGGTCTGTTAACACTTATTACTAGCTCTTAACCTTAAGGTCTCAGAAAAGATAAAGTGTCGCCATCTGCACAGATTGTAAATTTAGCATTCCTATCAATGTTTGGATTATGGTAAATAGAGAGTATAAACAGAAAAGGTCACAAAGCGCTTCCCGCATCTCAGAATTCACCTGCATATATTACAATCGGAGTTGCACGTTGTAGATATGATGAGGTTAAAAAACCTGCTATGCCTCCTATGGCAACTTTCTTTACAAAGCATTGCGGTTGACGAAGTGAACGGCTTTGGAGAAGTCTAAAAATAGGCTGTGTGCCACTTTGGGACCTTGAGGTTGGCAATGTAATTTCATGAGCAAGAATAGCATGCTTCGTCGATATGATTTTGCGGAAAAAGTATTCAGATTATAAAGGTCAACGAATGGTACCTTCGGCGTCAAACTTTGTCCTTTTATTTCTTAGAGCGGGGGCAAGGAGGGCAAATGTGCCCTTACCACTTTTCATCTCAGTATATATGGCTATGCTAACACCAGAACCTCGCACTTGTATTAACAAGATGTTGACTGGCTAAACAACAATGTTGTCCGGGTTTCCTTTCTCTCTCGTATAAGTCCATTGCCGTTTATGATTGGTCGCATTTTCGATGGAGGCGAAATTGTTTGAAGCGCCGTATACTTATATTTAGGTGCACGTTAAAGAACCCCATGTGGTCGAAATTTCCGGAACCCTCCACTACGGAGTACCTGATAATCATATCGTGGTTTTGGGACGTTAAACCCCAGATATTATTATTATTATTTTATGATTGGTCGAAGTCTTCTGCGTCGTGCACACAGCCCCTGTTCGTAACGGGATGTACCGATAGGAGCAAAAAAGCCCCATCTTGTGATGATTTCCTAGCTATTGTTATAGAGAAGACCAAGGTACTAAATTTTCTCTGATACTGCCTTCGCTCTCTTCAGGTCTCCTGTCTTGGTTATTAGGGTAAGGTGGGGCAAAACGCGACAAAAATTTGAAAGTAGCGGTTATCAATATTATTTCACTCGTTACTATAAAATGTCAACACAAGAACTTTCTTTTGGGTACAAGGTATGTGCTACATAAATAAGGCCATGCTGTGACGGTTCGAAGTATTATTTAAAAAAACAAAAAAAAACGCCAGGCCTGCGCAGAAAGCGCAGCACAGTCACAGCGAAAGCTGGAAGAGCGGCACTTCTAGAGCCCGTTGTAAACTTTCTTGGGGCTACTAATACAAGTACACTAGCAAGGTACCCACTACGCCATAAATCACAATATTTGTGAAGTTGGGAAGCACCTTCAACGCCATTATTCGTCATTGTGCGCAGAAGCGAGGTTCCAGCTACACATATGTAAGGCATTATGTGCACTTCGTTTACGTGACGACTGACGACGATGAAGAATTGTGGCTCAGACCTTTATAATGGGTTGAAAGCTTTAAACGGCTCACCAGTTACGTAATTCGCTTTGTGTGACGCCCGGTCGCTATTTCACTCTCCCACCGTGCAATATAACATACGTTGACGTGAGAAAGAGAGACAGAGAGGGGGGAAGAACTTTATTGAGACCTTGAGGAAATGGATGATGGGCTTATGGGCTTCCTTGGCAACCAATGCAAGTGCACTTGCGAGGAACCCACTACACTATAAACCACCATAATTTTTGTGAAGTAGGGAAGCAGCACCATGCCATTTTTCGTCATTCAACGGAAAGCCGTGGTACCCGCTAAAATCATGTAAGGCATTATGCGCCTTTTGTTGGTTTTGTGCCTGATGACAATGAAGAATTATCGCAGAACCTCTTGTAATGGGTTGGAAGCTTCCAACAGCCCGCTCGTTGCGCAATTCGCATTGTGTGACGCCTAGTTACAGAATTTGCGTTGTGTGGTGCGTGGTTGTTATTTCACTCTTCTACCACACTAAACTACACATGTCAATGTGCTTTCTTCCGGACATGAAGCCTGTATAGCGTCTTTTTGCACGGCAGTTTCAAGCACCGGGCTCCCACGCAGAGGACCCAGGTTCAAACCCCGTTCCATCCTGGAAATTTTTCCTTATTTCGTTTTTTTTTCTTATTTCGAGCGATAGTGGTTACGGACACCTTCGGCGGCGGCGGCGGCGGCGGCGGCGGCGGCGGACAACTACGGCACCAAAAACGGCCGTTGAAATGATCTTATAACGGCTTTCGCTGTAAAATTGCACCACATGTCTCATTTTGCCCCAACCTGCGGGGCAAAACGAGACGCTGCGTCAGGCAAGATGAGAGAGCGTGAAAAAATGTTATATTTTGAGTTCTCGCAGTAGAAGCACTTAAAATTGACTCCGTGGGCCGCCACGCAGTCTTTATACCCCCAGTCTTTGCACGCCACGCATTGAATCTACAGAGAACCCGGCGCTGCGCTGCTCCGAAACTCCTGAAAAGCATTCAGTGCTTTTTTAAATGCGAAGCATTTCTTAGCAAACTTCTGCGACTTTGAGCGTATCTATCTATCTATCTATCTATCTATCGATCTATCTATCTATCTATCTATCTATCTATCTATCTATCTATCTATCTATCTATCTATCTATCTATCTATCTATCTATCTATCTATCTATCTATCTATCTATCTATCTATCTATCTATCTATCTAGCCGCCTACGACTTTGTGCTCTCCTGGCCGTTTCGTTAATCGGATGTATACCAAAATTGGTGTGTCAAAACATGGCCTCATTACGAACATAAATGACAGGTCATATCATGAAAATCATGACACGCATGTCATGAACAGCATGATTTACATTCCACGACCTTAGGCTCTTCCGGCCGTTCCGTTAATTTCATATACACCAAAATTGGTACCACGTGACAAGAATTCATTACGAACGTAATGACTGGTCCTAACATGCAAATCATGACGCGCATGTCATGTGCAGCATGATTTACATGACATGGTCTCTGGGCGCTCGCGGCCGTTTAAATGAAGGGATAAATACGAAAACTGGTATGACGAGACATTTCTGTATGAAGAACATAACTGACTCGTGGTAACATGAAAATCATGACGTGCATGTCATGTATGCCATGATTTACATGCCACGCTCATGGCGCACTCGCTGTCGTTTCGCAAGATTGATATACATCAAAATTAGTATTGTGCTATGTGACTGTATGAAGAACATGAATAACAGGTCGTAGCATGAAAACCATGACATCCATGACATGTATGTGATGATTTACATGCCACGCTCATGGTGCATTTGCGGCCGTTTCGCTTGCATGTTATACACCAAAATTGGTATTGCGCGACACGACCGTATGACGAACGTAAGTGAGAGGTGGTAACATGAAAATCATGACGTGCAAGTCATGTACAACATGATTTACATGCCACGCTCATGGTGCGCTAGCGGCCGTTTCAGTAGATTGATATATACCAAAATTGGTATTGCGCGAAGTGACTGTATGAAGAACATGAATAACAGTTGGTAAGATGAAAACCATGACATGCATGTCATGTATGTCATGATTTACATGCCACGCTCATGATGCATTCGTGGCCGCTTCGCTGGCTTGATGTACACAAAAATTCGTAGTGCGCGCAGCGACTGTATGACGAACGTAAATGAGACGTGGTAACATGAAAATCATGACATGCATGACATGTACGACATGATTTACATGCCATGCTCATGGCGCACTCGTGGCCGTTTCGCTTGCTTGATATCCACCAAAATTGGTGTTGTGCTATGTGACTGTATGAAGAACATGATTAACAGGTGCTGGCATGAAAACCATGACATATATAACATGTATGTCATGATATACATGCCTCGCTCATGGTGTACTTGCGGCCGTTTCGCCGGCATAATATGCACCAACATTGGTATTGCGCGACAGGACCGTATGACGAACGTAAGTGAGAGGTGGTAACATGAAAATCATGATACGCAAGTCATGTACAACCTGATTTACATGCCACGCTCATGGTGTGCTAGCGGCCGTTTGAGTAGATTGATATACACCAAAATTGGTATTGCGCTAAGCGACTGTATGGAGAACATGAATAACAGTTGGTAAGATGAAAACCATGACATGCATGTCATGTATGTCATGATTTACATGCCACGCTCATGATGCATTCGCGGCCGCTTCGCTAGCTTGATGTACACCAAAATTGGTATTGCGCGCAGCGACTGTATGACGAACGTAAATGAGACATGGTAACATGAAAATCATGATATGCATGACATGTACGACATGATTGACATGTCATGGACATGGCGCATTCGTGGCCGTTTTGCTTGTGTGATATACACCAAAATTGGTATTGCGCGACGCGACTGCATGACGAACGTAAATGAGAGGTGGTAACATGGAAGCATGACATGCAGGTCATGTACGACATGATTTGCAAGCCACACTCATGATACGTTCGCGGCCGTTTTCCTAGCTTGATATATACCAAAATTGGTATTGCGTGACGCGGCTGTATGACGAACATGAATAACAGGTGGTAACATGAAAACCGTGACATGATGTCATGTATGTCATGATTTACATGCCGCGCTCATGGTGCATTCGCGGCCATTTCGCTAGCTTGATATACACCAAAATTGGTATTGCGCGAAGCGACTGTATGACGAACGTAAATGAAAGTGTTAACATGAAAATCATGACATGCATGTCATGTATGGCATGATTTACATGCTATACTCGTGGTGCACTCGCGGCCATTTCGCTCGCTTGATATACACCAATATTGATATTGCGCGATGTGACTGTATGACGAACATAAATGAGAGGTCTTAACATGCGAATCATGTGATGCATGTCATGTACGGTATGATTTACATGCCACTGTCATGGTGTGCTTCCGGCCGTTTTGTTAACTGGATATATACCGAAATTGGTATGGCCCGACTCGAGTGCGTGATGAACATAAGCGACAGGTCATGCATTGTATATACCAGAATATGCGTTTCATTGGCATGGTGTATACTACATTGTGCATGATTGCGTGCATGGCAAACATGCGATATATGGTGGACTAGATGCCATGGCATGAATGATTTCATTTGGCTCAAAGACAAACAAGGCGATCTATGCAGCTCTTTGCTGGTACTTCACATTACATCGATTCCCACAGTGCATGGGATCTGCCGAATTTTTTGATGTCGTTTTGCTCCCAGAAAACTCTAGATGATATTATCTTGTACGTCCGCACCATCCTTAACAAAAATGCCATATACAATGAGAGTAAATAAATGGTTCACTTAATAAGACACTCTCTAAGGGAATGCAATGCCTTTTTGTCGCGTTTTGCGCCTCTCACATGCTTGAATTAAAAAAAATTCCCCTTTGGCCCACGGCACCAAATGAGCTAAACTTTTCGTGGCATGTAGCTAGAAGTATAAAGTAACAACATAAATAATTACATTATTGTACTGATGCCGGAGTAGCTTCATGCGCGGGTCCGAAAATTTGACCGAGCAGAATTACACCCCTTCATGGCGGGTCACGAACACACTGGCATCAGCCGCGCAATTTTTCCCGCGAGAACGCTGCGAGCAATCAACTTTTCCACATAAAATGTCGAAAACTACAGCCACCTATCGCTGAAATAGAAAAACAAAGAAAATGTACATTTTTATTAGTTATAGAGGGCGGCAAAGTCAAAATGTCGCGTTTTGCCCCGCGTCTCATTGCGCCCCGCCTTACCCTAATTGTTGGTCAGCGCTAAAATAGCTTGCCTGTCACGTAACATCACCAAACCACCAAACTTACGAAGTGAGAATTACGTGTACGCATTAAGCCGCACATTACGGTTTCGTCATGTGTCGAACGAATGCAAGACATCGCGGCGATGGTTTGGCAGAGTCTAGTCGCAGCCGGCAGCGAAAATGGATTTATTTGCGCAAATAATCAATAATTCGGCAGATCCCACGTACCGTGGGAGTCGATGTTATGCGAAGCATGTGGCGGGTAGGTGACTGTGGCGTAACTTTTTTTTTACTTAGCGACACGTTACAAAATGACGCTAAAGATTTGTATAAATTTTATACGCACACACACACACACACACACACACACACATATATATATATATATATATATGTTGAAGAGCCGCATATGTGTTATATAACCAGTTTACGGTTGGGTAACACTGCCAATGGCAACGTGGGTATTACCAACACCACAAGCGGTAAGCTGATATGTAGTGCTTACACGTGTCCCGAGAACGCACGCGCGTTTCACAAACCCGTGTGCATGTGTGCAAGACGTTCGTGATCAGTGAGCACCAGCAGCTGGTCATGACTTGTTATAGGATCCGGTCGTGATCGTGGTGACGAGGGGTCCATGTGAAGTATGTGGTATAGTAGAGCTGTTGGAATTCGTGGATGCCTCGGTCATTTCGTCGACAAATTGTCTGTCGACAGAGCCGGCGACATGTCGGAACCTGAAGGCAGCCTTCGCGTTGGTGAGGTATAGGCCGTCGAGGCTGGTAGGCCTGGATAGTGCTACATAGACCAACATCAGTGGATGGTGTTTGTCGTATTCGTAGACTACCTGGGCGTATGTGGTCTATGTAGCCTAGTCTATAAAGCGGCTGTCAATCAATCTGGCATCATCCTCGGTCAGCATGAGGCCATCGCCCAGCCTCGTAAGAAAGGAAGAGGACACTGCGTCGTTCCGGTGGACGAAGTGCACCTTATGTGGATATCATATGTAACTTTCGTTAATGCATTCCTCCGGGGTCGAGCAATGCTTCAATATAGCTTAAATGTAAACATTTCGAAAGAAGTCTGTCTGGCTGGGTGGAAGAATTAAGAAGTTGAAATACCTCCAGCCACAAATTCTTGGAGTAAACCCGACGTTTCGAGACCGGCTTGGTCTCTTCTTCAGGGGTGACTGTGCTGATCAGGGGGGCTTCGTCGCAGCTTGTCTCGGAGAAGGCGGCTCTTCTCGCAAAGCATTACGTGAACGTAGCACGAGGCATCACGACCTATCGAACTCATCTCGACTTCTCGAAGACCTGCCGGGAGATGAACGCAATACCGCGAAGCCTTCAACTTAAACGCATGGTGTACACGGCGGAGGGCAACAAGATCGTCGCACAAGCTGAACGACGCCTGCTCAAAGCCCGAATCCATGAGTGCCACAACGTGATCAAGAAGAAGGAATTAGACCTGTTCTTCCTTCGACGACAGCTACAACATCGACTGTCCAACATCTTTCCGTCGTTGGAAGAATTCGCGCGGGATGTGGCTGCAACAACAGCTCGGAAGCAACAAGCAGCCCGCAAAGGCAAGCTTGCGACGCTTCAAAGGAAACGCCACCGCAGTCCGGTCAACGGAAATTTCGTCGTCAACTTGTCCTCCAGACAACTCTCCCCGACCGAGCACGATGTGCTGGCAAAGGGACACAACTTTAACACGACCACGACGTGTCCGCCACTACCAAAGATCATTGCGGCTGCCGAGGAAGGCATCAGGAGACTCGACAGTGGAATTCGAGAGAACATCCGTCTCAAGGCCATCGGTGTACTATCAAAAATAGGAAAACGCCGTGAGCACAACCTGTCGAGAGAGGAGAGCAATGCGATCCGTGCGCTCCGAAAGGATGAGAAGATTGTCATCCTCCCGGCCGACAAAGGCAACGCGATGGTCCTTCTTGATAGGGAGGCGTACGACGACAAAGTTCAGGATTTGCTCCAAAGCCCAGTCTATGAAAAGCTGACGAAAGACCCCACACCAAGTGTCCAAAGGGAACTGAACAAGCTTTTGGCGGATATCTTCAAAGGACACCAAGAGGCAAGAACCATCTATCTCCAGCTCATCTGCAGGAACGGCTCTGCACCAGGATTTTACGGGCTTCCAAAGATCCATAAGCCCACCATCCCGCTCCGTCCGATCGTGGATTTTACATCTTCTCCACTCCGTGCGCTGTCCCAATATCTCCACCGGACTCTGGCGCCGCTCGTGGGAAAAACACCAGCCCACATACGCAACGCCAGCCACTTCGTGGAGCGCATGAAGGATGTGACCGTGAGCAGTGATGAGTGCCTCGTCTCGTTCGACGTCGTGTCCCTGTTCACCAGCGTGCCCATAACACTAGCGGTGTCTTGCGCACGGGCAGCTTTGAATGGCGACGAACTCCTGAGTGAAAGAACCTGCCTGAGCACCGATGAGCTGTGCCGCCTACTGGAGTACTGCCTCAAGGGAACATACTTTAGTGTCAACGGGGACTTCTACAGACAGGCCAACGGGACCGCGATGGGAGCAGCCGCCTCCGTTACAGCTGCGAACCTCGTAATGGAGCACGTAGAAGAGGCGGCACTGCGTTCCTTTATTGAAAGGCCGAAAGTATTTGTGAGGTATGTGGACGACTGCTTCTGCATCATAAAGAGGACAGCGGTAGACAGCTTCCTCGAACATCTTAACTCCGTCGACCAAGCAATCCAGTTTACGGTGGAAAGAGAACAAGACGGAGCGCTACCGTTCCTCGATGTTTTAGTACGACGACAAGGCGAACGCATGACCTTCTCGGTGTACAGAAAACCAACGCACACCGGCAGCTATTTGCATTTCACCTCGAGTCCCCCCACTGCCCACAAAGCTTCCGTGGTGTCGGCACTCTTTTCACGAGCAAGAGCCGTTTGCACATCAGAAGGAAAGAGAAAGAGAGAAGAAGAGAGGGTCGCGGCCGAGTTAAGAAAGAACGGATACACTACAGCTTTCATCCGCCGTGTGGCACGCCGCATGCCGAGAGATCAGCTTCCCCACCGCGGAGACGCATCTGCGAACGACACACGTGACCCTCCTCCCACGCTGGCCACCCCACCGGATACAATGGTATCGAAGAAACCAGCCCAACGAGTCGTCATCCCGTATGTTCCGCGAAATAGCGAACAGCTCGCCAGGGTTCTCGGAAAAGCTGGGGTCACGGTGCTTCACAAGCCGGCCTCAACGCTCACTCGCTTACTACCGCGGCCGAAAATCGACCATCCCGGGAGCAACACCAGGGCGTGGTCTACAAAGTGTCATGTGCTGACTGTCCAGCGAGCTACATAGGCGAGAGTAAGTGCTTCCCGGAAAGAATGCGCCAACACAAAAACGATGTCAGAAGGATGGATGGATGGATGCTATGAGCGTCCTCTTTAAAACGGGGCGGTGACATGTCTGCCACCACGCTCGAAGAAAAAAAAAACCTTCCTTGTTTCACGTTGGCCTAATACCTTATCTACATTGATTAAATCTATGTTATTATACCAAAACAATATAAATTCACGGTCCACCTCTCTGCCTCTTAAGGCAGAATGACCTTATTTTTCCCCCATTATTTATTTTTGTTCTTTATCTCTACTTTTCTGCCACCAATACTCTAACCGTCTCTTACTTATTTCTATCACGAAGGTGTGCAGCTTTCCATTGTTGTCCCTAAAACCCAAGGCTTCATGGACTCGTGCCCACACGTTTTCCTGGGTGAATATCGCCACATTCAATCAGTACATGTTCCATCGTTTCCTTAGTTGCCCCGCAGCATGTACATTGTTCTTCTTGGTTACTGAATCTCGCTTTATAACTACGCGTTCTAAGACAGCCCGACCTTGCTTCAAACAGTAAAGAGCTTCCCCTTGAATTATCATAAAACCTTTCCCTCCTTATTTCGTTTTTTCCCTTTCGGTAGTTACTCAGAGCCGGCTTCTTTTCCATCGCTGCCATCCCATAAGTCCTCTCCGCCTCTCTGACCTTCCGCTTAATGCTCCTTGTTGCCATATCGCCCGCACTGCTAGCCGTATATTTACTGGTGAGCCTCCTAGTTCTTTTTCTCCACTGCGTGTCAACGCTTTTTCTATACAAATACCTGAAAACCTTCTCTGCCCATCTACTGTTCCTCATTTTCCTCAGCCTCTCTTCGAATCTCATATTGCTCTGAGCTTCCCTCACTTCAAAGCCCGTCCATCCCATATCACCCTTTAAAGCCTCATTTGTCGTCTTCCCGTGAGCGCCAAACGCGAGGCGGCCCACCGTCCTTTGATTTACATCCATTCCGGATTGTACCTCTGACTTCATGCACACTACTGAGTTCCCAAATGTAAGCCCCGGGACCATCACACCCTTCCACAGCCCTCGAAGCACCTCGTACCTGTTGTATCCCCATAAAGCTCTGTGCTTCATAATTGCAGCATTCCTCTTTCCCTTTGCTACCGATGCTTTCTCTTGTACCTCCATATATCTATCCCCCTCATTTGCCCATACTCCGAGGTACTTGTACTCGCTTACCCTCGGTATTTTTTGGCCCTGTATAATGACCACATGGTCTTCGTGATCATTGAAACCATCAATCCACATTTTGTTGCACTAAATCCTAGTCCTAGAGCCTCACATTCCCTTCCGCATATATCTGCCAGTCGCTGTATATCATCTTGACTGTCCGCAAATAAGACATTATCATCAGCATAAAATAGACCTGGAAGCTTCTGCTCAACCATCGTGCCGACCTGCTTGTGTGACAAATTAAATCCAATGTTGCTACCTTCTAGCGCTTTTTCCATCCTCACCATGTACAGCATGAATAACAGCGGGGACAAAGGACATCCCTGTCTCAGCCCCTTGCTAATTTCAACGCTGTCCTTGCTACTTATTCCTTCCCATTCTATACAAACTGTATTTTCTCGGTATATTTCCCTCAAAAGCTGTATACAGTCGTCACCTATGTCACTTATTTCAGTATATCCCACAAAATTTCCTGATTAACGTTGTCATACGCCCCGGTAATATCTAGAAAAGCTACGTATAAAGGCCTGTTTTCTATTTTCGATATTTCTATACACTGGGTAAGAACAAACAGATTATCGTCTAACCGCCTGTCAATTCGAAATCCATTCTGAAGTTCTCCCAACATATCATTTTGTTCTACCCACGCTTCTATTTTTAATTTTACTGCCTGCATCGCCTGCCTGTATAGCACCGATGTAATGGTTAGCGGTCTATACGAGCGAATGTTATCCTTTTCTCCCTTGCCTTTATAGATTAAGTTCATTCTACTTTTTCGCCAACTGTCTGGTATTTCCCTCTCCTGTAAGTACTTTTCTACGGCTTTCAGCAGTGCTTCTTTAGTTTTATGTCCGAGTTCGTTAATGAGGCTGACGGGAACCCCATCTAAGCCCGGAGTAGTGCGCTTAGGAATTTTTCCTTCGGCCTTCTTCCAATTGAAATTCTCTAGTACTACATCTTTGTCGGTTGCACTCTTTTGCGTACTTTTACTCACTGGGGGAATCCCCGGGGCGACTTTTTAAACGAATCAGCTGTTATCTTTCGGATGTAACCTAGCGCTTCATACCCTTCCAATTGATTTCCTCCTTCATCTACCATATGTTGTCGCATTGTGCCAGACTTCCTACCCAGCGCTTTTAGGTGGCTCCAAAATATCCTAGGCGCGGCCTTCTTCTTTTCGCGAAGATGGAAATGCAACGCAGTGCCCTTGCAGAGCATTGCGAGAAGCACGACCACAAAATTGACTTCGAGGGCGCTTCCATCATAGAAACGGAAAGGAATCTGGGAAGGAGGCTCTTACTCGACTCGTGGCACATCCAGAACACACCTGCGAATGTGAACCAGTCCCTCGGAACAATGCCTCCGATCTACGTGCACGGCCTCCGGAACGCGAGGGAAAGAGAAAGGCGGAGCCAAAAACAAGCTGCGACGAAGCCCCTCTGATCAGCACAGTCACCCCTGATGAAGAGACCAAGCCGGTCTCGAAACGTCGGGTTTCCTCCAAGAATTTGTGGCTGGAGGTATTTCAACTTCTTAATTCAATATAGCTTGCTGAATCATAGAAATACAAACATAATGTTTATTAGACTGCTATAAAAGCGGAGCAAACACTGTAACTACACACGTTAATCTGATATGACGCCTGTATCGTAGGAGTACATATCATAGGAGTATCATGTAGTGTTTATTGCTTTCTTGTAAAATTAGATAGCCAGCACCACAACCACAATTGACGTTGCACCGATATTACGCCTGCGTAGGCTGTTTTTCCAAACCAGTTTATAGACCTGGCGTGGCTCAGTGGTAGATTGTCTGATTGCCACGGAGAATGCTTGGGTTCGATTCCTGCTGGGATCCTAATTTTCGTTCTTTCCATTCGTTGAGTCAACGCTGCCGATGTTGGTTTTCCTTAACGCTCTAGCATTAAAGATATCAATGTCTGTTCTCGCCGTCCCTGGGTAGATATAAACTGTCAATCACCTGTGGCGCATACCCGCACACCGCGGCCCGTGGTAAACGGCTATGTGCCACACGTGTCTAGTGGAAAGGGTTGGACGACGTACGCGACAGGATTTTAACGTTATTCATGTCATGACCCGGTAATCATATTCCTCAACTTCTCTTACCCTCCCATGTAAATTTTGGTCTACACCACGTTAGGGAGGCGATCATGAGAGCACCCAAACGTAGGCGGCTAGATAGATAGATAGATAGATAGATAGATACGTAGATAGAAACGCTCAAAGTGCCAGAGGTTCGCTAAGAAATGCTTCGCATTTAATAATTTCAGGGCTAGTATAACGTCGTTGAACCCAGCGCCGTATCTAAGAGGGGGGGGGGACGTTCTGACCACCCCCGCGAAGTTTTTTTACAGCGAAATCTGTTATAAGATCATTTAAACGGCCGTTTTTGGTGCCGTAGTTGTCCGCCGCCGCCGCCGCCGCCGCCGAAGGTGTCCGTAACCACTATCGCTCGAAATAAGAAAAAAAAAACGAAATAAGGAAAAATTTCCAGGATGGAACGGGGTTTGAACCTGGGTCCTCTGCGTGGGAGCCCAGTGATGTACCTCAGAGCCATGCTGGTGCTTGAAACTGCCGTGCAAAAAGACGCTATACAGGCTTCATGTCCGGAAGAAAGCACATTGACATGTGTAGTTTAGTGTGGTAGAAGAGTGAAATAACAACCACGCACCACACAACGTAAATTCTGTAACCAGGCGTCACACAATGCGAATTGCGCAAAGAGTGGGCTGTTGGATGCTTCCAACCCATTACAAGGGGCTCTGCGATAATTCTTCATCGTCATCAGGCACAACACCAACAAAGTGCGCATAATGCCTTACATGTTTTTAGCGGGTACCACGGCTTTCCGTTGAATGACGAAAAATGGCATAGTGCTGCTTCCGTACTTCACAGAAATTATGGTGGTTTATAGTGCAGTGGGTTCCTAGTAAGTGCATTTGCATTCGTTGCCAAGGAAGCCCATAAGCCCATCATCCATTTCCTCAGGGTCTCAATAAAATTCTTCCCCCCTCTCTCTGTCTCTTTCTCACGTCAACGTATGTTTAATTGCATGGTGGGAGAGTGAAATAGCGACCGGGTGTCACACCAAGCGAATTACGTAACTGGTGAGCCGTTTAAAGCTTTCAACCCATTACAAAGGTCTGAGCCACAATTCTTCATCGTCGTCAGTCGTCACGTAAACAAAGTGCACATAATGCCTTACATATGTGTAGCTGGAACCTCATTTCTGCGCACAATGATGAATAATGGTGTTGAAGGTGCTTCCCAACTTCACAAATATTGTTATTTATGGCGTACTGGGTACCTTGCTGGTGTACTTGTATTAGTAGCCCCAAGAAAGTTTACAACGGGCGCTAGAAATGCCGCTCTTCCAGCTTTCGCTGTGACTGTGCTGCGCTTTCTGCGCAGGCCTGGCGTTTTTTCATGGTTCCACTTTTCGAGTGACAATAAAATACTTTCACGCCATCACAGCGACCGCCAGTTGCCCAATCTACACAAAAACACCCCCGAAAAAAACTTTTTGGGTGCGGCCCTGGTTGAACCGTTCGCGCGCGAATTCGCATCGCTCTGTAAGCTCTTCTTTGTTGAGGATTCGTTTTTTTTTGTCACCTTAATCCAAGATTCTAAGGTCCTTGGAAGCTATATTATGATCAGCCAGGCGAATAAGATTAATTCGGAAACACAGGCGGAGTCTTCGTTCACCGCCGTTCCGCGTCAGCTCTTCCCCTGTATAACACTCAAGGCATCTGCGCGCTCATCCACTCACTTGAGCCAAGGGCAGGGTTGCCACTGACTTTCGAGTAAATGTCGCCAAACGACGAGCAAAAAGTCGCCAGAAATCGCCATTTTTTCACAAATTTCGCCAAAAAAGTCGCCATTCTAGATGTGTGTGGTATACCTAGTAATAAAAATTTCCACTCAGGTATAGCCCCGTAGAATACAGCAATAACCAAGACCCTGAAATTATATTGGTGTTTCTGATTGCCAGTCGTATCGCCCACTTCACCATGCGAGTGCATGGTGCAGCTTCTCCGACTAGCCGCAAGATGTGCGTGGTGGCACAAGGGGGAATGAATGAAACGCTCATGACATCCTTCCATCCCCGTCCGCCCGTTTCGAAGGTAAAAGTTTGGTAAACCTTGGGCGAAAACTATGAAATCGTTGTTTGTAGACAGCTTTACGTACCCTTATATGAATTAAAAGGATCCAAATGTTTATTGAAGGTAACACGACATAACTCTTACAGGAGCCGATCATTAGGGAGTCTTACACCTTTTCAGTGTGAACTAATATGATACCGGACGCCACCGACCCTTTCTTACAGTCACCTATACCTACACGCGTCAATCCGATGCGTTAATAATGATGAGGCAGAAAATGTAAAACGTTATATAGCAATTGTTTTCACCGCACACGCTCACCGAGAACAGTAGAAAATGCCTCAATAAATATTTTTTTATTGCACGAATAGCCGCGTATCGGCCTCCCTTTGCTATTCCAAACAGTCTTTACGAGCTGAATTGGGGGTACTGCAACAGTGAATAAGTCGCCAAGCTATTCAGAACAGTTGGAGCTTTCGCGGAACAAATGGTCGGAACACGCGGTCAACCCGTCGTCTAGCCCCTTCAGAAACGAAACTTTAGAGAAGCTTAAAGCACCTAAAGCCATAAACTTATAGTCAAACACTGACCTCTTGCGGTTTGCAAGGCAGTACGCTGACTTACACTTTGTTAGAATGTCGCTGGGGGACGTTCAGTACCTCCTGCAACACACGAGTAACAGGACGGACATGCCGAATGACGCGTAATGTGCACATTCTACTCGTGGATCTAAAACCAAGAAAAATACAGAGAATGTTGCCGCTAATTAGTTGGGAAGATACTGAGCTTAGGATGCATAACTCTGCGGAGACCTAAGCCGAAAATCGCGAAAAATTCGCCATGTCGCCATTCATAATTTTAGGTCGCCACGGGCCTCTCAAATTCGCCAATTTGGCGAAAAGTAGCCACCGTTGGTAACCCTGGCCAAGGGGACATTGTAAGCAATGCTGTAGGTTTTCGAAGAAAAAGCAGAGACATTTCCCGTAGACTGCAGTAGCAATTATTGACTGAAATTGTCATAAATGCTGCTCGTTCCCGTCCAAGCTTGCGTTGCCGGTGATGTAAATTTGATGTCAGGTTGAACGGAATAAACAAAGGACGGAAGACTATGACGTCTGACAGTCCCATCTCAGCTGTAGCCTCCTCCGCAATGCAAGAACGCATGGTATGAAAGCGTTAATGCGTTGTGGTGCGGCGCAAAAGACGATCTTTTTTGCCGAAGCTGGGGATATATTTAAATTTCGCAGTCTACTTTCGTGACAGTTGTGTCGAACAAAAACTTCGCCATAGTTGTTGGTTTGACACTGCGCTGCCGGCAGAGAACACTAACAAAATTGGAGAGTTGGTCGGGGGGGGGGGGGGAGGAGGGCGCACAGCACCCGCGTTGCCCTCTCCCACCCCCGGTAGATACACCTATTTGGACACGCCTCTCTTCATGGTAACGAACGCGTCAAAGCGGTAGCCAGAGAGCTCACAGACGAGGCGCCACTGGAGGAGCTGTTTGAACTCAGACGATGCTCCAAGAGAACCATTGAACTACACCAAAATGCTACAACTTCCCATCACTACACAAATCATTCAACCGAGAGGAAGCTGTTGTGTGGCGACAACTTCAGGCAAATTAATTCCCCTGTCTTTTCGTCCTTCACCTCTTTCACCGACGTCAATATCCCCCATACTGCCGCTAGTGTGGAGCGAGGCCTACAGTGTATCGCTGCCCCTTGGAATGTTCATACCCACAGGGCTACCCTCCTAGTACTTCACCCTCACATTCCTCTAGGGAGACTGTGCTGACGAGTGTTTACATGGCAAGCTCATGGCAAGCTCGCGGCCATTTTGCTAGCTTAATATATACCAAAATTGGCATCAAATGACAGGTGATTACATGAAAATCATGAGATGCATGCCATGGAGGACATGATTTACATGCTACTCTCATGGTGCGCTTGCAGTCGTTTCGCTAGCTTGATATATATAAACCTTGGTACGGCGTGCAGTGTATGACGAACATAAATGACATGTCTTATAGCATACAAATCATGATATGCACATCATGAACGGCATGATTTACCCGACATAGTCTTGAGGCGCTCGCGGCCGCTTTATTAATTGGGTATATAACAAAATTGGTAATGCGGGGCATTTCTGTATGACGAACCTTATGACAGGTATGACGAACATAATGGTGCGCTCGCAGGCGTTTCACTCATTGTAGTATATATATTAAAATTTGTGTGGCATGACATAAATGTGAAGAACATAAATGACAGGTCATGAATTGTATGAATGTTTCATTGGCGTGCATGACAAATATGCAATAGTGAATATGTCATGATGGAATGCCTTGATGTGTTTCCCAGGCAAGCACTGCGGTGTATATGCAGCTTCTCGCTGATAGCTTGACATTGCAT
The DNA here is from genome assembly GCF_013339695.2 of Rhipicephalus sanguineus. Taxonomy (NCBI): domain Eukaryota; kingdom Metazoa; phylum Arthropoda; class Arachnida; order Ixodida; family Ixodidae; genus Rhipicephalus; species Rhipicephalus sanguineus. The sequence continues at coordinate 44,891,493 of NC_051181.1, read as the reverse complement.
CGATTCGCACAGTGCGTGGTACCTGGCGGATTTTACTCTCTCTCTCTCTTTCTTTCTCCACAATGAGAGTGTCATTAGAAGCAACGAAACATTTTTCGCGCCGCAAACCAGCTTCCTTTATTTTCTAGAAAGAATTGTGTGGATCGCTATACAAATCTCGGTCGGTGCAAGATTTCTGTGTTGCAAACTAAATATGCAATGGATGATGAAACATACAGCGCGTATATTTACTTTGTCTTTTAATAAACGTTTGGCAAGAGGACGCGCACATATTTTGTATGTGTGAAACCTTTCTAGTGGCACAAATACTTCCTGTCCAGTACCGGCCGCCCAGACGTCGTCGGATTCACTTCGCTCCTCGACAGTGAATGGGCGTTTATGGCGCACGCGCAGTTGAGATGCAAAGAGAGAGCGGAAACTCCCGAGCGGCCACAAAATTCTTTTGGCGCGCGTCGAATATTTTCATTTTTTAAAATTGTGATCACAGCGCAAAGTAAGACACGAGACAGAGAGCAACGAATATTTTCAGATTAGTTCTGCCCCTTCTGCATGCCAACGCCTTCGCCAGTTTTAGAATGCATTCCATTTTGCCCATTTCCTGAGCTTTTAGTTTGGTACCGAATTCAGTTTTCATGTGCAGAACATCGTAGAGAAATAGTTTTACCTTTTCAAGCTATCGTTCGAGCAGATACAGAGGAAACTACATAAGCGGACTACATAAGCGGAATTCTAGTCGCAGGACCCTGGAGCGCAAGACAGCCCTAGAGCGTTAAAACAGTGGTGCGGGCCTACCGTTTATAAATATTTCAGCCGATAAAGCGAGAAAGAATGGATTAGTAAAAAAAATGCCCTCCGCCGCCAGGATTCAAAGGTCGCATGTTCTGATTCCCCCACTAATTACTCTACCGCTGCGCCACGCCGAAACACGGGGACTTGTGCGTAAAATGACTCGTCAACACAATAACACGCCGCTTTTTTTACCCACAAGATAAAGAGAAGACCGCTTTCATTACGCCGGATGGCCTCTTTGAGTTTAAGGTAATGCCCTTTGGCTTGTGTAATGCTCCGGCAACCTTCGAGCGATTCATGGACACGATCCTTCGCGGCCTCCGATGGGAAGTATACATGTGCTACCTTGACGACGTGGTCATTTACGGCACGACATTCTACGAGCACAACCAACGGCTTGAAATTATTCTCGACTGCATCCGCCGTGCGGGACTGATCCTTAACTCGAAAAAGTGTCACTTTGGTGAGCGTCAAACGCTTGTCCTTGGCTTTCTTGTCGACAAGGAAGGTATCCATTCCGACCCTCAGAAGCTTGCCGCCGTCCGAGACTTCGAGCGACCGAAGACAGTGAAAGACCTCCGCAGCTTCCTTGGGCTGTGCTCGTATTTCCGATGTTTCATCAAGGACTTTGCACGTCTAGCTCATCCACTCACGTCTCCGCTTCACAAGGACACACCATTCGCATGGACTGCTGAGTGCGAGTCTGCCTTCAGTGAGCTAAAGTTTTTACTTACCTCTGCTCCAATTTTACGCCATTTTGATCCTGAGGCACCAACTGAGCTTCACGCCGATGCTAGTGGTGTGGGCATTGGAGCGGTACTTGTACAGATACATAGCGGACGCCAACAAGTCATCGCCTATGCAAGCCGTACACTCACAAAGGCAGAACGGAACTATACCGTCAACGAAATAGAATGCCTCGCGGTAGTGTTCGCCATTCAGAAGTTTCGACCATACCTTTACGGCCGTCCTTTCAGGATAGTCACCGACTGCCATTCACTTTGCTGGTTGGTTGGACTACGCGACCCCACCAGCCGGTTAGCTTGCTGGTCATTACGGCTGCAAGAATACGACTTTTCCGTCACATACAAGAGTGGTCGCTGTCACACCGATGCTGACTGTTTATCTCGACTTCCGTCAGCAAGCACCCGAGACGGGGAGGATGACTTGGACGAATATCTTTTCGGAATATCCACGGAGTTTCTCGATGCCGCCGCCTTCAAGCGTGAACAGGAGCAAGACCCTTCCGTAAGGACTCTTCTTGATGCCGCTCGGTCAGCAGCACGGAGTTCACCTTTCACCATATCCGCAGGTTTATTGTACAAGAACTACTGCGCTGAAGGTGCTCCACTCCTCCTCGTCGTGCCCCAGAATCTTAGACCCGCGATCCTTCGCGCCATGCACGATGACATTACATCAGGTCACCTAGGCTTCGCTCGGACGCTGCACCGTGTGCGTCAGCGTTTCTACTGTCCCAAGCTCTGGAAGACAACAAAACAGTACGTCGCCAGCTGTGCTATTTGCCAACGTCATAAGCAACCAACAACGCCTCAGGCGGGTGCCTTGCAGCCAGTTAAGCCACCAACCGTTCCCTTTCAAAAGATCGGTGTCGATTTGCTTGGCCCCTTCCCTAAGTCATCTACTGGGTGTCGCTGGATTATAGTGTGTGTGGACTACCTGACGCGATATACTGAGACGGCGGCGCTCACTTCCGCTACAGCAGCTGACGTCTCATTCTTCCTGCTGCACTCTGTCATTCTTCGTCACGGTGCTCCGCGTGTTGTGATTAGTGACCGAGGACGACAGTTTACAGCGGATGTTGTTGAAGAACTATTACGCCTTTGTGGATCTGACTATCGGCATTCCTCACCTTACCACCCTCAAACAAACGGCCTGACTGAGCGCACGAATCGCACCTTGACCAACATGCTTGCCATGTATGTGTCCAATGACCATAAAAATTGGGACTCTGTTTTGCCATTTGTTACGTACGCATACAACACGGCGAAGCACGAAGTCACTGGGTATGCGCCTTTCTTCTTGCTCTACGCTCGCCATCCCCAAAGCTTTATCGACACGATACTTTCCTGGTTTCCACATGAAGACTTCTCAGTAGCCCGGACTTTATGTCGCGCTGAAGAAGCTCGTCGACTGGCTCGCCTCAGGACTATTTCGTCACAAGATCGAGCCAAAACTCGTTATGACGCTCGACACACGCCTGTCACATTTGCTCCTGGAGACTTTTGCTCTGGACGCCTGTGCGGAAAAAAGGATTGTGCACGAAGTTTTTGTCCAGGTATACCGGACCGTACGTCATATTCAGACGTTTGAGTGACGTCACGTTCGTCATCGCCAAAGTGTCCTCTGACAACGGGCGGTCACGTAGAACCCAAGCAGTACATGTTGCCCGCCTAAAGCATTACCACCATCGGGCTACGTAACTCGCTCGGAGAGCTTCGTCTGCACCCGGGGAAATTGTCACGCTGCATGAGTTCGCTGGAGCCAAGAAGAAGGGAAGGAGAAGGGGCACGAGCAGCGAGCCGTTGTGGGGCTGACCGTCCTGTCCCTTGCGCTGCACCAAACATCTCTCATTATTCTCAGCCTGTGGATAAATCCATACCATCGTTACAATATTTTGATCTATGCTCTCTACCCGAATAACCTGGTGGCTTGAACGATTCAAATGGTACCATCCTGCACAAATGGGATTTCGCGCGCACTTGGGAACAGAAGATGGACTTGTTGCACTTACTGGCATGGTTTTGACTGGCAATAGGAGACGGCGGGTGCTAACAACATTAGCCATGGATGTGCACAAGGCATATGATGAAGTTAGCCACAGTGCCATACTTGCAATTATGCGTTGCGTGGGACTAGCCGAGCGCGTGTGCACCTTCGTTCACAGGTTCTTCACTCAACGAACGTTTGCTATTCGTGTGGCGGGAAACGCAACCGGTAACTTTAACTCAATACGGGGAGTGCCACAGGGATCAGTATACTTGCACCATTGCTCTTTAACCTGGCAATGCTACCCCTCAGATGGGCTCTGGCAGCGATCTCGGATGTGCATTACATCATATACGCCGACGATATCACAGTGTGGAGTGTTCACAACGACCTTCAATGACAGGCATCGGCCTTACAAGAAGCCCTTAACACAGCCGGCGAGTGGTGCAGATGCATAGGATTGACCCTCTCAATAGACAAGGCTCTCTAAATGTCGGTTTCCAACAGCTGGGGCCAGCGACCACTTGTAAACACGCCTCTTCAGCTGATATTATCTGGACGTCCTCTTACGCCAGCTCCCCAGCTACGTATATTAGGCCTTGTCATTGCGGCAAATGGCTCTGCAAAAGCTTGGATTCGCGAAATTAGGCAACCAGCACACCAGATGCTCCATCTGATACGACGAATCAGTTCCAAGGCTGGAGGTGCCCGCACGAAGATTGCCCGTTTACTTGATCGAGCAGTGGTGCAGCCTCGTCTTATTTATTCGGCTCACTTTTAGCACCTTACAGTGAGAGATTGGGCCCGTTTAGAATGCATTAACAGAGAAGACATGCACTTCGTTACCGGGCTTCTACGATCCACAGCTATCCCGATACTTCAGGAAGAGGCGCAACTAAACACCATCGACGAGTTGATTTATCAACGCCGGCAAGCAAAGGGAACTCAAGCCGTCACTTCTACCACCTGCTGCTGACTTAGCGGCATATATGGGCAATCCGGTGTCTGTCTCGCCACCTTCAATATTAAGCCTTCCACCGTGGGATCACCGGCAATTAACGGATAACAAACCTATCGGCCGCCTCCAAAATACAGTCCCTCGTCCAATGACTACATTCCGGCGCCACAGTGTAGAAGCAGATTCCGCACTCCCGACAGGCTCACTGGTGGCCTATACTGATTCGAGCTGCACGGACACGCACGTGGTTACGTCAGTCGTGGTGCCGGGGCACCAAAACCTGTGTGTCAATCGATTGTACCTCCTTAGAGCTCCGGTTCCATCGGTCAGTGCTGAACTTCTGGCCATACGAGACGCAACAAAGTTGGTGAGCGCGGCTTCTGCATCGTCGTCATCCTTTACTATAATACGCACCGACTCTACATCAACTATAAAGGAGCTCCGCAAGGTATATAACGCGCACGCTTTCGCAGGCGACATACAGCGCATAACTGCACAGATGCCTGGCCAGATAAGGATACAGTGGACACCACGGGACACAATTTCTGCTCACATACAAGCTGACACCGCCACCCACAGTGAGCTGCCACGTACTCTAGAAGCGCCTTTCCCGAGTGATCCCCGGGCTCAGTTCCTCCACCGAAAGGAGATTCTCCGTAGCATCATACGAGATTTAATTCCACCGTGTGGTTCAAACCTCCCAGGCGGGCTTACCCACCAGGAGAAGGTGGTGTTGCGGAGACTTCGTGTGGGGGCGGCACTTGCTCCGTCGGTCACATATGCCTGGCCACAACGTATGCATGACCCATTTGGAGATACTTGCCCATTCTGTACCACTGAATCGTCCGCGGCTACAATAAAGCATCTGTTGTGGACATGCCCTGGATTGAACCAGATACGGTGGCGCTACCTGAGAACAGTGGGCCTTCATCCGACGAGACCACCGGATTATGATTTGTGGCTCTATGGGCCCCGCCATAGAGCACTGTTGATGTGTATAGCGGAAACCGGCCTCTATCTGTATATTTAACTATGTATGCCGTTGGGCAAACTCAAACTCTCTAAATGAAAAAAAAATCTCGCATACTCAAGAAAGACGACATCTTCCTTTCTAAATGAAGCTTGTTTACTTAATAGACACAAACAAATTGCTACCGGCAACGAATCACACACGATATTGGCAAGCACGCAAGGTTTGTTTAAGAATTCACATCTTAACTCCGAAAAAAATGAAATGGACCGAGGATCAGGTAGTGTTTGTCGGCCGAATTTAATAACCGTTTCTCGTTATTTATACTGGCACGCACTTAGAGAAGTTTTGTGTTGACTAGTTCAATAAATACGCACGTACTTGATTTAATATTGTGTAGTATCCTCGCGCAAATGACGATACCAGAGGTCCGGGTCTTCTAGTTTACAGATATGCAGTTCTATCGATACCTACAACTATAAAACCACTTGGCAACAAAGAAATACGATGCGCTATAAAATATGCCACTGTGTTAGCTCAGAAAGCGTACCACTTGACCAGCATGGGTTCTCAACTATGACTTGGAGAAGTGCCGACGAGTGTGGCCGGCAGCTTTCGGTGACTTCCGCAGTGCGTGCGTTTGCCGAAAGCGCATCGCATCGATGCTCATCGCTCCTTGTGCGGTCAATGTGGACAAGAATATGTAGTTCATTTCGCTTAACTGATGTCCAAGCTGTACTCTACGGTCCCTATTACACGTACGAATTGCATACACTTAAACCCAGAAGCGCCGTCGGCATGTAAAAAGGTCCGCCGCTGTCCTACGCCTAACGCTCGCTGGGAGTCGCAATGGGTACAATATAAGGCTAAATGGCGTTGAAAGAGTGTGTGATTCTCCCTTTAGGGACTAATGGGGCTGCCAAAACCGTTAATCCCTTTAAGGACTAACGGCACCGGGTCTGACCGAAGTCCCCATGCAGCTGTTAGTCCCCGCCGTTCACCTCAATGAACGAACATTTAGTCCTCACATTTACACCTTATCGGGCAACTGTTAGTCCCCTCAGATTACCTCAATGGACTAACATTTAATGCTCACATTCACACCTCACCAGGCAGCCGTTAGTCCCCGCAGTTGCACCTCACCGGAAAAATGGTCGGACCACTGAAATACTCCATTCGGACGAACTTTTCATCACCAGTTCAAATGACCCCTTAATATTGCCATGCCCACTTGTTTTATTGTGAAGTATTCGGGTTTGACCAGTAATGACGCCCAGCAACGCTCGGCGCTGACCGCGCGGCAGTATTCGAGAAGCTTCGCGATTGTAGTAGATTACTTTGTTAAGATTATGCGCAAGTCGCGAACAGCTTAGATTATTCCAGAGCTTGCGCGGCCACCAGTGATAACACTGGATACTTCGATGCGTGATGTATAAAAGACGGCGCGTCACAGCCATGATCAATTTTTCGACGGCCGAGGCCGCTATCAGTGTACAGTGTGTATCGCTGTAGTTTGACTTTCCCTTTCCCGGCCACAAGTTCGGCCGAATAAAGAGTTTCTTCTTGGACAGGCCGCCTGCTGCCTTCGTCCTCGTCACGACCCCGTGACATCTGGTGGAGGTGCTGCTTCGTCCATGTTCCGGACGCCCCCGCAAGACCGTGATCCAAGTCCACGTCGTCAACAACAAAACCCGAAAGACATCCCGGATCGTCGAGCTAGCCGCAGGCAGCTAGGACTACGATCTGAATTTGGATCCCTACCGGACAAGCCAAAAGCCATGGCAACGAAGACAACAGGAACGATGACTGCCACAGTGTCCCTTACAGCGATCGTGATGCAGGCACCCAGGGAACCGCCGACCTTCCGTGGTTCGATATGTGAAGACCCCGAGACTGGAATGGAGACCTTGGAAAGGGTCTCAGCATTTAATAACTGGAACTCCAAGGACAAGCTGCGTCACGTATACTTATGGGTCAGCAGTCGTGCGCCATAACCGCTAGACCACAATGGCGGGTCCTTAGTATACAGTACCAAACATTCTAGTCATGAGTATTTTCCAACTCGCACAACTCGCTACCCTATACCATTCTGCTTACCGCTTCATAAAATAGTGAAATTGAGTTGGCATTTTAATAATCGAACCTATTATGAGCTATCTTAAAGATGTTATATATGGGTGATTCGAGAAAGACTTATACAAAAGGCTCCGTTTTTTTCTCATGAGCGTCCCAACGAGTGTCTTCAGGCAATTTTCAATAGGCAACGTATTTTCAATTGTCTTACCTTAGCAGGTAAGTTGACAATGCTTCATCCTTATTTCTCATAGCTATTAGGGGTCCCGCCTGTATTGAGTTCCTATACACATTTACTGTGAATGTTTATTACATAACCCCCTTCGTATATTACTTATACTTTTTTTTTTCGTTTTTTAGCCCTCCTTTATTATTTATTTATTTTTTTTTGCTATTGCTAATCGCCAGATAATCGGAAAACTAATAGCGGTGGCGTCCTGCGACGCTTTGTGCAACTATACTACCACGCGCTCTTATTTCTTCATTTTGGTGCGGTGTTTGCCCCACCACGGTGGTCTAGTGAATATGGCGCTCGATGCTGATCCGAAGGTGACGGGATCGAACCACAGCCGCTGCGCCCGCGTTTTCGATGGAGGCGAAAATGTCTGAGGCCCGTGTACTTAGAATAAGTGCCCGTTAAAGAACCCGGAGCACTCCACTATGGCGTCTCTCATAATCATATCCTGGTGTTGGGACGTTATACCCCAGATATTATTATTATTATTATTATTATTATTATTATTATTATTATTATTATTATTATTATTGTTGTTCTGCTAAAGTTACTGCCAGGACGCGAGTGGTCTAGTGAAATCGGGGGCTTGCGCGAGCACCAGTGATAACGCTGGAAGGTTTGATCCCTGATGTATGAAAGACGACGCGTTCTGCCGATGATCCGCATACCAACGCCCGATGACTGTGATCGCCGCTATCACCGTGCAGCGTGCTCTGCTTGTGCTTTTGGTTACTTAGTTTTCTTGGCACAAATTATCTAAGTAAGGAATTTCGTTCCTACAATTGTCGCTTTCCTAATTGTCACTATGCCATGTGACGATTCAACACGTCTGAGACATTTCCTGGTTGCACATGTTCTTTCACTGAATTTTTTTCAAAAATTGCACGTTCGTGAGCGTATCGATAACGAACGTTTTACACCAGCAGATACGTAGAATGTGAACAGCCATGGCAGTTTTATATGTCCACTGCGAATAGACTATTCGTCAGAAGAATTGTCGCTACGAGCTTTGCTGCTGCTGCACACCTATCCGGTGATCCGGTATACCGTAGCGGTGATTTACGTACAAGGCATAACTCCAAGAGCGTGAACAAGCCCCCCGCCCCCTCAGAAAAAACATTTCTGCCTACGCCCCTGTACAACTCTATGCCGGTATTCGCACCATCGTGCGAAGGCTTCTTATTGAAATTCTCGTGATTAGATTACAACCCGCTAGCCAGTCGGCAAGCTAAGCAGCGACTTCAATCAATCACAAAAAGATAACCTAGAACCGCTGCCAATGAAGTGCACATAGAGATGCCCTGTTACGCAGCTTAAACAAGTTGTTTCGGAACAGAACTAATGTATTTTGAGCTACAAGAAAAAAATAAAAATAGTTAGAAACATTCCATTCAAGTGATACAACATTTGTCACTGTTAAGCAATTTCAAGCAGGCATTTTCTTGAATGGGCGTTATCATAGATTTATCACATGGATCTATGATAACAAATTTGCGAATGTATCGAAGTATCTGAAGATACTATAAGCAAGTGTCGTATCGGATATATTTATTGCGTCAGTATCTTGTATCTGTATCTCAAATACTTCTTTCCTGAGTATCTTGTATCGTATTGCGATACAAGTTGAAAGTATCTTTGCCCAGCTGTGCCACACTGGTCCAATAATCATGTATCGCACAAGGGCAGTGCCACTGGGTTTTCCAATAAAGATGCCTTTTGAATTCAATATTCGCTTTGATATTCGATATATTTGGTCCCAATTCGGCACTATTCGATTCGAGATAAAATTTTGCTATTCGTACACCCCTAGTTTCTGAAAACCGCCCGCCTGGGCTGCCACCCGTTTTTCAGCCGTCGCCGTGGCTAACGTGTGTGAACCTTGCTTTTTCCGTGAGTTCGATGCCTTTCGTCCATAACATCGACATTTGTTTGTTCTGTGATACCTCTGCCTGCGCTCCTTTTAGGAAATACCCACAGCGTTTATTTGCCTATGCATGAAAAAACAAAAAGTCTAATCTTCGCTTTCTTCGCAACAGTGTCCCAATGGTTACTGGGCTCGCATGGTAACCCGAAGGCCGTGAGTTCGATTTTTGCCGTGGCAGTCTCTTATCCATAGAGACGAATTGCTAAAACCCCGTGTACTGTGCCATTCAAATGCATGTTAAAGGGACACTAAAGCGAAAAAATGAATCGTTTCCAGTTGGTAAACTATACAATCAAAACTCTAATGACGTTACCTTCACTAGCGCAGGCTTATTAACACTAAAAGAGATCAAGCTCAAAGTTTCATTTTTGAATTTCGCAATATTTCAAAGCATATTTTTCGTATTTTGGCGAGTTAGCTCAACGAAATTTCCTGAAAGTTGATTTGTTAAGTATCTGGCCCCCTCAGAGTACAGTCTACATCATGTTACTGATTAGGAACTTTTTAGGCCCACGTAGATGCCGTCAAAAGCTACGACGTCTCGGTGTTTGGTGCGGGAATTTCAGAGAAATGTGGCCACTCGCATTTACTTTCTGCGCGTTTAGTCGCTTACCAAGCGACTCCTCGCGGCCAGCTTGGCAACTTTAGTACTAAGAAAGAGTGAATTATTGGTAAAAAATAATCGTTTTTTTTCTTTAGTGTCCATTTCAAGAAGCCCAGGTGGTCGAATCCATCCACAGTCCTCTACGAGGGCGTCTCCCATAGACCGAGTCGCCTGGGGACGTGAAACCCCATAAACAAAATCCACGAAACCTTCAATGTCATGAATTTATTCCAAGCGAAAGCGAACTCATGAACCTCTAGATTTAGACATCAGTCTGTCTTCAGTTTGCATTCATTCACTAGCGGTATCTTCTCTGCCATATCCAACACCACCTCCTAGAGAAGCAGCAGCTTCATTAACCAGCACGGCTGCAAACAATAAAGAAAAATTAATTTTATGTTGTCAGTTTAAACCTCATAGTTATAGGGCTGCCACTGTAGTAGCAGCAGGCAAATTAAAATAGCTTTCCTTGTGGAGCGGAGAGAGATTTGGCATTTATTCATTGCGTCATCAAAAAAATCATCTCCATGCACGGCCAAATTTTAAGAGCATCCACCAGGTTTGATAGATCATAATGAAAACACAATGTATTTTAGCTTACGCAAATGTCATTCAATGGCAGCTGCACTTTTCATAACACTCTGAATAAACCAGCTTCCGATATTCGCTTTCTTCATCGATTTATACCGATTTTTTGTCTTGCAACTTGTCAAACGCATTATAAGGATATCAGCTTTTAGTTATGCTTGTGGTGTACTTGTCATTATTAGCCATTGCTATATGAATGTTTTACCAGGCACAATAAACGATATTTATTTTCTTTTCCCGCTCCCTACGCTTCTTTGTGATCACTCAAATAGTATACAACACATCAGGTCAAGTAATAAATAGGTGATATCACAGATTGTTTTTGTACACAATAATAAATTGGGAGGCAAAGAAATTCACATGCAAAGCATAGCTAGTTTACGGAAACTGAAGGGAAAACGAAAAACATGAGAGCATTTCTGAATCGGAAAGCATAAGCCGAAATTTTTGGGAGCTTCGCACCAGCCAGTCTAGTTGATTGTACATTCTTGGTGTTTGAGACGAGCAAAAATCTGAACAACGTCTTGTATCATTTCACAGAAACACGAATATACCAGTTGCCGTTCATTGCATGTAGATGGCACCAACATATATCAATGACCCGATAATATGAGCGTGCCGAGGATTCCATCGCCAACATAACAAACACATGAGTGCGTGAGTGCAGACGCTGTCACAAAGTTGGGTAGAAAGCGAGGATTTTTTTTTCCATAGAGCACATGACCATTATATTATTTCTGCATAGACAACATCACGTGCTAATTAACATTATGCGAGCAATATTCACGCTTACCTAATGCGACGGCCACCCACACAAGGGCGTTGACTCCAGCCAGACCGTTCATGCTGAATTGGCTGCAAATATACATGGTATAATGGCTTCAGTAAGACACCAAAGCACTTTTCCCCTATCATCTCTCTGCATAATAATCACTGGGCTTAGCCTTTTTCCCCTTAGTGCTTAGCAGTGGTGAAGCGTTGTATTTACTTCAGTGAAATTTCGTAGCGCTAAACTTTGTTCGAGAAACATCATTTGGTTGCCAGCGTTAGTTCTAGGTAGGAAAGTTATTGTAGATTGATGCACCGGCGCCATTATGAAGTATTTAGACTTATGTTGTTAATATCATTATATATTGACATAAACAGAGTGTACTGTAGCACACACATCTTCTCGGCTGCGCTATGATCAGCCGAGGTAAGAGGAGTCACATGCAATCTAAATGCAGTACGCTGATAAGAAGGAAACTAAGATGCTCTTTCGATGCCTTTTCAGTTTCCAAGTCTGGCACGAAAAGCAGCAAATTGAACTGTGTCATATATCTGCCAGACAGTTGGTTCACAATTATCTCTGTTCAAATGCTACTGGTTTTAATGGATGCCATCAGACAAATCTTGCGTAAGTTGACAATTATTCAAACATAATTTTTGAAGCTGTGGTGCAGAGCATTCATATATCTTTTATTAATTGTGTTTCACGAAGAATAGGGTCTCGAATGTGTATTCAGGCACAGCCATTTGGTGACGAGTGGGCATGGCTATTTTGCAGAAGAAAGCCAAATCACAAGGTCAACTCGAGAATGATGGTACCAGTGGATAAAATGTTATTATTTTTACTCATGAACACTGCCTACGTTCAGGAAGCTTTTTTTTTATTAAGCTAGCTGGGAAAACGCCGATTATAAAGAGTGTCTTGTGAGACCACCTGAAGCCTTCGGTGTGTGCGCTCCGGCGAATGGGGGCTTCGAGCAAGGAGCGGCGACAGTTCTTGAGTAAATTAACAGTATTAATGTGTTCAACGGTGCAATTTAACCTCCAAGGTATTAGTATCAAATAACTTCCGAGCAGCACGCCATCAGCGCATGCCCTATAAGATGAAATGGAATGCTTTAGAATATCGTTAGACATAAACGACCGTTTCTTGAAAGAAGTATTCTGTCGATAATAACGCTACAGAATATAAATAACTCAGCTATTGTGACAATGAGAAACCTCTCTTGCCGAAATAAAGGTTTTGAATCTTACCTAAAACATGCATTTCAGGCGGATCTAACATTATGTCAAAGCATACTCACCAAGGTATGTTGTTGAAGAGAAAATTGATGGTTTCTGTACAATCCTGTCCGTACCTGCAGCGCTTATATTGCCACGTGCGTTTCTTTATCACTTTTGCAGTATTCGGTTTTCGGCCACAAAGACTGTCGGCAACGCTCAGCGCGAACCGCGCCTCATTGTTCGAGAACCTTCGCGATCATTGTAGATCGTTTTGTTAAGATAGCGTGCAAGACGCGCACAGTCGAGCTTATTCTAGAATTTGCAGGACACCCAGCAATAACGCTGGAATATTCGACGGCACATGTTTAAATGCCGACGCGCTTCACCGCTTGTCAGTAGATCGAAGGACGACGCCCTGTTCGCCGCTATCTTTGTACAGCGTGTATTGCTGTAGTTCGAGTTCTCTATTTCCGGCCACAAGTTCGGCCAAATAAACAGTTTCATCCTGCAAACGCTGACTGCTGTCTTCGTCGACGTCACGACCACGTGACATCTGGTGGAGGTGCTGCTTCTTCCATGATCCGGACGCCCCCGCGAAGCGCTGACCCAAGCCCAAGCCGCGAGGAGGACGACAGCAAAGAAACCCCGGATCGTCGAACAAGCCGCAGGCAGAAGGGACTGCAGCCAGAGCACGGGCTCCTTCCCGAACAAACCAGGCAGCCCAAGGTCCCAACGCCCACCGCAGCGACGATGACCGACCCCGTGCAGCCTGCGCCAATCCTACTCTGGCAGCCCAAGGAGCCGCCAACCTTCCGCGGGTCGTCATTCGAAGACCCGGACACCTGGCTCGAGACTTTCGAAAGGGTCTCAAAATTTAACAACTGGGACTCTGAGGACAAGCTGCGGCACGTTTACTTTTACCTTGAAGACGCAGCAAGGACCTGGTTCGAGAGCCGGGAGTCCACTCTTCGAACTTGGGACGCCTTTCGGAGCGCTTTCCTGCAGACGTTTGCAAGCGTCGTCAGAAAAGAAAGGGCCGCAGCCTTGCTGGAGACACGGGTGCAACTACCAAACGAAAGCGTGGCCATCTTCGCAGAGGAAATGACCCGACTGTTTCGCCAAGCTGACGCTGCCATGCCCGAGGACACGAAAGTCCGCTTCCTCATGCGAGGGGTAAGGCAAGAGCTCTTCGCTGGGCTGATACGGAACCCACCCTCGACGGTCCAAGAATTCGTCTCCGAGGCCACCCCTATTGAGAAGACGCTGGAAATGCGTAACCGCCAATATAATCGCCGATTGATTCAAGACAGCCCAGCTGTTCATGCCCTCGGCTCCGACGACCTGCGTGAAACGATCAGAGCGATCGTGCGGGAGGAGCTTCGCAAGCTCTTACCTTCGGCGCAGCCTCAAGTGGACTTGATCGCAGATGTCGTTCGATCAGAAATCCAGCAGTCCCCGGGCAACCTTGAACCGCCACTGCCTCAGCCGCAAGCCATGAGCTATGCTGCTGCAGCCCGACGCAACGCCGCCCCTCCTCGCCCGCGTCAAGACGCCGCGCCGCCGCAGCAGTTCCGACGTCAGGCACCGCCGCCACCACCATCGACGCCATACCGCCCGCCGACAGGACAACCATGCGCCCCTCGAAAGACCGACGTTTGGCGTGCCCCTGACAACCGACCTATCTGCTATCATTGCGGGGAAGCCGGCCACACATACCGCCGCTGCCAGTACCGACAGATGGGGCTTCGAGGATTCGCCGTCAACGCGCCGCGCCCGCAGCCAGGCGAACGGCCTCGGGACATCGACGACTACCTCACCGGAACACACTGGCAAGAACGACGACCTTCCCGCTCGCCCTCGCCCGGCCGCTACATGTCTCCACACCGCCGGCAGTACACTGGCCCAAACCGGGGCCGGTCACCTAGCCCGTATCCGGAAAACTAAGGGCAGCAACCGATGGAGGTGCGGTTGCTGTACGACGAACTACCGAAGATCCTCCGCCGCTGACGACGACGCCGCAACGAAATCTAAAGAACACGCCGCAAGATGAACGAAGCCCTGACGTCGAAACTTCATGGCCTGAGGAAGAACTGACGACGCCACGTCGAAGCAGCGGAACAAACCGACGCAGCCGTGACCCGACGCCGCGACCCAATTGCAACGCAAGATGACGAACTAGCGACCTCGACGTTCTCATTCACGGCCACAACGTCACCGCTCTCGTCGACACTGGAGCCGACTATTGCGTCATCAGTGGGCCTTTCGCCACGAAGTTGAAGAAAGTTAAGACTGCTTGGGAAGGCCCCTAAATCCGTACCGCTGGAGGCCATCTAATAACGCCGTCTGGAGTCTGCACAGCAAGAGTTACAATCAATAATCGCACGTATCCTGCGAGTTTCGTAATCTTGCAACACTGCTCCAGGGACGTCATACTTGGCATGGATTTCTTAAACCATCATGGCGCCGTCATTGACTTAAGAACCAAGTCGATAACCCTATCGTCGGACAAAACGACACCGCCGGATACGAATCCATGTCACCATGTCCTGAACGTGCTCGAGGATCAAGTTACCATCCCGCCTCGCTCCAGCATCATAATTCCCGTCAGCACCGAAAAAGCTGAAGACATCGAAGGTGTCATCGAGAGCGATCAGCGTTTGCTACTAGACCGCGACATTTGCGTTGCAAGGGGCATTGCTCGGTTGCATGAAGCAGTGCTGGGCAGTATTGAAGATACATGTATCTTAGATACTATCTTAGATACTCTTTGGGTATCTTGTATCTGTATCGCGATACGTCCAGCGAAACGGGTATCTGTATCTGTATTTCCGATACATTCAATAATGTATCGAGTATCTTAAGCTACAAGATACATCTATAGAAACACCCCCGAGCGAAACAGTAAACGTCAGCTGAACTCCGCTTCTCAAGCTGATACTGCTACCACTAAGCCACCAGAATAAAACCAGGCGACAGTGACATTCTATTATTTTTCCGCCAGAGTGCTTCAGCGAGCACATGCTATTAGGTTTACGCGTCCTCATTGGTGGGGCAGAGTCACGTGATGGCACTCGGGCCATCTCGACGAAAACTACTGAAAACGACCTTTTGTTTTCTCGATGTTTACTTTCTTTGTAGTTGTGTCAGTGTTATGACATTTGTTCGTAGCCACGGTACTGTGTTGCGTACTCCAATGCGTGCGGCGTCTTCCGCTCAATTTCTGATGCCGCTGTAGTGTCGTTATGGAAGCTTGTATCGCGTGGTGCTTCGTTTGCAGTCTGAAGGATGCAAGAATGGGGTTGCTTTGCGTCTCGCTGCTTTCACACATCAGCGATTAGCGATATCTCGTGGATGTAAGCTTCACTTACGTACGACGAGATTCACTTATATGCAAATGAGATGATAAGAACCGTTGCACCCCCGTCACCCGTTGCCGATGCTAGATGCAGTAGAACGAGCATTTACGAAACAGAAGATATTTTGGCGTACTGTATCTTTGTGCTTCCTGCCGAATTATTCAAGAAGTTATTATAATGAAAATTTGACCGGTAGCACAGTGCTCTCTTTGCTGTCCTCCGTTTGCATTACATGGGCTTCTGTATAGTTTTTGCCCACCAGTTTACTGTAATATGTCATTTGTGACCTGGTCCTAAATTCCTTCTCTGCTTTACTTTTATTTTTGAACTGCCTGCGTCGTTGCTACTATTCACATATATATATTCCATGTGAGTTTACTGTTACGTAAAGGTGATGATGAGGACAAAGGTAGAATAATCTGAGTCTGCCTATAGTATACCGTAACAAAAATTCTGCTTACAATTTAATAAAATAGCGAAATTGAGTTTGCAATATAATAAATGAAATTATAAAAAAAATCAAAAATGTTAGGAAGGCGATTTAAGAAACGTAATACCAAGTACTCTGTTTTTCGCATGAGCGTCCCCACGAGCCGTTTCATGCTATTTTTCATAGGCACTGAGTTTTTTCTTGTCTCGTCTTAAAATCTAAGTTGACGATACATCATGCTCTATCGTCATACTTTTTAGGGGTGCCGCCTGTATCGTGTTTATACAGAGTTCTTCACGTAATTGCAAACAAATATTTACAAAGAAGTGGTTAACCTCAACTGAATAAAACCAACGACGTGGTTTATCGTGATGTGGTAAACCATGTCGTATTTTTATATATCGCTTACTTTGGTAATTCACTGAGATGAATTAAGCAACATGTATATATTCACTTTAGGGCCAAGTGCGTTTCGTTACTTTGTAGAGCACATTCCAAAACGACCGATCCAACTTTTTAGGAAACGTACAGGGTGGCGGGGGGTGGAAAGAATCGCGAACAGTGCGGCGTCTACATTTTCCACTGTTTCGCATTTCTTTTCAAGCGATTGTAGCCTGGATGGTAATAAAAGCCAATAGAGTCTTCCTTTATGCAATCAAGAACCATTCTAGCATCTTTTTATTGTCACCAAGGTCGCAGCGTGAGGAAAACAGCGCGCAGCGCTCTTCAAATTTCTTTCCATTCCCACTGTACGTAGTGACCTCTTCCGGCGTTTAAAGAAAGCCGGAGAAATATTACCGCGTTACTGCCTTCGTGCGCTACTAAGTTTTATCTAGGGACCTTATGCGCTACCGTACTAGGGTGGCTGGAATAACCGTACTGCAGCGCTCTCAAACGTGCGTCGAGCGCAACGACCGGCGAGTGGACCGCGGCAAAATGAGCGGCCGCTGCTCTAAGCATCGGCTCCACAGTGCGTCCGCATTTCTGACTGCCGCATACATCAAGTAAACGTCATCATCCCTGAGAAGCGATAGGCTCACGGTTCGCGCGCCGGTTGTTTCGGTGGAAGCACGTTTGAGAGCGCTGGCGTACGGTAGCGCATGAGTGCAGTCACGTGGTTTGATTTCAATCACCACGCAGCATGTACGTCCCCAAAAAAGTTTTATCGGTCGTTTTTAAATGCGCTCTATTACGTGACGAAGCGCACTTGGCCCTAAAAGAGAATATTGAAAATGTTGCATAATTGCCGTTAGTTAATTAACCAATTCAGCGCAATATAAAAATACTACAACGAGCGCCACATGGTGGTAGACCATGTGCTGTCGGTTTCATTCAGTCGCTGTTAACCACTTATTTTTTAAATATTTGGTCCTGCTTACGTCAAGCGTGTATACTTATTCACTTTGATTGTTTAATACGGAACCGCTCTGCTATTTCGCTTATATTCGTTTTCCTTGTTTAGGTCACCGTAATTTTTTTTGCTTTTTTTTTTACTTTTAGAAATCAGCAGGTAGCAGAGTTAGAAGTGGCAATAATGTGAATAGCAGTGATATCCTGCGACGCTTTGTGTCGGTATACTATACGTTTCTGGGTGGCCCAACTCCTCTCAGAGAAGAAATGGTACAAGATTGCACGTTAGTGAATATGTTGCTAACGAACGCTTTACGCCAGCTGATAAGTAGAATATGAAAACTCATTGCAGTTTTATGTCCTCAATGAATTTTGAGCGCTGACTCTAGTTATCGTATTCAAACGATGCATCACAATATCGCTACCAGCGTTGCTGCTCTACATCTGTCGGGTGATACGGTATTGCGAAAACGGTAATACGCTTACGGACAAGGTAAGACTGCACAGCGGCAATCGCGACATCGTGCGGGGGCTTCTTAATGGTGTTCTTGCAAATATATGGCAACGCGCTAGCTGATCGCCAAGTAGAGCAGCGACACCCATCAATTACAAAAGTGTCAAGCAAAAACCACTGACAGCGCAGTTTATAAGGAGCTGTTATGTTAAGCAGCCAAACAAATGTGAATAAGTTGTTTCGGAATGAAACTAGTATACTTTCAGCAAGAAGGATAGAACTTTCGAGTTACAAACAGGCATTTCAATAAAATTATACAGAGTTGGTCGCATTAAGAAATTTTCCAGTAAACACTTTTGTAAATAGGTCTTTTCTGCTTCATTATATCGATCTATAATAGCAAATTTGCAAATGTATCGAAGTATCGTAAGATACAATTGGGAAGTATCGTATCGGATACAATTATTGCGCTAGTATCTTGTATCTGCATCTCCAATACTTCTTGCCCGAGTATCTTGCATCGTATCGCGATACAATTTCAAAGTATCTTTGCCCAGCCCTGGCATGAAGGAAAAGGAAGCGTGATGCTAACGAACTTCAGCCAAGAATACAGACACCTGAGCAGGGGCACGACGATTGCATACATCGAAGAAAACTTGGCCGTCAGCGATGCGTTTGCCTTTTCAGATCATGACGAAGCTACGACGACTACCCCAACACCTGAGCCACCCTTCGACGTGAACCCAAGTCTTCCCGCTCGCCAACAGCAACAGCTTCGATGCATTCTGCAGAAAAACAAGGACTGTTTCTCGTCGTCATCGCGGGTCCGACAAACGCCCCTTACTAAGCACCGCATTATAACAGAAGAAAATGCTCGACCACTCCGTCAGAGTCCCTACCGGGCTTCGACACGGGAACGGGAGGCCGTGAAGAAACAGGTGGACGAAATGCTACGCGACGACATCATCCAGCCGTCGAAGAGTCCGTGGGCATCCCCCGTGGTGCTAGTGAAGAAGAAGGATGGGACTCTCCGTTTTTGAGTCGGTTATCGTCGCCTGAACAAAGTCACGAAGAAGGAAGTGTATCCCCTTCCCCGGATAGACGACACCCTGGATCGATTACACAACGCAAAGTACTTTTCGTCGATGGACCTCAAGACCGGTTACTGGCAAATAGAAGTCGACGAGAGAGACCGAGAAAAGACTGCCTTTATAACGCCAGAAGGCCTGTTTGAGTTCAAGGTCATGCCTTTTGGTCTTTGCTCGGCACCTGCGACGTTTCAACGGGTTACGGATACAGTACTGACCGGCTTGAAGTGGCAGACATGTCTCGTGTACTTGGACGACGTCGTTGTGTTTTCCTCAAACTTCGACGAACACCTTCGGCGCCTTGAAGCTGTACTTCAAGCAATCAAGACCTCCGGACTCACTTTGAAGCCTGAAAAGTGCCGCTTCGCGTACGAGGAGCTCTTGTTCTTGGGTCATGTGATCAGCAAGGATGGTGTTCGCCCGGACCCGCGGAAAACAGCTGCCATCGCTGACTTCCCCACGCCCACCGACAAGAAGTCCGTACGCCGCTTTCTCGGCTTGTGCGCCTATTACAGACGTTTCGTCAAAGAATTTTCACGGATCGCCGAGCCACTGACGCAACTCACGAAGGCCGACGTCGAAGTCAGGTGGGAAACGTCGCAAGTTCAGGCATTTCAAGAATTGAAACGACGCCTGCAGACGCCTCCGATACTTGCGCATTTCGACGAGCACGCCGATACGGAAACCCACACCGACGCAAGCAGCGTAGGACTCGGCGCCGTCCTTGTGCAGAAGACCGACGGATTGGAAAGGGTCATCAGTTATACTAGCCGGTCGCTATCAAAGGCAGAAATCAACTATTCCACAACAGAAAAGGAGTGCCTGGCCATCATCTGGGCTGCATCGAAGTTTCGCCCCTACATCTACGGCCGACCCTTCAAAGTTGTGAGCGACCACCACGCCTTGTGTTGGCTAGCCAACTTGAAGGACCCTTCAGGTCGCCTCGCGCGGTGGAGCCTAAGACTTCAAGAATTCGACATTACCGTCGTTTACAAGTCCGGAAGAAAACACTCCGACGCCGACTGCTTGTCTCGTGCCCCCGTCGACGCACCGCCGCAGGACGACCACGATGATGACTGCTTCTTGGGAACCATAAGTGCCGACGACTTCGCTGAAAGACAGCAAGCCGACCCGGAACTCAGGGGCCTTGTGGAATACCTCAAGGGCAGGACCGCCGTTGTTCCAAAAGTATTCAGTCGGGGATTGGCGTCATTTCTCTTGAAAAACGACGTCCTCGTAAAAAAGAACTTCTCTCCGGCCCGGGCCGACTACCTCATCGTTGTTCCTTCGGCACTGCGACCAGAGGTTCTGCAGGCCCTGCACGACGACCCGAAGGCTGGCCACCTCGGCTTTTCCCGCACGCTCGCGAGGATACAGGAAAAATACTACTGGCCACGCCTTCCTGCCGACGTCGCCCACTACGTTAAGACTTGCCGAGATTGCCAGCGACGGAAGACACCGCCGACTAGGCCAGCGGGACTTCTGCAGCCAATCGAACCACCTCACCGGCCGTTCCAGCAAATCGGGATGGACCTACTGGGGCCGTTCCCGACGTCGACTTCCGGCAACAAGTGGATCGTCGTAGCAACTGACTACCTCACCCGTTACGCCGAGACAAAGGCCTTGCCCAAAGGCAGTGCCGCCGAGGTAGCCAATTCTTCGTGGAGCACATCGTCTTGCGTCATGGCGCCCCAGAGGTCCTCATAACAGATAGAGGTACCGCCTTTACTGCGGACCTAACTCAGGCGATCTTCAAGTACAGCGAGACGAGCCACCGCCGCACCACCGCCTACCACCCACAGACCAATGGCCTCACAGAGCGTCTAAATAAGACCATCGCCGACATGCTGGCCATGTACGTCGACGTTGAGCACAAGACGTGGGACGCCGTCCTTCCGTACGTGACCTTCGCTTACAACACGGCCGTCCAAGGAACGACGCAGATGACGCCGTACAAGTTGGTCTACGGAAGAAGCCCGGCGACGACGCTCGACGCCATGCTACCCAACGTCACCGACGAATACAATCTCGACGCCGCCGCTTACTTACAGCGCGCCGAAGAAGCACGACAGCTCGCCCGCCTACGGATCAAGAACCAGCAGACGAGTGACAGCCGCCGCTACAACCTTCGACGACGCCACATGGAATACCAACCCGGTGACCGTGTATGGGTATGGACGCCAATACGCCGACGGGGACTCAGTGAGAAGCTTCTTCGACGATACTTCGGACCGTACAGGGTACTTCGACGCCTCGGCGCACTCGACTACGAGGTTGTTCCTGACGGCATTACGAACTCTCAGCGGCGCCGCGCACGACCTGAAGTCGTCCATGTCGTGCGCCTCGAACCATATTACGCACGTTAGCGAATCTGAGAACTGTCATTTTGCTTTATTATTGTGCTTTCTTTCTTGTGCTTACTGTTTATATTACTTTGTTGCTTTATTCTTGTTATTTATTGTTGCATGCATTGGCCTGTTCTGTTTAAAGCATCGGGACGATGCTTTTTCAGAGGGGGGCATTGCCACGTGCGTTTCTTTATCACTTTTGCTGTATTCGGTTTTCGGCCACAAAGACTGTCGGCAACGCTCATCGCGAACCGCGCCTCATTGTTCGAGAACCTTCGCGATCATTGTAGATCGTTTTGTTAAGATAGCGCGCAAGACGCGCACACTCGAGCTTATTCTAGAATTTGCAGGACAGCCAGCAATAACGCTGGAATATTCGACGGCACATGTTTAAATGCCGACGCGCTTCACCGCTTGTCAGTGGATCGACGGACGACGCCCTGTTCGCCGCTATCTTTGTACAGCGTGTATTGCTGTAGTTCTAGTTCTCATTTTCCGGCCACAAGTTCGGCCAAATAAACAGTTTCATCCTGCAAACGCTGACTGCTGTCTTCGCCGATGTCACGACCACGTGACATCTGGTGGAGGTGCTGCTTCTTCCATGATCCGGACGCCCCCGCGAAGCGCTGACCCAAGCCCAAGCCGCGAGGAGGACGACAGCAAAGAAAACCCGGATCGTCGAACAAGCCGCAGGCAGAAGGGACTGCAGCCAGAGCACGGGCTCCTTCCCGAACAAACCAGGCAGCCCAAGGTCCCAACACCCACCGCAGCGACGATGACCGACCCCGAGTTCGAGTTCTCATTTTCCGGCCAGAAGTTCGGCCAAATAAACAGTTTCATCCTGCAAACGCTGACTGCTGTCTTCGTCGACGTCACGACCACGTGACAATATACTACCTCTAGCCATCGGCATATGCCACGTGAGGAGGTAGTAAGAGAAGGAAATTGTCCAATTTTGTAGAAAGCAGAATGACAGGTAATTTTGTCGCCGGAAATGTTTAGCTGCAGCACAATCACAAAAGTGGGCGCATTATTGAGCACGTGGTTATGATTTGAATACCCAATTATGGCCTGATAGTAAAGAAGAGCGGATTGCGGCAACACAAAATGTGCTTTTTCTTTCTACAGTTTTATAAAACATTGTGGACCATTTGAACGAGAACTTCATAATCCTACTAGCACACTGCTTAATAGTGATATTTATTTTAATAACGCCATGTTCTGGGAACTCTATCTAAGAGTTCGGACATAAATCAAGTTTTCATTAGAGATCTCCTGGCGTTTGAACAGCACCAATCAGATACACCTTTGATTATAAGAATTGAAATGTTGTGGACGCTGAGTGCCTTCGTGTGTATCAAGTTAAATGTATCAAGTTAATGCAAAGAATCACGATGCAATAAAGTGAAGCAGGACATCTCGGTAGACATCTGGGAAGCAAGATCACTGCAGACTGTTATCAACGGGATAAAGCGGTTCAAAGCGGAAGACGAGGCAACAAGTGCTGTTTCGAACTTCTCTTAAAGGGCCCCTAAACAACCTCTGAAAATAGAAACAATGAGCGCGTTATTCTCTCCTGGCGTCCCCCGTCTTGTCTTCACAATTCGTGAGGCCAGGAATTTTTTCGCATGGCATCATGAGAAAATACGTTTTGAAATGGCCCATATACGAGGGATATCAGCTCCGAATTATCTGCTAATCAGTCTTGTGCAATCGCACGCCCGTCCTCCTTTGTGTCGCGTAATTATCGTGCGCGATCTACCGATCTCACTTTGTTTTGTGCGCTTTCGACTGCGTAAGCGTAGATAACAGCCTGAAGTAAAAAAGAACAAAATCCTAATAGGCGCAGCGTTTATTGCTTACATTGTCCACTCATTTTGTGACAAAATAAGTGGCGAGAAGGAGATAGCGACTGTTGAAAGGGTAGTGAAGATCAGAAAGGAAACACTTTCTCGTCTTTAAAGTCGAGGTGGTTTAGGGGCTCTTTAACCTTCAAAGTGCGCCCAGTGTGTGGCCAAATATTTGCAACCAATCAGTCAATAAGTCAATGAATGAATGAATGAATGAATGAATGAATGAATGAATCAATCAATCAATCAATCAATCAATCAATCACAGCAACTTTATTTTCACCGGAACCTAAAAGAAAAAAAACATTTGCGGCCAAAAAAAGGCCCTGGGATAAAGCTGAGCAATGACAGCCTGGCAAAGCCCAGCAACCCATGGATGGCGACATGGTACAGCACTTCACCTGAAGAGTAAAAAAAAGGAAAAAAGAAATGAAGGCAAAAAAACGAAAAGAGTCACAAAGGGAATTCATGAAAACAGTTTCTTAGCAGTTGCACATTGGCGCCGTACATTAGAAACCGTCAGCTTCTATATGGAATTTGTTGCAATTATATCTGGATTAGGCAGCGCAATAAAAAAAGACATTCAGCACTTATAAAAAACACACACAGGGAGTGCTGCAGCTACGTCGTAGTAGAAGAAGAAGACGGTCGACGAATAATGACACGTATCCTGTGTGCTCGTGAGGCTGGATTGTCCCCTGCTATGAACCACGTTCGGTCACTCAGTTTGTCGCGAATGTTACTCGTAAATCTTCACTACACAAGTCAGTGTCACGAAGCGACGTGTAATATCACTGTGTTCACATTGTCTAACAGAATCGTCTTTTACAGAGAGTACAAGGTATCTGGAACATGCCAAACATACATTGAACATTATATACGCACCCTATATCGTCGAATGTACTGTAGAACATAGTGATATCGGCAGTTAGCTGTCATTGTTTACATAACAGTTGCACGTTCTACTCTCGAAAGCCTGTAAAGTAGGCCTGTTTTCCTGACATTATTACACCCCACATTGGTACACAGGGTGCTTTTCTCCTGGACACATAGACAGGGCTCTCTCCATGGTAAGGAACATGCTACTGGGGCAGCTCGAGAACTCAAAGAACAGGTGATATTGAAGAGCTGTCCTACTCAGACGACGCACCAGCAGCTCAATTGAACTACACCGAAATGCTGCAACATTACAGGCAAAGCCAGACCTACTTCCCATCACTACATAAGCCACTCAACCTTCAGAATATTTCATTCCCGTCTCTTTTCTTCCTTCACCTCATTCACCGAGACAAATATCCCTCATACAGCCCCTACAGTGGAGTGAAGTCACAGTGTATCACCGCCCCTTGGAATGTTCACACCCACCTGGCTACATTCCTCCTGGGAGACTGCGCTCACCAGCATTTACATGCCACGCTCATGGCCCGCTCGTGGCCATTTCGCTAGCTAGATATATACCAAAAAAAGTCACAGTTTCGCCGCAACGGCGAATCGATGAATGCGATGGCAATAAATTCGAATGTAACGCGACGAACGGAAAGCAGCTCGAAATTTCCAGCGCGTCGCTCGAGCCCAAAGACGCACGAAAAGAACGCACACCGGACGAGCGTGAACTATCATGAGTCACAGCTCGACACTTGAGTTTCGCCGTAACGGTGAAGCAATGAATGCGATGGCAATAAATTGGAATGTAACGCGAAGAACGGAAAGCAGCTCGAAATTGCCAGTGCGTCGCTCGAGCCCAAAGACGCACGAAAAGAACGCACACCGGACGAGCGTGAACTATCATGAGTCACTGCTCGACACTTGAGTTTCGCCGTAACGGTGAAGCAATGAATGCGATGGCAATAAATTCGAATGTAACGCGACGAACGGAAAGCAGCTCGAAATTTCCAGCGCGTCGCTCGAGCCCAAAGGACGCACGAAAAGAACGCACACCGGACGAGCGCGAACTATCATGAGTCACAGCTCGACACTAGACTTTCGCCGTAACGGCGAAGCAATGAATGCGATGGCAATAAATTGGAATTTAACGCGAAGAACGGAAAGCAGCTCGAAATTGCCAGCGCGTCGCTCGAGCCCAAAGACGCACGAAAAGAACGCACACCGGACGAGCGTGAACTATCATGAGTCACAGCTCGACACTTGAGTTTCGCCGTAACGGTGAAGCAATGAATGCGATGGCAATAAATTCGAATGTAACGCGACGAACGGAAAGCAGCTCGAAATTTCCAGCGCGTCGCTCGAGCCCAAAGACGCACGAAAAGAACGCACACCGGACGAGCGTGAACTATCATGAGTCACAGCTCGACACTTGAGTTTCGCCGTAACGGTGAAGCAATGAATGCGATGGCAATAAATTCGAATGTAACGCGACGAACGGAAAGCAGCTCGAAATTTCCAGCGCGTCGCTCGAGCCCAAAGGACGCACTAAAAGAACGCACACCGGACGAGCGCGAACTATCATGAGTCACAGCTCGACACTAGACTTTCGCCGTAACGGCGAAGCAATGAATGCGATGGCAATAAATTGGAATTTAACGCGAAGAACGGAAAGCAGCTCGAAATTGCCAGCGCGTCGCTCGAGCCCAAAGGACGCACGAAAAGAACGCCCACTGGACGAGCGCGAACTATCATGCGTCACAGCTCGACACTTGAAGCGCACTGCTCGCTAGCTTGATATATACCAAAAATGATACGGCGTGGCAAGAGTGTATGACGAACATATATGACAGGTCATATAACATGCAAATCATGATGTGCAGATCGTGAACGGCAGGATTTACATGACATAGTCTTGGGGCGCGAGCGGCCATTTAAATAAATGGACATGTAAAAAAAATGGTAATGCAGGACATTTTTGTATCACACGTGGAGACCAAAAATCATGATTGAATGTCACGTAGAAGGCATGATTTCCATGTCCCCCTCATGTTGCGCTCGCAGCCGTTTCACTCATTATATATATATATATATATATATATATATATATATATATATATATATATATATATATATATATATATATATATATATATATATATATATATATGACGCAGGACGACCGGACCAGAGAACGCCAGCAGAACCGTTTATTCCAGTGTCTGCCTCGGCACAGAACCACGAAGAAGAAGAAGAACAGGGATGATGATGGCTATGTACAAATGAGAACGATGAAGTGCATTAAATGTGCTTATACTAATTTCCCCCTCTTGGAAGCGGCCGGCCTGGCCGCAACTCAACGATCGACTGAACGAGTAAGGAATGTCTTCACGCGGGAGACGTGAACAACCTATGTGCTACGACGACGGTGGTCAGTGACGGACTGAAGCGGGGTGATGAGATAGTTCACTGGGGAAGTTTGCCGTAGAACGGTGTAGGGGCCAATGTACCGGTGAAGAAATTTGTCGCAAAGTCCAGGAGTTTGAACCGGGGTCCATAGTGAGACCTTATCGCCTGGATAAAAGGCCACGTCACGTCGTTTACTGTCACAGCGACGTTTTCGTTCCTCTTGTGCAGCTTCCGTGTTTAGACGAGCAATTTCACGGCAATGCGCGACTCGAGCTGCAAACTCTTCTGGTAGGGAAGTAATGGACGGAGCAGGGGCAAAAAAGATTGCCGTGTCGAAGACGCAGGAGGCAGTCCGTGCATACACTAGGAAGAAAGGACTGTAGCCAGTAGATCGTTCTGTCGCAGTATTGTAAGCGAATGTGACGAATGGCAAAATGTTGTCCCAGTTTTTGTGGTCAGGCTGTAAGTACATGGAAATCATGTCGGAGAGCGTTCGGTGGAAGCCCTCAGTAAGGCCGTTCGTCTGCGGGTGGTATGTAGACGTGATTTTATGCACAGTATTACTCGCCCGCAGGACATCGTCGAGGACCTGCGAAATGAAGGCTTTACCATGGTCACACAAAAGAACGCGAGGAGCTCCATGGCGCAAGACGATAGAGTTCAAGAAAAAGCTGGCGATTTCTGTAGCGGTGCCAGAATGAAGAGGCGCAGTCTCGGCGTATCTTGTTAAATGGTCGACTGCAATGACGATCCAACGGTGACCGGAAGGCGTCAACGGCAAGGGACCATACAAGTCAATTCCGACAAGTTCAAAAGGTGAGGTCGGACAGGGTATTGGCTGAAGGAAACCGGTGGGAGGGGATGTGGATCGCTTACGGTGCTGACACGACGAGCACGAGCCCACGTATTTCGCAACCGTTGTGGATAAGCCAGGCCAGAAGCAGCGGGTCTTGATGCGGTCGTAGGTCTTGTGGAAGCCTAGGTGGCCAGCAGCAATGTCGTCGTGAAATGCTTCTAAAACACGAAGACGAAGGCACCGGGGAAGGACTGGCACCCACTTGTTACCCGTGGGATGATAAATGTAGCGATGAAGCACCCCATCTTGTAGGCGAAATTGTCGAAGCTGGCGTCGCAAGCGGCTGTTGGGTGGTTTAGTGATGCCGCGAAGGCGATCACTGAAAGTTCGACAGTAGGAGTCTGCCAGCTGAAGTGAGCGGAAATCGGGGCGCGAATCAAGTTGTATTGGATCCACTGAGGTAATCGAGAGCTGGTGTATATATATATATATATATATATATATATATATATATATATATATATATATATATATATATATGTGTGTGTGTGGCATGGCATGAGTGTGGGGAACATGAATGACAGGTCGTGAATTGGTTTTACATTTCAGTACCATGTTATACAGGGCGTTCAAAGTTAAGCTTTATGCTTATGTTAAAACTCAGCACTAGAAATAACGTGAAAACCACCTCTGCAGATAAGTTTTGTATCCAGAGAGACACAAAGTGAAACAATAATTACCGCTGTCAGCCACCTAATTAAGTAAGATTGAATAATGAACTTTTTAATCAGCGCAGCAAGCGGGGATGTTTTTATTGAAAAGTTCGAGGGAGTCGTGTTCCTACGCAGTTCCACTTGGAAGAATTCTTGTAGCATGTCTGTGCCCCGAGATATGCCACTGCAAAGTTCAATTGCGGTTTGCATGATTACGCATGCAAGACAGAATCGGCAGAATGTTCCTCCCTGATGTGACGAGCCGTCATTGCTTGTTATCGCCAGCCAGTAGCAAAAGGGTAACCGTTATCATCTTTGCCTATGCCTTCAACCCGTTGTCAGATGAAACGCTGCTCGCAACTGCCGCGGCACTTCGGGGAGGAGCTTTGCGCCAGTGCTCACGGTCTTATATGCGTGATCATGCAAACCGCAATTAAACTTTGCAGTGGTATATCTCGGGGCACATACATGGTTGAACATTTGTTCCAAGTGGAATTGTGTAGAAACGCGACTGCCTCCAACTTTTCAATACAAACGTGCCCGCTTGCTGCACTGATTAAAAAGTTCATTATTCAATCTCAGTTAATTGGGTGGATGACACCGATAATTATCGCCTAACGTTTTGTCCCCCCGAATAAAAGACTGATCTGCAAAGGTGGTTTTCACCTACTTCCCAGTGCTGAATTTTAAGAAAACCATAAAACTTAATTTTGAACACCCTGTATACCAGAATATGCATGCATGCGTGCATGACAAACATACAATAGTGAATAGGTCATGATAGAATGATAGAAGCTTGAAAGACAAACACTACGGTGCATGCAGCTCTACGCTGACTGCTTCTTATCACATCGGTTCTCGCAGTGCGTGCTATCTGCCGGATTTATTTCTCGCGCTTTCCACAATGAGTGTTTCGTTAGAAGAAACGAAATATTTTTCGCGCCGCAAAGAGGCTTGTTTAACTTTCTACAAGCAAGTGTGCGAATCGCTATACAAATCGTGGTCAGTGCAATATTTCTCCATCGGCAAAATAAATATACATCGGACAAGGAAGCATGCAGCGCTTACACTTACTTTGTCTTTTAGATAAAGCCATGGCAACAGCACATGCGTATGTTTTGTATGTGTGACACCTTTTCACTAATCCGAAATGTTCCTGTCCAAAACCGGCCGCTCGGGTGTTTTGGCTTTCACTTCGCTTCACAAGTGGGAATGGGCATTTGTGGCGCATGCACACTCAAGATGGCAAGAGCCTGCAAAAATGACAGAGCGAAAGGAAAACCGCGTTCGCTCGCGTCGAACGCGTTCAGATTTCTCCTGCCCTCCTAGGATCCGCCTTCGCCACTTTTATAACGCATTCCATCTTGCCCGTTTCCTGAGGCTTTACTTTGGTAGAGAATTCAATTTATACGTGCAAAACAGGGTAAAGAGATGTTTTCACATTTTCAAGCCGTTGTTCCAGCACATAAATCGGAGAAACTACATGGGTTACCACGCCGGCAACGATGGCGACAAATTGGCCCAGCTCCGTAAAACTGAGGTATGTTCAGGCACCCCGACTCGCTGCTGCTGCGCCTTCTGCATTGCCAGTGTTCTCGACATTCTTAATCCTAACAGGGCTCTCGAATAATGCGTCCTTGTCGAGGTTGCGAGTTTTGTCGTGTGGCAAGGGTAATTTCCGATTGCGTCGATGGGAACCACCGCCGACTCCCTGGCCGCCATTTTCAATTTGCCCTCGGATATTTACATCATTAGGTTATTATGCTCTTGTAGCCAAAGTACAGTTTTTCCTGAAGCGGAAAAGCGTCCCGCTGTCGCATAGCGGAAAAAGTCGTCTCGGACCGATTTTTTCTAATCGAGCTAGCCGCGTGATTTTCTGGCCGCTTAGTCGACGAGGCGAGCGGATTGCTGGTGAGTTTTTCCCCTCTACCCAATTTCAAGACAAGTGTGAACGCGCCCTAAAGGTGTCCGCGAACCACAGACGTTCAGACACGCCGCATAAGTACCCAAATGGATTCTCGACGAACTCCTGTCGAAAACATTCCGAGGCTCCCGGGAAGCGCTCGTCTATACTGTAACCAACACTGCGACGGGAATTTTGGGCTTCCCGATAATGATGGTAAAGTGCTTGCAATTAGCGTCGTTCGCACGACCTTTGTCAGTCATTTTACTCCGACGGCAAGGATCGGAGTCGTGTTTCTGTTGCCGCTGGCCCTCTAGACGGAAGCGGCGTGATCACTTGTTCTCTCCGATGCGGCGCGAGGCCGTACACGCATGAGAAAGCGAGAGTTTCTCGTCACCTCGATATGGCGGAGCAACTAAAAATGCTAAAGGCACCTGCAGAACAATAAATTCAGTTGTGCTTAGCATCTATATTAGGTTTTATACTAGAAATAAACAACCAGTGTAATTTTCGGTAGATGCATTGTAATGTCCACAAAGTCTCCGCAGTCGTAATGGTGCACCTTTTTTGTGTATTCGTCGTTGTTTGTTTGTCATCGCTGATAAATCTGTTCTAGTACATCACTCAGGTGCGGTGCACCAATTCGTTGTACCGGAACTCATATCAAACTAAAAATAATTTTCAATGTCCTTTTCTACAATGGTTATGAAGGGGCATCACACTACACAGCAAATGTTTTCATTAAGATCAGGCGTGTCATATGAATTCCACATTCTGCTAAATTGACTATAACAACAGGCCTCATGGACTTGTGACGGGGGCAATCATCCACTCACATGACATCAAGCGGACAGCACGAAGCAATTTCCCTTGCCACCCCCTACATTAATTGCAAAAAAAAATTTGTTTGATTATATCAACCTGTCGCACGTAGAACGCAATATTTTCTGTTCTCGATACCTATCAGAGACAAGTTACATCAGCAGTAATCCGAAATCTCCGCATCAGCAGGCGCAGCCTCGTTTCTCTCTGGGAGGAAACCCAGAGGGAGAAAAGATAGCGATAGATAAATTCGCAAATGCCAGACATATTATTTACAGACTTTCCTGCCGGTAAAAATTATAAAGCGAACGCTACACAGAGGACACATTAGCGGATGCGTCGCTTTTATTCATGGTGATATTTGGATAGGATTTTCGTACTCATACAATAAAAACAAGAGGCGCGTGTAGACAACTAAGAATCATAGAATGCCTGGCATTTCCTATAGTGAATGCAGGTTAATACGATAAGATCGTAGGCATAAATGTAGGCTATATATTGATACCAGGCCCAAAAAAACGAGTCTCTCACCTCAGTACTTCAAAAAAAGCTTGTTCAGTTTGCTAAGCAGTAAATTCAAACTGTACAGGATCAAAATATCACCAAGAAGCTTGTCGTACAGCAGCATGGTTTGAAACAAAGAAGCAATATTTCAAAGATATCTAGGGACAAAGAAGGTATTCTTATGCTGAATGCGTTGCGCATGTTCTTTGCCATCTCCATTGAGGTGCTTACAATACAGCAGAAAAACACAACGCGTTTAAAATGTTCATAGCTCTAAATAAAGTCAATTTGCACACTAAAGCTCAGCATCCGGCGCTGATCTTTCGACGGTATTTACATGACATAAATCACGCCAATTGATGCTTTCCCTTTTAAAGACGATAGTCTTTCTTGGGGAACTTAAACGCAGAAATTTTGGTCTGTCTGTCTTTCTGTTTGTCGGCACGTCCCTCGATTCAGCCACTCGGCCAAAGTTGAACCCCTTGCACAAGGGCCAGCCATCGTGAACGGCTCACTAGGTTCATACTTGTCTACATGGTTGATCAAAAATCAAATATTACGCATATCTGAGGCGCAACATCACTAGATAAGTATTAGGTGGTGTGTTCCTTTAATAGAAAATACATAGATACGTAATTCTAGATACCCTAGTTTCTTAAGCTGCGCTGAAAATGCGACTGCGCCGAAACTTGGCTTCCACCGTGCCCTCTGCGCGAGCTCATTGTTGTGTTTCGGTTTCAGTTCAGTATTGTACTGTACGAGTGCCATGGGGCGCCGCTCTGGCATTCCTGCTTTACCCAGGCGACGTGAATATAAAAGAGTGTGTGGAGAGTACTCGTTGAGTGCGGACGTTTCTTCTGCTTCGGCGCTTCGCGCCAAACCGCGTGTTCGGGCTGGCTGGCGTCCCCGCCAGTCGCGTTGGTCACCGCCGGTCTTGCCTGCTGCTGCGCCGGGACTACCAGCCCGCAACACAGCATTCACGTTTCCCGACGTATTGCCAGATGGCGTTCATATCTCACGCAGCACATCTTCTATCGTCTTTACACGACATTTGCAGCGAAGCACGCAGATACGCGGCCAATTTTTTAGTCAGGCCATGGATTTTTTACTCTTGCGTAGAACTATGCCAGCATTATCCTGCCATAAACCTTCGGTAGCATATTCAGATTTTCTGCGCATTTCACAGTTTGACGTTTCTTCTTAATTGAGATGGCGAATTTGGAAGCAGCTGAGTTCCCTTTAGCGACTGCATCATGTTTACCCTTATGAACGGCTTTACACACTGGTATGCGCATTCACCCGACGCGGTGGTCGAGTGGTTATGGCGCTCGACTGCTGACCCGAAGGTCGCGGGATCGAATCCCGGCCGCGGCAGCTGCATTTTCGATGCAGGCGAAAAGGTTGGAGGCTCGTGTACTTAGATTTAGGTGCACGTAAGGAACCGCAGGTGGTCGAAATTTCCGGAGCCCTCCACTACGGCGTCTCTCGTAATCATACCGTGGTTATGGGTCGTTAAACCCGAGCTATTTTTATGGTATGCGCATTAGCCTATGCAAAAGATCAGACACGGTGACATATTGTGCAGCAGATTAGCAAAAATTATAACGAGAGAGAATATTTCTGTTCATAAAATGAAGTGATATATTCTAGCCTTATGTGACCACACCTTTGCTTATCTTTTTAATTTTTCCTGCATCCACATGCTGGGGCCTTTCCGCAAAGCACTGCTACTCACTTCATAAAGAAATTGGTGTCGACCTCAATCTTTGACTTAGATCCGCGACTTCGAGGTTTTCACGTGTATTCCTTTGGTTTAGTTTGTGTTTCTTAACTCCATGTTAACCGTAATTTTTAGGGTATTGTGTACCAAAACCACGATTGCATTCTGACAGAATCTGTAGTGGAGAGCTCCGGAAACGGCGACAACCTGAGATTTTTTAACGTGCACCTAGATCTAAGCACATGGACCTCTAGAAGTTTTCTTCCATCTAAATGCGGCCGCCGCGCGCCGGACTAGATACCGTGAGAGCTTGCAGTAGAGCAACGTAACCGCTAGACCATCACGACGGGTGTTTCGTGGCATTGCTATTCAGATATCAGAAGCCACGATTAAATAAGCGCATGATTCAGATCTGCTCCGCCAGGTGCCGGAACGATCCCACCTGCTGACAGAAAAGTGTGTGCTCTTTGAATGAACTCATTCTTGTCATTTTCATTAATTACCCTAACAGCTATTGGACCCTTGGGCGAATTTATGCTCCGTTATCATATGTACCTAATTAAGTATTAACTTTGAAAAGAACCATCGATTCCGAAAACCGGAAGAAAGTGTTCTACCGGAAGTGCTTGGGAGACAAGCAAGAGCGCCCCTCTTTCCTCGTAGCAAGGGAGTGCAAACTATGACATATTTATGATGCCTTGAGCTTCTTCGGAAAGAAAGGGAAATGCGAACAAACACTTTGGTATTACATATACTTTGTTCCACTAAAACACTTTCTCAACAACATAACCGCTATTGTATCTCGCGTGTTATAGAGCGACTTCCATGGCCTCATTTCGCAGCGTATGTTTTTTTTTACTGCGATAACTCTCCATTATGCATTGGTGTCAGACAAACGAAACATATTTGGTTCGTGGAGAAAGTTTGGCCGTGAACAATGATATGGCCACCGTGTCCACCGATCAAGACCGGGTGGTCTGCGAGGCCTGAGCCCTGTAGCCCGGAGGTGACGAAGGTGGTTTAATTGTAGACCTGGGCAAGTCTTCAGCGAGTGTGGCGCTGTCACATTGCGATTTGTGGTGGAACTGAATTGGCTTGATTCTCCTAAGGGGACGCGGTACTGTTGCGGCAAGAGAGGCCACAGATGGGGTGATCGCAACCATGAAACGAAGCTAATGCCAATGTCATATGGTTAGCATCAGTACGAATCTCCGAGCTGTAAGAGTTCGTGTACAATATTGTTTAGGTTCTAGTGTGGTTGAAATAATTCACCTATATAGTTAAAATTACGCGTTCTCTCGTATAATGTTGTTGTTTTAATTCGGCCCAATGACTGTTTAAAAGATGCTGGAAGCCGAAAGAACCGCCACATTTTCAAAATCCCCTCCCTATTTCCCACACTTGGGATCCGCCAGGGATCACAGTTCTGCTGTGTTCAGTCCCCAGGGATTGCAGGGGCGCAGCATGCAATTTTGTATAAAAAGCAGGGTCAGAACATTTCCTTTTTTCACATTCATGCACAATTGACCACGTATGCTACTTACTGTGTAGCGCAATTTAAATTTTCATTTGTATATACGCCTTCGACGCTTTTCAGCTATAATTTTTCTCTCACATGTTATTCACGCATATCCCTCCCCTCCACCTAAATACTGTATTTAAGATCATGTTACTCCTTCTCCGTTGCAACATACTTGGCTTGGTATGTTATTCCTTGTGTATTTTAAGAAATTCGCTACCTTTTGGTTGTAAACTTCCACAAAACACTTTACCTAATCGCACCAACTTGCTCTGTTAAGTGCGTTAAATTACATAATTATATAAACAAGCAAAAAAATAAAGAAATCAAAATGAGCAGGACTCGTAGCTCTGCTTAAGTATTCTTTGATAATAAATTCTATATCAGCTCGAGTAAGAAAGGACAATGATCAAATGTTTCCTGTTCTATGTATATTGTCTATCGATAATGTATACAGCAACTAACATAAAAGGTAGGTTTTTAGAGTAAGTAAGCTATCAAATTTATTGTTTCTATGCACACACGACCTGCGCTTATAATGCTACATCTTTGGAGCGCACTGTACGGCATTATCGAAGTAAAAGTACGAACGCCTCTTCCAGCGTTGCAGTATTGGTGCATTCGGAAAATCGTTTAAACCCAATTTGCTCTACACAGCAATATGAAAAACAAACAGAGTAAAACGTCCATTTTGATGCTCTTATTACAGAATGAAGGAATTAAGAAATCCTTTTTTTTAAACACAACCCAGTAAAAGTGAGACCAATCTCACAATCTACCAGAAAGCTCCAAACAACAGAAACCTGTTCCGGCTACGGCAATTAACCATTTGAGTCACATCCAGAAATAGGCAAGAAACTTCCACCGTTAATTCGAAAGGTTTTAATCGGCACCAGTGAAACGAACTTGGTATGTCGAGTGTATGCTATTATTTCAGTACAATAATTAGAGGTACAACGTGGGACGTCACTAATGTGCTAATGTTGAGGCACATGAAACAATGACAATGCTTGCTCTGACGGAGATGGGAGGAAATATAAAAGGAAATATCACAACTTATGACATATAGGCAATGCAACAGATCACAATTTATTATTCATATGTAGTGGTAATTGCAATAAAGCTTATTGCTTAGATGTAGGTTCAAAGAAATGTGATATGATATTCTGTTGTCACTAAACGAGTTCTTAAGCGCCGTCTTCCTTCTCTCAGCTATGTTTGCAGAATACCAAGATAAGTTTTTCTTTAGATGTCCGAAAATTGTTCAGTGCTATACGTATTCCCTAACGTCAACGTAAATCTGTGACGATCAGTGACCTTAATCAAGGAGTAACACTTTTCAGCGAGTCCTGAAAAAAACTTGGAAGCATATACCATTATCGCAGCATCTTTTTCTGGCACTGCTAGATTATTTCCATCATGATCCGTTCACTACCGACTAAATTGCCCTGATCTTCTTCTTCTTTTAAAGCTCTCCTGAAAAGCTCAGTTGTACTAATCTTCAAATTCTGCTTAAAGGGACACTAAAGAGCAAAACGATTTTTCTCGTACTAGTGAGGAACTCTTTCGCAACAACAAAAACACCACGCTAGCTGCGAGAAGACGCTTAAAGGGGTCAGGAACCACTTTTCCAAGTAATGATCTAATGACCTTAGTATTGGAGTTTACTGCCTCCCGAATCGATTGCCGCAAAAATTTCTCGAATCCGTCAAGAATCAGCGGAGTTACGGGGGTTTGGCGCACGCTCTCAGCGCTTTCTCTCTTTTCTCGTGCCGACGAGCGCACTGGAAGCTAGACAGGGAGGGATGAAACGGGGGTAAGAAGTTACGTCAACGCGCGTCATGAAACGCGATCGCTCTCCCGCTGTGATTCGCATGCGCGAGTGCGGTTACCGTGTAAAGTTAGCAGACTGAGCAGTGCGGCGCGGGCAAGTGGCGGCACCCCATGGCAAGAAGCGCATCTCATCCGGCTATCGGCCAATAAGCATGCTATGTCTCCGCGACGTACACATGCAGACGCCCCGCCCACCGACGAGAGTGAGAACCGGCCTCTGAAAAGAGGGCGCCTGAGGAAACGGCAACTTCGCGCTCCGCTTGTGGCCTTTACGCGGCGCGCACGACTGTAATATTTTGCAGAGCAGTTCATAGCCGTGTCAGCTTTCCGCAGGTTGTGTTTTTTCAACAAGCCCAAGGGGTGCTTCATGACCCCTTTAATAAGCGCGCAAAAAGAAAATGTGAGTTTCCGCACCATTCGCCGTGACGTCACTGGTTTTGACGGTGCCTACTAGTGCCTACGTAGTTCCTAAATGGTTAAAATGAAGTACACTATCCACTGAGGGGGCCATAGAGCTAACATACTCAGTCTGAGTAAATTTTGTTGAGCCAATGACGCCAAAATACGGTAAGTACACTTTGAAATCCATGACGTCACACGTGAACATCTTTGCACGAAATTTAAACATGAAACTTTGAACTTTATTTCATTTTATTATTATTACACCTATGATGGTGAAATTAACGATATTATAGTTCTCAAAGTACAATTTATCAAACTAAACCGATTCATTGCTTCCCTTTAGTGTCGCTTTAAGATGACGAGATAGCATCGATCCTTTCATCTACACACCAGCCTCTGCCAACATTCAACCGCCCACAAAATAGAAAGTCTTTATCAGTCTCACTTTCTCCTCTTGTTCTCTTTCATAACCCACGTTCATTATTTCGCTGCGTGATTTGCGCTGTTTAACAGAGCTGTTTTGATTTGAGCTGTTTAACAAATTGTGCTTATCATTTCTTTCGTTGTCTTTTAGTTTACCTCGTGCATTGTTGTTTGCGATTTCAGTTACCAATGTACATGTATATTGCACGTAAAAAATGTAGTAGCGAAAGGTCGCGCCCATATATGGATACAGAAGAAGAAGTCAGAAATAAATTGGGTTATTTGGAACGTGAATCACGCGTGGTGGTGCTTCTTTCACAGTACAGCGCTCACGGTGCGTGCTATGGTTTTGGCTTTTCCTGCATAGTGTGTCGACCTGGTGTGAGAAGCGAGATCCTACGAATAAATGTCGTAGCACATTTTAGTTGTAGGATCTCCCAAAGATAGTTGACGTGTATCTGGGCTAGTCAGGGCTATAGAGCGACGGGTCTCACTTGCTGTCCACCCCTTGAGGCGCTCGTCGGAAGGAGGGAAATATGGCGCCATTTTGTGAAACCTTGTTGTTAACCCCAACGTTCAACCTTTCTTCACCCCAACCGAATCTCCCCCAAGTCACCTGATGCACCTAAAATGAGCGAAGTTTCCGATTAGCTTAAATGTGTTCTTAGGGAGGAGGGGCAGAGGTGAGGATTCCCCACTTGCTGCATATATCGGCACGGTTTTAAAAGAACTACCATCCCTCATTATTCAGAATTGAGCCACGTAGACATAAGCGTGTCGATGAAATGACCATGCATACAGTCGCCTTAAAAAATTTACAAATCGCAGCTGCGCTATTGTTGACAATAATGTGGGTGAGAAGACCACCGCGTTTCACAAGAATCATAGAATGGTGCGACGAACCAATAGTAGTGAAAATACGAAGGCTGTGTCGAAGATAGATTTGAAGTTCTCTGAAACCAGAGACGTTACAATTTTTTCCCTGGTGGTGTTAATAACAGCCCCCGTGTACCGAGTACGTGCGATTTACCTGGCGCACACCGACCCTGCATTGTAGGTCACGTCGTGGTGTCTTCAAGCAACCTGGTCAAACGAGCTGTCAATTCGTTCTACGGTGTTCGTCGAACTAGAGACCTGTCCGCCGTTCCCGACTCCTTAAGGTTGCTGGTAACTCCTCTACGATAACATGACCAAGACTAGGAGGTCGAAACATGGGTCTAAAACATGCGTCCCGCGGATATATTGCTAGTGGCCCGCCGTGGCCCGGCGCTACGTCGACAGGCTACCAGGATCATCGCCTCGTTCGCAAGTACGTACTTGAGCGAGCACCTGTGCTCCGTTTTGAAGGTAACTAAGTCCGGTTGACGAAGAACAGTTGCGATCAAACGTGAGGATCGTTTCCACACAAAAAGTTAATGCGGACCTTTCTTCTCTCGTCGCAGCCAAGCGTTCCCAAGCACCAAGTTAGCGTGTTTAGAATTGTAGCCGTGATAATAGGCTTCACAGGAAATAAAAAACTTTTATGACTTTGCTAAATGGTGCCCGGAATATCTTGTCGGCTACTGTAATTAATAACTCTTTAATCGGGTGGGGTACACAGATGTGGCAAGTCGCAACCCATCAAAGCTTGGCGACATAGAAAAAGTGACCTCTAGTAATTATTGCTGTGTAGTGAAATCCAACCGAATTCAACAGCAAAATTTAATCCCGAGCACAGATGAGCGCAACAAGCGGATGACCAGAATCACGTCGCTGTTTAAGACAATGATGACAGAGGTGTAGCACGCTCACGCATTCTGGACGTCTCAGAAGAACATGGCAGTAGCGTACTTCCGCATTTCGGTTTCGAATTCAACGCTGAGTTTCCGTGAATTTCATTACTTCGCATGTAATGCAAGAGGCAGCTTTTACGAAACATCAAAGCTGCAACGGATTGTTCACATGAAGGACTTCAATTCTCCCTTTTGACATAACCGCCTAACCACGTATTAAAAAGTTAAGTTTACTTTCGTTTTGCTGGCCCAAGTGATGTCTTAAGCCATGCAAACATGCCTGTCTCTACAGAAAAAAGCAATTGTGAAGGCTTCGAACAAATATTTATTTATTTATTTATTTATTTATTTATTTATTTATTTATTACACATACCTACAGCGCCCTAGGTGGGCATTATCGTAGGGGATTAATACATACGTAAAAATAGCACAAAGCAATATCAAAAACACACGCTAGCATATACAGACATCACGGTAAAAGAGACAACACAGTATTACCGCGCTTAAGACAGTCCATTTTACTGACGTTTCATGTTATACTTAAATGGATTTGCAAGAAGTTCCCTATGGCAGAAGAAAAGTTTCGTGCACATACTATATTATCGCGAAGCAGATTCCACTCTTCGATTGTTCGAGGAAAGAATAAAAACTTAAAAACCTTGATACGACATTGGTAGGGCCTTATTTTTCTTGAATTGTCACGTCTCTTAGAATGATAATGAGGCTCTTTTATATATATGTTTCTAACGATCCCCGTGTTACCACTGTAAATATTGTACAAAAGATTTAGCCTATCTTTCTGCGTGTGGAAAGTAATTTCCATCCTAGTTCTTCTCTTATTTGTGAACTTCGAATTTCGACGTCGCACTTCTCTGATTTTTGAGGATTTTGGACACATTTCTTGAAGCAACCTGTCTGTATAGTACAGAGCGGTCGTGTTTTCTTTGGAGAACCGCATGAAATGTATCAGTAATCTGTACGCCTGGTTCAAATGAGCGCAGCCAAAAGCGAACGTGAGCTAAGAGTCGTAGTGGTAAGAGTGCAAAGCGACTGGAATCGTATTGATATCAAATGATTTTCAGGGCAGGTGGAGGTGTACTGATTGATGCACAATGACACAGATTTTATTGGTTAAGATGGGTCAAGATAAGCGAAGCCCCTGTCAATGGCCGTAGCCTTGTGCTGCTAACATGGAAGTCGCAAGATTCTATCAAAATGGCTTAAACAGCATTTTGTTAGGGCGAAATGCAAACCAGACCAGCGGGCTTATATGAAGGCGGAATTTAAAGAACGTCTCAGCGGGCATGTTTGTATTTAAAAGTTATCGGCAGTTGTGGTGCTGCACAGCTCCACTTGGAAGAATTGTTCTGGAGCGCCATTGCTCTTATATATCCGGCTTCAGGGTTTAATTACGGTTCGCATGATTATTCATGCAATGCACTGTGTGTTCAGGCGCGAACAACCTTCCTGATGTGACGCGCAGTCATTACTTCCTATCTCCAGCTAGTAGTAAATGGGTAGTCGCTATCATCTTCGCCTTCAACACGCAGTCAGATTAAAAGCAGCGCGCCAAGAGCGCAGCGGGTGATTGTAGATCTTGGAGCATTCACACAGAAGTGGCACAGACTTCCGTGCATCTCGTTCATTTAAAACTTGCCGCGTGCTTTTGCCGCAAAAATCGGCAACATTTCCATGATATGTCCGGGTAGTATGCCGAAGCAACTTCCTGGTGTCCGTTTAAAACATGGTGTCTATCTAAAGAGTTGTTTGCAAAACCAAAACAACAAAAACACCGACTGTCCACTGGAAAAATAAAAAAAACAAAAACGCACGTTTAAAACGGCTGATGGTAGAGGCGCTGCTCGGCGATGTCGCTGGTAGTGAAAGACCATTAAACGATTATTGAAAAGTCAAAGACTTCCATCAGGTCCTGACCTGTCGCAGACGTGCAAACTGAGTAGTGCTCGTTTTCCTGCTTGTCACGGCAATGTCATGTGCTACGCCCTAAGAAAAGAAAGATTAACTGTCGCTGTTTCCGTTGAGCCCTCACTCTGCACATATATGAGTCTTTAAAGATACAGGTCAACTATCTTTTGGAGATTGTTCTGGTATCTTGGGAAACTAGTGTCAGGCTGGACTGTCCGAAAGAGAGTTACCATATACGCAGGCGTGCGCAGGGTTTGCCATCGAGGGGACCCAAGTTTCATCGCGGCGACCCTACGAAACCCCGCCCCCCCTCCCACTCCAGTTCCCCCGAGTCCGACTGACATTCGGACCTCCGTTGCATTGGCAGCAGAGGCTAGGCCTGAAGTGAACGAGAGGTCATAGAACTGTTGAATCTATGCCGGCCACTGGCCAGCGTCGCCGGAAATAAACGGTGGTGAAGAGCGAGGGGAAATGCTGGCGCCAAAGGGAGCCGTAGCATTCTGTATATCGGGATCAAACATTTTAGTCGTAGGATCTAACTTTCCACACCATATCAAGACATTCTGCTGGTAAAGGCGAAGCCATCGAACGCACCGTGAGCGCAGTACTCTGAAAGAGGCACGGCCCTATTTATTTCCGACCTCTTCTTCTGTAGCCATATATGTGCGCTACCTTTCGCTAACACATTCCTTACGCGCCTCCTATAAAAGAGAGAACAGCACAAGCCGAGAAATATAGATGTACACTGATAAATAAAATCGTAAACAAAAGTACACGTGCTAAGCTAAAAGATAATGGAAGAAACGGTAATCACAATACGTAGTACTCTGCTAAAGAGCGCGAAACTACGACTAAAAGAAGTACCGTGGAGTATGAAAAACACCAAGGTCGGAAAGCGAGATTTATAAAGACTATATTCTGTGGGCGGTATAGTGGTGGTAGAGAAAGGAGGGTAAATAGAAGGATTTATGTTCTCTCCTTATCCTAAACGGAATTTGAAATTTAGTACAACAGATCAGTTCAGGACAGGTTATGATAGCGGGACCAAGCTTTAAAAGAAGTAAAAGATGAGCGTAATTTTTTCGGCAATGAAGTGATGGTATTGATAATAATCTAGTAGGGCTAGAAAACAGATCCACAGTCATTTCGAGCAAAGCGATAATCGTACAGGCTCAGGAGTTTTTTTCAAGGCTCG
This sequence comes from Rhipicephalus sanguineus, assembly GCF_013339695.2. Classification (NCBI taxonomy): domain Eukaryota; kingdom Metazoa; phylum Arthropoda; class Arachnida; order Ixodida; family Ixodidae; genus Rhipicephalus; species Rhipicephalus sanguineus. Next base: position 44,848,937 of record NC_051181.1, on the reverse strand, counting down.
CTCAAAGGTGTTACTCCATGATTTAGAAGTGTCGTTCCAGATCACAGATATATGTTGAAGTTACGGAAGACATATTTCATCTATAATGTATTTTGTGCATATTGCAGCTACTTCATGGTCTCATGTTCCGGCCTAAGTTTTTTTTTACTTTGATAACTTTCTCTTATGCATTCGTGTCAGAGATACAAAAACATATTTGATTGGTAGAGAAAATTTAGCAGTTAACAATGATATGATCACCGGGTCCAGCGATGAAGACCGATTGGTCGGAAGACCCGAGCTCTGCATGCCGGATGTGACAAAGGTGGTTTAATTGTAAACCTGGTCAAGTCTACAGGAAGTGTGCCGCTCTCGCACCTCGGTTTGTGGTGACACGAAATTGGCATGATTCTCTTAAGGGTCCTCGGTACAGTAGCACCAAGAAAGGCCACAGACGAGTTTATCGTATCCCCGAACGAATCCAATGCCAATGCGATTTGTTAACTTCAGTGCGACCCTTTCGAGATGCAAGAGTTTATGTGAAATTTTGCTTAAGCTCTAATGTACTTGATATAAATCACGAATACGATGAAGACTACCGCATTCAACATTATAATGCTGTTGCTTTAATTCGGCCCACTGACTCCTTACAAGATGCTGGAAGGTGAAGTAGCAGCCACATTTTCAAAATGTCCTCGCTATTTCATATGCTTGCGATGCCCAAGAGGTGAGTGTTCTGCTGCGTTCTGCTCCCAGTGATTGCAGGGGCGCGGCATGTAATTTTGCATAAAAAACAATGTCATAACATTTCTTTTCTTCAGGTTCGTACGCATTTGACATTCGTGCACAATGGACCACGTGTCCTACCGCATACCACGACTTCAAATTTCATTTGTATATATACCTTCATTTGTTTATATAGCTTTTCAACCATAATTTTTGTCTCACATGTTACCCAGGCAGATCCTACGCCCCCCCCCCTCCCTCGCCCTAAATACTGCATTTACCATCACGCCACTCTGCTGCAACATGGTGTGGTTAGTATAATATTCCTTCGGCATTTTCAGCAGTATCGCTCCCTTTCACCTTCCATTCAACACCTTTACTAAACACCCCAACTAGTTCCTTGAAGTACATTGAAATATACAACTTTATAAACAAGTAAACAATTAAAGATATAAAATCAGCAGCACCAGTAGCTATGCTTAAGTACGACACGATTTTTAAGAATTTTCGGATTGTTGTTCTAAATAAAAGTACTGGTGTCGGCAAACCTAAAAGGAGAAATGTGGTGCTTGGGAATGCATCGTTTTTTTTTTATTACCTCTACCTTAAAAAGACACTTTCGGTTTCTATGTCGAGGAGGTGGCTTCTAAGTGACGTTTCATAGCAGTGTGACGTCACGGGGATACAGAAACTCGCGACGTACTAGCGGCAAATTCGCCATCTGCTCGTGGTGCACATAAGTAACCATGAGCCAATTGTTGTCCATTGACGCTGACAGTGATTCTACGATTTAGGCTGCATGCTGGACGCAGATATCGCAAACTCGGGGGAACTGTCCTGACTCGTCGGAATAATGTCCATTGCAGTGGGGCTGGCTTGCAGATGCTCAGCGACGAAAATTTCAAAGTCAAATTAAAATATTCTATACGTGTTCTCCGACACGGGTGTGTGCACAGCGTTGACGTTGCATAGTGAGGAAACAAAAAATGTCCCTCATGCGTTGTTTCAAAATCGTGTCAGTACTTCTTTAAGTATATTTTGTTCACAAATTCACTATAAAGCTCGAGTTAGAAAGGACAACGATCCATGGTTTCCTGTTTTATGTGTTTAGCCTATCGATGATGTACAGGGTCAACCACATCTAAGCTGAACACCTCATTAGTATTCAAACCGGTAAAACTAGTACGTTTCTTATACTTCACGAGTGCATGCAATGCCCGTTATAGAACGTCTAATCATGGTGTCTACAAACACAGTAATGATTTTCCGAATTGTGTATTAAACAACAGCTTCAATGAGGTCTTGAATAATAATGAGGTGTGCAGCTTAAATTTGGACGACTCTGTACACTACAACTAGCATATAAGTTAGATTTTCATAATGAGTAAGCTAGTAAATTAAGTGTTCCTAAGCACATATGAGATTCGCTTTTATTGTTACATCTTTGGAGCACACAATACAGTATTACTGATTTAAAAACACGAAGGCCTATTCCTGCGCTGTAGTATTGGTATATTCGGAAAATCGTTTAAGCCCCATTTGCACTACAGTACAATATGACAAAAAAACAGAGCAAAACGTCCGTTTGCATGCTCTGATTACAGGATGTCGCAAATACGAAGTTCTTTTTTTTGTTTCCAAGTGCACAACCCAGTATAAGTGAGACGAATCTCACAATCTACCGGAAAGCTCAAAACATCAGATACGTGTTCCGGCTCCGGCGATCAAAGATTTGAGTGACATCCAGAAATGGGCTAGCAAATTCCCCGGTGAATGCGACAGGTTCTAGTTGGTACAAGAGAAACGAACGTCGCATGTGGAATGTTTGCCATTATTTCAGTACAATAATTAAAGGTACAACGTACGACGTCACTAGTGTACTAATGTTGAGGCACAGGAAAAAATGCCCAGGTTTCTTTGGCAGACACCGGAAGAAATGTAAAAACAAACATCACGCGTCGCTTAGCGCATGCCATGTAGACAGTGCAACAGATACCTATTTATTATGCATCTGTAATGTTAATTGCAATAAAAGTTATTGCTTAGATGAAGCTTTGGAGAAGCGTGAGATGATAGCGCCATACAATTTTCTGCTGACACTAAACCCGTTCCTAAGCGGGGTTTTCGTTCTCTCAGCGATATTTGCAGATTATCAAGATAATACAATTTTTTCATAACCATCCGGAAATTGTCCACCGCTATATGTCTTGCGTAACTTCAGCACATGTCTGTGATCTGGAACGACACTTCCAAATCAGGGAGTAACACTTTTGAGCGAGTCTTGAAAAACCTCCTCAGCATGTACGATTATCGCTTCGCTGGAAATGACTGTGGATCTTTTTCTAGCCCTACCAGATCATTATCAATATCATCACTTCACTGCCGTAAAAATGCGCTCACCTTTTACTTCTTTTAAAGCTTGGTCCCGCTATCATACCCTGTCCGGAACTGCTCTGTTGTAATAATTTTCAAATTCCGTTTAAGATTACGAGAGAGCATAAATCCTTTTATTTACCCTGCTTTCCCAGCCAACACTATACCGCCCACAAAAGTCAGTCTTTACAAATCTCACTTTCTGATCTCGGTGTTTTTCACACTCCACGGTCCTTGTTTTAATCCGAGTTTCGCGCTGTGTAGCACAGTACCACTTATTGTGCTCATAGCTTCTTCCATTGTCTTTTAGCTTACCACGTGCATTTTTGTTTGCGATTTTATTTACCAGTGTACATCTATATTTCTCGGCTTGTGCTGTTCTATCTTTTATAGAAGGCGCGTAAGAAATGTATTAGCGAAAGGTAGCGTGCATATATGGCTACAGAAGAAGTGGTCGGAAATAAATAGGGCCGTGCCTCTTTCAGAGTACTGCGCTGACGGTGCGTTCGATGGCATTGCCCTTACCAGCAGAATATCTTGACATGGCGCGGGAAGTCCGACCCTACGACTAAAATGTCTGATCCCAATATATAAAATTATACGGCTCCCTTTGGCGCCAGCATTTCCCTTCGCTCTCCACCACCGTTTATCTCCGGCGACGCTGGTCAGTGACCGGCATGGATTGAACAGTTCTATGACCTCAAGTTCACTTCAGGTGTAGCCTCTGCTGCCAATGCAACGGAGGTCCGAATGTCGATCGGACTCGGCCAACCGTAGTAGAAGGGGGGGCGGGGTAGCGTAGGGGCGCAGCGATGACACTTCGGCCCCCTCGATGGCAAAACCTGCGCACTCCTACGTATACGGTAACTCTCTTTCGGAGAGTTCAAGCTCACACGCCCTTTCCAAGATACTAGAACAATCCCCAAAAGATAGTTGACGTGTATCTTTAAAGACAGTCATATATGTGCAGAGTAAGGCTCAACGGAAAGAGCGACAGTTAATCTTTATTTTCTTAGGGCGTAGCACATGACATTGCCGTGACAAGCAGGAAAACAAGAAATACTCAGTTTGCACGTCTGCGACAAGTCAGGAACTGATGGAGGTCCTTGACTTTTTAATAATGGGTTAATGGTCTGTCACTACCAGCGACATCGCCGAGCAGCGCTTCTAGCGTCCGCCATTAAAACATGCGCTTTTTTTTTCAGTGGACCGATGTCGGTGTTTGTGTTGTTTTGTTTTTTGCAAAAAACTCTTTATGTAGAGACCATGTTTCAAATGGACACCAGGAAGTAGCTTCGGCAGACTACCCGGACATAGCGTGGAAATGTTGCCGATTTTCACGGCAAAAGCAGGCGGCAAGGTGTAAATGAAGGAGACGCACGAAAGTCTGTGCCACTTCTATGTGAATGCTCCAACCTCCACCGTCACCCGCTGCGCTTTTTGCGCGCCGCTTTTATTCTGACAACGGGTCGAAGGCGAAGATGATAGCAACTCCCCTTTTACTACTAGCTGGGGATACCAAGTAATGACTACGCGTCACATCAGGAAGTTTCTTCACGCCTGAACTCACACTGCATTGCATGAATAACCATGCGAACCGCGATTAAACCCTGAAGCCGGATTTAACAAAGCAATGGCACTCTAGAAGAATTCTTTCAAATGGAGCTGTGCAGAAACACAACTGCCGATCTCATTTCAATGCAAACATACCCGCTTAGACGTTCTTCACCTTGCGCCTTCATATAAGTACGCTGGTCTGCTCTGCATTTCGCCCCCAACAAAATGCTGTTTAACCATGTTGATATAATCTTGCGACTTCCATGTTAGCAGCAGAAGGCTGCGGCCATTCAGAGGGGCTTCACTTACCTTGACCCATCTTGACCAAGAAAATTTCTGTCATTGTGCATCAATCAGTGCACCTCCACCTGCCCAGAAAATCATGTGATAATAAAACGATTCCAGTCGCTTGACGCTCTTTCCACTACGACTCTCAGCTCACGTCTGCTTCTGGCTGCGCTCATTTGAACCACACGCACAGATTACTGATACAATTCATGCGGTTCTCCGAAGAAAACATGGCCGCTCTGTACTATACAGGTTGCTTCAACAAAGGTGTCCATAATCCTAAAAAATTAGGGAAATGCAGTATTTGTTTGAAGCCTTCAAAATTGCTTTTTCTGTAGCGGCAGGCATGTTAACATGGCTAAAGACATCGCTTGGGCAAGATATTAAGAAAGTGAACTTAAGTTTCTAATTAGTGGAGTTAGGCGGCTATGCAAAACGGAGAATTTGAAGTCATTTATGCGAACAACCCGTTGCAGCTTTCAGATTTTGTAAAAGCGGCCTCCAGTAATACTTGCGAAGTAATGAAATTCACCGAAACTCAGCGGTGAAGCCGAAACCGAAATGCGGAAGTGGGCTACTGCCATATTCTTCTGAGGCGTCTGGAATGAGTGAGCGTCCTACACCTCTGTCATCGTTGTCTTGAACAGCGACGTCATTCTGGTCGTCTGCTTGTTGCGCTCATGAGTGCTTGGGTTTCGATTTCGCCGTTGAATTCGGTTGAATTTCACTAAAGAGCAATAATTACTAGAGGTCACTTTTCTATATCGCAAAGCTGTGATGGGTTGCGATCTGCCACGTCTGTGTACCTCACCCGATTAAAGAGTGATTAATCGTAGTAGGCGACAAAATATTCCGGCCACCCTTTAGCAAAGTCATAAAACTTTATTTCCTGTGAAGCATAATATCACGGCTCAAATTCTAAACACGCTAACTTGGTTCCTGGAAACGCTTGGCTGCGACGAGAGAAGAAGCGTCCGCATTGACGTTTTGTGTGGAGACGATACTCACGGTCAATCTCAAGTGTTTGTCGTACACCGGACTCGGTTACCTTCAAAATGGAGCACAGGCGCTGGCTCAGGTAGGTACTTGCGAACGTGGCGATGATCCTGGTAGCCTGTCGGCGTACCGCCGGGGCACGGCGGCCCACTAGCAATAGGTCTGTGGGACGCGTGTTTGAGACCCCTGTTTGGACCTGTTAGTCTTGGGCATGTTATCGTAGAGAAACTGCTAGCAACCTTAAGGAGTCGGGAAATGCGGACAGGTCTAGTTCGACGAACACGATAGAACGAATTGACAGCTCACTGGACCAGGTTGCTTGGAGACACTACGACGTGACCTACAATGCAAGGTCGGTGTGCGCCAGGTAAATCGCGCGTACTCTGTAGACGGCGGCTACTGTGAACACCCCCAGGGAACAAATCGTAACGTCTCTGGTTTCAGAGAACTTCTGATCTACCTTCTGCAAATCCTTCTTTTTTTCAGTAATATTGGTTTGTCGCACCATTCTATGATTCCTTGAAACGCGGTGGTCTTCTCACCCGTATTATTGTCAACAATAGCGCAGTTGCGCTTTGTAAAATTTTTAAGGCGACTGCAGGCATGGTAATTTCATCGTCACGCTTATTTCTACGTGGCTCAATTCTGAATAATGAGGGCTGGTAGTTCTTTTAAAACCGTGCTAATATATGCAGCAAGTGGGGAATCCTCACCTCTGCCCCCTCCTCCCCAAACCCACATCTAGGCTAATTGGAAACTTCGCTCATTGTAGGGTGCATCTGTTGACTTGGGGGAGATGTGGTTGGGGTGAAGCAAGGTTTCACGTTGGGGTTAAAAATAGGGTTCCTCAAAATGGCGCCATTGTTACCCTTTTTCCAATAAACACCTCAAGAGGTGGAGAGCAAGTGAGACCCGTCGCTCTTTAGCCCTGACTTTCCAGATATATATGACTATCTTTAGAGATACATGTCAACTATCTTTCGGCGATCCTGCGACTAAAATGTCCTACGACATTTTAGTCGTAGGATCTCGCTTCTCACACCAGGTCGAGACACTATGCTGGTATAGCTAAAAATGCCAGGCATGCGCTGAAACAGCAATACAGTCTCAGCGAAAGCTGGAAGAGCGCGTTTCTAGAGCCCGTTGTAAGCTCTCTTGGGGCTACTAATACAAGTACACTATCAAGGTATCCACTACGCCATAAAGCACAATTTTTGTGAAGTTCGGAAGCACCTACTAAGCCAATATTCTTCATTCTGCGGAGAAACCAGGCATCAGCTACACGTCTGTAAGGCATTATGTGCACTTTGTTGAAACGATGACTGATGACGATGAAGAATTATGGCTTAGCCCTTTGTAATGGGTTGGAAGCTTTAAACGGCCCACCAGTTATGTAATTTGCATTGGGTGACGCCCGGGTCGCTATTTCCTTTACCCGCCATGTTGTATAACATACGTTGGGGTAGGAGATAGGGGGGGGGGTGGGGCAAGAACTTTATTGCGACCCCGACGATAGAGAGAGAGAAGGACTGTAGGAAAGGCAGGGAGGTTAACTGGACAATTCGTCCAGTTTGCTACCCTACACATTGGGAGAGGGAGTAGAGGAGTAAAAGACAGAGAAAGAAGGACAGAAACATGTCACATCACACACACAGTGCCGAGTTTCACAGGCCGTCGCTCAATAAGGTTCTTTTCAAGTACCGCAGAACGGCTCGTGTGGCTTTCTGGGCTGATATGTTGCGCGACCACGTTCCTAAGATATTTGCTTCATTAAAGGGCCGGTCGTCCAGTCTATTCAAGGCACACTGGAGAGTCCGGCGATCTTCATCAAATTGGGCACAGTGGCACAAGAGATGTTCAATAGTCTCTATACAATTGCAGCTTTCGCACATGGATGAATCTGCTATGCCAATGCGATGGCTGAGTGAACCGCTACACCGATCCACAACCGGCACAGCATTGTAGCATCACGTCGAGAAATCTTGGATGGCAGTTGTAGCTGGAGTAATGATTCAAGGTTCTTAGGGCGAGGATTGCAGTTACGCGGAGAATTCCAGTGTGCAAGGGTGGCATTATGCGCGATGTGACGAAGTTCTATAGCTGCATCTACTCTTGACAAGGTTATGAACAGTGTGGGAGCCCCATCGTGGGCACATCGGGCAGCGTCGTCAGCGAGGTGGTTACCACTGATGCCAGATTGACCCGGCAGCTATTGTAAAACAATGCCGTGTCCTTGATTAGCGGCGCGATGACAAATTGCATTGATGTCAGACACCAACTGGGGGTAGTTTCCACGTCGTAGACTTCGCACGCATTGAAGGGCTGCCTTGTAGTCGCAGAATATGGCTCGTCTACTAGGGGATTCTTGCATAACAAACTCCATAGCGGCTCGAAGAGCGGCGAGCTCGGAGCCCGTAGATGTCGTGACGTGTGATGTCCTGAAATTGACGGTGATTGATCGAGGTGGTATCACAAAGGCACCTGTCGAACTTGCCGAGACCGAACCGTCCGTGTAAACATGAATTCGGTTAGCATACGACAAATGCAAAAGGTCCAGTGAGATCTGCTTGAGGGCTGCAGATGACGGGCTTGTCTTTTTAGATATCCCCGGCACTTCAAGGTGCACAGTGGGCCTTTTTATGCACCACTCCGGAGATAGTGGTATGGTTGTGGGCGAGAATCTCCACGAGATGGAATGCTGGTTAGCTGCAACAACTTTGGAAAATGCTGTCTTTGGTCTTTCTAGTGGCAAGCTAGCGAGGCGGTGGTCACGCACTCTGTATATGTAACGGATAAGTGACCAGAGTGTGTCGACAGTTATATATGTCGTGATCGGGTGGTCTTTAGCAATAGCAATCGTTGCTACCGTGTTAGCACACCGAGGTAGCCCCAAACATGTGCGGAGTACTTAGCCTTGAATGCTTTGCAGGACCCGGATGTAAGTTTTTCCGGCGTTGGAAAGCACGGGCGTGCTATACCGCAAATATCCCAAGAAGAGCGCTCTGTACAGCTGAAGCACATATGCCACTGATGTGCCCCACGTTTTAGCAGCGAAAAATTTCATTACGTGTGTGATAGAGGTGAGCCACTTCTTCAAGTGCGAGATGTGAGCACTCCACGAAAGATCTCTGTCGATAATGACGGCCAAGACTCGGTGAAGTTTCGTATACGAAAGCGTCACGTTGTCGATAGAAACGGGATACCAGATCATGGGCTTGCGGGTAAAAGGGACTAAGGCGCACTTCATGGTGGAAATTCTGAGGCCTCGAGCATGGAGGTACATCGACGTTATTCTCGCTGCTTTTTGGAGGCGTGCGCGTACCTGGGGTCGTGTCACTGCTGAAGCCCAGATACATGTATCATCAGCATATACAGAGAGGTTGACTGATTGAGGGAGAATTTGGACAAGGCCAATGATCGTGAGGTTAAACAACGTAGGGCTGAGAACCCCGCCCCGTGGAACGCCACGAGTGGTGTAATGGCCAACGGTGCGGCCTGCCGCAGTAGGCAAGAAGAAGGATCTCCTCAGTCGGTAGCTCCGAATCCATCGAAACATCTCTCCACCGATTCCAACGTTCGCCAAGGAATCGAGGATGGCATCGTGCGTTACGCTGTCGTATGCACATTTCACATCGAGGAACATTGCAATCGAGATGCGCTTGTGGTATTTCTGTTGTTGCACAGAGGTTACAAGGTAAATGAAATTATCAATTGAAGAGCGGCCTCTTCGAAAACCAGCCATAGCCTCTGGATATATATTGTAGCGCTCTAGGTGTCACTCGAGGCGTGTCAGAGCCATTCTTTCCATTACTTTCCTCACGCAGCTTGACTGCGCAATGGGTCGATATGACGCCAGATCAAGCGGCGACTTTCCAGGCTTGACGAGCGGTACCAAACGGCTGGACTTTCACCTTTCGGGAACGACGCCATCGTTCCATGACTGGTTGTAGCATTTCAGTAGTTGGTCTCGGCCGCGTCTTCCGAGATGGCATAAAGCAGCGTATGTAATGCCGTCCGGCCCCGGTGACGATGAACGCCTGCAGGTTGCTAGAGCCGCATCTAGTTCCTCGAGTGAGAAAAGCACATTCAGTTCAGAGACGGGCGCTACAGGAACATCACCGAGAACTTCGTCACTCATGGCGACCACATTGCCCACAATCTTCACGGAGAAATCTTCGGCAACGTAAACCTGCAGACGGCCTTGACGGAGTCCCAATGTGCTGAATGGATGTTATTGTTGTGGAATCCAGCCAAGGCCACGCACCGTCATCCATATAAGCGACATAGGCTTGCGAGGATGGAGTGATTCACAAAATTTCTTCCACCGTTGGTCCTCCAGCTTGTCCATTCGACGTTTGATTTTCTTTTGTAGACGTCGAGCGTCTCTGAGGTCATGAATCGAATTAGTGCACCTGTATCTCCTCTCAGCCCGCCTATGAATCGTTCGTAATCGCTCAAGTTCCACATCGAAATCTGTACGTTTTGATACGTACGTAAAGGCGCACTTAGCCGCTTCCATCACATTTATAATTACCTCCTCGAGGCCGCACGCAATATCATCGCATGCCTCTTCCACCTTTGTCGTGTACATTGTCTAATTAACTCTTCTGCACGTTGATGAGGAGGAAGTTGTAAAACCTGTGACCTTCAAATACGTTGGAATATGGTCACTGCCGTGAGTCTCTATATGATTGAATTCGAGGCGAGCGAACGCTGTTTTGCTTTCGCTCAGGCGTTTTTACTGCCTCTTCGCATCTGAAGTGCGCATGCGCCAAAAGGCCCATTCACAAGTGAGAAGCTAAGTGAAAGCCAAAACGCCCGAGCGGCCGGTTCTCAACAGGAACGTTTCGTATTAGTAAACAGGTGTCATAGATACAAAATATACGCATGTGCTGTTGCCATAGCTTTATCTAAAAGACAAAGTAAGCGTAGGCGCTGCATGCTTCCTTGTCCGCTGTATACTTAGTTTGGCGACCGAGAAATCTTGCACTGACCAAGATTTGTATAGCGATTCGCACACTTGCTTGTAGAAAGTTAAACAAGCTTCATTGCGGCGCGAAAAATATTTCGTTTCTTCTAATGAAACACTGATTGTGGAAAACGAAAGAAAAAAATACGGCCGATAACACGCACTGTGGGAACCGATGTAATAAGAAGCAGTCAACGTAGAGCTGCATAAACCGTAGTGTTTGTCTTTCAAGCTTCTATCATTCTATCATGACCTATTCACTATTGTATGTTTGTCATGCACGCATACATGCATATTCTGGTATACAACATACCAATGAAATGTAAAAGCAATTCACGACTTGTCATTTACGTTCTTCACACACTCAAGTGTCATGCCAAACATATTTTATAACATATATATATATATATATATATATATATATATATATATTTATATATATATATATATATATATATATATATATATATATATATATATATATATATATATATATATATATATATATATATATATAGGCATGGTGGTGGAGTGCCCGTAGCGTTGCAAGTAGTCAAGTAGGTCCTCCGTGAGAAGTCACAACGTTGTTTATTTCGACGTTTCAGCCAGAGTCTGGCCTTGATTAGGAAAGACTTGTCAACGTAGAGCAGTCAACGTAGAACTGCATACCCCGTAGTGTTTGTCTTTCAAGCTTCTTGTGTAATGATGGGAAGTAGGTCCGGCTTTGCCTGTTATGTTGTAGCATTTCGGTGTAGTTCAGTTATGCTGTTGATGCGTCGTCTGAGTTGGACACCTCTTCCAATGGCGCCTGGTGTGTGAGCTCTCGAGCCACCGCAGTAGCGCGTTAATTACTGTGGAGAGAGGCGGGTCCAGGTGTCCAGACGATACGCACTCTGTGTAGCAATGTGGGGTGTAATGATGCCAGGAAAACACGGCCACTTTACCTGCATTCTCAAGTAGAGCCTGCACGGGTTATACAAATAATGGCAGCTAACTGCCGATGTCACTGTGTTATACAGTACATTCGACAATATATGGTGGCGCGCACAACGTTTATTTATTTATTTATTTTTTTATCAAATACCCACAGCGCCTTCATAGGCATTACAGTGGGGGGGATACATAAAGTACATAATACAAAAATACAGGTTACATGCGTAGAAAGAGAAACATGATCATAACTATACTAGTACATCACATGCATGGTTATGCCTATAAAATAACATCATGGAGCGCCTGGACAAACGCCGCATTTGAACTTATCCGCGCAATGTGTGATGGTAGCTGATTCCAGGCTGTAATTGAACTGGGGAAAAATGACTTTTTATACATGGTACTTCTACAGAATATTTCTTTTATTTTCAAATCGTGGTCCACTCTCGTAGACACATAATCAGGGTCATGGAAATATTTCGCGCGGTTGATTCCAGTACGTGAATGGAAATATTCGACACGTTCCAGACATCTTGTACTCTCTGCAAAAGACGATTTTGTTACAGAATATGAACACAGTGATATTTCACGTCGCTTCGTGACACTGAGCTGTGTAGTGAAGATTTACGAGTAACATATTCGCCAAACTGAGTGACTGAACGTGGTTTTTAGCATGGGGACAATGCAGCCTCGCGAGCGCACAGGATACGTGTTATTATTCGTCGACCGTCCTATTCTTCTACTACGACGTAGCTGCAGCAGTCCCTGTGTGTGTGTGTTTTTTATGTGTTGAATGTTTTTTTAATTGCGCTGCCTAATCCTGATATAATTGCAGCGAATTCCACATAGAAGCTCACGGTTTGTAACGCATGGTACCAATGTGCAACTGTTAAGCAACAGTTTTCACGAATTCCCTTCGTGACTGTTTTCCTGTTTTTTTCTTGGTTCGTTTTTCCTCTTTTTACTCTTCAGATAAAGCGCTGTACTCTGTACATATCGATGGGTTGCTGGGCTTTGGCAAGCTGCCATTAGACAGCTTTTCCCCAGCCACCTTTTTTTGGCCGCAATTGTTTTTTGTATTTGTTTTCGGTGAAAGTAACGTTTCCGTGATTGATTGATGGATTGATTGACTGATTTATTGATTTATTGGTCCAAAATAGTGGGCCGCACCATTGATACACTCTGCATGTTGAAGGGTCCCTAACCACCCCTAGATTAAAGAGGAGAGAGTGGTTTCTTTCTGATCTTCACTACCGTTCCTACAGGCGCTATCTCCTCCTCGCCGCTTATTTCGTCATACAACGCGTGGACAATGTCAGGAATACGCGTTGATCCTATCAGGATTTTATTTTGTTCGACTTCAGGCTGTTATCTACGGTTTCGCAGTTGAAAGCGTACAAAACAAAGTGAGATTCGTTGATCGCGCACGACAATCATGCGATACAAGGAAGAACGGGCGTGCGATTGCACGACAAGAGTGGTTAGGAGACAACTCGCAGCAGCTGATATCCCTCGTACATGGGCAAATCGAAAGGATTGCTTTCTCATGACGTCATGTGCAAAAATTCCTGGCCTCACGAATTGTGCAGACAAGAAAGGAGACGCCAGGAGAGAATAACGCGCTCATTCTCTCTATTTTCAGAGGTTGTTCAGGGGCCCTTTACGAGAAGTTCGAGATAACACTTGTTGCCTCGTCTTTCCTTTTGAGCCGCCTTATCCGATTGAAGACAGTCTCCAGTGATCCTGCTGCCTAGTTGTCTACCAAGATATGCTGCTTCACACTATCGTATTGTGATTTTTTTGCTTTAACTAGATACATTTGTCTACGCACGCATTAAAGCTTTGTGTCGGCGTTTACATAATTTAAATTCTTATATTCAAAGGCGTGTCTGATAGGTGCAGTTCAAACGCCAGGAGATCTCCATGAAAACGTGATTTATGTTCGAACTCTAAGAAAGGGTTCCCAGAACATAGCGTTATAAAAACAAATATGACTATTAAGCAGAGTGCTAGTTGGATTATGAGGTTCTCGTTCAAATGGTCCACAATATTTTATAAAATTGTAGAAAGAAAAATCACATTTTATGTGGCCGCAATGAGCTCTTCTTTACTATCAGGCCATAATTGGGTATTTAAATCATAACCACGTGCACCATAATGCGCCCACTTTTGTGATTGGGCTGCAGCTAAACATTTCTGGCGACAAAATTACCTCTCATTCTGCTTTCTACAAAATTTGACAATTTGTTTCTCTTACTACTTCCTCACATGACATAGCACGATGGCTGGAAATAGTATATAAGCGCTGCAGGTACGGACAGGATTGTACAGAAACCATCAATTTGGTCTTCAGCAACATACATTGGTGAGTATGCTTTGACATAATGTTAGATTCGTATGAAATGCGTGCTTTAGATAAGGATGAGTTACGATATTCAAAACCTTTATTTCGGCTTGAGAGGTTTCTCATTGTCTCATCTGCTGAGATATTTATATTGTTTAGCGTTATTATCGACAGAAAAGACGTTTCATGAAATGGTCGATTATCATTGGCGATATTTTAAGGCATTCTATTTTATCTTATAGGGCATGCGCTCATGGCCTACTGCTCGGAAGTGATTTGATATTAATACCTTAGAATCTAAATTGCACCGTTAAACATGATTATAGTGTTAATTTACTCAAGAACTGTCGCCGCTCTTTGCTCGAAGCCCCCTTTCGCCGGAGCGCACAGACCGAAGGCTTCAGGTGGTCTCACAAGACACTCTTCTTAATCGGCGTTTCCACAGCTAGCTTAATAATAAAAAGCTTCCTGAACGCTGCTAGTGTTCTTCAATAAAAATATTAACATTTTGACCACTGCTACTGTACGTTCTCGTGTTGACCATGTGATTTGGCTTTCGTCGGCAAAATAATTTTTGCGTACTCGTCACGAAATGGCAATGCGTGAATAGACATTTGAGACCCTATTCTTCGTGAAACACAATTCATAAAGGATATATGAATGCTCTGCACCACAACTTCAAAAATTAAGTTTGAGTAATTGTAAATCGCGTCAAATTTGCCTGTTGGCATCCTTTAAAAGCAGTAACATTTGAACAGAGATCACAGTGAACCAACTGTCTTGCAGATATATCACACAGTTCAATTTGCTTCTTTTGGTGCCAAACTTGGAATGTGATAAGGGTTCGAAAGAGCATCTTGGTTTCTCTCTTATCAGCGGACTGCATTTAGATTGAATGTGACCCCTTTCACCTCGGCTGATTAGACCGCAGCCGAGAAGATGTGTGTGCTGCAGTACAGTCGTTTTGTGTCAATTTATATTGATACTAACTACATACGTCTAAATACTTCATAATGGTGTATCAATCTACAATAACTTTCCCACCTAGTACTAACGCTGGCCACCAAGTGATGTTTCTCGAACAAAGTTTAGCGCTACGAAGTTTCACTGACGTAACTACAACACTTCACCACTGCTAAGAACTAAGGGGAAAAAGGCTAAGCCCACTGATTGTTATACTGTGAAAAGCGCTTTTATGTTTCACTGAAGACATTATACAATATGTCTTTGCAGCTAATTCACCATGAACGGTCTGGCTGGAGTCAACGCCCTTGTGTGGGTGGCCGTCGCATTAGGTAATCGAGAATATTGCACACATAATGCTAAATAGAGCGTGGTGTTGTCTATGCAGAATTAATATAATGGTGCTGTGCTCTATGGAAAAAAATCCCGACTTTCTACCCAGCTTCGTGACATCGTCTGCACTCACGCAGTCATATGTTCGTTATGTTGGTGATAGAATCCTCACAACGCTCATATTAGTGGGTCATTGAACTATGTTGGTGCCATCTACATGGAACGAATGGTAACTGGTATATTCGTGTTTCTGTGAAATGATAGAAGACTTTATTCGGATTTTTGCTCGTCTGAAACAACAAGAAAGTGCATACAACGAGACTGGCTGGTGACAAGCTCCCATAAATTTCGGCTTATGCTTCCCGGTTCATAAATGCTCTCATGTTTTTCGTTTTCCGTTTAGTTTCGGTAAACTATGCTTTGCATGTGAATATCTTTACCTCTCACATTAATATCGTCTGCGAAGACAATCTATGATATCACCTATCTAGTTTTTCACCTGATGTGTTGTATGTTCTTTGACTTATCATAAATAAGGGATGGTGAGCGAAAAAAGAAAAAAAAATATCACCTTTGTGCCTCGTAAAACATTCATATAGCAAGGGCGTAGAAATGACAAGTACATCACAGGAATAACTAAAAACTAATATCCTTATAACGCGGTTGAGCGGTTGTATTACAGAAATAAGTATAAATCGGTAGAGAGAGTGAATACTGAAAGCAGCTTTTTTCAAAGTGTCATGAAAAGTGCAGCTGCCAATGTATGACATTTGCGTAAGCTTAGATTGACATTGTGTTTTCATGACGCGCTATCTAACTTGGTGGATGCTCTTAAAATTTGGCCGTTCGGGGAGGATGATTTTTGTGATGACGCAATGAATAAATGCAATATGTCTCTCCACCTCACAAAGAAAGGTATTTTAATTTGGCTGTTACTACTGCAGTGGCAGCCCTATAACTATGAGGTGTAAACTGACAACATAAATTTAATTTTCCATTATTGTTTGCAGCTGTGCTGGTTAATGAAGCTGCTGCTTCTCTAGGAGGCGGTGTTGGAGGTGGCAGAGAAGATACTGCTAGTGAATGAATCCAAACTGAAGACTGACTGATGCCTAAATCCGGAGGTTCATGAGTCCGCTTTCGCTTTGAATAAAGTGATGAAATTGAGCTTTCGTGGATTTGGTTTATGGGTTTTCACGTCCCCAGACGACTCGGTCTATGGGAGACGCCATAGTGGAGGGCTGTTGATGGATCCGACCACCTGGGCTTCTTGAAACGGACACTAAAGAAAAAAAAAACGATTTTTCCTTACTATTAAATTACTCTTTCTTAGTACCAAAGTTGCCAAGCTCTCAATGAGAAGTCGCTTGGTAAGCGACTAAACGCGCAAAACGAAAATGCAGGCTGCCACACCTCTTTGAAATTCTCGCCACAAACACTGAGACGTCGTAGCTTTTGATGGCATCTACGTGGGCCTAGCAAGTTCCTAATCGGTAACATGACCTAGACTGCATTCTGAAGGGGCCAGATATTTAACAATCCAACTTTCAAGAAATTTAGTTGAGCCAAGTCGCCAAAATACGAAAAGTACGCTTTGAAATCTGTGACGTATGGCGCGTAATTAAAAAGATGAACCTTTGAGCTTGCGCTCTTCTAGCATTATTAAGCCTGCGATAGTGAAGTTAACGTCATTAGAGTTTTGTTTGTACAGTTTATCAATCGGAAACTATTTATTATTTCGTCTTAGTGCCCCTTTACCGTGCAATTCAATGGCACAATACACGAGTTTTTAGCAAGTCGTGTCTATGGATAAGGGACTGCCACGGCAAAAATGGAACTAACGTCCTTCGGGTTACCATGCGAGCCCAGTAACCATAAGGACACTGCTGCGAAGAAAGCGAAGATTGGCCTTTTTGTTTTTTTATACATACGCAAGTAAAGGCTGTGGGTATTTCCTGAAAGGAGTGCAGTCAGATGCATGACAGAACGAAGAAATCCCAAGGTATTGTACGAAAGGCGTCGAACTCAAGGGGAAGAAAAGGCTCCCAAAAGTTAGCGACGGCGACGGCTGACCAACGGGTAGCAGACCTGGCGCGCGGTTTGCAGCAGCTAGGGGTGTACGAATAGCGAAATTTCAACTTGAATCAAATTAGAATCGAAGAGTGCCGAAGACTAAATAAAAATATCGAATATAAAAGCGAATATCGAATTCAAAAGACTTTTTTTTGAAAATTGAAAGAAAGGACGAAGAAATGAAATCTGCTCATGTATTCGAGCACATAGCGCGGTGAATGACTGCTACCGAAAGACTACAAATTTTAATGCAGAAACAAAAGCTGTTCTACATGACCTGACTTCAGGCTCTCTCGCCGCGATATTTTTGTGTTTAAGGGCTCATTTGACAAAGGTAGTGTTACGCGGCAACAGTAATGTTGTGATTCGTCGTCATGAGTGGTCCAGGCTAAAAAATTGTCAGATTTGCTTGCGTATATACATAGACACGCACACATATAAACGCACGCACGAACATACATAAAGTATGGTTAAACTCGGGACGTTCTACGGCGTCTGCGGTGTTCGCGACCAAACTCCCCAAGAAGTCCGTGTCTCCGTTTCGGAAGCGAAGGTATGATGGTTTTGACAGCTTTCTCATTTGTGTAAATGTCGTCATCTTCTTTAAAATGAACATGCGCTCGCTTTTGAACCAGAATGTCGGTGAAAGGTTTAACGAAATGCCTACTGTAACGACGTTATCTTTAGTTTCAGCCAACGCTCAGTAACATAGTTGCACCAGTGACCCGTGTCGAGCTTTAGATATTCGTCCCGTCGAATTATTCGAAACTTTGAATACCGGCTATGCGAAAGGCGAATCGAATTATTCGATTAGGTATCATACGATTCGACTTCGATACTCCAATATTCGCACACCCCTTGCAGCAGCGTTACTAGATTAGCTTCAGCTTGCAATCTCCGCTTGAGCCGCGCGCGAAAATTTGTCCCCTTTCCGTCTCCTCTTGCGGAGTGGCGCTGCCGTTAATGCCGGCCCGACAACCGCGCTCTCTTTTCTCTGCGGCCGCCTGCTCCGAACGCAATATTGACATGCAGTCACTTAAATGACAAGAGTGCTTACTTGGGTACTAAGAGAGATTAAATTTCTGCGAAGGCTGTCCTACGAGGTTATAACCTTTTGTATCGATAAGCGTGGTGGCTGTACTCATCATGGCAATAGATGGTGAAGAAAAACGTGCACCTTAAATTTTCAAGATGCGGATAGGTTGTTCAAACCCTTGAAAACACTTGATTTTCAAAGGTATGTTTTCACGGCCATTAAAAGTCCTGAAATTTTTTCTCTGTCCTTAAAAATCCTCGAAATTTTGGCTCAGTTTACTCTAAAGTTTACAACGCAACCCAATTGCGGCGGTTCATTAGCATTGATTTGTCGAACTTTACATTTCCGAAGCGTTACACCAGCGCGAGTGCGCATGCACTATCCTTTGCAGGACTTGCACAGAAAACTGAAACAGCGTTAATGAAGCTTAATGCATGTACTCAGACTTCTGTGCTGGCGCCCTTCCAGTTTTGCACTGCTTTCTTCACACCTTGTCCTATCGCTCGTTTGACTCCCCACCTGCTGGCATAGCTGCCTTCTCTTGCTTTGTCTGTCTTGCTACTTAACTCTGTCTCCTGCTTTTATATGCTCACATTTTGTGCTCCTTCAAGCGAGTTGGGCAAAAAGTTATTGCTGTTTTGTGAATCGAAGCCCTGATAATAATAGGAAAGTCTCAGTAGATGTTCTGAACACTTGTTTTGTGTTGCGAATTGTATAGGATGTGAAAAAGACTACACAGTTCTTCAGTATGATGATGCCATATGTATATAAAAGTGCTACAAACTACTATTCACAATTTTGAAACATTCTTATTGTCTAAAACATGGCTGATCCCCCCGTCATAGGAATCAATATAACATGAAAGCGAAACTTGTCTTCACAAAAGTAGTTGGTTCTTTAATGTGCATTTATATATGAGGGCTTTTACTATGTCTCTTGGTGTTTGGCTATAGCACCGTTTGAAATGGATGCACTCTCGTTGACGCCTAGTGGCACATCTCCATCCCGACAACTGACGCCCATGATCATGATTTAACTGGTGTGGTAGGTAAAGTTGTTAATATATTCATGGACACAGCATATCCTGAATCCCGCGCAAAGATGGCATTATCAAGGACATTAACACCGGTACTCGATATGAACTCCTTCAAAGCGTCGTCAATTGGGGAGAACAACGGCAAGGTGCGCGCTCCCGAATAGTAGGGCAACCTAAGCCTGTGCGCATTCAACCACTACCACACTGCGCTTCTACAACACTGGAGGCAGAGGTTCGTAGCTTTAGCCGCGAACGCGTGACGGCGTTCCGCGTCCCGCTGGCCTCTGTCTCGCTTGACCAAGGCACGATATTCCCTCGTCAACAGCGTTGCCTTCCTGCGGCACTTATTGCAGCAGTTTTATTAGTCGGTGCTTTCGCACTTTAAGAAGTGGGCGGTGAAGAAACGCCGTCAGTGCATGTGAAAGCTCCACTACTCCAACAAGGAGCCATCACACTCTAATACGAAGCGAAAGGCAAAGAACGTAACTGCGTCTAGGGCGACTCCTCGATGCTAGCGTGGCGAGCTTCCTCGCTGGAATCGAGATGCTTTAACTGCGTCGTCACCAAATTACTCCCTATCGGCGGTGCTCGTTAGTGTCATGACGCAGTACTGCATTTGACTTTTCACAGAGGGCAGCACCGCCTCGCAAACCAAGAGAACCATGCGAGAGAGATTGTGTGAGAGAAATAAGGCGCGTTCGTTGAACCTCATACATGTGCGTCGAGACCCGTCCATACGTAGTGTTATACAGCTCAGGCTTGGGAGGGTGTCGCCGGAATCGGTGGTGGCACCTAGCTACATGAATACAAACATTGCAGGTTTGATGGTGTATCTTTTTAAAACCGCGTTTTTCTTTGGGACATCTCTGTACTGTTTCCCGTAAAAAGATCCACAATGATATAGTAGATGCACTTCTTCCTGTCCCTCTTTATAGAGCAATGCACCGTGTAGGCCCTGGACAGATTGTCTCAAGCCTAGTAAAAAAATGCCAGGCCGGCGCTGAAACCACAGCATAGTCACAGCGAAAGCTAGAAGAGCGGCGTTTCTACAGCCCGTTGTAAGCTCTCTTAGGGCTACTCATACAAGTACACTAGCAAGGTACCCACTACGCCATAAATCACAATTTTTGTGAATTTGGAAAGCACCTACAAAGCCATTATTTGTCGAATGGTTAACCTCCCGGCCTTCCTTTTTTCATCTCTCTCTCTCTCTTTCTCTGCGGAGAAGCGAGGCACCACCTACACGTCTGCAAGGCATTATGTGCACTTTGTTGACGCGACGACTGATGACGATAAAGAATTATGGCTTAGCTCTTTGTAATGGGTTGGAAGCTTTAAACGGCCCACCAGTTATGTAATTTGTATTGGGTTAGGCCCGGTCTCTATTTCCCTCTCCCGTCATGCTGCATAACATACGTTGACGTGGAAGAGAGAGAGAGGGGGGGGGGCGAAGAACTATATTGAGACCCCGAGAAAATGGATCATGCGCTTATGGGCTTCCTTGGCAACCAATACAAGTGCACTTGCGAGGAACCCACTACGCTATAAATCATTGTAATTTTGCAGAAGTAGGGAAGCAGGCACTATGACATTTTTCGTCATTCTACGGAGAGCCGTGGTACCTGCTAAACGCATGTAAGGCATCATGCGCACTTTGTTGATGCTGTGCCTGATGACGATGAAGATATATGGCGGAGCCCTTTTAATGGGATGGAAGCATTCAACAATCTTCTCGTTGCGCAATTCGCATTGTTTGACGCCTGGTTACAGAATTCGCGTTGTGCGACGCTGGGTTCTTAATGTACTCTTCTACCACGCTATATTGCATATGTTAGTGTGGTTCCTTCCCAACATGAAGCCTGTATAGGACATTTCCGCAGCGCAGTGTCAAGCACCGGCATGGCTCAGAGGCAGTACAAGTGAGATATGTACGGGAATATTTCTCCGAATCACTGTGCCGTTTTCTTGAAGTACTGAAAGGGCAGGAGGATGTACCAGACTGGATTTCACGAGTGGAACTATTGTTGCGCATGCCAAAGTTTTGATTGTAGTTAGCTCAGTGCTGACGGTTCATAGTTGCACTTTGTAATTATATAGCTCTACCCTTGTTTTTTTTTTTGGTGAGTATGTAAATAGTCTTGATTTGCAAGGCAATAAAAAAAAGAAAAAAAAAACGGCATGGCTCAGAGGTTGAATAGTGGGCTCCCACGCAGAGGACCCGGGTTCAAACCTCGTTCTTTCCTTTAATTTTTTCTTCTTTCGTTTCTTTTTTATTTCGAGCGATAGTGGTTACGGACACCGGCGGCGGCGGCGGCGAACAACTACGGCGCCAAAAACGGCCGCTGAAATGATCTCATAACAGCTTTCGCTGTAAAAGCTCAGAAAAGTTAGCGATGGTGACGGCTGACAAACGGGCTGCAGCGCAGGCGGGCGGTTTACAGCGCCGGCACACCTTCTTCGCGTCATCGAAAAGGTATGCGCCCGGAAAGCGCGGAGACTGCTCCTTTTGTCGCACACAAGAGCGGCACAGAACGCGTCGCTGCCTGCAGATAGCCGGTGGGTGTGGCACCCACGGTGTTAAGCAGCCTGCATGAGATATTGCACAAACTTTTTTTCTTTTCTTTTTTTTCCTATTTCGTGCGATAGCGGTTACGGACATCGGCGGCGGCGGACTACGGCGCCAAAAACGGCCGTTGAAGTGATCTCATAACAGCTTTCGCTGTAAAAGGAAATAAGAAAAAAATTTCAGGATTGAACGAGGTTCGAACCTGGGCCCTCTGCGTGGAAGCCCAGTGTTCAACCTCGGAGCCATGCCAGTGCTTGAAATTGCGTTGCGAAAAGACCCTATACCGGCTTCATGTCGGGAAGGAACCACATTAACATTTGTAATGTAGCGTGGTAGAAAAGTAAAACAACAACCAAGCGTCACACAACGCGAAATCTGTAACCAGGCGTCACACAATGCGAAATGCGCAACGAGTAGGTTGTTGAATGCTTCCAACCCATTACAAAGGCTTCTGCGATAATTCTTCACTGTCATCAGCCACAGCGTCAACAAAGTGCACATAATGCCTTACAGGTGTTTAGCGAGTACCGCGGTTCTCCGCAGAATGACAAAAAATTGCATAGTGGCTGCTTCCCTATTTCACAAAAATTATGATGATCTATAGCGTAGTGGGTTCCTCGCAAGTGCACTTCTATTGGTTGCCAAGGAAGCCCATAAGGCTCTCACAGTATAGACACGTCTATACAGACGGTTATTGCCATGGAAATTCCTCCTCTTCGGCTTTTGTCATTCCACATTTGGCAGTAGAGCAGACATTTAAATTATCTAGAGTGACGTCTTCTACCGTTGCGGAACTCTTTGCAATTCTATCCGCATTGCACTTTATAACATCAGTAAAAAAGGAGCAAGAATGGGTCATTTGTAGCGATTCACAGGCCGCTCTAGCGTCTTTGCAAAGTACTAGAAAAGATTCTCTAAACTCTTCCCTATTATATGAAACCCTAAAAGAACACGCAAAAGCAAAAGCAACGAATCACGTAATCGCATTCCAATGGATACCAGGTCACTGAAACATTCCAGGAAACACTGCAGCGGACGCCGCGGCAAATCGGGCACACAATAACGAAGAGACAATTAGCCTTCCAATTTCTCACAATGAAATCCGCCTACCCCTAAGACAGACAACCTCTAGCCTCACCAAAGACAAATGGTTCGATGAAAAGTCTAAAAGTTCGGACTTATATTCAATATACCCTGGCATAAAACTATACATTCCAACAGACTTGAGAGAAAATAAAAGATTTGAAGCATTAGTCGACCGCCTATGGCTTGGCACAGCATTTACGCGAAACTTCCTACACAGGATAAACCGTGCGTCTAGTACAGAATCTTCCTGCGGCCACCCTGACGAATATGTACATCATTAACTTATGGAGTGCAAAAAATATGAATCACAGCGAAAAATATTACGAGCATGTCTGCTACTTTTAGATAGAAGACCTTTCACATCGCAGAAAATACTAGGTCCATGGCCAACGGCAAGTCTTCAGAAAAGAGCACTTGTCGCCTTCAAGATGTTTCTTGAAGAATCTATTATTTTATGGAAATATTGACCTACTGCACGCGATGTCGACTTTCCCTTCATACTGAAGGAATTGTGTTATGTTTGAGATAGTGCGTTTGATCCTATGTGTCATCATTTGTGTCAGTGTGTTTTCCTGTGTATGTCAAGCAATACAGAATATTTGAGTTTGAATGTATACATGTGAACTGACTTTTCCCATTTGAACTTGTCATACAACACTTGTGTACATATGAACCTATTAGACGTATATGAACTGCCATGTGATGTTCGGCTGTGCGTATTTTCCTATGTGTTCTACTGTATTGCATTTTGTGCCCTTATTATTTTTGTGTTACTACATATTTTGTCTTCTAAGCGAGAAGGAGTAGCCCGTGCCACTATAATGGCACTAACCTCTCCTATTTCATCATTTCAATAAAAAAAGGCTCTCATGATCCATTTCCTCAAGCTCTCAATAAAGATAACTCCCTCTCTCTCTCTTTCTCGCTCTCCGTTTCTCTCGTTAACGTATGTTATAAAGCGTTGTGGGACAGTTAAATAACGACCGGGCGTCACACAATATGAATTACGTAACTTGTGGGTCGTTTAAAGCTTCCAACCCATTACAAAGGGACCAGCCAGAATTCATCATCCCCATCAACCGTCGCATCAACAAAGTGCACATAATGCCTTACAGATGGTACCTCGCTTCTCCGCAGAATAATGATTAATGTCGAGGTGGGTGCTTCCAAACTTCCCAAAAATTTTGATTTGTGGCGTAGTGGGTACGTTGCTAATGCACTTGTATTAGTAGCCACAAGAGTGTTTATAACGGCCTCTAGAAATGCCTCTCTTCCAGCTTTCGCTGTGACTGTGCTGCGCTTTCCGCGCTGGCCTGGCGTTTTTTTCTTGATGCTATGATGCGGCCTTTTTTGGGTATGTTGTAACATTCCACGACTGCCGTGCACAGATCCAAAACACGATCTCTTTATTCTTCTTCTTTGTCTCCCCCCTGTTCCCACCAAATCGGTCCATCGTCGCATCGACCCACTACACTCTCCCGGGCTTTGTTGCATCCCTCCGCTCCAAATAAGGGATGACGTTGGCAATGGCTGCTATCTCCATCGCACCGTTTTCCGTCGTGTAGCCGATGGTCTTCAGCACTCCTTCTTTTGTCGCCAATTTTACCACTTTAAACGGCCCCAGAGCTATTGCGGGAATATTTCTGTTGTGACGTTTTTCAAAAGCTATCTTCTTCGCTTCCCTGTGCTTCTTTTGCTGTTCTACACCTTTCTTCGTTTCCTTCAGGTGAAGCTTCTCTGATATGCCAAGTATGTCGTCCGCAGGTAAATAGGCAGGCTGCCCGAAGGCGGCGTATTGAGGGCTGCGTCCAAGAGTGCTTGCATGCGATCTGTTGTGGTGGGACACAGCTGCTTGAAGGCAACACTTCCACTCTCCTGGGAATCCTGCTTATGTATTGTTTTACATCTCGGATGACACGCTCTGCTAGTCCGTTAGCTGATGTATGGTAAGGGGCTGTAAATTTCAGGGTAATGTTTCTTTCTTTTGCCCACTTTGTGAATGCCTGGCTCTTCAATGCGGGCCCATTATCGGATACAACACATTTCACTGCTTTAAACATGTCTCTGCTCAAGAGCGATATGACAGCAGCAGCATTTTCTTTTCCTGGCTTGGCTGCTAGCATCCGTGAGCATTCATCAATGCACACCAAAAAGGATTGCGTTTTTCTTCACTCCTTCGCTTTTTTTCTTCAGTTCGGCGAAATCAACATGAACAGTTTCGAATGGGATCTCTGAGTAAGGTGGAAAAATCATGCTGTCTGTCTTCTGCTTGTATTTCGCTTTGTTCATTTGACATTGTGGACAAGAACTAATGTAGTCGTTAATATATTTCTTCATGCCAGGCCACGTAAATCTTCTCCTCATTTTGTTGTACGTTCGCGAGAAGCCGTCATGCCCTCCTTACTCGGGACTGTCGTGATAAAGTCCGAGAAGTCTTGTTCTCAGAGTATCTGGTACGTAAAACCTTCCGTCTGCATACATCAGCTCTTCTGTGCCTTCCCACATTGTAAGTGAGTTCACTGTCTCGTCGTTTTCACAGTTACTGGCAATGGGAAGTCGAGAAAGAGCATCAGCGTCTGACAAATCTTGTCCGCTTCTGTGTGCCACCTCAAAATCAAACTGTTGAATTTCACTTATCCATCGAGCAACTCGGCCTTTAGGTTGAGAACCACTGAGCAAATGAGTAAGTGCCAGATGGTCAGTGAACAGCTTGAATTTCGCGCCTTCTAGGTACGATCGAAAATACCTAATTGCTAGCACAACAGCCAATGCCTCCTTTTCAGTCGCGCTGTAGTTTTGTTCTGCCTTCGTGAAAGTATAGGAGTAATATCCAACTACGTGTCTTTCTCTTTCGCATCCTCTTGTGCCTCTTCGTTGGTACAGGACAGCACCTGCGCCGTAGTTCGATGCATCCGTTGTAAGTTCAAATGGAACAGTGAAGTCCGGTAGCGTGAGTATTGGGTCCGAGGATATGGCTAATACCAAATCTTTATACGCCTTCTCACATTCTTCAGTCCATATGAAATCTGTGTCTTTACGGAGCAAGTTGTTCAACGGCTTCGCTCGTGCTGCAAAATCCTTTATGTAACTTCTAAAATGTCCTGCGAGGCCAAGAAAAACTCTGATTTCGTGCACATTGTCTGGCTTCTTCATCCGTCGTACACGTTCTACGGACTCTTCTTTCGTGCTCTTTGTGAATCCGTCCAAAATGCGTCCGAAAAATGTAATCTTGTGCTTAAAAAATTCACTTTTCTTAAAGTTCACTTTCAGTTTGGCGTCACGTAATGCCATCAAAACAGATGTCAAGTGCTCAGCGTGTGATGTTTCATCCTTGGAGTAGACTATGATGTCGTCCACATACACATTGCAGAATAATCCGAGGAATGGCTTGAGAACGCTATTCATCATCTTCTGGAACCAAGCCGCACTATTTTTCCATCCGAAAGGTAAACGATTGTATTCGTAAACGTCAAATGGTGTGACGAAGGCTGTGTACATCTTATATTTCTCTTCCAGTGGAATCTGCCAAAATCCTTTGCAGAGGTCTATACGAGAAAATATCTTGCAACCTCCGGTTTCTTCAATTATTTCGTCAATCCTTGGCATTGGAAAAGGAAATAGGTCTGTTTGGTTATTTAAAATCCGGTAATCAGTGCACAGTCGCAAAGATCCGTCTTCTTTCGGCGCCAAAGTAATAGGCGAGGCGAATGTAGACACCGATGGCCGTATTATTCCAGCATCTAAATATTTTGGATTTCAGTTTTCAACCACAGTTTTTTTTCACGGGACATGCTGTAAGGGTTTTTTCTGACCGGCGTAACATCTTCAGCTTAAAGGGAACAGTAAATTTTGTTGTAGCCGGTGGATAGTTTCCTAGGCAGACAAGTTCAGGAAATTTTTCACGAACTTCATTTTCACACTTAACAAGATGGTCTGCAATGTTCAAGGACGCGCACGTCTCTTGCGCCACGGTTACTTCATCGTTCCAATAAAGATTTAACTTCAGTGTTTTCATATCGGGTCTCGAAAGCAGGAATTTATAATCGCATCCCTTCACGACAAGGGCGTCGATATTAACCCGCCGGCCCTGATAAGAAACATTTGCTTTCACCCATTCATCATATATTTGTCTTGTCCCATCAAAACTCTGTACCTGGACCGGTCTCCCTCTGATTATTTCGTCACATTTGACAAGGGCCTGATTTATTACAGAGACTGATGCACCACTGTCAACCAATGCATCAACGTCGTCACCATTGACATTGAGTTTAATATAAACAAGGTTAAGGGCCGTTAGAAAAACAGTCTCAATTTTTGTCAGCAGGTGGGACTGGACACCCTCTTTAATTAGTTTTTTGGTTCCGCTTCCTCTGAATTCGAGGCGGCTTGTTCTGTGTCATTGCGGGTATCAGACATCAGGTTGACGACTCGATTCTTGCTATGATGACTTTCGAGCTCGCGAGACCTCCATGGTGCCCTTTCAAAAGTCTGATCAGTACGACGCACATTCCGTGGTGCAAAATCGGTGCAAATGTTTCGGAAACTTCCCAATAGCTCTTCGATGGTTTTAGGCGACTTTACTTGCACCTGCCTCTGCAGTTCCTTAGGTAAGCAGTGAACAATCAGTGGCACTACTGCGGACTCGGGTAATTTTGCATTTGCCATGTGAAGAAGCCGCCTTTTCTCGTAAAAGTATTCTAGTGGCTTCCCTGAACGATATTTATAAAAAATAGCTCGGTCCCACCTTTCAACCGGGTTTTCGTCAAAGGCTGCCAAAAAGCTCGCTCTCCACTCGTCCCACGTGTCCGTCATATGTCCAGCGTAGTGGATGTCGTACCACTTCTTGGCAAGTCCGCTGAGAAACTGGCGCATGTTCTTGATGCGCTCGTAGGGTTCATTACAAGAGTTCTCCTCACACGCTAGTTCGTAGAACTGTATCCAAGTCTCTGGGTTTGAATCTTCTCCGTCGAAGATGTCGGGCTTTACCACCTGCTTGTGTTGTCGCTGTTGGGCTTGAATAACTGTGAGAAGATTTTCCATGAATTGCTGCTGTCGCTCGGCGTGTTGCTGCTGCAAGTGAAGCATTTCTAGCAGGCACGAGTCCATGGAAGAGTCGGCTTTGCTTGGTGAAGTCCTTGTCGTCAGCTGCACCAGCGGCGCCATGATATATTCATGAAATTCGGAATGCTTCAATGGTATCTTCACTGATGCTTGGCCATCAATCTCCTGCAGCGTCTTTCCAGCCTTCTCGGCGATGAACCCGCGAAGCTTGGGAGTCGTGATGCTTTCAGGTAAATCATACTGGATAACTTCATCCACTTCACAGGTTGAAAAATATGACTGACCTTTTCGGTCTCTCGATACGCTCAGCGTTATCCACATAATAGAGGCTAGTATCCTGTCACAGACTGCGCCAATGTAACATTCCACGACTGCCGTGCACAGATCCAAAACACGATCTCTTTATTCTTCTTCTTTGTCTCCCCCCTGTTCCCACCAAATCGGTCCATCGTCGCATCGACCCACTACATATGTCCTTCCACGGAGCTTAAACAACGATTTAACCCCTTAATGCCTACGCCATGAAATTTCTCCCAGCTGAAAATGAGGAATGGGTACCGTTCGATCTAGTAATGCTACTGGGCCTGCGCGGAATATGGCAGACTAGAATGGCAGTGCGCTACGCTGATATTAATGCACGTCCGGTTCGACACTACTTCTCTGAATCTATATGTTCATTTGTGGAAACACAAAAAGTCCAACAAGATGTACCTGAATGCAGATGAAGCCTTCTACAGATGAAGCAATTTTGAGAGGCCTTCAAACTCTGATACTTGTGTAGATTTTATTTTCCTTTTTTTTGTTCTTTCTTCGGTATACATTTGTTTGTCCCTGCTGTATGTAATTACATAGACATTAAAGAAAGAAAAAAACGTCGATGGCGCAATGAGTTAAACGCCGGAATTAATCGTCGCAGACCGTGAGGTCGTGGGTTCGATTGCCAGTGACCGAACCCCTTCTTCTAGCTTTTCTCTTTAATTCTTTCTTACTGTGCATTTTACCAACGTCATAATCATCACGGAAATACGTCAATGAAGTCTTGGTAGAGCCCGGCATAAAACGCTTTCATCATCATCATCATCAGCCTGTCTACGCCCACTGCAGAGCAAAGGCCTCTCCCATGTTCCACCAATCAACCCGGTCCTGTGCTTTCTGCTGCCACGTTATACCTACAAACTTCTTAATCTCATCTACCCACCTAATTTTCTGTCTCTCCCTCACGCGTTTGTCATCTCTTCGAATCCATTCAGGTACCCTTAATGACCACCGGTTATCCTGCCGATGTGCTACGTGCCCGGCCCATATCCATATCTTCTTCTTGATTTCAACTATCATATCCTTAACCCCCTTTTGTTCCCTGACTCACTCTGCTCTCTTCCTGTCTCTTAAGGTTACACCGATCTTTTCCTTTCCATCGCTCGCTGCGTCGTCCTCAATTTAAGTTTAAGTTGAATATAAGTTTAAGTTTATGTAACAAATCCACCTTTAAATCGCGTTTTTTAGTCCTTGAAGAGACTGCGACAGCGCCTTGAACATCACAGAATTCCCTCCCTTGAAGCGTGCACGAACCCCGGCTTAAAGGGACACTAAAGGCAAATAACAATTTATGTCAGAGTGAAAGCCCAATGTATGACAACTTCTAAAACGGCAATATTATCAACAGCAGTGCCCTACTTACCGAGAAATTAAGCTAAATGTATCACATGATGAGCGCCACGAGTGGGACATTTTCGAAGTGATCCCGATGACGTAGGGAAGTCGGCCTACAATAAATCACTAGTAATCAAACTAGCAGCAGTAAAAAAAGAACATTCCGAGCATCAAAAGACGTAATAAAATGCTGTATGTTCGTTTCCGCTTGGTTCATGGAAAACAAAACCTCCGTGGCGTTGCCATGGGGAACGGCGCGCGTGGTTCAAAGGTTCCGTTTTCGCCGAGCTGTGCCTCGCCCGTCTCAGTGGTAGTTTCGGGATCGTGTACTGCCGTGCGTGTTTTGCGCGCTCGTGAAAGTCGCTCTGACAGAAAGTTCGACAAAATGCCGCATTCGTGTGATATTGCCGGATGCCCGAATGGTGCACAACGCCAGTGCTGCAGCAAGGAAACCGGTGTGTCTTTTCACTGGGTGCCGCGGAATGAACCCTTACGCTCGAAGTGGCTTAGTGTCATGCGATTGCGCCAGTGTGCTAAACAGTCAAAACCTCTGCGTGTGTGCTCGCTGCACTTTCGTACTGAGGATTACGAGACCAATCGCAACTTGGTGACGGCTTTGAATGTGCCCATCCGAGCAAGTCTTTGCCGCAGCGCCGTTGTTGGTACTGTGGGTCCCGCTACTTCCGCTCGGCTGCTACTAGTGTCGGCGGCCGCGCAGTAAAAGCGGGTAACGTTGGGCACGGCAGCAGTGACGTATGAGAGTCGTATTTTCAGGCGGGAGATTTGAAGCGCGCTAACGCGATGCGGACCACTAAAAACGTGATTTTATTTCAAAATAAGCACTTCCTTGGCACAAAAGCAGCGCTACCACGTTTCTGGACCGCTATTTCAACAATCAACGTCGACTTAATATTTGCCTTTAGTGTCCCTTTAAACACCACGTGCCTTGAGTGCAAGACGCTAAGCAAGCGTTGTCTGAGTCACTCGCCCGGACTCGAGAGCACGCAATGAATTAACGAATCGAATGCGGAATCTCGTAGCATACGCAACCACGGAAAACCCAATCGCTGACTCCTTTATTTTAAGAGGCATTCAATCAAATCAATGAACGTCACAAAAAGACACGGTAATAAAAAACGAGGTTGGTTTTGTTTGCGTTGAGCAGATTCACTACGTGTCTAACGCGCATTCCTCATACCCTTGTTTCAACCTTCGCTTTGTCACGGCTATATGTTTGATGTTTATTTATTTGCCGTCTCTCAGGCCAATATTTCTAGTGCTCAGAAAATATAAAGTGACATGTTGTAAAACAAATGCGCCGGAAGTGCGTTCGGAGCAGGCGGCCGCGGAGAGAGCGAGCGCGGTTGTCGGGCCGGTAGGGAGGGCAGCGCCACTCCGCGAGAGGAGACGAAAAGGGCGGGACACATTTTCGCGCGCGGCTGAAGCGGAGTTTGCAGGCTGCAGCTTATCTAGTAACGCTGCTGCTAGGGGTGTGCGAATATTCGAGTGTCGAAGTCGAATCGAATATTACCTAATCGAATAATTCGATTCGCCTTTCGCATAGCCAGTATTCAATGTTTCCAATAATTCGACAGGACGGATATCTAAAGCTCGACACGGGTGAATGGTGCAACTTGATTACTGTGCGCTGGCTGAAACTAAAGATAACGTCGTTACAGTAGGCCTTTCGTTAAAACCTTCACCGACATTCTGGTTCAAAATCGAGCACATGGTCATTTTAAAGAAGATGACGACATTTACACAGATAAGAAAGCTGTCAAGCCCGCCACAACTTCGCTTCCGAAACGAAGACACGGACTTCTTGAGGAGTTCGGTCGCGTACGCCACAGGGGCCGTAAAATGTCCCGACTTTGGCCTGCGAAACCCTCGATGTGGCTTCACATGTGTAAACTTTTGTTTACACTGTGCAGTCGCCACTGTCACACCGCACCACTCGTTGAGAAACTCCCGTCGTCAAGGCGCGCAGTTAAAACGCTGCTATGAACGGGCGCCCAGAGGCGTAGCCAGAAATTTTTTTCGCCCGGGGGGGGGGGGCAGTTTAACCATACTTTATGTATGTTCTTGCGTGCGTTTATATGAGTGCGTGTATATGTATATACGCTAAGAAATCTAAAAATTTTGAGGGGGTTTGAACGACACGACCCTCCCCCCCCCTCATTGGTGACACCCCTGCGGGAGCCCGACGATTTTTTAGCCTGGACCACTCACGACGATGAAGCACAACATTACCGTTGTCAAATGAACCCTTAAACACCGAAATATCACGGCGAGAGAGCCTGAAGTCAGGTCATGTAGAACAGCTTGTGTTTCTGAATGAAAATTTGTAGCCTTTCGGTAGCAGTCATTCACCGCATTATGTGCTCGAAGACATGAAGATATTTCATTTCTTCGTTCCTTTTTTTTCAATTTTCAAATAAAGTCTCTTGAATTCGATATTCGCTTTTATATTCGATATTTTTGGTCACTCTTCGGGACTGTTCGATTCGAATTCGATTCAAGATGAAATTTCGCTATTCATACAGCCCTAGTTGCTGCAAACCGCCCGCCAGGTCTGCTGCCCGTTGGTCAGCCGTCGCCGTCGATAACTTTTGTGAGCCTATTTTTCCCCTCGAGTTCGATGGCTTTCGTACAATAAATTAGGATTTCTTTGTTCTATCATGCATCTGGCTGCTCTCCTTTCAGGAAACACCCACAGCCTTTACTTGCGTACGTATAAAAAACAAAAAGGCCAATCTTCACTTTCTTCGCAACAGTGTCCCTATGGTTACTGGGCTCGCTTGGTAACCTGAAGGACGTGAGTTTGATCTTTGCAGTGGCAGTCCCTTATC
Organism: Rhipicephalus sanguineus; assembly: GCF_013339695.2. Taxonomy (NCBI): domain Eukaryota; kingdom Metazoa; phylum Arthropoda; class Arachnida; order Ixodida; family Ixodidae; genus Rhipicephalus; species Rhipicephalus sanguineus. The sequence goes on along the minus strand of NC_051181.1, from coordinate 44,816,119 downwards.
CATAGACACGACTTGCTAAAAACTCGTGTATTGTGCCATTCAAATGCACGTTAAAGGGACACTAAGACGAAACAATAAATCGTTTCCGATTGATAAACTGTACATTCAAAACTCTAATGACGTTAACTTCACTATCGCAGGCTTAATAATACTAGAAGAGATCAAGCTCAAAGGTTCATATTTAATTTGGCGCCATACGTCACGGTTTCAAAGCGCATTTCTTTTTTATTTTGGCGAGTTGGCTCAACGAAATTTCCTGAAAGTTGGTTTGTTAAGTATCTGGCCCCTTCAGAATACAGTCTAGGTCATGTTACCGATTAGGAACTTTCTAGGCCCACGTAGATGCTGTGAAAAGCTACGACGTCTCGGTGTTTGTTGGGCGAATTTCAAAGAGGTTTGGCAGCCCGCATTTTCGTTCTGGCCTTTAGTCGCTTACCTAGCGACTCCTCGCGGAGAGCTTGGAAACTTTGGTTCTAAGAAAGAGTAATTTAATAGTAAGAAAAAACTCGTTTTTTTTTCTTTGGTGTCCGTATTAAGAAGCCCAGGTGGTCGAATCCACCAACAGCCCTCCACTACGGCATCTCCCATAGACCGAGTCGTCTGGGGACGTGAAACCCCATAAACGAAATCCACAAAAAGTTCAATTTCATCACTTTATTAAAAGCGAAAGCGGACTCATGAACCTCCGGATTTAGGCATCAGTAAGTCTTCAGTTTGGATTCATTCACTAGCAGTATCTTCTCTGCCACCTCCAACACCACCTCCTAGAGAAGCAGCAGCTTCATTAACCAGCACAGCTGCAGACAATAAAGGAAAATAATTTTATGTTGTCAGTTTACACCTCATAGTTATAGGGCTGCCACTTCAGTAGTAACAGCCATATTAAAATAGCTTTCTTTGTGTTGTGGAGAGACATTTGGCTTTATTTGGCATTTATTCATTACGTCATCACGAAAAAAATCATCCTCCTCGCACGGCCAAATTTTAAGAGCATGCACCAAGTTAGATAGCGCGTCATGAAAACACAATGTCAATCTAAGCTTACGCAAATGTCATACATTGGCAGCTGCACTTTTCATAACACTTTGAGAAAAGCTGCTTTCAATATTCACTCTCTTTACCGATTTATACTTATTTCTGTAGTACAACCGGTCAACCGCGTTATAAGGATAACAGCTTTTAGTTATTCGTGTGATGTACTTGTCATTTCTGCGCCCTTGCTATATGAATGTTTTACCAGGCACAATAGATGATATTTTTTTCTTTTTTCGCTCACCACGCTTATTTATGATAAGTCAAAGAACATACAACACATCAGGTGAAGAACTAGATAGGTGATATCATAGATTGTCTTTGCAGACGATATTAATGTGAGAGGTAAAGAAATTCACATGAAAAGCATAGTCTACCGAAAGTAAACGGAAAACGAAAAACATGAGAGCATTTTTGAACCGGAAAGCATAAGCCGAAATTTATGGGAGCTTGTCACCAGCCAGTCTAGTTGTATGCACTTTCTTGTTGTTTGAGACGGGCGAAAATCTGAACAAAGTCTTCTATCATTTCACAGAAACACGAATATACCAGTTACCATTAGTTCCATGTAGATGGCACCAACATAGTTCAATGACCCAATAATATGAGCGTTCTGAGGATTCTATCGCCAACATAACGAACATATGACTGCGTGAGTGCAGACGATGTCACGAAGCTGGGTAGAAAGTTTGGATTTTTTTTCATAGAGCACATCACCATTATATTAATTCTGCATAGACAACACCACGCGCTTATTTAACATTATGTGTGCAATATTCTCGATTACCTAATGCGACGGCCACCCACACAAGGGCGTTGACTCCAGCCAGACCGTTCATGTTGAATTAGCTGCAAAGATACATGTATAATGGCTTCAGTAAAACACCAAAGCGCTTTTCACAGTATAACAATCAGTGGGCTTAGCCTTTTTCCCCTTAGTGCTTAGCAGTGGTGAAGTGTTGTAGTTACGTCAGTGAAACTTCGTAGCGCTTAACTTTGTTCGAGAAACATCACTTGGTGGCCAGCGTTTGTACTAGGTAGGAAAGTTATTCTAGATTGATACACCATTATAAAGTATTTAGACTTATGTAGTTGGTATCAATATAAATTGACACAAAAAGAGTGCACTGCAGCACACACATATTCTCGGCTGCGGTCTAATCAGCCGAGGTAAAAGGGGTCACATTCAATCTAAATGCAGTCCGCTGATAAGAGAGAAACCAAGATGCTCTTTCGAGCCCTTATCAAATTCCAAGTTTGGCACCAAAAGAAGCAAGTTGAACTATGTCACATATCTGCCAGACAGTTGGTTCACTGTGATCTCTGTTCAAATGTTACTGCTTTTAAAGGATGCCAACAGGCAAATTTGACGCGATTTACAATTACTCAAACTTAATTTTTGAAGTTGTGGTGCAGAGCATTCATATAACCTTTATGAATTGTGTTTCACGAAGAACAGGGTCTCAAATGTGTATTCACGCACTGCCATTTCGTGACGTGTGGGCAAAAATTATTTTGCCGACGAGAGCCAAATCACAAGGTCAACACGAGAACGTACAGTACCAGTGGTTAAAGTGTTAATATTTTTATTGAAGAACACAACCAGCGTTCAGGAAGCATTTTTATTAAGCTAGCTGTGGAAACGCCGATTAAGAAAAGGGTCTTATGGGACAACCTGAAGCCGTCGGTGTGTGCGCTCCGGCGAATGGGGGCCTCGAGCAAAGAGCGGCGACAGTTCTTGAGTAAATTAACAGTATTAACATGTTTAACGGTGCAATTTAAATTCTAAGGTATTAATACCAAATCACTTCCGAACAGCAGGTCATGAGCGCATTTCCTATAGGATGAAGTAGAATGCCTTAGAATATCGCCAATCATAATCGACCATTTCATGAAGCAACCTTTCTGTCGATAATAACGCTACACAATATAAATAGCTCAGCTGATGAGACAAGGAGAAACCTCTCTAGCCGAAATAAAGGTTTCGAATATCATAACTCATCCTTATCTAAAGCATGAATTTCATGCGAATCCAACATTATGTCAAAGCATACTCACCAAGGTATGTTGATGAAGACCAAATTGATGGATTCTGTACAATCCTGTCCGTGCCTGCAGCGCTTATATACTATTTCCAGCCATCGTGCTATGTCATGTGAGGAAGTAGTAAGAGAAACAAATTGTCAAATTTTGTAGAAAGCATAATGAGAGGTAATTTTGTCGCCAGAAATGTTCAGCTGCAGCCCAATCACAAAAGTGGGCGCATTATGGAGCACGTGATTACGATTTAAATACCCAATTATGGCCTGATAGTAAAGAAGAGCGCATTGCGGCCACATAAAGTTTGATTTTTCTTTCTACAATTTTATAAAATATTTTGCACCATTTGAACGGTAACCTCACAATCCTACTAGCACAGTGTTTAATAGTTATGTTTGTTTTTATAAGGCCATGTTCTGTGTATCCTTTCTAAGAGTTCGGACATAAATCAGGTTTTCATTCGAGATCTCCTGGCACTGGAACAGTACCTATCAGACACGGCTTTGAATATAAAAATTTATATTATGTAAATGCTGACACAAAGCTTTATTGTGTGCGTAGACAAATGTATCTAGTTAAAGCAAAGAATCACAATGCGATAGTGTGAAGCAGCATACCTTGGTAGACAACTAGGCAGCAGCATCACTGGAGACTGTCTTCAATGGGATAAGGCGGCTCAAAACGAAAGACGGGGCAACAAGTGCTATTTCGAACTTCTCATAAAGGGCCCCTAAACAACCTCTGAAAATAGAAAGAATGGGCGCGTTAATCTCTCCTGGCGTCTCCCGTCTTGTCTGAACAAATTGTGAGGCCACGAAGTTTCGCACATGACGTCTTGAGAAAAAATTACACCATTTCCCTCTAAAGGGGACGATGAGGCGTTGCGAAGCCGGAGCGCTTGCACGATCGCGTTCCGTTGGGGTTCTTTGGGCATGCTACCGACCTCGCGTCGTGGGACGCGAAGAGGAACGCTACGCGCGTCTTGTGTTCCCCCTAGCCTGGCCGTTAATTCTCACAGGGCGAGCGGGGAACGCGGTCGACAGGCGTGCGAGAGGGGGGCAGCGTAGGAGAGGAGAGAGAGGGGAAGGGGACGCGCATGCGCTGGCGCTCATCGCGGCGTTGCGCAGGAGAGAATTTCGGCATCTCTATACTCGCGGACAACTTTTCTTGGCAATGAAGGAAAGGCTGAGAGCCGAACTACGCGTGTGCTACCGCTGAAGATTATAGTCCCACAACTGTGTGCATGTTTCTTGCGTGAGGATAAAAACAACAACATTATTTTCTACGGGGCTCTGTTTGAAAAGAGGGTCAGCACGTGCCAAGGAGATATTTATATTTGTTTTGCTTGATGCAGTGTCATTTCGCGTTTTTGCACCTGTGAAAACGTCGCACCTTTTACGTGCACGTCATAGTCAAAGTGGCGTCTGCGTCTTTAGGTGAGCGCTCCTCACCCTCCAGCTTTTCCGACGACTCGCCGCGGGACCTTTTGACGAATTTCACTAACCAATGACTGTCTAAGCCTTTGACGGTCGCTCGAATATCAAGTGGCCGTCATAGGAGATACGGAAGGTTCACAAACCAAAACTAAATTCGAAAAATACGTTTTTTGTGCGCAAAACGTTTCAGAAAAGAAGAATGATAGGACAGAGCGCACTCCTATCATTCTTCTTTTCTGAAACGTTTTGCGCACAAAAAACGTATTTTTCCTTTTAGAATGAAGTACCAACCAGCCCAAGTAGCCACCCTGTTGCACTAAATTCGAAACGCGCGCCGAACCGGACCACTTCGCGGAGCAGTAGATGTGCAGTAGCTCCGCCCCCGTAGTCTTTCCTTCATTGCCAAGAAAGTTGTCCGCGAGTGTAGCCCGCGTTTCAGAGGAAGAGTGGAGAGGGGGAGGGGAGAGGGGGAGTAGAGAGCGGTAAAGGGGAGAGGGTAAGCAGAGAGAAGGAGTGGAGATGAGGTGTGTGGAGAGGGTATGCGCATGCGCAGTAAGGGTGGCCACGCCGCACACCACCACCACCACCACCGGTTTGAACTCCGCTATAAGATGCTTCGCATCTAAAAAAGCTTTCCATTGGCCCATATACGAGGGATAGCAATTGCGAATTGTCTTCTAACCAGTCTTGTGCAATCGCATGCCCGTTCTTCCTTGTGCTGCATGATTATCGTTCACGATCAACTAGTCTCACTTTGTTTTGTGCGCTTTGCACTGCGTAAGCGTAGATAACAGCCAGCAGTCGAAAAGAACGAAATCCTGATAGGCTCAACGCTTATTGCTGACATTGTTCACGCGTTTTATGACAAAATAATTGGCGAGGAGGAGATAGCCTCTGTTGGAAGGGTAGTGAAAGTGAGAAAGAAATCACTCTCTCGTCTTTAAACTCGGAGTGGTGTAGGGGCCCTTTAACATTCAAAGTGCGTCATTGGTGTGGCCCTATATTTGCGACCAATCAATCCATAAATCAGTCAATCTATCCATCAATCAATCACGGAAACGTTATGTTCACCAAAACCAAAAACAAAAAACATTTGCGGCCAAAAAAAAAGGTTGCTGGGAAAAAGCTGTGCAATGGCAGCTTGGCAAAGCCCAGCAACCCATCGACGGTGACAGAGTACAGCACTTCGTTTGAAGAGTAAAAAGAGGAAAAACGAAACCAAGAAAAACAAAACACCAAAACAGTCACAAAGGGAATTCGTGAAAACAGTTGCTTAACAGTTTCACATTGGTACCGTGCGTTACAAACCGTGAGGTTCTATACAGAATTCGCAGCAATTATGTCAGGAATAGGCACCACAATTAAAACAAATTCAACACATAAAAAAACACACACAGGCACTGCTGCAGCTACGTCGTAGTAGAAGAATAGGACGGTCGAGGAATAATAACACATATTCCGTGCGCTCGTGAGGCTGCATTGTCCCCTACTAAGAACCACGTTCGGTCACTCAGTTTATCGAGTATGTTACTCGTAAATCTTCACTATACAAGTAAGTGTCACGAAGCGACGTGTAATTCACTGTGTTCATATTCTCTAACAGAATCATCTTTTAGAGAGAGTACAAGATGTCTGGAACATGCCGAATATTAAACGTTATGTACGCCACCCTACGTCGTCGAACGTACTGTACAACACGGTGACATCGGCAGTTCGCTGCCGTTATTTGTATAACCCGTGCACGCTGTACTTGAGAATGCAGGTAAGGAGGCCGTGTTTTCCTGGCGTCATTATACCACACATTCTTACGCAGAGTGCGTATCGTCTGGACACTTGTACCCGCCTCTCTCCACGGTAATTAACGCTCACAGACCAAGCGCCATTGGAAAATGAGTGTTTCATTAGAAGCAACAAAATATTTTTCGCGCCTCAAAGGAGCTTGTTTAACTTTCTACAAGCAAGTGTGCGGATCGCTATACAAAACCTGGTCAGTGCAAGATTTCTCTGTCTGCAAACTAAATATACAGCGGACAAGGAAGCATGCAGCGCCTACACTTTGTCTTTTAGATAAAGCTGTGGCAACAGGACATGCGTATATTTTGTATCTATGACACCTTTTTACTAATACGAAAAGTTCCTGTCCAGAACCGGCCGCTCGGGCGTTTTGGATTTCACTACGCTTCTCAAGTGTGAATGGGCCTTTGTGGCGCATGCGCACTTATGATGCGAAGAGACAGTGAAAACGCCAGAGCGAAAGCAAAATAGCGTTCGCTCGCCTATATATACGCTATATATTGATACCAGGCCCAAAAAAAAAAACGAGTCTCTCACCTCAGTAACCAGGCCCAAAAAACGAGTCTCCCACCTCAGTACTTCAAAAATATCTTGTTGAGTTTTTCAAGCAGTAAATTGAAACTGTACAGGATCACAATATTACCAAGAAGCTTGTCGTACAGCAGCATGTTTGGAAACAAAGAAACAATATTTCAAAGAGATCTAGGAACAAAGAAAATTTTCTTATTTTGAATGCGTTGCGCAAGTTCTTTGCCATCTCCGTTGAGGTGCTTAGAATACAACAAAGATTCACAACGCGTTTAAAATGTCCATAGCTCTAACTGAACTAAATGTGAACACTAAAGCTCAGCATACGGTGCTGATTTTTCAACGTTATATACCAGACATAAATCACGCCACTTGACGATTTCCCTTTTTATTCAGGCAATGAACATTTCACGCTTGCGTAGAAATAGGCCAGCATTATCCTCCCAAACAACTTCGGTAGAATATTCAGATTTTCTGCGCGTCTCACTGTTGGACGTTACTTCTTAACTGAGGGGGCGAATTTAGAAGCAGCTGAGTTTGTTTTAGAGATTGCGTCATGTTTCCCCTTATGAACGGCTTTACACACTGGTGTGCGCATTGACACGCCACGGTGGTCTAGTGGTTATGGCGCTCGACTGCTGACCCGAAGGTCGCGGGATCGAATCCCGGCCGCGGCGACTCCATTTTTGATGGAGGCGGAAATATTCGAGGCCCGTGTACTTCGATTTAGGTGCACGTTAATAAACCCCAGGTGGTCGAAATTTCCGGAGCTCTCCACTACGGCGTCTCTCAGACTCGTATCGTGGTTTTGTGATGTTAAACCCCGGATATTAATATTATTATTATAGGTATGCGCATTAGCCTCTGCGAAAGATCAGACGTGACATAATGTGCAGCAGATTAGCAAAAATTTTAACGAGACAGAATATTTCCGTTCATAAGATGAAGGGATATATTCTTGCCATATGTGACCACACCTTTGCTTATCTTTTTGGTTTTTCCTGCATCCACATGCTGGATCGTTTGCGCAAAGCATTGCTACTCACTTCATCAAGGAATTGGTGGCGACCTTAAGCCTTGACTTTGATCCGTGACTTAGAGGTTTTCACGTTTATTCCTTAGGTTTTATTTGTGTTTCTTAGTTCAATATTAACCGTAATTGTTAAGGTATTGTGTACCAAAACCACGATTTCATTCTGTCAAAATCTGTAGTGGAGAGCTTCGTAAATGTCGACAACCTAAGGCGCTTTAACGCGCACCTTGATCTAAGCACATGGGGCTCTGGGATTTTTCCACCACCTAAATGCGGACGCCGCGCCCCGGAATCTATCCCGTGACATGTTGCAGTAGCGTACCGTAACCGCTAGAGCACCACGCCGGGTATTTCGTGGCATTGCTATGCAGATTTCAGAAGCCACGATTAATGAAGCGCGTGGTTAAGATCTGCTGCGCCAGGTGTCGCAACGATCCCACCCGCTGACAGAAGCCTCTGCTTTTTTATGAACTCTTTCATGTAATTTTCATTACTCATCCTAACAGCTATTTGGCCCTTATCTTGAGAGAATTTATGGTCCATTATCATATGTATCCAATTTAAGAACGAACTTCAAAAAGAACCATATACTCTGAAAACCGGAAGGAAGTGCTCGACCGGAAGTGCTTGGGAGACAAGCAAGAGCGTCCCTCTTTATTCGTACCAAGGGAATACAAACTATGACATATTTCTGACGCCTTAAGCGTCCTCGGAAAAGAAGGGAAACGCGAACAAGCACTTTGCTATTACAAATATTTTGTTCCACTAAAACACTTTCCCAACAACCTCGTATCTGCTGTATATCGCGTGTAATAGAGCAACTTCCTGGCCTCATTTCGCAGCCTATGATTTCTTTTACTGCGATAACTCTCCCTTATGCATTGGCGCCAGAGAAACAAAAACATATTGGGTTCGTGGAGTAAGTTTGGCCGTCAACAAAGTGGACGGCCAGGCTCAGGCCTGGCCCTCCACAGATCAAGACCGGGTGGTCGGCCAGGCCTGAACCCTGTATCCCGGAGGTGACGAAGGCGATTTATTCGTAGACCTAGGCAAACCTACAGCAAGTGTGCCGCTGTCACATCGCGATTTCTGGTGGAACTGAATTGACATGTTAGACATTTTGACCAACTAGGCCAAACGCAAGTTCTCCTGAATTGACATGATTCTCCTAAGGGGCCGCGGTACTGTTGCGACAAGAGAGGCCACTGACGGGGTGATCCCAAGCATGAAACGAAGCCTAGTGCCACGGCCATATTGTTAGCATCAGTACGACCCTTCCGAGCTGTAGGAGTTAGTGTACAATTTTGCTTAGGTTCTAGTGAGCTTGAAATAATTAACCTATATGATTAAAGCTACCGCGTTCTCTAGTATAATGCTGTCGCTCTAATTCGGTCCAATGGCTATTTAAAAGATGCTAGAAGCTCAAAGAGTCGACACATTTTCAAAATGCCCTCGCTATTTCACACATTTGTGATCCGCCAGGGATCACAGTTTTGCTGTGTTCAGTCTCGAGTGATTGCAGGGGCGCAGCATGTATTTTTTATAAAATGCAGTGTCATAACATTTATTTTTTTTTTCACATTCATGCAAAAATGTCCACGTATGCTACTGTATGCCACAATTTGAATTTTAATTTGTATATATGAATTCGAAGCTTTTCAGCTATAATATTTGTCTCAGGTGTTATCCACGATGATCCCCCCTCCCCCTAAGTAATGTATTTAGGATCATGTTACTCCTTCTCCGCTGCAACATAATTTGGTTAGTATGTTATTCCTTGTGTATTTTGAGCAAAATCACCACCTTTTGGTTGCAAACTTCCACGAAACGCGTTACCTAAACGCACCAACTTGCTCCGTAAGTATGTTAAATTATATGGTGATATAAAGAAGTAAATGATTAAAAAAATAAAATGAGCAGCACCCGTAGCTCTGCTTAAGTAATTTGGTAATAAATTCAATATCAGTTCGAGTAAGAAAGAACAATGATCAAAAGTTTCCTGTACTATGTATTTTGTCTATCGATAGTGGATACTGCAACTAACATATGAGTTAGGTTTTTAGAGTAAATAAGCTGTGAAGTTTATTGTTTCTATGCACACACGACCTGCGCTTATAATGCTACATCGTTGGAGCACACAGTACGGTACTGCCGATGTAAAAGCACGAACGCCTCTTCCCGCGCTGTAATATTCGTACATTCGGACAATCGTTTAAACCCAATTTGATCTGCAGAACACTATGACAACAATCAAAGTGAAACATCCCTTTCGATGCTCTTATCACAAGCAATTAAGAAGCATTTTTTTTCTAGAGCGCAACCCAGTATAACTAAGACGAATGTCACCAGAATGTTCAAAACATCAGACACCTGTTCCGGCTCCGGCAATCAACCATTTGAATGACATCCAGAAATGGGCTAGAAAATTGCACCGTTAATGTGAAAGATTTTATTCGGCCCAAGTGAAACGAGCGTCGTATGTCGAGTGTATTCTAATATTTCAGTACAGTAGTTAGAGGTACAACGTACGACGTCACTAACGCAATAATGTTGAGGCACAGGAAACAATGCCCAGGTATTGCTCTGGCGAAGTCGTAGCAAATATAAAAAGAAACATGACACGTTGCACAGCGTATGCGATATAGACAATGCAACACATCACAATTCATTACTTAGATGTAGTGGTAATTGCAATAAAGCTTATTGCTTAGATGAAGCTTCAGAGTATTGTTATATGATAGCGCCTAACAATATTCTTTTGTCACTAAACGCGTTCCTAATGGCGTCTTCGTTCTCTCAGCTATATTTGCAGAATACCAAGATAAAATTTTTCATTCCCGTCCAAAAATTGTCCACTGCTATATGTATTCCCTAACGTCAACGTAAGTCTGTGATGATCAATGACCTTCTAAATCGAGGAGTAACACTTCTGAGCGTTTTCTGAAAAGACTTCTAAGCATATACGATTATCGCTTCGCTAGAAATGGCGCATCATCTTTTTCTGGCACTTCTAGATTGTTTGCATGATGATCACTTCACTGCCGACGAAACTGCCCTCCTCTGATACTTCTTTTATAGCTTGTTACCAATATAAATAAGCTGTGCTGAAGTGCTCAGTTGTACTAATCTTCAAATCCTGCTTAAGATGACGAGATAGCATAGATCATTTTATGTACGCACCTGTTTCTGCCAACATTCAACCGCCCACAGAATACAAAGTCATTATCAATCTCACTTTTTCCTCTTGGTGTTTTTCATAACCCACGGTGATTGATTTACTTCGATCTTTGCTCTGTTTAACACAGGGCCGCGTAATGTGCGTCTCATTTCTTCCATTGCCGTTTAGCTTATCTCGTTCATTGTTGTTTGCGATTTTATTTACCAGTGTACATCTATATTGCGCGTTAAAAATGTATTAGCGAAAGGATGCGCCCATCTATGGATACAGAAGGAGAGGTCAGAAATAAACAAGGTTATTGGAACGTGAGTCACGCGTAGTGGTGCCTCCTTCACAGTACAGCGCTCACGGTGCGTTCGAAGGCTTTGGATTTACCAGCATAGTGTCTGGACCTGGCGTGAGAAGCGAGATCCTACGACTAAAATGTCTGATCCTAAGAGATAAAGTTATACGGTTCGCCTAGCGCCAGCGTTTCCCTTAGCTCTCCATCACCGTTTACCTTCGGCGATGCCGGTGAGTGGCCGGCATGGATTCAAAAGTTCTATGACCTCTCGTTCACTTCAGGCCTACACTCTGCTGCCGATGCAAGCAAGGTGCTAATGTGATTCGTACTCGGCCAACCGGAGGGGGGGGGGGGGGAGGGGGCGCGTAGGCGCGCTGCGATGAAACGTAGAACCCGCTTCTTGGAGAAACCTGCAATCGCTACGGTAACTCCCTTTAGGAGTGTCCAACCTCCCGCTACTTCCTAAAGATACTATAACGATCTCCAAAAGATGTTTTTATTGAAATGTTATTGGCAGTTGTGTTTCTGCACATCTCAACTTGAAAGAATTCCTATAGAGTGCCACTGCTCTCTTATATCCGGATTCAGGGTTTAAATGCAGTTCGCATGATTATTCATGCAATGCAGTGTGAGTTCAGGCGTGAACAACCTTCCTGATGTGACGAGCAGTCATTACTTGGTATCTCCAGCTTGTCGTAAAAGAGGAGTCGCTGTCATCTTCGCCTTCGACCCGTTGTCAGATTAAAAGCGGCGCGCAAAAGGCGCAGCGCGTGATGGTGGAGCTTGGAGCATTCGCACAGATGTGGCACAGACTTCCGTGTGGCTGCTTCATTTGCAACTTGCCGCGTGCTTTTGCCTTAAAAATCAGCAACATTTCCAACATATGTCCTGGTAGTCTGCCGAAGATACTTCCTGGTGTCAGTTTAGAACATGGTCCCTACATAAATAGTTGTTTGCGAAACACAACACCGACATCTGGCCACTGGAAAAAACAACAACACATGTTTCAAATGGCGGACGCTAGAGGCGCTGCTCGGCGAAGTCTCTGGTAGTGACAGACTATTAAGCGATTATTGAAAAGTCAAAGACATCCATCAAGTCCTGACTTGTCGCAGACGTGCGAACTGAGTAGTGCCCATTTTTCTGTTTGTCGCGGCAATGTCATGTGCTACAAGAAAAGAAAGATTACATGTCGCTCTCTCCGCTGAGCCCTGACTTTCCACATATGTGACTGTCTTTAAAGGTACACGTCAACTATCTTTTGAAGATTGTTCTAGTATCTTGGGAAAGTAATGTGAGGTTGGACACCACGAAAGAGAGTTACCTACACGTAGGTGTGCGCAGGGTTTGACATCGAGGGTGCCCAAGTTTCATCGTTGCGCCCCTACGCAAGCCCCTCCCCCCTCCGGTTGGCCGAGTCCGATTGACATTCGGACCTTCATTCCATTGGCAGCAGAGGCTAGACCTGAAGTGAACAGGATGTCATGTAACTGTTGAATCCATGCCGGCCACTGACCAGAGTCACCGGAGATAGACAGTGGTGGAGAGCGAAGGGAAATGCTGGCGTCAAGGGGAGCCGCCGAATTATATGTCTTGTGATCAGACATTTTAGACGCAGGATCTCACATTTCACACCATGTCGAGACACTCTGCTGGTTAAGGCAACACCATCGAACACACCACCAGAACTGTACTCTGATAGAGGCATGCCCCCATTTATTTCCGACATCTTCTTCTGTAAATAAAGGAAATAAAGTGACTTTTAAAAGGCTCGTTTATGTTTGTTAGACACAATATTAATGAGAACTAACAGACAGCAATGCCAAGGAAAGTATAGGGGGTGTTCTTTGTAGCAATTAGAAATAAATGTGAAGAAAGTAGAGTGGACGAAAAGATAACTTGCCGCCGGCAGGGACCGAACCTGCGACCTTCGAATAACGCGTCCGATGCTCTACCACTGAGCTACGGCGGCGGTCATCCGCTCATCCACTTTATGGGGTATATATGTGCATTTACACCCTAGGAGTGTCAGTCAGCGCCGATCGCAGCCATGATGGCGAGTAGGGAACTCTTTCTTCTGCCTGTTGGCGCCACGTAGCACGTAGCTACATATGGGCGCAGCCTTTCGCTAATACATTTTTTACGAGCCTTATATAAAAGATAGAACAGCACAACCCAAGAAATCTAGATGTACACTGGTAAGTAAAATCGCAAACAAAAATGCACGTGGTAACCTAAAGGACAATGGAAGACATGATAAGCACAATGGGTGGCACTGTGTTACACACAGCGCAAAACTCGGAGAAAATCAAGATCAGAAAGTGAGATTTATAAAGATTTGTATTCTGCGGGCAGTTGAATGGTGGCAGAGGCAGATGCGTACTTAAAATGATCAATGCTCTCTCGCTATTATAAGCACAATTTGAAAATTAGTTCAACAGAGCAGCTCAGGACAGGTTATGATAGCTGGAACAAGATTTAAAAGAATGAAAAGATGAGCGCAATTTTTTCGGCAGTGAAGTGATGATATTGATAATATTCTAGTAGGGCTAGAAAAAGATCCACAGCAATTTCCAGCGAAGCGATAATCGTACATGCTCAGGAGATTTTTTTTAAGACTCGCTCAAAAGTGTTACTCCCTGATTTGGAAGTGCCGTTCCAGATCACAGATATATTTTGAAGTTACGGGAGACATATAACAGTGGAGAATTTTCGGTTGTTTATGAAAAAATTGAATTATCTTGATATCCTGCAAACATCGCTGAGAGAACGAAAACCCCGCTAAGGAACGGCTTCAGTGTCAGCAGAAAATTGTAAGGCGCTATCATCTCACACTTCACCAAAGCTTCATCTCAGCAATAACCTTTATTGCAATTAGCATTACATATGCATAACAAATAGTTATCTGTTGCACTGTTTATATTGAATGCGCTGGGTGATGCACGATGTTTGTTCTTATATTTCTTCCGGTCTCTGCCAGAGAAACCTGGGCATTGTTTCCTGTGCCTCCACGTTAGTGCATTAGTGGCGTTGTACGCTTGTACTGAAATAATGGCACTTTTATTGTACTGAAATAATGGCATACACTCAACCGAGGACGTTCGTTTCACTTGTACCTAATAGAACCTGTCACATTCACCGTGGAATTTGCTAGCCCATTTCTGGATGTCACTCAAATCTTTGAGTGCCGAAGCCGGAACACGTACCTGACGTTTTGAGCTTTCCGGTAGATTGTGAGATTCGTCTCACTTGTATAGGGTTGTACTCTTGGAAACAAAAAAGAAGACTACGTAATTGCGACATCCTGTAATCAGAGCATGCAAACGGACGTTTTACTGTGTTTTTTCTCATGTTGTTCTGTAGAGCAAATGGGGCTTAAACGATTTTGCGATTGTGCCAATGCGCAAAGAGGCCTTCGTGTATTAGGGGCGAAGCTCCTTAAGGCGGCACCCGTTCGTCCCTCGTAATCGTCGTCATCGTAGTAGTCCGTAACAAGTCTTACGCTTTGACCTCCAAGGTGGTGCCGGTGGGAGATTTCTCCTGTGCGTTGTTGAACAATAAAAAATTCGCAGCGTGCGCGTTAACTAAAAGCCGAATTCTTCTGTCTCTCATTCCCCATTAGCAGTCATTGGCATGTTCCAGTAGGAAACGTTAGTAGAAGTAGAAGTGTAAGTGTTAGCTAAAAGCCGACTTATTCTGTCTCTCATTCCCATTAGCAGCCATTGTTTACCTCCAAGGTAGTGCCTGGTGAGATTTCTCCTGTGCGTGATTAAACAATAAAAATTTTGTTCAAAACGCCGTTGATTGATGAAATAAACCAACGAAAGACGCCAGATGTTTTGTAAAAGCAGAACGAAAGAACGCCAGATGTTTTTCTTAAAGTGTAGTAGTAGTAGTTGTATGTAGCCACCTCGCCCGATCGTCAACGGGCGAGGTGGACCGGCAACGGCGAGAGGACCCTGCCGTACGAGAGTTAAATCACACTAAAAGACATACTTTGCGGGCGATACACTCTAGTGAGCGTTCAACTTTTCGTCTTAATGTACATTATAAAGAAATTATTTCTACGAAAAACGCAAGGCACACCTTGAGCAATATATTTGGTTTTGGGACGCTAAATGGAACCATGAGGCGATGCGAAGCCGGAGCACTTGCACGATCGCGTTCCGTTGGCTTTCGTTGGGCATGCTACCGACCTCGCGTCGTGGAACGCGCGTGCTGTCTTCCCTCTAGCCTTGCCTTTAATTCGCACAGGGCGAGCGGGGAATGCGGTCGCTCTTGGCGCTCTTTCGCTCGGGAGCGGACTTCTTCCTTGCATTTCACCGATCACAAGTGATAATGAAGGGACCACGTAAACCAACAGTACAATAAAAGTTTGATGTTTAATATATACACGATGTTTCACACTCTTTATATTATGTACTGGGCGCATTTCACGGAAGAGTTTCACGGTTTACAGATGATTCCCTCCGTAGCTTCGCCCCACTCATCATCATTCACCCCGTGGATATGCTGTGATTTTTTTAAATCGGCAATACCGTACTGTGTGCTCCAAAAATGTAACAATAAAAGCGAAACGCATATGTGCTTAGCAACACTAAATTTACTAGCTTACTTATTATAAAATCCTAACTCATATGTAAGTTGTGTATATTATCGATAGGCTGAACACATATAACAGGAAACCTTGGATCGTTGTCCTTTCTAACTCGAGCTGAAAGTGAATTTATGAACTAAATATACTTGAGCAGGTCTGCGGGTGCTGCTCATTTTATATCTTTATTTGATTACTTGTTTTTGTATTTATGGTATTTATTGTACTTTATGGAACAAGTTGGTGAGTTTAGTCAAAGTGTTAAGTGAAAGTTTACAATCGAAATGGAGCGATACTGCTGAATATACAGAAGAAATATTATAATGACCACACCATGTTGCAGCAGAGAAAGAGTGACATGATACTAAATACAGTATTTAGGGCGAGGGAGGGGGGCGTAGGATCTGCGTGGGTAGGTTAAGGTGGGGCAAAACGCGACAAAAATTTGAAAATAGTGAATATCTTTTTCTATTTCACTCATTACCATAAAATGTCAACACAGGAACTTTCTCTTGAGTACAAGGTATGTGCTACATAAGTATGGCCATGCTGCGACGGTTCAAAGTATTATTTAAAAAAGAAACAATAAATGCACCACACGTCTCATTTTGCCCCAACCAGCGGGGCAAAACGATACGCTGCGTGAGGCAAACGAGACAGCTTGAAGAAAGTTTATCCTTTCAGTTCTTGCAGTAGAAGCACTTCAAATTCACTCTGTCGGCAGCCACGCAGTCTTCATGCGCCCAGTCTTTGCACTCCATGCATTGAATCCACACAGAACCCGGCGCTGTGCTGCTCCGAAACTCCTGAAAAGCATTAAATGCTTTTTTTCATGTCGTTTTCCTCCCAGGAAACTCTAGATGTTATTCTCTTGTACGTCCGCACCATCCTTAACAAAAAATATCACATATAATGAGCTTAAATAAATGGTTAACTTATTAAGACATTCTCTAATGCAATCCAATGTCTTTTTGCCGCGTTTTGCCCCTCTCAAATGCCCGAAGCCAAAAAACTTTCCCCCTTGACCCACTGCGCCAAATGAGCTAAACGTTTGGTGGTACGTAGCTAGTAGCGTAAAGTACCAACATGAATAATTACATTGTTGTACTGATGCTGGATTGGCTTCATGCACGGTTCCAAACATTTGGCCGAGCAGAATTTCACCACTTTTTACAGCGAGAGCTGTTATGAGATCATTTCACCGGCCGTTTTTGGCGCCGTAGTTGTCCGCCGCCGGTGTCAGTAACCAGTATCGCTCGAAAAAAAAAAAAAAAAAAAACGAAATAAGAAAAAAAATTTCAGGATGGAACAAGGTTCGAACCTTGGCCCTCTGCGTGGAAGCCCAGTATTCAACCTCTGAGCCATGCCGGTGCTTGAAACTGCTTTGCAAAAAGGTCCTATACAGGCTTCATGTCGGGAAGGAACCACATTAGCATATGCAATATAGCGTGGTAGAAGAGTAAAATAAGCACCAAGCGTCGAAAACACGCGAGTTCTGTAACCAGGCGTCACACAATGCGAATTGCGCAACGAGTAGGTTGTTGAATGCTTCCAACCCATTATAAAGGGCTCTGCCATAATTCTTCATCGTCATCAGGGAGTGCATCAACGAAGGGCGCATAATGCCTTGCATACGTTTAGCAGGTATTACGGCTTGCGTAGAATGACGAAAAATGGCACAGTGCCTGCTGCCCTACTTCTCAAAAATTACAATGATTTACAGCGTAGTGGGTTCCTCGCAAGTGCACTTGTATTGGTTGCCAAGGAAGCCCATAAGCGCACGATCCATTTCCTCGGGGTCTCAGTAAAGTTCTTCGCCCCCCCCCCCCCCCGCCCCCGGTCTCTCTCCCACGTCAACGTATGTTACACAGCATGACGGGAGAGGGAAATAGCGACCGGGCGTCACCCAATGCAAATTACATAACTGGTGGGCCGTTTAAAGCTTGCAACCCATTACAAAGGGCTGAACCATAATTCTTCATCGTCACCAGTCGTCGCGTCAACAAAGTGCACATAATGCCTTACATACGTGTAGCTGGTGCCTCGCCTCTCCGCAGAATGACGTGTAATGGCTTAGTAGGTGCTTCCCAACTTCACAAAAATTGTGATTTATGGCGTAGTGGGTACCTTTCTAGTGTACTTGTATTGTAGCCCCAAGAGAGCTTACGACGGGCTCTAGAAACGCCGCTCTTCCAGCTTTCGCTGTGACAGTGCTGCGGTTTCAGCGCAGGCCTGGCGTTTTTTGGCGGGTCACGAACACATTGACATCAACCGCGTGATTTTTCCCGCGCGAACGCTGTGAACAATCATCAACTTATACACATAAAATGTCGAAAACTACCGGCGCCTACCAGCGGAAATATAGAAACAAAGAAAAGGTACTTTTTGTATTAGCTGTAGAGGGTGGCAAAGTCAAAATGTTGCGTTTTGCCCCGTGTCTTATTTTGCCCCGCCTTACCCTAATATGTGAGACAAAAATTATAGTTGAAAAGCTTCAAAAATATGTATACAAATGAAACTTGAAATTGTGGTATACGGTAGGATAGGTGGTCCACTGTGCACAAATGTCAAATGTGCACGAACCTGAAGAAAAGAAATGTTATGACATTGCTTTTTATACAAAATTACATGCCGTGCCCCTGCAATCACTGCGAACAGAACGCAGGAGAGCACTCATCTCTTGGGCATCGCACGTATATGAAATAGCAAGGAGATTTTGAAGATGTGGCTGCTACTTCAGCTTCCAGCATCTTGTAAGGAGCCAGTGGGCCGAATTAGAGCAGCAGCATTATAATGTTGAACGCGGCAGTCTTCATCGTATTGGTGATTTATTTCAAGCACATTATAGCTTAAGCAAAATTCTGCACAAGCTCGTACAGCTCGGACGGGTCGCGATGATGTTAACAAATCGCATTGGCATTGGCTTCGTTTCGGGGATACGATAAACTCGTCTGTGGCCTTTCTCGCCGCAACTGTACCGCGGACCCTTAGTAGACCCATGCCAGTTCTGTGTTACTACAAACCGCGATGTGAGAGCGGCTCTTTTCCTGTAGGCTTGACCAGGTTTACAATTAAACCACCTTCGTCAGCTCCGGCCTGCAGAGCTCAGGCCTGGCCGACCAATCAGCCTTGATCGCTGGACCCGGTTACCATATCATCGTTCGCTGCTAACCTTCGTCTACGAATCGAATATATCTTTTTATCTCTGACACCAACACCCCAGAAGAGTTATCGAAATAAAAAGAAATTTAGTGCCACACAATCAGGCCAGGAAGTTGCTCTTTTACACGCGAGATACAATAGAAAGGAAGTTGTTGGCGAACTGTTGTAGTGGAACGACACATTTGTAATAGCAGAGTGCTTGTTCGTGTTCCCCTTGCTTTCCGAATAAGCACACGGTGACAGAAATATGCCATATTTTGTATTCCTTTGGTAGGACAAAAGAGGGACGCTCTTGTTGTCTCCCAAGCACTTGCGGTTGAGCACTTACCTCCGGTTTTCGGAATATATGGTTCTTTTCAAAGTTAAGACTTAAATTCGATACATACTGTGGAGCATAATTTCACCTAAGATAAAGGGGGAATAGTTGTCAGGATGATTAATGAAAATTACATGAATGAGTTCACTGAAAGAGCAGACGCTTTTCTTGTGAGCAGCTGCCATCGTTGAGGCACCTGGCGGACCAGATATCAACGACGCGCTTTTTTAAGCGTGGCTTTTGAGATCTACATAGCAGTGCCACGAACAACCCGCTATGGTGGTCTAGCGTTTACGGTACTCGACTGCTGACCTGAAGGTCACGGGATCGATTCCCGGGCGCAGCGGTCGTATTTAGCTGGAGGCCAAACTGTTGAGGCCTGTTTGCTTGCATCTATCTAGGTGCGCGTTAAAGAACGTCAAGGTTGTCGAAATTTCCGAAGTCCTCCTCTACGGATTCGGCCATAATGAAATCGTGGTTTTGGTACACAAAAACCTAAACATTACTTTCAACGTGGTGCTAGGAAACACAAAGTAAGCCTGCGGAATACACGTGAAAATATGAGCGCCGGCCTGCGAGTTCAACTAACAGACATCTCAGTGAAGGGTTAAGGTCAACACAAATTTTTTTCGTGAAGTGAGCATTAATGCTTTGAGGAAACACTCCAGCATACAGATGCAAGAAAAGCCAAATTAAAACCAAGGGTGTGGTTACATGTGTCAAGAATATATAACTTCATGTTATGCACACAAATATTCTCTCTCGTTAAACCTTTTGCTAACCTGGTGCATATTTTATCCCCGTGTCGGACCTTTCACTATGGCTAATACGCATACCAATGTGTAATGGCCTTCGTCAGGGGAAACTTCATGCACTTGCTCAATCAAACTCAGCTGCTTCCAAATTCCCCACCTCAGTTAAGAGAAACTGTCGAACTCTGAAACGCGCAGAAAATCTGAACATGCGACCGAATATTTATGACAGGATAATGCTGACACCGATCCACGCAAGCGTGAAAGGTACATTGCCTGACTTAAAAGGAGAAAGAAGAAAGAAGAAATTGCGGTTATTTATCTCCGACATATAACGTCGAAAAATCAGCACCGAATTCTCAGCTGTAGTGTTCACAGGCATTTTAGTTGCAGCTAAGGACATTTTAAACGCGTCATGTTTCTCTGTTGTGTTTTAAGCACATCAACGGAGATGGCAAAGAACGTGCGCAACACATTCAGCATACGACTACCTTCTTTGTCCGTAGATCTCATTGGAATATTCCTTCCTTGATTTCGCACAGTGGCGCGTTGCGACAAGCTTCTTGTGTGATATTGTGATCCCGTACAGTTTGAATTCGCGACTCAAATAAACTGAACAAGCTTTTTTTTTAATTCTGCGGTGAAAGGCTTTTCTTCTTATGGGCCTGGTATCAATATATAGCGTACATTTCTGCTTTCGCCCTTATCTTCTACGTGCTGCGCTCTCAACGCGAAGTGACTTGGGAGAGCATCTCTCCCTGGAGCGGCCGTATTCTCTTACACGAGCGTTTTGTAGTTACGTGAGATCGGATACAAAACAGTTGGCTGCCATGCTCACTTAGTATAAAACTACAATTTGTTGCTATCGCATTCGTTGCTTCGCCCTTGCCGTGAAACTGTGACTTTTTTTTATTTAGCGGCCGTGGCATTGGGAACACTTGTGCACGCTCGGATTCACGGACACTTCGGTGAGCGCACTGGGAAAGAGCTGGATCGCACTGGTGCGGACACTGGCTTCGCCGCTGTGACACTGGCGAGCATTCGGGAGCGCTGGAAACGCTGTAATTTGCACTGAACTGCGCTGGCGCATACTAAAGCCTGTAATGTTTGTGCAAGTGCTGCCTTTAGAATTGCGCGCAGCGAAACGTTTCAATATTGTTCAATATCGTAGATTTGATTTGATGGTACAAGATGCTATCCTAAAAGATCTCCAACATGCGTCACAATTTCTCGCATGGCAACAAGAGATGTCAAGATGCCGCCTATTTTCATGAAGATTATCATATGTGAAATCACAGTAAATTGTAATGTTTCCTTTTTGAACAGGGAGCAAAATATGTTAATCACCGAGAAAAGCCAACGCTCGTCATTTTGCTTTCACGCACGCTTTTTTTTTTTCATTTCATGCAGTGCTAATAACGGCGTTCATTCTTGAGGAGCACGTAGTAGTGAACGCACAGCACGAATGTCAGTTTTACATCCGCGATATGTTGATGTAATGATTGCATTGCAGTGCTCATAAGTCTATAGGCGTCGGTCTGAACAGAGAGCGCAATTCGTTACATCGCCGCGTAGTTGGCAAATGAGCTCCGGCTTCGCAACCTCTCCTAACGGAGGCCAGAAAAACAGCCGTCGCTAGACATCGCCACACCGGAAACGCATATGTGGCAATTCTTGGACTGCCACGTACATCAGCTGCCCTTTAGGTAACCGTGAGAAAGGTTACGAAGCTAAATTGAGGAACGTTTAGCTTCGCCACTCACCTGACCCGAGTCGTTCTTTCCACGTGGGACTACCAGCAAGCGTTAGGGCTATAGCGTAGCAGAGGAGTTTGTCTACATGCCACCGGCGTTTCTCGGTTTAGGTGTACGCAATTCCGACATGTAATAGTGACTGCAGAGTACAACCTGGACATCGATCAACCCAAATGAATTATTTTTTTTCTTCTGTGCAATGGTTATGAGAGACGCCTCCACTACGGCGTCTCACGTAATCATATCATGGTTTTGAGACGTTAAACCCTAACGATTCTTATTGTTGGCTTTTATTAATCTTCATAGGGTAAGGTGGACACGCTGCCGCCCTGTCCGCTTATGTGGTTTTTTCTGCTGTATCTGCTGGAACAGCTGCTTGAAAATGTGAAAACTAGCGCTTTTCTATGTTTTGCACGTATAAATAGATTCGGTAATAAATTAAGAGCTGAGGAAACGGGCAAAATGGAATGTATTCTGGAAGTGGCGAAGGCGGCGCCATGCACGAGGGGCACAACTAATCTGCATGGGCTCGACAGAGCGAATACGGTTTTCCGGCTGCTCAGGCGTTCTCGCTGTCCTTTGGCATCTGAAGTGCGCATGCGCCATAAGGGCACATTCCCACTTGAGGAGCGAAGTGAAAGCGACAACGCCCGGGCGGCCGGTACTGGACAGGAAGTATTTGTGTTGTAATTTTAGGCGATTGTAATATTGATTTACTAAAATCCGGTAATACATTAGCTAATGAATTTATTCACCTTCTATCAATGTACGGTTTTTCAAACAATGGTACCCTGCCTACTCGAGTCAACGCATCTAGTGAAACTTTAATTGATCTTTGTTTGACTAATCATGACAAATGTGCTGTAAAAGCAGGTGTGCTTGTCAGTGCAGTTAGTGATCACTTACCTTTATTTTGTTTCATTCCGAAGTACTCTTTACCGCATGTTGCTCCAGACCACTCGACCAAAACTACGCGGATGATAAGTAAGCATGTAGTGGATAATTTTCGTGAGCACATTGCATCGGTAAATTGGAATAAAATTATAAATGGTAAAAAATGCGATGCAAACCTATTATACAATACTTTTCTTGAAAAAACTATTGAAGTTTATGAATATTCGTTTCATGTGGTACAAGTTAGAAAGTTTAAAAAAGCGAGGAAACCCTGGATTACGTATGAGCTTGTTAAAAGAATCAAAGAGAGAGACAAACTGTTTCGCGATTTCCTAAAATGTAGGGAAACCGAAAAGCTTAAGCATTACAAAGAAAGTTAGAAATATATTAAATGCTGACGTTAAAAAATCACGTGTTGATTACTACGCCAACAAATTTACCGATATTCTTTATGATCCGAAGAAAACATGGCGTACTCTTAAGTACCTATTGAGGCCTACGAAGAGCAGCCTTCGCCAGGAGTTAACGCTTGGCGATAAATTCCTAAGCGGTAAGCCCCTCGCAGAGGTGTTCAATCAACACTTCTTATCTTTTGGATCATTTGACTAGAAAGGTAACAATAACTATGAAAAGTACATAAATACAAGTTTGCAGAATACTATGTACCTACGTCCAGTTACCCCCTCAGAAATTGTGCGCATTGTTAGTAATTTAAAAAATAGCTCCGCCTGTGGTTATGACGGTATTAAAGTGCCACCAATTAAAGCAGTTGCAGACTTATTCTGCGATATTATTTGTGACATAACAAACCTTGTGTTTTCGACAGGCACATTTCCAGATAACATGAAAATAGCTAGAGTCGTCGTCCTTCATAAAGGTGGTGCCACTGATTGCATTGGCAATTACAGGCCAATATCGATACTCCCGCCATTCTCAAAAATGATTAAAAAGGCCTTAAATTCTAGATTATCCTGGCATCTACACAAGCATAATCTCATATCAACACATCAGTATGGTTTTCAGAGTGGTAAATCCACTGAATCTGCCTCACTTGAAATACGTGATAAAATTATTGCCAATATTGAAAAACAACAATAAACGATAGGCATCTTTTTAGACTTTAAGAAAGCATTTGATTCTATTAGGCACAACATACTTTTCTCTAAGTTGCCTTCTTATGGAATCAGAGGTATGGTATTGGAATTATTGCGCAACTACTTATCACATCATTTCCACCCACTTTGTGGAAATGAACGATGTTAAATCAGACGTTGCAGATATTAGGTATGGCGCCCCACAAGGTTTCATTTTAGGCCCCACCCTTTCTCTTCTTTACATTAATGATATCACAGCAGTACCAGAGACACCAGATATTGTATTATATGCCGACGACACAAACGTTTTCTCCTCCTCTGATATGGTAACGGGGTCCAGCGATCAAGACCGATTGGTCGGCCAGGTCTGAGCTCTGCAGGCCGGAAGTGACGAAGGTGGTTTAGTTGTAAACCTGGTCAAACCTAGAGGAAGTGTGCCGCTCTCACACCGCGGGTTGTGGTGACACAGAATTGGCATGATTCTCCTAAGGGTCCGCGGTACAGTTGCGGCAAGAAAGGCTACAGACGGGTAGACTGTATTCCCGAAACGAAGCCAATGCCAATGCGATTTGTTAACATCAGTGCGACCCTTCCGAGCTGTAAGAGTTGATGTTGAATTTTGCTTCAGCGCTAATGTGCTTGAAATAAATCACCAATACGATGAAGACTACCGCGTTGAACAGTATAATGCTGCTGCTATAATTCAACCCACTGACTCCTTACAAGATGCTGGAAGCTGAAGTAGCAGCCGCATTTTCAAAATCTCCTTGATATTTCACATACTTGCGATGCCCAAGAGATGAGTGTTCTCCTGCGTTCTGTTCGCAGTGATTGCAGGGGCGCGGCATGTAATTTTGAATAAAAAGCAATGTCATAACATTTCCTTCTTCAGGTTGTGGCACATTTGACATTCGTGCACAATGGGCCACGTATCTTACCGTATACCACAATTTCAAATTTAATTTGTATATATACCTTTGAAGCTTTCCAACTATAATTTTGTCTCTCACGTTACCCAGGCAGATCCTACACCCCTCCCCCTCCCTCGCCCTTAATACTGTACTTAGCATCATGTCACTCTTTCTCTGCTCCAACATGGTGTAGTTAGTATAACATTTCTTGTGTATTTTCAGCAGTATCGCTCCCTTTCGATTGTAAACTTACACTAAACACCTTTACAAAACTCACCAACTTGTTCCACAAAGTACATTAACTAATATAAATACAAAAACAAGTGAACAATTAAAGATATAAAATGAGCAGCACCCGCAGCTCTGCTTAAGTATATTTTGTTCATAAATTCACTATCACCTCGAGTTAGAAAGGACAACGATCCAAGGTTTCCTGTTATGTGTGTTTAGCCTATCGATAATATACACAAATTACATATGAGTTAGGATTTTATAATAAGTAAGCTAGTAAATTTAGTGTTCCTAAGCACATATGAGATTCGCTTTTATTGTTACATTTTTTGGAGCACACGGTAGGGTATTGCCGATTTAAAAACACGAAGGCATCTTCCTGCGCTGTAGCACTGGTACATTCGGAAAATCGTTTAAGCCCCATTTGCACTACAGAACAACAAGACAAAAAACAGAGTGAAACGTCCGTTTGCATGCTTTTATTACAGGATGTCGCACTTACGTGGTCTTTTTTTGTTTCCAAGAGCAACACCCAGTATAAGTGAGATGAATCTCACAATCTACCGGAAAGCTCAAAATATCAGACACGTTTTCCGGCTTCGGAACTCAAAGATTAGAGTAACATCCAGAAATGGGATAGCAAATTCGACGGTGAATGGGACAGGTTCTAGTAGGTACAAGTGAAACGAACGTCCAAGGTTGAGTGTATGCCATTATTTCAGTACAATAATTAGAATCAGAATCAGAATTTTATTATTAAAAGCTGAGCGAAGTTACAAGCGTTTTGTATACAGGAGGAGGTCCCGTAGTCAAGAGATTGTATCGGGACATCCTGTACAAAATGAAATAAGGTAATATGCACATCATAGTAGCAACAGTAGCGAGATAAATCATTTAAGCAAAAAAAACATAACATTCACAGAAAAATTATACATGTCATTACATAAACTAATACGCTTTTAAAATATCACAGCGAAACAAAAATGATGAGACAAAAGGAAAAGAAAAAAGAAACAATACAATAGTCAGATAATCTATGTCCAAAGTACACTGAACAACTAAGCACACGTACCTTAAACGAAAGACACAGTTACTCTTTCGTTATTTAGAATGAAGTAAGTGCATTTTTAGTTCTTTCTTAAAATGATGTAATGGTCTTGTGGTTTTCATGATAAGCGAAAGAGTGTTCCAAAGGGAAATAGATAGAATGCTACAGTTTGCTTCCCATAATTAGTCCGAATTTTGGGTAAAAGAAAATTGTTGTTCATCGCGAATCGAGTAGTGCTGTAGATCATGAGATTAGATGATGGAAAAATGGCTGGCGGAAGTTCATTATTTATAAGCCTGTAGAAAAAAATACCCAAGTTGTATTTAGTGAGTCCAGTGATGGTGAGAATGTTATTCTCGCGTAGTAGTGATTTGGCATTACAGAGGCGTGGGCTGCATGTAATTATTCTTATAGCATGGTTCTGGACAATCTGGAGGGACGCAATATGAGTATTGTAAGTATTTCCCCAGCATGTTATGCCATAGGTGAAATGAGAATGGACGAAGGAGTGACAGATAGACAGTAATGTGGTGCGTGAGAAGTAAGGGCGCGTTTTAATTAGGACGCGTATACCATATGCAACTTTCTTTTTTATGCCAGCAATATGACTATGATATTTTAGGTTATTATCCAGAAGAATTCCTAGAAAAGAGGAACTTGAGCTATGCGAGAGGGAGTGGGGACCGAAACTGATATGTGGCATTGATGATACGTTTCGCTGATGTGAACTGAATACACGAAATTTGGTTTTAGTAGCATTAATAGATAACATGTTGCTATTACACCAATTTAAAATTTTATTTAAATCAGCATTCAAAATATTTACGAGAGATGAGATATCTTTATGAGAGGTGAATATAGTGGTATCGTCGGCATACAAAATGCACTGGGATGAAGAAAGACAATTAGGTAAATCAATAATATAAATCAAAAACAAAAGTGGCCCCAGAATAGAGCCTTGGGGCACACCGATGTTGGTACTACGCTGTCGAGAATAAACGTCTGATATAGAAACAACTTGAACTCTGTTATATAAGTAGCTTTTTATTAGTGAAAGAGCCGGGCCAGAGATGCCAATTGACTCGAGTTTAGCGAACAGAATATTATGATTTATACTGTCAAAGGCTTTTGTTAGATCGATTATTACTGAGGCAACTAGGAATCCTTCGTCGATTAACTTTTTTAGCTGGTCAGTAAGATGAATAAGCGCCATCTCAGTTGAATGTCCATGGCGGAACCCAAACTGACAAAAAGAGAGGATGTTAAATTTAGAGAGATATTTTGTTAACCATGTTTCAATTAGTTTCTCAATAACTTTTCCAAAGAACGGCAAAATACAAATGGGCCGGTAGTTATGTAATAATGATCTGTCGCCCTTTTTTAGCACAGGTATCACTTTGCCACGCTTAAGTTCACAAGGAAATATACCATTTTCAAATAACAAATTAACAATAAATGAAACAATATCAGCTATTAGGTGCACAATTGATTTAATGTTCGCAGGATGGATCTCATCTATTCCAGCACTTGTCAATTTTAAATTACGTATTACAGCAATGATTTCGTCCGGTGTAGTAGGAAATAAGAAGAATGATTGGGGTAAACGACTCATGTTGATGATTTCTGAAGGAGAATTTGAATTATCAGGGAAGAAGAAACTACTGAAAGCCTCAGCTATATCGAAAGGACAATCGTGTTCTATTCCGTCAATTAAAATTCGACGTACCTCGTCCTGCCGCGTGTTTGTATTTAAGAAGGAGTTGATAATCTCCCATTTCTTTTTAGCGCTGTTAGCCCCCTGTAAGATCCTTTGCTCAAAATAAAACCTTTTTGCAGTTCAAAGTTTGCAGTTAAAAAAATTACATAGGCTCTTGTAACGGGAACGTAATTTCTTGTTAAATGGCTGTTTTTCAGTTTTCCTATATAAATTATCTCTTTTGCGCATTTCCGCTAATAGCTCTTGCGAGATCCACGGATTGTGAGAAAAAGCAACAATTTTTTTACATTTCTTTTTGGAAGTGAACTTTCCTAATTGCGATGTAATTAGTGAAATAAATGTTGAAACGCTTTCTGTGGATCGTTTATTGACTTAATTTCAGACCAGTTAGTGTTAGCAACAGCCGTTATGAAGCCGTCTTTATCCAAGACATATCTGGTGTGTGAAGAGGAACAAGGGAGTACATTAGTTTTGAAGCGTAAGACGATGGGGTAATGATCACTAATGTCTACATGCAAAACTTTCGCCTCTGGTTGGTCAGGCAGGTTAGAGAGAGCGTGATCAATAAGCGTTCCTGA
The DNA here is from genome assembly GCF_013339695.2 of Rhipicephalus sanguineus. Classification (NCBI taxonomy): domain Eukaryota; kingdom Metazoa; phylum Arthropoda; class Arachnida; order Ixodida; family Ixodidae; genus Rhipicephalus; species Rhipicephalus sanguineus. The sequence continues at coordinate 44,787,744 of NC_051181.1, read as the reverse complement.
GCCGTTAAAATCTTCACGTGTGGGAACGTCAATTAAACAGTCATATCAGTAACCGTGAAACAAACTACTATAGGTGATACAGGCAGGTAAGGCAAGGCTTCATCAAGTAAGTTAATGTTGATGTCACCCATTATCCCTTTCAGTCACGGTGTGTGCTTTTTCTCACAATTGTACACATCAACTTCGGAGTCGCATTACGCACCGCGTGTTTCTGCAAATGGTCTGAAACTTAGTGTGCACATTCGTCCAGGCCTCCTGAGTGGACAACTAGCGGTTATTTAACTTCATTATGCTGCTTATTGCTGCAGATGATCACTTTGCTAGAGAGACTACCATGTTCGACGATCGTTCGACGTGCGACGCTCCAGGACCGACGTCAAGAGTACTTTTTTTCTTCGCTCAAAAAGCATACAACCAAAAAACACACTGTGCATGCATTTTGGGCCTAATAGTTGATTCATTTTATGCAAGGATTGAAGCTGACAGATTGCAGAATAATTATATATTTAATTACAGACTAATTAACATTAATTACCGAAACTCATACAAAAGAACACATTCCTTCATTTTATTTCTTGGAATGTAATACTGAGTGCCTTGAAAGCATGCCATGCAAATTTGATGCATTTTCAGACAGTGCATCATAATTCGTGACTGAAAGGGTTATGACGACATTTTTATTTTCTAGTAAAACTGTATGCAAAAGATGGTCAAGACAGGTACAGAAATCATTAACTGATGATGAAGGAGAGCGGTAGATGCAGCCAAATATGAGGTTCTTCTTATCTCTAGTTAGAAAGAAGTTATCAGTTTCAATCCAAACAGATTCACAATTGGCAACGGTTAGTACTAGGTCATGTCTTCGTCGATAAGCAATACCAGAAGAAACATAAATAGCTGCACCACCATGATTGTTCGCTACCCTATTGCAGTATTCAGATTTATAATTATGAAAGCAATACAAATTTTTGTCATCGTCAGATAACAAAGTTTCAGTTATAGCAATTAACGAAAATGAGCAAGATAGCGAAGTGAAAAAATCGTCAATAGTGTCAAAGCGTTTACGAAGACTTCTCGCGTTAAAGTGAATTATGGAATGAAATTCATTTAAGAAAGAATGCACTTGATCCGGTTTTAATACGGAAGCCATACTAGTTGCGCCGAAAAATTTGACAATAGGCTCTATTCTATTCTGTTTAGGTCGGATTGGTCTCGAATGCGCAGAACTTTACTGTTAATTGTTTTCCTAGCCTTGATTTGGCAGTTGTCCGTCCACAGGAACATCCAGTTTCTTTCTTTTTTCAGTGTTAGAGCTTTGGAGAAGAGAGCCTTGTTACATGCCGTAAGGTGCTCATTTACAAACACGGGATGATTGGAAGGGCCAGAGAATCCAATGTCACTAAAACAGAGCTTGGCTTTACGCGCTTTACTAACAAAGTCAGCCTTCTTGGCTCTAGAACAAAATCGTGCGATGATCTTCTTCTCTTTTGATCGAGTAGGCACACGATGAACAATATCCAGGTCATTCGACGATACGGGGCAACCCATTTTGTCCCCTACTGATTTCATGATTTCAACACAATCTTCTCCTTGGGTGCAAGGAACTCCCTTGATTTCGACGTTGCTAAGGCGAGAGTACTGTTCGAGCTCCTCGACTCTGCGGGTCAATGATTGGTTCTGAGATCTCAGTTGTTTGTTTTCATCGGTCAACGTAGCGTTCCGGCTACGCAGATCCTCAACAAGTCCGTTCAAATGCTCAACACTGGTACTCAGCGAATCAACTTCTCTCTTAAGTTCAACAACATCGATTCCAGATTCTTTCATCTTACCAAACGTGAGCTCATGCGTGCCTTTAGCTAAGTTGCTCAACTTATCTTCCAACTCATCCACCCTTTTAGACAGTTCTGCATTCGTCGGCATGGTGCAGGTACGCAAAAAAAAACAGAAAAAGAGAAGAACAAGACAACACTTGGCGGCAGCAGCAGCAGCAGTGGAAAATAAATAACAAGGCAAAAAGTCTACGTAGGAATACCTGCGTAAAACAGAGGATTCAGGCTTAGATGGCGATCATGGGATGCCGCTGCTGCCAGTGAAGAGTGGGCGTCAATGCCGGCTTGTTTATAGGCCTAGCCGCGATAGCAGCGATCTCCAGTGGTGAATTTGCCGATTCCAGCAACACAGCATGAAGTGGCTGCGCAGTCGCAGATTCACCCCGTGAGGGTGATTCAGCGCCGTCCAAGAGAGCGAATCGGCAGTGCAGCAACAACGAAGACGATCACCGAAGAAACAGCTACCGACACGGACGGCTGCGTAAAACAGAGGATTCAGGCTTAGATGGCGATCATGGGATGCCGCTGCTGCCAGTGAAGAGTGGGCGTCGATGCCGGCTTGTTTATAGGGCTAGCCGCGATAGCAGCGATCTCCAGTGGTAAATTTGCCGATTCCAGCAACACAGCACGAAGTGGCTGCGCAGTCGCAGATTCACCCCGTGAGGGTGATTCAGCGCCGTCCAAGAGAGCGAATCGGCAGTGCAGCATCAACGAAGACGATCACCGAAGAAAGAGCTACCGACACGGACGGCTGCGTAAAACAGAGGATTCAGGCTTAGATGGCGATCATGGGATGCCGCTGCTGCCAGTGAAGAGTGGGCGTCGATGCCGGCTTGTTTATAGGCCTAGCCGCGATAGCAGCGATCTCCAGTGGTAAATTTGCCGATTCCAGCAACACAGCACGAAGTGGCTGCGCAGTCGCAGATTCACCCCGTGAGGGTGATTCAGCGCCGTCCAAGAGAGCGAATCGGCAGTGCAGCATCAACGAAGACGATCACCGAAGAAACAGCTACCGACACGGACGGCTGCGTAAAACAGAGGATTCAGGCTTAGATGGCGATCATGGGATGCCGCTGCCGCCAGTGAAGAGTGGGCGTCGATGCCGGCTTGTTTATAGGGCTAGCCGCGATAGCAGCGATCTCCAGTGGTGAATTGGCCGATTCCAGCAACACAGCACGAAGTGGCTGCGCAGTCGCAGATTCACCCCGTGAGGGTGATTCAGCGCCGTCCAAGAGAGCGAATCGGCAGTGCAGCACCAACGAAGACGATCACCGAAGAAACAGCTACCGACAGGGACGGCTGCGTAAAACAGAGGATTCAGGCTTAGATGGCGATCATGGGATGCCGCTGCTGCCAGTGAAGAGTGGGCGTCGATGCCGGCTTGTTTATAGGGCTAGCCGCGATAGCAGCGATCTCCAGTGGTGAATTTGCCGATTCCAGCAACACAGCACGAAGTGGCTGCGCAGTCGCAGATTCACACCGTGAGGGTGATTCAGCGCCGTCCAAGAGAGCGAATCGGCAGTGCAGCACCAACGAAGACGATCACCGAAGAAACAGCTACCGACACGGACGGCTGCGTAAAACAGAGGATTCAGGCTTAGATGGCGATCATGGGATGTCGCTGCTGCCAGTGAGGTAAAACGAACGACGTCAATTATGAACTAATGTTGAGGCACAGGAAACAATACCCAGGTTTCTCTGGCAGAGAGAGGAAGAAATATAAAAACAAACATCACGCGTCGCCCAGCGCATGCCATATAGAAAGTGCAACATATAACTGTTTAATATGCATCTGTAATGTTAATTGCAATAAAGGTTATTGCTTGGATGAACCTTTGGAGAAGCGTGAGATAATAGCGCCACACAATTTTCTGCTCACACTAAACCCATTCCATAGCGGGGTCTTCGTTCTCTCAGCGATGTTTGCAGAATATCAAGATAATTCAATTTTTACATAACCATCCGAAAATTGTCCACTGCTATATGTCTTGCGTAACTTCAACATATGTCTGTGATCTGGAACGACACTTCCAAATCAAGGAGTAACACGTTTGAGCGAGTCTTGAAAAAACTCCTGAGCATGTACGATTATCGCTTCGCTGGGAATGACTGTGGCTATTTTTCTAGCCCTACTAGCTCGATTATTATCAATATCATCACTTCAGTGCCCAAAAAATTGCGTTCATCTTTTACTTCTTTTAAAGCTTCGTCCCGCTATCATACCCTGTCCTGATCTGCTCTGTTGTACTAATTTTCAAATTCCGTTTAGGATAACGAGAGAGCATAACGCCTTTTATTTACCCTGTTTTCCCTGCCAACACTATACCGCCCACAAAATTCAGTCTTTATAACTCTCATTTTCTGATCTTGGTGTTTTTCACACTCCGCAGTCCTTGTTTTAGTCCGAGTTTCGCGCTGTTTAGCACACTACCACGCATTGTGCTTATCGTTTCTTCCATTGTCTTTTAGCTTACCACGTGTATTTTTGTTTGCGATTTTATTTACCAGTGTACATCTATAATTCTCTGCTTGTGCTGTTCTATCTTTTATAGAAGGCACGTGAGAAATGTATTAGCGAAAGGTACCGCGCATATACGCCTACAGAAAAGGTGGTCGGAAATTAATAGGGCCGTGCCTCTTTCAAAGTACTGTGCTGACGGTGCGTTCGATGGCATTGCCTTTACCAGCAGATGGTCTTGACATGGTGCGGGAAGTCAGATCCTACGACTAAAATGTCTGATCCCAATATATAAAGTTCTACGGCTCCCTCAAGTGCCATCATTTCCCTTCGCTCTCCACCACCGTTTATCTCCGGCGACGCTGGTCAGTGGCCGGCATGGATTCCACAGTTCTATGACCTGTCGTTCACTTCAGGCCTATCCAGTGCTACCAATGCAACGGAGGTCCGAATGTCAATCGGACTCGGCCAACCGGAGTGGGAGGGGGGGGGGGTTGCGTAGGGGCGCAGCGATGAAACTTGGGCCCCCTCGATGGCAGAAACTGCGCACTCCTACGTATACGGTAACTCTCTTTCGGAGAGTCCAAGCTCACATTCGTTTCCCAAGATACTAGAACAATCTCCAAAGATAGTTGACCCGTATCTTTAAAGAGTCATATATATGCAGTCAGGGCACAACGGAAACAGCGACAGTTACTCTTTCTTTTCCTAGGGCGTAGCACATGACATTACCGTAACAAGCAGCAAAACGAGAACTACCCAGTTTGCACGTCTGCGGCAAGTCAGGACCTGATGGAAGTGTTTGATTTTTCAATAATCGGTTAGTGGTCTGTCATTACCAGCGACACCGCCGAGCAGCGCTTCTAGCGTCCGTCCTTTGAAACATGCGTTGTTGTTGTTTTTTTCAGTGGACAGATGTCGGTGTTTGTGTTGTTTTGTTTTTGGCAAACAACTCCTTATCTAAGACCATGTTTTAAACTGACACCAGGAAGTAGCTTCAGCAGACTACCCGGACATATCATGGAAATGTTGCCGATTTTCACGGCAAAAGCACGCGGCAAGTTGTAAATGAAACAGACGCACGGAAGTCTGTGCCACTTCTATGTGAATGCTCCAAGCTCCACCATCACCCGCTGCGCTTTTTGTGCGCCGCTTTTTATCTGACTGCGGGTGGAAGGCGAAGATGATAGCGACTACCCATTTACTACTAGCTGGAGATACCAAGTAATGACTACGCGCACATCAGGAAGGTTGTTCATGCCTGAACTCACACTGCATTGCATGAATAATCATGCGAATCGCAGTTAAACCCTGAAGCCGGATACAAGAGTGCAATGGCGCTCTAGAAGAATTCTTTCAAGTGGAGCTGTGCAGAAAAACAACTGCCCATAACTTTTCAATGCAAACATATCCACTTAGAGGTTCTTCACCTTCCGCCTTCATATAAGTACGCCGGTCTGTTTTGCATTTCGCCCCAAACAAGATGCTGTTTAACCCATGTTATTATAATCTTGCGACTTCCATGTTAGCAGCACAAGCTAAGGCCATTCAGAGGGGCTTCACTTATCTTGACCTATCTTAACCAATAAAATCTGTGTCATTGTGCCTCTATCAGTACACCTCCACCTGCCCTGAAAATCATTCGATATCAAAACGCTTCCAGTCACTTGCAACTCTTAAAGACTTTCTATTATGTGGGCGGTTGAATGTTGGCAGAGGCTGGCGCGTACATAAAAGGATCGATGCTATTTCGTCATCTTAAAGGGACACTAAAGAGAAACAATGAATCAGTTTAGATTGATAAATTGTATACTGAGAACTATGATGTCGTTAATTTCACCATCATAGGTGTAATAATAAAAGAAAATCAAGTTCGATGTTTCATGTTTAAATTTGGCGCCAAGATCTCCAATTTGGCGCCAAGATTTGATTGAGAAGGTCAGTGATGATCACAGACTCACGTTTACGTTAGGGAATACATATAGCAGTGAACAATTTTCGGACGGGTATAGAAAAATTTATCTTGGTATTCTGCAAACATAGCTTAGAGAAGGAAGACGCCGCTTAAGAACGCGTTTAGTGACAACAGAATATCATCATATTTCTCTAAGCTTAAATCTAAGCAATAAGCTTTATTGCAATTACCACTACATATGAATATTAACTTGTGATCTGTTGCATTGAATATATGTCATATGCTGTGCAAAGTGTCATGTTTCCTTATAGATTTCCTCCCATCTCCACCAGAGCTAACATTGGCATTGTTTCCTGTGCCTCAACATTAGCACATTAGTGACGTCATATGCTCTACCTCTAATTATTGTACTTAATTAATAGCATATACTCGACATACAACTTTTGTTTCAATTGTGCCTAATAGAACCTGTCGCATTCAAGGTGGAATTTTCTAGCCCATTTCTGGATGTCACTCAAATGGTTGATTGCCGGAGCCGGAACAGGTGTCTGATGTTTTGAGCTTTCTGGTAGATTGTGAGATTCGTATCACTTAAGCTGGGTTGTGTTCAAGAAAAAATAGAATTCTTAACTGCTTAATCCTTTAATCAGAGCATCGATTTACTGTGTTTTTTTGTCATATTGTTCTGTAATGCGAATTGGGCTTAAATGATTTTCCGAATGGAATGCACCAATACTAGAGTGCAGGAAGATGCGTTCGTGCTTTTACATCGATAATACCGTACTGTGCGTTCCAGATGTGTAGCATTATGAATGGAGGTCGTGTTTGCATAGAAACAATATATTTGATAGATTACTTACTCTAAAACCCTAACTTATATGTTAGTTGTAGTATACGTTATCGATAGACAATATACATAGAACAGGAAACTTTTGATCATTGTCTTTTCTTACTCTAGCTGATAATGAATTTATTATCAAACATTACTTAAGCAGAGCTACGGGCGCTGTACATTTTATTTCTTTAATTATTTACTTGTTTATATAACTATACAATTTAATGTACTTTACAGAGCAAGTTTGTGCATTTAGGAAAAGTGTTTTGTGGAAGTTTAAAACGAAGAGGTAGCGAATTTGCCTAAAATACACAAGGAATAACAATAACCAAACCATGTTGAAACAGAGAAGGAGTAACATAATCTTAAATACAGTATTTAGGTGGAGGGGGGATCGGCGCGAATAATATGTGAGAGAAAAATTATAGCTGAAAAGCTTCCAAGGCATATATACAAATGAAAATTCAAATTGCGGTATACGGTGGCATACGTTGTCAATTGTGCATGATTGTGAAAAAAAAGGAAATGTTATGGCACTGCTTTTTACACAAAATTGCATGCTGCGCTCTTGCAATCACTGGGAGCTGAACACAGAACTGTGATCCCTGGCGGATCACAAGTGTGTAAAATACGGAGGGGATTTTGAAAATGTGGCTGTTCTTTCAGCTTCCAGCATCTTTTAAATAGTCATTGAACCGAATTAGAGCACAGCATTATTCTAGAGATTCATCATATAGGTGATTTATTTGAAGCACATTCGAACTTAAGCAAAATTGCACACGAACTCTTGCAGCTCGGAAGGGACTTACTGATGCTAACAACATGACATTGGCATTGGCTTCGTTTCATGCTTGCGATCACCCATTCTGTGGCCCCTCTTGCCGCAACAGTACCGCGGCCCCTTACGAGAAACATGACAATGCAGTTCCACCAGAAATCGCGATGTGACAGCGGCACACTTGCTGTAGACTTGCCTAGGTATACAAATAAATACCCTTCGTCACCTTCGCACTACAGGGCTCAGGCCTGCCGACCACCCAGTCTTGATCGCTGGACTCGGTTGCCATATCATCGTTAACTGCTAAACGTCCTCTACGAAGCGAATATGTTTTCTTTCTCTGACACCAATGCATAAGGGAGAGTTATCGCCTTAAAAAAATTCTAGGCTGCGAAATGAGGGCCTAGAAGTTGGTCTATTACACGCGAGATACAGTAGAGGCGAAGTTGTTGGCAAAGTGTTTTAGTGGAACAAAATATTTGTAATAGCAAAGTGTTTGTTCGCATTTCCCTTCCTTTCCGACGAAGCTGAAGCGCCACAAATATGCCATGTTTTGTATTCCTTTGATAGCAGAAGGCGCAGCAGCAGCGAGTCGGCGTGCCTGAAAATACCTCGGGTTTGCGCAGCTCAGCGAATTCGTCGCCGTCGCTGCTGGCGTGGTTACTTATGTAGTTTCTTCTGCTGTATGTGCTGGAACAACAACTTAAAAATGTGAAAACATCTCTTTACCGTGTTTCACGTATATAAATTGAATTCTGTACCAAATTAAAACCTCAGGAAACGGGAAAATGGACTGCATTCTTAAAGTGGCGAAGGCGGATCCCAGGAGGGCAGAACAAATCTGAACTGGTTCGACGCAAGCGATCGCGGTTTTTCTTCGCTCTGGCGTTTTCGCCGTCTCTTCGCATCTGAAGTGCGCATGCGCCACAAAGGCCCATTCACACTTGAGAAGCGAAGTGAAATCCAAAACGCCTGAGCGGCCGGTTCTGGACAGGAACTTTTCGTATTAGTAAAAAGGTGTCACACATACAAAATATATACGTGTCCTGTTGCCACAATTTTATCTGAAAGACAAAGTAAGTGTTGGTGCTGCTAGAGTCACTGGAAAATCAGAGTACCGCAAAGGTAGGCTGCACGCGGGCAACATTGGGCGGCAGCGGCCATTTCCCTTCCAGACCGCCCGGCGCGTTGCTAGCGTGTGTTGAGAAGTGACCGATCTTTTAGCCTCGGTGCCGTGTTACGCTCGAAGGATCGGAATTATGTGTGTGTATTTCTTGAAGAGGATATTAGAAGTGATTTTGAGTCATCGACAGGTATGGATCGACTGCGCGGTTAGCGGTGTAACTAATGAAACGTACGGCGAATGTTGACATGTGCTCGCGAACTCTCTTCATGGCTTCATCGGTCTATTTTCGTGTCACGCCTGGGTGTGTTCGCTAGGCCCGGAGCTGTAAACATAGTTGCATTAGCGCAGTGACATCGTGCGGGATGTCATTTACTTCGACATTTGGTTAATCTTGACTGTTTGCGCTAGCTTCGCAGTCGGTTTTCAGGTTCACTGCACTCGAGAACGTTATCGTACAACATCGAGATCATTCAACATGGCCTCCTTCGACTGATCGCTGACGCACAGATTGCTTGCGCACCATGCTTGCTGTTCAACTGGATGATATGTGTAATAGAAGTTGTGTGTGTACGGTAATTGGAAGTTGTGCGCGACGTATTTATGTCTTGATTCGGAACGCCAGCAGCCGAACGCACGGCCGAATCGGCGTACAGTAGGTAAGGTGCATCTTATCTTGCGATACGTAGAAATTAGGCCATCAAAAATGATTGACATCACTACTTAATTGTTTGATTTCCTATTTCTTGTCTCTTTAATATTCCCAACGTTGCAATAAATTTGCAAATACTTTGCTGTGTTCCGACAAACAGTTTTTTTTTCGTTGCCAGCGCGTGAAGAGCTGGGGTTTGGTTTTTGCACTGCTGCACTTTTTTTTCATAATGCACTCTGATTAAAACTATCTCGGCACGGTGCTTTATGTCCTTTTGATCAGAAATAGCATATCCCGGAATTTTTAAAGCGCATGCTACTGCAACACAGTATGTATATAGACCTTGGGCTCGCATAAAATCGACTCCCTCAATGCGTGGTATCTGCGTTTTTTTTTTTTTTTGATGTGACAATTTCTCACCCACTAAACAGTATTTTAAGGGTACGTTCGGCGCAATGCAGGATTAGCAGCACGTTTTTGCAACAAATTTAAAAATACGCTTGATGCATTGCCTTATACCAAGTTTATCAACAGAGCTCCATGCTTCTGTTTTGCGCAATGGCAAATGATCACGGCACAATTGCCTTCAAGGTATACCAGTAAACAGTTATTATTTTAATAAATCTTCGATTTTGCTCTCGTGGGTGACACGCTCATAACTCGGATAGCATGCGTAATCTGTTCAACAGATAGATATAAACAGCCGAGCAAATAGAAAGGTATGTAGTTTTTAATATCGCTGACCATAGCGAACCGAAAAGGTGAAGTATCCTATTGCATAAGATCTTTTCCAGCAAAGTTAGTGTACTGCAGGAAGGAGTGTTATTCGAGGGGGCGAATTCATTCTGGCCAACTGCGCAGCCACGTAGAACGGCGCTCTTTCATATTAGTTTTTCCCACACCGGCATGCAAAAATAAACGAGATTCCCAGAGTAGCTCACCAGTAACGTTCGATTGCTGGTGAGCTGCTCTCTTCTGGCATTTGCGTGCAGTGGCGTAGTCAGGGAGTGACACACTGGGCCCGTGCCCCCCCCCCCCCCCCGAAATTTTTTCCCGTGGCATACATAGCACGAAATGACACTCGACCACATCTGCCTGCCAGGCCCCCACTTCAGATCAAGGAGGTGCCCCCCCCCCCCCCCCCCGAAAAAAATGCTTACGCCCCTGTCTGCACGACGCGTTTAAAAAAGCGTCGAAGTACTTCTGAGGAGCGTGGTACTGCTAAATGTCCGGCCACGCTCGGCATTGAACGCGCCTGCACCTAAACCGCTTGGAAGGGATATGGCGGCGAGAGGTCACGTGATCCGAGTAAGCCATTCGCGTCGGCGGCGGCGCGCGGAAAACAGATGCGATACTCTGAAATTTTTCTAGTGACTCTAGGTGCTGCATGCTTCCTCCTCGCCTGTATATTTAGTTTGCCGAGAGACAAATATTGCACTAACCAGGATTTGTATAGCGATCCGCACGCTCTCTTGTAGAAAGTTAAACAAGCTCCTTTGCGGCGCGAAGAGCTGCATACACCGTAGTGTTTGTCTTTCAAGCTTTTATCATTCTATCATGATATATTCACTATTGTGTGTTTGTAATGCACGGATGCATGCATATTTTGGTATACAGCGTGCTAATGAAATGTAAAACCAATTTATGACCTGTCATTTATGTTCTTCACACACTTATGTCATGCCACACAAATTTTAATATACACACATATATAAAATGAATGAAACAGCCACGAGCGCAACATGAGGGGGACATGGAAATCATGTGTTGTACATGACATTCAAGTCATGATCGTTGTGCTCCACGTGTCATATAGACGTGCCCCGCATTACCAATTTTTCTATATGCCCATTTATTGAAATGGCTGCTAGCGCCCCAAGCCTATGTCGTGTAAATCCTGCTGTTCATGATCTGCACATCATCATTTGCATGTTATATAACCTGTCATTTATGTTCGTCATACATTCTTGCCACGCCGTACCATTTTTGGTATATACCTAGCTAGCGAAACGTCAGCGAGCGCGCTATGAGCGTGGAATGTAAATACTGGTTAGCGCAGTCTCCCAGGAGGAATGTGAGGGTGAAGGAATAGGAATGTAGCCAGGAGGGTGTGAACATTCCAAGGGGCAGTGATACACTGTGACTTCACTCCACAGTAGGGTCAGTATGAGAGATATTGGCTTCGGTGAATGACGTGAAGGACAAAAAGACAGGGGAATGAATTATTCTAACGGTTCAGTGGTTGTGTAGTGATGGGAAGAAGGTCCGGCTTCGCCTGTAACGTTGTAGCATTTCGGTGTAGTTCAATTGTGCTGTTGATGCGTTGTCTGAGTTGGACAGCTCTTCCAATGGCGCCTGGTCTGCGCGTTCTCGAGCTGCCCCAGTAGCATGTTCATTACCATGAATAGAGCCGTGTCCATGTGTCCAGGAGATAAGCACCCTGTGTAGCAATGTGGGGTGTAATGATGTCAGGAAAACATGGCCGCTTTACATGCTGTCTAATGTAGAGCCTACACGGGTTATATAAATAAAGGCAGCGAACTGCCGATATCACAGTGTTCTAAAGTACATTCGACGATATAGGGTGCGTAGATGACGTTCGATATTTGGCATGTTTCGGACATCTTGCACTATCTGTAAAAGACAATTCTGTTAGAGGATGTGAACACAGTGGTATTACACGTCGCTTCGTAACACTGACTTGTGTAGTGAAGATTTACGAGTAACATACTCGCCAAACTGAGTGACCGAACGTGGTTCTTAGCAGGGGACAATGCAGCCTCGCTGGCACGCAGGATACGTGCTATTATTCGTCGACCGTCTTATTCTTCTACTACGACGTAACTGCAGCAGTCCCTGTGTGTGTTTTTTATATGTGTTGAATGTTTTTTTTAATTGCGCTGCCTAATCCTGAGATAACTGCAGCAAATTCCATATAGAAGCTCACGGTTTGGAACGCATAGTACCAATGTGTAACTGTTAAGATACTGTATTCATGAATTCCCTTTGTTACTGTTTTCGTGTTTTTTCTTGGTTTTTTTTGCTCATTTTACTCTTCAGATGAAGTGCTGTACTCTGTCATCATCGATGGGTTGCTGGGCTTTGCCAAGCTGCCATTACACAGCTTTTTCCCAGCCACCTTTTGTTTGGCCGCGAATGGTTTTTGTTTTTGGTGAAAATGACGTTTCCGTGAATGATTGATGAATTGATTGACTGATTTATTGATTGATTGGTCGCAAATATCGGGCCACACCAATGACGCACTGTGAATATTAAAGGGCCCCTAAACCACTCCGAGTTGAAAGACGAGAGAGTAGATTCTTTCTCACCTTCACTACCCTTCCAACAGAAGCTATCTCATCCTCGCCACTTATTTTGTCACAAAACGCGTGGACAATGACAGCAACAAACGTTGAGCCCATCAAGATTTTGTTCTTTTCGACTTCAGGCTGCTATCTACGCTTAGTTAGACCAAAGCGCACAAAACAAAGTGAGATCGGTTGATCGTGCACGGTAATCATACAGCACAAGGAAGAACGGATGTGTGATTGCACGAGAAAACTGATTAGGAGACAATTCGCAGTTGAAATCCCTCGCATATGGGCCAATCGAAAGCTTTTTTTCTCATAACGTCATGTGCGAAAATTCGGGGCCTCACGAATTATGCATACAAGACGGAAGACGCAAGGAGAGAATAACGCGCTCATTCTTTCTATTTTCAGAGGTTGTTTAGGGGCCCGTTATGAGAAGTTCGAAATAGCACTTGTTGCCTCGTCTTTCGTTTTGAGCCGCCTTATCCCATTGAAGACAGTCTCCAGCGATCCTGCTGCCTAGTTGTCTACCAAGATATGCTGCTTCACACTATTGCACTGTGATTCTTTACTTTAACTAGATAGATTTGTCTACGCACACAATAAAGCTTCGTGTCAGCGTTTACATAATGTAAATTCTTATATTCAAAGGCATGTCTGATAGGTGCTGTTCAAACGCCAGGAGATATCGAATGAAAGCCCGATTCATCACCTACATCTTAGAAAGAGTCCTCAGAAAATAGCGTCATAAACACCAATATCAGTATCAAGCAGTGTGCTTGTAGAATTATGAGGTTCTCTTGGAATGCCCCACAATATTTTATATAAGTAGAAAGACAAAACAGATTTTATGCCGGCTCAATGCGCTATCCTTTACTTCCAGACCATAATTGGGTTTTTTAAATCATATCCACGTCCGCTATATTGCGCCCACTTTTGTGATTCGCATGCAGCTAAACATTTCCGGCGACAAAATTACCTGTCATTCTGCTTTATACAAAAACATGGCAATTTCGTTGTCTTCTTACCTCCTAAAATGACATATCACGATGGCTAGATGTAGTATATAAGGGCTGCAGGTACGGACAGGATTGTACAGAAACCATCCATTTGGTCTTCGACAACATACCTTGGTGAGTATGCTTTGACATAATGTTGGATTCGCATGAAATGCATGCTTTAGATAAGGATAAGTTAAGATATTCAAAACCTTTACTTTGGCTAGAGAGGTTTCTCATTGTCTCATCAGCTGAGAGATTTATATTGTGTAGCGTTATTATCGACAGAAAAGTTGTTTCATGAAATGGTCGATTATCATTGGCGATATTCTGAGGCATTCTATTTCATATTATAGGGCATGCGCTCATGGCCTGCTGCTCGGAAGTGTTTTGATAATAATACCTTAGAATTTAAATTGCACCGTTAAACATGTTAATACTGTTAATTTACTCAAGAACTGTCGCCGCTCTTTGCTCGAGGCCCCCATTCGCCGGAGCGCACACACCGACGGCTTCAGGTTGTCCCATAAGACCCTTTTCTTAATCGGCGTTTCCACAGCTAGCTTAATAATAAAAAGCTTCCTGAACGCTGCTAGTGTTCTTCAATAAAAATATTAACATTTTGACCACTGCTACTGTACGTTCTCGTGTTGACCATGTGATTTGGCTTTCGTCGGCAAAATAATTTTTGCGTACTCGTCACGAAATGGCAATGCGTGAATAGACATTTGAGACCCTATTCTTCGTGAAACACAATTCATAAAGGATATATGAATGCTCTGCACCACAACTTCAAAAATTAAGTTTGAGTAATTGTCAAATTGCGCCAGATTTCTCCGTTGGCATCCTTTAAAAGCAGTAACATTCGAACAGAGATCACAGTGAACCAACTGTCTGGCAGATATATGACACAGTTCAGTTTGCTTCTTTCGGTGCCAAACTTGGAATGTGATAAGAGCTCGAAAGAGCATCTTGGTTTCTCTCTTATCAGCGGACTGCATTTAGATTGAATGTGACCCCTTTTACCTCGGCTGATCAGACCGCAGCCGAGAAGATGTGTGCTGCAGTACACTCTTTTTGTGTCAATTTGTATTGATAATACCTACATAAGTCTAAATACTTCATCATGGTGCATCAATCTACAATAACTTTCCTACCTAGCACTAACGCTGGCCACCAAGTGATGTTTCTCGAACGAAGTTTAGCGCTACGAAGTTTCACTGACGTAACTACAACGCTTCACCACTGCTAAGTACTAAAAGGAAAAAGGCTAAGCCCACTGATTGTTATACTGTGAAAAGCGCTTTGGTGTTTTACTGAAGCCATTATACATTGTATCTTTGCAGCCAATTCAACATGAACGGTCTGGCTGGAGTCAACGCCCTGGTGTGGGTGGCCGTCGCATTAGGTAATCGTGAATATCGCACAGATAATGTAAATAGCACTAATAGAATTAATATAATGGTGATGTGCTCTATGGAAAAAAATCCCCACTTTCTACCCAGCTTCGTGACATCGTCTGCACTCACGCAGTCATATGTTCGTTATGTTGGCGATAGAATCCTCAGAACGCTCATATTATTGGGTCATTGAACTGTGTTGGTGCCATCTACATGGAACGAATGGTAACTGGTATATTCGTGTTTCTGTGAAATGATAGAAGACTTTGTTCAGATTTTTATTCGCCTCAAACAACAAGAAAGTGCATACAACGAGACTGGCTGGTGACAAGCTCCCATAAATTTCGGCTTATGCTTTCCGCTTCAGAAATGCTCTCATGCTTTTCGGTTTCCGTTTAGTTTGGGTAAACTAAGCTTTGCATGTGAATTTCTTAACCTCTCACTTTAGTATCGTCTGCAAAGACAATCTGTGATATCACCTATCTATTTCTTGACCTGATGTGTTGTATACTCTTTGACGTATCATAAATAAGCGTGGTGAGCGAAAAAAGAAAAAAAATAGCATCTATTGTGCCTGGTTAAAGTCATATAGCAAGGACGTAGAAATGACAAGTACATCACACGAATAAATAAAAGCTGTTATCCTTATAACGCGGTTGACCGGTTGTATTACGGAAATAAGTATAAATCGGTAAAGAGAGTAAATACTGAAAGCAGTTTTTCTCAAAGTGTTATGAAAAGTGCAGCTGCCAATGTAGGACATTTGCGTAAGCTTAGATTGACATTGTGTTTTCATGACGCGCTATCTTGGTGGATGCTCTTAAAACTTGGCCGTGCGAAGCGGATGATTTTTGTGATGCCGCAATGAATAAATGCCAAATGTCTCTTCACTCCACAAAGAAATCTATTTTAATTTGGCTGTTACTTCGGCAGTGGCAGTCCTTTAACTATGAGGTATAAAGTGACAACATAAAATTAATTTTCCTTTATTATTTGCAGCTGTGCTGGTTAATGAAGCTGCTGCTTCTCTAGGAGGCGGTGTTGGAGGAGGCAGAGAAGATACCGCAAGTGAATGAATCCAAACTGCAGACAGGCTTATGCCTAAATCCAGACGTTCATGGGTCCGCTTTCGCTTTGAATAAAGTGATAAAACTGAACTTTTTGTTGGTTTGGTTTATGGTGTTTCACGCCCCCAGACGACTCGGTCTATGGGAGACGCCGTAGTGGAGGGCTGTTGGTGGATTCGACCACCTGGGCTTCTTAATACGGACACCAAAGAAAAAAAAACGAGTTTTTTCTTACTAATAAATTACTCTTTCTTAGTACCAAAGGTTCCAAGCTGTCCGCGAGGTGTCGCTAGGTAAGCAACTAAACGCGCAGAACGAAAATGCGGGCTGCCAGACCTCTTTGAAATTCGCCCACCAAACACCGAGACGTCGTAGCTTTTGACGGCATCTACGTGGGCCTAGAAAGTTCCTAATCGGTAACATGACCTATACATTATTCTGAAGGGGCCAGATACTTAATAAACTAACTTTCAGGAAATTTCGTTGAGCCAACTCGCCAAAATACAAAAATGCGCTTTTAAACCAGGCGTCACACATTGAAAAGTGCGCAACGAGAAGATTGTTGAATGCTTCCAACCCATTAAGAGGGCTCCGCCATAAATCTTCATCGTCATCAGACACAGCATCAACAAAGTGCGCATGATGCCTTATATTCGTTTAGCAGGTACCACGGCTCTCCGTAGAATGACGAAAAATGGCATAGTGCCTGCTTCTGTACTTCTGCAAAATTACAATGATTTATAGCGTAGTAGGTTCCTCGCAAGTGCACTTGTATTGGTTGCCAAGGAAGCCCATAAGCGCATTATCCATTTCCTCGGGGTCTCAATATAGTTCTTCGCCCCCCCCCCCCTCTCTCTCTTCCACGTCGACGTATGTTATGCAGCATGGAGGAAGAAGGAAATAGAGACCGGGCGTCACCGAATGCAAATTACATAGCTGGTGGGCCGTTTAAAGCTCCCAACTCGTTACAAAGGGCTAAGCCATAATCCTTCATCGTCATCAGTCGTCGCGTCAACAAAGTGCACATAATGCCTTACAGGCGTGTAGCTGATGCCTGGCTTCTCCGCAGAATACGAATAATGGCTTAGTATGTGCTTTCTAATTTCACAAAAATTGTGATATATGGCGTAGTGAGTACCTTGCTAGTGTACTTATATTAGTAGCCCCAAGAGAACTTACAACGGGCTCTAGAAACGCCGCTCTTCTAGCTTTCGCTGTGACTGTGCTGCGCTTTCAGCGCCGGCCTGGCATTTTTTTACTAGGCTTGAGACAATCTGTCCTGGGCCTACACGGTGCATTGCTCTATAAAGAGGAACAAGGAGAAGTGCATCTACTATATCTTTGTAGATCTTTTTACGGGAAACAGTAGAGAGATGTCTCAAAGAAAAACGCGGTTTTGAAAAGAGACACCATCAAACCTGCAATGTTTGTTTTCATGTTGCCAGATGCCACCACCAATTCCGGCAACACCCTCCCAAGCCTGAGCTGTATAACACTACGTATGGACGGGTCTAGACGCACATGTATGAGGTTCAACGAACACGAATTATTTCTCTCACAGAATCTCTCTCGCACGGTTCTCTTGGTTTGCGAGGCGGTGCTGCCCTCTGTTAAAGGTCAAATGCAGTACTGCGTCATGACACTAACGAGCACCGCCGATAGGGAGTAATTTGGTGACGACGCAGTTAAAGCATCTCGATGCCAGCGAGGAAGCTCGCCACGCTAGTAACGAGGAGTCGCCCTAGACGCTGTTGCGTTCTTTGCCTTTCGCTTCGTGTTAGAGTGTGATGGCTCCTTGTTGGAGTAGTGGAGCTTTCACATGCACTGACGGCGTTTCTGCACCGCCTACTCCTTAATGTGCGAAAGCACCGACTAATAAAACTGCTGCAATAAGTGCCGCAGGAAGGCAACGCTGTCGACGAGGGAATGTCGGGCCTTGGTGAAGCGAGACAGAGGCCAGCGGGATGCGGAACGCCGTGACGCGTTCGCGACTAAAGCTACGATACTCTGCCTCCAGTGTTGTAGAAGCGCAGTGTGGTAGTGGTTGAATGCGCACAGGCTTAGGTTGCCCTACTATTCGGGAGCGGGCACCTTGCCGTTGTTCTCCCCAAATGACGACGCTTTGAAGGAGTGCATATCGAGTACCAGTGTTTATGTCCTTGATAATGCCATCTTTGCGCGGGATTCACGATATGTTGTGTCGAGGTATATGTTAACAACTTTACCTACCACACCGGTTAAGTCATGATCATGGGCGTTGGTCATCGGGATGGAGATGTGCCACTAGGCGTCAACGTGAGTGCATCCACTTCAAACGGTGCTATAGCCAAACACCAGGAGACATAGTACAAGCCCTCATATATCAATGAATATTAAAGAATCAACTACTTCTGTGAAGACAAGTTGCGCTTTCGTGTTATGTTGATTCCTATGACGGAGGGATCAGCCATGCTTTTTGCAATAAAGACGTTTCAAAATTCTGAATACTAGTTTGTACCACTTTTTATATACATATGTTATCATTATATTGGAGAAATGTGTACTATTTTTCACATCCTATACAATTCACAACACAAAACAAGTGTTCAGAACATCTACTGAGACTTTCTTAGTGTTATCAGAGCTTCAATTCATTGAAGAGCAATAATGTTTTGCGCAACTCGCTTGAAGGGGCGCGAAATAGGAGCATATAAAAGCAGGAGGCAGAGTTAAGTAGCAAGACAGACAAAGCAAGACAGGGCAGCCAGGCCAACAGGTGGGGAGGAGTCAAAGGAACGATAGACAAGGTGTGAAGAGAGCAGTGCAAAACTGGAAGGGAACCAGCACAGAAGGCTAAGTCCATGCCTTAAGCTTCATTAACGCTGTTTCATTTTTCCGTGCAAGTCCTGCAAGTCCTGACTCCTGCTGGCGTAACGCTTACGAAACGTAAAGTTGGACAGATCAATGCTATTTTCCGCCGAAATTGGATTGCGTTGTAACTTTTACAGTAAACTGATCGGGAATTTCGAGGATTTTCAAGGACAGCGTAAAATATTTCTTCACCATCTATTGCCATGATGAGTACAGCCACCACGCGATACAGAACGTTATAACTTGATAGGACAGCCATCGCAGAAATTTAATTTCCCCTCGTACCCACGATCAAAGCACAACACTAGGGCGCCACCACTAACGGTCTACGCAACGCGTTTGGATGAGCCGGATAGTCGGGCCCATCTCCATCGATATAGCCATCGGCATCCAGTCGGGTCTATCGACATGTTTGGCGTGTCGAATACCGGTGATTAACTTGACTGTCGATGACTATTATCAATCCAGTTCACTGCAGCGGCGTCGTCGAGAAATGCAAAATTTGGTCCGAGAGTCAGCTTCTCCGCCATGCATGGTTGCT
The DNA here is from genome assembly GCF_013339695.2 of Rhipicephalus sanguineus. Classification (NCBI taxonomy): domain Eukaryota; kingdom Metazoa; phylum Arthropoda; class Arachnida; order Ixodida; family Ixodidae; genus Rhipicephalus; species Rhipicephalus sanguineus. Next base: position 44,767,987 of record NC_051181.1, on the reverse strand, counting down.
AGCGGCGTTTGGAAGACAGCTGCGCAACTCTGCTACCTAAAGCTGGCATATGCAGTAACTCTAGGCCGACCTGTAGGCGAGTGCCATCACGCGCCAGGAGACGGAAAGGTGACACGCTGCGCCTTGCGGTTTTATAAGTGAAGCTAATCTAATAACTTTGGTTTGCAGGACCGGCACGCCTTCTTTTCGTCGGCAAACAAGTATGCGCCCGGAAAGCGCTGAGAAAACGCGTCGCTGCCTTCAGGTAGCCGATATGCGCGGCCCCACGAAGTAAAGCAGCCTGCATAAGATATTGCACGAGAGGTTTGTGAATATGACAAATATTTTTACGAAGCTCCAGATAAAAGCACCATAGTAATTTTTTTTTTGGGGGGGGGGAGCTGCGTGCTTAAAACAATAACCCGTGTTTTATGCATCTTGCTGGCACTAAGCTTGTAACATCGATAATAATTAATTTGCTTACAAGTAATCCAAATCCAGTTGTGTGCCTTTTCAGACATTACAAAAAAGGCTAACAGAGATTTTTGAATACCGTAACCATAAATTACGTGGATTCCACAGCTGCCCGGCCACTTCAAAATGAATGAATGAAAAAAGTCGCGATCATTTAGGGGTCAGGCATGGTGATCGAATCTCTCTCATGTTTTTTGCCGAATGCTTAGAAGTACTAACGACTTGCTAGTGTTGAAACAGGAGTAAAGAATAACGGAGAACATTTGAAACACGGTTTGCAGGTGACCCGGTGCTCGTCAGTAACGATGGCGATGAATTAAAAACTTAGCCAACACCTAAACTGAGATGCTAATGAGAGAGGGCTGTGCATGAATTTGCAGAGGAGAAAGGAAATTATCAATAGTTGCTTGAAAGAAGAATTCACAATGAGCAACCAGCCCATAGAATGTGAGAACGAATATGCAGGCCAATCAGCAACGGTGCAGCACGATCATGAAAAGAAAACTCACCGGAAAATTGAGGAGCCTTTGTGCTCTGTGAAGGTGCATGACCAGCGAAGCTGTTTAGCGTATGAGAGAGCTGGTACAGAGCATCGAACCATTGCCGATCCCACAGCCTGCAAAAGTCTGCCCACAAACGTTCTTTTGAACTTGGTTTATGCATCGTTGATATCTTCTAATTGGGTAGAATATATCTTTTTGCCGCAACTTACATCATCTTCTCTGGCCTGCCGCATGGACTTCTAGTGTCGCACTTGGGGAAAGATGTCAGCGGCGTGCTTCTTCACATGCGTCCTCTCGTCTGGTGGGCCGCGTACGCTTGGTGCTTCATGCACCTCCTTAAATGGTGTGGCGCAACTCGGCTCTCTCACACATGATTACAGTCACTCACACTCATTTGAACGGCGTGAGTGTGAGTGTGTGTGAGGGACGAGATGTGTTAGTAGGCGTGAGTATGAACGTGAGTGAGTACTCATGAGTGTGAGTATGCATAAATATGAGCGTGAGTTAGTACTCATATGAGCAGACGTGAGTATGAAAGTGAATAAGTACTCATGACTGCGAGTAGAAGGGAGCATGAACGTGGGTGAATACTCCCGAGTGTGAGTAGGCATGAATATGAACGTGAGTGAGTACTTCATAATTGTGAGTAGGCCCGAGTATGAACGTGAGTGAGTATCAATGAGTGTGAGTAGACATGAGTATGAATGTGAGCGAGCACCGATGATTAAGGAAAGGTGTGATAGGAACGTGAGTTCTGATGAGCGTCAGTAGACGTGAGCATGAACTTGAGCGAGTCCTCAGGTGTGAGAGTAGGCGTGAGTACGAACGTGAGTGAGAGTAAACGTAAGTGTGAGTAGAAGTGCTACCTATCAGTGTGAGTAATGATGAGTATTAACGAGAGTGAATACTGATGAGTGTGAGTTCTTGTGAGTATGGCGCCAGTAAGTAGCGATGAACGTACGCCTACGCACGGGGGGATAGAGGAGGGCAGGAGGCGGCCACCCACCTAGTCACCTAATAAATTGGGGCGGCGTAAAATCTACCCTATTCATTGACTTACAAGGAGGAGGGGCGCTGCAATGAGCCTTCGCCCCCTCTGATGGAGAACCCTGCGTACTCCTAAGGCGATGAGTGTAAGCGGGAGCATGAACGTGAGTGAGTACACGTGAATGTGAGTGGACACGAGTAGGAACATGAGTGAGTACCAATGACTGTGTCATGTACGTGAACGTGAGTCGTAACCGTGTTTGACTTCACGTGACCGGGAGCGCGTACGCATGAGCTTGAGTACATGTGAGTATGAATGTGAGTGTCTAGGAGTGTAAGAAGTGAGTATAAACGCGAGGGAATACCTGCGAGTGTGAGTAGACGTGAGCTTGATCGTCAGTGCCTATGAGGGAGAACTGAATGTGAAAGTGAGTTAGTGCCAATGAGTGTGAATAGGCGTGAGCATTAACGTCGATGAGATCCTGAGTGTGAGTAGGCATGACTATATACGTACATGAGTACCTATGAGTGCGAGTAGAGTGAGTATGAACCTTAGCGTTACGTATGAGTTTGAATAAATTTGTTTTTTCAGCATGATTAAACAGCATGACAGCCGTGTATGTTAATGATAGTCATATATGTGGAAAGTCAGGGCTCAGTGGAAAGAGCGACAGGTAATCGTTCTTTTTTTAGGGCGCAGCACATGACATTACCGCGACAAACAGGAAAATGAGCACTACTCAGTTTGCCCGTCTGCGACAAGTCTGGACCTGATGGAAGTCATTGACTTTTAAATAATTGGTTAATGGCGTGTCACTACCAGTGACATCGCCGAGCAGCGCCTCTAGACTCCGCCATTTGAAACATGCGTTGTTTGCTTGTTTGTTTTTTCAGCGGAAAGATGTCGGTGTTTAGTCATTTTTTGTTGGTTATTGGCAAACAACGCTTCATATAGAGACCATGTTTCAAAATGTCACCAGGAAGTAGCTTTCGCCGACTACCCGAATATATAATGCAACGGGTGCCGATAATTAAGGCAAAAACAGGCGGCAAGTTGCAAATGACGACAGACGCACGGAAGTCTGTGCCACTTAATACCCTGGACAGTGGCACGGCAGAGGAGGCTGCTATCGCCCTTGCTATCATACACGCTGCACAAATACCAGCACCGGACGAACCAATCACCGTGGTTACTGATTCACAAACTGCCTGTCGGAACATAGCGAAAGCAATGGTCACACCCTACACACACCGTATCCTGGCATCAATACACCCCACTTTGTTACACTGGGTGTGTAGCGTCTGGACACCTGGACACGCCTCTCTCGATGGTAATGACCGCGCTTATGCGGTAGCTCTAGAGCTTACAAAGCGGGCGCCATCGGGAGAGCTGTCCAACCCAGACGATATACCACCAGAACCACTAAAGTACACTGAAAGGCTACAAGATTCCCCCCACGACACAATCACTCAACCAAGAGGAAGCTGTTGCCTGGTGGCTGCTTCAGACTAATTCACTCCCCTGCCTTACATCCTTCATCTCTTCCACCCCACAAAATATCTCTCATACTGCCCCTATTGTGGAGCGAAGCCCACGGTATATCACTGCACCCGGGAATGTACACTACCACCGGGCTACCGCCCTATTTCTTCCCCCTGGGAGTCTGCCCTTACCAGCTCACAGTCGCAGAAGCAGCGTCGGCTGATCCAGTGGGCACGTGGTGTGGCGTGAGCCAATGGGGTCCCACCCAACGAAGACGATCCTTTATGCATAAATAAAAGTTTCCTTTCTTTATATCTGTGTCCCACTTCTATGGGAATGTGCAAGCTACACCATTACCCACTGTGATTCTTGCGCGCCGCTTTTAAACAGACGACGGGTCGAAGGCACAGGCAAAGATCATAGCGACTACCCTTTTACTACTAGCTGGATATACCAAGCTGGAGATACCAAGTATCGAGGGGGCCCAAGTTTCACACGAGCACCCCCCCCCCTCGTGGGCCGAGTCTGATTGACCTTCGGAGCATTGTTGCATTGGCAGCCGATGCTTAGCCTGAAGTGAACTAGAAGTGGTGGAAATGTTGCATCTATGCCGGCCACTGACCAGCGTCGCCGTATACACACGGTGATGGAGAGCGCAGAGAAATGCTAGCGCCAAACCAAGCCGTAGTATTTGATGTCTAGGGATCACACTTTTTAGTCACACGATCTGACTTCTCACACCATGTCGAGACACTCTGCTGGAAAAGGCAACGCCATCGAACGCACCGTCAGCGCAGTACTCTGAAAGAGGCAATGGGCGCGTGATTCACGTTGCAAACGACCCTATTTATTTCCGACCTCTTCTTTTGTGGCCATCTGGGTGCAACCTCCTACATTTTTTACATTTCTTCTGAGAACATAGAGCACCACAACCCTACAATATACAGATGTACACTGGTAAATAAAATCGCAAACGATAATCCACAAGGTAAGCTACAAGTGGACGGAAGAAATGATAAACACATTATATGGCACAATGTTAAACAGCGCAAAACTAGGAGTAAAAACAATGATCGTGAGCTATGAAAAACGCCAGTGTGAAAAAGCGGGATTTATAAAGGCTTTGTCGTCTGTTGGCGGTTTAGTTTTGCCATATCCGGTGGGTACATGAATAGATCGAAGCTCTCTCGTTATCTTAGGCTCCATTTCAAAATTAGTACAACGGAGCATTTCAGAACAGGTTATACCGAGACCAAGCTTTAAACGAAGTAGTTGATCAGCGCAATTTCGTCGCCAGTGACGTGATGATATTGATAATAATCTAGCAGCACTAGAAAAAGATCCAGAGTCATTTCTAGGGAAACAATAATCGTACATGCTCAGGAGTTTTTAGGAGACTCGCTCAATAGTGTTGCTCCTTGATTTAAAGGTATCATTCCAGATCACTGATTTATGTTGAAGAGGGAAGACATAGAGCAGTGGACAACTTGCAGAGTCTTAAGGAAAAAAATTGAATTATTTTGATATTCTGCAAACATCGCTGAGAGAACGAAAACCGCGCTTAGGAACGGGTTTAGTGTCAGCAGAAAATTGTAAGGTGCTACCATCTCAGATACGTGGAGCTTCGTCTAAGCAATAGCCTTTATTACAATTACCACTATATATACATAATAAATTGGTATCTCTCGCATTCTCTATATAGCTAGCGCTGTAGAGCGCGTGATGTTTCTTTTGATATTCCTTCCGATCTCTGACATAGCAATACCTGCGCATTGTTTCCTGTACCTCACTCCTAGCACATTAGTCACGTAGTACGTTGCACCCCTAATTATTGCACTGAAGTAATGGCATATACTCGACATCGGACGCTCGTTTAACTTGTTCCTTCTAGAGCCTGTCGCATTCACCGCGAAAATTGTGCCCATTTGTGGATGTCAAACAAATCGTTCGTTGCCAGAGTCGCAACACGTGTCTGAAGTTTTGAGCTTTGCGGTAGATTGTGAGATCCATCTCACTTATACTCAGTTGTACTCTTGGAAACAAAAAAGACTTCGTAATTGCGACATCCTGTCATGAGAACACAGAAACGGACGTTTTACTCTGATTTGGGTGATATTGTTCTGCAGAGCAAATGGGGTATAAACGATTTTCCGAATTTACCAATACTACAGCACAGGAAGAGGCGTCGGTGTCTTTACATCGTCAATGCCGTACTGTGTCGTCCAAAGGTGCAAGAATGAAAGCACATGGCATATGTGCAAAGGAACAATAAATTTAATAGGTTATTTCGTCTAAATGCTCGGACTATGCTAGTTGTATACATTATCGATAGACTAAATAATAGAACAGGAAACCTTTGGTAGTTGCCCTTTCTGACTCCAGCAGCTAGGGAATTTATTCTCAAATTATACTTAAGAAGAGCTTCGGGTGCTGCTTAGTTTCTCAGGGGTGTGCGAATAGTGCAATTTCATCTAGAATTTAATTAGAATCTAATAGGGCCGAATAGTGGCCAAAATATCGAATATCGAATCAAATATCGAATAGTACGTATATATACACGAAACGTGTACCTCCAGTTAAAGCACGACAAAGGAAGAATCAGCGACGCTACGGCTTGGTGGCACCTTTATGACGCGTCTGTTCGGACGGGTATTTATCTTCTGCCTTCATGGGCGCGCACTCTGTACGCACGTTGATAGAAGAGACGTTACTCCAGTTAGAGGGGCACTCCTAGCCTCCTAATGGCTAAAAGAAGGGGGTACGGTAGCTAGGTTTTTCCCCCTGTGGTCGCAAGATACGGCTTCAGTTGTGCTTCATCTATGGTTGCGCAATTGTGCTTTACCTCTATGGGTACACGGGGCCCAAAAACCTTCGGGCGCCCGTTCACAGCAGCGTTTTAACTACGCGCCGGTACAACGGGAGTTTTTGAACGAGTTTTGCGGTGCGGCAGTGACGACTGCACAGTGTAAACAAATTTTAATATGCGAATCGAATCACCGAGGTTTTCGCGTGCCGAAGTTGGGATGTCTTACGGCACCTGCTCCTGTCTTACGGCACCAGACTCTAGCAAAAAAAATCCGTGTCTTCGCTTCAGAGGCGAAGTTGTGTAGAGCTTACAGTTTTCTCATGTTTTTTTTACGTGTGGAATTTACATAATCGCCATTGAAAATAAAAATGCACTCGCTTTTGTACCAGAACATCTGTGAAAGATGTGGGGTGCCGTGTCCATGCAAGGACACATCCCAACATAAAACGTAAAGACTGTTTATTATCGTAGTAGCTGCAGCAGGGCGAGCTCACCGACGCTCCGCTCGAACCGTTAGCGAAACAATGATAACATCCGAGCTTGGCAGCTTGAGTTTATAGCCACCGTCGGTGACGTAAGCCGCCGGTGAAGCTACGCTGACGCTGTCCCTTATCGGAGGCGTGGTGCAGCATGCAGCCGTATCGCGCCGTGCTAGCTAGTGACAAGGCGGAGGCTGCGCCGCTTTGTGCGCAGTGTGTCGCCACAAACGAAAGGCCTACTGTATCGATGTTAGCGTTAGTTCTAGCCAACCCACCCTAGCCAAGTAGCACCATTGTCCTTTGTTGCGTTTAAGATGTACGTGCTTTCGAATTATTCGAAACTTGGAATACAAGCAGCTCGATAGTCGAATCTAATTATTCGGTTAGGTATTGTTTGAATCGAATTCGAAACTCAAATAATCGCACACCCCTAATTTTTTTTATTTATTCAGTTGTTGATATATTTATTCATTTCACGTACCTTACGGAGCGACATGGTGCGTTTCGTAAGGACGTTTAGTGGAAGTTTACAAGCAAAAGGCAGATAATTCGCATGGAATACACAATAAATAACATACTAACCAAAGCACGTTGCAACCAAGACGGAGTAACATGATCCTAAATACTGTGTTTAGGCGAAGGGGGGGGGGGGGGCGTCTGCATGAATAGCATGTGAGACAAAAATTATAGCTGAAAAGCTTCGAAGGCATATATACAAATGAAAATTAAAATTGTGGTATACAGTTGTATACGTGGTCAATTGTGCAGGAGTGTGAAAAAAGGGAATGTTCTGACATCGCACTTTACACAAAATTGCATGCCGTGCCACTATAATCACCGCGAACTGAACACAGGAGAACAGTGATCCCTGGCGCATGGCAAGCGTATGAAATAGCGAGGACATTTTGAATATGTGGCTCCTCCTTCAGTTTCCAGCATCTTGTAAAGAGCCATTGGGCCGAATTAGAGCAACATGATTATAAGGTTTAACGCGGTAGTTTAATCAGATTGGTGATTTACTTCAACCGCACTAAAGCTTAACCAAATTCTAGATTAACTCTGACAGCTTGGAAGGCTCGCACCGATGCTAACAATATCGCATTGGCATTGGCTTCGTTTTTGGAACACGATCTTCCCGCCTGTGGCCTCTCTTACCGCAACAGTACCGCGGCCCCTCAGGAGAGTCGTAACAATTCTGGGCCACAATAAACCGCGATGTGAGAGCGGCGTACTTGCAGTAGACTTGCCCAGATCTCTAAATAAACAACCTTCGTCACTTCCGGGCTACAGGCCTCAGCGCTGGCCGACCACCCTGTCTTGATCGCTGGACCCGGTCACCATATTTTCATGGGGTCGTGACATCGACGAAGGCAGCAGTCGGCGTGTCCGAGTGAAACTCTCTATTTTGCTGAACTTGTGGCCGGAAAACAGAAAGTCAAAGAACAGCAATACACACCATACACTGATAGCGGCGAACAGAGCGTCGGCCGTCAATAAACTGCTCAGCGCTAAGGCGCGTCGCCATTTATAGATGCGACATCGAACATTCCAGCCTTATCGCTGGTGGTCGCGTTAGTTCCGGAAACGGCTCGGCTCTTCGCGTTTCCGCGCTCAAGTCTAACACACCACCCTAAAGTAATCTGGAACGTTTCCAGATATTCTAGCGCGGTTTGCCCATGGCAATAGTAATGCGTGCAAGAGGGCGTTAACATGAAGCACAGATAGAAACGAGCGCGTGTGGTATTGCTCCCGTCTGAAAAAGGCATCGTCCCGATGCTCACACAGAAAATAGAAGTGTATACACAAAGAAAGGGGAATAATAAAGCAAAAAGCACAGTCCTCATGTTCGCTAACGCGCAAAAAGAAACGGCTTAAGGTGCACGACAAGGACGGTTTCAGGACGTGCTTGGCGCCGCTGAGTGTTCGAAATGCCGTGCGGGATAACCTCGTAGTCTAGGGCGCCGAGACGTCGGAGCACCTTGTATGGTCCGACGTATCGTCGAAGAGGCTTCTCGCTAAGTCCCCGTCGGCGTATCGGCATACAGACCCACACACGGTCACCGGGTTGTTACTCCATGTGGCGTCGTCGAAGATTATAGTGGCGGCTGTCGACCCTCTGCTGGTTCTTCATGCGCAGGCGGTTGAGTTGTCGAGCTTCTTCCGCGCGTCGCAAATAAGCGGCGACGTCGAGATCGTCGTCGTCTGTGGCGGTTGGGAGCATTGCGTCGAGCGTCGTTGCCGCGCTCCTTCCGTAGACAAGCTTGTACGGCGTGACTTGCGTCATTTCTTGCATGGCCGTGTTATGTGTGATGGTCACATACGGAAGGATGTCATCCCATATCTTGTGTTAGACGGCGACACACATGGCCAGCATGTCGGCGAAGGTCTTGTTTAGCCGCTCCGTGAGGCCATTGGTCAGTAGGTGGTACGCTGTGGTCCGAAGGTGGCTTTTTTGGCTGTATCTCAGTATTGCCTGAGTTAGGTAAGCTGTAAATGCCGTACCTATGTCGGCGATGAGCTCTTTTGGAGCGCCAGGACGCAGTATGATGCTCTCAACGAAGCTCGCTACCTTGGCGGCACTGCCTCTGGGCAGGGCTCTCGTCTCGGCGTAGCGGGTGAAGTAGTCGGTAGCTACGACGATCCATTTGTTTCCGTTATTGGACGTCCGGAACGGCCCCAGTAAGTCCATCCCGATTTGCTGGAACGGCTGTCGAGGTGGCTCGAAAGGCTGCAGAAGTCCGGCTGGAGTAGTCGGCGGTGTCTTTCACCGCTGATAGCACCAGCAGGTCTTTACGTAGCGAGTGACATCGGAGGCAAGGCGCGGCCAGTAGTACTTTTCCTGTATTCTTGCGAGCGTGCGAGAAACACCCAGGTGTCCAGACGTAGGCTCGTCGTGCAGAGCGTGGAGGACCTCTGGTCGCGATGTCGAGGGCACCACGAGAAGGGAATCGGCTGGAAGCGGCGAGAAATCCTTCTTTAGGAGAACACCGTTGCGCAAGAAAAACGACGTCAGTCCCCACGTGAATACTTTCGGAACAGCGGTGGTCCTGCCCTCAAGGAGAAGTCGTCGGCACTTATGGTTCCCAAGAAGCAGTCATCCTCCTGGTCGTCCTGCGGCGGTGGGTCGACGGGGGTGCGGGACAGGCAGTCAGCGTCCAACTGTTCTCTTCCGCACTTGTAAACGACGGTAATATCGAATTCTTGAAGTCGTAGGCTCCACCGCGCGTGGTGACCTGAAGGGACCTTCAAATCAACAAGCTAACACAAGGCGAGGTGGTCGCTCACAACTTTGATGAGCCTGCCGTACAGGTAGGGGCGAAACTTGGATATAGCCCAGATGATGGCCAGGCACTTCTTTTCTGTTGTGGAGTAGTTTATTTCTGCCTTTGGTAGACACCGGCTAGCATAACAGATGACCCTCTCCAGCCCGTCAGCATTCTGCACAAGGACGGCGCCAAGTTCTACGCTGCTTGCGTCGGTGTTAATTTCCGTAACGGCGTATTCGTTGAAATGCGCTAATATCGGATGCATCTGAAGGCGCCGTTTCAGTTCTTGAAATGCTTCGATTTGCGCCGTTTCCCCCTGCGTTAGCAGCTCGGCTATTCGTGAAAATTCCTTGACGAAGTGTCTGCAGTAGGCGCACAAGCCTAGAAAACGGCGTGCGGACTTCTTATCGTTGGGTGGCGGGAAGGCAGAAATGGCAGCTGTTTTCCGCGGGTCCGGGAGAACACCATACTTGCTGATTACGTGACCCAAAAATAAAAGCTCCTCGTATGCGAAGTGGGACTTTTCAGGCTTCAAAGTGAGTCCGGAAGTCTTGGTTGCTTGAAGTACAGCTTCGCGGCGCCGAAGGAGGTCGTCGAAGTTTGAGGAAAACACAACGACGTCATCCATGTACACAATGCACGTCCGCCACTTTAAGCTGGCCAGTACTGTACCCATAACCCGTTGAAAAGTCGCAGGTGCCGAGCAAAGGCCAAACGGCATGACCTTGAACTCGGACAAGCCGTCTGGTGTTATAAAGTCGGTCTTTTCTCGGTCTCTCTCGTCGGCTTGTATTTGCCAGTAACCGGTCTTGAGGTCCGTCGACGAAAAGTACTTTGCGTTGTGCAATCCATCTAGGGCGTCGTCGATCCGGCGAAGAGGATACACGGCTTTCTTCGTGACTTTGTTCAGGCGACAATAATCGACGCAAAAACGTAGAGTCCCATCCTTCTTCTTCACTAGCACCACGTGGGACGGCCACGGAATCTTTGACGGCTCAATGATGTCGTCGCCTAGCAATTCGTCGACCCGTTTCTTAACGGCCACGCGTTTTCACGTCGGAACTCGGTACGGGCTCTGACGTATTGGTCGGGCAGCTTCTTCTGTTATGATGCGATGTTTCGCGACTAGGGTCTGTCGAATTCTTGACGACGACGACAAGCAGTCCATGAATCGTAAGACCAGGGCTTTTAGCTGGTCTTGCTTGAGCTTCGGGAGGCTCGGGTTGACGTCGAAATTTGGTTGGGTTGGACGATCCGTCGAAGCACGTTTGGTACCATCAAAGAGGGAGAAAGCATTGCTGGCGTTCACGGATTCGTGGATGTAGGCGACCGTCGTACCAATGTTGAGGTGCCTATATTCGTGGCTGACGTTGGTAAGCACTACCTTTGCTCTGCCATCGCGCAGCTCGGCTGTGCCTCATGCGACGCAAATCTGACGGTTCAGAAGTAGGTGCTGATCGCTTTCGATTACGCCTTAAGGTCTGCGGGTTCTTCAGTGCTGACGGAAATGATGACGCTTGAGAGAGGCGGAATGGTGACGCTCTCTTCTATCAGATTCAGTGCGGGGTTCCCTGACGTCGTGTGCGGCGGCAGCGCTTTTTCTGACGTTAGTGTTATTGACTGAGGCCTCAGATCGATGACGGTGCCAAGGTGACTTCGGAAGTCCATCCGAAGCAACACGTCCCTAGAGCAATGTTGTAAGATTACAAAGCTCGCAGGATAAGTCCGGTTATTGATGGTTACACTTGCGGTGCAGACTCCAGCCGGCGTATTTAGGTGGCCTTGCCAAGCAGTCCTAACTTTCTTCAACTTTTTGGCGAACGGTCCACTGACGATGGAATGGTCGGCTCCAGTGTCGACGACAGAGGTGATGTTGTGGCTGTCGAATAGTACGTCGAGGTGGCTAGTCCATCGTCTTGCGCTGCCGTTAGGTCGCGGCGTCGGGCTACGGCAATGTCGGTTTGCTCCGCTACTTCCACGTTGCGTCGTCAGGTTTTCTTCTGGCTGCGAAGTTTCGACGTCAAGGCTTCGTTCGGCTTGCTGCGTGTTCTCTAAATTTCGTCACGGCGTCGTCGTCCGCGGCAGAGGGTCTTCGATGTTTCGGCGTACAGCAACCGCACCTCCATCGGTTGCTGCCCTCAGTTTTCCGGATACGGAATAGGCTACCGGCCCCGGATTGGGCCAGTGTACTGGCGGGGCTGCGGTGAGACATACCGGTCTGGCGATGGCGAACGGGAAGTTTGTCGGGGCGTCCACTGCGCTCCTGCGAGGTAGTCGGCGATGTCGCGTGGTCGTTCACCCCGCTGTGTTCGCGGCGCGTCAATGCGAACCCACGTAGTCTCATCTGTTGGTACTGGCAGCGGCGGTAGGTGTGGCTAGCTTGTCCGCAATGGTAGCAGATTCGGCGGTGGCCGGGGACGTACCAAACGTCGGTCTTCCTCGGCGTGTATTGCTGGCCGTCTGGCGGGAGTAATGGCGTCGGTGGTGTCAGCTGTGGTGCCTGGCAACGGAACTCCTGCGGCGTCTCGACGCCTAGACTACGAGGGGATATCGGACGGCATTTCGAACTCTCAGTGGCGCCGCGCACGTCCTGAAGTCGACCTTGTCGTGCGCCTAAAGCCGTTTTTTGCACGTTAGCGAACATGAGGACTGTACTTTTTGCTTTATTATTCCACTGTCTTTGTGTATGCACTTCTATTTTCTGTTTAAGCATCGGGACGACGCATTTTTCAGAGGGGAGCAATGCCGCACCCGCTCCTTTCTTTCTCTGCTTTATGTCAACGCTCCCTTACACGCGTTACTACTGCCTTGCGCAAACCGCGCAAGACTGTCTGGAAACATTCCAGATTACTTTGGGATGATCTGTTAGAGTTGAGCGCGGAAATGCGTAAAGCCGAGTCTTTCCTTGAACTAACGCCGCCACCAGCGATAAGGTTGGAATGTTCGATGCCGCGTAAATGCCGCGAGCCTTAGCGCTGAGCAGTTTTATCGACGGCCGACGCTCTGTTCGCCGCTATCAGTGTACGGTTTGTATTGCTGTTGTTTACTTTTCGTTTCCCGGCCACAAGTTCGGCCAAATAAAGTGTTTCATCTCGGACATGCCGACTGCTGCCTTCGTCGACGTCACGACCCTGTGACAATATACTTATTTTGTAATCCTCTGGTATGATATAAGAGGGACGCTCTTGCGTGTCTCCCAAGCACTTCCGGTCGACCACTTGCTTCCGGTTTTCGGAATAGATTGTTCTTTTTGAAGGTAATACTTAAATTGGATACATATGATATTGGAGCATGAATTCGTCTAATTACTTAAATACTTATTGATGAAAATTACTTGAAAGAGTTCTTTGATAGAGCAGGCGATTTTCTGTCAGCATGTGGGATCGTAGCGGCACCTGGTGGAACAGATCTCAAACACGCGCTCCATTCAATGTGGCTTCTGAGATCTGCGTAGCAATGGCAAAATATAGCCGGCGTGGTGGCCTAGCGGTTACGGTGCTCGACTGCAACCTTCACGGTATCCACTGCGAAGCGCGGCGGCCTTATTTAGATGGTGAAAATATTCTAGAGGCCTATCTGCTTAGATCTTGATGGAAGTTGAACAGTCTCAGGTTGTCGACACTTCCGAAGCTCTCCACTATAGATTCTGTCATATTGAAATCGTGGTTTTGGTACACAAAACCGTATCCATGAGTTAATATGGTGCTAAGAAACACAAGGTAAACCTACGGAACACACATGCAAATATGAGCGCCGGCGTGCGAGCTCCACTAACAGACATCTAAGTCAAAAATTACGGCCGCCACCAATTTTTTCATGAAGTGTGCAGCAGTGCTACACGGAAACGCTCCAGCATGTGGATGCAGGAAAAACAAAAAAGGAAAGCAAAGGTGCGGTCACATGTGGCAAGAATATATCTATTCATATTATGAGTACAAATATTCTCTCTCGTTAAAGTTTTTTGCTAATCTGATGCACATTTAATCACCGTGTCTGATGTTTCACTCAGGCTAATTCGCAAACGTGTGTATAATGGCGTTCATCAGGGGAAACATCCTTGGCAACAGCCGTGAGCGGGTGGCTAGCGAAATTGCTTCATGTTGTCCGCCTAATGTCATATGAGTCGATGATCGCCATGTCATAAGTCCATGAGGCCTGTTGTTATATTCTATTTAGCAGGCTATGGAATTCATATGACACGCCTGATCTTGGTTGAATCATCTGCTGCATAGTGTGACGCCCCTTCATAAGCATTGTAAAAAGGATGTTGAACATTAACTTTAGTTTGATATGAGTTCCGGTACAACGAATCGGTGCGCCACACCTGAGTGATGTCCTAGAGAACGAGCCGTGGAACAGAGTTGTCAACGATGAGAAACAAAAAACGACAAATACGCAAAAAAAAGGTGAAGCATTACGACTGTAAAGACATTGTGGGCACTACAACGCGTCTACTAAAATGTACATTGGTTGTTTATTTCTATCAAAAAACCTAAGATAGATGCTAACCACAACTGAATTTATTGTTCTGCTGGTATCTTTGAGGTTATAAACTGGTCCCGCCATTACCCTCGCTGCACCATGCGCGCGCGCGCTTCGCACCGCTTCGGAGAGAAGAAGTGATCACGCCGCTCGTCTGTCCGTAGAGGGCCAGCGGCAACAGAAACACGACTCCGATCACCGCCAACAGGCTCATATGACTGTCGAAGATTGCACCAGCGATGCTAGGTGCAAGCGCATTACCATCACTATCGGGAAGCCCAAAGTTCCGGACGCAGTGTTGGTTACAATATAGACGAGTGCTTCCCGAGAGCCTCCGAATATTTTCGACAGGAGTTCGTCGAGATTCCATCTGTGTACTTATGCGGCGTGTGTGAGCCTGTGCGGTTCGCCGGGCACGTTTAAGGCGCGTTCACACTTGTCTTGAAATGGGGTAGAGGGACAAAACTTGCCAGTAATCTGCTCGCCTGAACGCCTATGCGGCCAGAAAACCACACGGCGAGCCCCATTCTAAAAAATCGGTGCCAGAACACAATTCCCGCTACGCGATAGCGGCACGCCTTTCCGATTCACGAGAATCTGTACTTTGGCTAGACTAGCTTACAAACCAAGGTGAAATCAAATAGCGCGAAAAAACGTAAGACAAGACGAGGAAGGCTACAGCACAACCGCATTTGGCGAGTTGGTAATTCATGATGAAAGCAGATAGCGCGAAAAAACGCGCTCTATGCGCTTGTGCTGTAGCCTTCATGATCTTGTCTTACGCTTTTTCACGCTATTTGCTTTCATCATGAATTACCAACTCGC
Organism: Rhipicephalus sanguineus; assembly: GCF_013339695.2. Lineage (NCBI taxonomy): Eukaryota > Metazoa > Arthropoda > Arachnida > Ixodida > Ixodidae > Rhipicephalus > Rhipicephalus sanguineus. The sequence continues at coordinate 44,752,703 of NC_051181.1, read as the reverse complement.
CCAACAATCAATCCTTCTAAGTTACAAACCAATGCATGCAAATATCCGACTGCAAATACAAAATGACGGCCAAGGAGTCGGCGGTGGTTCTGATCGCCGCAATTGGAAATTACCCGTGCCGCACGAAAAAAACTCGCATCCTCAGGATGCATTCCTCCAAAGCTCTAATAGGATTAAGAATGCCGAGAAGACTGGAATTAGCAGAAGGTGCAGTAGCAGCAAGTCGGCGTGCCTCAACATATCTCAGTTTTGCGCAGCTCGGCGAATTCGGCGCCGTCGCTGCCAGCGTGGTTGCTTATGTAGTTTCTTGTGCGCAGTGACTATTCTGTGGTCCAGACCACAGAATAGAGTGCAGCTTTATTCTGTGGACCACACAATAAACTTGCGCGCTGTGGGCTGTGCTGAAATGTTCTGTAGCCCAAGCAGCCCACCTCTCTTGACGACGGTTTCTGCGCACCAGACCACAGAATAGAGTCCCAATCTATTCTGTGGACCAGACCACAGGGTAAACTGCAGCTTTGTTCTGTGAACTAGACCACAAAATAAAGTGCAGCTTTTATTTTGTGGACCACACCAAAGAGACTTGTTAGAGCCACCTACAGTGTTCTGTGGACCGTGCGCACCAGACATCGCTGTAGCCCAAACAGCCCACCTCTCTTGACGACGGGTTTCTCTCACAAATTGGTAGGGTTTATTCTGTGGTCTAATTCACAGAATAAGCACTGCGCCCTCCTCTCTTGACGACAGCTTCTCTCGCGAATCGCAATATTCGCTCACAGCTTTGTGAATAAGTCCGGACCAAGGAGGCCATTTCCGGGCATAGTACGCGAAATGGAAGATGCTTATACGTGAAAGGTTCGAAATACGAAGGCGAAGCCCACCTTTGGCATGCTTGCTGGTCTGACATGCCAAAGCAGGTAAACTTGTCGTGAATTGAAGCAGCAAAAAGAAGGCGTATAATAACAAATGACAGCGGTTCTAAAAATTTCTGGACCTGATCTATCGACAGCGGAACACTTAAGTCACTTTCACCACAGTACATCTGTGTCATGCAAAAAAGAAAATGTGCACTAAGATCTGCACGGGAGTCTCAAATTTTGAGCGATCCCCCCGATTGTGCGAACACAGCCACAGATCTCCTTAAGAACAGCGTCAACGCCACCGGGAGAAGGGAATCATAACGACAGAGGGCGACACAACTAAAATAGTCTGGCCCTGATCTCTCGCGTCAGGACACACTTCAGTCACTTTCACCGCAGTGCACTATTGTCGTGCAAAAAAAGTGCACTGAGATTGGCAAGGGGCTATTTTAGCTGTTTCTGTAAAGTTTTCAGACGTTGACGATCATACAAGTACTCGTAATTATACGGCACGTGCAAGTGTATCTAATTAAGTGACAAAGTGTGCTGTGTCAAGTGACTAGTAGGTTCTCGCCAATCTTACTGCGCTTTTTTTTTTGCTTGACACAGGTGTACTGCGGCGAAAGTGGCTTAAGCGTTGCGTACTCGATGGATCAAGGCCAGAAAATTTTATACACGCTGTCATTTGTTATTATTGTTTTCTTTTCGCGGTGGCATTAGCGTTCTTTTACGGGTGATTTATGGCCGCGCCCATTCAGAAGGATTGCTCAAAGTTCGAGTCTCCCGTGCAAATGTTTGTGCACTTTTTTACATGACACAAACCTACTGTGGTGAAAGTGACTTTAGTGTTCCGCACGCGATAGATCAGGTTCACAAAATTTTAGAACCGTTGTCATTTGTTATCATTATACGCCTTCGTTTTGCTGATTCCGTTCAAAATAACAAGTTTATCTGCGGCTGATATCAATACTGGCATATGTCAAAACATTGGAATCTTTCACGCATACGCGTCTTCAATAGCGATTCACAAAACGGCGAGCACATATTAGATGCGAAGTATCTTAAGGCGGAGCTCAATCCGGTGGTGGTGGTGGTGGTGGTGGTGTGCGGCGTGACCACCCTTACTGCGCATGCGCATACCCTCTCCACACACCTCGTCTCCACTCACCCTCTCCCCTCTTATCTCCACTTTCCCTCTCCACTTTCCCTCTTCCCTCCCCCTTTCCACTCTTCCTCTGAAACGCGGGCTAGACATGCCGAAATTCTCTCCTGCGCAACGCCGCGATGAGCTCGAGCGCATGCGCGTCCCCTCCGCTTCTCTCTCCTCTCCCACGCTGCCCCCCTCTCGCCCGCCTGTCGACTGCGTTCCCCGCTCGCCCTGTGAGAATTAACGGCCAGGCTAGATGGAAGATACGACGCGCGTAGCGTCCCTCTTCGCGTTCCACGACGCGAGGTCGGTAGCATGCCCAACGAACGCCAACGGAACGCGATCGTGCAAGTGCTCCGGCTTCGCATCGCCTCATGGTCCCCTTTAGCGGGAGATGGTGTAATTTTTTGAGATTCGCGAGAGAAGCTGTCGTCAAGGGAGCTCGAGTGTTGGCAAATCGAAGTCTTCATGGGGTGGGTTCAGTTCCTTCTGAGGGCATTAACAGCGCCTGTGACCACAGAATGAACCCTTGCAATTTGTGACAGAAAACCGTCGTCAAGAGAGGTGGGCTGCTTGGGCTACAGAACATTTCCGCACAGCCCACAGGGCGCAAGTTTATTGCGTGGACCACAGAATAAAGCTGCACTCTATTCTGTGGTCTGGTCCATAGAATAAAGCTGCACTCTATTCTGTGGTCTTGACCACAGAATAGTCACTGCGTTTCTTGTGCTGTGTGAGCTGGAACAACAGCTTGAAAAGTTGCAAACTATATCTCTACCGTGTTTTCGGCTAGCAAGGAAAGCCGAGCTAGGGTACGAATGCATTACGGAATAACGCAAAATACACACAGGGACACAGGCAAGAGAGACGATAGTGTCCCTTTGAATTGAATTCGGTACCAAACTAAAACCTCAGGAAACGCGCAAAATGGAATGCAGTCTAAAAGTGGCAAAGGCGGATCCCAGGAGGGCAGTACAAATCTGAACAGGTTCGAGCGACCGCCAGAGTGACCGAACAACTGGTCGCTCTGGCGTTTGCGCTGTCTCTTCGCATCTAAAGTGTGCATGCGCCACAAAGGCCCATTCACACTTGAGGAGCGAAATGAAAGAAATACGACAGATAGCACGCACTGTGGGAACCGTTGTAATGTGAAGCAGCCAGCGCAGAGCTGCCAACACGGCACTGGTTCTCTTTCAAGAAATTCAAGGCATTCTATCATGAGATATTCACTATTGCATATTTGCCATGCACTCAGGCATGTATATTCAGGTGTATAACACGCTAATGAAACGTACAAACAATTCACGACCTCTCATTTATGTTCTTCACGCACTAATATCATGCCATACATGTTCTAATATAAGTACAATGAATGAAACGGCTGCGAGAGCACCATGAGCGGGCTATGCAAATCATGTCTTGTACACGACATTCAAGTCATGATTTTCATCTTCCATCTGCCATTATGTTCTTCATACAGAAATGTGCCGCATTACTAATTTTGTTACATATCCATTTAAAAAAGCGGCTGCGAGCGCTTCAAGGCTGTGTCGTGTAAATCATGGCTTTCATCACGTGCATCTCGTAAATTCCATGCTATATGACCTGTCATTTATGTTCGTCATACACTCTTAGCAAGATGTACCAATTATGGAATATATCAAGGTAGCTAAACGGCCGCGAGCGCACCATGATCGCGGCGTCTAAATACTGGTCAGCGCAGTCTCCCAAGAGGAATGAGAGGGAGAAGGAATACTAGGGTAACCCGTTGAGTGTGAACTTTCCAAGGGGCAGTTATACAGTGCGGGATTCGCTTCACAGTAGTGGCAGTATAAGGGATAGTGGCTTCGGTAAAAGAGCTGAAGGACAAAAAATCAGGGGAATGAATTAGTCTGAACTTGCCGTCACGCAACAGCTTCCTCTCAGTTTAGTTTGAGTGATTTGTGTAGTCATGGGGAGTACAACCTGCTTTGCCTGTAATGTTGTAGCATTTCGGTGTAGTTGAATGGTTCTCTTGGTGCGTCGTCTGAGTTGAACAGCCCTTCCAATGGCGGCTAATCTGTCCGCTCTCGAGCCACCGCAGTAGTGCGATCATTACCGTGGAGAGAGGCGGGTCCAAGTATCTCGACGATACGCCTTCTGCGTAAAAATGTGTAGTGTACTGATGCCAGGAAAGCACGGTCCCTTTACATGCTTTCTAAAGTAGAGCCTGCACAGGATATACAAATAATGGCAGCGAACTGCCGTTATCACTGTGTTCTACAGTACATCCGACAATATAGGGTGGCGTACATAACGTTTAATATCCGGCATGTTCCAGACACCTTGTACTCTCTGTAAAAGACAATTCTGTTAGAGAATGTGCACACAGTGATATTACACGTCGCTTCGTGGTACTGACTTGTCTCGTGAAGATTTAAGACTAACACATGCTTCAAACTGACTGACCGAATATAATTGTTCGGAGGCCGCAATGCAGCCTCACGAGCACATATGATACGTGTTATTATTCGTGGGCCGTCTTACTCATCTACTACGACGTAGTTGTAGCAGTGCCTGCGCATGTGTTTCTGCATGTCTCTTGAAAGTTTTTTTTTATTATTGGCGCTGCCTTGTCAAGTATAGTTGCAGCAAATTGGATATAGATGCTCACGGTTGGTTACGTGCGGTACCAATGTGCAACCGTTACGCAACTATTTCATGAATTCCCTTTGTGACTCTTTGCGTGCTTTTTTTCTTGGTTTCATTTTTCCTTTTTTTTTACTCTTCTGATGAAGTGCTGTACCATGTCACCATCGATAGGTTGCTGGGGTTTGCCAAGCTGTCATTGCACAGCTATTTCACAGCCACCTTTTTTTGACCGCTAGTGTTTTTTTTGGTTTGTTTGTGTACTTGCTGAAAATAAAGTCTCCGTGATTGATTGATTGATTGATTGATTGCTTGCTTGATTGATTGATTGATTGATTGATTGATTGATTGATTGATTGATTGATTGATTGATTGATCGATCGATCGATCGATCGATCGATCGATTGATTGACTGACTGACTGACTGACTGACTGACTGACTGACTGAATTATTGATTGATTGGTCGCAAATATTGGGCCGCACCATTGACGCACTTTGAATGTTGAAGGGTCCCTAAACCACACCGGGTTAAAGAGGAAAGAGTGGTTCTCGCCACTTATTTCGTCATAAAACGCGTGGGCAATGTGAGCAATAAGCATTGAGCCTATCAGGATCCCGTTCTTTTCCACTTCAGGCTGCTATATACGCTTACGCAGTCAAAATAGCACACAACAAAGTGAGATCGGTTTATCGCGCACGATAATCACGTGGCACAAGGGAGGACGGCGTGCGATGTTAAAACAAGATTGATTAGGAGATAATTCACAGCTGATATCCCTCGTATATGGGCCAATCGAAAACGTAACTTCTCATGACGTCATGCGAAAAAATTCCTGCCCTCACGAATTGTGAAGACAACACGGGGAACGCCAGGAGAAAATAACGCGCTCATTCTTTGTATCTTCAGAGGTTGTTTAGGGGCCCTTTAGGATAAGTTCGAAACAGCACTTGTTGCCTCGTCTTTTGTTTTGAACCGCCTTATCCCGTGGAAGACAGTCAGCAGTGATCTTGCTTCCCATATGTCTACCAAGATATGCTGCTTCACTTTATTGCTTGTGATTCTTTCCCTTCACTTGATACATTTGACTACGCACACACTAAACTTTTACGTCAGCGTTTACGTCACTTTACTTCTTTTATTCAGAGGCGTATGTCATAGATGCTGCTCAAACACCAGGAGATATCGAATGGAAGCCCGGTTCATTACCTACACATTAGAAAGGTCCCCAGAAAATAGCGTTATAGAAACAAATATCCGCAATAAGCAGTGCGATACTAGGATTACGAGGTTCTCTTTCAATGGTCCACAATATTTTATATAAGTAGAAAGACAAAAGAGATTTGATGACGGTGCAATGCGCTCTCCTTTACTTCCAGGCCATACTTTGGTTTTAAATCATACCCACGTCCGCTATTACACGCCCACATTTGTGAATGGGCTGCGGCTAAACATTTCCGGCGTCAAAATTACCTGTCATTCTGCTTTCTACAAAAATATGACAATTTAGTTGTCTTATTACCTTCTCAAATTGCATATCACGTAGCTAGAGGCAGTATATAAGCGCTGCAGGTACGGACAGGATTGTACAGAAACCATCTATTTGGTCTTCGACAACATACCTTGGTGAGTAGGCTTTGACATAATGGTGGATCTGCAGGAATGCATGCTGTAGATACGCATGAGTTGCAATATTCAAAACTTTACTTCGGCTAGAGAGCTTTGTCAATGTCTCATCAGCTGAGCTATTTATGTTGTGTAACGCCATTATCAACAGAAAACGTTTTCAAGAAACAATCGATTTCCTCTGGAGATATCCTAAGGCATTATATTTCATCTTATAGGGCCTGCGCTCATGGCGTACTTCTCGGAAGGGATTTGATAATAATACCTTAGAGTTTAAATTGCACCGTTGAACCTGTTAATAATTGTAATTTACACAAGAATGTCCCCGCTCTTTGCTCGAAGCCCCCATTCACAGGAGCGCACACACCGATGGCTTCAGGTTGTCTCCAAGGAGGTTTAATAAAAAATTCTGGAGTGGAAGCTCTCGAAACGCTTTGCCAGCGAAAGTGAAGCCAGCTTTTGCCCGCCAAAGAGCTCGGAAACATGGTCTTTTCTGGTGGTGCCTACTTAGAGATCAACTGGCTTTGATCTGTTAGTGTAAATGCTACGTTAATTACAAAATAAAAGATCGTTGTTGCCGACAAAGCTAACCCGTTGAGAGGAGTATTGACGATTGATGTCCAATAAAATTTGCGATGACTTTGAGGTTTACTTACGAAAACTAGTAACACAAAGACACACTTGCAGCAGTATCTGACCCGTAAAAATTGCCATATTAAACTTCACTGGCGTCCGTGGAAAACGCTCCCTTTCCTTCTCCAAACGCCGATGGTTTATCGTGCCCCTAGTAAGATGGCGGGTGCAGCCACCATCTTTTGGTGGCCACGGCCTCACTATTGCGCAATAATCGGCACTCCAGCAATTTTTGTAACCTCCTTGGTTGTCTCATAAGACCCTTTTCTTAATAGGCGTTTCCACAGCTAGCTTAATAAAAAAAGCTTCCTGAACGCTGGCAGTGTTCTTCTATAAAAATATTAACATTGTAACCACTGGAACCGTACATTCTCGCGTTGACCTTGTGATTTGGCTTTCGTCGGCAAAATACTTTTTGCCCACTCTTCACCAAACGACAGTGTATGAGTAAACATTCGAGGCCCTATTCTTCGTGAAACACAATTCATAAAAGATATATAAATGCTCTGCACCACAACTTCAAAAATTAGGTTTCAAATAATTGTCAAATTCCACAAGATCTGCCTCCTGGCATCCATTTGAAGCAGTAAGAATTGAACAGAGGTCATAGGGAACCAAGTATTTGGCAGATATATGACACATCTCAATTTGCTTCTTTTGGTGCCGCACTTGGAATGTGAAAAGGGCTCAAAAGAGCATCTTGGTTTCCCTCTTATCAGCGGACGGCACTGAGATTGAATGTGACCCCTCTTACCTCGGCTGATGATACCGCAGCCGTGAAGATGTGTGTGCTGCAGTACACTCTGTTTATATCAATTTATATTGATACTAACTACATAAGTCTTAATACTTCATAATGGTGAATCAATGTACAATAACTTTCTTACCTTGCACTAAGACTGGCAACCAAAGAGGGTTTCTCGAACTAAGCTTACCGCTACGAAATTTCACTGAACTACAAAGCTTGACCACTGCAAAGCACTAAAGAAAAAATTCTAAGACAACTGTACTCAGAGATAATAGGTGAAACTGCTCTTTGGCGTTTTACTGAAGTCATTAAACCATGTATCTTTTCAGCCGATTCAACATGAACGGTCTGGCTGGAGTCAACGCCCTTGTGTGGGTGGCTGTCGGATTAGGTAATCGTGTATATCGCGCACACAATATCACTTAGCATATGATGTTGTCTCTACAGGATCAACAAAATAGTGTTGTCCTCTAGGGCAAAAATTCTCGCTTCCTACCCAACCTTGTGACAGCGTCTTCACTCACGCAGTCATAAGCTTGTTATGTTGGCGATGGAATATTCAGCACGGTCATATTATCGGGTTGTTGAAATATGTTGGTGTCATCTACATGCAACGAATGGCAACTGGTATATTCTTGTTTGTGTGAAATGATATTAGACCTTGTTCAGATTTTTGCTCCTCTCAAATATGAAGAAAGTACATACAACTAGACTTGCTGGTGACAAGCTCCTATAACGTTCAGCTGATAATTTCTGGTTCAGAAATACTCTCATGTCTTTCGTTTTTCCTTTAGTTTCGGTAAACTAAACTTTGCATATGAATTCTTTTACCTTCCACTGTTAATATCGTGTACAAGGACAATCTATGATATCACCTACATGTTTCTTGACTTGATGTGTTGCATACTTTTTGATTGATCATAAAGAAACGTGGTCAGTAAAAAAAAGAAAAAAAGTATCTTTTATTGCGCCTGACAAAACATTCATATAGAAAGGGAGTAGAAATGACAAGTACATCGCAACCATAACTAAAGGCTGTTATCGTCATAACGCGGGTGCCAAGTTGTATTACCGAAAATTGGTATAAATCGGCCAAGCAAATATTGGAGGCTGCTTTATTCAAACTAGTGCAACTGCCAATGTATCACATTTGCGTAAGCTAAGATTGACATTGTGTTTTCATGATGCACTATCCAATCTGGTGGATGCTGCTAAAATTTGGCCATGTGATGAGGAAGAGTTTTGCGATGACGCAATGAAAAAATTCCAAGGGTCTCTCCTCTCCACAATGAAAGCTATTTTAATTGGGCAGCTTCTACTGTAGTGACAGCCCCATAACCATGAGGTGTAAACTGACAACATAAAATTATTTTCCTTTATTGTCTGCAGCTGTGCTGGTTAATGAAGCTGCTGCTTCTCTAGGAGGTGGTGTTGGAGGTGGCAGAGAAGATACTGCTAGTGAATGAATCCAAACTGAAGACAGACTGATGCCTAAATCCAAGGGTTCATGAGTCCGCTTCCGCTTTTAATAAAGTGATGAAACTGAACTTTTGGTGGATTTCGTTTATGGGGTTTAACGTCCCGCGGCGACTCGGGCTATGGAGACGTCGTAGGGTAGGGCTGCGGATGGATTCGACCACCTGAGGTTCTTGAAACGGACACTGAAGAAAAAGACACGATTTTTTTCTTACTATTAAATTACTCTTTCCTAGTACCAAAGTTGCCAAGCTGTCCGCGAGGAGTCGCTTGGTAAGCGACTAAACACGCAGAAAGAAAATGCGGGCTGGCACACCTCTTTGAAATTCCCGCACCAAACAGCGAGACGTCGTAGCTTTCGACGGCATCTACGTGGGCCTAAAAAGTTACTAAACGGTAACCTGATGTAAATTGCACTCTGAGGGGGCCAGATACCGCACGAAACAACTTTCAGTAAATTTCGTTGAGTCAAATCACCAAAATACGAAAAATACGCTTTAAAATCCGTCACGATTGGCGCAAAATTAAAAAAATTAAACTGGGCTTGTTCTCCTCTAATATTAATAAGCCCTAGATAGTAAAGTTAGCGTCATTAGAGTATTGATAGTAGAGTTTATCAATAGGAAACGATACATTGATTCGCTTTAGTGTCACCTTAACGTGCATTTGAATGGCACAGTACAGAAATTTTTAGCAATTCGTTTCAATGGATAAGGGACTGCCATGGCAAAGATCGAACTCACGTCCTTCGGGTTACCATCTGAGTCCGCTAACCACTGGAAGACTGTTGCAAAGAAGGTGAGGAATGGCCTTTTTGTATTTTTATACATACGTAAATGAAGGCTTTGTGGTATGCGCTTGCTGCGCCCCGTATTTCCTGAAAGGAGCGTAGGCAGAGGCATCACAGAACAAACAAATCACAGTTTATTTGACGAAAGGCATTGAACTCACGGAAAAAAACCCACAAAAGTTAGCCACGTCGACGGCTGACAAACGAGCGGGAGCGCAGGCTGGCGGTTTGCAGCAATTAGGGGTGTGCGAATAGCGAAATTTCATCTCGGATCGAGTAGTGCCCAATAGGCACCAAAAGTATCGAATATCGAATGGAATATCGAAAGCAATAGACTTTTTTTTTAAATTGAAAAAATAACGCAGGAATGAAACCTGCTCATGCATTCGAGGACGTAACGCGGTGAGTGACTGTTATCGAAACACTACAAATTGTTATGCAGAAACACAAGCTCTTCTACATGACCTGGCTTTAGGCTGTCTCGCCGTCGTGTACCGGTGTTTACGGCTCATTTGACAACGGTAATGTTGAGATTTATCGTCATGAGTGGTCCAGGCCCAAAAATCTTAGGGTGTGCATTCATAGCAGTGTTTTAACTGCGTGCACTGTAAGCAAAAATTAGCCCAGATGGGAGTTTTATCAGCTTATCAGCCCCGAAAACTCCCATGCCCGCATCATTTACTCCGTCATAACGGAGTTAATACGGCACATGTCGTCTTTATGCTCCCGTTGCGAACTGATGGAGCATATAAACGACATGACTTTATTGTACTCTCCCCGGAGTATCTGCTCACGTTCATAAACTCCCCATGGGAGCTCCAAAAACCACTTTTGGCAGCGACGTGCGTGCGTGTGTGTGCATGCGTGTCCGCATCTGTTTACCGCGTGTGAAGCTCCAGTGCACTGATGTCTTGCAACAGCTGTCGATTAGTGCTTTGTGTAGAAGTGTAGGAATATTTTCTCCGCTGAACCGTTCTGGACAGAGACAAGTTCAACTCTTGCCAGCATCCGACCGCGAACACATCGAGCTGGTTGTGCCGTGTTTACTCACCCGTCGAGCGGCAGTGCCCATGTATGTACACGAGTGCAAGCCTCCGAGACGCCACGGATACCTCGCTTCAACGTGCTGAGTTACGAAGAAGTGAGAAGAATAATTTCATCGGTAACAAAAGTAGGCTGTTGCGATCGTCAGCGGTTGTTTCCGGAGTTTAACCGGCTAAAACTTCGAAGCAGTGAGAAGTAGGCTTCGTTACGTCGTCGGCATCAAGCCGACTGGCGGCCGGTGTGAGAGATGTGCCAGCGACGCGCTCGCCCCGACCACGGGCAACGGTTGCTTCTCGGATTGTCACCGATGTTTCCCGGCTGCAACTTCTAAGTGGTAAGAAGGCTTCGCTACGTCGTCGCTACCAAGCTGACGGCGTAGCGAACTCGCACCGTCACACCGGTCGCCGTGGCGAGTTCTACGAGCTCGCACCGGCCACCGGTGAAGCAAAGAATATGTTTCACAGAAAATAAAAGCTGCTGGAATGAATAAGTTTAAATTGTCTCTTTTGCGCCATGCGACCACCGCTGTCAAACATCTAGCGAGAAGGCAAGCGCCCATACGAGACATTGAACAAACATGCGGCCGCCGATGCACTGCGAGCAACAGGAACCGCGACTACGAGCCGTCTCGTTCGCTGCAAGTGCATCGCTCCGTAGCTTAAAGCGGATAGCGGACACCTTTTTTTTTATTGTGTGTGTAAAATAACGGCGACGAAAACTGCCCAGCAGCAAGCATTTTGTGATGGCGAGCTGTCGTTCATCACATAGCCGTGCCGCACTCCTGGGAGAGGCCTAGCGACGCCAGTCGGCAACAGCGCGGTATACCGGCGTGGCGCCGCGGTTCTTCGCCGGTGTTGCTGAATGTATCCCGCTGAAGCTAGAGTCACTAGACAAATTTCAGAGTGTCGCATCTGTTTTCCGCGCGCCTCCGCCAACGCGATTGGCTTACTCGCATCACGAGAACTCTCGCCGCCATATCCCTTACAAGCGCCTTGGGTGCAGGCGCGTTCAATGCAGAGCGTGGCCGGACATTTAGCAGTACCACGGTCTCCAGATGTACTTCGTCGCTTTTTTAAACGCGTCATGCAGACAGGGGCGTAAGCAGACATTTTTTTCGGGGGGAGGGGGCAACTCCTTGATCTGATGTGGGGGCCTGGCAGGCAGATGTGGTCGAGTGTCATTTCGTGCTATGTATGCCACGGGAAAAAAATTCCGGGCGAGGGGGGGGGGGGGGGGAATGGGCCAGGTGTGTCACTCCTGGCTACGCCACTGCATGCATATGCCAGAAGAGAGTAGCTCACCAGCAATCGAACGTTACTGGTGAGCTACTCTGGGAATCTCGTTCATTTTTGCATGCCGTGTGGGAAAATTATTATGAAAGAGCGCCGTTCTACGTGGCTGCATAGTTGGCCGGATTGAATTCGCCCCCCTCGAATAACACTCCTTACTGCAGTGAACTACACTAACCTTGCTGGAAAAGATATTATGCGACAGGATACTTCAGCTTTTCGGTTCGCTATGGTCAGCGATATTGAAAACTACATACCTTTCTATTTGTTCGGCTCTTTATATCTCGATCTGTTGAACAGATTACGCATGCTATCCGAGTTATGAGCGTGTCACCCACGAGAGCGAAATCAAAGATTTATTAAAATAATAACTGTTTCCTGGTATACCTTGAAGGCAATTGTGGCATGATCATTTGCCATTGCGCAATACAGAAGCGTGGAGCTCTGTTGATAAACTTCGTATAAGGCAACGTATCAAGCGTATTTTTAAATTTGTTGCAAAAAGTGCTGCTAAAGCTGCATTGCGCCGAGCGTACTCTTAAAATACTGTTTAGTGGTTGAGAAATGGTCACAGCAAAAAAAAAAAAGAAGCAGATCCCACATATTGAGGCAGTCGATTTTATGCCAGCCCTAGGTCAATAGACATACTGTGTTGCAGTCGAATATGCTATTTCTGATCAAAAGAACATAAAGCACCGTGCCGAGGAAGTTTTAATCAGAGTGCATTATGAAAAAAAACTGTGCAGCATCGCAGAAACCAAACCCCAGCTGTTCACGCGCTGGCAACGAAAAAAAAAAAAAACTGTTTGTCGGAACACAGCAAAATATTTGCAAATTCATTCAAACCTTGGGAATATTAAGGCGACAAGACATAGGAAATGAAACAATTAGGTAGTGATGTCAATCATTTATGATGGCCTATTTTCTATGTATCGTAAGATAAGATGCACCTTACCTACCGCACGCCGATTCGCCCGTGCGTTCGGCTGCTGGCGTTCCTAATCAGGACATAAATACGTAGCGCACAACTTCCAATTACCGTACACACACAACGTCTATTACACATATCAACCAGTTGAAGAGCAAGCATGGTGTGCAAGCAAGCTATGCGTCAGCGATCAGTCGAATGACGCCATGTTTAATGTTCTCGATGTTCGATAACGTTCTCGAGGGCAGTGAACCTGAACACCGACTGCAAAGCTAGCGCAAACAGTCAAGATTCACCAAAAGTTGAAGTAAATGGCATCTCGCACGATGTCACTGCGCTAATGCAACTATGTTTACAGCTCCGGACCTAGCGAACACACCCGGGCGTTACACGAAAAATAGACTGATGAAGCCATGAAGAGAGTTCGCGAGCACATGGCAACATTCGCCGTACGTTTCATTAGTTACACCGCTAACCGCGCAGTTGATCCATACCTGTCGGTGACTCTAAATTACTTCCATAACGCGGCACCGAGGCTAAAAGATGGTCACTTCTCAAAACACGCTAGCAACGCGCCGGGCGGTCTGGAAGGAAAATGGCCGCCGCCGCCCAATGTTGCCCGCGTGCAGCCTACCTTTGCGGTACTCTGATTTTCCAGTGACTCTAGCTGAGGCGTTCGTGCACGGCCGCTCGAGGTTCCGTGCACGAATACGTGCATTTTACAGAATCATGCACAGCACTGCTAAGGCGGATACATCCCATGCTACAGAGTGCCAGCTGATAATCAAAATTCGCTGATTAAAAGGCATTGAATGTTAGGCACGTTTATAGTAGTAGATGGGTGTGCCTGAGTGGTATCTATAAGCCCACTGCAAATTTGCACGTACGCCATTAATGTTTGTTGCTTAATTACGCGGAAGTGTCCCACTTGAGGTACATGGGAGGTCAAGATAGGGTGCCTCTTGACCTCCCATGTAGATTCCTGCCTCTTCTTTCTTCGTGTCATAACTACTTCCGGTAGCTAGTATTTTCATTTTTCTTGTTTGGAAACGAAGATTTCAGACTCTTCGTGCTAGCGAGAACCTAACAGAAGACAGTTAATTTCGTTGTTATTTGCTTCATAGGATCAGAACGTCTATCTGGCACGTTTTGCCGCAAAACATAGCGTAAGCGCAAACGTGTTGCGGCAATCGCACTGACTCGCTAAGCATTTAGTCATTCCACTGTAGAAAACAATGTGCATCTGAACTGTACACTGAACTCTTTTCGCCACCCGCTTGGACATACTTTCTGTCCTTTTTTACGTTCCGCGTACTATACAGCAGCAGTAGTTCACTGTAGCCAAACCGACCATTCGGCTTAGAACTGTACTCCGTGCGCCGATTTTGCTGTGAGGAACGTGGATATTTAATTACGGAGAATCTAATAACCATTTAAATGCAGTTTCAATCGTACCTGACTCAAGCGAGGCGATATTTGCACCTTCGCTTAAACAAATTAGAAGCTAAAAATTGGCCGCGTATCTGCGTGCTTCGCTGCAAATGTCGTGTAAAGACGATAGAAGAGGCGCTGTGTGAGATATGGACGCCATCTGGCAATACGTCGGGAAACATGAGTGCTGTGTTGCGTGCTGGTAGTCCCGGCGCAGCAGCAGGCGAAGACCGGCGGTGACCAACGCGACCGGCGGGGACGCCAGCCAGCCGGAAAACGCCGTTTGGCGCGAAGCGCTGAAGCAGAGAAACGTCCGCACTCAACGAGTACTCTCCACACACTCTTTTATTTACACGTCGCCTGGGTAAAACAGGAACGCCAGAGCGGCGCCACAAACGGCAGCCTGAAGGCCGCCCACAACGCTGCTTTTTCATTTTTTAAATATTTTTTTTCACCTTCTTGGCCTTCTCAAAACTAAAGTTTTTCAACACCAACCCATGGCATTCGTACAGTGCAATACAGAACCGAAACCGAAACACAACAATGAGCTCGTGCGAAGGGCACGGAGGAAGGCAAATTTCAGCGCAGTCGCATTTTCAGCTTTGTTTAAACAGCGCTCACTAGACGACGACGAAGTAAAAGAAGGCACAGGACAGGCAGCGCCTGTCCTCTGCCTTCTTTTACCTCGTCGTCGTCTAGTGAGCGCTGTTTCAACAAAGATGAACGCTCAAGCTTCCATTCTTATGCATTTTCAGCGCAGCTTAAGAAACTACGGTCCCTAAAATTACGTAAGTATGCATTTTCTATTAAAGGAACACGCCACCTAATACTTACCTAGTGATGTTGCACCTCAAATATGCATGATATTTACTTTTTGATCGACAACGTTCACAAGTATGAACAGCCGTACCAGTTCAAGACGGCTGGCCCTTGTGCAAGTGGTTCAACATTGGCCGAGTGGCTGAATCGAGGGACGTGCCGACAAACAGAAAGACAGACAGACAGAAAGACAGACCAAAATTTCTGCGTTTAAGTTCCCCAAGAAAGACTATCGTCTTTAAAACACCGAGATTGGGCGTATACGTTGGTTCACTGTTATAACTGTGACAGCTAGAGTAGGTTGATGTTGATTATCAGGCTGTCACGTCATTTATTCACGTACAAACTGTTAGAACGCCGAGGGACGTCAAAGGGCCAAGATCCAGGCAAGCGCAAGCTCGGGGCGCGTGGCTGTCGCTCGCACTGTGGCTTGCTCGCTTGGCTCTTCGTCGTCGTCACGTACTGTTCACTACATTGGCCCCTGGTGAATAGCGGAGCCATCCTGGCGACCTAAGACGTTGTCAGTATAGCGGGGTCGTAATAAGGTTTCAGGCGGCTGACATGGACGATTTCCCGACCACGACGACGTAAATCGTGGGATGCTGTCAGAGGCTCAACCTCATAATTCACAGGAGACGTGCGAGAAAGAATGCGGTAGGGCCCCTGGTATCGGGCACGTAATTTCGAGGAAAGGCCAGGAGTGCTCGATGGGATCCAGAGCCAAACGAGCTCACCAGTCGTGAAAGTAGAGAGAGGTCGTGCGGTGTCGTGCCGTAGCTTCTGGTGGCCTTGGTCCTCGGTGGTCAGCGAACGGGCTAATTGTCTGCAATCTTCGGCGTATCTGGCAACGTCAGAAATCGCAGTACATTCAGACGAGTCCGGCGTATAGGGAAGCATAGTGTCCAGCGTGCAGGACGGGTCGCGTCCGTATAAAAGAAAGAAAGGTGAGAAACCGGTGGTCGCGTGCGTTGCGGTGTTGCACGCGTACGTGACGAATGGCAGGACGGTGTCGCAGTTGGTCTGGTCTGATGCCGCCTCGACCACTGCTGCCGTCCCATGCCTTGGCGACCACCGCGTATCAACTACTAATGTAATACTAATGTAATACTAATATCAACTATAGTAATGTAATAACGTAATACTAATGTCATATTGTGTTGCGAATGATAAGTTATTTCGCTGCGGTTACATGAAGTACATTCACGACACTCGATCGCACACTTAAGAGAAAGCGCAGGAGTGCGCGCTCGACAGATGATTGCTTTAGCGTATATGTACGTCCGTCGCTTAACTAACACTAAAGCTAGATGTGTGTAGGACACACAATAAAATATTTTGAAAATGTTCGATAAGTTTTGATCCAATACCAAATCTCATACAAATTCCACCCCGCGCGCCCTGTTTCTCCCAATGTGCCGCCAGAGTTCCCTGTGCGCGGCAGACATTGTACAGGGTGACCAGTGCCTCCCAGTGCGCGGTAAGACACTTGGCCACACTGTACAGCATTTTCAGCGTCTTTCAGCGCACAGGGCGGCACTGGCCACGCTGTGCAGTCTGTCCCAGTGCCTCTTAGAGCGCTGCAGTACACTGGGACACACCGTACGGCGTTTCCAGTGCCAACCACTGCACTGAAAGGCACTCTAAGGCACTGGAAACGCTGTTTTTCCGATAGGGATCGTATGAAAAAAATCCAACCCTCAGCGCGCTGCATTCCATTGGTTACGACTGAAGGCGGTGTCACGTCAGGGGCGGTCGACAAGGTTGGCTGGACGGCGTCTTCAAGCCAGCGGCACCTTCTTTCATTTGGTTGTCATTCCAATGAGTGCAGAAGTGCACCCATGCATGAAAGGTGTCAGAAAGTTCTACTAATGGTATTTGTAGAGGTACGGACCGTTTCAATTCATTCGCAAGCTTTTAACGCCTGTACTGAATATACTTTAGAATAATTAAGACCGCAGCCTCCCATATTAGCTCCAGCCAAGTGCCTTTCAACGGCGCGCGGCCGGAGCTTATCGCCGAAGCTACAACTGCTATGAATATGAACATAATGATCGGCCTCTATTTTCTAGAGCGTCGTCTTCTTCACCTTGTACTCCGTCCCCGAAGACGTGCGCCCGCTTGAGAACCTAATTAGCTTGGGGTATGCCTAGCTAGTTAAGCCATGGGCTGCTATGAAAAACGTAATTCAGCCAACTGACGCCAAGCCCGAGCGAATTAAGCCGCCTTGCTATGACACGCTAATTAAGATCGTAAGATCATCCAATTTAGGCCCCGATAATTACGAGCAATCTAATTAGGCAGTTGCTAAATAGTGATACGGTGATTAAGACTACGTTAATTAGGCACTTGCCAATGAAGACGTCGGTAACAAACCTTTGCTAATTAGGTGTATATCTAATGAAACGGTACTAACTAAGGTTATACCATTGAATGTCATGATAATGAAGTTCTTTCTCAATAAAACCAAGTTAATTAACACCCTGCGAATTGAGACCAAGCTGATGCGGGCTTACTTAGAAGCGGACAGAGCAGACCTAGCAGAGTCAGAAGACGTTGAGACATGTGAAAAGCTCGAAGAAGCTAGGTGATCACAAACTCCGCTTATGTCTCCACCCTTGCACCATTAGTGCATGCTCAGCACATTTCTCTTACATGCAAGCTGCTACGCAGCCTCCAGCGCATGAAACGCTTGACAGTCACACCGGCTATATATGACAGGCGCGACTTGAAGTGGGGTCTTCTCAGAATCAACAAGCCGGAACCCGAGTTCGCGTGTCAATCAGTTTGATTGACAGGCGCACACTTTTAGGATCGGGCCCGCCCAACGCGCTTACTTTTTCCGACGCACAGTACTCACGCCGCAAAGCCAGCAAGCGGCTCGAATAGCACAGACGATGCACACGCACGAAGAACTAAACTTCTTTCATAACGCAGCTACAACGTCTCGCATTGAAATTGACCGCACTCATGGTCGCGCTGTCGCCATGAAAGGAGCGCACTGGTGACATTTTTGGAAAGAAATGTTACTATTTTTTTTCTTTGTAGAAATACTGTTTCTACCAATTTGTTACCACAGAAAAATCTTCCAATGTGCTTTGTACATAGCAGCAGCCTGTCCATTTCTATATCTGCAATATTTAATAAAAGCGAAACGAGCTGCACGTGAGAGAGAGAGAGAGAGAACAACTTTATTGTGGTCCGTTACAGACGTGGGGAAGAGCATCCCCCGCGCCCACCCGGCTATTCCCACGTGGGGACCGACAGGTCTAGCCTGTGAGCCCTGTCGCGGGCGTATCGGACGGCAAGGATTTGGTCTTGCGGCTTCGGGCTGTGCAGCATGGCTTCCCACCTGGGCTTGCTGTAGGTTGGGCCTAGCGACCCGCACTCCAAGAGCATGTGAGCTAGGGTAGTGACCTCCTGACTACATGGGGTGCAGGAGGCGTCAGGGTACTTATGCGGGTAGATTTCGTTAAGGTGTGCGAGTCACGGATACGAGTGTGTCTGCAATAATCATAACGAGACCGCCTGAGCTCTATCGATTTTGGGGTGAGGAGGTGGCAACTCTCTTCTGGCCATGTAATGCGTGTGTGCCCTTGTTGCCTTCGAGAGTGCAAAATTTCCATGCTCCAGCTGGGACGGAAAAGCTTGCCTGAAAAGTACAAAGGCCAACGAACACGCCTGTTGGATCCGTGACGTTCACTTGGCAAAGATATAGTGCGACACTGACGTTGCTGAACTCTTGAAATGTTGAGTGAGTGGCGGCGCGGACGTGTTTACACGCGGTTTTCTTTTGAAAACCGTCGCAAATGCCGCACATGCGTATATAGCGCCATGCGCGTTCTTGTAGCCGATTTCTCAACGCTGCTTTCGCGCGCTCCGGCATTTCTGTTATGACCGCCGCCGTGCAAATTCGGAGCAAACTTGTGTGCACGAGAAGCTCCGGCCATCCTGCATAACACACCAGGGCTCGTACTGTAGTACATCAATAAAGTGGGGCGCACCCATTCGTTGTACCGGAACTCATATCAATCTTAACCTAATTTTCAACGTCCTTTTTTACAACGCCTATGAAGGTGTGTCACACTACACAGCAAATTTTTCAGTTAAACTCAGGCGTATCATATCGATTCCACAATGTGACTATAACAACAGGCCTCATGGAATGGGGCAATCATCGACTAAAACGGCATCAATCGGGCCCGTATTGATATACACCATTTACTTCAGCGTGCTTTCTTACTCACCAGCGAGATGGCGCGCAGGGCGCGCTTTAAGGTTCGTCGCACCGCTCCTGCGAACGCCGTTGCTCTTCGCCCTACAGGGCGTGGTCGCATCGTGCGCTTATCTCGAGTAAAGAAAGGGGCGGGCAGGGGGGGGGGGGTTGAAGCGGGGGATTGTCTGTCTTGTGCTTTCCCCGCTATGTCCGCGCTGAATTCACAGAGCGTACGAAGGTCACTTCGCTCGCTGCAGTGGCCGCGTTTGCGAAAGGAGCGCGCTGTTCAAACAGAAATAAGTAACAGCTGTGACAGTTGGTTCTAGCGCGTCCTGTATGTACCTGTTCGTTCGTTTCGGGCGTCCTGCTTTATGTTTGAGCAGTGCACTTCAAGTGTCGAGCTCTGACGCATGATAGTTCGTGCTCGTCCTGTGTGTGTTCATTTCGTGCGTCCTTTGCGCTTCAGCGACGCGCTGGAAATTTCGAGCTGGTTTCTGTTCTTCGCGTTACATTCCAAATTATTGCTATCGCATTCACTGCTTCGCCGTTTCGGCGAAACTGTGACTTTTTTAGAAGAGATAACACCATAATTTATTTTTACTATGCACATACGACCTGCGCTTTTATTGCTACATCATTGGAGGACACATTACGGCACTGCCGATGTAAATGCACGAACGCCTCTTCCTGCGCTGTAATGTTGGTGCATTCGGAAAATCGTTTCAGCCACATTTGCTCGCCAGAACAATATGACGGAAATCAGAGTAAAGCGTCCGCTTCGATGTTCTTATTACACGATGTCCCAATTATGAAGTTTTTTTGTTTCTAAGAGAACAACCCAGTATAAATGAGACGAATCTCACAATCTATAGGGAAGCTCAAAACATCATACACGTGTTGCGGCTCGGGCAACCAATGATTAGAGTGACATCCAGAAATTGTCTAGAAAATTCCACGGTGAATGCGACAGGTTCTAGTAGGGAACAAGTGAAACAAACGTCGTATGTCGAGTGCGTGCCATTACTTCAGTGCAATAATTAGGGGTGCAACATACGATGTCACTAATGTCATAATGCTGAGGCACAGGAAACAATGTCCAGGTTTACTACGGCATAGATCGGAGGAAATATAAAAACAAGCATCACGCGTCGCCCAGGGCGTGCTATACGGACAATGCAAGATGTATCTATTTAGTACGCTTATGTTATGGTAATTGCAATGAAGGTTATTGCTTAGATGAAACTTTAGAGGAATGTGAGATAATACCGGCTTACAATTTTCTGCTGGCACTAAACGCGTTGCTAAGCGGGGTCTTCGTTTTCTCAGCTATGTTTGCCTAATATTAAGATAATTATATTTCTCCATGACCGTCCGCAAATTGTGCACTCCTATATGTGTGCCCTAACTTCAACAAAAGTATGTGATACGGAATGACACCTCCAAATCAGGGAGTAACGCTTTTGAGCGAGTCCTGAGAAGGATCTTATGGGCGTACGATTATCGGTTCGCTAGAAATGACTCTGGATCTTTTTCTAGCACCGCTCTGTTATTACCATGATCATCACTTCACTGCCGACAAAATGGCGCTGATGTTCTACTTTTTTTCAACCTTGCTTCCGGTATCATACCCTGACCTCAAATGCTCAGTCGTACTTATTTTCCAGTTCCGCTTAGGATAACGAGCGACTACAGATCCTTTTATTTACCCTCCTGCCTCTGCCAACACCCTACCCCCCACAGCATACAGTCTTTATAAACCTCACTTTCTGATCTTGGTGTTTTTCATAATCCACGGTGCCTGTTTTAGTCCGAGTTTCGAGCCGTTTAGCAGAGTACCACATATTGTGCTTATCGTTTCTTCCATTGTCTTTTAGCTCACCATGTACGCTTTTGTTTGCGCTTTTATTTACTAGTGTACATCTATATTTCTCTATATTTTTCTTTTTTATAGAAGGCGCGTAAGAAATGTATCAGCGAAAGGTAGCGCGCTTATATGGCTACGGAAGAACAGGTCGGAAATAAATAGAGCCGTGGCTCTTTCCGAGCACTGCGCTGACGGTTCGTTCGATGGCATCGCCTTTACCAGCAGAGTGTTTTGACACGGTGTGGGAAGACCTATCCTACGAGTAAAATGTCTAATCCCAAGACATAAAATTCTACGGCTGCCCTTGGCGCCAGCGCTTGCCTTCGCTGTCCACCACCGTTTATTCCGGCGACGCTGGCCAGTGGCCGGCATGGATTCAACAGTTCTATGACCTCTCGTTCACTTCAGGTCTAGCCTCTGCTGCCAATCCAACGAAGGTCCGAATGTCAATAGTACTCGGCAAACCGGAGGGGGGAGGGGCCTGCCTAGGGGCGCAGCGAGGAAACTTGGGCCCCCTCGATGGCAAACCCTGCGCACGCCTACGTATACGGTAACTCTTTTGGGAGAGTCCAACCTCACACTACTTTCTAAAATACTACAACAACCTCGATGAGATGGTTGCCGTGTATCTTTAAAGATAGTGATATATGTGGAAAGTCAGGGCTCAGCGGAAAGATTGACATATTGTTACGGGTACGGTTGAATTATGTTTATTTACAGGGCGAGCTTGATGGTCAGGGAATGATGGCGTCGGTAGGCTCGACCAGTTCACGTCCTCTTCCTTTTCTTCTCGCTCGGCTCATACCCGTTTCATTCCCCGGTTCCCAGACGAAGCCCGTTGGGCGAGTCCGAATCACTTAGTATGTGTAGAGTGAAACCGCTTAAGACGGGCAACATGTACCAGCTGGGTCCGGCTTGACCGACGGCCAGCTGACGTCAAGCGCGCCACCACGTACGTCAAATCGCTCAAGCGATCAACGATGACGAACGGGCCCGTTTACTGGGGTAAAAACTTTTCGCATAAGCCACGTTTACGTTGCGGGGTCCACAACCACACGAAGTCTCGTTTACAGTACGAGACAGCCTGATGGTGGCTGTCATAGCGTTCTTTCGATCGCTGCTGCGATGCCACAGTACGAAGGCGAGCAATCCGCCGGGCTTCTTCCGCAAGACACAGCGTTCTGGCGACAGAGTAGTCGCTATGAAAGTCAAACGGTAGTATCGTGTCGATGCAGCTTAGCGGTGGACGTGCGTAAATGAGGTAAAATGGACTGTAATCGGTCGTCTCATGCTTTGCAGTATTATAAGCATAAGTGATGAAGGGGAGAACATCAATATAATCTTTATTTTCTTAGGGCGTATCAGATGACATTGCCGCGACAAACAAAAAAAACGAGCACTACTCAGTTTGCATGTCTGCGACAAGTCATTACCTGATGGAACTCATTGACTATTCAATAATCGGTTAAGGGCCTTTCACTACCAGAGGCATCGGCGAGGAGCGCCACTAGCGTCCGCCATTTCAAACATGCGTTGTTTTTTTTTTTTTTGCGGCGGAAATATGTCGGCGTTTATTCTGTTTTTGTTGGTTATTGGCAAACCTCTCTTCATACAGAGACCATGTCCTAAAATGTCACCATGAAGTAGCTTTCGCCGACTTCCCTGACATATAATGCAAATGGTGCCGATATTTACGGCAAAAACACGAGCAAGTCGCAAATGATGACAGACGCATGAAGAACTTCAATTCTCCGTTTTGACATATCCGGCTGAGTGCACTAATTAAAAACTTCACTAATTTAACTTTGTTACCTACTGCCCCGAATGATGTCTTCAACCGTCTTAAGATGCCTGCCGCTGCAGAAAAATCATTTTTCAAGTTCGCGAGCAAATATCGCATGTTCCTGATTTTTGAGGATTTTGGACAAAAATTTTTTCAAGAACCCGGTATATCTCGCTTTGATATCCAAATGTGTCGATTCTTTGCAGAAAGGCGCCTGCTTGAGATACATACCTGTATAAGCCGAAAGGAGCGATGAAATAAACAAAATATTGCAGAACACAGGTAGTGTGTCATGATAGCTGTGTAGGACGCAGCTATCATAGGAAAATGTGTAGGCCAATTTTTGTTGAGCTAACTTCAGTCAAATACTGTCCCACTAGAGACCGCCCGTTCGGAATTGCACACACACAGCCTGCGTGTTTAATTTGTCCTCCTTCGGCTAAAAAATCAAGGCAACGCACCAAAAAAACAATACATACCTGGATGACCTGTTCGTTTCGCCAGGGTCGAGCGCATGTGCAGTACCTCCTAGTCTTCGGCATGGTATCGTAGACAAGAAAGCAGCAACCCTAAGGTATCCGGAGATGCGGATTGTTATATAGTTCGATGAACACGGCAGAATGAATTGAGAGCTCGTTGGGCCAGTTCGCTTGGACACACTACGACGTTACCTGCAGTGCAGGGGCGGTGTGTGCCTGGTAAATGGCACGTAGCCTGTTGACGGGGGCTACCAGATAACTTCAAGTCCATCTTCTACACATCCCTTTTATTTTCAGTACTATACTTCAAGTTCGTGGCACCCTTCTATAATTCTTGTTAAACGTGGTGGTCTTCTCACCCACAATATTTTCAACAGTGCAGCTGGGCATTCTTTGTAAAATTTGCAATGCGCCTCCTCGTCATTTCCGATTCACGTCACGCCGATTCTGACGTGGCTCAGTTCTGAATAATGAGCACTGGTAGTGTTTTGGGAACCGTGCGGGTATATGTAGTAAGTGGGGAATCCCCACCTCCCCCGACACACAGTTAAGCTAAATGGAAACTTCGCTCATTGTAGGTGCTTCAGACGGCTTGGGGGAGACATGGTTATGGTGAAGCAAGGTTGAACGCTCGTGCTAACAATAGGGTTCCAGGAAATGGCGCCATTACTCCCCTCTTTCTAAGAAACACCACAAGGGGTGGACAGCAAGTAAGACCTGTCGCTATTTCCGTTGAGCTCTGACTTTCCACATATATGTCTATCTGTAAAGATACACGTCAGCTATCTTTTTGAGATTGTTATAGTATCTTTGGAAAGTGTTGGGAGGTTGGATTCTCCGCAAGAGAGTTACCGTGCTCATAGGCGAGCGAACGTTTCATCGCATCGCAGTGCCCCTAAGGCCCCCCCCCCCCCTTCCGGTTGGTCGAGTCTGATTGGCCTTCACACCTTCGTTGCATTGGCAGCAGAGGCTAGGCCTCGAATGAATGAGAGGTCGTAGAACTGTTGAATCTATGTCGGCCACTGACCAGCGTCGCCGTAGACAAACGGTGATGGAAAGCGAAGAGAAATGCTAGCGCCAAGGGGAGCCGTAGAGTTTTCTGCCTAGGGATCAGACATTGTTCCACAGGATCTCACTTCTCACACCATGTCGAGACAGTCTGCTGGTAAGCGCAACACTATCGAACGCACCGTCAGCACAGTACTCTGAAATAGGCACTCCACGGCCTTATTTATTTCGGACCTCTTCCTTTTTAGCCATATGGGTGCAACCTCTCGCTCATACACTTTCAAGCTGTCTAAAAAGATAGAACAGCACAGCTCTAGAATATACGGATGTACGCTGGTCAATGAAATCGCAAATGATAATGCACAAGGTAAGCTACAAGAGAATGGATGAAATGATAAGCACAATATGTGGCACAATGTTAAAGAGAGCAAAACTCGGAGTAAAACAATGGTCATGAGCTATGAAAAACGCCAAGATCAGAAAGTGAAGTCTATAAAGATTTTGTAGTCTGTGGGCGGTTAATTTTGGCATATTAGGTGGGTATTTTGAAGAATCTATGCTCTCTCGTTATTGTAGGCGCAATTTTAAAATTAGTAAAACTGAGAATTTCAGGACAGGTTATGATACCAAGAGTAACCTTTAAATGATGTAGTAGATCATCGCAATATCGTCGGCAGTGAGGTGGTGATAGAGATAATATTCTAGCAGTGTAAAAAGAGATCCAGAGTCATTTTTAGGGAAACGATAATCCTACATGCTCAGGAGTATTTATAAGTGTCGCTCAATAGCGTAACCATTTGATTTATAAATGTCATCACTGATCACAGATATATGTTGAAGAGGGAAGACACAGAGCAGTGGACAAATTACGGGTGTTAAGGAAAAATTGAATTCTCTTGACATGCTGGAAATATCGCTGAGAGAACGAAAACCCCACTTAGAAACGGGTTTAGTGTCAGAAGAAAATTTTATGATGCTATCATCTCTCATATCTCTGAAGTTTCATCGAAGCAATAGTCTTAATTGCAATTACCACTAGATATCCATAATAAATTGTTATATGTTGCATTGTCTATATAGCATGAGCTGTGGAATGGGTGATGTTTCTTCTTATATTTCTTCCAATCTCTGCCAGTGCAATACCTGGGCATTGATTCCTGTATTTCACCATTAGTGCATTAGTCTCGTCGCACGTTGCACCCCTAATTATTGCACCGACGTAATGGCATACACAGGACTTACAACGTTCGTTTCACTTGTACCAACTAGAACCTGTAGCATTCATCGTCGAATTTGCTAGCCCATTTCTGGATGTCTTTCAAGTCGTTGATTGTCAGAGTCGCGACAAGTGTCTGATGTTTTGAGCTTTCTGTTAGATTGGGAGATTCATCTCACTTATACTGAGTTGTGCTCTTGGAAACAAAAAGACTTGCTAATTGCGACATGCTGTCATGACAACACTGAAACGGTCATTTTCCCCTGGTTTGCGCAATATTGTTCTGCAGAGCAAATTGGGTTTAAACGATTCTCCGAGTGTGCCAATACTACAGCGCAGGAAAAGGCGTTCATGTGTTTACATCGGCAATCCCGTACTGTGTCGTCCAAAGATGTAACAATAAAAGCGCATGTCATATCTGCAAAGGAACAGTAGATTTAATAGGTTGTTTCCTTTCAATGCCCGACATATGCTTGTTATATGCATTATCGATAGACTAAATACATATAACAGAACACCTTTGGTCGTTGTCTTTTCTGGCTCCAGCTGATAGTGAATTTATTCTCAAATTATCCTTAAGCAGAGCTACGGGTGCTGCTCATTTTCCTTGTTCCTTTATTAACTTGTTTATATATTTATTCATTTAACCTACCTTACGGAGCAACATGGTGCGTTTAGTAATGGGGCTGAGTGCAAGTTTACAACCAAAGGCAGGCAAATTGCTTAATGTACACAAGGAATAATATACTGAAGAAACCATGTTGCAACAGAGAAGGAGCAACATTATCGTAAATACAGTATTTAGGCGGAGAGGGTGGGTCCACCTGGTTAAAATTTGAGACAAATATTATGGATGAAAAGTATCAAAGGCATATATACAAATGAACGTTAAAATTATGGTATACAGTGTAGGTGGTCAATTGTGCAGGAATGTGAAGCATGCATGAATGTGGAAAAAGGAAATGTTCAGACATCCCTTTTTATACAACACTGCATGCCGTGCCACTGCAGTCACTGCGAACTGAGCACTGCAGAATTGTGATCCCTGGCGCATCGCAAGTGTATAAAATAGTGAGGGCATTTTGAAAATGTGGCACCTCCTTCAGTTTCTAGCATGTTGTAAATAGTCATGGGGCCGAATTAGAGCAACATCATTAAAAGGTTCAACGCGGTAGTTTTAATCATATTGATGATTTATTTTAAGCATACTAGAGCTTAAGTCAAATTCTGGATAAACTCTGACAGCTTGAAAGGGTTATGACAATATGGCATTGGCATTGGCTTCGTTTCGGGATTACGATCACCCCGTCTGTGGCCTCTCTTAACGCAACAGTACCGCGGCCCCTTAGGAGAGTCAAGCCAATTCTGTGCCTCCATAAACCGTGATGTCAGAGTGGCGCAACTGTAATAAACCACCTTTGTCACTTCCGGACTGCAGGGCTCATGCCTGGCCGTCCACCCTGTATTGATCACTGGGCCCGTTTACCATATCATCGTTCACTGCTAAACTTCCCCTAAAATCGAATATATACTTGTATCTGTGACGTCAGTGCCTAAGGGAGGGTTATCGAAGTAAAAATAATCTTAGGCCGCAAAATGATGCCAGAAAATTGCTCTATCACACGCGAGATACATTAGGGAGGAAGTTGTTGGCAAACTGTTTTAGTGGAACAAGATATTTGTAATAGCAAAGTGCTTGTTCGCGTTCCCCTTCCTTTCTAAAGAAGCTCAAGGCGTCAGAAATACGCCATATCTTGTATTCTTTTGGTACGGGAAAAGAGGGACGCTCTTGCTCGTCGCCCAAGCACTTCCGGTGGAGCACTTACTTCCGGTTTTCGGAATAGATGCTATTTTTTGAAGTTAATATTTAAATTGAATACATATGATGATGGAGCATACACTCGCCCAAGATAAAGGCCGTATAGTTTGGATAATTAATGAAAAT
The DNA here is from genome assembly GCF_013339695.2 of Rhipicephalus sanguineus. Taxonomy (NCBI): domain Eukaryota; kingdom Metazoa; phylum Arthropoda; class Arachnida; order Ixodida; family Ixodidae; genus Rhipicephalus; species Rhipicephalus sanguineus. The sequence goes on along the minus strand of NC_051181.1, from coordinate 44,724,777 downwards.
CACATGAATGAGTTCATTGAAAGAGGAGACGCTTTTCTGTCAGCACTTGGGATCGTTGCGGCACCTGGCGGAGCAGATCTTAACCACGCGCTTCATTCAGTGTGGCTTCTGAGACCTGTATAGCAAATCCACGAAACACCCGGAGTGGTGGTCTAGCGGTTACGGTGCTCGACTGCGACCTCTCACAGTATCGAGTCCGGGGCACGGCGGCCGCATTTAGGTGTTGGAAAACTTCCAGAGGCCCATGTGCTTACATCTATGTGCGCGTTAAAGAATCTCAGGTTGTCGACCTTTCCGAAACCCTCCACTAATGGCTCTGTCATATTGATTGAAATCGTGGTTTCCGTACACCAAACCCTAACAATTATATGGTGCTAAGAAACACGATGTAAACGTAAGGAATACAGATGAAAATATGAGCGCCGGCGTGCGAGCTCCACAAACAGACAACCAAGTCAAGCATTAACGTCGACACCAGCTTTTTCATGAAGTGAGTAGAAGTGCTTTGCGGAAACGCTCAATCATGCGGATGCAGGAAAAACCAAAAAGAAAAGCAAACGTGTGGTCACGTGTGGCAAGAATATATCTGTTCGTATTAGCAACAGAAATATTCATCTCTTTAAAGTGTTTGCCAATCTGGTGCACATTTTATCACCGTGTCTGATCTGACTAAAAAGGGAAAGCTAAAATTCGTGTGGTTTACCTTAGGTATATAACGTCAAAAATCAGCACCGAATGCTGAGTCAGTGTTCACATGCAGTCTAGTTACGGCTATGGATATTTCAAACACGCTGTGTATCTCTATTCTATTGTAAGCACATCAACGGGGATGGCAAAGAAGTTGCACAAAACATACAGCATACCAATATCTTTTTTGTCCCTAGATCTCTTTGCAATATTCCTTCTTTGTGTCCAGCCATGCTGCTGTGCGACAAGCTTCTTATTGATATTGTGATCCCGTACATTTTGCATTTACGACTTAACCAACTGAACCAGTTTTTTTGAAGTTCTGAGGTGAAAGACTTTCGGTTTTATGTGCCTAGCATCAATATATGGCGCACGTTTGGCGGTCAGCCTTATCGCTGTAATCTGCATTCACTATAGCAAATGGCGGGCATTCTATGAATTGAATTTATGTACATGCACCTCTTATATCTATTGTATGATTATAAAAATCCTATCCATATATCACCAAGAAAAAAAAGACATCTTCTAATCGTTCGCTTTATAAATTTTGCTGGCAGGCTACTTAGTTATTAAGAAGTTTGGTATTTGCGCATTCAGCTATCGCTCTCTCTGTTCGCGCTAGGTTTCCTCACCATAAATGGCTGTGCCTGTTGATCCCGAGATTTCGGATTCACGCAGATATAATTTCTCTCTGCTAGTTATCGAGAACAGGCAATATTGCGTTCTACGTGCGACAGGTTGAGATAATCAAAATAATTTTTAACACGAAAGCGTTTTATGCCGGGTCCACCACGACTCCACTGAAGTATTTCCCTCACGGATATGACGTTGTAAAAGAAAAATACTAACAGATTGTCTAGAAAAAATCTACAGGAATAAGTTCCGTCACCGGGAGTAGAACTTACGACTCTTCGCTCCGCAGCGCGCGGCGCGAAACGATTCGGCCACAGACGGCACGTTCTTTGCCTTGCTAACGGCGAGCTATTTATATAGACCATTGGCCGGCGGCGGTACTCAGAGATTGGTGGTACATCAGCGTCTTTTCGTTATCACTAGCGAGATGGCGCGAAGGGCTCGAAGAGCGCGCTTTGGAGGTCGTCTCCCCACGCGGATCAGCGCGCGCCTCTACAGGGCGTGGTCGCTCATGCGCGTGCTTATGTCGTGATGGCGGTGGTTTGTACGTGTTGTGCTCTCACCGCAAGTTTGCGTTGAGAGCACGAAGGTCACTTCACTCACTGCAGCGGCCGCTTTTGCGAAAGGAGCGCGCTGCTCACAAAGAAATAAGTTACAACTCTGACAGTTCGCGCTCATCCTGTGTATGTTCGTTACGTGCGTCCTCTCTGCTTGAGGAGCGCGTTGCAGGTTTCGAGCTGCTTTCCGTTCTTCGCGTGACATTACAATTTGTTTCTTTAGTATTCATTCCTTCGCGCTTGGGGCGAAAGAATGCACAACAAACGCTGAACTACGTCTGTGAAGACACGTTTCACTTTCGTGTTACACCAATTCCCATGACAGAGGGATCAGCCATGTATTTTTTTGACAATTAAGGTGTGGCGGATGGCTAGCAAAATGGTTTCATGCTGTCCGCCTGATGCCATATGACTCGATGATCACCCGTCTCATAGATCCATGAGGCCTGTTGTTATACTCTATTTAGCAGACTGTGGAATGCATATGACAGCCTGATCTTGGTTGAAATGTTTGCTGCGTAGTGTGACGCCACTTCATAAGCTTTGTAGAAAAGTATGTTGACAATGTCATTAGTTTGATATGAGTTCCCTGTACAACGCGTCGGTGCGCCGCACCTGAGTTATGTGCTAGAGAACGAGCCCTGGAACAGAGTTGTCAGCGATGAGAAACACAAAACGACAAGTATACAAAAATTGTACACCACTACGACTGTGGCGACTTTGCGGACATTACAACGGATGTACCAAAATTACGTTGGTTGTTTATTTCTAGTATAAAATCTAATAGGGATGCTAAGCACAACTTAATTTATTGTTCTGCAGGTGTGCTTGAGCTTATTAATTGCTCCCGCCATATCTCTAAGGCGACGCGAAACCCTCGCTGCACCATGCGCGCGCAGGCTTCGCACAGCTTCGGAGGGAAGGAATGATCACGCCGCGCGTCCGTCTAGAGGGCCAGCGAAAACAGAAACACGAGTCCTATCTTCGCCACCGGGCTAAAATGACTGTCAAAGACCGCGCCAACGACGCTAAGTGCAAGCGCAATACCATCATTATCGGGAAGGCCAAATTCCCGTCGCAGTTTTGGTTACAATATAGACTAGTGCTTCCCAGGAGCCTCGAAATGTTCGGAATATTCGCGGGAGCCTCGGAATGTTCCTCGAAATCCCTATTAGGATTTAGAATGCCGAGAAGACTAGAATTAGCAGAAGGTCAGCAGCAGCGAGTCGGCGTGCCTCAACATATCTCAATTTGGCGCAGTTGGGCGAATTCGTCACCGTCGCTGCAGGCGTGGTTGCTTATGCAGTTTCTTCTGCTGTATGCAGCTTGGAAGGGTGAGAAATATTTCTCTACCGTGTTTTGCGCTAGTGAGGAAAGCCGAGCTAGTTGGTACGAATGTACTGTGGACAAGCGCAAAAGACACACCGGGATATAACCAAGAGAGACGACGGTGTCCCTTTGAATTGAATTCGGTACCAAGTTAAACCTCAGAAAACGTGCAAACTGGAACGTAGTTTAAAAGTGACGAAGGCGGATTCCAATAGGGCAGAACAAATCTAAATGGTTTCGACGTCAGCGAACATTGTCTTCCGGTCGCTCTGGCGTTTTCGCTGCCTCTTCGCATCTCAAGTGTGCATGCGCCACAAAGGCAAATTCACACTTGAGGAGCGAAGTGAAAGCCAAAACGCCCGAGCGGCCGGCTCTGGAGAGGAAGCTTTCGTATTAGTAGAAAGGTGTGACACATCCAACACATATACGTGTCTTCTTCACACAACTTTATAAAAAAGACAATGTAAATGTAGGCGCTGTATGCTTCATTATGCGCTGTGTATTTAGTTTAAAGACACAGAAATCTTGTACTAACCACGATTTGTATGGCGATCCAAACACTTGCTCCTAGAAATTTAAACAAGCTCCTTTGCGGCGCGAAAAATATTTCGTTGCTTCTAATGAAACACTTATCTTGGAAAGAGAGACGAACAAATTCGACAGATACCACGCACTGTGGGAACCGATGTAATGTAAAGCAGTCAGCGCACAGCTGCATGCACCGTAGTTTTTGTCTTTCAAGCTAATCAAGGCATTCTATCATGACATATGCACTATTGCATGTTTGCCATGCACGCATGCATGTATATTCTGGTATACAACATGCTAATAAAGGAAAGCCGCCACCCTTTCCTTTCAGACGACGCTCGTGAACGTCTCCAAGAAAGTGCTGCGAAAGAGGTCCCAGGTTCGAAGGCTGGACTCCCGATTCTCGAGCCATGTCCTTGCTGGTTCTTTCAGCTAAAAGTACACGTGGCGCAGCTGTCCTCGGAGTTCCAGTTGTTAAATGTTGAAACCCTTTAGAACGTCTCAAGATAGGTTTCGGGGTCTTCACATGTCAAATCACGGAAGGTGGGCGGCTCCCTGGGCGGCTGCATCACGATCGCTGCAGGGGACACTGCGGCCGTCATCGTGCTTGTTGTCTTAGCCGCCGTGGGATTTGACTTGTCGGGTTAGAGTCCGTATTTTGGGGTTAGCCGGCTGATTTGACTGTCGCTGATGGCGTAGTTGTCTTCTTGGCGATTTGGGCTGGGTTCACGTCTTGACGGTGGCGTCCGGAACATGAACGAACAGCACCTCTACCTCTTGTCACGTGGCCGTGACGTTGACGAATGCAGCAGTGGTCGCGGTCAAGACGAAACTCTTTATTTGGGCGAACCTGTGTCCGGGAAACGAAAAGGCAAACAAGCAATACACGCTCTACAATGAGAACGGCGAACTGAGCGTCTGCCGTCGTTAATCTTATATGCGGTAGGGCACCTCGGCATTTATATTTGCGGCATCGAACATTCAAGCCTTATCGCTGTTGGCCGCGTTAGTTCAAAAATGAACTCAACTGTTCGCGTTTGCGCGCTCAAGCTGGTCAGAAGATCTGAAATAATCTAGAGGTTACCCAGACATTCGGGCGCGGTTTGCGCAAGGCAGCGGTTCTGCTTGTCACGGACCAGTTACAAAAAAATAGCAAAGGAAGCGCGTGGCACTACATTCATTTCCTTGAAGCGGATATACGGACGAATGATCGCACCATTTGCTCGTAGAGCTGGCGCAGAAATGCTCACGCATATTGAAAGTCATCTGTACGACAAGATGTTAAGCCGAAATAGACATACAAGGAAAATTTGTACTGGGCGAAACTTTACTGCCAAGCTTTCGTTTCGGTTGTAGCGGGGTGCGGTGACTCTAAGAGCGTTCCAGACGCTGACGAACGCTGGGAAGGTGAAAGACGCCATGCCCATGCCGCCCCAAAGCGACGTTCTAGGGAAAGCCGTATCCTACAATAAAACGCTGCGCTTGCGCATCACTTAGACTACTGCCACAGAATATTTGGAGCGGAGTTTCAAGGCAAAAGCCTCAGATTCCTCATCAAAGGCGAAATTTGACCGTTCGCGTAGGCGTCCCCCGACGTCGGGGACGAGTGACACAAAAAGACATCTTCACGTGGTGGCGTCAACATATGACGTCAATATGACATCACATATCGCCAGAATTTGCGATGTCGTTATCATGTCGTCATGGCGCCACTGTGACGTAACGTCGCACGATGACGTCATTGCATTACATCGTAGCTGGGTCAAAAGTGGTCCGATTAATGTGGCAATGAAAAACCAGGTCAGGTGCGTCCGAACATGGAGGCAGTGCGAAACCACGTTAGCTGCAGAAAGCTTTGAGAGGGGGGCGAGGCAGGATGAGCATATTGACTGAGGAGAAAAAGAATATGTCTTTCGCTGTCGAGTCGCGACCCTGTGAGTTTTTGTTAGAACACTGCCTGAGGAGTTTTAAAGCAACGACAAATATCTCTCCCCAGCCCTCTTGCTCTTACCTCCTTGCCTTTATAAAGGGCGAAATGACGTTTAAATGCATGATCATTGTATTGCCTACTCACTAGAAAGAAGTTTGTCCGTCCGTTCATCCCTATGCCACATGCGACAATCATTGCTACAAAAAGAAATAAATAAATGGATGAAATAAATTACACTATCTCCCGCTAAAGGGGACCATGAGGCGATGCGAAGCCGGAGCACTTGCACGATCGCGTTCCGTTGGCGTTCGTTGGGCATGCTACCGACCTCGCGTCGTGGAACGCGAAGAGGAACGCTACGCGCGTTATATCTTCCATCTAGCCTGACCGTTAATTCTCAGAGGGCGAGCGGGGAACGCGGTCGACAGGCGGGCGAGAGGGGGAAGCGTAAGGGTGGGGAGCGAAGGGGAGCGGACGCGCATGCGCTCAAGCTCATCGCGGCGTTGCGCAGGAGAGAATTTCGGCATGTCTAGCCCGCGTTTCAGAGGAAGAGTGGAAAGGGGAGGGGAGAGGGGAAGTGGAAAGAGGGAGGGGGAGAGGGAAAGGGGAAAGGCTGAGTGGAGAGGGAAGTGGAGAGGAGGTGTGTGGAGAGGGTATGCGCATGCGCACAAAGGGTGGTCACGCCGCACACCACCACCACCACCACCGCATTGAGCTCCGCCTTATGATACTTCGCATCTAATAAATTTCCTTGGTGAGGCTCGGTTCCGAAACAAGGCTGCCACGCTCCGAAGGCGAGTGCTTAAACCGCTGGCTAGACACCCTTTTTATTTTTTTTGTTGCCAGTGCTCAACGTGTATATACGCCGAGATCTACGATACGCCAAGAAATACACCTTCTTGGCCATCCGTTACTATGTCTTGACTTAGACTTCTCGAAATTTCTTGAGCGTTGTCAGGGAGTCGATCTTGGTCAGCTACAATAAAGCGCTATGTCTGCGCATTAACTGGACTACACCAATTAAGAAGGCCTTCTTGGACAACTCCAGAAGGGGCGATACTGCCTGGATTCATTCATTCATTCATTCATTCATTCATTCATTCACTCACTCATCCGTTCATTTGTTCGTTCGTTCCTTCGTACGTTCGTTTGTGCTTTCATTCATTCATTAATTCGTTGGTTCGTTCGTTCATTCATTCATTCATTCAGTGCTATGACTATCAGTGCTTCTTTTGGTAGATACAACGTTATGTATGGGAATGAATTCGTAGCCGATGTTTTAATTCTATCAGCGCCATTCCAAGCATTTTCCTTATCTGGCAGTCATTTGTTTAAAGGATGAAATTGAAACCTAATTTACATTTTATACTACGTGTCACTGTGCAGATTATAAGTAAAGCTATTTTGCACAGTCAGCCAAACTTTGATGTTTAGCTAGAGCTTTCACGAAGGCTTTGCAGGATGTCTTAAGGTAGCTTTGCCTTTTTGCATTTGGCTCCATGGACGATGCTGATGGGTCCTCTGAACAATTTCCGCCTTTTCAAAGATTGCGCTTGTAGCATCAAGACTTGCACCCAATGAACTTTCGGTCACTTCATTTATAATTCTCTAATACAGAAGTGTGAATCATGTTTCTTTGTACGTTTTCGGATGAAAGAATGGAGCGTTCAAGGCCACCTCTTATAGGGAACCCAAGCTCAAGTTTGCGGCGCGACGACAGCGCCGCGCCAGCCGCGCTGCGGCTCTGTCGGAAAACACTGAACCGTCGCGCGGCGCGGCCGACTCAGCCCCTTTCACGGTAGCGGCGGTAGCGGTAGCGCACGTGCGCTCGCGTTCTTCTCTCGGTGCGGGTAACTGTGGGGCCGTCAGCTCGGCACGTTGAACCGAGAGGCTTGCTGTGCGAAGCTGCGCATTTCCACGATGGCAGAAGCGACCCTGCGGAAGCGCAAGCGTGGTCCGAAGTATTGCGGTTTAGTGGCCAGCCACAACAGTGCAGACAAGGCACACGATTCACGTGTTAAACTGTATCGGTTCCCGGGCGTGTCGCACGAGAAATAAAGGCGGCAAGCGTGGATAGCTGACAGCGCTGTCTCGCCTTCTATTTTGGCTGTCTGAGTTCATCGCTTTCGTTCGTTCCGACTACCTGAATCGGTAAGTAACGGGGCGCATGCACGCAGCGACTACAGTAATGATTACTCGCTGTCTTCTCGCATTGTTAAAGTCCAGTTACGGTTGTAGGTGAAGCAACTTTGTGTTTTGATTCCCCGTGCTCGTGAGACCTACCCGTCGTCGTTGAACGTTCACATTCGCGTTATACCGTTAGCGTTGCGCGGTTGGTTGAATTCAACTGAACTCCGCACATTGTCAGAAGTTCGGCGCCTGCATTTCACGCGTCGGGAAGGCTGCTTTATCACGCCGGAACGGACGTCTGTGCATTTTCAGCAAGCTTTGACATCGTTCTGCAGGTTTGCTTTGTTTTTGTCACTTTATTGGGGTGATATATATTTAAGCCGCTAAATATAACTGGCACTTCATACATGCTTTGCAATTGCAACCTTGAATTAACCACCTTCTGACTTTGTGCGATTTTCTAGCCGCGTTCACGCAACAGGTTTTATACGCCTGTCAAGTCGGTATCATAAAAAGAGACTGCAAGCATGACGCGAGAGCCGAAAAAACGAGGCGAGCAGTTAATCTTGCTGCACAGTGATTGAAGTTCAGCTAGCTGCCTCGCGTCTTAATCGGCGGTTGATTCTCCAGCGGCACGGAGGACTTGACTCTAACCTTCTCAGGAAGCAGTGCCATGGCCGTATAATTTTTTTTTTCGCGCGCCGCAAACGTTTGTTCACGAAAGTACACGGCTGCTACTGTAAGCATGCCATATCAAAACAACAATCATATGATTCGTAGTCCACGCCGCAGAACATCGATAGCGTGTACGGCTTCATTTCGGAGTGCATGTGGACCATTATTCATCTTTAACGTGACAGAATGAGACTTACCTCGAGGTATACGTTCTACACGGTGTAATCGCGACTTGGGAAATGCATTTCGCTTTGAGTCGGGCGTGGTTGTCGTCGATCGTCTGCTCTTCACCGTTAACGTGATTGACGAGCTTTCCTCATTTTATCAAGTTCGCTTTGCGGAAGTGCCAGTCAAGCTTGAAGATCCTTTTGAAGGCGCACTGCACGCGGTACATTGTGAAACACCGCAAGTGCACCGCGAGAGCTCTGCACGTGCACGGAAGCGAGCGGCAACGCGGTGGCGAGAAGGGAAAGCGCTCGCTGATCACGCCCCAGTTTCTCTTTTTCTGCCAGAGATGGCGCTGTCTGTCAAGAGCAGCAGCGCCGCTAAGCGTTGCTTGGGAAGCCTATAATAGGGGTTTAACGAATAGCGTACGCGAAACTTTGCGTGAGCGTTTATTGCCACTGCGCATGCATCATACGCATTCCACTTGAGGGTCCCCGTTAAGTGACGGAAACAGCGGGTGACCGCAAGGACCGATATCTTAGCATACGCTATTAATAGCTGCCTAATCTAGTGCAGAGCTTAGAAGAATACTTATTTGAGGTATTCGGCTAAACACACAGAGAAAAGTGCCAAAATTAAGCGGGCTAGTCGCCCAGGCTTTTCTTCCCCGCCAATGCTAGTAGGCTACGTCGGTGGACAAAGCGGCAAGCCGTGCAGGGTCTGTGTTTGTATACAGCGAAAAGACTTGCACTGCCTTTATAAATTCACCTTTTGCTGGCCTGTACAGGTCGAAACCATGAGTTAACACAAAGCCGCATACGTGCGAATTTGGAGCGGCAGCCCACGTGTTCACCACGTGCTCGTGTACGCAGGTAGCAGCAGCTACGTCCCATGCGCAGTGCGAGTCGTCTACTCGATCCCACTGACGTGTGGGAAGGCTTACGTCGCCAAACCGGCAGGTGCGTAAACGACCGCCTGCGAGAGCACCGAAATAATGTACGTACATAATGTGATACAAGGGCACCTTGGCATCCATTGCCGGGATTGCGGTTGCAGTCCCCTCTTCGATCGATGCGCGATCAAGGCAAAGCACAGGGATCAGTTAACCCGCGAGACCATCGAAGCAGGAATAATTCACTCACTAGGAGAAAACTTCGTAAGCTCCCCAGGAGTTTCATTATCACAGAACGTGAATACTTGGCCGGGCGTTAAGGCAATGGTGGATCCGTTCCACGTGCTTCGATTACAGTGGCTATGATTAGGCTGTATGTTTGCTTTTAGATGCGAAGTATCTTAAGGCGGAGCTCAATCCGGTGGTGGTGGTGCTGTGCGGCGTGACCACCCTTACTGCGCATGCGCGTACCCTCTCCACACACCTCCTCTCCACTCCCCCTCACCATTCCCCATGTCCTCTACCCGTCTCCACTTCCCTCTCCCTTCCCCTCTCCACTCACCCTCTCCCATACCCCTCTCCACTTCCCTCTCCCCTACCCCTCTCCCCTCACCCTTTCACTCTTCCTCTGAAACGCGGGTTAGACATGCCGAAATTCTCTCCTGCGCAACGCCGCGATGAGCTCGAGCGCATGCGCGTCCCCTCCCCTTCTCTCTCCTCTCCTACGCTGCCCCCCTCTCGCCCGCCTGTCGACCGCGTTCCCCGCTCGCCCTGTGAGAATTAACGGCCAGGCTAGATGGAAGATACGACGCGCGTAGCGTCCCTCTTTGCGTTCCACGACGCGAGGTCGGTAGCATGCCCAACGAACGCCAACGGAACGCGGTCGTGCAAGTGCTCCGGCTTCGCATCGCCTCATGGTCCCCTTTAGCGGGAGATGGTGTAATTTTTGTCTTCCTTTTCCTCGCATATATTTTGCCACTTTGCAAAATGAAGTCAGTTGGAAGTCAGCGCTCTTTCTGTCTACTCTGTCCTTTTTTCCTATGTTCGGGCGCTGCAAAGCCCTGCAAGTATGAGTAGCAGTAGGCAACTGATCTCAGTGTATGTGCGTAATCGCGTTTTACGTTGGAACTGTTACGCCTTGCGTAATGCCGCTACGTCCACGCAGTAACTATCATCGTGAATGGCATCCACATTTCTAACGCGTGCAACTCAGTAACTCGGCCGGCGCGTGCACTCTTCGTTCTCTCCTTTCTCTTCTGCTTTGCTCCCGCTGCGCCGATTTGTCAAGCGCCGGATGCGATTACTCGAATGGGCGAGAGAAGGAGTACAGAGAGATAGAAACAAAGAGATAGAGAGAGAGAAATAGAGTGAAAGACACGGAAGAAAGGAAAAATAGAAATACAGAAGAAGAAATGCGCACAGAGAGGAAGAGGAAGGGAGAGGAAGAACAGAAAGGAAGAGATACAAAAAAGAGATTAAGAAAACAGAGGAATACCGGGAAATAAAAAAATAGTGAAAGAAACAAGCAAAGAGAAAAAGTTAGAGATATAGAACGAGAAACAAAAATATAATAAGTAAGAGGAAGCGAGAAATAGACTGAGAGAGAAAGAACGAAATTGTGAGAATCACAGGCAATAGAGAGATAGAAAAAACCGAGAAAGTGAAACAGAGAGAGAGAAATAATACTAAAAAATAATTTTTACTGGCAGGCTACTTATTTATTAACAAGTATTTCATTTGCGCATTCAGCTATCGCTGTCTCTGTTCGCGTTGGGTTTCCTCACCATAATTGGCTGTGTCTGTTGATCCCGAGATTTCGGATTCCCGCAGATATAATTTCTCTCTGCTAGTTATCGAGAACAGGCAATATTGCGTTCTACGTGCGACGGGTTGCGATAAACTAATTTTTAACACGAAAGCTTTGTATGCCGGGTCCACCACGACTCCACTGACGTATTTCCGTCACGGATATGACGTTGTAAAATATAAATACTAACACATTGTCAAGGAAAAAACTACAGCAACACGTTCCGCCAGCGGGAGTCGAACTTACGACTCATCGCTCCGCAGCGCGCCGCGAAACGATTCGGCCACAGACGGCACGTTCTTTGCCTTGCTATTGCGAGCTATTTATATAGACCACTTGCCGGCGGCGGTACTCAGAGATTGGTGGTACATCAGCGTCTTTTCGTTATCACTAGCGAGATGGCGCGAAGGGCTCGAAGTGAGTAGAGTCACTAGAAAAATTTCAGAGTACCGCATCTGTTTTCCGCGCGCCACCGCCGACGCGACTGGCTTATCGCATGACGTGACCTCTCGCCGCCATATCCCTTCCAAGCTCTTTGGGTGCAGGCGCGTTCAATGCAGAGCGCGGCCGGACATTTAGCGGTACCACGGTCCCTAGAAGTACTTCGTCGCTTTTTTAAACGCGTCATGCAGGTTCCAGAGAGTAGCTCACCAGTAACCGAACGTTGCTGGAGCTACTCCAGGAATTTCGGATATTTTTGCATTCCGTGTGGGAAACATTAACGTCAAAGAGCGTCGTTGTACGTGGCTGTATAGTTGGCCGCGGAATGAATTCGCCCCCCTCGAAGAACACTCCTTTCTGCAGTGAACTACAAAAACTTTGCTGGAAAAGTTCTAATGCAACAGGATACTTCACCTTTTCGGTTGGCTATGTTCAGCGATATCGAAAACTACATACTACATACCTTTCTATTTGCTCGGCTGTTTATATCTCGATCTGTTGAACAGATTGTGCATGCATTTCGAGTTATAAGCGTGTCGCGCACGAGAGCGAAATCAAAGACTTATTAAAATAATAACTGTTTACTGTATACCTTGAAGGCAAGGTATATAACAGCTGCATCTAAACGGTACTTACCTACGGAGCAGAAACCTGGAGACTTACAAAGAGGGTTCAACTTAAATTGAGGACGACGCAGCGAGCGATGGAAAGGAAAATGATAGGTGTAACCTTAAGAGACAGGAAGAGAGCAGAGTCGGTCAGGGAACAAACGGGGGCTAAGGACATCATAGTTGAAATCAAGAAGACGAAATGGATATGGGCCGGGCACGTAGCACGTCGGCAGGATAACCGGTGGTCATTAAGGGTAACTGACTGGATTCCAAGAGATGGCAAACGCGTGAGGGGTGACAGAAAATTAGGTGGGTAGATGAGATTAAGAAGTTTGTAGGTATAACGTGCCAGCAGAAAGCACAGGACCGGGTTGTTTGGCGGCACATGGGAGAGGCCTTTGCCCTGCAGTGGGCGTAGACAGGCTGATGATGATGATGAAGGCAATTGTCGCATGATCATTTGCCACTGCGCAAAACTGAAGCGTGGAACTCTGTTGATAAACTTGGCTTAGGCAATGTTATGAAGCGTTTTTTTTTTTAATGTTGCTAATGCTGAATTGCGCCGAGCGTGCCCTTACAATACTGTGTAGTGGGTCAGAAATGGCCAGAGCAAAAAAAAAATATATATTAAAAAATCGGCTTATCCTTTCACGTATTGAGGGAATCGATTTCATGCAAGCCCTAGATCTATATACATACTGTGTTGCGGTAGCATGCGCGTTAAAAAGTTTCGGGATGAGCTATTTCTGATCTAAACAACATAAAGCACAGCGCCGAGGAAGTTTTAACAAGAGTGCATTAGGAAAAAAAAGTTGAAATTAAAAGCAGTGCAGAAGCCGAACCCCAGCTGTTTACGCACTGGCAACGCAAAAAAAAAAAAACTTTGTCGAAACACAGCAAAATATTTTCAAATGCACTGCAACGTTGGGAATATTAAGGAGACAAAAAGTAGGAAATGAAACAACTGAGTAGTGACGTCAATCATTTTTGATGGCCTGTTTTCTGCGTATCTGTTAGGAAATGACAACGTATTCGCAAAATAAGATGCACCTTACCTACCGCACGCCGATTCGCCCGTGCGTTCGGCTGCTGGCGTTCCGAACCGAGACAAATACTTCACGCACAACTTCCACTTACCGTACACACACCACTTCTATTACAGATAACACCCAGCTGAACAGCAAGCATGGTGCGCAAGTAAGGTATGCGTCAGCGATCAGTCGAAGGACGCACTGCTGAATGTTCGCGATGTTCGATAATGTTCTCGAATGCGCTATGAATTGAACCTGAACACCGACTGCAAAGCTAGCGCAAACAGTCAACATTCACCAAGTGTGGAAGTAAATGGCATCTCGCAACGTCATTACGCTAATGCAACTAGACAGCTCTGGACCCTGCGAACACACCCGGCCGTGAAACGAAAAGAGACCGATGAAGCCACGAAGAGAGTTCGCGGAGCACATGGTAACATTCGCCGCACGTTTCATTAGCTACATCGCTTACCGCACAGTCGATTCATGACTGTCAATGACTCGAAATCACTTCTGATATCCTTTTGAAGAAACACACACACACATAACGCAGTTACGCCGAGCGTAACACGGCATGACAAGCTATTGGCATAGTAGTCCATATATTACACTTGAAGAGCTCATGGGCGCTCAGAGAATAATGCAATACAAACGATTGGCGCAATGCCCTACGTGACGGCAAATCCATGTAACCTCGGCATAAACTACACTACACAACATGGCGTGTAATCATATGGTGGTTTTGGGACGGTAAACCCCATGTTTCTAATTATCGCCCGATTTCTCTACTATGTGCCACATCAAAGATCTTCGAATTGGCTCTTCACAAAATATTGTCTTTTAGTGTGAAAAACTCACTGATTCCAAATCAACATGGTTTTCTTGCTGGCCGCTCAACTACCACAAATCTTGCTAGTTTCATGACGCAGATCTCCACACCTATTTCTCAGAGAGGACAGGTTGACGTAATCTACTGTGACCTGAGCAAGGCTTTTGACGTAGTCAGCCACACACTGATTATGGTTAAACTTGCGAACTTTGACGTTGACTTGTCGATTGTGAATCTCTTGCACAGCTATCTGCTCAATAGATCTTGTTGTGTTGCCGTAAATGGCCAAACCTCTTCTTTGTATAAAGTGACTAGTGGGGCCCCTCAAGGGTCGGTATTAGGCCCACTCCTATTTTTAATTTACGTTAATGATGTTTCTTTTGCCATTCGTAATTCTTCTTTCCTCTTGTATGCCGATGACATCAAGATATTTAAGGAAATTCATTCAGTTAACGACTGTCGCTTGTTGCAGTCAGATTTGTGTTCTTTTTCCGAATGGTGCAACGGCAATAACCTTTCTCTAAATACCTCAAAGACAAAATTCATGTCTATCACTCGCAAAACATCTAGCGTGTCATTTCAATACTTTGTCAATTCTGTGCCGTTATGCAAGGTTTATGAAATCAGTGATCTTGGTGTTGTTGTTGACAGCGCGTTAAACTTTTCTTCTCACGTTAAGCGTGCTGCTATGCGGGGCCTTCGTTTTCTCGGATGTGTTTGTAGAATATCTCGAGAATTCAGGTCTCCCATGGCCCTACACAAATTGTACACGGCAATATGTCTTCCGCAACTTGAGTATGCGTCCGTGATATGGAATGGCATTGCTCAATCCAGCGGTAACACCATTGAACGAGTCCAGAAAAAATTCCTCAGCATATATAACCATCGATTTGCTAAAAATGACTCTGGATCTCGTTCAAATACTGCTGAGTCATTATCACTGCCATCACTTCACTGCCGACGAAATCGTTCTGATCTCTTATTTCTCTACAAGCTAGTCCACGGTTTCATATCCTGCCCTGTACTTCTCAATTGTGTTAATTTTCGAATTCCGCGTAAGTTAACCAGAGAGAACAGACCGTTTCATGTACCCGCCTGCTTCTTCCAACACTCTACCGTTCACAGAATACAAAGTCTTTATAATATTAATTTTCTTGATCTTGACGTTTTTCATAGTCCACAATCACTGTTTTTATCCGAGCTTTGCACTGTTTTGACATAGTATGGCACAGTGTACATAGTCTTCCCTTCTCCGTCTTTCCGCATAGTTGTATATGTGCAATCTAATTTTTTATTCCCCTTCAATATTTCTCATATTGTCTTATTTTACTCCTCCCCTTTAGTGTTCATTTCTCTTTGTCTACGTGTTTTTGCTCTTTTTATTTCTGAAGACTGTCTGTATTGTATTGTTTATTTTTATTGATTTTATTTTTGCGTGCGCCTGCACAAAGACCTCACGGTTGTTCCTGGGCACGTTAAATAAATGATTGATTGATTGATTGATTGATTGATTATTATTATTATTATTATTATTATTATTATTATTATTATTATTATTATTATTATTATTATTACAACATGGCGTTAAGACACACATGCCGCATGAAACAAGGCAGCATCTTTACGTACCACAACTACCGCAGAGAACGTCCACCCCGAGTATAACAAAGGAAGGAGAATGGAACGCTCGAAAGCAATGAAAAACAGATTCTTACACTCAATGGACGCTGTATACGTAGACGCAGCGGAGTATGTGAACTCGTTTGGTATGGACACTGCGGTCGTTGGTAGCGACAGTTGCTTAAGGGTTAACGGCTCGATTCGAACCGGCAGCGTGTAAGCTGCGAAAGAACCGGTTATTGCAGTGGTAACGGCTTCAACGCAAGCAAAAAATGTAATCAGTGACTCCAAGGCCACAGTAGGAAATTTAGCCAGGGGGCGAATCTCGCCGGAAGCACAAAGGATCTTTGTCAAGTTTCGAGATGAAAGTAAATCCAAATTATTTGCCACCTGTGCACTCCACTCTTCCTGGCAACGAGGCGGCTGACACGGCGGCTAGAGGACTGACACGATTAGCCTCTGAGATACACCCGCTAGGATCAAGAGGAGATCGCATGGTTGCCCAGCAAGAAACTACTAACCGTTATCGATTGGAAAACACCCGCTACACACTTAACAAGCAGCAAGCGGTGGCCTGGCGCCTCCTTCAAACAAGCGCGTACCCGAATCCGTTGGGCAATACACCAGAGCACGCCTGTCTCGCACCCAGGCTGCTGGCGAGCCGAGCGGATACTCTCGCACCCAGACGCCGGGCTGACCGGGGCTGCCAAGGCGCGCGCGGGCTGCATCAAGTAAACAGGGCAAGCTGCAGTTCTGATGCTTTAAAGTGCGAAAAAGTACCCGTTCACGCCCCTTCAGCGTATAAGAGCTCGTCTGGGCACTACTGCGTCGTCTTCGGATGCCAAAACAAGCTGCGCAACAAGAGGATATTAGCGTTGTCTGCGACGATTATGACGCGCCACGGAAATAGTGCCGGTGCGGTGTTTTCAGCTTCGCCGCGAGTGGATAACTGTGATTCAAGCAAAAAAACTAGGAGCCGAGTGAAAATGCGCGAGTAAGTACACTAACAGCGTGTATTCTGCAGTGTGATGCCCACCTATTTAATTTTGCGAACCTAATTTGCGTGACACGCAGCTGGATTGAAGGTAGGTGTGAGCTTTGTGTGGGGGTGCACTTCATACCTTTGAGCGTTTCCTTTGACGAAAATCTAGTGCAAGTTAGTGCTGTCAAGCACAAGCAAAGAGCATGCTTTGCCACTTTCAACGTAGTATTATGCTTTAGTGCTTTTGATGGCATCCACGCCTTCGAGATTTCGTCTTCAAGAGGTAATAAATGGCACGGTGCTCCTCAACAGCTGGCCAGAATTTCGTGCTTTCATTTCAGTGTTTGATGTCCCCAAATTTATTTGGACACGAGGCATCCAGCTGCACATAATACATATATTGGCACGTAAGTGGCACGTAAGTAAACAGTAGTCGCGCCAGTGTCCTTTACGTCGCAGGCGTAGCTAACCGGCTTAACTAAGAGTAGCACAGTTTCGCTTGTAAAGCACCATCGTTACAAGAATAAAATAGCGCAGGTAGCTTCCAAAAGGTATCGCTGAACGATACTTCAGGTTATACTCTCTGATAGCACGCTTTTGTGAGCAAGACGCATTATTGTAAGAGCGCCCGTGAAACAAAAATTACGTTCCGCGAAACTACCCGTAAAGCGTACTCTAATTATTGCGCGATGCATGCTGAAATGATGAGCTTTCACAAAACTTTGTGCACAACTTGTAATATGGGGCAACAAAACATCGTTTCACTCTTTCGCGAGCTGCACTGCAATTGCGATTCACGCGTACTACAGCGAGAAGGTTTTTATACAAATGTAACAGCGTACGTATCTGACGAGGTTGCTTCCGCAGCCCACTCAGCACGTACTGTATACATTGTGGACTTGCATGAGGAAGATGTTCTTGATGTTCCAATAAAATCAGCGAAAATGTCCAGGCTAGAAAAGACGCGAAACACGCTCTCCGACGGGCTGAGTTTCGGAAGTTTCACGTTTGCTCTGTGTAGCGTCTGCTGGCGTGGCAGCCCGCGCGTGTTGTTTCGTTGCGTGTGCGATAGATGGCGCGACGCGCGATGCAAATATGGCGATGCGCATGGAATTCGCTGTGTTCTGGTCTATAGGCGCTTTTAGCTGACCGTATTTCGCCTCCCGCTCCGCTCAGCCAGTCGGTGGTGGCGTCACTGCGCATGCGCCAGACGGTGAGGCGCTGAGCGTGTGACCGGACCGTCGAGCGAGGGGTCACGTGACACGAGGAGAAATAACCAAAATAGCAGCCTCTTCTGCCGCGAGTCCGCGCTGCTCGGAAAACAGCGGTTATTCGGCCAACACGCAAAACATGACAGCACTTCAGGATACACGAGGATTTGTGGCTTCTCCGAGAAGTCGTCGCGGCCAATCCCTTTGAATATCCACGCATGTGGGATGCCGTTCTACGAAGCGTCGTTGCAGCGATACATCGAGAGCTGACACTTCGGGCCATGAAGGAGCGTCTCGAGCTGCTTCTTTGGTACTTCCGTTAACAGGACTCCGCATACCTTCGCAAGTAAGCGATTTCATGTACAATAGTACCAATTTAGCTTTTGACAGCAGCCACTCTCCTGCCTATTCAGAAACGCTCTATAGTTTGACTTGCCACAGGGCAACGCGCTGAACGATGCCCCAGGGCACCGCGTTTGAAACACGTTTGTGCTGCTTGAAAGCGGTGTCTAAGTTCAAGCGCTTCTGAATACGGGGGTAAGCGTCCATACTTCATGAGCTCATCTGAGCTAACTCATACTTTGCATTGCTAGGTCTGGAACGGAAGAATTTTCACCAACTATAACGCCGGCTTTTCTCTGCTGCACTTGGTGATAGGACTCTGTTATTGCGTTGCATTGCCTTCGTGATTGGTGCACCGATCACAGAGGCAATGCAAATGGACGATGTTATTTGATGAATTCGTAATGTGACGTGATGTAATGGGACAACATAGTGACGCCAGAGAATTTGGCGATGTGTGATGTCGCGTTTATGTTCTATTCTTGCGAAAAACCGCTAACGTTGTGTTGTTCTCATAAATGTTTTTCAGTGTTGTAGTGCTGGCTGCATTCTCATGGCTGTGGGTTATGTGAGCATTACGTTTTGCTTCCCATTTCGTGGTGCCTGTTCGTAGCAGTGTTCAGAGAGTCGAAAGCACTCAATTAAATTTATGGTTTTTGAAGCGCCGTGAGAAAGGGGGACGAGCGAGTGCGTAGACATTGTTCATTCTCACTTGCTTTTCTCAATGTTTGTCAAACTCAATACCAGCTTAATGCGTTATGCGCAACCTAAATTTTCACACCAGCTCTACACATGACGAGATGTATGCTGTACCGCAAGTGATTTCCTCATTGCGAGATTTCATCGCTTATTTGCAATAGTGTTCCGCTGGGTAAGAATTTTTTTTTTTTTAATTTCACTGCATTGCCCTCTATTTTGCTGCAGAAAACCAGTCACCGGCATCACTCCTCTTGGGAATGACTGGAGATGAGGAACCTGAGCCACCAGTCCAAGGGAGTGGTGACACTGCAGTGCCGGTGGACAACAGACAAGATGAAACCACTGTGCAAGAGCCAGATGATGTCCAGGCATTTGTGCCGCACCGTCACCGTATCTGTACCCTTGTTCACAATAAAGAAAACAACACCTTTGCATCTCTTGGTTCACTCCCACTTTCAGTGATGTCATTGATCGAAGCAAATTAAGTCCAACTTCTGGAGCAGATAAAACACCGCTTTGGAGCGGAAAATGAGCCTTTTCCAGCATTATTAATCCAATACCTTCGAATGTAAATATTTATTTCTGTAACATAAGCAGCTGCTCAGATTTTAACGAAATGAAATACCCTTCTACCTGGATGCATGTGCACTTCAGGCAGAGAATGACGGGCCTGCTGTATCTCATCAGTTAACAAAATGGGTTCAAGAGTTTTTAATCGTACTGCTCAGTGTAATTAACGCAATAAGTCACACAAGATTCTGTCGTTAAATAAGAACTGTAGTTGCACGAAGTATTATGCATAGTGCCTCTACTCCGAACAAAGCTACCCTTTGGGCTGTGTGGATTGTATCCGGTATGAGCAATGCAGCCTTCAGTCTACGAGTACTCGCCATACACAAATGGTACAAGAGAACACAGCGGAACTTGGGCGGGCACAATGTATACCTAACAGCATGAAGACACCATGCACATAAGATTGGAGAATTGTAGCTTAGATTGCAGTCCAGCGCTAAGCCAAGGTGACAAAAAAATTAAAAGGCTGATGCGTCAAGCACCACCGTAAATCGAAAATAAATCAATTCACTCTGTTTTAAAACAGAATTTCCTTTCTTGCTGCAAGACATGTACAATTTTTATTTCCATTTTCAACGTACTTGTGACTTTCATGCACAGGTGGCGTCGCGCTTGCCTTGACCGAAAGGCGCTTGGCTAAAACCAAAAACGCGCGTTGCGCTCCGGTAACGTTGAGCGTTTGAGCGGAACGGGGAACGGACCGCAGAATCGGTCAGCTAAAAGCGCCTAACAGCTACTATTACCCGGGTCAGTACGCCGACAGGTGCAAATTATGTAAAGAAAGGGCGGACCAACCTAACATTACGCGGGCCTGTCCTAAGGCGGTCCGACAGCGCCGCGCAATACTTAATGATGAGCATTGGGAGAGCGTGGCGCTCAGCACAGATCCAGAGGAACAGCTCCGGGCGTCCAACAGACCGAGGACGCCGCCAGGCCCCAAGGGTTTCTGGCTGACGCCTAGGCTTAGGACCCGCATCACCAAGGCCGCCGGATTGTTATAACAAAGTTTCATCCTCCTACTCCTCCTCCGCAACGCCTGCGCATAACTTAGACAACTGCAATGAGGTTAAGAAAACCTCCTTGAAGGACTCCCAGAGGCGATTCCTCCTGGATTTTTCATTTATTCATTCACTATTGTGGCTATCAGTGCTTCTTAAGTCGATTCGAAATAGACATTTAATCAGCATAATTCCAACTATTTTCCTTACCTTTCAGTCGTTTGCCTAAAGGATAAAATTGAAACTCCCAATTTTTTCATAGTAGATTTGATTGTGCAGGTTGTAAGTAAAGATATCTTGCTTAGGCAGCCAAACTCTGAGATTCAACTAGATCTTTCACGGAGGCTTTGCGGGATGACTTAAGTTATGCGTGCCCTGTTTTAATTGGCTCCATAGTAGGTTCAGGTCCTCATTTGCAGCTTCTGCTACTAGGCACTTTTAGTTGACCGATTCTGCGGTCCGTTCCCCGTTCCGCTCAAACGCTCAAGTTACCGGAGCGCAACGCTCGTTGTTGGTTTTAGCCAATCGACTTTCGGTCAAGGCAAGCGCGACGCCACCTGTGCACGAAAGTCAAATGTACGTTGAAAACGAAAATGAAAATTGTACTTGTCTTGCAGCAAGAAAGAAAATTCTGTTTTAAAACAGTGTGAATTGATTTATTTTCGCGTTACGGTGGTGCTTGACGCATCAGCCATTTTTTATTTATTTTTGTCACCTTGGCTTGGCGCTGGACTGCAATCTAAGCTACAATTATCCAATCTTATGTGCATGGTGTTTTCATTCCGTTAGGTATCCATTGTGCTCGCCCAAGTTCCGCTGTGTTCTCCTGTACCCTTTGTGTATAGCAAGTACTTGTAGACTGAAGGCGGTATTGCTCATACCGGATACAATGCACACAGCCCAAAGGGTAGCTTTGTTCGTAGTAGAGGCACTATGCATAATACTTCGTGCAACTACAGTTTTAGGGGCGAAGCTCCTTAAGGCGGTACCCGTTCGTCCCTTGTACTCGTAGTCGTAGTCGTAGTGCGTAACCAGTCTTACGCTTTGACCTCCAAGGTGGTGCCGGTGGGAGATTTTTCCTGTGCGTTGTTGAACAATAAAAAATTCGCAGCGTGCGCGTTAACTAAAAGCCGAATCCTTCTGTCTCCCATTCCCCATAAGCAGCCATTGGCATGTTCCAGTAGGAAACGTTAGTAGAAGTAGAAATGTAAGTGTTAGCTAAAAGCCGACTTCTTCTGTCTCTCATTCCCATTAGCAGCCATTGTTTACCTCCAAGGTAGTGCCTGGTGAGATTTCTCCTGTACGTGATTAAACAATAAAAATTTTTTTCAAAACGCCGTTGATTGATGAAATAAACCAACGAAAGACGCCAGGTGTTTTCTAAAAGCAAGACGAAAGAACGCCAGATGTTTCTAAAGCAAAAAGAAAAGACGCCAGCTGCTTAACGAAACACGCCAGATGTTTTCTAAAGCAATGGTTTTCTAAAGAATGAAAATTCACAGCGTACATGTAAAATTAAAGTGAGCTGAAAGTCGTCATAACTCATCGAACCTTTAGTATAAACGCGCCCGATCTCACGTCGGTGATGATGTACTGGGCAGAATTCACGGAAGATTCACGGTTTACCGATGAACCTCCGCAGCTTCGCCCACTCATCATCATTCATTCCGTGGATATGCTGTGATTTTTTTATTTAACGACAATCTCTTACGTGACTTATTGCGTTAATTAAACTGAGCAGTACGATTATGAGCTTTTGAACCCATTTTGTTAACTGCTGAGATACAGCAGGTCCGGCATTTTCTGCCTGAAGTGCACCTGCATGCAGGTAGAAGGATATTCCATTTCGTTAAAAACTGAGCAGCTGCTTATGTTACAGAAATAAATATTTGCATTTGAAAATATTCGATTGTTAATGCTGGAAAAGGCTCATTTTCTGCTCCAAAGCGGGGTTTTACCTGTTCCAGAAGTTGGAATAAAATTGCTTCGATCAATGACATCACTCAAAGTGGGAGTGAACCCGGAGATGCAAAGGTGTTGTTTTCTTTATTGTGAACAAGGGTACAGATACGGTGACGGTGCGGCACAAATGCCTGGACATCATCTGGCTCTTGGACTGTGGTTTCATCTTGTCTGTTGTCCACCTGCACTGCAGTGTCACCACACCCTTGGACTGGTGGCTCAGGTTCCTCATCTCCAATCATTCCCAAGAGGAGTGATGCCCGTGACTGATTTTCTGCAGCAAAATAGAGGATAATGCAGTGAAATTAAAAAACAATTCTTACCCAGTGGATGACTGTTGCTAATAAGCGATGAGATGTCGCAATGAGGAAATCACTTCCGGTACACCATACGTCTCGTCCTGTGTGGAGCTGCTCTGAAAATTTAGGTTGCGCATAACGCATTAAGCTGGTATTGAGTTTGACGAACATTGAGAAAAGCAAGTGAGAATGAACAATGTCTACGCACTTGTTTGTCCCCCTTTCTCACGGCGCTTCAAAAAAACAGAAATTTATATTAAGAGTGCTTTCGACTCTCTGAACAGAGTTATGAAGAGGAACCGCAAAATGGGAAGCAAAACGTAATGCTCACATAACAACGTATGCAGTCATGCAGTCACCACTACATGCAGTCAGCACTACAACACTGGAAAACAATCATGACAGCAACCAACGTTAGCAGTTTTTCGCAAGAATAGAACATCAACATGACATCACAGTTCGCCAAATTCCTTGGCGCCACTATGTTGTCCTGTAACATCACATCACATTATGAATTCATCAAATAACATCGTCCATTTGCATTGCCTCCGTGATTGGCGCACCAATCAGGGTGGCAATGCAACGCAATAACGGAGTCCTATCACCAAGTGCAGCAGAGAAAGGCCGTTGTTATAGTTGGTGAAAATTATTCCGTTCGAGACCTAGCAATGCAAAGTATGAGTTAGCTCAGATGAGCTCACGCAGTATGGACGCTTACCCTCGTATTCAGAAGCGCTTCAACTTAGCGCTTTCAAGGTAGCACAAACGCGTTTCAAACGCGCTGCCCTGGGGCAGCGCGTTCAGCGCGTTGCCTTGTGGCAAGTTAAACTAAAGAGCGTTTCTGAATAGGTGGGAGAGTGGCTGCTGTGAAAAACTAATTTGTTACTACTGTACATGAAATCGCTTACTTGCGAAGGTTTGCGGAGTCCTGTTGACGAAAGTGCACAAAGAAGCAGCTCGAGACGCTCCTTCATGACCCGAAGTGTCAGCTCTCGATGTATTGCTGCAATGACGTTTCGTAGAACGCCATCACACATGCGCGGATTTTCAAAGGGATTGGCTGCGACGACTTCTCAGAGAAGGTGCAGATCCTCGTGTATCCTGAAGTGCCGTCGGGTCTTGTGTGTTGGCGAACAACCGCTATGTTTTCCAGGCAGCGCGGACTCGCGGCACAAGAGGCTGCCATTTTGGTTTTCTCAAGTCCTGCGTCTTCGCCGCGCCGCTTCGAACGATTTGTCGTGTGCTCGTAGGCGTCATAATTGGGAGCGATGCTCTAAACTGCATTGCGCGCGACTTACACCAGTGGCGTTTTAGATACCACAAGAAGAGATGCCTTTGTCGCGGATAGCTGCAAAGTTGGTTGATAAAAGCTTCCAGCTAGGTCTGCGCATGCAATTTGAGTCCCTCCACGCGTCTGCGCGATGCATTGAACGTAGGCCTAACCAACGCCTCCACAGACGCAAGCCTTACACCAAGGAGGTTAAAAAAAAATTCTGGAGTGGAAGCTCTCGCAACGCCTTGAAGCCAGCTTTTGCCCACCAAAGAACTCGGAAACATGCTCTTTTCTGGTGGTGCCTACTAAGAGATTAAATGGCTTTGATCTGTTAGTATAAATACTACGTTAATTATAAAAAAAAGATAGTTGTTGCCGACAAAAGTAACCCGTCGAGTGGTGTATTGGCGACTGATCTCCAATAAAATTTGCCATGACTTTGAGGCTTACTGATGAAAACTAGTAACACAAAGACACGCTTGGAGCAGTATCTGACCCGTAAAAGTTGCTATATTAAACTCGTCTGGCGTGCGTGGAAAACGCTCGCTTTCCTTCGCCAAACGCCGATGATTTATCGTGCCCCTACTAAGATGGCGGCCACAGCCGCCATCTTGTGGTGGGCACGGCTTCACTCGATCTTGCGCAATAATCGCCGCTCCAGCAATTTTTTTTTAACCTCCTTGCCTTACACACCCAGTTAATGTGCTGTTCTTCGGATCTTGATGGTGACATAGGCGAAACGAGCCAGCACGGACGCCTGGCGGGGATGAGACACGCAGAGCGTCGACAGCGTGTGTGCGTGTTGGAGGTGGGGGGGGAGAAGGCGAGCCCGGCGTAATGGAAGAATCGGCAGACGCGAAAGGGGTTCTGAGCTGTGGACGTATTTCAGCTTTAATAAATCTTTGAATAAATAGTTTGCTTTTCTTAGTCACCAGACTGCTTGGTTTCGTCAACAGAATAGGAGCGCCTAAAACGTTTCTTCCTGCTCAGTAGTGTTCTTGCCAGCCAGCATGGCCTAAGCGTTTGTCTGCAGGTGACTACTCGTCGCTGCTCGGACCGGCGTAGGCTTCAGAATCGCTTCTATGCAGAGAATGGAAGTGAAAATGACTCGCGACGTCCCAAATCGTAGAAATTAGATGTGAAGCATCTTATAGCGGAGTTCAATCCGGTGGTGGTGTGCGGCGTGACCACCCTTACTGCGCATGCGCAGACCCTCTCCACATCCCTCTCCCCACACATTTCCCCCTCCCCTTTCCCTCCCCACATCTCCTCTCACTCCCTTTCCCCCCTCCCTTCCCTTTCCCCCTCCCCCTCTACATTTCTCCTCTCCCCTTTCCCCCTCACCAGTCCCCCTCTGAAACGCGGGCTCTACATGCCGACACACTGCTTCGCATCGCCCCATGGTGCCCTTTAGCGGGAGATGGTGTGATTTTTCCAATACCTCAGTATTTTCTTCATCACTTGCAGACACTGATGACAGCGGCGACGACGGTAGTGGTGACGAAGACATGGCTACACGTGCGCGCCTTGCAGACGAAATGACAGCTCAAACTCGTGAAAGCTTACCGCGGGGGGGATCCCGCGGCAGCGCTGCAATCGCTGCAAAGTGGCGGACTTTGCACCCATTTTGAACCGCGTTCGTTACTGGTCACACTAATCAATATTACAGATATTTATTCATCACCCCGTGCCAATATTCGTAGTTAATCGGTACTAAGAGGTCGATAACTACGCGTTGACGCAAGAAACGTGGCATGCGTAAAGCTGATATCACTGCTCCTTTATCTTGAAGACGCACATGTGCGAACTTGAGGCAGCACCATACGTGTTCGCCACATGCTCGAGTACGCAGGTCATCCGGATAAGATCGAACACGAGATCTCGGTCACAATTCCCGATATTGATGAAATTGACTGTAGGCGGAGGCATTAGACCCAGAATAATGGTTTCGAAGTTACTTTTGCGAAAAAAAATTTTTCACTGGAAGAAAGAGCTATATATTTTTGAAGCAAGAAACACTTTTCTACCAATTTCGCGATTTCTGAATTTTGAGCGCGCCTAGAGAGAAAACGGTGCACTTCATGGTCACAATATTTATTCCTCTCAAAAAAGAGATGAAATACAGTCTTATGAGTCTAGTATTTCGCTTGCTTGTCGAAGCACTTTTAAAGAAAAAAATCACAAACACTAGAAACCGCTCAAAATACCTGTATTCAGGACGTTATTGCTGCAAACAACTTATAGTCAGGAGAATAAAAATCTGTACAAATTACCTTCGATATATGCGCTCCTATGAAATAAATTCCATGATTTGACCACGCGCCGTTTCACTCGATAATTTGGCTGAAGTGTCAGTGTTTTAACAAAGATGCCGAAGTTAGAAAATAGCTTTCTCAAAAAGGTCCTTTTTAATTTTTTAAAGCCTCTGATTTAAATAAAGGACGTCATTTACCATTCTGCATAAAAAAAAACATTGCATTATTTTGGTTGCTAACAAGTTATGTAGCCTCAATAGTGACCAAGTGAGCCTAGCGGCCGCGCCGACCGTCATGTGCGGAAAATCGAATATAATTCTTCAAAGTATTTGTACGCGACATAATCACAAAGGAGCAGCTCCACACCAATAAATGGGCAGCTAGGTGTCATGGTTCAGCAAGCTTTGTCTTGCGATCAGCCGCTTGACAAACCCGCAGCAGCGGCAGCTTGATGCTATGGGTGCTCACATTACATGAGTGCTGCTTCGACTTCAGATGAGTTCCGCTTGCGCGCCAAACTACGCTCAGAGGAGGAACGAGAGAAGGAATGCATCACTGTGAATGTTAAAGCCGGTTCAGTGCAAACAGAAGCCATATTATGCTACGAAAACTCTGCAGCCTATTTTGACAACTCTGCCGGCAAATTGTGGATCCGAAACCCTTAATCCCCACAATCCCCGGCTCTATGTGGCACCGAAACTTTTGTTTGCCTAACCTGCACCTGTAGAAGCAATGACGCGCCCATTGAGTGGGATAGCCAATCCATTATGCCGACGCAATTACGCCGTAGTAGCCGTTGGAGAGGGCAGTGCGCTGTACTATTGTTGAAAAATAAGTGTCGGCCCAGCAGACACTTCCGCTCTGCAGGTATAGTGGTGGCAGCACAGCCGCAGAAGTTTGCATCGAATAAAAACCACCTAAAAACATGAACTAAAAACTCACAGCATCCCTAATGCCTTTCCTTAGTTTCAAAGTCTACCCGGATGCGATATCAATCTTCTTTCTCTTTTCAGTCGGCGTACTGAACCTTCCCTGCACACCTCCGAGATACTTCTGCACTAGGGGTGTGCGAATATTCGAAAGTTTCGAATATTCGTCGAATATTACCTTCGAAATATTCGTATTCGATTCGAAAATTGTGTATTCGAGAAGTTTCGAATATTCGGAATATTCGAAAAATTCGAATATGCAATTCGATTATCATGAATAAAATAACTCGTCTTCCACATTTCTACTGCGCTCGTATAGCTAAAAACGTTGCCGAGAGGAGCGATAAACATCATAAGTACACGGAGGCACGAAATCTGCCGGCGACGAGCGCCCCAATACGTAAGATTTATTGCTGGTGCATCTCCGACGTGCAGCGCTGTTGGCGATCATGTAACCGTACATTTTCAATATTATGCGGCCGTAACGTGCCGCACTACCACTCGTTCACTATGCGGGACCACTTCTGAAGAAAGACAGTGACCCATGTGATTGGTGGCGGACTGTAGGCACCTTCAGATACCCCAGTCTGGGAAAGCTTTGCCCTATGTACCTCCCTATACAAGGCACTTCTGTTCCATGCGAGCGTGCCTTTTCAGTGGCGGGGGGGGGGGGTTGTCTCTGTTAGAAGGGAGCGCCTGTTGCCTGATCATGTGGAGCAACTCATATTTCTTCATGATAACATCTAGTCATTACTTTCATTGTGCCGTGATATTCGCTTGTGTTGTGATGTGCATTGTGCTAGCCTGGACATTGTGTTCTGGAGATAGCAGTGTATGTTATGTTGCCAGTCAGTCTGTTAATGTTTTTTTTTTCAAATATCTACATGTTAAATAAAATATTGTTACTGTGGAGGCATTTTTCCTTTGATATTCGGTATTCGATTCGATATTCGAAAGTGGATATTGGTATTCGATTCGTATTCGAAAAATTTGATATTCGCACACCCCTATTCTGCACCTAAAGTGGTTTTGCACTGCCTCCAGTATAGGAGGCATTGGAACATTTCTTTGACTAACCTGCTTTTGCACTGCCTCTGTGATCAGTCCACCTTTGACCAAGCGACGATGTCACGTGATGACGTCATAATGATGCTACAAATATTGCCTATCTCTGAGGACAAAGATCTTTTGGATCACTCATGTTGACGCCAACAACGCGGGAGGCCGGTCAATTTTCGCGTTTGATGAGACATCTAAGGCTTTCACCTTCATATTTTTTTCGCTGACGTGGTTTGGACCGACACGTCGAAGGAACATATGTAGGAAATGTTTTCGCGGTGTGTTCGCTCGCCAAGGCTTGCTACGCGGCGTAATGCATGTGCTTTGCGATGCAAGCGAAGGGAGGCGCTTGACTTGGACGCTTGGCGTCATTGCTTGGTACTCGAGAAGGCAGTCGACACTAGGCAGTCGCTCCCATTGATACACGATGCACTCGCCGCAGCATAACTGTCGCGGCCCTTGCTCAGCAGTCTATTTTGGTTCCGGAATTTTCGCGTCGCACCGGACACTCTGTAAACCGATTGATGTAAAGGTTTAATCGAATAAGTTGATTGAATGAAAGGTGGACATCGATGATGATAAATTGTTTTCTGGCACACTTAATGACTGGCACAGGTATGATTAATCGATTCATCGATTAATAATTGCGCAAATATTACCACCGCAAGTTTCTGTATGCAGCGTAGTTCCGTATTCTCTGTCGCGCGTGCCGTGCGTCCGCGCCCCGTACGGTGTTTTTGTTATC
Organism: Rhipicephalus sanguineus; assembly: GCF_013339695.2. Classification (NCBI taxonomy): domain Eukaryota; kingdom Metazoa; phylum Arthropoda; class Arachnida; order Ixodida; family Ixodidae; genus Rhipicephalus; species Rhipicephalus sanguineus. The sequence continues at coordinate 44,695,585 of NC_051181.1, read as the reverse complement.
ACTGCGCATCAAGTAGCAGCCACATGTAGCAGCAGTGGCATCAGCGCTAAACACGACGACCTCTTATCTTTTAGTTGTTAGTGATCGTTCAGGAAACGTTTTGCAACCGACGCGGTTGGTATCTGCAGGTGATATCGATCGCCAAGAAAGAAATTGAACGGGCCCTGGAACACTCTTACAAGTAACCATCGCATATCATCATAAAATGAGCTTCTGCTTCATTTATGATGATGTGCGATATACCGGGTGTCCCAGCTATCTTTAGCCAAGGGTTTAAAAATACAATATTAGAGGCAGGCGAGTGAAATTACTTGCAAATTGCTGACAGTCACCTTGCGCGCTACAGACATTTTTAGTTTGGTAATTAACTAATTTGTTAATTAGGATTATTTAGTTAAATTGATAAATATTGACTGTAAGCAAGAAATGCGGCTTGCAAAGTTCGAGAGCGTCTTCATAAACCCCAATTCTATTATTTGCGCTAAAGAAAGTCTCACGTATACCATTTTTTCCGAGCTGCAAAGAAAGCCTGCGAAATTAATAAAGAACCACGTGACTAGCGCGTTCGCGCGCCGCGAGAATGCTGCCCTCAGCCGTGGTTCGAGCGAACAAAATCAGCTGCGGCCGCGACTCTCCGGCTCCGTTGCGGTGGTAGGCCGATAACTCGACGGTGGTTTTTTTGGCCCGCGTCAGCCAGTTGGCGCGCGTGACGGTGCAAGTTGTAGCGAGCGCGGGCCAAGAAACCACCGTCAACTTATCAGCCTATACCGCTGCAACGGAGCCGCCTAGTCGCGGCCGCAGCTGATTTCATTCGCTCGAACCATGGCTGAGGGCAGCATTCTCGCGGCGGGCGAATGCGCTAGTCACGTGGTTCTTTTTGTATTTCGCGGGCTTTCTTTGCAGCTTGGAAAAAATGGTGTACGTGAAACTTTCTTTATCGCAAATAATGAAATTGGGGCTTCTGAAGACGCTCTCGAACTTTGCAAGCCGCATTTCTTGCCTACAGTCAATATTTATCAATTTAATTAAATAATGCTAATTAACAAATTAGTTAATTACTAAACATAAAATTGCCTATAGTGCGCAAGGTGGTTGTCAGTAATTTGCAAGTGATTTCACTCGCCTGCCTCTAATATTGTATTTTTACACCCTTGGCTAAAGATAGCTGGGACACCCTGTATATATGCGATATATATCGATATATATCGCATATATATATATATATATATATATATATATATATATATATATATATATTGTGAGCATTATTCATATGCTTCATCCTCTCACCTGTAAATACTCATCATCACCACTTGGGTCTGAGTCGCGGGGCTCAGGCTCGAGATCAATAAAGAAGAGTCTTTCGGCTTGACCGTCGTCTCACAAGTGGTGGATTGTGCTGTACGATTCCTCAGTCCTCTGGCTCTACCGGTGGCGCTACGCCTTCCACTTCACTACACCCCTGGAGCTCCGTTCAGGTCGCCGTTTGAACTCGGAGACATCGGCAATGTCGCACGACGAGAACTCCAACGCTGGACCATCCACGACACCTGCCCCGTCAGGAACCTCTTCCTGCTTGGTTACCACCCCTCAGAAGGATCCACCGGTGTTCGCTGGCCTTCGTGGGGACGACGTCGAAGACTGGCTGGAGCAGTACGACCGCGTCAGTGCACTCAACCACTGGGACGACCCTGCAAAACTTACTCGTGTCGCCTTCTACCTGACGGGTGTAGCCAAGACTTGGTTTTTCAACCACGAGTTGGACTTCGTCGATTGGACCTCCTTTAAGCACCAGCTACGACAAATTTTCGCGAACCCTTCAATCCGCTCCGACATCGCGAAAAAGAAATTAGCGGAGCGTGTCCAGCAAACCGGCGAGTCATACACTTCTTACATAGAAGACGTCCTCGCCCTTTGTCGCCGCGTGAACAGCTCAATGACGGAGACGGACAGCGTGCGCCACCTGCTCAAAGGAATTGGCGCTACGGCATTCAACGCCCTTGCAGTGCAGAACCCCACTACCGTCTCGGAAATCGTCGCCACGTGTCAGCGCCTTGATGAGCTCCATCTGCTCCGTTTGCAGCCTGAGCCCCGCTACTCAGACCCAAGTGGTGATGATGAGTATTTACAGGTGAGAGGATGAAGCATATGAATAATGCTCACACTTTAGTGTGAGCATTATTCATAGGCTTCATCCTCTCACCTGTAAATACTCATCATCACCACTTGGGTCTGTGTAGCGGGGCTCAGGCTCGAGATAAATAAAGAAGAGTCTTTCGGCTTGACCGTCGTCTCACAATATATATATATATATATATATATATATATATATATATATATATATATATATATATATATATATATATATATAAGCCACAAACAAAAATAATTCAGAAACACTTTCCCACGCGCGGCCGACCTCTCGCCTCGCGGCGCGCGGCGTTAGACGGCTAGACCACGAAGAGTACCGTCTTTCAGCATACTAACGGCGAGATGTTTATATACACCGTTTACTTCATCCTGCTTTCTTAGTCACCAGCGAGATAGCGCGCAGTGCGCGAGGGGCGAGGCGCACTTCGCCCTACGGGGCGTGGCCGCCTGCGTGCGCCTCGTGGAGGAAGCAGGGGGGTTGTACGTCTTCTGCTTTCACCGCGATGTCCGCGGTGAAGTTACAGAGCGTACAAAGGTCACATCGCTCGCTGCAGCGGCCGCGTTTGCGAAACGAGCACGCTGTTCAAACAGGAATAAGTAACAACTGTGACACTTGATAGTTCGCGCTTGCCCTGTCTGTGTTCTTTTCGTGCGTTCTTTGCGCTTGAGCGACGCGCTGAAAATTTCGAGCTGTTCTCCGTTCTTCGCGTTACATTCCGATTTGTTGCTATAGCATTCATTGCTTCGCCGGTGCATCGAAACTTTGACATTTTTATTCCAACGCACGGCTTACTTTCCGCTTGATCGCGAACGCATGAGCGGGCACGTGGCGGCCTCGGTAACTGTGCAGCTCACGATGCGCAAACCAGCCAATGGCCGTGAATTTGGCTATTAGCATGAACTGCAGAAAGAAGAGGGAGCGATTTCTAGCTGATTTTGAGAATTAATTGTAAATTCCAGGCCGCGTCCTGCGCTATAACGTTTGGCTCGCCTGTTCTCAGAATCCTCAGCTACCGATCGGCAGCGTTTTCTTACCATGCTGATCCAGTGTTGCAGAGCCCCAATAAAGGCCGTTCCACGTGTGTGAAATCTGAAAAAAGAGCGGAGCTGGCGAGCAAGCGTCACCATTTGGCGAACGCAGATTGAGTTCTTACTTCATCTTTCTCCATCATACTTTTCCTATTTCTTTTTTCTAATACAATACTTGGGATTTTACGTGCCGAAACCCCGATGTGATTATGAAGCACGCCGTAGAAGAGGGCTCCCGAAATTTGTACCATCTGGGGTTCTTTAGCGTGCACTAACAGCGCACAGTACACGGGACATTGGCATTTCGCCTCCATCGAAATGCGACCGCCGCTTCCAGGATAGAACCCGCGACGTTCGGGTGAGTTTTTGTTATATTTTGTTGTGTTAGGTTGGAGTATATTTTTAATCACGGACTCTTTCTTCTCTCTGTCATCTTTCTTTCTTTTTTCTGTTTGAGTTTCTCACTCTGTCTTCCTTTCCCCCTCTAACTCTTGCATCACTCCTCCTCAACCTCACTTCTGCGTCCTTGCAATGCTGCCTCGCACATGGCTATGCTATGGCTTATCCCCTCCCCTCATTCTTTTCCTCCTCCTTTACCTCCTTATCCCCCATACTGCTGCCGTCCTCATAGTGTTTTTGCAATCTTCTCGCTAAGCTATACTATTCAAGGCTATGCCACGCTTTGGCCTCTCCTCTCATTTTCTTCTCACCTTCAGATCACTCCTCCTGAACCCCCTTCCTTTTCCTATCCTCGTGCTATACAATACTGTGCATGGCTACACTATGCTAGCAGCTGCTAGGAACATACCAGCTTCCCCTGGCGCATGCCTGCAGAGTTTTCTGAAACGACGGCCGCTCAACTCCAAGAATAAACAGCTTGAGTGTTAAAAGGACGTACTGTGTGTACGCTCAGTGGTCAAGACGAATTAAGAAGACTGTGGTCGAACCAATGCACAGCGGCGACCGTAGGTAGTGACGCCGTTCCGTGTCTTGCTATATTTTTCAGAAACATGCGCGTGTGATGTGGCAAAATAGAAAACGCAGCCACCATAAAAGGAGGTGCCGTAATTCATGTTGCTGCCTTGCTGTCAAGGGTGTATCCACACGACGGACACATCCGCGGAAATCTCGTCCGGGGACGGTGGTTCCGCCGCCAATCCGGCTGCGAAGCGCATCCAGACGGCGGACGAAGCCAGCAGGCGAACGTTCCGGATAAAATGTCATGCCGGCACCGTCTGAAGAGAGAGCTGCTTGCTTGGAATCTTTAGGCTCTTCGTTGCGCATTGCGTGGCCCGTTAGTTGAAAAGTGACGCCTGTATTTGCTTTATGTGTGTATCTGAAAGCTTCGACAGCAAAATATTGATGACGATTTCGCACCTTTTCCAAAAGTAGCGCTTTTTGCCACACTTATAGCGGCACCATCGGCCAAATCTACTGTGTTAGTCTGCCAAAATCCGGATGTGAAAAAGAGCTTGGCATTTTCCGTCCGCGGACGCCGCATGGATGGCACAAATCCGTGACGCGGAATTACGTGATGCGCCGTCCGCGGCAGAAAAGACGGATTTAGTCCGTCGTGCGAATACACGGTAAGCGATTGTAGAGCGGAGCTCTTTTGGTACGTGGCGTGCGTGGAATTTCGACGTTGTGCGTTCGTCGAAGTGATTGTAGAGCAAGTGTCTCAGTGAACACGGCAGCACCAGAACATGACGGCAGTTTATGTATGATGGCCTCGCTTATCCCATATTACAACAGTGCGTATGACCTGCATTTGTTTCGACTTTATGCGTGACCAACGGCAGCCACGAAGAGCACATTACTGGTGCCGCATATCAGGTTAAAACAACTGATCTTAACAGCGAAGTTTTAAGGCCGGACTTTAGGCCATTAGGTGTGCGCAGAAGAGCCTCGGCGAGCGATGATGCCACCATGCGTCACCTAGCAACGGTTTTCCAAATGCGCTGACTCCTTTGACACCCATCGCCACAGCTGCGTGCTGTACTTAGAATTGCCTCCTCGGCCACCCCTTTGCCACAGCTGCGCGCTCGGACCAGCTTTGCCGACTTTACTGCATGCTCTGCCTAGCTCTGCCTCCTCGCCCTACCCCTCGCCACTGCTGCGTGCTCGGTCTAGCTTTGCCGACTGTCTTAGTGTGCGCTCTGTCTAGCTTTGCCCACCCACTCGCCACAGTTGCGTGCTCTACGTGGCTTCGCCTCCTGGCCACAGCTGCGCGCTCAGCCTAGCGTGGCCGACTTCTTAACTAAGCGCTCTACCTAGCTTTGCTTTTTCGCCCACCTCCTAGCCACAGCTGCGCGCTCTACATAGCGTTTTCTCCTCTCCCTCCTCCTCGCCACAGCGGCGCAGTCGGCCTAGCTTTGCCGACTTAGCACTGCGCGCCCTGCGCAGCTCTGACCCCTTGGCCACCCTCTATTCACGCCACTAGTATTCACGCCACTAGTGCGTAGCTTACCCATTTTTAACCAATTAGCCATAATCGTTCGCCACGTTAGTCATTCATCGGTGAAGCCGCATCGATGACAATTATTTCGTCGACTAATCGATCAATAGTCAATTTGGAGGGATGCATTCAAAATTACTTTATTATTTCGCTGAATAATTAGTGCGTATTACGATATGATTATGAAGCGTGCAAGACTCCGGGAATTTGACCAGCTTGATATATGTTTAACGTGCACCTAAACTTATGTTCTCGTGCCTCTCGAATTTTCGTCTACATGGAGAGTGAGGCCGCCGCGGGCGGGATTCGATCCCCTGACCTTCGGGTCAGCAGGCGAGGACCGTAACCACTGTACCACCGCAGCGGCTGATATGAAAAAAAAAAAAAACATGGTTGATCCCTCCGTCATAGGAATCGGATTAACACGAAAGTAAAGCGTGCCCTTACAGAAGCAACTGAATGTTTACTATACATTGATATAAGAGAGTTTGCAAATGTATATTGATGTCTGGCAGCTGTGGCACAGTTCAACGTGTATGCATCCACTTGGATGATTGCTGGTACATCTCCATCCCGACGACTAACGTCCATGTTGATGGATTGAACAAACCCTTGTGGTAGCTGTAGTAGTTAACGGTGAAAGCGTAATCAGAGAACGAGGTGTGATAACCAGAACAGCGTCGCATATTGGACGCAGAACTTGGTCGCCATTCCGCGGCATGCTAAAATTTGATTGAACACGACGGCCGGACTAGAGGCAAACGCAAAGCGTGTCGTGCCGCCCCCGTAGCCTGGCCGCGATTTTACTCGGGGCGAGCGCGTGAGCGGGAAACGCGGTGTTACAGCCAGGTGACGCAGGCGCGCGTCGCAGAGCTATTTTAAATGCGAAGCATTTCTTAGCGAACTTCTGCGACTTTGAGCGTATCTATCTATCTATCTATCTATCTATCTATCTATCTATCTATCTATCTATCTATCTATCTATCTATCTATCTATCTATCTATCTATCTATCTATCTATCTATCTATCTATCTATATATCTATCTATCTATCTATCTATCTATCTATCTATCTATCCGCCTACGACTTTGTGCTCTTCTGGTCGCTTGGTTCATCGAATGTGCACCAAAATTGGTATGGCGTAACATGACTGTGTGACGAACATAAATGACCAGTCATATCATTAAAATCATGACACGCATGTCATGTACAGCATGATTTACATGCTACGCTCATGGTGCGCTGGCGGCTGTTTCGTTAGTTTGATATACACCAAAATTGGTATCTTGCGACGTGACTGTGTGACGAACATAAATAACACGAGTTAACATGAAAATCATGACACGCATGTCATGCACAGCATGACTTACGTGCTACGCTCATGGCGCGCTGGCGGCCGTTTCACTAGCTTTATATACACCAAAATTGGTATCTTGTGACGTGACTGTGTAATGAACATAAATAACACGACTTAACATGAAAAGCATGACACGCATGTCATGTACAGCATGACTTTGGTGCCACGCTCATGGAGCGCTGGCGGCCGTTTCGCTAGCTTGATCTACCACGAAATTGGTATTGCGCGACGTGACTGTGTGACCAACATAAAAACACGAGTTAACATGACAATCATGACACGCATGTCATGTACAGCATGACTTACTTGCCAAGCTCATGAGGCGGTGGCGGCGGTTTCGCTAGATTTATATACACTAAATTTGGTATCTTGTGACGTGACTGTGTGACGAACATAAAAACACGAGTTAACATGACAATCATGACTCGCATGTCATGCACAGCATGACTTACGTGCCACGCTCATGGCGCGCTGGCGGGGGCTTCGCTAGCTTGATCTACCCCGAAATTGGTATTGCGCGACGTGACTGTGTGACGAACGTAAAAACTCGAGTTAACATGAAAATCATGACATCCGTGTCATGTACAGCATGACGTTGGTGCCACGCTCATGGAGCGCTGGCGGCCGTTTCGCTAGCTTGATCTACCACGAAATTGGTATTGCGCGACGTGACTGTGTGACCAACATAAAAACACGAGTTAACATGACAATCATGACACGCATGTCATGTACAGCATGACTTACGTGCCAAGCTCATGAGGCGCTGGCGGCGGTTTCGCTAGATTTATATACACCAAAATTTGTATCTTGTGACGTGACTGTGTACGAACATAAATAACACGAGTTAACATGAAATTCATGACACGCATGTCATGTACAGCATGACTTACGTGCCACGCGTTGGCGGCCGTTTCGCTAGCTTGATCTACACCGAAATTGGTATTGCGCGACGTGACTATGTGACGAACATAATAACACGAGTTAACATGAAAATAATGACACGCATGTCATGTACAGCATGACTGACGTGCCACGATCATGGCGCGCTGGTGGCCGTTTCGCTAGCTTGATCTACCCGGGAATTGGTTTTGCGCGACGTGACTGTGTGACGAGCATAAAAACACGAGTTAAGACGAAAATAATGACACGCATGTCATGTACAGCATGACTTACGTGCCACGCTCATTGTGTGCTGGCGGCCGTTTCGCTAACTTGATAAACACCAAAATTGGTATCTTGCGACGTGACCGTGTGAGGAACATTGATAACACGAGTTAGCATGAAAGTCATGACACGTATGTCATGTACAGTCGCCCATTTTTTTAACCTGAACGCGCGAGCATCGACCGCCAAGTTGATAAGCGCCGTACAACGGAGTGCAGCGGCGAAATGAACGAGAACACGCGCATGTGCGCTTTGAGCAGTCATGGGCAACTGCCGTCTGCTAGGCTTTTCCGCAGACGGCAGCTGTCCAAGACTGCTCATTGCGCGTATGCGCATTTTCTCGTTCATTTCGCCGCTGCACTCCGTTGTACGGCGCTTATCAACTCGGCGGTCGACGCTCGCGCGTTCAGGTTAAAAAAATGGGCGACTGTACAGCATGACTTGCGTGCCACCCTCATGGGGCGCTGGCGGCCGTTTCTCTAGCTTGATCGACCCCGAAGTTGGTATTGCGCGACATTACTGCGTGACGAACACAAATAATAGGAGTTAACATGAAAACTGTTGCGGACGATTGCGGCCGCGCGGCAACAAGCAGGAGGACAAAGAGAAGAAAGAAGACGTAGACACGAGCAGTGGAATAAAGGAGATAGAATGCTTGGTCTAGGGCTCGGGTATTAATTACGCGACATTCTTTCTGGTGCCGAAAACCCCCCGGTCATCGCCCTTCCAAGACTTCCAGCTTCCACGGCATCGTTGGAACGGCTCCGCAAGAACCGGGGCGTCGTCAGGGCCAGCGTCACACGAACAATTACGCTCCTGACCGACGAACTTCAGGCCACGGCTCCCGATGCCGCTCAAGTTGATTCACACGTTGCATACCTTACTCAGAAGAACGTCGAGCTCGGCAACCTCAACAAGCAAATCCTCGACGCCACGGACGATGACGCTTATGACGAAGAGTTCGAGGCCGCGGAAGACTACGACCGGAAGGTGTCCTATGCCGTGTCTCGAGCGCGCTTCTTTCTGCGCGAACACGCCAACACAGCGACGGCAAGGAGGACTTCAAGGCCCGAGGCTACGTTACCGAACCCCGACGTCGCTGGGGCCGGCAGCTCAGCGCATGCTGAGGTCACTGACGCTGCACCTCGTGTAACAGAGGGGACACCCGGCCCAGCAACCGCGCCGCGTCATCGCACAGTGGTCCTGCCGAAACTTCAGATACCTACCTTTTCCGGCGCACTGCACGACTGGCAGACCTTCTGGGACCACTTCAGTGCCACGATCCATCGTAATGAAGACCTTCTGCCGATTGAGAAATTTAAGTACCTCCTCTCGTATTTGAGTGGTGCCGCGAAGAGAGCCATCGAAGGCATTAGACTCACGGAGGACAATTATGCGATCGCAATCAGGACCTTGACGGAGCGATTTGGTCGACGCGGCTTGCTCATCAACGAGCACATCGACCACCTGCTCGCCTTACCACCAGTCAAGTCTTCGGCAGATGTCGACACACTTCGCCTACTCTAGGACAAGGTACAATTTCGCGCCTCGGCACTGACTGGTTTGGGCGTCTCACCCGACCAGTACAACGTGGTCCTCAACCACGTCCTAATGAGGTGCCTGCCTGACGACCTCGCGATCCTCTACCGGCAGAAGTCCAAAGAAGCTGCGCAGGATACGTCCGGTATAGCGAGCCCCGAAGAAAGAGCTCGTCAGGATGTAGAAATGCTAAGCTTCCTGCGCATACAAATTGAGGTTCGAGAGCAAGGCAGGCCAGGACGAACACCGTCTGCTTTCTCGCGGTTACTGCCCGAAGAAGATGACGAACCTCAGTCAGCACCGATGGGACATTTGCCTACAGCGTCCGCACTTGCTGCCGAATCTGTTCCAGTTACGGAAGAGGTGTGCCCCTTATGCAGCAGTTGTCAGCACACCATCGCTGACTGCAACGTTCAATTCTCAGCTGAGGAAAAACGGGCTCGGTTGCGCACTGCTCGTTGCTGCTAACGTTGCGGCTTGCAAAACCACATGGCGCTTTTTTGCCGACGTGCGCGCAGCATCATCTGTAGTAAGTGAAACCGACGACATATCACTATCCTCTGTGAATTGTTCACGCCGGCAGCCCCAACCCGTGCAAACGCAACAACAGTGAACCAAGACGAGCCTCGCATCGCCGGGCGAGGCACGAACATGCCGTCAATGACATCGGCCCCAAGCGCCCTGAGCGGAATCAACGCCGTTCTTCTCCGAACAGGACGAGTCTGGATCGAGTGCGGGTCCCAAAAGCGTCTCGTGCGCATTCTTCTTGACAGCGGTAGCCAGCGCACATTCATCCGAGCGTATGTCTCAAAGGACCTCAGATGCCCGGTTATCGGAACCGAAGAACTTTCCTTGGTGAAGTTCGGCCACTCGAAGCCCCACGAAGTGATGCGCAGTCGACGGGTAGCCTTGACTTACGAGGCCAACGTAGGGATATAGCGGTAACCGTGGAGGCCTTGGAGGTCCACGAAGTGTGTGCAGTTACAAGCCCGCGCTCAGCACTGATATTTTGCAGCCTTTGTGCGACAAGAACTATGATGCCGCAGAAAACTTTCATCCCGACACATGGTACCCAGAGGAAATAAGCGTATTACTTGGTTCCGACGTCTACTGGAACGTCGCGACTGGAAAGGTTGATCATTTAATCAGCAACCTGACGGCCATGGAAACCAAGTTCGGCTGGACCGTTCAGGGCACCACGGATTGCGAAAGAAGTTCAGTATTTCCGCGGTGCGACCGCGGCGGCCCGGCGTATTCTCTGCCGGGTCGTACTCAACAGGGCAGACCTCAGTGGAGACAGCGTGGCCGGTCGGTCACAACGCCGACGCAACCGAGCGCCTGGAAAGAGAACTGGAGGACGCGCACGTCTCAAGGCGCACGCAGTTCTAACGACCGCAGAGGCTGTTGGGAGTCGCGAAGTTTCTACTCCAGGTCTGGCTCAAGCGACAGCGAGACCGATCGAGGAAGAAGACACCCTTCGGGAGAATCGGGCAGGGAGACGATGATGGCGACGTCATCCAGCAGCGCGCATTCACTGAACATCGCAGCAGAGAATTCGCACCGCGTCGTCGTCAGAATTGCTAACGAGTCCAGGGAGCTGACGCGTGGCGCCAAAGCGGCAACGCGAATCGCATCGCGAGCGAGATTGGAGTGTCCGCGCGAAGAAGACTGCCGCTCAAAGAGTCTTTTCATTTTGCTTTTAGAAAACATCTGGCGTCTTTTGTTGGTTTATTTCATCAATCAAGGGCGTTTTGAACAAAATTTTTATTGTTTAATCACGCACAGGAGAAATCTCACCAGGCACTACCTTGGAGGTAAACAATGGCTGCTAATGGGAATGAGAGACAGAAGTCGGCTTTTAGCTAACACTTACACTTATACTTCTACTAACGTTTCCTACTGGAACATGCCAATGGCTACTAATGGGGAATGAGAGACAGAAGAATTCGGCTTTTAGTTAACGCGCACGCTGCGAATTTTTTATTGTTCAACAACGCACAGGAGAAATCTCCCACCGGCACCACCTTGGAGGTCGAGATCTGGTACTAGCGTTAAGACTGGTTACGCACTACGACGGGGACGAACGGGTGCCGCTTTAAGGAGCTTCGCCCCTAAAATCACAACATATCCACGGAGTGATTGATGATGAGTGGGCGAAGCTGCGAAGGTTCATCGGTAAACCGTGAATATTCCGTGAATTCTGTCCAGTACATCATCACCGACGGGAGATCGGGCACGTTTATACTAAAGCTTCGATGAGAGTTATGACGACTTGCAGCTCACTTTAATTTTACATGTACGCAGTGAATTTTCATTGTCTAGAAAACCATTGCTTTAGAAAACATCTGGCGGCTTTCGTTAAGCAGCTGGCGTCTTTTCGTTTTGCTTTAGAAACATCTGGCGTCTTTTCGTTTCGCTTTTAGAAAACATCTGGTGTCTTTCATTGGTTTATTTCATCAATCCACCGCGTTTTGAAACCAAATTTTATTGTTTATTCACGCACAGGAGAAATCTCTCCAGGCACTACCTTGGAAGTAAACAATGGCTGCTAATGGGAATGAGAGACAGAAGAAGTCGGCTTTTAGCTAACACTTACACTTCTACTTCTACTAACGTTTCCTACTGGAACATGGCAATGACTGCTAATGGGGAATGAGAGACAGAAGAATTCGGCTTTTAGTTAACGCGCACGCTGCGAATTTTTTATTGTTCAACAGCGCACAGGAGAAATCTCCCACCGGCACCACCTTGGAGGTGCTAGCGTTAAGACTGGTTACGCACTACGACGGAGACGAACGGGTGCCGCTTTAAGGAGCTTCGCCCCTAAAAAAAGTGACCGTGGCGCAGTGAATAGTGTGCCCGGCCAGTGTTGTTGCGGACAGAGCGGTCGTGGGTTCGATGCCCGTTGACGGAACTTTTCTCCTTTGCCATCTGATTGTGTAAACTTTTTCGACGTCATTTCCGTGACGGAAATACGTCACTGAAATCTCGGTGGACCCCGGCATAAAACACTTTCGTGGTAAAATGGCTGAAGCAATTTATACTCATACGCAGTTGATACAATTCCACCTTCCAAACAACTCGAGCCCGGCCTCTATTTATGTGCGCGGAATACGGAACAATGATGAATAAACACGAGTGCGTAAATGCGTGGTCAATCCTATTTCAATCATATGAGTAGTCAAGCTATAAACAACATATCATGCAAAGCTAAAGAAGACACTAGCTCAGGCGATGATAGGCTTCAAACGATTAAAATGGTCTAACCAGGAGTGTTGCTCGGTGTAGTGGAAATGTGAATGACGCCATGAAGAGGCACTTATAGAGAGCATATAACGAGGTTCAAAGGGTGGGTTTCAAATTTATTTTATGTGATACATTCATATCATTGCAACGATGATCGTCATATGTGACAGAGCGTCGTGCGGATGGACTGTTTTTCTCTTTGAGTCGGCACAGAGTTGATTACGCATTTTAAAGCCATCTCTAAGGCGAGATGTAAAGCCGACATTGAGTATAGTACATACAAGGAAAACTTACAAGGAATGCGAAAGATCATCATCACATGATGGTGTCACCATATGACGTCAAGATGATGTCAGAGATCTCCAAATTGTGTGACGTCATTACCACGTCATAATGACGCCAGTGTGACGTCACGTGACTTAGCGTCACATGATGACGTCATCTCACGATGTCGTAGCTTGGCCAAAGTGGTCTGATCATAGAGGGTATGCAAAACCAGGTGAGGTGCGTCCGACCTTGGAGGGAGTACAAAACCACGTTAGGCGCAGAAGGCTTGCGAAGGGTGGCGGTCCAGGATCAATACATCGACTGAGAAGAGAAACAAGACGGCTTTCGCCATCGAGTCGTGTGATGTAAATGCATACGGAACCCTGTGAGTTTTTTTAGAACACAGTGTGCGGATCCCTCCCTTGCCGCTATACTATTGCCTCCTTCACTTTGTGAATGCGAAATGGTGCGTTTAGATGGTTAAGAATTTCTGTGCCATTTCAACGAAAAGACTGTCCGTCAATTGGTCCCTATGTCACGTAAGACGATTATTGCCACAAACGTTAAATAAATCTATCAAATAAACTACAATTTCCTGGTAGTGCTGGGTTTCGAACTAAGGCACCCGCGCTCCGAAGACGAGTGCCTTAGCCGCCGTGCTTGAATGCGCTTTCTTTTTCTTTTTTTTATATTGCCGGTCCTCGACATGTACAATAGCGTAAATTTCATGAGAATAGAGGATACACAAACAAAGTAGACACTGTGGCCGTCCGCTATTATGGCGTGATTGTGACATCTGGAAATTCCTTGGGCGTTCTAAGGTATTCGACGTTGCCCATCCATAGTCAACCGCTACGCCTGCAAGTCGCTTAGGTTACACCAATGAGGTAAATAAAACCTCCTTGAACGACTCCTAAAGACGATTCTGCCTGGGCTTTTGATTCATTCATTCATTCATTCATTCATTCATTCATTCATTCGTACGATCGCTCATTCATTCATTCGATCGTCCATTCATTCATATTCCTTGTTATGGTTATCGGTACTGCTTTTTGGTAAATCCTGCTCCTGCTTTGGGGATAATTTCGTCGCAGACATTTAATGGGCACCATTCCAAACATTATCCTCATCTTGTAGTCGTTCGCTTAAAGGTTAAAATGGAAATCTAAGTTGCTTTTTTGTAGTGCATTTGATTGCGCAGGTCAGATTTAAATCTATTTTACACAGCAGCCGAACCCTTAGATGTAGGTAGACCTTTCACGGAGGCTTTGCAGGATCACTAAAGCGAGCTGTGCCTGTTTTCATTTGGCTCCATGGACAGTGTAAGAGTGTCGCTCTTCTGCATTCTGTCTTCACAAATGCACGCTTTCCTGACTTGTTTAGTGCGAAATCATTGTGTTAACTCGATCCCAGATGCTCGAGTGTGCAGGCAGGAGCAGTAGCCAAATGAGTGATGTCCCGTGCAGGGAATTTTCCCTTTATAGTAGAAATTCGAGCCTTCACTTTGGATGGAAGAGGAAAAAAAAGATGGTTCATCCCTCCGTCATAGGAATCGGAATAACACGAAAGTAAGGCGTGCCCTTGCAGAAGTAACTGAATGTTTACTGTAAATTGATATAAGAGAGTTTGCACAATGTATATTGATGTCTGGCAGCTATAGCACCGTTTAACGTGGACGCACCCACTTTGATGATTCGTAGTACATCTCCATCCCGACGACTAACGCCCATGTTAAATGATTAAAGGGTCCCTCACCAGGTTTGACAATTTTGAGCTGCAGTATATATATATACATATATATATATATATATATATATATATATATATATATATATATATATATATATATATATATACATATATATATATATATATATATATATATATATATATATATATATATATATATATATATATATATATATATATATATATATATAAATATATATATATATATATATATATATATATATATATATATATATATATATATGGGTGTGTATAACTAGAGGTGCGCGAATGGTGCATTTTACAATTGAAGCGAAGGCAAATAGCATAGCGATGACACCGAATCGAATAGGAGTAGGCATCGGATACTGTTACAAAATTAGAAAACTGCTCGAATGGTATCTGGATACCCATAATTAAAGTTGCCCTAGAAGAGTAATGTAACCAGTTTCGGAACTGCCCATGTATCCCACAACAATCTATTTCAAACAAATATTCAGTAGCTTTAACAAAAGAACATTACGACAACATTTAACCAACAAAAATGCCACCAAAAACGCGATCGTGGTGTTTAAACAAGATCTCCGCCGCGGGGAATTCCGTCGCCAGTGCGAAGCCCCATTCCCCGCGATAGACATCTTGTTTAAACATCACAATCACACGACACGAGCACTTGATGAGGCTTTCCATATTACCACGAGGGCATCTGTGTGCGTTAGTGATCCTTCTTTGGCCACATCGGAAAAGGAAGTGATACTAATCAAGGAAAGAGGTAGCTTCTTGTTGGGGTGTGGGGGGGGGGGGTTGCAGGAGGTTTGGTCTTGTTCTGGTTTTAGAGCAAAAGCTGTTATTTTTTATTGGTTTTTATTTACATAAATACTGAAGGTCACATGGCCCAAGCACGAGTGAGAATACAACAACATGAAAGCTTTGCACAACGAAAGTGGATAAGAAGTCATAACACCAACAGGATCCGAAAGAATAAATGCACGTAATACAGGCGGTGAAAAGGGAATACAAATAAATGATTTTGAATACGGCGACAGTGACACAAATCATCAAGTCAATGAAATAGAACCAATTCAAGATCACAAGGAACCTTTTTGGCGCCGTAGTTGTCCGCCGCCGCCGCCGGTGTCTGTATCAACTATCGCGCGAAATAAAAAAAAAACTAAATAACAAAAATATCCCGAAGGGAACGAGGTTCGAACCTGCGCCCTCTGCGTGGGAGCCCAGTATTCTACCTCAGATCCCATGCCATTTTTTAAAGACGATAGTCTTTCTTGGGGAACTTAAACGCAGAAATTTTGGTCTGTCTTTCTGTCTGTCTGTCTTTCTGTTTGTCGACACGTCCATCGATTCAGCCACTCGGCCAAAGTTGAACCACTTGCCCAAGGGCCAGCCGTCTTGAACTGGTACGGCTGTTCATACTTGTGAACGTTGTCGATCAAAAAGTAAATATCATGCATATCTGACGTGCAACATCACTAGGTAAGTATTAGGTGGCGTGTTCTTTTAATAGAAAATGCATACATACGTAATTTTAGGGACCCTAGTTTCTTAAGCTGCGCTGAAAATGCATAAGAATGGAAGCTTGAGCGAGTTGGTATGCGTTCATCTTTGTTGAAGGCACATCTTTGTTGAAACATCTTTGTTGAAACATCTTTGTTGAAGGCACAGGACAGGCGCTGCCTGTCCTGTGCCTTCTTTTACTTCGTCGTCGTCTAGTGAGCGCTGTTTCAAAAAGCTGAAAATGCGACTGCGCTGAAATTTGCCTTCCTCCGTGCCCTTCGCACGAGCTCATTGTTGTGTTTCGGTTTCGGTTCTGTATTGCACTGTACGAATGCCATGGGTTGGTGTTGAAAAACTTTAGTTTTGAGAGGGCCAAGAAGGTGAAAAAAAATATTTAAAAAATGCAAAAGCAGCGTTGTGGGCGGCCTTCAGGCTGCCGGTTGTGGGCGCCGCTCTGGCGTTCCTGTTTTACCCAGGCGACGTGTAAATAAAAGAGTGTGTGGAGAGTACTCGTTGAGTGCGGACGTTTCTCTGCTTCAGCGCTTCGCGCCAAACGGCGTTTTCCGGCTGGCTGGCGTCTCCGCCGGTCGCGTTGGTCACCGCCGGTCTTCGCCTGCTGCTGCGCCGTGACTACCAGCACGCAACACAACACTCATGTTTCCCGACGTATTGCCAGATGGCGTCCATATCTCACACAGCGCCTCTTCTATCGTCTTTACACGACATTTGCAGCGAAGCACGCAGATACGCGGCCAATTTTTTGTATTTAATGCCTCAGACCCATGCCGGTGCTTGAAACTGCTTTGCAAAAAGACCCTATTGCCACGCCCACTTCTTATCCTATTTTGATGTTTTTTGGGTTTGACCAGCAAGGGCGGTTATCAACGCTCGAGGCTGCCCGCGAAGCAGTGTTCGAGAGACTTCTCGATTGTAGTAGATCGTTTTGTTAAGATTTCGCACCGCACGCGAATGTTCCAGCTTTATCGAGAGATAACGCCGCCACCAGCGATATCGCTGGAAAGTTCGATAGCACCGGTATAAAAACCGACGCACTTGACCGCTTGTCATTTGATCGACGAACGACGCCCTGTTCGCCGCTATCATTGTACAGCGTGTATTGCTGTAGTTCTAGTTATCATTTTCCCGGCCACAAGTTCGACCAAATAAATAGTTTCATTCTGCAAACGCCGACTGCTGTCTTCGTCGACGTCACGACCACGTGACACTATACAGGCTTCACGTCAGGAAGGAACCACATTAATATACGTAATGTAGCGTGGTAGAAGAGGAAAATAACAACCAAGCGTCACACAACGCGAATTCTGCAACCAGGTGTCACACAATGCGAATTGCGCAAACAGTGGATTGTTGAATGCTTCCAACCCATTACTAAGGGCTCTGCCATAATTCTTCATCGTCATCAGCCACAGCTTCAACAAAGTGCACATAATGCCTTGCAGGTGTTTAGCAGGTACCAGGCTTCTCTGCAGAAGGACGAAAAATTGCACAGTGGCTGCTTCCCTACTTCACAAAAAGTATGGATTTATAGCGTAGTGGGTTCTTCGCAAGTGGACTTCTATTGGTGGCCAAGGAAGCCCATAAGGTTCCCATGATCAATTTCCTCAAGGTCTCTATCTCTTTCTCAAGTTAGCGTATGTTATAAAGCGTGGTGGGAGCGTGAAATAACGACCGAGCGTCACACAATGCGAAATACGTAACTAGTGGGTCCTTTAAAGCTTCCAACCCATTACAGAAGGCTCAGTCATTATTCTTCATCGTCGTCAGCCGTCGCATCAAGAAACTGTACGTAATACCTTACAGATGGTACCTCGCTTCTCCGCAGAATGACGAGTAATGTCGTGGTGGGTGCTTCCGACCTCCACAAAAATTATTATTTGCGGCGTAGTGGGTATGTTGCTAGTGTACTTGTATTAGTAGCCACAAGAGAGTTTATAACTGGCTCTAGAAACGCCGCTTTTTGAGCTTTCGCTGTGACTGTGCTGCGCTTTCCGCGCAGGCCTGGCGTTTTTTGCTTTTTGCCTTGCCCACGATAGGTTTGCGTGGAAATTAGTCGAGCTTCAAGTTTAGGTATATATTTCCTGTTCAAGCAATAAAGCTTTCAGTTGTGAGTAAGCGCTCGTGGGGTTCACTTTCTTGTGTTCGTCTTTTTTTTCCCGGAACTATGACGCCATCATGAATAAGCATCAATTAGCTCGCCTTTCTCTTCTGCTTCACTTAAGCGGTTTCATGCGAATCAATCGGCGAGTAGTTGTACATGCTGCAAATTATGGTTTTGATCCAAATGTAAGGAGGTGCATCGACGTGTTTTTGTAAGCGTAGTAATTGTGTGCACATCGTAGCTTTACCAGGCACCACGGAAGCACTGACGTTTAAAGGATAACTTGTGGTTTGACGTAACGTCAACACTCCCTTTATCCAAAGAAAGTGCATTTTAGAGCGCGATAATATAAATATCAAACGTAACTTTCGTTAGCCTGTTCCTCCGGGGTCGAGGAACGCTTGAACATAGCTTGCTGAATCATATAAATACAAATGTAATCTTTATTAGACTTTTATAAAAGCGGAGGCAACACTGAAATCACAGTTCTCGTTAACCCGGCATGACGACTTCATCACAGGAATATATATGTAATGTTTATTGCAATGCTATAAACTGGATAGCCAACACCGCAACCACAACTGACGTTGCGCCGACATTACGCCTAAAAACGGTATTTTTCCAAAGCAGTTTCTAGACCTGCCGTGGCTCCGTGGTAGAATACCTGACTGCCACGCGCAATGCTTGGGCTCGATTCCTGCTGGAATTCTGGCTTTCATTCTCTGCATTTGTCGGCTCAGCGCAGTCGATGTGGGTCTTAACGCTCTCGTATTGAAACTACCAATGTCTGTTCTCTGTTTCAGCGATTGATTGATTGATTGATTGATTGACTGACTGACTGACTGACTGACTGACTGACTGACTGCCTGATTTAGTGATTTATTCGTCGCAAATATTGGGCTACACCATTGACGCACTTTGAATGTTTGAGGGTCCCTAACCACCCCTAGCTTAAAGGGGAAAGAGCGGTTTCTTTCTGACATTCACTACCCTTCCTACAGGCTCTATCTCCTCCTTGCCACTCATTTCGTCATAAAACGCGTGGGCAGTGTGGGCAATAAGCGTTGAGCCTATCAGGATTTCGTTCTTTTCCACTTCAGGGTGCTATCTACGCTTACGCAGTCAAAATCGCAACAAAACAAAGTGAGATCGGTTTATCGCGCACGATAATCACGCGACACAAGGGAGGACGGCGTGCGATTGTACAACAAGACTGATTAGGAGATAATTCACAGCTGATATCCCTCGTATATGAGCCAATCGAAAACTTATTTTTTCATGACGTCATGCGAAAAAATTCCTGCCCTCACGAATTGTGAAGACAAGATGGGGAACGCCAGGAGAAAATAACGCCCCCATTCTTTGTATCTTCAGAGGTTGTTTAGGGATCCTTTAGAAGAAGTTCGAAATAGCACTTGTTGCCTCGTATTTCATTTTGAACCGCCTTATCCCGTTGAAGACAGTCTGCAGTGATCTTGCTTGCCAGATGCCTGCCATAATATGGTGCTTCACTTTATTGCTCGTGATTTTTTGCCTTCACTTGATACATTTGACTACGCACACATTAAAGGTTTATGTCAGCGTTTACATCACTTAAATTATTTTATTCAAAGGCGTATCTCATCGGTGCTGCCCAAACGCCAGGAGATATCGAATGGAAGCCCGAGTCAATACCTACATCTTAGAAAGAGTCCCCTGAAAATAGCGTTATAAAAACAAATATCAGTATTAGGCAGTCTGATCGTAAGATTATGAGGTTCTCTTTCAATGGTCCACAATATTTTATATAAGTAGAAAGACAAAACAGATGTTATGTTGGGGCAATGCGCTCTCCTTTACTTCTAGACCGTAATTCGCTTTTTAGATCATATCCACGTCCGCTTTAATACGCCCACATCTGTGACTGGGCTGCAGCTAAACATTTCCGGCGTCACAATTACCTGTCACTCTGTTTTCTACAAAAATATGACAATTTCGTTGTCTTACCTTCTCAAATTGCATATCGCGATAGCTAGAGGCAGTACATAAGCTCTGCAGGTACGGACAGGATTGTACAGAAAGCATCTATTTGGTCTTCAACAACATAGCTTGGTGAGTAGGCTTTGACATAATGTTGGATCTGCATGAAATGCATGCTGTAGATAAGGATGAGTTACAATAATCAAGACCTTTACTTTGGCTAGAGAGCTTTCATATTGTCTCATCGGCCGAGCTATTTATATTGTGTAATGTCATTATCCACAGAAAACTTGTTTCAAAAAACACTCGATTATCTTTGGAGATATTATAAGGCAGTCTATTTCATCTTATAGGACGTGCGCTCATTACGTGCAGCTCTCAAATGATTTGATAATAATACGCTAGATTTTAAATTACACCGCTGAACATGTGAATAATGTTATTTTCCCAAGAATGTCGCCGCTCTTTGCTCGAAGCCCCATTCGCCGCAGTGCACACACTGACGGCTTCGGTGGTCTTACAAGATCCTTTTCTTGTCTGACAAGATATTTTTGCCCACTTGTCACCAAATGACAGTGCATGAATACAGATTCGATACCCTATTCTTCTTGAAACACAATTCATAAAACATGTATGAATGCTCCGCACCACAACTTCAATAATTAGGTTTTAAATAATTGTGAAATTCCACAAGATTTTTCTGGTGGCCTCCAATTAAAGCAGTAACACTTGAACAGAAATCATATTGAACCAAGTATCTTGCAGATATAAGACACAGCTTAATTTGCTTCTTTTGGTGTCGCACTTGGAATGTGAAAAGGGCTTGAAAGAGCGTCATGTTTTCCCTCTTATCAGCGGACGGCACTGAGATTGAATGTGACCCCTTTTTAGCTATGCTGATCATACTGAAGCCGAGAAAATGTGCGTGCTACAGTATACTCTATATATCTCAATTTATATTGATATTACCTACATATGTCTAAATACTTCATAATGGTGAATCAATCTACAATAACTTTCTTAACTAGCACTAAGGCTGGCAACCAAATATGGTTTCTCGAACAAAGCTTACCGCTACGAACTTTCACTGAAGTAACTACAATGCTTCACCACAGCTAAGCACTAAGGGGAAACATGTTAAGCCCACTGATTGTTACTGAGAGATAATAGGTGAAAAGTGCTTTGGCGTTTTACTGAAGTCATTATACCATGTATATTTGCAGCCAATTCAACATGAACGGTGTGACTGGAGTCAACGCCCTCGTGTGGGTGGCCGTCGCATTAGGTAATCGTGAATATCGCACACACAATTTACTTAGCACATGATTTTATCCTTGCCGGATCAACATAATACTGTTGCCCTCTAGGGTCAAAATTCTCACTTCCTACCCAACTTTGTGACAGCGTCTTCACTCACGCAGTCATAAGCTTGCTATGTTGGCGATATTATCCTCAGCACGGTCATGTTATCAGGTTGTGGAAATGTGTTGGTGTCATCTACATGCAACGAATGGAAACTGGTATATTCTTGTTTGTGTGAAATTGAAACAAGACTTCGTTCGGATTTTTGCTCGTCTCAAATATGAAGAAAGTACATACAACTAGACTGGCTGGTGACCAGCTTTTATAACGTACAGCTGATACTTTCCGGTTCAGAAATACTATCATGGCGTTCGTTTTTCCTTTAGTTTCGGTCAACTATACTTGGCACATGAATTATTTTACCTTCCACTGTACTGGTAATATCGTGTACAACGACAATCTATGATATCACCTAAATGTTTCTTGACTTGATGTGTTGGATACTTTTTGACTGATCATAAAGAAACGTGGTCAGTAAAAAAAAGGAAAAAGGTATCATTTATTGCGCCTGGCAAAACATTCATATAGAAAGGGCGTAGAAATGACAAGTACATCGCAACCATACCTAAAAGCTGTTATCGTCATAACGCGGATGCCAAGTTGTATTACCGAAAATTGGTATAAATCGGTAAAGTAAATATTGGAGGCTACTTTATTCAAACTCTTATGAGTAGTGCAACTGCCAATGTATCACATTTGCGTAAGCTAAGATTGACATTGTGTGTTCATGATGCCCCATGGAATCTGGTGGATGCTGTTAAAATTTGGCCATGGGATGAGGAAGAGTTTTGCGATGACGCAATGAAAAAATTTCAAGCGTCTCTCCACTTCATAAAGAAAGCTATTTTAACTTGGCAGTTTCTACTGTAGTGACGGCCCCATAACCATGAGGTGTGAACTCACAACATTAAGTTAATTTTCATGTATTGTTTGCAGCTGTGCTCGTTAATAGACATGCTGCTGCTTCTCTAGGAGGTGGTGGTGGATACCGCAGAGAAGACACCGCAAGTGAATGAATCCAAACTGAAGCCAGACTCATGCCTAAATCCAGATGTTTATGAGTCCGCTTTCGCTTTGAATAAGGTGATGAAATTGAACTTTTGGTGGATTTCGTTTATAGGGTTTAACGTCCCGAGGCGATTCGGGCTATGGAGACGTCGTAGGGTAGGGCTGCGGATGGATTCGACCACCTGAGGTTCTTGAAACGGACACTGAAGAAAAAGATGATTTTTTTTATTACTAATAAATTGCTCTTTCTTAGTGCCAAAATTGCCAAGCTTGCCGTGAGGATTCGCTTGGTTAGCGACAAAACGCGCAAAAAGAAAATGCGGGTGGCCACACTTCTTTGAAATTCCCGAACCAAACAGCGAGACGCTGTAGCTTTTGACGGCATCTACGTGGGCCTAAAAGGTTCCTAAACGGTAACCTGATGTGATGTCGACTGCACTCTTAGGGGCCAGATACCTAACAAAAAACATTCAGGAAATTTCGTTGAGTGAAATCACCAAAAATACGAAAAATACGCGTTGAAATCCGTGACGCGTGGCGAAAAATTTAAAAATGAAACTAAGCTTGTTTTCCGCTCATATTAATAAGCCACAGATAGTAAAGTTAACGTCATTAGAGTTTTGATAGTAGACTTTATCAATAGGAAACGATGCATTATTTCGCTTTAATGTCACCTTAGCGTTCATTTGAATGGCACAGTACACAAATTTTTAGCAATTCGTTTCTATGGATAAGGGACTGCCACGGAAAAGACCGGACTCACGTCCTTCGGGTTACGATCTGTGTCCGGTAACCACTGGTACACTGTTGCGAAGAAAGTGAAGAATGGCCTTTTTGTTTTTTATACATAATTAAATAAGGACTTTGTGGTATGCGCTTGCTGCGCCCAGTATTTCCTGAAAGGAGCGCAGGGAGAGGCCTCACATAACAAATAAATCACAATTTATTTTACGAAAGGCGTTGAACTCACGGAAAAAAACACAAAAGCTAGCCCTGTCGGTGGCTGACAAACGGGCGGGAGCGCAGGCTGGCGGTTTGCAGCAATTAGGGGTGTGTGAATAGCGAAATTTCAACTCGAATCGAATAGTGCCCAATAGGCACCAAAGTATCGAATATCGAATGGAATATCGAAACCAAAAGACCATTTTTTTAAAAATTGAAAGAAAGAACGCAGAAATGAAACCTGCTCATGTATTCGAGCGCGTAACGCGGTGAGTGACTGTTCGCGAATGATTACAAATTCTCATGCAGAAACACAAGCGCTTCTACATGACCTCGCTTCAGGCTGTCTCGCTATGGTGTAACGGTGTTTACGGCTCATTTGACAAAGGTAATGTTGTGCTTCAGTGTCATGAGTGGTCGAGGCCCAAAAATCTTGGGGTGTCCATTCATAGCAGTGTTTTAACTGCGTGCACTGTGAGCAAAAATTAGCCCAGATGGGAGTTTTATCAGCTTATCAGCCCCGAAAACTTCCGTGCCCGCCTTATTTACTCCGTCATAACGGAGTTAATACGGAACATGTCGTTTTTATGCTGCCGTTGCGAAGTGCGGGAGCATATAACCGACATGACCTTATTATACTCCCCACGGAGTATCTGCTCACGTTCATAAGCTCCCCATGGGAGCCCCAAAAACCACTTTTGGCAGCGACGTGCGTGCGTGTGTGTGCATGCGTGTCCGCGTCTATTACCGCGTGTGATGCTCCAGCGCACCGATGTCTTGCAACAGCTGCCGATTAGTGCTTTGTGTAGACGTGCAGGACTATTTTCTCCGCTGAGCCGTGAGATATGAAAAACGCCAAGATCAGAAAGTGAGATGTTAAAGGCTTTGTGCCCTGTGGGCGGTATAATTTTGACATATTAGGTGGGTAAATCAAAAGATTTATGCGCTCTCATAATCTTAAGCGCACTTTCAAATTTAGTACAAGTGAGCAGTTCAGGACAGGTTATGATACCGAGACGAAGCTTTAAATTAAGTAGTAGATCAGCGCAATTTCGACGGCAGTGAAGTGATGATATCAATATTATTCTAGCAGTGCTAGAAAAACATCCAGAGCCATTTCTAGGGAAACGATAATCGCACATGCTCAGGAGTTTTTACAAGACTCGCTCAATAGTGTAACTGCTTGATTTAGAAGGTGATTGATCATTGAGAAGGTGGGAGACGAATTACAGCTCATGATTACTGAACTGGATACGGAAAGTAGAGGAGTAGGTCTGAAAATTAATATGCATAAAACTAAAGTAATGTGGAACAATCTTGGCAGAGAACAGCGCTTTGCGATAGGTGGCGAGACACTGGAAGTTGTAAAGGAGTACGTCCACTTAGAACAGGTAGTAACCGCGGAACCGAACCATGAGAGTGAAATAACTAGAAGAATAAGGATGGGTTGGGGCTCATTCGGCAGGCATTATCAAATCATGAATGGTAATCTACCACTATCCCTCAAGAGGAAGGTATATAACAGCTGCATCTTACCGGTACTTACCTACGGAGCACAAACCTGGAGGCTTACAAAGAGGGTTCAACTTAAATTGAGGACGACGCAGCGAGCGATGGAAAGGAAAATGATAGGCGTAACCTTAAGAGACAGGAAGAGAGCAGAGTGGGTCAGGGAACAAAGGGGGGTTAAGGACATCATAGTTGAAATCAAGAAGTAGAAATGGATATGGGCCGGGCACGTAGCACGTCGGCAGGATATCCGGTGGTCATTAAGGGTAACTGACTGGATTCCAAGAGATGGCAAACGCGTGAGGGGGAGACAGAAAATTAGGTGGGTAGATGAGATTGAGAAGTTTGCCGGTATAACGTGGCAGCAGAAAGCACAGGACCGGGTTGATTGGCGGAACATGGGAGAGGCCTTTGCCCTGCAGTGGGCGTAGACAGGCTGATGATGATGATGATGATGATGATCATCATCATCATCATCACAGACTTACGTTGACATTAGGGAATACATATAGCAGCGGACAATTTTGGGACTGGTATGGAAAAAGTTATCTTATTATTCTGCAATTATAGCTGACAGAAGGAAGACGCCGCTAGGAACGCGTTATTGACAACAGAATATTGTAAGACGCTATCATATCACATTTCTTGAGGCTTCATCTAAGCAAGAAGCTTTATTGCAATTACCACTTCATATAAATAATAAATTATGACCTGTTGCATTGTCTACATAGCATGCGCTGTGGAACGCGTGATATTTTTTTTATATTGCTTCCGCTCTCTGACACAGCAATACATGGGAATTGTTTCCTGTACCTCACCATTAGTACATTAGATACGTAGTGCGTTGCACCCCTAATTATTGCACTGAAGTAATGACATACACTCGACATACGGCGTTCGTTTCACTTGTTCCTTCTAGAACCGGTCGCATTCACCGTGGTATTTGCTAGGCCATTTCTGGGTGTCATTCAAATCTGTGATTGCCAGAGTCGCACCATGTGTCTGATGTTTTGAGCTTTCTGTTAGATTGGGAGATGCATCTCACTTATACTGAGTTGTACTCTTGGAAACAAAAAAGACTTCGTAATTGCGACCTCCTGTCATGAAAACATGGAAACGGACGTTCTACTCTGATTTGCGTGATATTGCTCTGCAGAGCAAATGGGGTGTAAACGATTCCCCGAATGTACCAATACTACAGAGCAGGAATACTCTTTCGTGTTTTTACATCGGCAATCGGCAATGCCGTACTGTGTCGTCCAAAGATGTAATAATGAAAGTGCATGTTATATGTGCAAAGGAACAGTCAATTTAATAGGTTGTTTCCTTTCAATGCCCGACATATGCTAGTTGTATGCATTATCGATAGACTAAATACATAGAACAGAAAACCTTTGGTTGTTGTTCTTTCTGACTCCAGCTGATAGTGAATTTATTTTAACATTGTACTTCGACAGAGCTACGACTGCTGCTCATTTTTCTTCTTGCTTTATTACTTGTTTATATATTTATTTATTTAACCTACCTTACGCAGCAACACGGTGCGTTTAGTAAGGGCGTTTAGTGGACGTTTACGACCACAGGCAGAGAAATTGCTAAATACACATGGAATAATATACTAAAGAAACCATGTTGCAACATAGGCGTAACATTCTCCTGAATACAGTATTTAGGCGGAGGGGGTAGGTCTGCCTGGGTAAAATTTGAGACATATATTACAGCTGAAAAGCATCAAAGGCAGATATACAAATGAACGTTGAAATTATGGTATACAGTATAGGTGATCAATTGTGCAGGAGTGTGAAGCGTGCACGAATGTGGAAAAAGGAAATGTTCTGCCATCGTTTTTTATACAAAACGGCATGCCGCGCCACTCTAATCACTGCGAACTTTACACAGCAGAACTGTGATCCCTGGCGCATCACAAGTGTACGAAATGACGAGGACATATTGAAAATGTGGCTCCTCCTTCAGATTGCAAGATCCTGTAAGGATTCATTGGGCCGAATTAGAGCAACAGCATTGTAAGGTTCAAGACGGTAGCTTTATCCACATTGGTGATTTATTTCAAGCGCACTAGAGCTTAAGGAAAATTATAGATAAACTCTGACAGCTTCGAAGGGTCGCACCGATGCGAACAATATGGCATTGTCATTGGCTTCGTTTCGCGATTACGATCACGCTACCTGTGTTCTCTCTAACCGCAACAGTACCACGGTCTCTTACCAGAGTCATGCCAATTCTGTGCCACAACAAACGACGATGTGAGAGCGGCGCACGTGCTGTAGACTTGCCCAGGTCTGTAATTAAACCACCTTGGTCACCTCCGGGTTACAGGGCTGATGCCTGGCCGACCACCCTGTCTTGATCGCTGGACCTGGTTACCATATCATTGTTCACTGTTAAACTTTCGTTACGGATCGAATGCATATTTGTATCTCTGACATCAATGCCTAAGGGACGGTTATCGAAGTAAAAAAACATTTAGGCCGCAAAATGAGGCCTTGTAGTTGCTCTATGCAGGAGAGAGGATGTTGTTGGCAAACTGTTGTAGTGGAACAAGATATTTGTAATAGCAAAGTGCTTGCTCGTGTTACCCTTCCTTTACGAAGAAGGTTAAGGCGTCAGAAATACGCCATATTTTGTATTCCTTTGGTACAAGAGGAAGTCTCCTAAGCACTTCCGGTGGAGCACTTACTTCAGGTTTTTGGAATACATGGCTCTTTTTGAAGTTAACACTTAATTGTATAAATATGATAATGGAGCATAGGTTCGCCCAAGATAAGGGCCAAATAGCTGTTAGGATAATTGATAAAAATTCAGTGAAAGAGCGGACGCTTTTCTGTCCGCAGGTGGGACCGTTGCGGTGCCTGGCGGAACAGACATCTACCACGCAATTCATTCAACGTCGCTTCTGAGACCTGCATAGCAGCGCCACGAAACACCTGGCGTGGTGGTCTAGCGGTTACGGTGATCGACTGCAACCTGTCACGGTATTAAGTCCATGGCACGTGGGCCGCATTTAAGTGGTGGAAAAGTTTCAGAAGCCCATGTGCTTACATCTATGTGCGCAATAAATCAACTGAGGTTTTCGACATTTCCGAAGCTCTCCAGTAATGATTCTTTCATATTGCAATTGTGGTTTTGGTAGACCAAACTCTAACAATTAGTTATTATGGGGCTTGGAAAGACAATTTCAACGTGAGGAATACACATGGAAATATGAGTGCCGGCGTGCGAGCTCCACTAACAGACATCTAAGTCAAGCATTAAGGTCGACAACAATGTTTTCAAGAAGTAAGCAGAAATGCTTTGCAGAATCGCTCCAGCGTGCGGATGCAGGGAAAACCGAAAATAAAAGCAAACGTGTGGCCACATGTGGCAAGAATATATTGCCACGCCCACTTCTTGTCTTGTTTTCATGTATTCGGGTTTGACCGGCAGGGACGGTTATCAACGCTCGACACTGTCCGCGAAGCAGTGTTCGAGAAGCTTCACGATTGTAGTAGATCGTTTTGTTAGGATAGCGTCCCGCACGCGAATGTTCCAGCTTTGTCTAGAGATAACGCCGCCACCAGCGATATTGCTGGAAAGTTCGATAGCGCCTGTATAAAAGCCGACGCGCTTGACCGCTTGTCAGTTGATCGACTGTCTATGCTCTGTTCGCCGCTATCAGTGTATTGCTGTAATTTGACGTTCGTTTTCCCGGCCACAAGTTCGGCCAAATAAAGAGTTTCACCTCTGACGTGCTGACTGCTGCCTTCGTCGACGTCACGACCACGTGACATCTGGTGGATGTGCTGCTTCTTTCATAATCCGCACGCCCCCGCGAAGCGCTGACCCAAGCCCAAGCCGCGAGGAGGACGACGGCAAAGAAAGCCCGGATCGTCGAACGAGCCGCAGGCAGAAGGGACTGCAGCCAGAGTACGGGTTCCTTCTCGAAAAAACCAGGCAGCCCAAGATCCCAACATCGACCGCAGCGACGATGACCGCCCCGTACAGTCTGCGCCGATCCTTCTCCGGCAGCCCAAGGAGCCGCCAACCTTCCGCAGGTCATCATTCGAAGACCCGGAAAGCTGGCTCGAAGCCTACGACCGAGTCGCCCATTCCAATGGCTGATCAAGCGAAGACAAGCTACGACATGCGTACTTTGCCTTGCAAGACGCCACTCGTACCTGGTTCGAGAACCAAGAGCGAACCCTGACAACGTGGGACATCTTTCGCACCAGGTTCCTCGCGAGATTCACGAGCGTCGTCCGGAAAGAGCGTGCTGAGGCTCTGCTCGAGACCCGCTTGCAGATGCCGAACGAAAACGTGGCGCTCTTCACGAAAGAGATGACAAGGCTGTTCCATCATGCAGACCCTGTCATGCCCGAGGACAAGAAGGTCCGCTTTCTTATGCGAGGAGTCAAACAGGAGCTCTTCGCCGGGCTGATGCGGAACCCCCCATCGACAGTTCAAGAATTCGTCTCGGAAGCTACGGCCATCTTGAAGACGTTCGAGATGCGCACCCGGCAGTACAGTCGCCGTGAATTTCAAGGCAGCGCAGCTGTTCATGCGCTCGACTCCGACGACTTGCGCGAAACGATCCGAGCCATCGTGCGAGAGGAGCTGCGAAAGCTCGCACCTTTTGTACAGCACGAAGTGACGTCGATTGCGGACGTTGTACGCGAGGAAATCCAGCAGTCACTGGGTGTTCCTCAGCCGGCATCGCCGCAGCTGCAAGCAATGAGCTATGCTGCTGCAGCCCGACGCAACGATCCCCCTCCTCGCCCACGTTAAGACGCCGCGCCGCCCCAGCAGTTCCGCCGCCATGCACCACCGCTGCCAACACCGACGTCATACCGCCCGCCAACCGGTCAGCGATACACACCGAGGAATACCGACGTTTGGCGCGCCCCCGACCATCGTCCACTCTACTACCACTGCGGAGAAGCCGGCCACACCTGTTGCATATCAAGAACGCAGGATCAGATGGCGGAAGAAAAACTTTATATAGCTGCTCGTAGTTACAGAGCCTCGAGCAGACTGCCCCGATGAAGGCGGGGTCCTCGAGGAGGAGGAGGGCCGTTCAATCGCTCTCTTGTTTACAATACATGGCGAGAGCGGCGTCCCGGGGAAACGTGACTCTACATGTATTTAGCTCACGGCGGCTGCCATAGTACATAAGTCACAGCCGTGCACAGATGTAAACAAGGAGAGGCCATGCGGTCTCTCACTATACACACTCACGTTGTTAAGCACGCACACTATGCCGTTGCTTGTATGTGTGTGGCTTTTTAGTTCCCAACATCTTCCTCCCCCCTAAGACTAAAGGTGTCGAAATTCAGACGTTCAGGCAAACGTCTCGTGCGCGTACTACGCCTGAGAACGTTCCCGTTTCCACTGTCTGTGTTGGGAGGTGATTCCGAGGGCTCCGCGTTTGAGTGCGACGGCGTCAAGCCTGGAGCTGACGGCGCCGTGCCGACGGTCTGCGCTTCGTTTCCATTACCCGTCTGTGGGCAGCTTATATCGTCGCCGTGAAATGGGATATCGCCTGGCGCGCTGCGGCGGCGCAAACGGTGTACGTGGCAGAATCTTACTTGCCCCGAAACAAACACTAGGTATGTCATGGCGGACATTCTGTGGACTATCTTTACGGGAAACCACTTAACGGTTTCACCTCGAACGCTTCTTACGTAAACGAGATCCCCTTTTTCAAACTGTCTTGAGCGACCTCGGTGTTTGTCCGCGCTCTCCTTTATGTGCGTTGTTTTTTCGTTCATTTTTCGTGCAAGGTCTGGTTTCAGCATTGAGAGCCGCGTGCGCAGATTCCTTATCAAGAACAATTCAGCTGGCGTCTGCCCTGTGAATGTATGGGGAGTGGTTCTGTACCCAAACACGAAGTTATCCACTTGTTGTTGTAGTGTTGTTTGCTGGTTTTCCTTTTGGTCACTTACTCCCTGCAGCAGAAGCGACCTCTTCAGCGTTTGTACTGCTCTTTCTGCCGCCCCATTTGATTGTGGCTGGTAAGGAGGAGTTAGCGTGTGTTTCACACCGTTTGCTTTTAGAAAGTCCTCAAATTCTTGGGCTCTGAACTGAGGGCCATTGTCTGTAACAATTTCGTGTGGCAATCTATATGCAGCAAACATAGATCTCACTACTTCGATTGTCTTTTGCGCTGTTGTGGAGTTCATGATTTTTACCTCTAGCCACTTCGAATGCGAGTCCACAGCAAGGAGAAATGATTTGCCATTTTCTCTGCAAAATCTAAGTGCACTCTCTCCCACGCATTCTCACACCATCTCCACGGTTGCAATGGAGTGGCCTGACCGAACGAAGCAGCACCCTGGCAAATATCACACTTTCTTGTGATTTCATCAATACTGCGATCAATAGCAGGCCACCAGACCATTGATCTAGCAATTGCCATCATCTTAGTGATACCGGTGTGCTGTTCGTGCAACAATCCAAGAACGTCACTTTGAAGTGAAGCGGGAATCACAACTCTGTTATTTCATACTAAACAACCCATGTGCACACTCATTTCTAACGTCCTTACAAAGTACGGCTTTAGCTCGTCAGAAACTTTCTTTGGCCAACCGCTCCATGTGAATTCACGTACAACGCGGAGTACTTCATCTCTGGCTGTCTCTAGCTCAACCTCTTTAACTGTGACAGGAAGGTCTTGTATTGGTGCAAAATAAAAAATGCTTCCAGGCTCTTTTTTAATGAGCACTAACAGACACTAATGCCAAGGAAAGTATAGGGGATGTTTTTACTAGTAAATGTAAGGTAAATGTGAAGAAAGAAAAGTGGACGAAAAGATAGCTTGCCGCGGGAAGGGACCTAACCTGCGACCTTCGAATAACGCGTCCGATGCTCTACCAACTGAGCTACCGCGGCGGCCATCCCCCCGTCCACTTTATAGGGTATATATGTACATTTAAACGTGGGGGCGTCAGTCAGCGCCGCCAGTAGCCATGACGGCGTGTGTGGAACACCCTTTTTTTGCCTGTTGGCGTCACGTAGCACGTGAACTTATTACGAGCTGGCAGCTGACCAATAATCCCTCGCATACCACCTGAAAGCATCAAGTCTGCCAGAACGAGACCCTCGCGAGACTCTTCGCGACACTCGTAGACTCTTCGTAGAACGAGACTCTTCAGTAGTTTCAGGCAGGGGGAGCGTCGACAAACCATCAGCATTGCCAATCGTACGCCCTGCCTTATACGGGACCTGGTAACGGTAATTTGACAGTACGTGTAACCAACAGTGCACTCGCGCAGCAGCCACAGAGCTTGCTGGACGCTTAGGATCAAAAAGAGCAGTCAGTGGCTTGTGATCCGTGAAAATTTCGAACTTGCGACCATACAAGTACTTGTGACATTTCTTGAATCCAAAAATAATGGCAAGTCCCTCTTTCTCGATTTGCGCGTAATTGCGCTCAGTTTGGGTCATTGATCGAGACGCAAAGGCAACAGGTTTTTGATGACCATCAACCACATGAGACAGCACGGCCCTTAGGCCGTATGCAGACGCATCACATGTCAGACGCAAATCTTTTCTGACATCATAAATCTGCAATAGCTTGTTATTACACAGCAATTCTTTGCATTCTCTGAAACACTTGTCCACTGACTTGACCATTTCCATGCCCTTTCTTTGCGTAGCAAGTTGTGTAATGGCTCAAGCAGAGTTGCCAGATTTGGCATGAACTTCGCAGAGAAGTTAACGAGGCCAAGAAAGGCTTTGAGCTGTGTAACATCCTTTGGCTGGGGAGCAAGCATGATAGCTTCCACCTTGTCTGGTGCTGGGTGCAACCCATTCTTGTCAAATACGTGTCCCAGATAGCGCACTTTGCTTTGAAAGAACGAGCATTTTTCTGGATTAACGCGGATTCCATGATCCTGTAGCTTCTTAAGCACTCTTTCGGTTCTTTCGTAGCACTCTTGCTTATCTTTTCCTGAAATAAGGACATCATCTATGTAGCATGCAGTGCCAGGAATTCCTGGTAAAATCTGGTCCATTACTGCTTGGAACATCGCAGGAGCGCTTGCTACTCAGTTCGGCAGTCTTTTAAATCTAAAAAGACCCAAATGAGTGTTCACTGTCAATAGCTCTTGGGCGCGTTCATCAAGTTGAAGTTGCAGGTAAGCCTTAGAGAGATCTAGAACTGCGAAATTTGTGCCTCCTACTAGAGATGCAAAGATATCCTCCGGTAAAGGCAGTGGGTATTGATCCACCTCTATACGCGGATTTGCAGTGAATCTGTAGTCCCCACATATCCTAACAGAATTGTCTTTCTTTGGCACTATCACAAGAGGGGTCGCCCATTCAATGTGCTTGAATCGATATATGATGTCAGCTCTCTCAAGTTCATGCAATTCTTTTTCAACTTGCTCCAACACGGCGTATGGAACTGGTCTAGCCTTATAAAAAAGGGGTGACACATTCTCTTTCAGAACAATGCTCCCATGGAAGCCCTTGATTGTACCGTATCATTTTGCATACAATTCATGGTACTTTTTCAAAACAGAATTTTCTATCTGAATGTTGTACACAGGTACGACTTCTGACCAATCTAACCTTATTTTCGACACCCAGTTACGCCCCAAAAGTGTTGGCATCCACACGCCCGATTCATGCTTGACTATTACAAGCGGCAGCTGATGGCGCTGTGTGCCATAGCTCACATCAACTTGCGCGGAACCCTTCACATTTACAGGTGTTCCGTTGTATGTGACCAAGCGCATATCAGTTGCGGACCACTCATCATCGGGAAAACATTTTTTGATTTCACTTTCCGACATTAGAGACACTGCTCATACTGTATCAAGTTCTATTGGAACCTCTTTGCCATTAATGTGTAGCTTTACTACTAAAGGAGATGTCTGACCATCTCTCTGGTTATGCCCTATTGCCAACAGTTTCGCCTCTGTTGTGCTTTCGTCAATGCAATGCGTTTGTTTAGTTCGACACATTTTAGCAACATGGCCCTTTTTCGAACATTTGAAACATTGGCTCTGCAAAAATGGACATGCCCTAGCAAAATGCTCATCACCACACCTGAAACATTTTCCTTGTTCCTCGCGAGAAAGTCCTTCTTTCCGCGGCTTCCCTGGTTTACAGGTGGCAGTCCCCATTGTGAACGCTGTTTTGCTTTTGCTCATTGGCTTCCTTTTAGGCGTCAGCTTGTCCTGCCAGTTGACGTCCGCAGGAGCTGGGAGAATTTCTTTGGTGTCGTTCTTTGCGGTTTCCATGGCGGCGGCGATGTTTAGAACTCGTTCCCATGTCGCCTGCTTGTTCGGTAACGACAGCAGACGGCATCGGATGTCCTCGCTGCGAAGACCCGAGATTAGCCGATCTCGAAGACTTTCTTCAAGGAAGCTGCCGAACTCGCATGTTGCCGCTATCTTCTTGAGCTCGACGACGAATTCTCCAATTGTTTCACTTTGGCCTTGATCCCTGCGATGGAACCTGTACCGTTCCGTGACTATGGATCTCCGTGGTGCGTAGTGCTCGCGCAGCACTTTCGTGATATCAGCATACTTGGAGGCAGCAGGACTCTTAGGCAGCAGAAGGCTTCGTAGTGTCACGTGGGCTTTTCCACCTAGGACTGTCAAGAACACTTGCGCCTTCCTCGGCTCGTCGATGTTGTTAGCGCTTGCGAAAACCTCGAATCTTTCGATGTAGACTTCGATGCTTCCAGTGTCGGGACAGAACTCAGCAAGCCTTCCAACCGGTGTCGTAACCACGCTGCGATCTCATGATGCTGCTATCCTGTCTGCCGATGTTGCCATGATTGAACAGTCCAGTTTCCCCACAGCAAGATGTTGTTAACACTTCTGTTGTGATTCAATCGGAGACGTCATCTTCGTTTCCATCGCATATACCATCTGAGATCCCATCCTCGTCGCCAAAACTGTTGTATATCAAGAACGCAGGATCAGAGGGCGGAAGAGAAACTTTATTGAGCTGCTCGTAGTTACAGAGCCTCGAGCAGACTGCCCCGATGAAGGCGGGGTCCTCGAAGAGGAGGAGGGCCATTCCGTCGCTCTCTTGTTTAAAATACATGGCGAGAGCGGCGTCCCGGGGAAACGTGAGCGGCGTCCCGAGGAAACGTGGCGTCCCGGGGAAACGTGTATTTAGTTCACGGCGGCTGGAATAGTACATAATTCACAGCCGCGCACAGATGTAAACACGGAGAGGCCATGTGGTCTCTCACTATACACACTCACGTTGTTAAACACGCACACTTTGCCGTCGCTTATATGTGTGTGGCTTTTTAGTTCCGAACAACACCGACCGCCGCTGCCATTATCGACAGATGGGACTGCGTGGGTTCGCCGTCGACGCGCTGCGTCCACAGCAGGGTGAACGACCACGTGACATTGCCGACTATCTGGCAGGAACGCAGTGGAACCCCCGAGGATCTTTTCGATCGCCGCGGTCAGGCCGCTACGCCTCTCCCCAACGCCGACCATACACTGGCCCAACCCGGGGCCGATCACCTAGCCCGCATCCGGAAAACTAAGGGCAGCAACCGATGGAGGTGCGGTCCGCCGCCGACGCCCCCGCCACGACGAAGGCTTCAGGACACGACGCGTACCCCTGACGACGAAACCTCGCGGACCTAAGTAGACCTGACGACGAACGTGGAAGCAGCGGAACAAACCGACGTAGCCGTGACCCGACGCCACGACCTAACTGCAACGCAAGACGACGAACTAGTGACCTCGACGTTCTTGTCGACGGCCACAGTATCACAGCCCTCGTCGACACCGGAGCCGACAATTCTGTCATCATTGTGCCGTTCGCCACAAAGCTGAAGAAAGTTAGGACAGCCTGGGAAGGCCCCGAAATCCGGACAGCTGGAGGTCACCTCGTAAAGCCGGAGGGAATCTGCACAGCGAGACTCACCATTAACAACCGGATTTATCCCGCGAACTTCGTAGTCCTATAGCGTTGCTCGAGAGATGTCATCCTTGGTATGGACTTCTTAGGCCTTCATGGTGCAATCATCGACCTGAGGTCTAAGTCGATAACACTGTCCACGGAAAAGGCACTACCACCGCACACTCCGCCAAGACAGCACGCCTTGAATGTGCTGGAAGACCAGGTCACCATTCCCCCTCGCTTCAGCGTCATCATTTCCGTCGGCACTCAGAAATCAGCAGACCTGGAAGGCGTTGTTGAAGGCGACCAGCACCGCTTGATTAACCGCAAGATTTGCATCGCAAGAGGAGTAGCAGAGCTGCGGGCAGGGAAAGCAACAGTTATGCTCACGAATTTCAGCAACGAGTACAAGCACGTGAGCAAAGGCACGACGGTCACCTACATCGAAGAAATCGTAGAAGCCAGCAATGCTTTCGGCCTCACCGATTCTCCCGAGCCTACTCCGACGAATAAAGCGCCGCAACCAGCTTTCGACATCAATCCCAGCCGTCAGAAGCACAAACAAGAACAGCTGAAAACCCTGCTCTTGCCATACAGGGACTGGTTGTCGTCGTCGTCATGAATTCGGCAGACTCCCGTGGCAAAACATCGCGTTATAACAGAGGAAAGCGCCAGACCACTCCGTCAGAGCCCGTGCAGAGTTTCAACGCGAGAACGCGAGGCCGTGATGAAACAGGTCGACGAAATGCTACGCGACGACATCATCCAGCCGTCGAAGGGTCCGTGGGCATCCCCGGTGGTGCTAGTGAAGAAGAAGGATGGGACTCTACGTTTTTGCGTCGATTATCGTCGCCTGAACAAAGTCACGAAGAAGGACGTGTATCCCCTTCCCCGGATTGACGACACCCTGGATCGATTACAGAACTCAAAGTACTTTTCGTCGACGGACCTCAAGACCGGTTACTGGCATATAGAAGTCGACGAGAGAGACCGAGAAAAGCCTGCTTTTATAACACCAGACGGCCTGTTCGAGTTCAAGGCCATGCCCTTTGGTCTTTGCTCGGCACCTGCGACTTTTCAACGGGTTATGGATACAGTACTGGCCGGCTTGAAGTGGCAGACGTGCCCCGTGTACTTGGACGACGTCGTTGTGTTTTCCTCAAACTTCGACGAACACCTTCGGCGCCTTGAAGATGTACTTCAAGCAATCAAGACATCCGCGCTCACCTTGAAGCCTGAAAAGTGCCGCTTCGCGTACGAGGAGCTCTTGTTCTTGTGTCACGTGATCAGCAAGGATGGTGGTCGCCCGAACCCGCGGAAAACACCTGCCATGGCTGCCTTCCCGCCGCCCACCGACAAGAAGGCCGTACGCCGTTTTCTCGGCTTGTGCGCCTATTACAGACGTTTCGTCAAGAAATTTTCACGGATCGCCGAGCCACTGACGCAACTCACGAAGGCTGACGTCGAATTCAGGTGGGAAACGTCGCAAGTTCAAGCATTTGAAGAATTGAAGCGACTCCTGCAGACGCCTCCTATACTTGCGCATTTTGACGAATACGCCGATACGGAAATCCACACCGACGCACGCAGCTTAGGGCTCGGCGCCGTCCTTGTGCAGAAGACTGACGGATTCGAAAGGATCATCAGTTATGCTAGCCGGTCGCTATCAAAGGCACAAATCAACTACTCCACAACAGAAAAGGAGTGCCTGGCCATCATCTGGGCTACATCGAAGTTTCGCCCCTACCTCTACGGCCAGCCCTTCAAAGTTGTGAGCGACCACCACGCCTTGTGTTGGCTAGCTAACTTGAAAGACCCTTCAGGTCTCCTCGCACGGTGGAGCCTACGACTTCAAGAATTTGGCATAACCGTCGTTTAAAAGTCCGGAAGAAAACACCCCGACGCTGACTGCCTGTCCCGCGCCCCCGTCAACCCACCGCCGCAGGACGACATGGAGGATGACTACTTCTTGGGAACCATAAGTGCCGAAGACTTCGCCGAACGACAGCGAGCGGACCCAGAACTCAGGGGCCTTGTGGAATACCTCGAGGGAAGGACCACCGTTGTTCCGAAGGTATTCACGCGAGGACTGACGTCGTTTTAGGGGCGAAGCTCCTTAAGGCGGCACCCGTTCGTCCCTCATAGTCGTAGTAGTGCGTAACCAGTCGTAACGCTAGTACCAGATCTTGACCTCCAAGGTGGTGCCGGTAGGAGATTTTTCCTGTGCGTTGTTGAACAATAAAAAATTCGCAGCTCTTGGTCTCATCCATCAGTTGCCTGAGGAGTTTCCAGGTGCCGCCGCGGTGCAGTTGCCCGTCAGCCTGGCTGCAGAGTGCAAACCACTGTTGCGAACAGAGCTGCCTGCTGTATTGCTCGACTTCTCGGCCTAGTTCGGCGATCTTCTTTCGTAGTTTCCTCTTGTGACGCTTCCGCCGCCAACGCTTCTGGAACGAGCGCCTTGCCTCGAGGAGGTGGGCCAATCTCGGGTCCATGGTTTCGATGTCTTCGGGGGCCTCGATCTCTTCGGTGGCCCTTTCTGTTGCGGCCAGCAGCTGCGCCGACCAATCGTCGATATTGTCTATATTGCGAAGTTCGGTGTTGCGGAACTTGCCCGAGTCGACAAGCTTTTGTGTCGTTGTTTTGCTTCGGTTCGGATTTCCGTCGAGATGAGCCAGCGGTAGTTCGATTTCAATTATAAAGTGATCTCTGCCCAGGTTGATTCCCGTATTCTTCCACCTCGCGGTGCCACCGTCAAGCAACATCGCAAAGGCGAGATCTGGGTTTGTATCCCGGGCAGCCGATGTTCCGATCCTAGATGGATGGGCCGGATTGGTCAGTAAGGTGAATTCGGCTTCAGTGGCGTCTTCGAGAAGGTCTCTTCCCTTGGTCGTGGTGGTCGTGTAGCGGAGTTCTCTATGTTTCCTCTCTTGGCCAGGTCCCGTTGTGCTTGGATCGCGGCGTCCTTTACTTTATGGAAAAGAGTCTTAAACTTCTGCTTTCCATGTCTGGGATTGCTGTAAGTGTTGGCGAGGAAGACGGTGGTTGTCGTCTTCCTCTTCTTGCCGTCTCGAGCTCCGCGCCCTTTGCCGCTGATCGCAAGCTCAGTAACGCACAGCTCTATGGCGGTGTCCCTGCTGCCCAGGAACTGCTGGTGTTTCACGTGGGCGATGCCTTTACGGATGAACGTGCACACACCCTGCGCCGCGCCCTTCCCGCAGGTGCGGGTGGATGGGGGGAGGCGTGTGCCCGGTACCCTGGCAGCGTCGGCGTGTCTTCGGCGTGAGTTTGTTGGATTGCTATCACGTCCGGAGGGGCCATCGGTTCTAGCGATCTCAGGTGTTGTTGGAGGACTGCTTTTCGGCATCGGAAACCGTTAGCGTTCCAGTGCCAGATCTTGATCTTATTGTTGCTGTCCATTATGAAGGATAGTCCTCTGTCTCTGTTGCACCGACCTGTCTAGGAGCGGCTGCAACATCTCGGGGCTCAGGGCCCTCTCTAGCGCTTGCTCGCTTTGGAGCTGAATCAGTTGCGCTTGCTGTTGTTGGACGACTTCGGCGCATTTCGTGAGGGTCCTCTGTTCAAGGCCCTCAAGTACCTTGCCCCATTTCTTGATGATTCTTGATATCCGGTCAATCTTCTTGCTGAGACGCACATAGCCGAGGGGCTTGGTTCTGTCTCCGTTGTTGGTAGCTGCCGCCGAGATGGCCGAGGCACTGTCTTCTTCTTCCTCGTCGTCTTCACTCACGCTTTCGAGTTCTTCTTCATGTTGTTCTTCCAATCCCCGTGCCGCTGCGACGATGGACGCCCTGGTTGGGGTTCTCGTTTTAGCGGTGAGCTGGAAGATCTTGGGAGTTGTAGTGTTGATGGCGGTGCTGCCCATGTTGTTCGTTCGGATTCCGCTGTCTTCTTCTTCGGCGTCTCTCGCCATCTTGTTGTTGTTGGCTTCAATTCCTGTTCCCCTTTCTTGAAGCCTTGTAATGGCGTCTCGTTGTTGGTCAATGACGCCTCGTTGCTGTTTGATGGTAAGCTGCATCGCCGCCATCGTTGTTTGCAGTGCCTCCATCGCCTTCTTCATTTTCTTAATGGTAGCTTTCAACTCCCGTGTCTCTTGCATTGTTCCCTGCAGCCGCCGCTGCTTGGCGTCTTGCTAGGCTCTTTCGACGCTGCAGCTTTTCCGCTCGGGGCTCTACTCTTTTGCGTTATCGCTGCGCGAGTGGCGTCAGACTTGTTTGTCAGACTCGCGTGCGCGTGCACCTGCGGCGCCGGCAATGGCGGGCGCTCTTCTTTTGGTCCTCCGGAGGTGACGTCAACCCACGTCCCGTCTTCCGGTTTGGCTCTGCTCTTATCCCGGCTGTTCTGACGTGTGCCGCTGGCTCCCGATTCTGGGAAGTCGGATCTTCTAGAAAGCGTGACCTTCTCCGCGGCTTTCGCGGGCGCGGGCGCCAGCTTGGTGGGCGCCATCTTGGTTAAAGTTTCGGTGCGTTGTTTCTCCCGCTGTCGCTGTTTGGTTTGAAGCGGTGTTTTGAATTTATTCTTGCAGCTGCCCGCACCCGTGACGTGAGAGCCGCCGCAGAATTTGCACCTCGGTTTGCAGTATTCGTCGTGGTCTTCCCCGGGGTTATTTCTCCCGCAAGCAAAGCACACCCTAGCATTTGGTGTCGGGCACACATCTCTTCTGTGCCCTATCCGGCCACATGTGATGCAGACCTCACGGTGCTGCCTATACAGCGTGCATTTCGTAACAAAGCCGCCGTACTTCATGTAGCGCGGGACTTTGTTTCCTTCAAACAATATTACTACCGACTCGGAGTTTCCGAGCCGGTGAGCGGCCATGATTGTGGGGTTATGCTTGTTCACTAGGAACCGAGTGATCTGTTCCTCCGGTTCCTCTCTGCCGACGCCGCTTATTACACCTCTTGAGGTGTTGTCTGGGGTGCTCTTATACGCAAACGTTTCGTACGTGCGTTCCTCGACAGTGATGTTGCGGATCGAGCCGTAGCGGAACGATCTCGCTTCGTTAGGGGTGCTCAGCACAATAATGTTCTGGGCGACGTTCGGTGCAAACGTATCGTCCCCGCGTCCTCGATCTTAATGTTAGCTGCCGAAGTTATAGCTGCCCGCAACGCAGACATCTTGGTGGCACTCACTACGAGACCCCCGCGAGGTCTAACGACCACGCGGTGTTCGTCTTTCTTGGCGAGAGTGGGCATTCTAGCTGATTTTGCCATGTTGGCGTTGACTTTGGCGACGTACTGCGCTTTCTGCTCGCGCCTTCGCTCCTCCTTTAGCTTAGCGTTCGAGGCCGAGATAGATTTACTCGTCTTACCTGCGGTTTGGGTGTCCCGCTGCGGTGGGCTTCCCGCTTCCTGCCGTTTCTTGTCGCGTCGAGGGACCACTACGGTCCAACCACAGTCACTGTTCACCGTAGTAACACACTGTCCGATGCCGGCGGCGGTCGATAAACCGTCGCCGATCGTCGTCGAGCAGTCCCCGTTGGCGTCGAGTCGCGATCCGGTCGGTTGTTCGGCGGCCTTCTTCTTCGCGGCGGTTAGGTCTAACTGACCATGCCGTCTCTTGCGAGCAGAATCCGAGCTTATATCCGCAGCCGAGGTATCCATGGCTTAGGATTCTTCGTAGTGTTGGTCGTTCTCGTCGTTCCGAAGCCCAGCGAGCTCTGGGGAGGCCTCCAAGGCCGCCCCGGATGCCGCGCCGACCAAGCACATGGTCGGAGCGACGGTAGCCGTCCTTATGCTTAGCGGGGCCGCGCCCGCACCGCGTATGAAATCGCTCTAAAACTTTTCAAAATTGGGTGAAATGGCCCAAATTTCCTATCGACGTGGTCCACTCACCGAGCTGATCACTCACGTACCAAAATTAGTCCAGTAGGGGTCGATAGTCCGCCGAAAATTAGCATTTCCTACGGAGCCGATGTGCAGCGTGACTGCTCGCTCCGCGCGCTCGCAGCGCCCCCCGGTGGGTCTGGACGTCGATGCGCCGACGTGGGCTCAGTGAAAAACTTCTTCGGCGATACTTCGGGCCATACAAGGTGCTTCGACGTCACGGCGCTATTGACTACGAGGTCGTCCCGGACGGCATTACGAACTCCCAGCGACGCCGCGCACGACCTGAAGTCGTCCATGCCGTGCTCCTTAAGCCGTTTTTTGCGCGTTAGCGAACCTGGGGACCCTATTTTCTCCTTTGTTAATGTAATTTATTTGTGTATGCATTGTTCTTTTTTTCTTCATCTATGTTCTTTCACAAGCATCGGGACGATGCTTTTTCAGAGGGGGGCAATGCCACGCCACTTCTTGTCTTGTTTTGATGTATTCGGGTTTGACAGGCAGGAACGGTTATCAACGCTCGACGCTGTCCGCGACGAAGTGTTCGAGAAGCTTCGCGATTGTAGTAGATCGTTTTGTTAAGATTGCGTCCCGCACGCGAATGTTCCAGCTTTGTCTAGAGATAACGCCGCCCCCAGCGATATTGCTGGAAAGTTCGATAGCGCCTGTATAAAAGCCGACGCGCTTGACCGCTTGTCAGTTGATCGATGGTCGACGCTCTGTTCGCCGCTATCAGTGTATTGCTGTAATTTGACTTTCGTTTTCCCGGCCACAAGATCGTCGACGTCACGACCACGTGACAATATCTGTTCATATTAGGAACAGAAGTATACTCTATCGTTAAAACTTTTGCTATTCTGGCGCACATTTTATCACCGTGTCTAATCTGAATAAAAAAAAGGAAAGCTAAAATTAGTGTGATTTACCTCAGGTATATAACGCAAGGACTTAGCGCACGTCCGTTATTCTCTAAATATCTCATATTACAAGCAAACCAAATATATTATTATAAGTTATTATTGTATATCCAAAATAATAAACTATACCCCATGTGCGATTCTTCTCGATGTGCTGAGTACTGTCTCCGTACACATAGTATAAGAACTCCGCAAATTAGAACAACCTATGGTCAACAACATATTGATTATCAAATACCGAGTGTCCTCAACAAACTTAATGACGTAGTTGACCTAAATAAGAAAACTTCCAAAAATAAGTTTAAGGAAATTCTCCTTTATAATGGCATTGTATACGCATAATACAGACATTTGG
Organism: Rhipicephalus sanguineus; assembly: GCF_013339695.2. Lineage (NCBI taxonomy): Eukaryota > Metazoa > Arthropoda > Arachnida > Ixodida > Ixodidae > Rhipicephalus > Rhipicephalus sanguineus. The sequence goes on along the minus strand of NC_051181.1, from coordinate 44,652,247 downwards.
ATTACTCATTACTCTATGTGTCCCAACTGCTTAGAGTACAGTTACACTCTTTGTCTCCTTTTGTTTGTTTTTTTTTGTTTGTTTGTTCAAGCTGCTTAGGAATGTGTATCTGCAGACGCTTTCTTTACGTCACGTATTGCATATATTGCGATAACGATGTGTTTTTAGGTACTTCAGTACTATTTACTGTCCTGTTCCTTTTTATGTTTGTGATGGTTATATGTTTGATCAGAATTTGCAAACTGTATTTGTATAAAATGATGTTCTCTAATTGTGTCTAAGTTGTGTATGACATGTTATAATAGTTTTTATTTTATGTTATTATTATTTCTTTTGCCAGACTGTATTTCGGAGCAAAAGCCTCCGTCAGGCTAGGTAGCCTTTTGCTTTTGCTTCGTTTTTTCTGTTGTACGTATAGAAAATAAAACAAATCTCAAATCTCAAAAAATCAGCAGCGAATGCCGAGTTAGTGTTCACATGCAGTTTAGTTACGGCTATGGATAATTCAGACACGCTGTGTATCTCCATTGTATTGTAAGCACATCAACGGGCATGGCAAAGAACTTGCGCAAAACATTCAGCATAAAATAACTTTTTTGTCCCTAGATCTCTTTGCAAAAATTCATTGTTTGTGTCCAACCATATCTGCTGTGCGCCAAGCTTCTTGGTGTATTGTGATCCCGTACAGATTGAATTTACTACTTTACCAACTGAACCAGCTTTTTTTGAAGTTCTCAGGTGAAAGACTCGTTTGTATGTGCCTGGCGTCAATATATGGCGCACGTTTCGCGTTCAGGCTTATCGTTCTCATCTGCATTCACTATAAGAAATGCCAGGCATTCTATAAAATTACCTTGTGTACATGCACCTCTTATATCTGTTGTATGGTTATAAAAATCCTACCATATATTACCATAAAAAAACACCCTCTAATCGTTGGCTTTATAATTTTTACTGACAGGCTACTTAGTAATAAGAAGTCTGGCAGAGCTATCCCTCTCTCTGTTCTCGCTTAGTTTCCTCACCATAAATGGCTGTGCCTGCTGATCCGGAGATTTCGAATTCATGCGGATATAACTTCTCTTTGCTAGTTATCCATAACAGGCAATATTGCGTTCTACTTGCGACATGTTGAGATAATCAAAGTAATTATCAACACGAAAGTGTTTTAGGCCTGTCCACCACGGCTCCACTGTCGTATTTCCGTCACGGATATAACGTTAAATATAAATACTGACAGATTGTAAAGAAAACACTACAGGAATAAGTTCCGTCACCGGGAGTCGAAATTACGACTCCTCGCTCCGCAGCGCGCGGCGCGAAATGATTCGGCCACAGACGGCACGTTCTTTGCCATGACAACGGCGAGCTATTTGTATACACCATTTGCCGGTGGCGGTACTCAGAGAGCGGTGGTACGTCAGCTTCTTTTCGTTATCACTAGCGAGATGGGGCGAAGGGCTCAAAGAGCGTGCTTTGAAGGTCGTCTCCCCACGCGTCTGAGCGCAAGTTTCTACAGGGTGTGGTCGCTCGTGCGCGCGCTTACGTCGTGATGGCGGTGGTTTGTACGTGTTGTGCTATCACCGCAAGTTTGCGGTGAGAGCACGGTCACTTCACTCACTGCAGCGGCCGCTTTTACGAAAGGAGCGTGCTGCTCACACAGAAATAAGTTACAACTCTGGCAGTTCACGCTCATCCTGTGTATGTTCGTTACGTGCGTCCTTTCTGCTTGGGAAGCGCGTTGCAAGTTTCGAGCTGCTTGCCGTTCTTCGCGTGACATTACAATTTGTTCCTGTAGTATTCACTCCTTCGCGCTTAGGGCGACAGAATGCACAACAAACGCTCAACTACGTCTGTGAAGGCACGTTTCACTTTCGTGTTATACCAATTCCCATGACAGAGGGATCAGCCATGTTTTTTTTGACAATTAATGTCTGCCTGATGGCTAGCAAAATGGTTTCATGCTGTCCGCCTGATGCCATATGACTCGATGATCGCCCGTCTCATAGATCCATGAGGCCTGTTGTTATACTCTATTTAGCAGACTATGGAATGCATACGACAGCCTGATCTTGGTTGAAACTTTTGCTGCGTAATGTGACGCCCCTTCATAAGCTTTGTAGAAAAGGATGTTGACAATATCTTTAGTTTGATATGAGTTCCCTGTACAACGAGTCGGAGCGCCACGCCTGAGTCGTGTATTAGAAAACGAGCCCTGGAACAGAATTGTCAGCGATGAGAAACAAAAAACGACAAATACACAAAAATTGTGCACCACTACGACTGTGGAGACTTTGCGGAGATTACAACGGATGTACCAAAATTACATTGGTTGTTCATTTCTAGTATAAACCCTAAGAGAGGTGCTAAGCGTAACTTAATTTATTGTTCTGCAGGTGTCCTTGAGCTTATTAATTCCTCCCGCCATATCTCTGAGGCGACGCGAATCCCTCGCTGCACAATACGCGCGCAGGCTTCGCACAGCTTCGGAGGGAAGGAGTGATCACGCCGCGCGTCCGTCTAGAGGGCCAGCGGAAGCAGAAACACGAGCCCGATCACCGTCACTGGGCCATAATGACTGTCGCAGATCGCGGCAATGAGGCTAAGTGCAAGCGCATCACCATCATTATCGGAAGGCCAAATTCCCGTCGCAGTTTTGGTTATAATATAGACTAGTGCTTCCCGGGAGCCTCGGAATGTTCGGAATGTTCCCGGGAGCCTAGGAATGTTCCTCGAAAGCCCTATTTGGATTGAGAATGCCGATAAGACTGGAATTAGCAGAAGGTGCAGCAGAAGCGAGCCGGCGGGCCTCAACATATCTCAATTTGGCACAGTTGGGGGAACTCGTCGCCGTCGCTACCGGCGTGGCTGCTTATGTAGTTTCTTCTGCTGTATGTGCTGGAACAGCAGCTCGGAAAGGTGAAAAATATTTCTCTAAAGTGTTTTGTGCTAGTATGGAAACCCGAGCTAGTTGGTACGAATGCACTGTGGAAAAGCGCAAAAGACACACCGGGATATAACCAAGAGAGACGACGGTGTCCCTTTGAATTGAATTCGGTACGAAACTAAAACCTCAGAAAACGAGCAAAGTGAAACGTAGTCTAAAAGTGACGAAGGCGGATTCCAAGGGGGCAGAACAAATCTGAATGGTTTCGACGTGAGCGAACACGGTCTTACGGTCACTCCGGCGTTTTCGCTGCCTCTTCGAATCTCAAGTGTGCATGCGCCACAAAGGCAAATTCACACTTGAGGAGCGAAGTGAAAGCCAAATCGCCCGAGCGGCCGGCTCTGGAGAGGAACTTTCGTATTAGTAGAGAGGTGTGACTCATCTAACACATATACTTGTCTTGTTGCCACAGCTTTATAAAAAAGACAATGTAAATGTAGGCGCTGTATGCTTCATTATGCGCTGTATATTTAGTTTGAAGACACAGAGATGTTGCACTGACCACGATTTGTATGGCGATCCAGACACTTGCTTCTAGAAATTTAAACAAGCTCCTTTGCGGCGCTAAAAATACTTCGTTGCTTCTAATGAAACACTCACCGTGGAAAGAGAGACGAACAAATTCGACAGATACCACTCACTGTGGGAACCGATGTAATGTGAAGCAGTCAGCGCACAGCTGCATGTACCGTAGTGTTTGCCTTTCAAGCTAATCATGGCATTCTGCCATCACATATGCACTTTTACATGTTTGCCATGCACGCATGCATGTATATTCTGGTACACAGCGTGCTAATAAAGCACGGCCGGCACCCTTTCCTTTTACGCGAAGCTCGTGAACGTCTCCAAGAAAGTGCTGCGAAAGAGGTCCCAGGTTAGAAGGCAGGACTCCCGATCCTTGATCTATGTTCTTGCTGGTTCTTTCAGCTAAACGTATATGTGGCGCAGCTGTCTTCGGAGTTCCAGTTGTTAAATGTTGAAACCCTTTAGAACGTCTCAAGATAGGTTTCGGGGTCTTCACATGGCAAATAATGGAAGGTGGGCGGCTCCTGGACGGCTGCATCACGATCGCTGCAGGGGACACTGCGGCCGTCATCGTGCTTGTTGTATTAGCCGCCCTGGGTTTTGACTTGTCCGGTTAGAGCCCGTATTTTGGGGGTAGCCGGCTGACTCGACTGTCGCTGATGGCGTAGTTGTCTTTTTGGCGATTTGGGATAGGTTCACGTCTTGACGGGGGCGTCCGGAAGATGAGCGAACAGCACCTCCACCAATTGTCACGTGGCCGCGACGTTGACGAATGCAGCAGTGGGCGCGGCCAAGACGAAACTCTTTATTTGGCCGAACCTGTGCCCGGGAAACAAAAAGGCAAACTAAAATACACGCTCTACAATGAGAACGGCGAACTGAGCGTCTGCCATCGATATCTTATCTGTGGTAGGGCACCTTGGCATTTATATTTGCGGCATGGAACATTCAATCCTTATCGCTGTTGGCCGCGTTAGTTCAAAAATAAACTCAACTGTTCGCGTTTGCGCGCTCAAGCTGGTCAGAACTGAAATAATCTAGAGGTTACCCAGACATTCGGACGCGGTTTGCGCAAGGCAATGGTTCTGCTTGTCACGGACCAGTTACATAAAAATAGCAAAGGAAGTGCGTGGCAATGCATTCATTTCTTTGAAGCGGACATACGGACGAACGGTCGCACCATTTGCTCGTGGAGCTGGCGCAGAAATGCTCACGCATTTTGAAAGTCATCTGTACGACAGGATGTAAAGCCGAAATGGAGCATAGTAGTACATACAAGGAAAATTTGTTTTGGGCGAAACTTTACTGCCAAACTTGCGTTTCGGTTGTCGCGGGGTGCGGTGACTGTAAGAGCGTTCCAGATGCTGACGAGCGCTAGGAAGGTGAAAGACGCCATGCCCATGCCGCCCCAAAGCGACGTTCTGGGGAAAGCCGTATCCTACAATAAAACGCTGTGCTTGCGCATCACTTACTACCCCCACAGAATATCTGAAGCGGAGTTTCAACGAAAACGCCTCAGATTCCCCATCAAAGGCGAAATTTGACCGTTCGCGTTGGCGTCCCCCGGCGTCGGGGACGAGTGACACAAAGAAATATCTTCACGTGGTGGCGCCAACATATGACGTCAATATGACATCACATATCGCGAGAATTTGCGATTTCGTTATCACGTCGTCATGGCGCCAATGTGACGTAACGTCGCACGATGACGTCATTGCATCACATCGTAGGTGGGTCAAAAGTGGTCCGATTAAGGTGGCAATGAAAACCCAGGTCAGGTACCTCCGAACATGGAGGCAGTGCGAAACCACGTTAGGTGCAGAAAGCTTGGAGAAGGGGGCGGGGCAGTATCAGCATATTGGCTGAGGAGAAAAAGAATATGCCTTTCGTCATCGAGTCGTGACCCTGTGAGTTTTTGTTAGAACACTGCCTGTGGAGTTTTAAAGCAACGACAAATATCTCTCCCCAGCCATCTTGCTCTTACCTCTTTGCCTTTATAAAGGGCGAAATGACATTTAAATGCGTGGTCATTGCATTGCCTACTCACTAGAAAGAAGCCTGTCCGTCCGTTCGTCCCTATGTCACACGCGACAATCATCCCTACAAAAAAAGTCACAGTTTCGCCGCAAGGGCGAAGCAATGAATGCGATAGCAAGGAACTAATGCTATATGAAGTGAGGCTCGCCAATGGATACTCTTAGTTTGAACAGCGCTCCTGTTGCAAAGGTGGCCGAAGCAGCGAAGGAAACTAGCGTGCTTCAAGAGTCGAGCTGTGACACTTGATAGTTCGCGCTCATCTTCTGTTTGTTCGTTTAGCGGCGTCCCTTGAGCTCGAGTGGCTTTCGCACGCTCCGTAACATGAGCGCGGACATCACGGTGAAAGCGTGAAACATCCCTCTTCCCCTCAGCAGAAGAAAACCGCGCGAGCAGACAGCGGAAGGGCAAGGTTTTCCCTGCGCAAGCATAAGAAGAAGCGAGCGAGCTCGCCAACGACTTTTAAATGTGCCTGTCGCGCTCCTAACGCCATCTCGCTGGTAATGAAGAAACGCTTATAAGCGCAGCCGTCTCCGAGTCGTCCAGCAGTAAAGGGTGTGTATATAACGCTCGCCGTTACCTACGTGGAGGATCTGCGTTTCGTGGCGTAGTGGCTAGCACCACTCGCTGCGGAGGCAGAGGTCCCCGGTTCGATTCCGCGCTTCGGAAGCATTTTTCTGAATAATTTTTCTTTGGGGCTTTTATATATATATATATATATATATATATATATATATATATATATATACATACTTATACATATACGGTGCATGACGGCGGCGACGGCGACGGCAAAATCCAGCCGAGACTGTCCATATAATTGCTATCGCAATAAAAGAAATAAATAAATAGAACAAAATTTATTTCCTTGGTGAGGCTCGGTTCCGAAACGAGGGTGCCACGCTACGAAGTCGAGTGCTTAAGCCGCTGGGTTAAAACAGCCTTGTTTATTTATTTTTTTGCCAGTCCTCGACGTGTATATACGCCGAGATGTACGATACGCCAAGAAATACACCCTCTTGGCCATCCGTTACTATGGCTTGGCTTAGACTTCTCTAAATTTCCTGCGCGTTGTCAGGGAGTCGATCTTGGTCAACTACAATAAAGCGCTACGTCTGCGCATTAACTGGACTACACCAATGAAGTTCAGAAGGCCTTCTTGGACAACTCCAGAAGGGGCGATACTGCCTGGACCATTCATTCATTCATTCATTCATTCATTCATTCATTCATTCATTCATTCATTCATTCATTCGTTCGTTTGTTCGTTGGTTCCTTTGTTCGTTCGTTCGTTCATTCATTCATTCATTCCTTCATTCATTCAGTGCTATGACTATCAGTGCTTCTTTTGGTAGATACAGCGCTATGTTTGGGAATGAATTCGTAGCCGACATTTTATCAGCACCATACCAAGCAATCTCTTGCAATCATTTGTTTAAAGGATGAAATTGAAACCTAATTTACATTTTATACTACGTTTCACTGTGCAGACTATAAGTAAAGCTATTTTGCACGATCAGCCAAACTTTGATGTTTAGCTAGACCTTTCACGAAGGCTTTGCAGGATGACTTAAGTTAGCTTTGCATTTTTGTATTTGGCTCCATGGACGGTGCTGACGTGTGCTCTGAACAATTTCCGCCTTTTCAAAGATTGCGCTTGTAGCATCAAGACTTGTACCCAATGAACTTTCGGTCACTTCATTTATCATTCTCTAATACAGAAGTGTGAACCATGTTTCTTTGTACGTTTTCAGATAAAAGAATGGCGCGTTTAAGGCCACCTCTTATATTCAAGGCCATCTCTTATAATAGGGGTTTAACGAATAGCGTACGCGAAACTTTGCGTGAGCGTTTGCTGCCACTGCGCATGCATCATACGCATTCCACTTGAGGGTCCCCGGAAACAGCGGGTGACCGCAAGGACTGATATCTTAGCATACGCTATTATAAAACTGCCTACTCTTGTGCAGAGCTTAGAAGAATACTTATTTGAGGTATTTGGCTAGACACGCAGAGAAAAGTGCCAAAATTAAGCGGGCTAGTCGCCCAGGCTTTTCTTCCCCGCCAATGCTGGTAGGCTACGTCGGTGGACCAAGCGGGAAGCCGTGCAGGGTCTGTGTTTGTATACAGCGAAAAAACTTGCACTGCCTTTATAAATTCACCTTATGCTGGCCTGTACAGGCAGCGCCTCCTCTATTTTTCTGTGCCTGGGCGAAGGAGCGGAGCGCAATGGGAACCGACCGTCGGCGTTAGTGCGGCTTTTAGCCACCGGGCGCCGCCACCGTAGTAGACCGGCCGCCGCGTCGTCGCTCACGGAAACAAATGCCGTGGCTGCATTCGATGCTGCTATATGGTTCAGTTTTCGGCTGTATTCGCGTTGTTTAAAGTATAATGAAAACTTTAAACTGGAATCATGAAGCACTTGTCGTTCTGGGTAACCATCCCATTTCGAAGGCATGTGTCTTTCGCGGCTATTTGATTGAGACGCTCGCGCGTCGTCTGCTAGCCCGATTCCAGAGAGCGCATGCCAGTGATGCGCGGAAAATTGTTTTGTCACCGTTACGTTCGCTTGAATGAGAGTCGGTTATTGACTGTCTGAAAGTTGATTTTCGAAAGCAGCGTTTGCCAAGAGCTAATACTGAAAGCTTGGGCGCTTAAAGTTCCCCGATGCGTGCTACCGTTTACTGGTTTAGCACACTATACGCAAGCCATGAGTTCATGCGCTAAATAGCATGAAATGTCACTAAGCTGCTTCCAGTGACAATGTACATAATGATTGTCGGTTGTTTCGCCGGTAGCGCATGTAGTGTCCATGGGCTCCGATTCTTCAGCTTCGGGACCTAATGTCAGCGCTGCATGCACATGGCGGCGATCGCGAGGCAGCGTTGCTACTGGTACTACATGCATTCGTTGACTATTCGGACGCAACACGGTCACGTTTAGGGATACTTGCCATGCTTGATTCAGTTGTTATCTTGGGCTGCAAACGTGAAGGGTAATCTGCAAAGAGTGACGCTACTGCGTCCTTCGTAAGCCGCCGCTTCTTATATTGTATGAAATTCGCGTCCTAAACGACGGCTGCATATTCTAGTGTAGTTTGAAGGTGTATTATGAGACCAATTATCCCGCCTAGTTACTGGAAGCCACGTCTACCGAACACTAGCGGCAGCTGGATTTTCATGGAACGACAGCCGAACAGTTTATTAAGGCGAACGCCTTAGATGCCTCATGAAACGCGAAAATTGACCGTCGGCGGCGTCAGCACGAGTGAGGCAAAAAATAATTACGTGATGACGTCATCATATGACGTCACAGATAACAAAATTTTGTGCCATCATCGTGGCGTCGTCATATTGCATCTTCGCTTGGCCAAAATGGGCCGATCACGGAGGCAGTGCATGCTTCCGCTGATGTGCAGAAAGCTTGCAGTGCCTCCGATCCTTGAGGCGGTAAGAAAGCCACGTTAGGCGCAGAAATATCTCGGAGGGAGGCAGGTAATGTTGAATACATGACTGGAAGAAAAAGAAGATGGTTTTCGCCTTTCCGTCGTCTTAGATGAATGCATAAGGGACCGTGTGAGATTTTTTTTTCATTGTCAATAAAGGGAAATAAAAAAAAAAGACAATCGTGATTTCTTTCAGTTCCATTTACAGAGTGGAACACAACAGTATGACATACTAAGGTATTGGGGCGGTTGCAATAGACTGAAATAGAAAATAAAACGCGAATACTATCAAACTCGAGTGCAATTATCGAACCGGGAGCACGGCCTGACAGTCTGCCTGCGGAATACTTACAGCGGGGATAGAAAGACACGCGAACATGCGGCATCTGCATTCTTTGCTGTTTCGCATCTATTTTTAAGCGGTTATGGCCTCGATGGTTGATGAGAACACGACGTCATCTATGACACAATAAAAGACCATCTAGCATCTTTTTATTGCCACCACGGTTAGAGCGTGATGAAAACAGCGCGCCTCTATGTTCGCGTTTCTTTCCATCCCCCTGTACCTGTGAAAGCACAAATGCAATTAAACTCGGATTCATACACGAATTCGTGAGTTTAGTGATATGCGCGGCCATTCAGCGCCAGCTTCCCGTAGTCTACTTACACAGCGCCACCACGCGGCAGCGGCGAGCGGACGCGGAGAGCGTGGCCGACGGCCCGAGGAGAGCGTTCGCCCAGGCACTCAAAAATAGAGGAGGCGCTGGCCGCATATGTGCGAATTTGGAGCGGCAGCCCACGTGTTCTTCACGTGCTCGTGTACATAGGTAGTAGCAGCTACGTCCCATGCGCAGTGCGAGTCGTCCACTCGATCCCAATGACGTGTAGGAAGGCTTACGTCGGCGAAACCGGCAGGTGCGCAAACGACCGCCTGCGAGAGCACCGAAATAATGTACAGGGTCGACCACATCTAAGCTGAACACCTCATTAGTATTCAAGACCTCATTGAAGCTGTTGTTTAATACATAATTCGGAAAATCTTTACTGTGTTTGTCGACACCATGATTAGACGTTCTATAACGGGCATTGCACTCGTGAAGTATAAGAGACGTTCTAGTTTTACCGGTTTGAATACTAATGAGGTGTTCAGCTTAGATGTGGCCGACCCTGTACATACTTTGATACAAGGGCAGCTTGGCATCCGTTGCCGGGATTGCGGTTGCAGTCCCCTCTTCGATCGATGCGCGATAAAGGCAAGGCACAGGGATCAGTTAACCCGCGAGATCATCGAAGCAGGAATAATTCACTCGCTAGGTGAAAACTGCGTAAGCTCCCCGTCAGTTTCATTATCACAGTTAGAACGTGAATACTTGGCCGGGCGTTAAGGCAACGGTGGATCCGTTCTACGTGCTTCGATTACAGTGGCTTTGATTTGGCTGTATGTTTGCTTTTTATCTTCCTTTTCCTCGCATATATTTTGCCACATTGCAAAATAAAGTCACTTGGAAGTCGGCGCTCTTTCTGTCTACTCTGTTCTTTTTTCCTATGTTCGCGCGCTGCAAAACCCTGCAAGTATGAGTAGCAGTAGGCAACTGATCTCAGTGTATGTGTGTAATCGCGTTTTACGGAGGAACTGTTATGCCTTGCGTAATGCCGCTACGCCCACGCAAAAACTATCATCATGAATGGCATCTACGTTTCTAACGCCTGCAACTCAGTAACTCGGCCGGCGCGTGCTCTCTTTGTTGTCTCATTTCTCTTCTGCTTTGTCTTCCGAAGATGTGCGCCCGGTGCGTGCTCTTCCGCTGCGCCAATTTGTCCAGCGCGGGATTACTCGGATGTGCGAGAGAAGGAGTACAGAGAGATAGAAACAAAGAGATCGAGACAGAGAGAAATAGAGTGAAAGAAACGGAAGAAAGAAAACATAGAAACACGCAAGAAGAAATGCGCAGAGAGAAGAGATAGGAAGAAATGAAAGGAAGAGATACAAAAAAGAGGTTGAGAAAACAGACGAAGACAGAAAAATAGAAAAGAGAGAGAAACAAGGAAAGAGAAAAAATTAGAGATAGAGAACGAGAAAAAAATATAGAAAGAAAGAGGAAGCGAGAAATAGACTGAGAGAGAAAGAAAGAAATTGTGAGAATCACAGACAATGGAGAGATAGAAAAAACTGAGAGAGACAGAGACGAAGAAATAAAATTGAAAGACTAAAGAGAAAGAGGGAACCCCACCCAGCTCCGTTCTTCCTTCAAGCTTGCCACTACTAGTGTGAAGCTGCATTATTTTGTTAACAGGAAAATCCAGAATGGCCGCCAATAACCTGGTTCTATCACTCGAATTGCACTAAACCAGTAGTACCAAATTAGTATTGCCCGATTTAGGTCAGCCGTAAGCGCCGTACCTCCGTCGGTGATTAGGACCTCTGGGGCGCCATGACGCAGGACGATCGCAGGTTCCGACAAAAGTCGCAGGTGCCGAGCACAGACCAAAGGGCACGACCTTGAACTGGAACAGGCCATCTGGTGTTATAAAGGGCGTATTTTCTCGGTCTCTCTCGTCGACTTCTATTTGCCAGTAACCGGTCTTGAGGTCCATCGACGAAAAGTACTTTGCGTTGTGTAATCGATCCAGGGTGTCGTCTATCCGGGGAAGGTGATACACGTCCTTCGTGACTTTATTCAGGCGACGATAATCGACGCAAAATCGTAGTGTCCCATCAGTCTTCTTCACTAGCACCACGGGGGATGTCCACGGGCTCTTCGACGGCTGGATGATGTCGTCGCGTAGCATTTCGTCGACCTGTTTCTTCACGGCCTCGCATTCTCTCGTTGAAACTCTGCACGGGCTCTGACGGAGTGATCTGGCACTCTCCTTGTTATGATGCGATGTTTTGCCACGGGGGTCTGCCGAATTCTTGATGACGACGAAAAGCAGTCCTTGTATTGCACGAGCAGGGATTTGAGCTGTTCTTGTTCGTGGTTCGGAAGGCTGGGATTGACGTCGAAAGCTGGTTGCGGAGCTTTATTCGTGTGAGTAGGCTCCGGAGAATCGGTGAGGCCGAAAGCATTGCTGGCTTCCACGATTTCTTCGATGTAGGCGACCGTCATGCCTTTGCTCACGTTCTTGCATTCGTTGCTGAAATTCTTCAGCATAACTGTTGCTTTCCCTGCCCGCAGCTCGGCTACTCCTCTTGCGACGCAAAGTTTGCGGTTAATCAAGAAGTGCTGGTCTCCTTAAACGATGCCTTCCAGTTCTGCTGATTTCTGAGTGCACACGGAAATGGTGACGCTGCAGTGAGGCGAAATGGTGACCTGGTCTTCCAGCACATTCAAGGCGTGGTTTCTTGGCGGAGTTTGCGGCAGTAGTGCCTTTTACGTGGACAGTGTTATCGACTTGGACATTAGGTCGATGACTGCACCTTGAAGGCCTAAGAAGTCCATACCAAAGATGACACCTCTCGAGCAACGCTGCAGCACCATGAAGCTCGCGGGATAAATCTGGTTGTTAATGGTGAGTCTTGCTGTGCAGATTCCCACGGGCGTTACAAGGTGACCTCCAGCTGGCCGGACTTCGGGGCATTCCCAGGCTGTCCTAACTTTCTTCTGCCTCGTGGCGAACGGTCCTTTGAGGACACAATAGTCGGCTCCGTTGCCGACGAGGGCTGTGACGCTGTGGCCGTCGATAAGAACGTCGAGGTCGCTAGTTCCTCGTCTTGCGTTGCAGTTAGGTCGTGGCGTCGGGTCATGGCTTCTTCCGCTTTGCGTCGTCAGGTCTACTTCGGTCCGCGATGTTTCGTCGTCAGGGCTCTGTCTGGTTCTCGTCGTGTCCTGAAGGTTTTGTCGTGGCGTCGTCGTCTGCGGCGGAGGATCTTCGGTATTTCGTCGTACAGCAACCGCACCTCCATCGGTTGCTGCCCTTAGTTTTCCGGATGCGGCCTGGGTGACCGGCCTCGGGTTGGGCCAGTGTATCGACGGCGTTGGGGAGAGGCGTAGCGGCCTGGCGATGGCAATCGGGAAGGTCCTCGGGGGGCCCACTGCGCTCCTGCCAGATAGTCGGCGATGTCACGTGGTCGTCCACCCTGCTGTGGACGCGCGCAGTCCCATCTGTCGATACTGGCAGCGGCGGTAGGTGTGGCCGGCTTCTCCGCAGTGATAGCAGAGTGGACGACGGTAGTCGGGGGAGCGCCAAAGGTCGGTCTTCCTCGGCGTGTATCTCTGGCCGTTTGGCGGGCGGTATGGCGTCGGTGGTGGCGGCGGTGGTGCCTGGCGGCGGAACTGGTGGGGTGGCGCGGCGTCTTTACGCGGGCGAGGAGGAGGGCGTTACGTCGGGCTACAGCAGCATAACTCATTACTTGAAGCTGCGGCGGTGCCGGCTGAGGAAGACCCAGTGACTGTTGGATTACCTCACGAACAATGTCTGCGATCGAATCCACTTCAGGCTGCGGCGAAGGTAACAGCTCGCGCAGCTCCTCCCGCACGATCGCTCGTATGGTTTCGTGCAAGTCGTCGGTGGCTAGTGAGTGCACATCGAAATAGGTTGCAGACAGCGGCGAGCGGTTGTACTGTTTCGTCCGCATGTCCAGTGTCTTTTCAATAGTCGTAGCCTCGGTGAGGAATTCGGCGACCGTCGTGGGCGGGTTGCGGACAAGTCCCGCGAAACGTTCTTGTTTTACACCAAGCATGAGCATGCGAACTTTTTTGTCTTCAGCCATCGCAGCGTCGGCCTGACAGAAAAGTCGAGTCATCTCTTCCGTGAAGATGGTGACGTTTTCGTTTGGCAGCTGCACCCGGGTCTCCAACAAAGAAGCGGCCCTTTCCCTGCGGACGACGCTTGTGGACGTGTGCACGAATGCGCTGCGGAAAATATCCCAGGTCTGCAGTGAGGACTCCCAATTCTCAAACCAGGTTCTTGCCGCGTCTTCGAGGTAGAAGTAGACGTGACGCAGCATGTCTTCATTGCTCCAGTTGTTAAAGGCGGCGACACGGTCGCATGTTTCAAGCCAGGTTTCCGGGTCTTCGAACGACGATCCGCGGAAGGTTGGCGGCTCCTTGGGCTGCCGAAGAAGGATCGGCGCAGGCTGCACGGAGTCGGTCATCGTCGCTGCCGTTGATGCTGGGATCTGCGGCTGTCTGGCTTTTTCGTGAAGGAGCCCGTGCTCTGGGTGCAGTCCCTTCTGCCTGCGGCTTGTTCGACGGTCCGGGTTTTCCTTGCCGTCGTCCTCGTCGTGGCTTGGGCTTGGGTCAGCACCCCGCGGTGGTGTCCGGATCATGAAGCAGCGCCTCCACCAGATGTCACGTGGTCGTGACGTCGACGAATGCAGCAGTTAGCACGTCCGAGATGAAACTGTTTATTCGGCCGAACTTGTGGCCGGGAAACTGAAAGTCAAACTACAGCAATACACTGATAGCGGCAAACAGAGCATCGACCGTCGATCAACTGCTCATGGCTGGGATGCGCCGTCTTTTATAAATCACGCATCGAACTTTCCAGTGTCATCACTGGTTGTCGTGCAAGCACTGGAATAATCTAGACTATTTGCATCCTGCGTGCATTCTTAACAGAACGACCTACTACACTCGCGAAGCTACTCGAACACTGCGGCGCGGTCAGCGTCGAGCCTTGATACCCGCCCTCGCAGGTCAAACCCGAATACATCAAAATAAAAGAAGAAGCGGACGTGGCATTATATATATATATATATATATATATATATATATATATATATATATATATATATATATATATATATATATATATATATATATATATATATATATATATATATATATATATATATTGTCATGACGATGAGCGGCAGCCTAGCTTGGGCCCTCGTGCTTGACCAGCACGAGGAAGAGAAGAACGAGGTTCAGAATAGAACAGCCGGCCTAGTGAACAGGCGTTGTCTCTGTTTCTCTCGTTACAATGGCGCAGTCGTCAAACACGGAGCCTTAAGGCAGAAACCGCCTGTGCTCGTCTGTCTTCGGCTTTGCGGAGCCGCCAGTCAAGGAACGCCGTCCACCCTTCCTAGGGCATGGAAACCGCAAGCCCGCCGCCGCAGGAAGCACAGTTCGGTGGGGACGGCGTCCAAGCCTCCTCGACACCCGCTTACCTGCCGGCGCTACAAGCACCGTCCGGGGAAGACGTCCAGGCCTCCTCGGCGACTCGATGGTATTCTACCGGTGATGCCATTCATCGTGTCGACTACGCTTCCCTGATTGAGGACATCGCCATGCTGATTGCTGCGACGAAAACATATTCCGCGGCCGAAGCCAATGGTTCTCCAGGCGGCTCACCCGACGATGCTGCCAGGATCATCTGCGCAGCCACACGCTTGTCCGAACAGCTTCACAGCTTGGCACCTTCAAACTGTGGGTTCTCAACCGCCGCCGTTAGTACCGGGGGCCCCGTATTCTCCACGGCCATCGCCCCTGGCTCCTCGGGCTCCTCGCTCAACCTTCCCACGAACGTCATGCAGGCGACATCCTTGCTTGCCCAGGAACTAGACCGTTTCGCCGCCAGAGCCTCCAGATCCTTGCAGTCCACATTACCATCAGCGGTTGCATCGGAACTACCGGAGTTCCGAGGATTCCAGGATAATGCCGTTCTGTGGATCAAAGCAGTAAACGACCTCGCCGCCCGCCATGCCTGGCCGGATCATCGGAAATGGCTGGTGGCCATCGACCGCCTTCGCGATGCTGCCAAGGCATGGCACAACTACGAAGGCGTCAAACAACAATCCTGGACTGAATGGTGCGCCAGGTTTACTTATGTATTTCGCCCGCTTTTCGATTCATCCGACCCTATCTCTGCAGACCCAGACTCTACCGCGGATGGGAACGCTGCGACACACCACCACGACGGTGCCGATCGGGCGTCCACCAACCTGCCCTCCTTCAGAGATAAAGCTCACCACCACCGTAGAGCGGCCTGCGTTGGCACTCCTCATTCGACTCAGTTAGATAATGGGCCCCCAGTTGCGCCTTTGCTGCTGGAGCACATACAGACACCAGCTCCTTTCGTGCTTTGCACGCCTACAGTGCAGGCACCGGAAGAGGCGAAGGTATTCATCCCTGTGCTAGACGACGAATTTCATGATGGACGCAACCTCGGCGTGGAAGGCACCCGCAGCAGCCTCTCTAGCGAGGGCAACGCAGAAGGCGGCGGGGCAGACATCGACACCGGCCGCGATCAGAGTTTTCCGCCGAGTATCTCGAGTTCCGCGACGTTGCCAGAGACCACGACTACCTTCGCTCAGGTTCCAGCACCTCTCGTGCCTGGCCTGCCTTTCGCGAAGGTACCGGAAGAGCCGATGACACACACCAGTGACACCACTGTGCTCGCAGACCCACCGGAGCCGCTTCTGCTGCTTCGAGAGCATTCCTTAGCCGAATGCGCACCCGGTCACCTCATGTTGAGTGACAAGCATCTCCGGGACAAGCGCAAGAATGTTGCCCTGTCGATAATCCGAGAGCCCATTGACATACTATCTTCTATCCCGAAGAAGCCTGCTGTACAACCCCCAGCCAAGACTCCCGGTGTGCCGTCTCGGATGCTGGTCCGGCAAGCCTCTTTGGCCGTGCCGCGTCTGCCGCTTTCTCCACGACATAGTCGAAGCCCGCCGCGAAAGGTGTCGATGGCAGCTGTCCACGAAAAATCCCTGCGTGGCCGAGACCGACCACAACGATGTAGCCAGTCTCGTCCTCAAGATACACTTCTGCCAGATCCCCGAACGAAATCGCAGCCTGGCTGGGCCAGACCACCGAGATGCAGCCAATGCCGCCCACCAGAAGCGTCATCGGCAAAGCTCCAAGCCAAGCGCCAGAACTGTAGCGAACGACCACAGCGACACAGCCAGCATCGGCCACCAGAGACATTGTCTGTGGCTTCGCCCTTTCGCAGTCATGGCCGAGTGTCATGACGATGAGCGGCAGCCTAGCTTGGGCCCTCGTGCTTGACCAGCACGAGGAAGAGAAGAACGAGGTTCAGAATAGAACAGCCGGCCTAGTGAACAGGCGTTGTCTCTGTTTCTCTCGTTACAATATATATATATATATATATATATATTCAATATTCGGACCCCCTAGCAACACATCAGTTCAGTTGGCTCCGTGATGTTTCGTACTAGGCTAAAGAATACCCATTCCGAGTCATGAAAATGCCCTAATTCGCGCAATTTGCCTGCATGTTTAGGGAAAAATCCCGCCATATTTCCGTCCACAAAGGCAGCAAGAAACACGCACACACGTATATAAATACATATTCTTTATTTGTCAGATACTGCTGGCTGCCTTTTGGTAGCCATGGTAGGAGTGGGTACATCACATTACAATATTACAAATGGCATCATTTCAGTCGACAAACGAAAAAAAACCCACATCAAAACAAAATCACATATGACCAACGATAACAACACATGCGGTCAGGCGAAAATGTCTGAGGCCCGTGTACTTAGATTTAGGTGCACGTTAAAGAACCCCAGGTGGTCAAAATTTCCGGAGCCCTCCACTACGGCGTCTCTCATAATCATATCGTGGTTTTGGGACGTTAAACCCCAGATATTATTATTAACAACACATGCGGTCGAATGTGAACTCAAGACGCGAACATGAAAAACAAGTCCAACACCATTTGCACTAATACACTGAGGTAGGACACCTGAGCACTACACGTACAGGATCGTGATTGAACACCCGAAAGACGTATACGAAATATTGAACAAGAGTTCAGAACATGAGTGAAATGGTCAAAGGAACAAAATCAAACAATAGGAACCGAAGGATGGCCTCCGCCCACAGAAGCATACCGCGGAAGAAATGGTTACCCGCATGCAACTCTAGCTGTAAAAAGAGGAAGAACAAGAGCTGCATGAAACATCACAGATAATCTTGCACGGCATTTGTGAACGCATGAACTGATGATAGGCCGACTATGTCACATGGAAGCTGGTTCCATTCTGCTATCGTTCGAGGAAAGAACGAAAATTGGTATGCATTCGTTCTAGAGTTGGAAGTTCGCTTAAATGTCTAAGGTTAATAATGGACACGTGTCTGCCGTAAGCGTTGAATATGAATCTTAGCGCTTTTTTTGAACGCGTTCAATGCAATCGATATCACATTTGGCGTACGGGTCCCAAACTACGTCCGCATATTCTAATAACGGTCGAACTAATGTGGTGTAGGCCACAAGCGTTGTATTAGGAGTGCAATGCATCATACGATATTGTCACGTGGTCGTGACGTCGACGAAGACAGCAGTCGGCGTTGTCAAGATGAAACTGTTTATTTGGCCGAACTTGTGGCCGGGAAACGGAAAGTTAATTTACAGCAACACATACGGTATGCCAGCTATATTTTTATGAATAAGGAACCCCACTCCTAGTTCTCTTCTGTCAGCTAAGCCACGATAGCATAGGACGTGTCCGTTCTTCAGCACTGTATAAGCCTCCTGTGGCCTCCTAACCTCACTGAGCCCTATTACATCCCATTTAACACCCTCTAATTCCTCGAATAGTACAGCTAGACTCGCCTCACTAGATAAAGTTCTAGCGTTATATGTAGCCAAGTTCAGATTCCAATGGCGGCCTGTCCGGACCCAGAGATTCTTAGCACCCTCTGCTGCGTCGCAGGTCTGACCGCCACCTTGGTCAGTTGCTTCGCAGCCGCTGGGGACTGAGGGCCGAGGGTTAATTGGTGTATTCATGTGGGAGGTAGTGGCCAAGTACTACACCAGGGTGGCCAATCCTGCTCTGGTGAGGGAGTGCATTGCTGGCTGTGGTCGCCAGTGAGGCTGCACACCAGGCCTTTTTACACAATTCCATCATCACGCGGATTTTTTTTTTAATCCGGTTGGGAATTGTCCGGCACCGGGATTCGAACCACGGACCTCTTGCATGCGAAGCTGATGTTCTACCCACTACGCCATCGCTGCATATAGCTGGCAATATAGAGGAATACTATAGCATTAATGAGAGGGTGTTATGCATCGTGATTAAGTTTAATAAGAGGTACAGGATGAAGGTGATACAGGCCTACGCGCCTACATCCAGCCATGATGATCAACTGGTTGAACGCTTCTACGAAGACGTAGAATCAGCAATGAGTAAGGTAAAGACACAGTATACTGTACTGATGGGCGACTTTAATGCAAAAGTAGGCAAGAAGCAGGCTGGAGATCATGCAGTTGGGGAATATGGCATCGGCTCTAGAAATGCCAGAGGGGAGTTACTAGTAGAGTTCGCAGAACGCAATAATTTACGGATCTTGAATACCTTCTACAGAAAACGGACTACTCGTAAGTGGACGTGGAGGAGTCCTAATGGCGAAACTAAAAATGAAATAGACTTCATAATGTGCGACCACCCGGGCATTATACAGGATGTGGAAGTAGTTAACAAGATCCGATGCAGTGACCATAGAATGGTAAGATCTAGAATTCAACTAGACGTGAGGAAGGAACGGCAGAAACTGATACGCAAGAAGCCGATTAATGAACGAGCACTGCGAGGGAAAGTACAGGAATTCAGAGTTTCACTTCAGAATAGGTACGCGGCTTTAACCGAGGAAACCGACCTTAGCGTTGACGCAATGAATGATAATCTGACTAGTATCATTAAGGAGTGTGCAGTCGAAGTCGGGGGTACAGTCGTTAGACAGGACACTGGTAAGCTATCCCAAGAGACGAAAAACCTCATTAAGAAACGTCAAGCTATGAAAGCCTCAAATGCAACAGACAAAATAGAGCTGGCGGAGCTTTCGAAGTTGATCAATAGGCGTAAAGTAGTCGACATAAGAAAGTATAATATGGAGAGAATTGAGCATGCTCTAAAGAACGGAAGAAGCCTCAAAGCTACGAAGACAAAACTGTGCATAGGCAAAAATCAGATGTATGCGTTAAGGGACAAGGATGGCAAGGTCACAACCAATATGGATAGAATAGTTGAGATAGCGGAAGAGTTCTTCAGAGATCTGTACAGCAGCCGAGACAGTCAGGATGATAACGTAAGAAGCAGTAATATCCCAGAGGAATCTGACATCCCACCAGTATTAACAGGAGAAGTAAAGAAAGCCCTAAAGGGAATGCAAAGAGGCAAAGGCGCTGGTGAGGATCAGGTAACATCAGACCTGTTGAAAGACGGTGGAGAGATTATGGTAGAGAAACTGGCCACCCTGTATACGAAGTGACTCTCGACAGGGAGGATACCAGAATCTTGGAAGAATGCCAACATCATCTTGATCCATAAGAAAGGGGACGTCAAGGACCTGAAAAATTACAGGCCCATCAGCCTTCTGTCCGTTGTCTACAAGCTATTCACAAAAGTAATTGCTAACAGAATTAATACGACATTAGAGTTTAATCAACCAAGGGACCAGGCAGGATTTCGTACAGGCTTCTCAACAATAGACCATATTCATACTATCAATCAGGTGATAGAGAAATGCGCGGAATACAACCAACCCCTATACATAGCCTTCATAGATTACGAGAAGGCATTTGATTCGGTGAAGACATCAGCAGTCATGCAAGCACTACGGAATCAGGGCATCGACGAAGCCTATATAAACATAATGGAAGAAATCTACAGCGCATCCACAGCCACTATAGTCCTTCATAAAGAAAGCGACAGAATCCCAATAAAGAAGGGCGTACGACAGGGAGACACGATCTCTCCAATGCTATTCACCGCGTGTTTACAGGAGGTTTTCAGGGCCCTAGATTGGGAAGAATTAGGGATAAGAGTTAATGGAGAGTATCTCAGTAACCTGCGCTTCGCTGATGACATTGCATTGATGAGTAACGCGGGAGACGAATTACAGCTCATGATTACTGAACTGGATACGGAAAGTAGAAGAGTAGGTCTGAAAATTAATATGCATAAAGCTAAAGTAATGTGGAACAATCTTGGCAGAGAACAGCGCTTCGCGATAGGTGGCGAGACGCTGGAAGTTGTAAAGGAGTACGTCTACTTAGGACAGGTAGTAACCGCGGAGCCGAACCATGAGAGTGAAATAACTAGAAGAATAAGGATGGGATGGGGCTCATTCGGCAAGCATTATCAAATCATGAATGGTAGTCTACCACTATCTCTCAAGAGGAAGGTATATAACAGCTGCATCTTACCGGTACTTACGTACGGAGCAGAAACCTGGAGACTTACAAGAGGGTTCAACTTAAATTGAGGACGACGCAGCGAGCGATGGAAAGGAAAATGATAGGTGTAACCTTAAGAGACAGGAAGAGAGCAGAGTGGGTCAGGGAACAAACGGGGGTTAAGGATATCATAGTTGAAATCAAGAAGAAGAAATGGATATGGGCCGGGCACGTAGCACGTCGGCAGGATAACCGGTGGTCATTAAGGGTAACTGACTGGATTCCAAGAGAGGGCAAACGCGTAAGGGGAAGACAGAAAATTAGGTGGGTAGATGAGATTAAGAAGTTTGTAGGTATAACGTGGCAACAGAAAGCACAGGACCGGGTTGATTGGCGGAACATGGGAGAGGCCTTTGCCCTGCAGTGGGCGTAGACAGGCTGATGATGATGATGATACGGTATGCACTGATAGCAGCGTACAGATCGTCGACCGTCGATCAACTGACCAGCGCTGAAGCGCGTCGGCATTTAAACGTGTGCCGTCGAATATTCCAGCGTTATCGCTGGCTGTCGTGCAAATTCTAGAATAAGCTCGAGTGTGCGCGTCTTGCGCGCAATCTTAACAAAACGATCTGCAATGATCGCGAAGGTTCTCGAACAACGAGGCGCGGTTCGCGCTGAGCGTTGCTGACAGTCTTTGTGCCCGAAAACCAAATACAGCAAAGGTAATAAAGAAACGCAAGTGGCAATATCTTATGTTAAGTTTTCTCAAAGCCTTGGAAACTTTGTATTGCACATGACTACTCTAGCTTAGCGTAGAAGTGATATGCAATCCCAAGTATTTAAATTTGTCTACCGAAGCTGGTGGAAAATTATTGATGCTATAGGTATGGACTAGCGGCTCCTCCTTGCGCGTAACTCTCATCTGAACACACTTGGAAGCGTTTAGGCGCATCTGCCATGTTGAGTACCATTTGCTAACGGCTGCTAAGAAGTTCTTTAGAATGTGTTGATCTTTCTCTGACTGAACGTACAGACGCCCATTTTTTTAACCTGAACGCGCGAGCGTCGACCGGCGAGTTGATAAGCGCCGCACAACCAGGGGCGTAGCCAGAAATTTTTTTGGGGGGGGTTCAACCATACTTCATGTATGTTCGTGCGAGCGTTTGTATGAGTGCGTCCCTATATACCCAAGCAAAACTGAAAAAATTTTGCACAACGGAGCGCAGCTACGAAATGAACGAGAATACTCGCATGCGCGCCATGAGCAATCCTGGGCATCTGTCGCCTGCTAGGCTTTTACGATAACCGGACACCACGCCCGCTTTACTCTATTTTCCTCTGGCAGCCGAGGCGGCATCCTTGATTCTACGCGAAGCGCATTCCCGAGAAGGCGGATGAAAGGCGTTATAACAGCGAAGAGCAATAGCAACGACATCTGATCGAAATATTTCGCTTAGCGATTCACATCTTTCTGCAAATACAGAAACAAGGGGGTACCACGTGCCACTTCATAATCTTTGCTCAGCGGCGTTTACAAAAGAGAACAAAAGGCGATAACGGACAAAAAATTGTCGGCAGCTTGCGCTAGTGATGCGCAGCTGCAATGACAGCGGAGCTTGCGGCCGACCTAGCTTATTAGAAAGAGCCTAATTAACTTGGGGATAATTAGCAATGCATAAATTACCATGATCTTAATTAAGAGGTTCTCAAATAACGTGGTTCTCTTTAGAAAGGTCTTAATTAGCGTGGTTCTAATTTAATTAACCAGGCTTTGATCAACAAGGTCGTAATTAACACGGTACCAATTAACAAGATCTTAATTAGCCTGACTAATTAGTATGATTATACATGACATGGTTTAATTAGTTTGATCTTAACCCAGCTTGGCTTAATTGGCTTGACTAAGCACGAAGATTACGACCACAAAGAAGAGGCGCAAAAGAGCCAGAGCGCACGCTCGCCGCCGGTGAGTTTCTTGTCGACTCGGCACGGCATAACGAAAAGCTTAACGGCTGCGCTGTAAAAATGCTGACACGCACGTAGTATAGTTAGCTGGTGTAATCATATCCCATCCACCTGAAGCACGACCACTTGACCTTTTCTTTATAACTTGATGGCATCGTTCCTAAAAGCAAAAAAGAATTACGGTAGCGGTGCTCAAAAGGAGCGGGCGTGGGGTCCGGTTCCCGTAAAAGCCTAGCGGCCGACAGCTGCACAGGACTGCTCTTAGCGCGCATGCGCGTATTCTCGTTCATTTCGTCGCTGCGCTCCGTTCAGGTTAAAAAAGTGGGCGTCTGTACATGTATGCAACGCAGTCGTCTGCATATAAGCGGCAACACACTGGAGAGTAAATCTTTAAATCATTAATATAAATTAAGAAGAGTAACGTACCGAGCACCGAACCCTGGGGAACGCCTGAAAGAACAGATGGAAATTCCGAGTCCGAGTTGCCTATGTGAACAAACTGCCTACGCCGCGTAAGATACGAGTCGAGCCACTGTACTATCTGAGGGTTGTCAAAAAGGCATCGCATCTTTAACTTTAAATGTCGGTGTGACACACGGTCGAAGGATTTTTTAAAATCAAGAAAAATCATGTCAATTTGTACGCGCTTGTCAAGCATTACCATTTGATCATTTACGTTGTGAATAAGTTGCGTCGTGGTGGACAGACCACGCCAAAAACCATGCTGATTACTTGAAAAATAATTGTAGTCCTCTAAGAAAGAACAGAGATGCTTAAATATGAAATGTTCCAAAACCTTGCTACAAGTGCCCAGTAGCGAAACAGGTGTGTAGTTGATTACTTTAGGTTTGTCACCAGTCTTATAAATAGGCACCAGCTTTCCTGTTTTCCATTCTAAAGGTATTTCCGCATGTCCGTATACTTTCTTTAGAGATTATGTTCAGATACTTTGCGCACCATTCAGCGTATCTGCGCAAGAACATGTTTTGTATGCTATCTGGGCCGATAGATTTTTTTGTGTCTAACCCCCGTATTCTATAACTTCCCTTCAATCAACGCGCCACATTGACTTGAGAAAATTGATGGGAGCGCCGTCTCTGGGCAGAAGAAGTCACTGCATATCAGTGATAATCTACAGCGATCCTCGAGAAGGGCGGCCTCATTTTCAGTCGAGCAGCGGCATAAGCGCAACTCGGTCAAGTGAAGGACGAAATTCGAGTCGAGGCTTCTTTGAGAATACGGGGGTAATTCAAGTAGCGCCGGAAAACTGCGCTTTCGTTTATTTCTATATCCGGGATAGCATAACTAGTGTTCGGATATGACGAGGGCTGAACGGTGGCGCGAGAAAACACAGACCAAAAGTAGTCATTAAAAGCGTTGGCTATACAGTTACTGTCATCGGCGATAGGGTCATCAGGTTTCATTTTGCCGATAGCCTCATTCTTTTTCGTTAGGTGCAAGCAGAACTTTGCTGGGTCACTTGCAAAACAGTGATCCATTTTGACGTTAAAGAAATGGAACTTGGATAGCTTTATATTTGTGCGCAATTCATCTCGCAGTAACTGCAGGGACACCGCCCCCCTGTTCACAGCCGAGCGATGTAATCGCTTGACACGGCGTATCAACTGTAATATTTCGCGAGTGACCCAGGGATTCCGCTGACCATGCTTTTCTTGTCTAGTAGGGACATAATTGCTGATGCATTTATTCACAACAGCCTTGAAATGAATCCACAAGTCTTCGACAGTAGAATTACCAGTATCATAGATATGCTGAAAAATATCAAAATCTTCTTCCAGAAGGTCTAATATACTTTCATCTTGAGCACAGTTAAAATCAGCGAACTTTTTAGTGACGTTTTCGCCCTTTGTCCTTGAAACTCGCATACGACCAGTAAAAAGGACGATGTCGTGATCTGATATCCCAGGCAAATACGACATGTCATAGCCTACAGCACTAATATTTTCCGAAACCAAAAAAGATCAAGAACTGGGCTAGAAGTAGCTGCTACACGCGTAGGCTGATCCACAAGCTGCTTCAGACGAAGCGAGAAAGCAATATCAAGCATCAACTCAGAATGCTGACATGATGACGAAACACACAGTAGGTCCCAGTTAATTTTGGGAAGGTTGAGATCACCGCACAAGATGACATAAGCATTGCTTTTACAGTGCACATACATGAAATCATGCAGTTTTTCCAGAACTGAAAGGTCTGCATCTGGTGGTCTGTAAATTGCACCAACGAAAACACTGTATTGGCTCAGGTGAACACGAATCCATGACATTTCAACGTTGGTATTGTGAGGTCAGTTATCCTTAATGACCACCGGTTATCCTGCCGACGTGCTACGTACCCGGCACATATCCATTTCTTCTTCTTGATTTCAACTATGATATCCTTAACCCCCGTTTCTTCCCTGACCCACTCTGCTCTCTTCCTGTCTCTCAAGGTTACACCTATGATTTTCCTTTCCATCGCTCGCTGCGTCGTCCTCAATTTAAGTTTAGGGATTCCAAGAGATGGCAAACGCGTGGGGGGAGACAAAAGATTAGGTGGGTAAATGAGATTAAAAAGTTTGTAGGTATAACGTGGCAGCAGAAAGCACAGAACCGGATAGATTGGCGGAACATGGGAGAGGCCTTTGCCCTGCAGTGGGCGTAGGGAGGCTGATGATGCTTGTGAGGTATCACTTTGTACTCAATGTTTTTCTTCAGCACAACTGCGACGCCACCGCCCCTTGCCCCCCGGTCGTGGCGAATAACCTCATGCGAGCTAATCAGAAACGTTATCGTGAACCCACGTCTCAGTTATTACCGTCATGTCTGGGTTATACGCTAGAAGGAGGCCCTCCAGATCAGCAGATTTAGGTAATATGCTTCTTGCAATAACATTCACAATGGAAAACGTATTCCGGGTGGCGCATGGTGGCAGTGGCGTTGTGTCGTTTTTTTTAGATGCCCGATCATTACGCAGGGAAGAACCGTGTCATTCCAAGTGTAATTGAACCATCATGTTGCTTCCTTCATCCCATTTGAACAGTTTTCTGTTGATTTTTACTTTATCAAAAGAAGAGAAACTTTTTCGCATCTCTCTCTATTTTCCTTCGTAACTAACCACAGTTTTATTCCGGATTGCCTGAACACGAGGGGGAAAATCTTCAGAAATACTGTAGTTGGTACCTTTAAGTTTCCTGCAATTTTCCAGTAGTCGTTTTGTCTCTCCCGTCTACTAACTTGAAAATTACTGGATGGACCTTGCTCGGATTCGGCTTCCCCAGTCGGTGGATGCGTTCAATTTTAACATCATGAACACTGAAGGCATCATGAAGTATTTTGTGAGTAACTTTTAACGACTAGAGTTGTTCTCCCCGAGGCTCCGTAATACCATATATAATAAGGTTGTTCCTTCTACTTCTATTCTCTAGATCATCTATCTTCAACATTAGTTAATCGACCTTCTTCTGCAGGTCATCTACTCTAGATGTGTAATCGTACACAGTGGACGACAGGCTGTCCAGTTTCGTTTCAATTGATGTCACCTTTTGCGTTGTTTCGTTCAACTTCAGGCTACTAGTACTGATGGTCGTTTTAATTTCCTTCATATCCTTCATTAACGACCTGAGCATTTCTTCCGTGTTAAGACCCGGGTTTTCCTCTACGTCACCACAAAAAAATCACCCCATCTCCCGCTAAAGTGGACCATGAGGCGATGCGAAGCAGTGTTTCGGCATGTAGAGCCCGCGTTTCAGAGGTGGAGTGGACAGGGAGAAATGGGAGAGGGGATGTGGAGGGGGCAATGGAGAGGCGGATGGGAAAAGGAAATGAGAGGGGGAAGGGAAGGGGAGAGGTGATGTGGAGAGGGAAAGGGGAGAGAGGGAGTGGAGAGGGAAAATGGAGAGGGTTTGCGCATGCGCAGTAAGGGTGGTCACGCCGCACACCACCACCACCACCGGATTGAACTCCGCTATAAGATGCTTCGCAACTAAAAGTCAACAAAACAATGATATGCGGCAAACATATTTGAAAGCAGTGACCGTGGGCACGGCAGAAGCAAAAGACACACGTTATTGCTTTTGTAGCAGTAATCTGAACGGTTGTCTCTCATCTGTACAAAGAACAAAAAGGGCTTTGATGAATGTACGTCCATCGTGCCTCCACCGTGCCCCCTGGCCCAGTCAGCCGCGGCGACTGTTCTTATACCAGATGCACACGATGACGTCGACGAGGGTGGCGCCAGTAGTCTTCCGAATGGTGCAGTACAGATGCGCATGTCCAGATCAGCTGCATTATTCTTCTGTGTATCGATGTGCCAGTCGAAGATACGTTCCGCCGCATCCGGCCCAGTGCGGTTGACACGTGGATCACCTGACGAAGGAATCTAGGTGATGGCAAGCACGGTTTGTACAAAGAGCAAAAAGGGGTTTGATGAATGCACGTCCATCGTGCCTCCACCGTGCCCGTATATATATATATATATATATATATATATATATATATATATATATATATATACCAGCACCTCCACCAAATTGTCAAGACGTTTATTAACGGGCACTCAGCGACGGCGCACGGCAGCGACAGTCAAAGCGGGGCCGACTCTCTGCACGAGGGGCGTGCTCTCAGAGAAGAGAACGACCCACTGGAAGGCGCTCGACAGGACGACCCATTACTGAGTAGGAATGCTTCGCTACAATATATATATATATATATATATATATATATATATATATATATATATATATATATATATATATATATATGTATATATATATATGGGCAAGATGGACGTGCATTCATCAATCCCCTTTTTGCTCTTTGTACAAACCGTGCTTGCCATCACCTTGATTCCTTCGTCAGGTGACGCACGTGTAAACCGCACTGGGCCGGATGCGGACTGGCACACATATATATATATATATATATATATATATATATATATACATTATTGTCTGTTAGTTCTCATTAATATTGTGTATAACAAAGAAAACGAGCCCTTGAAATTAACGCTTCTTTCCTTCATTCATAGCGAGGGTCTCGTTCTGGCAGACTTGATGCTTTCAGGTAGTATGCGAGGGATTATTGGTCAGCTGCCAGCTCGTAACAAGTTCACGTGCCACGTGACGCCAACAGGCAGAAAAAGAGTGTTCCACACTCGCCGTCATGGCTACTAGCGGCGCTGACTGACGCTCCCACGCTTAAATGCACACATATACCCTATAAAGTGGACGGGGGGATGGCCGCCGCGGTAGCTCAGTTGGTAGAGCATCGGTCGCGTTATTCGAAGGTCGCAGATTCGGTCCCTGCCCGCGGCAGGCTATCTTTTCGTCCACTTTTCTTTCTTCACAATTACCTTACATTTATTACTAGAAACATCCCCTATACTTTCCTTGGCATTATCGTCTGTTAGTTCTCATTAATATTGTGTATAACAAAGAAAACGAGCCCTTGAAATTAACGCTTCTTTCCTTCATTTATATATATATATATATATATATATATATATATATATATATATATATATATATATATATATATATATATATATACATACGTGTGTGCGTGTTTCTTGCTGCCTTTGTGGACGGAAATATGGTGGGATTTTCCCCAAAACATGCTGGCAAATTGCGCGAAATAGGGCATTCTCATGACTCGGAATGCGTATTCTTTATCCTAGTACGAAACATCACGGAGCCAACTGAACTGATGTGTTGCTAGGGGGCCCGAACAGTGAATTTTAGAATTGAAGCGAATACGAATCGAATAGCGATGACACCGAATCGAATACGAGTATGAATCAGGTACTATTCGAAATCTATTCGAATCGTATCTGAATCACCATTAATAAAGTTGCCCAAAAGAGTAATGTAACCATTTTAGGAACTGTCCAAGAATTCGACATTTTATTTTAAACAAATAGTCACTAGGTTTAACAAAATAACATTACGACAAAATGCCACAGTTATGTAAACTGAGGCAAGCTCGTACACAACAGCAACTAGAGCTTCAGAAACATTCTATAATTGCAGGTTGAAATCCAGCAGTGACTACAATATTCAAGGTGACACAACAACAGCTCTTAAATAGAATTGATATGTAAATAATAAACAATGCTCATATGAATCAACAAAATCACGAATTCCGGAGTTTTAGGCAAAAACACTTTGATTCTGTGATCAATAAGGGATCGGTTGTTCCGTAAAACCTGGAGCTGTATGCGTCTTGGCACTTCTATTATTAAAACAAGACACGTTACCCCTGCCTGCTCCAACGTTTCGTTGCTTTGAGTTTTTTTCAGCCATGCTTATTATTTGAAAAAAATATTCGGTATTTGTAAAATGCACAATTCCATTTGAATATCTAATCGAATAGAACGCTATTCGATTCGTCATTCGAAACCCTCGAATATTCTCACAGGCCTAGTGTAACGCCGTCTTACTGCGCAGCTGTTATGCTTTTTCGTCATGCTATTACCCGTTTGCAAACCCTATCATCATCACCAATGATTATCTACCTGTCTAACGAGTGCAACGCAATAACTAGGCGCACACGCTCTCTCTTCGTCCTCTTCTTCATCTTCTGTTGTGCTCCCCGAATGAGGGCGCCCGGCGAGTGCTCTCCCGTTGCGCCGGTTTGTGCGGCGTGGGATGCAATACCTCGGATGGGCGAGAGAACGAATTCAGTGAAAGAGAAGAAAAGAGCGCGAGCGAGAGACAGAAACAAAACGAAAGAGAGAAATTAAAAGAAACGGTAGAAAAAAAAGATAGAAAGATAGAAAAAGAAATACACATAGAGGTGAAGAGATGGAAGGAAACACAAAAAGAGATAGAAAAATCAAGACAGCAAGACAAAAAAAAAGAAAGAGTAAGAAAAAGTAAAACAGAGAGAGACAAAGAGATTGAGGAAGCGAAAAACAGAGAGAGAGAGAGAAAGGCAGAGAGAAATGAAAGAAAGTGGAAAAAGATACAACGAGCGAGAAAAGGTAGGAAGAAGTCGACACAGAGAGAAAGAAATGGAAAGAAAGACAGGCAATGAAGGTAGGAAAAACAGAGAAAGAGTAGAAGAAAGAAAAGGAAAATTGCACCATCTCCCGTTAAGAGGACCATGAGGCGATGCGAAGCCGGAGCACTTGCACGGTCGCGTTCCGTTGGCGCTCGTTGGGCATGCTACCGACCTCGCGTCGTGGAACGCGAAGAGGGACGCTACGCGCGTCGTATCTTCCATCTAGCCTGGCCGTTAATTCTCACACGGCGAGCGGGGAACGTGGTCGACAGGCGGGCGAGAGGGGGGCAGCGTAGGAGAGGAGAGAGAAGAGGAGGGGAAGCGCATGCGCTCGAGCTTATCGCGTCGTTTCGCAGGAGAGAATTTCGGGATGTCTAGCCCGCGTTTCAGAGAAAGAGTGGAAAGGGGGACGGGAGAGGGGAAGTGGAGAGCTATATGGGAGAGGGGGAGAGGGAAAGTTGAGAGGGGAAAGGGGTAGAGGACAGGGGGGAATGGTGAGGGGGAGTGGAGAGGAGGTGTGTGGAGAGGGTATGCGCATGCGCAGTAAGGGTGGTCACGCCGCACACCACCACCACCACCGGATTGAGCTCCGCCTTAACATACTTCGCATCTAAAAAGAGAAACAAGGCAGGTCCTAAGTCCGTTGTTCCTTCAGGCTTGGCACCACTATAGCGCAAAGCTTCCTTAATTTTTTTGAAGTGGGAGATCCAGAGTGGCCGCAAAAATCCTGGATCGACCGCTCGGATAGCACCAAACGGAATTTGCCAATGCAACAGAAATCATGCACACGTCACACACACCGGTTTCGGAAACTTCCCCTGCTTCCGCTCTGTATGTTTTCGCAACTACAGCTGCTTGCAAAGTGACGAAAGTGACGTATGCCGCTCGTTTTATTTCCGGCCCAATCCGCGACTTGTCGGCGGAGCATATGAAAGCGATCTGGCGCTCTGAAACGACCAGTCGAACCCGTGAACCCACTCAGGATCGACCAGTGAAAAAATCCTACGCTAGTGAGGTACTTGTGTCGTATTGGAGCAGTTATAAATCCTGCGCCCTATGCGGCTACACTACCCTGAAATCTGAGGAAGTGCGTAGCATGTGCAACCCAGCGACCCCCTTGGCATCGAGCGCTCGCCGAGGCGGTAGGCACGGTCTCTACTCGGCGCGGGTATCAGACAGATGCCTCAGATGCGTTTTTCGCGATTTTAGTTAAATTCTTGCGAATAATTCTTGCTGATATCAGTAGTTTGTATTATTTTAGACCTTCACAGTTTATCTTGCATTGGGTTTGAGCATTGTTAGTCTTGTTGTAGGCCTGTATTGACGACAGCGTGCCACGCACATTTTATGTGCCACGCACATAAAACGGATTAAAACGCAAACGGCAACCAGATTAGAATTCAGAATCGTCCACCTTGACTGTTTCAAGCCTGGCATGCCTTAGTGCAAATCTTAAAGCAAAAAGGCCCACTGCGAGAACAAGGACATAAGAAGGGAGGAACCGACGACACAAAGAGCGCACATATTTATGTGCGCTCTTTCAATAAACCTTCAGTTGCGAGTGTGCACTTTATGGCGTCGGTTCCTCCCTTCTTATGTCCTTCTTCCCGCAGTGCGCGTTTTAACGCGGTAGCGTTAGAGAGCTCGTGTCGCAGAAATTCCGCTGTCGGCGTCGGCACCGTTGGTTGTGAGCGAAAAATCATCCGTGAGCGAAAAATCGAGAAAGTAGCAAATAAAATAAACGATAAAAACTTCGGTCCCAATGAGGATCGAACCCGGGCCGTTCGCGTGGCAAGCAGGTGTCTTACCACAAAGCCACGATGTTGCTTGCAGCTACTTCCGACAAAAACACTACATAAATGTCATGTAGTGAAAGGAGTCCCGACGCATTTTGTTTGGCAGGTGTCACGACGAAAACGAGCCCATACGGTAGGCGCATTCGCGAGGCCATCAAACTACGTCGAAAAACGCCGGGATAGTGCAGCCATCGCCGCTAAATACACACACGAACTTTCAAACAGCTCTAAAAATGGACAACTATGTCCATCTAGAGGAAAACATATCAAGCAAACGCAGCAAACGCTAGATAATGTGCTGCCATCTGTGAGGCATTGTGAGAAATATGTCTCGACTTTTCATGGCATCCGAGAGGGCCGGCGCGCGGCGTATATCTTGGAGGCCATGCGACTCTTGCTTTAGATCGAAAGCCTGTAAAATTCGCGCGCGTGTGTGCGTGTGTGTGTGTAACAATACACATTAATAAGTATGCACTTAGTGGTTGAAGTGCGCACTAGGGGCCGGATTTCGCTATCGCGTTCAACTCTTAAAGGCGAAGCTTAAGGGTCCCCCAATTTTTTTTGCTTTCAGATATGAACCGTTACCAACTAGACCAAATGGCTGTTTTGCTACGATATACTTAGTGCAAGATTCGCCAATTTTATACAAACGCCCGATAACGCGAATCCATACACACGCAAGATCAGCACAATATCGACACGAGAAAGTTAACATTTGCCTGAATCATTTATTATTTCTTCGCTTCCTGCACATGATACTTTATGTCAATTATCCACGGTACGCCAAGGCTGCACAACTCCACCGAGAATACTTGAAAACGGCGTCTAGCAAACAATGAGGCTCACATCGAGAATAGCTTTCTTGATGCCACTATGGCATGAAGAAAGCCAAGAAAGCTTGCACAAGAGGAATTCTCTTGTGCAAGATTTGGTGGTTAGCCGAATGACATACGTAGCCCTATCTAAACCTTCGAAATATGGGAAGCGCCAAAATTGATGTCATCACAAGAGCGGCATATAAAGAAGATTTCATACTGCCCATAAGAACAGCTAATGACAAGCTCTTGGCATAGTAGCCCATATATTACAATTGAAGAGCTCATGGGGCGCTCAGAGAATAATGCAATACAAAAGATTGGCGCAATGCCTTACGGGACGGCAAATCCATGTAGCCTCGGCATGAACTGCACTACACAACATGGCGCCTAATCATATCGTGGTTTTGGAACGTTAAACCCCATGTAATATTATTTTAATTTTATTAGGACTCCCAGAGGCGATTCCGCCTGGATTTTTCATTTATTCATTCACTACTGTGGCTATCAGTGCTTCTTAGGTAGATTCTTCTGCTTGTTTGGGCCCCAATTCGTAATATACATTTAATCGGCATATTTACAACTACTTCCCTTACCTTGTAGTCGTTTGCCTAAAGGATAAAATTGAAAGTCACTTTATCTTTATAGTAGATTTGGTTGTGAAGGTTACAAGTAAAGATATTTTGCCCAGGCAGCCAAACTCTCAGATTAATCTAGACCTTTGACGGAGGCTTTGCACGATGACTTAAGTTATGCGTGCTCTGCTTCAATTGGCTTCATTGAACGTAGAAGTATCTATTTGCTGCTGTTTCTATAAAGGAACTCTTTGTTGACATTTGTAGGACAATATGATGACTTCAAGGAGCAGGGACATAACATTTCAAGCTCGAGAGGTGGCCTTCGCCCGATAGCTTTGTATGCAAAAGATTTTTGAGCGTAGTTTGAATTGCGTCCGTTGCGCAGGCGTTATTTTATTTCGAGCGCAAACAGAGTACGAAAGCACAATGGTACGTTCAGCACCCTGCGACATCGACAGTATTATGACGTGTTCAGCTGGCATCCAGGCCATGCCCTGGGCACAGAGTGATGATGCGCTAGTAACGATAACATCAACGATCTCGGTGTTGTGATCGTGGTGTCGACTAGCAGCGACGCCTGGCATCGCCTTCACTTCGATTGTCAGGTTGGTTTTCTCAAGTCCTGCGTCTTCGCCGCACCGCTTCGAATGATTTGTCGTGTGCTCGAAGGCGTGATAATTGGGAGCGACGCTCTAAACTGCACTGCGCGACAGCATGTCGTGAAACAATGGCGCGCGACTTGCACCAGTGGCGTTTCAGATACCGCAAGAAGACATGCCTTTGTCGCGGACAGCTGCAAAGTTGGTTGATAAAAGCTTCCATGTAGGTCTGCGCATGCAATTTGAGTCTCTCCACGCGTCTGCGCGATGCATTGAACGTAGGCCTAACCAACGCCGCCACGGACGCAAGCCTTACACGCCCAGTTAATGTGCTGTTCTTCGGAGCTTGATGGTGACATAGGAGAAACAAGCCAGCACGGACGCCTGGCTGGGGATGAGACGCGCAGAGCGTCGACAGCGTGTGTGCGTGTGGGAGGGGGGGGGGAAGAAGGCGAGCCCGGCGTAATGGAAGAATCGGCAGACGTGAAAGGGGTTCTGAGCTGTGCGGTCGTATAGGCACCCGTCACTGACCAGAGGGCGCGATGGAGCTCTTATCGAACGCCTGAGTGTTGAGGGCACCAGCCGCCAGGGATACCAAGAAAATGAAACGCTCGCTGGACACATCGACGCGCTCAAGTGTCTCTCTTTTGGGCGCCTCTTTCAACGAACGCTTCCTACGTGCGTTCGTAATCACCTCAGGGATGTTGCCACCGCCTTCAATGCAGCACAAACGCGTTTAGAACGCGCTCTTTTCAGGCTGTGCCAAGGCAGCAGAAACGCTACAAACGCGTTTCAAACTCACTGCATTGAGGCGATGGCAAGTCACGTTCAAGTCAAGGAGCGTTTCTGAACATAGAGGATGCGGAGGATAGACACTCGATTTTGCTGCGTCCACTCGCTAGGCTGTGTTTTCTGGCGCTACCATCGTATCTCGGAAACTGCATTGCAGGGTGCCTATTTCACCTTTAATAAATCTTTGAATAAATAGTTTGTTGTTTTTAGTCACCGGACTGCTTGCTTTCGTGAACAGGATAGGAGCGGCTGAAACGTTTCTTCCTGCTCAGTAGTGTTCTTGCTAGCCAGCATGGACTAATCGTGCGTTTCCAAGTGACAACTCGTCGCTGCTAGGACCGGTGTAGACTTCAGAATCGCTTCTATGTAGAGAATGGAAGCGAAAATGACTCGCGACGTCGCCAATCGCAGCAATTTCCAATACCTCAGTATTTTCATCACTTGCAGACGCTGATGACAGCGGCGACGACGGTGGTGGTGACGAAGACATGACTACACATGCGCGCCTTGCAGACGAAATGAGAGCTGAAACTCGTGACAGCTTACTGCGGGGGTGATCCCGCGGCAGCGCTGCCATCGCTGCAAAGTGGCGGACTTTGCACCCATTTTGAACCGCGTTCGTTACTGGTCACACTAATTAATATTACAGACATTTATTCAGTCCCCCGTGACAATATTCGTGGTTAATTGGTACTAAGAGGTCGATAACTACGCGTTGACGCAAAAAACGTGGCATGCGTAAAGCTGATATCATTACTCCTTTATCTTGAAGACGCACATGTGCGAATTTGAGGCAGCACCATACGTGTTCGCCGCATGTTCGAGTACGCAGGTCATCCAGACAAGATCGAATACGAGGCCTCGTTCACAATTCCCGATATTGGTGAAACTTACTGTAGGCCTAGGCATTAGACCGAGAATAATAGTTTCGCAGTTACTTTTGCGAAAAAAATTTTTCGCCGGAGAAAAGATCTATAAATTTTTGAAGCAAGAAAC
Organism: Rhipicephalus sanguineus; assembly: GCF_013339695.2. Taxonomy (NCBI): domain Eukaryota; kingdom Metazoa; phylum Arthropoda; class Arachnida; order Ixodida; family Ixodidae; genus Rhipicephalus; species Rhipicephalus sanguineus. Next base: position 44,616,661 of record NC_051181.1, on the reverse strand, counting down.
ACGTTTCTACCAAGTTCGCAATTTCTGAATTTTGAGCGCACCTAGAGAAAAAAACGGTGCACTTCATCGTCACAATATTTATTCCGCTCAAAAAACAAGTGAAATACAGTCTTATGAGTCTAATATTTCCCTTGCTTGTCGAAGCACTTTTAAAGAAAAAATCACAAACAATGGAAGCCGATCAAAATACCTGTATTCAGGAAGTTATTGCTGCAAGCAACTTATAGTCACGATAATAAAAATCTGTACATATTACCTTCGATATATGCGCTCTTATAAAACAAAGTCCGTGGTTTTGCCATGCTCCGTTTGACTCCATAATTTGGCTGAAGTGTAAGTGTTTTACCAAAGACGCCGAACATATCCAGCTTTTGTGGACACATCACAGCCAGCGCCCCTGGCGGCCCCGGCGCGAAGCTAGCGCGTTTTCAATGGAACTGGCGAGTTTTTCCCGAATAATTAAGTGTAGAGGGTGAATGTTGAAAAACGCAGACCACAGAGCGCTTCTGGGAACCTAAACGCACGAGAGGACTGCAGTGATCATGTTGCAGAAAGCTTCAATTTTGTTCCCAGAGCAGTTAAAGATTGTACAATGGGAGTCTATGGAAACGGCGAAAAATGTGGCCTGTTTTTCGAGACAAAAACGGTCACTGTCGTAAAACTAAGCAAGTTATGTTAATGGTCAGGAAATCACAAGTAGTCCTGACACTCAGCTTTCGTTTGAAGCCATTCTCAACTTGCCGCAGTTGGCATAACATTGTTCCCTAACGCGTTTTTTGAAGCGCGGTCGTTCAAATGTTTGTCGTAAATTGATAAACCCTTGCTTACCACAGGCGACGAGGCGTGCACCGTGGCCGAGCGAGCTAATCGCTCAAGATCAGAGCGCGGCATCACCGCGCCGTCATCGGTTCGATTCCTGCCGACGGCATTTTTTTTTCAGCCCGTGACTTAGTTCCACAGCTTCGCACAGGATGTCGCCGCCGAAACAAAAAAGAACTTTCGTTTCGGTTTCGGTTCTTGACTGTAATCTTGAGGTGCCGTTTCTTTTTCTCTTTATTATATGACTTTTTTCGTGTATGTTTAAACACTCCACGCGTATCACATCGTTCAGATCTACATTTGTAATTCCTACTTTATTATTTTATAAATGTCCTAAGGAACAGAACGCCCGATCAAGTTATGTTGAACAAAGCTCTTTCGAACTTTTGTACGCGTATTGTGGTGAAAACCTATTTCTTCCTTCTCATGATGTCGTTACGATCTTCTCAGGTACCTAAAATTCAGCAACGTAAAGGAAGCGAACTAAGCTTAGACAAGCGAGGCATAGTAATTAAATGACAAATTAGATGTTTTTGCAGTTGCTTTTAACTTTAGGGCTAACGCAAGTATCTGTCGTAATCTTAACGAACGAAGGGGGATTTTTCGAGGGGTTCTTTCTTTTTGCTGACACTACTAATGAAACCAACAGATAATTAAGCCAGTCGAAGTATAGGAAAAATTATTTGTTCTTTTTCAAACATAAGTGCAATGATTTCACCCTAACTTAAATGAAATCAAAATCACTATCTCGACAAGCATCAGCGGACGGCTCATATACCCTTCTACATGCTGCGCTCTGAACTCGAAGAGACTGTGCGAAATCCCCTTTCTTACCTGGAGTGGCTGTGTTCTCTTACAGCACTATTTTGTAGTAGAGTTACGCGAGACTTGATCTAGAAGAGTTAGCTGCCAGCTTTAGGGCGCGTTCACACTGAGACATTCGGCGGCGAGAGCGCGCGGAATCCGCTTCGGCGGCAGCGAGATCCGCCGGAAAAACCCTTTCCGCGCCGATCGGTCCTGGACCGATTTTTGCGGCAGCTGCCGCCGGATTCCCTCACCGCGAACCAATCGGAACGCGGCGTGCTTGTGATATTGCAGTCGTCGAAGCCCGCAGCAACAGCGAAGTCTTTCGTAATCATCCTGTAGCTCTCAACAAGTGCCAAGTGTTGTCGCGATTATCATGTTTGCAATACACCATCGCGATCTCGCAAAACGGGTAGCATTCTCTCGGCTCGACCAAGCTTCTCGCGTCTTGCAAATCAGGGCGAACCAACCACGACTGCTGGCGTCGTTTCTTGTTCGGCGAACGCATGTTTCTGCTCGTCAGATATCGCCAGAAAGTTCCTTTCCAGCAGGCCCAGCAGTTCCACGACCCTGCTCCTGTTTATGCGCTTCGCCATAACGAAACGCGTACACAACGCAGAGCGCGTCGATGCCAGCGTTCCTTCGCGCGAAGGAACGATGACAACTAGGCGCCCTAGTTTCGGCGGTGCGGTTGCTAAGCGGTGTGAACAATGTTGAATTTCGGCGGCGCGCGAATTCCGGTCGCTGTGGCCGGCGGATTCCCCAGTGTGAATGAGCCATTACTTCATTTTTTGCTATCGCACTCACGGCATCGTCCTTGCGGTTCAACTGGGATTTTTATTCATCTCTTGTCATATCTATCGCCCTACGTGAACAGAAAAAAACCAGCATGCCTTCTCCTTTAACATCACAAAGCACTGTGCGCTGCATCGGATAGGTCCGTGTCATATGACGTGTGTGGATCAAAGCTTTCGGAAAGTCCAGGGACTGGTGCTCCCAGTCACAAAACGAAAATCCTGTGATTCAGCAGCTTTTCGCACGCACTCGCAGCCCACCTCAACGTACTGCAATAAGATGCCATTTTAAACATCTGTAAATGAAAATGTGCGCAGCATGTAGTGGTTGCGCAAGGCTGAACCGAAAGCGGAGCTAGCGTTCGACCTAGCTTCTTCTAAGGTTTTGCTAGTATAATGCCAAGCTATTGCTAGAGGTGCAATGTTTTTGCTAGTATAGTATTATAGGAAATGGCTAGGCTTGGATAATCTATTCCTCTCAGGTTTCGGTCGGTTCCCCAGACTGCGCACTTGTTGCGTGCTTCTGAAGGGGAAATGTCGCGTCACTAGTAGTTACGTGATGAGATTTTAGTCACGTGAGGGAGAAAGCACATCTTTATTAGAGTCCAGTGCAGACGCTGAGGTTGCCCCGCGCCACTCGGTTGTTCCGAAGTTTTTGGCGCCAACACGTCACGTCAATAGTTACGTGACGTTACGGGATTTTAGTGTCGAGACTAATTACGTGATTTTACGTGATTTTTAGTCACGTGGCTAGTTGTTACGTGATTGTAGTCACATAAGTAGATGTGCGATGTTACGTGATTTTGGTCACGTGACAATTGCAGGCCTGGTGTACAAAAAATTGTAGTCGCAGGAAACAGCAACCCATCATCGATATCACATATATTTTACGGTCACGAGAAATTCACTTTCGTTGCTCGAAAGAGCAAGCGAAGTTGCACTCGTGCACTTTTTATCGTGTTTCAAAATTTATTGGGCTTCTACGAGTTTTTCTGGAATTTTTGTATGCTTCATTTGCTATATTCTTTTCTCTGTTCTGGTGAAAAGCGCATATATATTGCTGTAAGTTTGAAAATATAGCCAGTTGTAAGTTCAGCGCTGTGCGTGTTTTCCAATGTCGTCCTCGTTCCTTGCGCTGTGAAACATCGAATTATGGTCTACAGCGCATTTTTGCAAACAGAAAGCAGCTGTTTTCACTTTTGCATTCCGTTCCTGCTCTTTGGAATGTGGGGGCACTTGCAAGGAGCGTTGCAAGGAGAGTTTGACCGTAGTATCTTTATAATTGCTATCGTATCACGTGCTAGCCGCCGCGCGCTGTGGTTGAATGGGTTGATCATCCGTGCTGGCTGTTTGCGCGCAATCGCTGCGGCCTGGGTTCGAATCGCAATGCGGTTTTTTTTTCTTTTTTTGTCTCTCTAAGAATTGCTTATGTTTGCCGCGGTGGTACAGCGGTTACGGTGCTCGGCTGCTGACCCAAAGGGAACAGGTTTGACGACGGCTCCAGCATTTTTGAACAAGGCGAAAGTGCTAGAGGCTCGTGTACTTGGTTTTAGATACACGTTACGAACCTGAAGTGGTCGAAATTTCCGCAGCCCTCCTCTACGGCACGCATCATAAACATATTATGGTTTGGGCACGTAGAACTCCAGCAATTATTATTACTAGTACAACGCTGCTGAAGATTTAATGCTTGTTTTTTCGCTGGAGCATTGCACCCAAGATATTTGCTTGCAGTTTCGGTTTCGCTTTTGGAAATGGAGCAAGTAAACTTCCTAATGTTTTATTTTTTATTACCACGCAACCCATTACTTAATAACGAAGAAAAGGAACCCAGATTTTAGTGACCTCAACCATAAGAAGGCAATACAAAACGAAACCAAGGCAAGCTTGAGGGCAGGTCCATTTGTAATATAATGAAGTGTTTTAAAGAAGTACTGTACTATTAGAGACGACGCAGAACGTAACTCAGTAATAGTAGAACCAACGCAAAGCTTGTATTGTTGAATCGTCGCCTTTTTTCTACGGGAGCAGCGTTCTCTGCTTCTTCAAGTAGTGCTGCTCTTTTGCATTACATTTACTTCCCCTCCGAGAAAGAGCCATCCCTGGCTAATTACGGACAGATGCACAGTGACAGTGAGGCTTTCAGCAGGTCCATATGCACAATCGCATGCCTCGACATTGTTTGATTACAATAAGGCTCAAGCGACTTGACGGCGTATATAAAGTACGAGACTTGCTAGACCACACGGGTACGGGCCGTGGTACTTCGGAAGAAGTTTCGTAGACCGACTGGGGCCACATAGGAGTCCAGAGGCCAGGCCCGTAGCTAAGGGGTATGCCCCAAGGGCCCGCCTCCCCTCCCAAAAGTTTGACGGAGGCGGTGTTATACCGACAAGAATAATGAGAATAGGTGTTTCTCATCAAACTGTCAAGGCCTTCAGCAAGTGCCCCCTCCCTTTACCCTACCCCCCCCCCCCCCCTCGCTGACTGGCGCAGGCCGGCGGCGGGGACCGGTGTGCACGGAACAGACGGCGAAACGGTAGGCAAACAGACTCGGAAGCCAGCGCGGCCGCGCGCGTCGTTGCCATAGCATCGACGGAGAGATCTTCAACCGGCTGCTTTGCTGCTGGCTTGCGTTTCCTTTCATTGAATTCTCGGCACTCGCCACTTTCCTATGAAGAATGCTGTCTCACTGCTCATAACGTGCATGCAATTTGTGACTTGGAAGTGCCGGGCGCGCAGGCGATAATGCAATCGAGAGGCATGCACGATATCAGGACTGTTTTTGTGAGGCTAAACGACACCCTTTCAACACGTTCTTTACTGTACGCTGCTTTCCTGAAAAGCATAGGTAATTTCATAGGGAATATTAGCCGATTACACATTGCCTTTGTTGCCGCAACGCCACTTCACGCCTGTTGAAAGAGTAATAGGAGAGAGTAACTTAAGAGGGAAGTCGAGGCATGGACACATGCATGTTGTCTTTACTGATGACTTTCCCTTAACAGGTACCCATGTTAGCAGCAATGTACAACAGAGTGAATGAAAACAGCGAGGAAGAAGACTTCAAAACTAACAAGCGCTTTTCGCTTTACAGTTCTGCTTAACAATTCAATGAGCCAAGTATTCTACGCTCACTCGATTGCCCTCCGCACTGTGTTCCCGAGCCAAGCCTAATTACAGTCATCAAACTAATGAACAGATCAAGCTCGCCATGCTTGTTCGCTCAGGTTTATGACTAACGTGTCGGTAATGCACTATAATATATATATATATATATATATATATGCACACGCTGCTCCTGAGATCATCACGGTCTTTTGTGCATCTGTACTCATTAAACACCCCCTTTAAACCTTTGCTGTGCGCGCAACAATATATATATATATATGTGTGTGTGTGTGTGTGTGTGTGCGTGTGTGTGTGTGTGTGCGTGTGTGTGGTGTGTGTGTGTGTGTGTGGTGTGTGTGTGTGTGTGTGTGTGTGTGTGGTGTGTGTGTGTGTGTGTGTGTGTGTGTGTGTGTAGAGAGAATGCCTTGCGGGTAGCACTCACTAAAAAAAGAAAAGATGCCTTTACTAACGTTTCAGCCGTGACACCGCCTACGCAGGTCAGTGTCTTGCGCAGCCCATGCCACAGCCCAAACGTTATGGAATGCATTTTTTCCAGTTTTTGATGTGTGCTACCTGGAAGTTAATTCAATGTAGAAAGCGCCGCGCGCATGCGCCGTTGCTCGACATGCGTTCACTAGTAGTCGCGAAGGCAACGCCACCTTTCAACGTCTACTCCTTTTAGTCTTTTATAAGCACAGAATAAATCGAGAATGCCTAATAACGTGCGGATTAATTTTAAATGCATTTTTTTCTTTAGCAAATAGCAGCGGACTGCGTACAGCATTCTGCACATCTCATTCGTGCACTGTGAAGGCTTGCCCGTCAGGCAACGCGACATGCCGTTGTGACTTTCAAAGCGCAATTCAAGAATACAAATCCTAATCATATGGTGAAAAAAAAGCTCGTTTATGTAACTGTAATTCACAGCCAGGGTCTTGTAACACATTTCGTTCGGTTGTCAGTCCCTTTAAGAAAGCACATCGCGAATATATATAGTGATAGACTAAGTATTTACTCTAAAAAGGCGTGACCTCACTCATGCTCACCTCATGTTCCACGATCCCAAATATTTGTCCATAAGTAAGTATTGAGAGGTTATTGTGTATACATATTTGAACTTTCTCACTATCAAGGAGGTAATTTCCGCGTCACTACAAAATCTGCCCTAAATGATGGCTCTGCGCTCTACAGCACACTTGTGTGCTGTACAGCGCAGAGCCACATTTAGGGCTAGATTTAGGGCCTAATCTAAGAAAAAAAATAACATGTTATCAAATTGACAGGGAATTCAATTCTTTGACCTATTTCCACTCAGACAAAGCTGAGAGGGAATACCATGTCTAGAGGGTGTTTTCTAAAACGCGTGCATCTAGTGATAGCACTGTGCTATCGATGCGCATTAACCAGACTTCACACCTGTGTGCAGATATCCCTATTAATAAAGTCCGAGGCTACATTGCCAGTTATCGTGTCTTCTGAAAATATTATTCATTTTTCTTAGTACGCTTTTGCGCGTATTTCTATTGCAACTTTTATGTTGCAGTAAAATTTAATATTAATTATATATTTCTTACTATCTATTTTACTATGATTTCCTTATCTACAATAGAGACAAAACTACCCGATACAGTGGAAGGGACTTTCAAGGTGGGCCTACACGTTTTAGGCAAAAAAGAATCCCAACCAGGAATGTCTTCGCAGCTTTGATATTCCTATCAAGCCAGAAGATTCCAGGATTCAATACGCGGCTGATATTTTGCATCATGAAGTACAAAAAAAAAGCTCCGGTTTTGAAGACCCTCGAGCGGAGCTGTAATCATTCTATTCGACATGGATCATTTTCCTTGGGCTTTCAGAGGAAGAAGACTACTGCTTGAAAGCAGTAGATATTAAGGGAAAAAAGCAGATTTCGCTAGGCTTTATCTGGCTGAAGACTGGTATTTTTCAGTCATTGCTACGAGCGAAAAACTACTAATCAAAATTCCTGTGCGCATAAACACCATTGTTCTCTTAAAGGGCCCCTCACCAGGCCACATAGCAAATTTTAGTTAGACGCTGGAAGTTGTTGTGTGCCGAATGAAGAGCCGTATGCCGCAAGAATTTTTCAAATCGGTTCATTACGAGCTGAGAAAAACAATAGTTTGTAGCGGCGCGAAACCATGATGCGAGGAGGCGAGTTTCAAATCCTTGCCACTCGCCCCGTGTAGCCTTAGCAAGCCAAATCCCTTCCCTGCCCTCTTCACTTGACCCATACGCATGAACACGTCATGCGCATGCATGGTCACGTGCGCATGACGTGCCCGAGCCAGCCCGAGCACGCGAGCGGCGTTGCACGGCCGCTACCTTTTTGTAGCGTTAGCTACACTTGCCTAGCCAGAGCAGGTTTCGCGGGGGTCATCATGAGCCGTGCTGCGCATGCGCGCGCGACTCGCCGCTGCTGCTCTGCGCATTCGAGAAGGGTGACGTCGTAGTCATGGCGCGCGCAACTATTAGATGCGAAGTATCTTAAGGCGGAGCTCAATCCGGTGGTGGTGGTGTGCGGCGTGACCACCCTTACTGCGCATGCGCATACCCTCTCCACACACCTCCTCTCCACTCCCCCTCACCATTCCCCCTGTCATCTACCCTCTCCCATTTCCCCTCTCTACTCACCTTCTCCCCTTTCCCTCTCCACTCACCCTCTCCCCTTCTCCTCTCCGCATTCCCTTTCCCCTCCCTTCTACCATTACCCTCTCCACTTCCCCTCTCCCCTCCCCCTTTCCACTCTTCCTCTGAAACGCGGGCTAGACATGCCGAAATTCTCTCCTGCGCAACGCCGCGATGAGCTCGAGCGCATGCGCGTCCCCTTCCTTCTCTCTCCTCTCCTACACTGCCCCCTCTCGCCCGCCTGTCGACCGCGCTCCCCGCTCGCCCTGTGAGAATTAACGACCAGGCTAGATGGAAGATACGACGCGCGTAGCGTCGCTCTTCGCGTTCCACGACGCGAGCTCGGTAGCATGCCCAACGAACGCCAACGGAACGCGATCGTGCAAGCGCTCCGGCTTCGCATCTACTCATGGTCCCCTTTAGCGGGAGATGGTGTATTCGCCTTCGCTGTGCAGTCGCCGTCTGACAGTGCGCTGGTGCCGCTTGATAGCACCTCTGACTGGCGTTTGCTGGTGGGTAACGCCATGGAGAAGGAGAGCGCAAATGCTGCTCAACGGCGCAGAAGAGCCGAGAAGCTTATGTCATCGGATCCCGAAGTAGTTGCCTGGAAATTAACGCTTCAGCGTAAGAAGAATGAACAGAGGAACGCTAAACGTGCTGCGGAAAGCTAAACGTGCTGCGGAAATCTGAAAAGCTCAGAATAATCAGCTGAACCTTTGATAACGCTACGTATATCCTGGCATAGCCGAGCTAAGCCACTGCAAATTTTTTTTTTTTATGTAGCGGCCGTGGGCGTTTTGTCGGCGTTCTCTGTGGTGTACTGCCTGTTTCTGCGGGACGGGCATGAAAGTTGAGACATTTGTACCGGCACGAGAGTGGCGGTATCATGAGCCAGTGCCGCATTAACGTTTACTTGAACGCGGTAGAATAAATGAGCATAATGACCGCTCGAACGCGCCAGAACATTACTTTCGTTTCCAGGGCTGGCGTCTGCTCGATGCGCTAACCGCGGGGACACGAACGCATGGGAAAGGGAGGCACATTAGCCCCGCATCTCGCTGCAATTAACGGGAAAAAAATGAAAAAGACGCGCACATTCCTTTTGTGTGTCTCAATATTTCTCTCAAGTGTTATTAATCTATTCAAGCAACAAATTACACAAACTACACATGTCGTGTCAAATAATTATCGCAGTGTCACGAGCTACTGTTGGCAACGTTAGAGCACAGTCGTCTACGTGGAGGAGCGACGTCACAGCACTACCATCTACGTAAAGCCGTTTTTTCATGTACGTCATCCTCTCATTCTCTAAAGCGCGCGCCCGCGAGAGGAAGGGCAAGCAGCGTTCACCTTGAAATTTGACCCATTTCCGCGGCGCGTAGCGTTGCAAATTTTGGCAGACGTGATCGTGAACGCCCAGTGTATGCATTGCACTCGTTAGCTCAAAATTGTCAAACCTGGCGAGGGGCCCTTTAAGGGAACCTCCTGGAAAGAAAGGCTTAAGATTTCCTTTGGAACGCCTGCACATCTTCGTGGCAACAGAAGGAGCTCCACTCACAACTGAAGAAATTTCATATGCTGAGTGAACGAAAGAAGGGGGAATTAAAACGTTCGCTTTTCTCTGATGTGTCTTGTGACCCGTTGTTGAGCAAGTCAAGTGCATTTGTATTCTACATCAGGAGTGATACAGAATAAAGAAGTGATTTTGAGAGGTTGTAGAATAGTTACTATATTATGTTGCATTGACAATCGTTGTTGTCAGCGCAAAAAGCGCCAAGTTTCGCTCTTCTGAATTTCTTTGTGCTGATCAAAGTGGACGATTGGGCCAGTAGGTGATTCATGATCGACTTTGTGCTTGCTGTAGTGCAAAGTTGAAAGAGACTGCGCCTACAGAACATGAAAGGAGAGCTTCAGGAGAACTTCCAGCCCATTAGAGTAACCTATTGGTGTATCTGCGCCAACAGGATTCAAGACAATCACCTCCAGCATATAAGTTAGTCGACCGTGAGAAAAAAAAAACGAAAAAAAAAGAAAGAAAAGAAGAAATGCAATTAGGATAGATAAGTGCCTTTTTTAGCAGGATAGACGGCAGATCTAGAGATTATTACACAAATCAGTCGTATATGTTCTACTATACGTCCATTCCTAACAAAAAAAACTATCCAAGTTCATATTTTCCGGTGTACAAGATCATCTTTCAAAGACTGTATCATTTTTGCACACCCGCTTAGACGGCGCCAAGCTTGCGGTGGCAGCCACATTTCAATAAGAACTAAATGACAACAAATAAAAGCTATCTTTAACTTCCTTTTTTTTACTCTCATTCCTAGCGTTCTCAAACTTATCCAGTTCTAATTTGAGGCAACGCAAGGAGCAAACGAGCATCACCCAAGTGGCACACCAAAGGAATTCGGTTTATTATGCAAACACAGTATCCTGTTCGTACCCAAACATAATGGTTCCCGCTAGCTGAAAAAAGAAACTCGGAAAGCAGCATGCTGCTCCAATATCCCACCGTTACGGCAGCGCAAGAAACTAAACAAACAAGCAAGCAAACAAACAAACAAACAAACAAACAAACAACAAACAAAACACGATTCTCTTCATGCATCGCGGGCGCGTCTATAACGGCCAGACATTTGGCATGGCACGTCTAGAAAAACTGCAAATTCATTGCCGGTCGTCGCCGTCGAGATAACGCCGACAAACAGCGCTCTTTTCTGCGCACCGAGGTGAAGCGACAGTCTCGGGGGCGTGTGTACTGTTTCTTTTGATTCTCTTTTATTTAGTGCCGCGTCACTGCATACGTCATGGCGGGACTTTTGAATTCTTTAAGGTCGATACGCCACGTGGTGTCGTTCACGCGAACTAGGCCGCTGGTGTCCAGAAAAGCTGCATATGGATGCGAAAGCATCTTATGCTCGGGGCAGTGTCCGTTCTGCGGCGACGGCACCCATACTGCGCATACTGCGCCAACTCTCCCCCCTCTCCTCGCGTGAGCGCGAGATGGGGTGGAGGAGGTGGCGCGAGCGCTGTCTCTGCTTCGTTTCTCCTCTTCCGTTTCTCTGTCTCCGCCACAGCTGTGCGCTCGTATATAATGCGGCGTTCGCTCGCCCCCGTTGCACTCTGCTTCGCAACGGCGCTATGGACGCTCGCGAAGCTGAACGTAAACGGCAACGCCGGCAAGCTAATCTCGAAGCTGCGAGGCTGCGAAAGCGCGCGTTCGCTGTGCTTCCGTCATTCTTTCTCTGTGCAACGGTGTGCGAAACGCCGTGAACAACGTCAACGCCGGCGCGCCGGCGCTAGTTGCAGCGGCAGCGCCACCGCCACCGAGCAGAGGAAGGCTCGGGATGCCGAACGTAAACGTCAGCGTCGGCAAGCGGTAATTCAAACGCCTCGACAACCACCGTCGCATAAGTCACATAAGAGAAACGGAAACTCGATGCGCACCACCCGCGATGCTTTCGCATCCCACCGTGGTTGCCCGTAGGGGGAGTTGATGTGTAATTTTTGGCGCAGTTTTTCGTAGTAAGGGTGTATGTCTTTGCAACGTATAGTTGTCGTATCACAAGGCATGCCCTATTTCAATAAATGTGCGCACCTAAATCCACTACTTCCAACGTTGTTGCGTGCGATAATCGTCCACCAACGGCGTGTATATACGAGTCCGTTGTATGTATACAGGGCTTAAAGTCAGGTGGGGGGGGGGGGCTCGGGGGGACCCGGCCCCCCCTACAATTTCTTAAGGAGGGGCTGTATGTATGTGCGTACATATGTATACAGGTCGCCGTCCTCTGATGCCGCCCACCTCCCCCCCTTCCAGTGAAGGGAGACTTTAAGCCCTGTATGTATATATAGAGTTTTATAGACTCTTAGCAGGGGCGTAGCCAAGGTGGGGGGTTGGGGGTTCAAACCCCCCCCCCCCCGAAATTTTTCGGTTTTGCTTGCGTGTATATACACGCACACATACAAACACACGCACGAACATGCATAAAGTATGGTTGAACCCCCCCCCCCCCCCGAAAAAAGCTTCTGGCTACGCCCCTGACTTAGAACAAAAGGAGTGCCCAGGCCAGGACACGCTTTGTGAGAGTTTTCGCTTGTTCCGCAGGGCACTCCTTTTCTTCAGGGTGAAACAACTCTCTCTAGACAGAGAGTGAGCCAATCCCTCCTCATGGAGTACAGTATACTCTTTCTACAATAGCGTGAAGGCACTCGTCCGCGGGAGTAACACTATCACATTGAAACAGCTGTGGTATAAAATTAATTCAGTGCAAAAGATGACACATTCACACACGCACACATCCACGCAACCAAAACACATAAAGCGCGCGCAACTAAAACACGCACGTTGAAACATAGCATTATACCACTCTCTTATAGGGAGAGATGGGAACGCAAGTGTGATGTTTGGGAGCGCTTCGCTACACTGTTATCGAATACTCGCAAGAATCTCCGCCTGCAGGCAGGAAATCCGTTTAAATAAGGGCCGCTGCAAGTCAATGCAACTAACGCGCTCTTGCATGCATGCATGCATGGAAGACCTCTTCACCCCATTTTGCTACTGCACGTGCTGCTGCGCGTCTCGCACAAGCCTGGTATTTTATGTAGTTTGACAGCTGACTCTAGGTTCCTTCGATTTCGCTGCACTTTCTGCACTATAATGCATAGTTTCGGAGCATAAAACTGTTGTCTTCGATTTTACCGTATGTATACAGCGCGCTCCGCCTGCACTGCGCTGTTCGATTCGACTCCTGCACTCGTTCTTTTGAAAGTGCCCCTTTGATTATAAATGTTCTCGTATAGTTGGCACGCGGGCACGGGATCCAGTCCTGGAGGCATGCCCGTCGCCAGGGGGGGGGGGGGGGGGGGGGGGGGGGCTAGGAGCCCGCCTCCTCTCCCCCCGAAATTTTGGTGAAGTAGGTGTTTTTACGAAAAATAAATAATAAAAATAAGTGCTTTTCTCTAGAAATAGTCAAGGTTTTGAGCAAGTGCCCCCCGGCCGAAAAAAGTTCCTGGCTACGGGTCTGCCTGAAGGCGGTGGCCACATTCCGATGCATGGGGCCAATATACAAAAGTGTACGCGTATACCTGCAGCCATTCGGTTAACTTTAAAGAAACCCCCAGGAAGTAAAAACTAAACCACCATCGCCCAATATGGCGGCGTGCCTTACGATCAATCATGTGTTGGTAACACATGACGGATCACGTGTTGGTGACATGATCCAATCATGTTTTTGCAGCACGTGCATGTTGCCGATCATGTAATGGTAACACATGACTGGTAACAAGTGATGAGTTAGAGAGAGAAAAACAACACTTAATTTGGGGTGCAGAGCCCCTTTATAAAAGATGAAAAGAGAGAAAGAAGTGGTCAGCATGCGTGAAACCCGAGCGAAAGTAAACGACACTCTGATATCTTAGTAGGAGTTCGTGCGTTGTGTTCGCGAATAACAATTATGGGAGCCCGATTTGGTAATAAAATCTGCTCAGTTTCGAATCAGATAACCTGAATCAAATACCCGAACTTTATGAATTTGCGCTGCACTTTCACATGCACCGCAACGGAAGTATAGTTCAGCAAGGGCATACATCAGGTATCGAAGAAAGCAAACATGCCGCCACTAACCCTCGCTCCTCAGAAGGCTCTTGCGCGTGTAACTAAATTTATGCGTCGTTCAAATGTGCCCCGAGCGCTAAAGCTTGTCGCGCACCGTCTTGCACCGAGTCCAAGCGAGCGATTGGTGCCGCCTGCAGAATGAAAATTAACGAACAGAAGGAGAAGAGCACGCTTTCGATACTTGTCGCATACTAAATAAAGCAGCCGAGTGTTCTACACAAGTGGTGCGCATAATATAGCCTGGCCAGCAGTCTGAGTGCACATATATATATATTCAGACGGCCGGACGCACGGGCGCACTTTCCTCATCCGAACTCGGTTTTACGACCTCTGTTGGCGCGCTTCATTTTCGTGGCGCGTATATTTAGCTGTCTCTTCTCCATAAGCTCACAGTTATCCGCTTCCATTGCGCAACTTGCGCTTTGCATGGAGAGCGAGAAAGCAGAAACAAGAACAAAGCAAACAAACGTGGCATGGTGTTGTCGAATGGGCGCCTCAAGGCGCGCTTATATGCAGGGCTCATGCGAAGGTACATATAGCTGGGGCCTCAAACTTACCTCAGCTTACCTCAGGGGGGGAGGTGGTAACGTTGCTATTTGAAGGAAGGCCTTTCCCATATCTTATATATGGGTCACCTCCGAAGGGGATTTGACTTCAGGTTTCGAAAAGCATATCGATACTAATCTACAGAATGACCGAAATCTACGCCGATTCTGCAATATAGAGCTTTTGTTCCACTGCTATGTTTATTGTGGCCACATGGGCTGTCTCGCGAGAAAGTAAAAATGTTTGAGACCAGTCACGTCTGTGTAGCTCATGCACATATTTATCAAGAAAACAAAAATATATGGGACGCGTTTTTGAGAACTCCGGTATAGTGCGAACACCAACACGGATGATGCGCATGCATTTATGAAACGGGGGATGGAGGTGCGAGATCAGTGAATTAGCGAGAGTCCGTGTTTTGTCAATGCGCTGAAATGATGTCTTATACTTTAAGGGCATTATAACTGCATGCACCCCTTAGCAATATCACGATATATATATATACGCCTGTGCGTTTGATTCGCATGCACTTAAAGCGCTTCGCTTTTCTTATTTGGTCTTGTTCTTTTTTTTTTTTTACCTCGAATGACTAAGTTTATTTACATAGTTTTCTTTTATATATATGGATCTCCCGGAAATAAGGGCGACAGCACGGCTGAACAGCCATGCAGCCCATGCTTACAGCTTCCATATAGGTCTGAGACCCCTCCCTAGTAATTTTTGTGCAGACTCTATATGCTCAAGAACATCGAGTTGCCTTGTTTTCCATACTGCATGCATTATTTTCTGGCCGATTCCGGCTTCCTAATCATGTGGTCCTGCTTCCGTGGCTTCAGGAAGTCTGTTAAGGACTCGCCCATCAAAGGCCAGAGGGTCCGTCAACTCTTTCGCGAAGAGGATCGAGGGCACGGCATGACGCGCTGCGTTTCGTGAAGTGCAAAGAATGAGAAGCGCAGGGCATGTATATGTAGTTGAAAAGAGCGCGCCTCGCCGGCACTCGTTTAGCTGCGGGTTGTATGACATCGCCTGCATAGCGGCCGACCCGCTGCCGTGATCCAGGCGCAAGAGCTCGCTCCACCGAAGGCGCGTATATACACACACTGCCTGCGTATACACGCCTTTCACGGACCGACTGTTTGTCCTCTCGAGTGGCTTTCAGGAAGCGGCGGACGTCGAGCGGAGTAGAGGGGAGAGATCATTCGATCTAGCCGGGGTTCGCCGGACGTCCCGCTAGATCCGTGCAGCGCTGTGACATTCAGAGGCAGCATTAACCAATCAGAGGAGAGTACCAGGCATGTTCGAGCTGCAAGCTGTTCCGTGTTTCCGTGGCGTACGCGTGCACGGCCACAGATTCATCCAGCCATGTTGCGCCAGCGAGCCGGCAATACGGTGAGACTGTCGCAGAACAGCTATGTAACGTAGCCGTGGCTCGACAGCTGCGGTGTCCGTGGCGTCGACATTCAAAAAATTTTGTCACTTGCCACTTTTATTCATGCAGACGTCCCCAGCACTGCGGGGACCTGCTGCAGGCTGACCCGTCTGGGAAAAAGCATTGTGCGCGCTGTCGCCCACTATACATATTGATAGTCGTGATTACTCCTCATCAGCGTATAAAATAAGACTGCATAACGGACGACCTTCGTGTACGCTAAAGGGAGATTAAACCGTCCAAAAGAAATGTAGAGAATCAGATAGTGAAGAATGAAGGAAAGAATAACTATAAGCAGTGGTGGACCTACGCAATGAAACACCACACCAGACTATATACGCGCAAACACGAATTGCGGAGCGCAGTTGCGATCCGCGAATTCGGTTTTCCGACCTTTCTGACTTCAAAGTGTTTTGGTGAAAGAAGTGAGCGACGAAACGAGAGGTGTTCCTTCTCCACGGAGAGAACGCTTACAAAGTTATAAGCTGAAGGTTGAGAATAAAATTCAGGAGCTCTTCCCAATCAGCAAAATGGGGACAAGCGAAGCTTGGCGTGTGCGTGCCTGACCTAATACTTTTCCTTTCTTCTTTTTTTTTTCTTAGCGTAGGCACGACGCCAACTGCGCCTACGCAGTTGGCATCGTGCCTATGCTTAATGACTCACGTTCCTGCACCGGAACTTGAGGTGATGCGTTCGTATCCAGGCAACAATGAAATGCGGAAACGTAAAATGGCAAGTAACTTCGATAGAAGATCATATTGCCATATCAGAAGCAGGTGATCGCCGACAAGCACACGATCGAGAAAGCATCAGTTATTGCAAAACGGCGCATACAAAGACGCATGTTGCCAGCGCACCTTGGAGGGCCACATTTCTTCACGCTCACCGGCGCCGCGTTTCTCGCGTACGACAACGCCGCCACTGAAATCTGTAACGCATAACAAGCTTCGCTTGAATAACTACTGACGAAGCTGTGCCGCCGTCACATGCACCTCGGCAACAATCGCACGCACGCAGCACACGCAGCGTTGCACGGTTTAGCGCGACACGGAATGGCTCCGGCGCGCCCTCTCTCTCTCTCGCCCCGGTGCTCTCGAGTCGCGCGACCGCCTTCCTTTCGACCGAGAGGAGAGCTCGTGGCAAAGCTGTCGCCGGGGGCCGAGGGGACATTTGTTATGCAAACGCGAGAGAGCCGGCGCGCGTGGAGTGTCTCGGTGAGGGAGGGTGGTGTTCCCGCGCCATTCACTCGGAAGCGAGCACACGCAGGGCCGTTTTCGCGGCAGATTATTCAATTTGCAATCACGCGCGCGCCCGCGTTAATGCGTGGCCCGTCGCCACTCAGAATTGTGGTGGCTCTGTAATAAGCCGCCCAAGTCTGTGGTCCAAATAAGCCCATTTCAAATGAACGATTTCCGCAATGATTCAGTTCCGCAAAGCATGCGGTCGGCAACAGGACACGTCGGGCACGGTATTACCGCTATCACTCACGAAATGTGCGAACATTGCTCGCCGCATTTCGCGCCTCTGTGTGATCTGGGAAAATAAAATGGGCCAAGAGAAAAGGTTTCCACGGCCGTATTGCGATGTAAGCAATATTTCGGTGATCGATTCTCGCATTTGCCCAATGGATCGGGCACCGTCAGCGCTTAGACGCGTCTGAGCAGCGTCTAAAGGCCCGAACACACGCACGCGTTGCAGCGCGTCAACGCGTACGTGTGTTCGGGCCTTAAGCGCTGCTCAGACGCGTCCCAGGCCCCAGGAATATGATGGCCCCAGGAAATATGACCCGGCCCCATTTCCCTAAAAAAATGTAGATCTGCAGAGTATCAGAAAACAAAAATAAAAAAGAAATAGGGACGAGAGAGGAAAAAAGCTATATATTCAAACATTGTTTTATTTTTGAAAAACAAAATGCAAACGTCATTCCAGAATGTATGTTAATAAACAAACTTTAACACTACAACAATGATAAAAACAACAAAAAGAGTTCCTCATGCTGTCCGTTCAGCAAGTATTCACTGGTTTAATCAGCAGGAGACTGTACGCTCAAGATTATACGAATCTATTCACTGGTGGAAAAAGAAGCGGCTAGCGAATGGCCGGAACAGATAGCGAGAGAATATTGCCACGCCCGCTTCTTCTTTTATTTTGATGTGTTCGAGTTTGACCAGCAAGGACGGTTATCAACGCTCGACGGTGGCCGTGAAGCAGTGTTCGAGAAGCTTCACGATTTTAGTAGATCGTTTTGTTAAGATTGCGTGCCGCACGCGAATGTTCCAGCTTTGTCGAGAGATAACGCCGCCACCAGCGATATTGCTGGAAAGTTCCATAGCGCCTGTATAAAAGCCGACGCGCTTGACCGCTTGTGAGTTGATCGACGGTCGACGCTCTGTCCGCCGCTATCAGTGTGTTGCTGTAGATTGACTTACAGTTTCCCGGCCACAAGTTCGGCCAAATAAACAGTTTCATCTCGAACGTGCTGACTGCTGTCCTCGTCGTCACGACCACGTGACATCTGGTGGAGGTGCTGGGTACCCCCGATGCAGCGCAGCCGCAGCTGCAAGCAATGAACTATGCTGCAGCAGCCCGACGCAACGCCCCCGCTCCTCGTCCACGTCACGACGCCGCGCCGCCGCAGCAGTTCGGCCGCCAGACGCCGCTGCCGCCACCACCACCAACGCCCTACCGTCCTCCTGTCGCCCGGCGCTATGCCCCAAGGAAGACCGACGTTTGGCGCGCCCCTGACAACCGCCCGCTCTGCTACCACTGCGGGGAGGCCGGCCATACCTACCGCCGCTGCCAGTACCGTCAGATGGGGCTACGCGGATTCGCCGTCAACGCGCCGCGCCCCCAGCCAGGCGAACGGCCTCGCGACATCGACGACTTCCTCACCGGAACACAGTGGCAAGAACGACGACCTTCCCGCTCGCCGTCGCCCGGCCGCTACATGTCACCGCACCGCCGGCAGTACACAGGCCCAAACCGGGGCCGGTCGCCTAGCCCGTATCCGGAAAACTAAGGGCAGCAACCGATGGAGGTGCGGTTGCTGCACGACGAAATGCCGAAGATCCTCCGCGGCCGCCGACGACGACAATGCGAGGAGACCTGCAGAACACGACGCGAAGCAGACGAAGTCCTGCCGATGAAACCTCGCGGACCGAAGTAGACCTGACGACGCAACGGGGAAGCAGCGGAACAAACCGACGTAGCCGTGACCCCACGCCACGACCTAACTGCAACGCGAGACGACGAACTAGCGACCTCGACGTCCTTATCGACGGCCACAGCGTCACAGCTCTCGTCGACACCGGAGCCGACTATTCTGTCTTCAGTGGACCGTTCGCCACCAAGCTGAAGAAAGTAAAGACCGCTGGGAGTGGACCCGAAATCCGGACAGCTGGAGGCCACCTGATAACGCCGATTGGTGTCTGCACGGCGAGAGTCACCATCAATAACCGGACTTATCCTGCGAGCTTTGTAATCCTACAAAATTGCTCTAGGGATGTGATACTTGGAATGGACTTCCTAAGTGACCACGGCGCCGTCATCGACCTGAGATCTGAGTCGATAACGCTAACCTCAGAGAAAGCGCTCCCGCCCCACGCGACGCCAGGGAACCATGCATTGAATGTGATAGAAGAGCAGGTGACCGTTCCGCCCCGCTCCAGCGTCATTATTTCCGTCGGCACCGAAAAACCTGCGAACCTTGAAGGCGTCATCGAGGGCGATCAGCAACTACTCCTGAACCGTCAAATTTGCGTCGCAAGAGGTATAGCCGAACTGCGTGACGGTAAAGCAAAGGTAGTGCTGACAAACTTCAGCCACGAATATAGGCACCTCAACATTGGTACGACGGTTGCCTACATTGACGAATGTGTAGCCGCCAGCGATGCTTTCGCCCTCTTCGATGCTGCCGAACCTGCTTCGACGAATAGAGGTCCCGAACCGGATTTTGACGTCAACCCGAGCCTTGCGAAGGTCAAACAAGACCAGCTCAAAACCCTGCTCCTGCAATACAAGGACTGTTTCTCGTCGTCATCGCGGGTACGACAAACGCACCTTGTTAAGCACCGCATTATAACAGAAGAAGATTCTCGACCACTCCGTCAGAGCCCCTACAGAGTTTCGACTCGAGAGCGCGACGCGATAAAGAAACAAGTCGACGAGATGCTACGCGACAACATCATCCAGCCGTCCAAGAGTCCGTGGGCGTCACCCGTGGTGTTAGTGAGGAAGAAGGACGGGACACTGCGCTTCTGCGTTGATTATCGGCGCCTGAACAAAATCACGAAGAAGGACGTGTACCCCCTCCCACGGATAGACGACACCCTGGATCGACTTCACAACGCGACGTACTTTTCATCGATGGACCTCAAGACTGGCTATTGGCAGATCGAAGTAGACGAGAGAGACCGAGAAAAGACGGCTTTTATAACACCCGACGGCCTCTTTGAGTTCAAGGTCATGCCTTTCGGTCTTTGCTCGGCACCTGCGACGTTCCAGCGCATCATGGACACTGTACTGGCCGGATTGAAGTGGCAGACGTGCCTTGTGTATTTGGACGACGTCGTCGTGTTTTCCTCGACCTTCGACGAGCATCTCCGGCGGCTCGAGGCAGTACTTCAAGCAATAAAGGCCTCTGGACTGACCCTGAAGCCAGAAAAGTGCCGATTCGCGTACAACGAGCTCTTGTTTCTGGGCCATGTGATCAGCAAGTCTGGAGTGCGCCCAGACCCGCGGAAAACAGCGGCCATCGCCGACTTCGCACCTCCCACCGACAAGAAGGCCGTGCGCCGATTTCTCGGCTTATGCGCCTATTACAGACGCTTCGTCAAAAACGTTTCACGCATCGCCGAACCACTGACGCTTCTCACGAAGACTAACGTGGAATTCAGGTGGGAAACGGAGCAAGTGCAAGCATTTGAGGAACTTAAACGACGCCTGCAGACGCCACCCATACTTGCGCATTTCGACGATTGCGCCGACACTGAAATACACACCGACGCTAGCAGCGTAGGACTCGGTGCCGTCCTTGTGCAAAAGACTGACGGGCTTGAAAGGGTTATCAGTTATGCTAGCCGGTCACTATCCAAGGCAGAAGCAAACTATTCCACAACAGAAAGGGAATGCCTTGCCATCATCTGGGCTACGTCAAAGTTTCGCCCCTACCTCTATGGCAGGCCCTTCAAAGTTGTCAGTGACCATCACGCCTTATGCTGGCTAGCTAACTTGAAGGACCCTTCAGGTCGTCTCGCACGATGGAGTTTGAGGCTTCAAGAATTCGACATTACCGTCGTGTACAAGTCCGGACGAAAACACTCTGACGCCGACTGCCTCTCTCGTGCCCCCGTCGACGCGCCGCCGCAAGACGACGACGATGACTGCTTCCTCGGAACTATAAGTGCCGACGACTTCGCCGAAAGGCAACGAGCCGACGCGGAACTGGGAGGCCTTATGGAGTACCTCGAGTGCAAGACCGCCGTTGTTCCGAAGGTATTCAAGCGAGGACTGTCGTCGTTTTTCTTACGGAACGGCGTTCTCCTGAAAAAGAACTTCTCGCCACTTCGAACGGACTACCTTCTTGTCGTGCCCTCATCATTGCGACCAGAAGTCCTCCAGGCCCTACATGACGACCCGACGGCTGGACACCTTGGTGTTTCCCGCACCCTCGCCAGAATACAGGAAAAGTACTACTGGCCACGCCTTGCTGCCGACGTCGCCCACTACGTCAAGACTTGCCGAGATTGCCAGCGACGGAAGACACCGCCGACTAGGCCAGCGGGACTTATGCAGCCAATCGAACCACCTCACCGGCCGTTCCAGCAAATCGGGATGGACCTACTGGGGCCGTTCCCGACGTCGACTTCCGGCAACAAGTGGATTGTCGTAGCGACTGACTACCTCACCCGCTACGCGGAGACGAAGGCCTTGCCCAAAGGCAGTGCCGCCGAGGTAGCAAAGTTCTTCGTTGAGAACATCCTCCTGCGTCATGGCGCCCCAGAGGTCCTCATCACCGACAGAGGTACGGCGTTTACTGCTGACCTAACTCAGGCAATACTGAGATACAGCCAAACAAGCCACCGCCGGACCACAGCGTACCACCCACAGACCAATGGCCTCACCGAGCGGCTAAACAAGACCATCGCCGACATGCTGGCCATGTATGTCAACGTCGAACACAAGACGTGGGATGCCATCCTTCCGTATGTGACCTTCGCATACAACACGGCCATGCAAGAAACGACGCAAATGACGCCGTACAAGCTGGTCTACGGAAGGAGCCCGGCAACAACGCTCGACGCAATGCTACCAACCGCCATCGACGAAGACGATCTCGACGTTGCCGCCTATTTGCAACGCGCTGAAGAAGCTCGACAGCTCGCCCGCCTGCGCATCAAGAACCAGCAGAGGGTCGACAGCCGTCACTATAATCTTCGACGACGCCACATGGAGTACCAACCCGGTGACCGTGTGTGGGTCTGGACGCCGATACGCCGACGCGGGCTCAGTGAAAAACTTCTTCGGCGATACTTCGGCCCATACAAGGTGCTTCGACGTCACGGCGCTCTTGACTACGAGGTCGTCCCGGACGGCATTACGAACTCCCAGCGACGCCGCGCACGACCTGAAGTCGTCCATGTCGTTCGCCTTAAGCCGTTTTTTTGCGCGTTAGCGAACCTGAGAACTCTACTTTTTTTTTGTTATTGTAATTTATTTGTGCATGCACTTGTTTTTTTCCTTTGCATGTTCTGTTGCAAGCATCGGGACGATGCTTTTTCAGAGGGGGGCAATGCCACGCCCGCTTCTTCTTTTATTTTGATGTGTTCGAGTTTGACCAGCAAGGACGGTTATCAACGCTCGACGGTGGCCGTGAAGCAGTGTTCGAGAAGCTTCACGATTTTAGTAGATCGTTTTGTTAAGATTGCGTGCCGCACGCGAATGTTCCAGCTTTGTCGAGAGATAACGCCGCCACCAGCGATATTGCTGGAAAGTTCCATAGCGCCTGTATAAAAGCCGACGCGCTTGACCGCTTGTGAGTTGATCGACGGTCGACGCTCTGTCCGCCGCTATCAGTGTGTTGCTGTAGATTGACTTACAGTTTCCCGGCCACAAGTTCGGCCAAATAAACAGTTTCATCTCGAACGTGCTGACTGCTGTCCTCGTCGTCACGACCACGTGACAATATTATACGGTAAAAACTGTTCGCTTTAGGCTGCTGTCTCAGTGACTGTGGTGCTCAGTTGCTGACCCGGAAGATGCGAGTTTGATCTCGGCCGCGGCGGTCGCATTGTGATGGAGGCGAAATGCTAGAGACCCCTGTATAGCATTCGCAGGATTTGGGGATAACTGTACGTGGCGCCATCTCTCGGTGGTAGCAACAGCGTCCTGTCATAACTGAATGGGAAATATGCGTAGAAAAATCATATCTGACGAAGAAAGCTAGTTACCAAAAAGGTCTCCCGGTTATATGCTGTGGAGACCCACTGGAACATTTTGGTAAAATTGCAGTATCGCATTGTATACAAAGCGCGTGGCTTCCCAAGACAATTGAACACCGCCCATGAGAAACACATGGGGCCCCATTGTAAAATATTAAACACTCTGGGAAGCCACGCGGTTTGTAGTGCAACACTGTAATTTTAACCGAATGTTCAAACAAGTATCTGCTGTATGGAACCTGGAGTCCCTTTTTGGTAACTATCTTTTTTTTTGTCAGATATGATTTTTTTCGCCTATTTCCCATTCAGATACGGCAGGCTACCGCTGTCACCGACGAAAGGTGGCGCTAAAATTTCCCCAAATCCTGGTCATGCTGTGCGATGTCAGCGCACGCTAAATAACACCCGGTGGTCAGAATTATCCGCATCTTTCATACATCAGAGACGCCGTAGTGGAGGGCTCCAGCGTACGAGTCACTATATGGGACTGTAAACCCCAGAAACCAACCAACCGATTCTTCTGTAACAAAATGAACAGCTGCTCGCACAGGAGCGCGCACGCACGTACGCCGAAAACAGACGCAACACAAACGAACACGGACAGAGAAATACAACGAGCCTGGAAAAAACGTGAGGGAATTTGTAAAGCAAGAGTGAGAGTAAAACTTTAGTTTATTGATCGAAAGGAAAAACTTCCTCGATTTATTGGTTAGATCCCCATTTAGTAAATGACCACACTGGCCTCGGCATATATACTGCGCTTGACCTGATTTATAAGGCACTATTGTCCTCAGCTGTCTGTCTCGTCTTGTTAAGTGAGTGCGACACACATATCGTCACGTTCACGTATAGGTATATCGTCACACCCCATGCAGGCGGCCCTGTAGCGAGTGGGGACGTTTAATATAGTCTATAAGCTGGGGGTATACTCCCGTATCTGAATCTTTCGTTATATGTATTCGGCGGCTTCCTCGCTGCTTAGTTTGGGATGAGGGGAAGGATACAGTTCCACTTCGGTGAGCTATAGGATTTCTCTGCCATTAAGGGAAAATACTGAATGTGATTTTGCTGTGACTGTTGTTGCTGACTGTTATTATGGTTCGAACCGTTGGCCGAGTTATTTACCGCCGCCCGATGTGTGCACTGAAGGCTCCCAGGGCAATCTGGTAAATATGTGTGACCCCCCCCAAAAAACGCACTGCCGAGGCAGTCACGTCAGGCTTTGTACACCCGTGCCACAGTCCAGAAAGGAGGTGTTTCTTCTCTCCACTGAAAAGGTCTCTGGCGACTTGGTCTGTCCGTTCCCCTGAATTCCAACGTTCCCGGGCACCAAAGCCGGCGGTTACATCGGGCGAAATTCTTTGGCATTAGTGCGACGCTATAGCTCTGGTCATGTGTCCTGGATAAACATGCGGCACGTTTCTCTAAAGTCCGTGATTATCATCGTGTCTTTATGTTAGCGGAGTTTTCTTTGCGAAACTTCCCGTCTTTTGATAACCGTAGCTGTTATATACTGCTGCTCATTTGATGGAGTATGACCGCGACATATTCCCGACTGGACGAGTAATCGATGTCAGGGGTCAGCTGACATTGATCTTATAAAATGTGGTTATATATAACAGTTATAACATGTGGGCTTTCCTGGATGCTCAACCACGTGCGCGTGACCGTAGCAGACATTTTCATAGAAGTTCTTTGATAGGCAAAACAGATAGCGCGAACTAACCTCGAGGTCACGATTTCCGAGTATCCCTATAATACAATGACGATAAATTCATTCATTCAGGAAAGGGAGGACCGAATGTCGCTGTTGAGGAGATCTCGCCCTCAACCGATACCAGAAAATACATCGTTAACGAGGTACTGGCAAGCACAGTCACTATTCCTGACATAATCGACAAATGTCAGACTCTTGCCAACCGGAAGAGGCGCACTGGCACGTCTACTCCTGCATATTTACGTTTTGCTTCTTAAACACAGCCACAATCGAGCACCTCATTTTACACTGCAGCGTAAAATGAGGCGTAAAATGAGGTGCTCGATGTTGGCTGTGTTGTTAAGAGGATGTAAAGCAGGGAATGCCCTGCTTTGCATCCTCTTTGAAAGAGTGATGTTATTTTTCTACATCGTGATTTGGAAAATTTACAAAAGAACATATTCGAACACCCTGATCAGCCATTTTGGAACACCCATCAGCTTGGCAAACGTTGTTCAGTACGTGTCTACGTTCTCTCCCTCCCTCCCCTTCCATAACATGGTCGTTTCTGCAAACGACATCCTTTAGACGCGTGCAGAATATACATGACTTGACGCACTTTTCAAAAACCACTTTAGAGTTGCTTTTACGATATGACCTTCAACGTTCTACTCGTCAGGAAAGGAACGCGACGCAAAATACAGAAACGAAGGGCCGTTTCGCGCTCATAACTTCGAAACACCTCTTCCTTTTACGTCTCTCGTTTTCTATTTAGGTTTGTTACGCAGGCACTTTAAGCAAGGCTTTTAAAACCTACTCGCTAACTATCTTATTGAATTGTACTCTTTCCTTCACTCTCCGTCTTTCCAGACGTCGGTATCTCGGCGTACGCGGCGAAAACCGGGACGATTCCGACAAGGCGCCCCGTCGGGCAAGTCGGGCTTCCAGGCAAGCGTCGGACGTCTCGAAGAACCCTTGCGCGGCCGAGAAAAAAAAAGAAGGAAAAGGGAAGGACAACCACTGGTACAAGCCGTCTTCGGTGGAAGCCATCGATCATCGGCCCTCAAAACACACAGGCACGCCGGGAGGAAGAACAGGAAGGCATGGCCGCAACGAGGAAGTGGACCCGCTCCGAGCCCACACACACGCGCGCGCCCCCTCCCTTCGCGGACACAAAGAAAGCCAGAAACTCAATCTTTCAAGAGGGGCGCCGGACTCTGAATAAGAAGGCCAATAGGACTCGCCGTCCGAGCGATACGGGGCGCCCATCCTTCTCTCTTTCGACACGGGGACAGTTGGAGGAGGGAGACCCAACCAAGGAAGACCGAGCCTCTGCCATCTTTACTCTTTCTTTTCTTTCTGCCCTCGTGGTTTTCGCGGTAAGCCTCCTTGTTGCCGCCGCATGCCCCATACTACGTGCCTTTCGAGCTCACCCTTTCCTTTGTGCTCCCGCGGCGAAGTCGTGCCTCCCCTTCATTCGATACGAAACACTTTTTCCGAGGAAAGAAGCACTCCGTGACAAATACCGCTATGCGGAACAGATGCGTCCGTTTTGAAAGCCTGCTCCATATTCGAACTCCATGGTGGGAGCTGGAACTTCGCGAACAAGATTCGTCGTTGTTGACAAGTTGAAAAAGGCGCGCACCCTTCAGTTCGAGCAAACTGATCGAGTCACAGTGCGTGGCAAAAAAAGAAAACCAAATTGTGTTCTCAATAGGTGCTTCCCCTGTGAACGGCTCTGTTCGGGCAGAACTAGAGAACATCCTGCCAGACACGTCGACGTCGATGTGAAGGCACATCTCATACTACAGCGCCCGAGAGACGTCGCATAACGACGACAGTTATTACTCAAATCAATGGCACTGTCCACCCAGGAAGATCCGTGGACCCAGGATGTTCCCGAGGCCCCCCTTTCAGTCTCGGAAACATCCTGGGTCCACGGCCAGCGCATACGGAATTGCTGGAGCCAAGCTGATTTCTAGAAGCGAGCGATACTCTTGGAAGTTATTGAGAATAGCGTACTCTACCGAGTGGACAGGTTTGCCAGGTTTGGCTACTGTGTGCCAATTTGGCTACTTATTTAGGCCTGTGGCGGAAGAAAAAAGCGTCTTGTCTACATGGCTATTTTTTTGGGTACTTTCTTGTTCCCTCCATTTGAATCAAATTATGAATATCTTGTGACGTCGCAGCCGCTGGCGTTCGACTATGCAGTGTCAGAACATGGACGCCAAGGCGTGTTTCCAGCTTCGATAATTGAACTTGGCGCTAAGCATTGCACAAAATACTTTTTTGTAATTGACTGTGACTGGACTTGGAGGGTGGGGGGTGGGGGGGATACTGTTGCATGCGGCCTTATTTTGCAGTCCACCTACTGCTGAACACGACTTTAAAGTGAAATTGGAAGTGAACAGGATAATCGAAAGCTATCCACATCCAAGAGGCTCTACACTCAACATTATTAGAAATCTAATATCCGCCGAACTGTGTGTGTTATTTCTTAGGATTAGGTATGGACTGCGACTCGAGAATATTAACTGCTCGGAATTCATCATTACACGAGAAACGAGTGAGAAAGTGGCTACAGTGCATGCTTCAAACCCAGGAACTGTGATATTACGCTTTAATCCCAGTAATTTCGATTTTGAATGGTTCTTGCATTACTTATTGACACTTCCACCAAAACGCTCTTGCATTTAGTCATTTAAACAAAAACTTCAAGAGTTGCTACGCCACCGGACTTCGCGTTTATGTGATTTTCTTTTATGGCCTGACTACAAGACTTAAAACGCGATGATTTTTAAGTACAATTTTTATTATTGGCTTGTTCCATGCTCGTGCTTTTCATTATTTCAATCTTATTGACTTTTCGAAAATTACTGGCTGGACAATACATGCACAGGGTGTCTCAGATAGCTTTGACCCATCTTAAAAAAATAGAACCAAGAGCTCTAGAAAAACGGTACCAACTGCACATTAACGGTAGTCGTACCGACAACCAATAGTCTCTACTTCACTAAGATTAATTAAATGTTTTTAATTGTTCAGCCTTTTAATTACTACTCGACTCGCTAAGATGTCAATTTTATAGTTGTGGGACGCCTTAAATAACTTTGGAATCAAGCCCTCATTTCGTGCTGACTTATGCCTGGTTGTTTTTTTCCGAGGAAAAAATAAGCCCTCGAAGTAAAAAAGTATGTTAACTTAATAGAACTTTTTGTTGGGCTAGTTTTTCAGTAAGTATGTTAACTGTTGAAGTAGCGAATTCGCATTCATACACCACAATTTAAAGTAATTGTTGCTGGGGTTTTACGTCCCAAAACCACGATATGATTGGCCCATTTCGCCTCCATCGAAATCGGCCAGAATTTATAGGCGTCGCATCCAGCTGCATAATGCTTCAATTCAGCATGCACGTCACTGCAGCTGGCATCGGCTTAAGCACAACGAGCGGGAAAGGAGGAGCGCTGCTGTACTGCCTCACCGTATTTCTGTAGCTTGCTGAAAGATTATATTCTATAACGCTACAGCGCTTACAAGCCCGTGCCAAAGAAAACTCGGTGTGGACGTCGGCGGCGCTGTCCGTGAGCGAAAAATTTGTCGTTCGAACGCGGTTAAGCCAAGTGTGTCGAGCGATAGCTGGGTTTTGCTTGCGTTTGGAAAAGGCGAGACCATTGGTTTGCAGATGTTTAACTTTATTGTACGTCTCGGTTTAGGCAAGAATGACGAGAAGT
The DNA here is from genome assembly GCF_013339695.2 of Rhipicephalus sanguineus. NCBI lineage: Eukaryota > Metazoa > Arthropoda > Arachnida > Ixodida > Ixodidae > Rhipicephalus > Rhipicephalus sanguineus. Next base: position 44,588,026 of record NC_051181.1, on the reverse strand, counting down.
CTACGCGCTTCGACTACACGCCGCAACAAAGGAGCCAACGCGTTGCACTACAAGCACGGCCGCTACTACAGGACAATTACACTGCAGACGCTGCTGGGCGCCGTCGGCGCTCTCGGCGCGAACGTGCAGTGAACTTGGATGCAGACAACAACTCTGGAGGTGGCGGCACGAAGTATTCACTCGAGCCGCTGTTCGTTGTCGCAAACGCGCCGACCTATAGGTTTTTCCATGGCCGCTACGTTTTTATGCAACAGCCGTGGTCTTTCTCTGGAGGTCTTTCGCTGGCGTTGACCTTATCTGAGCTTGAAGGTCAAACGCATGAACACAGGCGTTTTATGGGGTTTGAACCGGGAGGAGTGGAGCTACCACTCTAAGTGTGTTGGCTCAGCCCAGCCTTCCCACATCAGAGCGTGCGGTAGCATTTAGCGATGCCGCTTATAATAATGTCAGGGGTTATACGTGCTGAAACCATGATATGATTATGAGGCACGTCGCAGTGGAGGGCTCCGGCAATTTCGACCATCTGGTGTTCTTTAACATGCGTTGACATCGCACAGTATACACGGGCCTTCAGCATTTAGCCTCCATCTAAATGCGACCACCGCGGCCGTTATCGAACCCGCGACCTTTGGGTCAGCAACCTTTGGGTCAATAACCGCTACACCACCGCGGCGGACAGCGATGCCGCTCTGCAGGTGAAGTCACGGCAGCCCAGCCGTCAAATACCCCAAACAGAACATTTTTACTAATACAGTTTGGGCCGATGCTTCATACGAAGGAAGATACAAGAAAATGTCCTCATGGAGAGTTCGGTCGCCAATTGAGACTGGCAGCGTGGCATATAATGTATACGTACCCTGGAGGGGGGAGGTATACTGCGCTTGACTCAGACGGCGCCAACATAATCGGCGCTCGAGAAAACACTGGAGAGATGCTCGCTCGCCTATGCGCGCAGCATCGCAGTCACTTCTTTTGCACAGCGTTCCAGTATGCGATTTGAAAACATTTGCGTCACTCCTGTGACTGTCTGTAAATCGATTAATGAAAAAGGTTTAATCGATTAAATTGATTACGTGAACGGTGCACATCGTTTTGTGAGACACTTTTCGTCGATTAATAGCTTTATCCTTCATCGATATTACCACCCAAAGCTGCGACAAGGGGTCTCGGTGAATCGGGGACTGTGCGCTGCGCTATACGGCACTGCATGCTTTCTTGTACTTAATTGGGCGCCATTTGTCTTTTCGTCACCTGTTCTCTGATTGGTCTGAGTGACCGGCCGCATCTCCGGCGTTCCGAATTATTCTGTGAGCACCTTTGTACATTGCAGCGCGAAACAAACGTAGTGGGAAAGATGAACTGCACTCTTAAAAAAAAAAACAAAGAAGGTAGTGGTACTTGCTAACTTCTGGGTAGTAACGGCTTGTCACATAAGTTACTACCCTGTTAGTAAGTGCAGTTAGTAACGGCAAGGGTGGTAACTGTTACTACCTTTGCCGCTACTAACAGCAATTAGTAGCTGTTAATACCCTAGCCGTTGCTAACCACAGGTAGTAAAATATAGTAAATATAGTAAAGATATCTTGCGGCTTGTAGGAAGCGTGGAGGGAGTGGCGGCCGAAGACGCTGACGACGACACTGAAGAAAGCGAGGCTTCGGCACCAACAGCGAGTCAAGTGATGGATGCGCTTGATTTGCTGCGGTATAGTTTGCTGGAACACACGAGAGGCGGAAGACGCGCTGGACGCACTTAAGACTTACGAAAAATCCGTGCGGTCGTTGCTTACAAAACGCAAGCAAGCAAACATCACCGACTTCTTTGCTGGGAAATAAAATTGTTGTCTCCTGTGAGGTAACAATTGTTGCTGTGAGGTAACATTTTTTGTTGCTTCATACATCCTAGAGGTGTCGGTCGTTTCCGAAGGCAGCCATTTCATTTTTGCCGCATTTACGCTACGCAAATATAATGCCACGGTAGCTTTCCGGATGCCGCTACAGCATATATAATCGAACGTCCCGAATTAAGTGACCGCGAAATGGCTCATTCGATTTAACGAAGTTCCCGATTTAACGAAATAATTCGCGCCTCCGCTCACTTTCGTCAAATCGAGTTTTAACTGTACTTATATATTCCAAAGCAGCTCTATAAAGTACGTGACAGGCATAGGCGAGGTAATTGCCAACCTGCAGCATCTGATATCACCTATCTTCACCACAAGGCTAAGATTGCTGGGCATGGCAATACGTTTCAGTGGATACCTGGCCATGCTGGTATTTCGGGAAACAAAAAAGCGTATGAAGCTGCCCGAAATGGACCCCAAAGCCGGAATTTCAGAAGAATATTTTTTACCAAAGCAGATGCCTCGAACATCGCAAAAAATCTGCCTATGAAGGAAAAGACCGCCTCTGGAATATGCCGCTTCACCAAGATAACTTTCTGCGTCGTTTTGACCCAGAAGTGCGAGCGAAAGTTTCCCGAACACTTCCTTGACACCTATAGAGACACTGTACACATCATGGTCTTCGACTGAACGTGGCATACACGAACAGTTATTTGTACCGCATAGGGCGTACCACTGATCCCCACTGTGATAACTGTGCAGCACATATTACTTGAATGCCCCGCGTACCGCGACGACAGACAATGTTTCGAGCGTCTAATGGACTTTATTTGCCACGATTCGTTCACGTTACAGAGCACATTAGGTCCAATGTCTCGCCCTTGAAAGCAGCGACGGATGTTAGAGTCACTATTTAATTACCCGTCAGAAATCGGCCTAGTCGGGAAGCTTTAATAATTCACTATTTCATATAGAAAGGTAGTCCCACATCCCCAGTCTGGGCAGCACCTAAGGAACTCAAGGCGCAAATCATCCCAACACAAGGCTTTTATTCCGTCGCAAAATGTACGGATCGTCACCGTCAGCTTCGGGCAATCCAAGGGACCCATGATGCCGCGGGCAGGTATACTCCCTACCTGTTCCAACGTGGGAGCGGCCCGCAGTGGGGGTCGGCGTAAAACCCTGCTCTCCTCCCTCGGTGTTCAATAAAGTTATTTACCTATGTATCGCATAAAAAAGTTTAAACTTACCTGAACCCTAGTTGTAAATATTTACATCAGGTTCACTTGCGCAGTTAATATTTGTTTATATTCTTTATTTTATTATCATTGGTAATCTGGGAATGGGAATTTTTTAATCCATTCCCCGTTCCTACAGAGAGTAGCATGCGAGCGGTTATATATACACGCCACCAAAATCTCTGTTTTTTCACTAAAAAGCCTTTATTCTCCCTCTTAGATGCCTCATCGAACGCGAAAGTTGACCTACGGCATCAGCTCCGTCGGCGTCAACACGATTGATGCAGGAAGTCATTATCACGCGATGACGTGACCATGAGACGTCATCATGACGGCACAGACCCCCAAAATTTGACGTCACCACAGCGTCACTATGACGTCACATGATGGCGTCATCACAGGACATCGTCGCTTGGTCAAAGGAGGGCCGATCCCGGAGACAGTGTAAAATTGGGTGAAGCGCTGAAAGTCTGCAACGCTTCCGATCCTGGAGGCAGTGCAAAGCCACGTTAGGCGCAGAAGGCTTTCGGAGTGGGGCGGGGGAGTGTCAGTACATTGCCAGAGAAAAAAAAAAAAAAGAGGAAGAAGATGGCATTCGTTTTTGAGTCTTAATACTCAGCTCGACTGAATTTCGTATTTCATTCCTCAAGCCTTCGAGAGCCTTCATTCCTCAAGCCTTCGAGTGGCTCCTCGACGGCCCCGCGAAGGTCTTCTCCGAGGCTGCCGCGAGACGCGTGGGATAATCGGCCTCCTTTTCCACACTCAGAGAGAGAGAGAGAGAGAAACGATAGAGACGACAACGAGGATCGACGAGGCCCCCACCGTCGGAGGGCCCGCTCTCCCGAGAAGTCTCCTTCCTCTTCCCTTCGGACGCTGCCGCCGCCTTCGCCGGCGCAGACGCCCTCGCCCGGCGCTGCGCCAGACACCAGCGGCGTCTGCGCGCCCGCAAAACCTGCTGCCGCTGCTGTCAGTCACCGCCATTCATCAAGGTCGCGCCGCGCATGGTTTATAACGGAACGGGGTGGTTCCCGTTGCGCCGCGTTTTTCGCGGCGAGTCGCCGGCCTGATGGATGGGCCGCGTCGTCTTCTCCCATCGAAAAGCCAGGTGGACGAGTCGCCGACGAGCGCCGTCTCTGTGCCCGCCCTGTCTTTCGACGCGCTGCAATGCCGCTTCTCGAGGCTGTGCGACTCGTGGCGCGTTTTACACGCTGGTTCCGTCGTTCTTGGCAGGCGTTACGGAGGGTGTTGTGCCAATTATGGACAGTCGTCATCGGATGAGTTAACTACGTCGCTTGATGCATGAAGGGGCCTCTCCTAGATATCTTCATTAACTCCTCGTCTCGCGTCAGTCATAGAATCTCATCGCACCACTCGAGATACCTCGGTGCATGCATGCAGGCCTGGGCAGTCACTGTACGTGTAAGTATTCGCTATATGCCCCAGCGTTTTGTGGTTCATGTGCGACCACAAGTCTAGTGATATTTTAGAGACGCGGGAATTAGCTGATTGAATGAATGTTCATTAGCACTACATCGACGGAATCCTGATGCTGCGCCGCACAAACGACGGGATTTTTGAGCAAGAAAATCTTCGCAGCTCCATAACGACATAATGTATTCACATATTCTTGCACATTTGATTCGGGCTTTTTGCACCAAGCACCACATTCCTGTAATTCGTCAGGGTCCTTACTCCCACGGCATGGCTTCGCGTTACTTTTGGCTGTTTCCCGAGCTGAAAATTTCGCCAGAAGGAAGCCTATTCGAGTTAAGAGGAGACATTATGCGGAATGCAGCGGGCCGGCTGATCCCCCTTCCAAAAATGCGTTCCAGAAATGTTTCCAGCAATGACGGGAGCGCTGGGACAGGTGTGTCCATTACCGATGAGACTGTTTTGAAGGGGATTATAGCATTGTATACCGTCTAATCAAGAAATGTATTTGTTGTGAATAAAGGTTCGGTACTTTTCGAACACACCTCGTGTGTTGAAAACAAGAGCAAACCTAAGGGTTCATTCGCACCGGTGACACGACGAACTTGGTCGAAAGTGTATGTTCTGTATCACGCTCATGTCGCTAAGTAACCGGCCGCAAATAGACGCAAATTGTCGCTCCTGGTCGAAAAGCGACTGTATTGATCGATTGTGCAGTCGCGCGACTACAAAATCGAGTATAGCGAGGCAAAAACGGATGCTTTTCGACCAAAAGCGACCATTTGGGACTCCAAGAGTACACACTTTTGGGCTATAGTTGGTTCGGTGCATACATTCAATGAAGCCATAACTCTAGAAACGCAGGGATCAAGGAAGAGAACAGGAAGCGCACGTTTTGTCCCCTTCCTTGGTCCCTGTATTATTAACGCTATATGGCTTCACTGAACATTTGCTACTATATTTGCGACCTCGGTTACTTTGCTCCCACGGTCAACAACATAAGTGTGACACAGAACATATGCTTGCGAACAACTTGGCCGCGCGACTATATTATTGCGATAGCAATTATATGGACAGTCTCGACGGGTTTTTGCCGTCGCCGTTGCCGTCGCCGCCATGTCCTTCCGGTATGAAGTCCGGATTTATAAGATTCCCTCGCGCATTGTATGTTCTACCGCGGGTAAAAGCGCGCGAGCGGGGCGACGAACGCGGCAGAAGCAGAGATCAAACGAGCCGGCCCACTTCCGTCGCTCGGAGGGTGCATGCGATAACATCACCCCGCTCGGGAGGCCTACCGTCGAAGCAAACAGGAAACGCCCCGCTGGTCTTTAACGACCATGAAAAGACACGAGGTGGGGGTCGGGGGGGGGGGGTGTTGTCGCGCGAGCAGCCACTTGGAACTTTGAATATAAGGGCGCGGTCGCGATCGCTGGTGCCCGCGCTATCTCGAAAGCCATCACAGCGGGCGGCTCGTATAGCCTTCTACGTGCTGCGCTCTCGACGCGAAGTGACTATGCCGAGAGCATCTCTCCCTGGAGCGGCCGTATTCTCTTACACCAGTGTTTTGTAGTTACGCGATATCGGATACAAAACAGTTAGCTTCGTGTAACACTACAATTTGTTGCTATCGCCTTCATTGCTTCGCCCTTGCGGTGAAACTGTGACTTTTTATTAATGGATGGTGCAAATGAGCGCTAACTTGGCGTTATGGTAGAGAGCGTAACAAAAAGAAACATTTCAAGTAATTTAGGTTACAAGGAGATGTATATAGAAACCATAAAACACATCTTTTCAGCCTGCCGATGGGTCAAAAAGTAACCTTGCTTTTTTTATGAAATTATGAACGGATCTGCTCAACCATGCATGCAACTTGCACAACTAAAGAATTATGGATAAGTATTGCATATGTATACTTCTACTGGCGAAGTGATTGCGTGCCATAATTTGTCCTCAGTCGGATCAAAACAAGTGAAGTCGCGTGTAAGTAATAATGAATGACACGATTGAGGTAAATATATACTATCAAACGAAGAGAAGTCTACGGTGATATATGATGACTGCTAACTTGAACTTGTAACATTCAGGAAAACGGAACCTCATGAAAAACAGACAATATAAGTTTCTATGGACACACCCGGTCTTCTCGTTAAAATGTTCAAAGGTATAAGTTGCGTGATTATCTACTTTTGTGCGCTAGTCTTACTACACATGCCTCTGCTCAGCTGCAATATACATGTAATGTGCAAATGAACAGGAGAAAAGTGTATAATGCTTTGCGACACAATGGAACAAGACGGGAAATGCGGTTGATGACGCCTACGGGTCGAGCCATTTTAACTTTAAGAAGATTGACGTGATTACTCCTTCTTATATCGCCGCTGAAGTGTACACCCCAAAATGTGCAACTAATCTTACGCGTGATTTCTGAATCGCTGAAACAGCGTTTTATATGCTCTCTTTCATTACTTTATCGTTAGCATGGAAAATTGTGAATATGGTTCTCTTAGCATTTGATTTCAGGTTGTTTACTACCGAACAAGTGGTTCAATTGTCAATTCATTCGCTTGCTGCTCGTGTTCTTTTTTTTTTTTTTTACGCCAGCACCGCAAAAAAATGGACGCAAGTATCGTCGGCGTATACAACACCATTCGAAGTCGAAGGAATTTTTATAGTGCCATTTATATACACAGTAAATAGTAGAAGTCCTAATATCAATCCCTGCGGTGCTCCACTTTTCAGTGCGCCAAGGTCAGAGCGAGTATTATTATGTAGCGTGTAGTGTACTGTGAGTATACTGCGCGTTCTGAGCGCACCACAGCGTAACTGTGCGCGGTCGTCCAGTCAGGTATATACCTTTCCATGAGATCTCTAGCAATGCCACCAGTTCCATACATTAATAATTTAGTTAGCAGAATATTATGTTTAACCGAATTACACACTTTCCTGAAGTTAACAAAGAGACCTATAGTAAACAGGTTTTATTTCACTGTTATGAATTAAGACATTTTTTTTTAATGTAGTATATCATCGCCGAAGATGAGGAAGACAACGGTGCCCGGCAGGAGAAACGAGGCGGGTGCGCGAGCGGGGCCTCCGAGATTAGCTCCGGGCGCTCCAGGAAGTAATCTCGGAGGTGACGGTGCGAGACTCGAAGTCACGAGCAGCCCGCGCCGAGCGCTTTCGGGCAATCAGGTCCGCCGAGGCATCGCGACGACCGAACTGTAAGCCGCGACCTTCTGCTGTTCAGCAAAATATCCTTCTTACTGTGGCTCGGCGTCATCGCTGACTTCACAAGCCACAAACCAATACGGCTTATACACTTGTCGGGCAGGAAACCGTATTGCATGATTACTGATCATATTCTTGGTGCTTTTATCATTTTTTATTCTTTTTAGTCCAAGGAAAAAGAGGACAGTTATTGCAGACAAAACGAATGCTATCACATAACAGGCGAAATGAACAGCCCAACGAGATTACGAAGGAAAAATAATAATAAAAAGAAATATGCATGCGAACTATAAAAACCATTCGGGCAGATCCCAGGCATTGTGGGAATCGATTTCATGTCGAGCAGTCGGCGAGTAGCAGCCTATGACGGATCTTTTCAGAAGTAGCGGGCTTCGGCGGATTCTAGCAATGCATTACTATAGCTATAGGGCTCCATGTTTTCGGAGTTTACTTGTCTTGAAATTCGGAGTGTGTTTCTCGGAGTTTATGGTTTTTTTTTGGCAGAAATTCGGCGTTTATCGTAGTTTATTTCTCGTAACTACCCAATTCTCCGAAATTCGGAGTTTAATTTTGCATTATTCGCAATACTCCAAAATGAAATGATACCTGAATACGAACATATCAGAACACAGGAAGCACATTTCAGTTGTCTGGAAGGTCTGTACGCACAACACATATACACGCAAACAGAAAGGCGTCAATACAAAACACCTACGCCTGTGCGTGTGACCACCTTAAAGCTTGTTGTAATAGATGAAGAGACTTTACTAGCTTCGAGAAAAACCTATAGACGCATAAACACCCCCAGCAGAAAGAAGAAGCAAAAGAAAAGAGTGTGGTGCTTATGCGTCTAGGTTTTTCTCGAAGTTACGTATACCAACCAGCCAAGGAACAAGTTCTACTAATATATTTTACGAGGCTGCTGTCACTTATGGAAGCACGCTCCTTTCGATTGGTGATTCTCATCTTTTAATGGGAGCAGAACACAGCTATGTCGGCTAAAGTCTTTCCAACATTTTGGAGAGCGGTTTGTATCAACATGCCAGCTGATACTGCGTTACACTGCACTAACTACTCGCAATTGAGTCGATCATGAGGGTCCTACGTCCAGGCAGCTCGTCGTCGTAGAGGGTTGCAGATAGATAGATAGATAGATAGATAGATAGATAGATAGATAGATAGATAGACAGATAGATAGACAGACAGACAGACAGACAGACAGACAGACAGACAGACAGACAGACAGACAGACAGACAGACAGACAGACAGACAGATAGATAGATAGATAGATAGATAGATAGATAGATAGATAGATAGATAGATAGATAGATAGATAGATAGATAGATAGATAGATAGATAGATAGATAGATAGATAGATAGATAGATAGATAGATAGATAGATAGATAGATAGATAGATAGATAGATAGATATACGTTTTAAGTGACTTTGGTTCTCTAAAAAATGCTTCCCATTAAGTTGGAGGACGCTTGAGCTTCGACTTGAAGAGTGAGACGCGATAGCGTAATTGGGCCCTGTTCGCATCGCCTTCTCATTCGATAGCCAGGCTTCGCTTCTCGGTGCGCACCTCTGCTGTGCCCCGAGGAAAGGAATGTCTGCACGCGTAACACTAGCCGTTTCAAACTATGCCAGAATGCCTACTGCAAGTACAGTTACGAAGTGCCCACTATATACGCCATAAATAATTCGTCATTCTGCTAATTAGCGAAAGTACCCACGCGTCCGTAAGCAATACGCGCACCTAAGAAGCTGCACACTTTGTTGATGCTGCTGCTGATAATAATGAATAATGACGCCTGAGCGCTTTGTAATGGTTGGGCCTTTAAACCACCAGCTCGTTGCGCATTTCACGTGCTTTGACGACTGGTGCATACGTGCATACAGACTTCCCGCACTACGTGTCACCCGTATACGAGGTTTTCTGCGTGAAACATTGAAATGAATTGAATTTGAACTTTATTCAGACAGTCATTATCTGGGATGAAGGGGCTGAAGGCAGATGCAAGTGCATAGGCGTGCGCACAGGGAGGGCAGGGGGGGGGGGCGCCCCCCCTAATCACCTAAGAGGGGGGCGCAAAATCTGTCCCGTACATTGACCCTTCTAGTCACCTAAGAAGGCGGGGGGCGCAAAATCTGCCCCATACATTGACTTAGTTGGGTGGGGGGGGGGGGGGCGCTGCGACGAACCTTTGCCCCCCCCCCTAATGGGGAACCCTGCGCGCGCCTATGTGCAAGTGCCTGACAAAGGCCCCCCAACCCATACATTGCTCAGGGGCGGAAAGCCGCGGTATGCGCAAATACACATCACCAAGCACTGGCGTGGCTCTGTGGCATAACACCTGCTTGCCCCCGCAGAAGGCCTGGGTTCGATTCCGTCGCGGACCCATGATTCTTATTTGCATCCATCGCGATTTTCCGCTCACGGACTACTCCGATTTTTAGCTCACAACCAAGGACACCGACGCCGACACCGGAATTTCTGCGAAGCGATCTCTGTAACACTATTGCGTTAAAGTAATCACATATTTCGGTTGGCGGCCCACGTTTGGTTCGTGCTTGCCATCCGAAAGAAGGTATGTCCAGCAGATTCACGAGCTTTATCGATAATAACTGAGCACTGTAATTGAGCGATTATGTCCACATCTCAACTATCTCCGTTGAAACGGTCCTCGGTATTGTTTCCTCCTACTGCACTGTCGCGCGAATTTTCGTCTTTCAGTAATTATTCTTTATTCACAACTATTTTCGCACCATCATCATGTGTCGCACGTAAGTTTGATTTTCTCACAATCCTTTACAGCGAGCGCTGCGTGTATATAGTTACCACCGAGATCATTTTTTCATGTCAAAACAACGCGCGGCAGGCGATCCGTGAAATTAATAGACATTAGGCTCTCGACCAAATGAAGACGAAAGATGGGGGCCATATTAAACGCTCGCATGCGCGCACACGCCTGTTTGTATAGATAAACTTATACAAGCGCATGCATACACACTCACAGCAATAGTCGCCACGCACGTCTCGACCATCCGAGGTAACCGGCTCTAAAGACACACCGTGCCTCGGATACCACTCTGCAGGCCGACATACAGGTATATTATGTAACTCGATCGAGTCGTAGAAAAAATCGCGTCCGTCTTGACGCGCTCCTAAGCACCGTATAATCTGGATCACTCGCCTGCGAGCGACAACATCCCCGAGGGCGCAAATTGACAAAACGCCTTCCTTCGCAATCTTCCTTCTCGACGTCGCCTTCACTGTCCGTGCTTATACTTATGTGCATGAGTGCGTATGCGAGTACACGATCCACAGCATTAGCGACAACATTCCGCCGAGATCGCAGCCGTTTGGGAGGTCTCCTCGTTGTCCTCCCCTCCTGAGTAACCGCATGTGTTTGCGTGCGTGCGTGCGTGCTTCGTCGGCGTAAAAGCAAGGCTCCGTGCACGCAACGCGCCCTTAATTATATCACGCTCTCCCGTCGCGCGGCCGTTCAAGACCGGTCTTGCCGCAAACCTCCCGCCTCTCCTATACGGTTGCTGCAGACTCGGCGGCGGCGGGCCGTAATTGCTGCGGGACACCGCAGCGCGCTACTACTACACTCCGAGGTTTGCTTTTCCGCCACGAAAACAATGAGAACCCAAAGCGCTCTTTCGCGGAGAGCACGGCCGATGCAGAGGGCGCGCGTGTGTATAATATGAGAGACGCCCCGATGCTTATGGCTTCGAAGGTCGGCTGCTAAAAGACAGGCGCTAAGAGGATGCACACGAGAGGTTTGCCTTAGGCTTGGTTGGCTTCGTCAAGGAAAAGACACCAACAGAGTGCTCACGCACAATGAGACAGGTCACTGTTTGTATCATATACGAAATATCGCTAAACGCGTTGAGCACCGCCATCCCTATTCGGTCACATGTGTTTCTGCGCGATGCAGCAAGGCTGCTTCGCAGAGGTCGGCAAACTCACTCATGAGTCGACTCACTCGGACTCAGATCGAGCCGTGAGTGTGAGTGAGACCGAGTGAGCAATACTTTGTTGAGTTTCACCTCGAGTGAGTCTCTCTGAGAGGAATTTTACTGAGTCTGAGTCCGAGTGAGTCGGGTTGAGCAAAATTTTGGTCAGTCTGAGCCCGAGTGAGCCCTATACGGAAAACGTATTTCTTGAGTGAGTCTGAGTGAGATCCACATTTTCTTTTTCTTTTTTTTTTTTGCTGACCTATGCTGCTTGCTATTTCACTCTCAACAACCACGAACTTATTGATTTTGCTGCCATATCAATTAGACCTCAATGGGACTACACAGGATAGATAGATCAGGCACGTAGCCAGAATTTTTTTTTCGGGGGGGGGGGGGGGGGCCCAAGGCCTAATTATTCGAAAGAAAGTCTTTTCATGGCAAAAAGAAAAAAAAAATTGCCCGGGAACATAAAAGGCTGGACGAATTTCGGGGGGGGGGGGGCGGCCCCCCCCCCTTGCCTACATGCCTGAGATAGATAGATAGATAGATAGATAGATAGATAGATAGATAGATAGATAGATAGATAGATAGATAGATAGATAGATAGATAGACTCTGTGAAAAACGCATGGCAGCTCCAGTGACTACTGTGAAAACTGAGGAAGTGCGTAGCACGGGCACCGAGCGATTCTCGTTCGTAGAGTGCACACTGCTCCGTTTACCAATGCATCTATGGCGCCAACGTTTGAGGTAAGCATGTAGGGTTTCCCCGGCACGAGTATACAATTTGCTATAGTGAGATTCGCAAACTCGGCGTGTGACATGTGTGCTACTTTTTGCTGCGCTTTATCGACTTCCTGCTTGTTACGGCAATTGAGATACGCGTCGTTTGCAGCGAGTTCCGTCAGGTTGTTTCTTCTGTCAGATGTAGCGACGCAGCGCCGGCGAAGCGTAGGGGCAGGGGCCATACGCTCGCTCAGTGAGGCGGTGGCACTCTCTATTGCGCGGCCCCAAAGTCAGAAGCAGGTTTCCGAAACGTTTTTAGCAATTTTCAGTTGATTATTTCAATTACCTCTTGGTTATTTCTGTGAATTATAATATTTTAGACCTTGTTCGTTCATTTTAACCCGGTTTTCAGCATTGCTAGCCTTGTTATGGCCTGTATTGAGCGCTTTACTGCGAACGTGATCACGCCACATGAGATGCACGAATGAACGACATGCCGGGCCCCTAAAGTGCTCCGCACGTAAAACACATTCGGGAATGCTCCTTTTGAATGATCACTTTCGGGATCACTCTCCGGTAGCTTCCGGCAAAACAGCTGCTAAGCGTCGTCTATCATAATGATAGACGACGCTTCCGCATAGGCGGCGAAATGCCATTATTTTTTTATAGTGCATTCACAGCGACGCCAACTCACCCGAAGGAAATGACGTCGTCGGAGCGATCTCCATGTAACCAATTCCGTTGAATGAAAACTTTGCGAAGGACAGGAACTCAGCCTGCAGGATGCATGTGTTTACATGTATACGTTAAGGTTATCTGAACTTAACGAAACAAACACTTGCCAAGCGCAGATGCGGGTGCTTGCTCATCAACTCATGCCTGAAAAGCTTACTAGGCGCGCCTGCCAAGTTTCATTACACGCAACAGTCGGTTGTGAGTACTGTCAAAACCGTTAGCGGGATTCGTGGTTCGTAATCGGGCGTCATGCCAAGCGGCGACTTGTTTTGCGCTAGTCTCCATACTTCGTCATAGCATAAGCGGACCCACCCATCGTTCGCCTCTAGTGTCTGTATATGCTTGCTGGTGAGGAGTACAGAGGTTGGGAGATCGAAGTTACGGACGCTTGTTTGTTTAAGTTGTTTACACGGGTCATTAGATCACAGCACTTATATAGAGGATTATACAGGTGTGCTTATATAGCAGCAGGTAACGTCATGCAGGACAATTACTACTACTACTACTACTACTACTACTACTACTACTACTACTACTACTACTACTACTACTACTACTACTACTACTAATGATGATGATGATGATGATGATGATGATGATGATGATGATGAAACTATGTGGGGTTTTAAGCGCCAAAACTACGATATGATTATGATCGAGGCACGCCATAGTGATTAACGTGCACCTTTAAAGAGTTACATACGTGGCATGTCAAGACTCACGAAAAAGAGTATACAGATGATATTTTAAACGCGAAGCATTTCTTTGCGGACCAAAGGCACTTTGACTGTTTATATCTATCTATCTATCTATCTATCTATCTATCTATCTATCTATCTATCTATCTATCTATCTATCTATCTATCTATCTATCTATCTATCTATCTATCTATCTATCTATCTATCTATCTATCTATCTATCTATCTATCTATCTATCTATCTATCTATCTATCCGCCTATACGTCTGGACTCGCTCGTGGTCGTCTCTTTAACTTGTCGCACACCAAAATCGGCACAGGAGGAAATGAGCGGATGAGAAACATGACTAACAGATCACGACAAGAATAACGTGAAGTGGCTGTCGCGTAGGTCACGAAACCCTTTCTCTCGCGTCGCAGAGAATGTCGCGCCTGCGTCGCGAGCATTGTCGGTGAGCGAGAAATGAGATGTATACGCAAATAATCACGATCACGGTTCGAGCTGGTATAGAACCCAGGCACTCTGCGTGGCAGTCGAGTATTCTACCGCAGAGCCACGCGAGTGTTTGAATCTGCGTCGGGGAAAGCCCCTGTATACAGGCGTCTTGTCGCGGCTACGTCAATCATGGTTTCAGTGTTGGCTATCCGCTTTGGTAACAATGTAATAAACATTACATACTTACTCATATGACTCAGCAAGCTATAGTCAACCGTTGCTCGGCCCCAGAGGAATACGCCGAGAACCGCAACTTATATTATGCACATCATCGCACCGTAGCGTGCACATACTGTTTCGCTAAAGCTTACGTGTATGCTCTAACGTGAGCGCCGACGTTACAAGCTACCTATATGCGCGGACGTCAGTGCAGTCGGCGTGTTTGGCAAACCCGCTATATGCACACAACCAATCAAAGTGCAGGCAGACGTCGATCCATCTCGCAGCGCTTGACTGCAAAAAGAAAAAAAAAATAATAATTGCGGCATAGGCTGCTACTCGC